>NC_080684.1:58343002-59593002 GCF_030445035.2 Dasypus novemcinctus
CGGCCAGCTCTCACTCCCCCTTTCCCCTCCCCTATTCCAAACCTCTCAGCCAGCCCTCGCTATCTTTTCCGCCAGTCCCGCCCATGTTGCCGGCATACAGTCTGCCCTCTTCCCCGGTGACTGCTTACCTCGGGGCTGTCCATCAGCTTCAGCCTGTCCACTACTACCCCGTAGCTAGCCCTCCCTATATCTTACTCCTCCCTCTACCCAACCCTATATAACCAAGTGTACTTCCGTAATAAAGCGGACCTGTTCTTGCGCTCAAGCGGTCTCCGTGGTTTTTTCCCCAACCGCGTGTCCCCCACGCCTGGAGAACCGGTGCTCCCCTCGGGAGTACCCCCCGCCGGCAGTTCGGCAGGAGCAAGCCCCCCCCCCCTGACTCTTGGGCCTGAGCAAGGCTAAGCCCTCCAGCCCGACGGCATGACACCACTTGCAGAAGCCTCACCACTTAATGACAGTGATGAAGCCAAGGGCTGGGTCCTAGAGTGGTCGCCATGGGTCGTTCAGGTACCTGAGGAGTGCTGCTTGCCAACCCGGAGACATTGCTAATCATCTCCTCTTGAATTCAGACTGCATTTTGCCACTAGCAGCCAAAGCAGCTCTGTACAGCTCAGTCCCCAAATCTCAAGGATTAGTTCCATCAGTTCTAGGCCCCCAGATCTTGTCCAGAATTTTAGCAAAGGTCATGGAAACCTATCAGTGTTTGGTTTTCCCTTCTTTAACCCCAAGGACTCAAACTTAGTCCACGGGACTGAAAAGGCATAAATTTCATGCTGTCTCTTTTCATTGTCCTCCAGGCCCCTCAGCTAAAATTTTAAAAATAAATAAATATACCTCTCTCTCCAAAAGAAAACTTACCTATCCAGCTGTAATCATTCTTCTCCCACAGACATCCTTTTCTTCTTTCTCATCCCCAAATCTCCTTACTCCCTTCCTGTAACAGTTTGATATTATTTATGAATTCCAAAAAGAAATACTGGATTATGTTTGTAAACTGGTCTTTCCTCTGGGCATATTAGATTATATTGGGTTCAGTGTTTTACTTGATTAAACAATGATTAAGGCTTTGATTGGGCCACATCAGTACAATGTGCCCTTGGTGGGCAGACATTCATAGTGAAAATGACCTGGCAGAAGACTTAGTTGGAATCTTGAGCTAGAGTTCCATGAAGTAAGCACATGGAGGAACTTGGTTGTGAGGAAAAAGAAGCAAGCCCCAGGAAGAGAGGAACCCTGAGCCCAGAGAGAAGCAAGCCCTGGGAAGAGAGGAACCCAGGAAGCCTGAACCCTGGTAGACATCAGCAGCCATCTTGCTCTAACATGTGGCAAAAGACTTTTGTGAGGGAAATAACTTATGCTTTATGGCCTGGTAACTGTAAGCTTCTACCCCAAATAAATACACTTTATAAAAAACCAACTGGGACACGGACTTGGTCCAGTGGTTAGGGTGTCCGTCTACCACATGGGAGGTCTGCAGTTCAAACCCCGGGCCTCCTTGACCCGTGTGGAGCTGGCCCATGTGCATTGCTGATGTGCGCAAGGAATGCTGTGCCACGCAGGGGTGCCCCTGTGTAGGGAAGCGCCACGCGCAAGGAGTGTGCCCCGTAAGGAGAGCTGCCCAGTGCGAAAGAAAGTGCAGCCTGCCTAAGAATGGCGCCACACACATGGAGAGCTGACACAACAAGATGATGCAACAAAAAGAAACACAGATTCCCGTGCTGCTGACAACAACAGAATTGGACAAAGAAGATGCAGCAAATAGACACAGAGAACAGACAACCGGGGTAGGGGGGAAGGGGAGAGAAATAAATAAATAAATCTTAAAAAAAAAAAATGAACCAATTTCTAGTATTTCACATCATCACTCCTTTGGCTGACTAATATACCCCCCCTATTTTTTTTTAAGGTCCTGGAAGTTCGAGCCCCTCAAGAATCTCCTGAAGAGGCTGCAAGGCCTATGTACTGAAAGCTATCATGGGGTAATTTACAATTTCACTGATTCATTTATTCCAAAATACAAAAGTGCTTTAAGCAATGAAATCAATTTTTCTGCCTTTTACCTTCCCCCTCCTTATATTTTAAGTCAAAATTTTAGCAAAGCAGGTTTTAGAAAATTTTAGCTCATTTTCTTAGTAGCCATATCCATTGGCAATCTGTTTAAGGAGGGCCCTTCTTCCAATCACAAACTTAGGAAGGGAATAAGAACATACCACCAAAATTATACTTGGTTTCTTTTCTACTACACACATAATAATACTAGATGGCAAATCAGAAGACCCTTTATTTATTTATTTTGAGGTACAAGGGTTAGGGATTGAACCTGGGACCTAGAATGTGGGAAGATGGCACTCAATCACTGAACCACATCGGCTCCCCTGAGTTGTTTTTTTCACCTGTTTGCTTGTTGTTTGTTTTTGTTTTGGGGAGGCACTGAGAACTGAACCTTTCATGCAGGAAGCAGGCACTCAACCACTTGAGACTCCTAAGCTCCTTAGAAGACCATGATTTTTTAAAAAAGATTTATTTATTTATTTTTAAAATTTCTCTACCCTCTCCCCCAGTTGTCTGCTCTCTGTGTCCATTCACAGTGTGTTCTTCTGTGTCTGCTTCTACTCTTGTCAGCAGCCCAGGAATCTGTGTCTCTTTTTGTTGCGCCATCTTGCCACTTCAGCTCTCCTGGGCAGGCTGGACTTTCTTTTGCACTGGGCGGCTCTCCTTATGGGGCATATTCCTTGCGCATGGGGCTCCCCTATGCAGGGGACACCCCTGCGTGGCACGGCACTCCTTGTGCACATCAGCACTGCATGTGGGCCAGTCCCACATGGGTCAAGAAGGTCCTGGGTTTGAACTGCGGACCTCCCATGTGGTAGGCAGACACACTATCTGTTGAGCCAAGTCCGCTTCCCAAAAGACCATGATTTTAATCACACCTCATCTGGAATTAACAAAATGATATTGACAAATAATTTTTATTTCTTCTAAAATTAAAAAATACTTTAATTACATACATTTTTCCACAAACCTAATACTCATGTTGAGAGGAGGCATTGATTTAATTTTTGGGAGGATAACTTAGCAATACTATCTATTATTAATATTGGTAATTTCAGAGTTGACATTTTCACTGACTTTTATTTTCTTCTTTTTTCTTTATTTTTCTACATTGAACATGTACTTCTTGTGTTATTAAAATATTATAAAAACATTGTAAAGAGTTTTTAGAAATACAGAAAGGAAAAAGAAATTTAACCCAAGTCCCAGTCTTAGTGAGTTTAAAATCTTTTGATTTACCATCTAATATTTTGATATGTAGGTAATTGCAATCATAACACTATTTAACTTCTGTGATTGGATTTGCTATTGCAAAGCGTGCCTGCACTTACACTCATCCTTCATAATGCTGCCTAAACTCAGTTTTACTCACACTGGGAATTACATAAAAAATTCTTCCCTCTTAATCTATGACTTTGGGATAACTCTTACATCAGGGCCAAACCAAGTACATCTCATCCATAAAGCCATTCCCAGCTTCTAGATCCTTCTTTCCTCTGAGCCTGGATGGCCTGGACTCTCATTTGGCAGTCAGTTGATTGCGCATACTTTGTTAACCACTTTTCACCACTCTAGCCAGTCTCTCCCGTTCATCTGAGAGAGTCTCTTGGGTATAGTTGTTACATCTTGGTGGTGAGCACAATGGTGTAAGGGCAGCAGACCATCAAAAATGGTTTGATGATATAATAAAGTGATCTCAATTCTTTTAATTTCTGTTTATTAATGCTGCACACTGCATCTTAGAGTGGATGCTTGTTATACAATAAAAGTCTTTAAGATTTTCATATTGGGAATTTAAGGCAACCCCACGAAAGGATGAAACAATGCTTGGCCAGTTGCCACCTTTTTTTCCCAGGATGGTGACCTTTCATTAACTTTAATTCTGATGTTAAGCAATTCTCTTAACATTCTTCTAGAGGAATTCATTTTCCTGAACAATTAGTCATCTCTGAGTATAATTCCATTTCCCCCTCTTAAACAAAACTACAAAAATTGAAAAACATGCTGATGTTAGAAAGTTAGGAAAAACATCTCTAAGTTAGGAAAAATATCTCTGGAGTCCATAATAATGCCTATTTTCAATTTGTGAATTTGTGTGTGTTTATTAAATAATTCACCATCTGTGACTATTTCCTTGTATGTGATAAAAATTTAGGAAGAAATAAAACATTGTAGTAATTATGATAATCAACAAATGAGTCTCTCATCTCTTCCCTTAAGATATTAAGTTGTATTTAATTTTCCTTTTCTTCATAATTGTTTTTCTTCACATTTTTTTTTTAAAGTACCAGAGATTAAACCTGGTACCCTGTACATGCAAAGCAGGCACTCAACCACTGAGCTACACCACTCCTCTCTTTACCTTGATCTTAAAAACCAATTCAATTGTTCCTCCAGTGTTTAGAATGATATGTAGATGAACACAAATGGGTTAAATGATATGATCAAGGTCTCCTTGTTAATGAAGAAGAAAAGAAATGCTTAATCATATTCTTACCTCATAAAACTAAACCCATATTCTTTTCTTTTACCTTTAGCATTGCTATAGTACCTTCTTGGCTTTGTTACAAAAATATTACAATATCATTGTTAACTACAGTCTATAAATTACATTAGTTATATTTTCTCCATCTCCATATTCTTAACACTTTGTAGTAGAAGAACATTCCTGTATTTATAGTATTAACCACAATCCTCATCTTCTGCCAAAATCATGGTTATACATTTCCTGTATTATCCTCCAGCTGTCCTCCAACTAACATTAACCTCCCTAGACTACCTGTTTTAGGTATAATCACATCCATAAATCAACAGTGTTTGTTATACTCATTATAATGTTCTACCATCAAGTCCATCCATTACCACATATAATTATAACTGACCTTATTAAACATTCTGTATGCAGCCGGCATCAGCTCCCCCTTTTCAACCCTCATGCTGACTCCCACCGACCTACACTCCATAGTCCAACTTCCTAAGTCTACTCATTGCTTTTAATTCATATCAGTGAGTTCATATCATATTCATCCTTTTGTGTCTGGTTAATTTTACTCAACATAATAAGTAGGGGATGGGGGACTCAGAAAACTTTTCTTTAGTTTTGGCTTTGGCACTTTTTAATGGAGTGATTTTATTATTTTATGCTGTTCCTTTATTTTAACATTCATCAAAATGAGATAATAGTACTATTCAAAACTACCTCCTGAATTTGTCATATTCATCAATTGAAAGCACCTTTTATTGTTTCAAATATTATTCAAATGCAAGCTTTTACAATTACAAGACAGGCTCAAGATGTGACATCTGCAGGTTCTGAATAATTTCATCTTGAGGAAAATGAACTTCATTCATTCATGCATGTATGTGTGTGTGCTTGCATTGGACAAAGACTTATTGAGCACCTACTGTATGCCAATAGAAAGTAATCTAAATCAAGTTCCTGTCTTTGGAAGGACCCAGATGTTAATCAAATAATCACACAAATGTTTTTAGAAAACTGTTATTTACCTCTACCAATGAAATTTTGTAAATTGTTTTTCAAACATGTTTTATGCCTATGAACTATATCTCCATTTTTTTCTAAAAGAAATGTTATTTGATAATGTATTATCTCTTTAACTCAAAGTATTAAGGAAACAGTTCTTTCTATGGGCCAGGGACCTAAGACTTTACATGTGTATCTCATTTGATTCTGGCTATTTTGACTTTAGATCCTATGGCAGTTTGAAGTTCTTTATGAATCCCCAAAAGAGAAAGATTTATGTTTTTGAACTAATCCATTCCAGTGTGTGAAATCCTTTTGATTGGTGTATGTCAGAGTGAGGTTGAGTCTTTGCCCTCTTGCTGGGTTTGATATAAACAGAGACACAGGGAGAGACATACACAGAAAAAGGGAGCTTTGCCATTTTTGACCCTGCAATGTGAAAGAAGGACTCCAGGATCACTAGCAGCTAAAGTTTAAGCATGCAGCCTCCAAGAAGCTAGGTCCACAGAGATGCTGAAGAAGAGACAAGCCATATGCCTGATAGCTCATAGCTTTACTCAGGAAGAAAGTGGAGCAACTGAGACTCAGAGAGGAGACCTGGAAGGAAACAAGCCCTGTTTCTGGTTGCCTAGAGCTGAGCTCGGGGGACTGTAGCTTCTGAGTGAGAAGGCAGAGTTCTCTGCAGAGATCAGTGACCAAATTGCTTCACCATGTGATGCCTCGATTTGGACATTTCATGGCCTTGGAACTGTAAGCTTTTACCCCAAATAAATCCCCTCCCCCCTTTTTTCAAAGATTTATTTATTTATTTCTCTCCCCTTTGCCCCTACCCCCCTGCCCTGGTTGTCTGTTCTCTGTGTCTATTTGCTGCGTCGTCTTCTTAGTCTGCTTCTGTTGTTGTCAGTGGCATGGGAATCTGTGTTTCTTTTTGTTGTGTCATCTTGTTGTGTAACCTCTCCATGCATGCAGCGCCATTCTTGGCTAGGCTGCACTTTCTTTTGTGCTGGACAGCTCTCCTTATGGGGCGCACTCCTTGCACGTGGGGCTCCCCTACGCAGGGGATACCGCTGCATGGCAGGGCACTCCTTGTGTGCATCAGCACTGTGTGTGGGCCAGCTCCACACGGGTCAAGGAGGCCCAGGGTTTGAACTGCAGACCTCCCATGTGGTAGACGGATGCCCTAACCACTGGGCCAAGTTCCCTTCCCTAAATCCCCTTTATAAAAGCCAACACATTTCTGGTACTTTGCATTGGCAGGCCTGTGGCAAACTAAGAGAGATCATAATTTTTTATTTTTCATATGAGGAAAATGAGGTTTCAAGAGGATACTTTATTTACCTAATGTTACACCACTTGTAAGTAGCCAGAGCTGGGATCTCCAAACCCTCCTCTTACCCTGCTTCTCAGTTTCTGCTCTCTCTGACTTCCACATCCAGCTTTAACATTCATCCAGAACTATGCATTCTCATAGATTGCTCTTCTCTTGGAGTACGACCTTCACTCAAGCACTCTCCTTCTAAACACTTCCCTTCTCTCTTTCAAGATATATCAGAATCCTGTCTCTGTGTCACCCTTTCTCTCCATTCCCCTACCTGCCACAGGGTTTGTTTAGTCAAACAGAGTTAACACTCGAATGCCTACAGAGGCCTAGCAGGAATATACAAGAGGGACCAGTCAGAGGTAAAGCAACAGCGGGGAGTGTGGTCAGTGGGAAACTGGACAGACTAACGGCATTCAAATTCTAACAGAGAGAACCATTGTCAAATAAAAAACAATTCTGGACTTGGTAAGGAGAGACTATTTGAAAGGATTATTGCAAAAAGGCAATAATTGGGCAAAAGGGTTTTCCTTTAATTGAGAGGAAAGAACAGGCTGTAGGGAAGTGGGATGAAAAGTTCGTGTGATTAAATAATAGATCTGAGAATGTTTTACACTGAGACCAGCCTATTTCCTTGAAGTGAGGATGTCTGCTGGCTCAGGCCAAGGGCAGGCCAAAGTTCAGGGGTCTGGGGAAGGAGAGAGTCTTAACCAAAGGTTAATTAACAAGTCTTTTGTTTCATTAGATCAGGGATTCTAAACACGGAATCCATGAGCTTGCATTGAAATAAAAAAAAAAACAAACATTATTCTTGTGGGGATGTGTTGGTGCGGGTGTGATATAGTTAATAAATGATACACAGTATAGTATGGACTTAGTAAGGGGTCCGTGGTTTTCACCTGACTGGCCAAGGGTTCCGTGGAACAAAATAGGGTAAGAACCCCTGCAATAGATGAGTAGAGACACATAGTTCAGCTAAGTATTTATGAGACAAAGAATGGGAATGTGGAGGGTCTGTGTTTGGCCTTGTCACAGCTAACCAAGGGGAACATCAGTCAGTCTTATTTAAATCATATAGGAAAAGGTGATTCTTTGCAGTCAATCATTTCCCAGAAATTAAAGATTGGGGAGATTTCTTAAACTTCACAGTTTTTCAGAAACACAGGGTTCAGGTAAGCATTGTTACATTTGCACTACCAATTTATGAACCCTACCTCAAAAGTAGCAGGAAAGCAGATTTTAAAAATAGTAATAATAAAAACAACATAGATGACTAAAATTTTTAGATATTTCCTTTGTGCAAGGAACTGGGATTTACAAGTCTATGGACTTGGCATACTTGGAAAGAACTCAACAAAATCACGTTTTAATCCATAATACTCTGCTGAGGGCAGTGCTCACCTGGTTGAACATCACACCTGGCACTTCTAGGTGTGGTTCCTTCCATCAGATGCTTCTCTCCCTCTGCAGGTACTGGTGGATGGGATTGGAGTCTCCCTTCTCCTTTACTGCCATGTCCCTTCAGGCTCCTCAGCAGCGGCACCCAAGATGGTATAGGGTTCCACGATTTCCCTTCTGTTGGATTAATGGAAGAGAATTTCATGCTAGCAGAAGGAATACTTGAGGTTTTGGGCTTAATATGACTCTTCAGAACCCCAAAGGGAAAGAGCATGCAATTTAAAATATTCACATAGAGCTCCTTCCTGGATTTCCCCACTATCCTAATTTGCTTCTCTTTCCCTCAAGTTTGCATCTCTGTCCCAAAGTACTTCCTTTTTCAAGTCTTCCTTGTATGAGCTCCCTACTACTTTTTTTTTTTTCCTTCAGAGGTATTTGGGTTTGAATCCAGGACCTTGTACATGCGAAGCAGGTGCTGAGCCACTAAGCTACACCCACTCTGTCCCTCCCATTACCTTTGAAAAAAGCCTTGTGCCTTGTGCCCAGTTAATGTATACTGCACACCCTCTTCCTTACCAGGATCTCCCCACTCTCCATGTAGACATATGTTTTCCCAAGTCTGACTTAGTCTGGGATAATGTTCTAGGAGGTAGCACTGTACCAGAACAATCAGAACAGTCTGGGGTAGAGGGGGCTTGACACTCAAAGTCTTGAGATGTTGTCCACAGTAAGCTTGGCCTTTCAAAATCAAATTGGGTCTTTCAAGGTCTCCCCATAAGTGTGAGGTGCAGGCCTGTCTATTGGATCAAACACAAACACCAAGAAAGGATAAAGACAGTATAGTCAGGCCTGAGCAAGGACCAGAAATAAACAGGGTGGGCTGAAATAAATGCAACTGTATGACTGTGTAAGTGGTGAGGATTGTGTGTATACCATATACCAAGGGGGCAATCATTGCCCACCCAGCTGAACATTGCCTTATAGAAATAAAGGTCAGCAGGGTCAGAATGCTGTATTTTGAATTTAGGTTGGGTTGGCTCAATTTTTTTTTTCATTAAAGACACTTTATGAATGAAATAAAACCTGTTTTCAGGTTGAATTTGACTTAAGTTTTGCTAGTTTAACCCTTACCCTTATACAAGGTAGGAAGAAGAAAATGTTTTTCAGAATATTTAAAATTTATAAAATACTTTTCTCTCCAGGGTCCACAAGTCTTGAAAGGGATATTTTTGTGTAAAGCCTTGTTTTAATGCCCTTCCCTCATTTTTTTTTTTTATTTTTATTTATTTTTTTTTTTTATGGCTTCCCTCATCTTTTTGATACCCTTTACCTCCAAATTTTCTTATTCAGGACTACTGGAATAACAAAGGGTAGTTTTCTTAAAATACAAAATGAAGCTTTGAAATTTGACTATATTCCTCACCAACAGACTTTGTTATTCTCATTTTCCTTTGAGGGTTGGAAAGTAGAAATTTCCTCAGATTTTCTCAGATTTCTGAAAGAGGTAGATTTCAGCCTCGGGAAACTTCCCTTGCATAGGCTCCTTCCAGTGCCCTGGGAAGGACCCAAGAATATGTTCATATGGTCAACTAGATCTTGTAAAATTTTTAGAGGTTAGATATTTTAGCCATAGTCCATAGCTAGGTTCACTTTTTCCTTCCCAACTTTCCTGCTGTCATATTTTCTCTCACATCTGACTGGTTCATTGCAGTGGTTGCAAGCATTTTGGGCGTTTGAGTAAGGCTTCGTAACACATGTAGCTTGGGAGATATTTTTGTGGGTCTCAGCATTTCTATGTGTAGTTAAGTCACTGCTAGCCATTCTGGTATAAGAATAGCTTCCAGAAATATTTTTATTGCTATTTTACCGACTCACCAGCACTGTAACACAAACGAGCACAACCAAAGGTCTTCTCGCAGTAAGAACACATTCTGCAAAGGCCAAGGATGTGGGTAAAAAGGAGCAACCTGCTACAGGAAATACTGAATTATTTTTCCATTTCCTCTCAAGAAAATGATATAAAACCATTGTCATATGAAGAGGCAATCAATGGGTATACAGCCAAAAATGTAGGAATGAAAGGAATTACAGTGGCAAGTTATGAAATTAATTAATACAAATAATATTATGCAGGAAGCAAATGTGGCTCAAGCAATTGAGCGCCTGCTTCCCACTTGGGAGATCCCAGGTTCAATCTCTAGTGCCTCCTAAAAACAAAAGCAAACAAGCAAACAAATGAAATAACCAACTCAGGGGAACCATTGTGGCTCCATGGTTGAGCACTGGCTTCCCACATAAGAGGTCCCAGATTCAATATCTAGCCTAGTACCTTAAAAAAAAAAAGAAAAATTATGCTATGTTTATGAGTTTTGCCAAAATTGTGGTATTTGTCACCTTTTAAAAATTATAATTTGTTATGATTTCTTTTCTAGCCCTAAAGAGACATTTGCTTCCACACATACTTTTGTATTTGTAAATTTACGTTCTTTTTCTCAGAGAATACTTGTACCAAATTATATAAACTTTAGACCCTGTCTCACTGTGATAACCAGATCCACCACCAAGTTTAACTTTGTGCCACATTTTTTCTATCTATCTATCTATCTATCTATCTATCTATCTATCTATCTATCTATCTATCTATCTGCCTAACTACCTTCCTACCTACCAGCTTGCCTAATTATTTATAAATCCATTTCCTGAACACTTGAATGTAGGTTATATAGATCACACTCCCTGACTACTTAATACTGCCATGTACATTTACTAAGAACAAGATTATGCACCTACATAACCACATTAAGTGCAGTTATGTTCAAGAAATTTAACATTGACATAAAACTTTCAGTCTATATTTCAATAAGCTTGTATGTTCCAATAATTTCACAATGAGACTTTTCTCTCCTTTGCTAGATCCCATCCAGGATGATGTATTGCATTTAACTTTCAGCCTCTTTAGCTGCTCTCTCTTCTTACTCTTAAGTTGTGGGAACATATATGCAACATAAACTTTCCCGCCTCAATCACACCCAAGCCTATCATTCAATGGGATTAATCACATTCACAATATTGTGGTCTGCTCACCACTGCCACTAGTAAAACTTTTTCTTCCCCCTAAGCAGAAGCCCTATACCCAGTTTGTATTAACACCCCATTCCCCCTGTCTGCCATCCCTGGCAAACTATACTCTAATTCCTGTCTCTATGAACTTGCATATTCTCTAGTTTTCTTTGTAGATACCATGGGGCTAAAATTTAGCATCCTACATCTATAATAATCTCATTTGCTTTGATAACAACTTAATTTCAATAGTATACACAAACTATGTTCCTACATCCTTCTGTCCTCCCACCTTTATGTAGTTCTTGTTACAAATTACATGATTATGCATTAGGAGTCCAACATCACTTATTTATCATTACATTTTGTGCATTTACCTTTTAAATCCTATAGGAAGTAAAAAGCGGAATTACAAACCAAAAATACAATAGTACTGGCATTTGTATTTACCCATGCTGTTGCCCTTATTGGAGCTCTTTATTTCTTCATGTGACTTTGATCTTTTGTCTCTTGTCCTTTCCTTTCAACCTGCAGAGCTCTCTTTAGCCTTTCTTATAGGGCTGGTCTAGTGGTGATGAACTCCCTAAGGTTTTTTAAAAAATTTCTCTCCCCTTCCACCTTCCCCCACCCCCCAGTTGTCTGCTCTCTGTGTCCATTTGCTGTGTATTCTTCTGTGTCTGCTTGTATTCTTGTTAGTGGCACCTAGAATCTGTGCCTCATTTTGGTGCGTCATCTTGCTGCGTCAGCTCTCTGTGTGTGTGGCACCATTCCTGGGCAGGCTGCACTTTTTTTGTGCTGGGTGGCTCTCCTTACAGGATGCACTCCTTGTGCATGGGGCTCCCCTACATGGGGACACCCCTGTGTGGCATGGCACTCCTTGCGTGCATCAGCACTGCATGTGGGCCAGCTCATCATATGGGTCCGGTGGCCCTGGGTTTGAACCTTGGACCTCCCATGTGGTAGGCAAATGCCCTATCTGTTGGGCCAAATCTGCTTCCCCCTAAGGTTTTATTTATCTTGGAATGTCTTAAGTCTTCCCTAATTTTTGAATAATAGTTTTTCCAGGTATAGAATTATTCAGTGGCAATTTTTTGCTTTCAGCACTTTAAATATGTCATCCTACTGTTTCCTTGCCTCCAGGGTTTCTGATGAGAACATACTTATTCTTATTGAGGCTCTCTTGTACGTGAGACATTTATTCTTATCAAGTTTACCTTGTATGTGACATTTTGCTTTTCTCTTGCTGCTTTCAGAATTCTCTCTTTATCTATGATATTTGTCTTTCTGAATAATAAGTATCTTGGAGCTCGTCTGTATGGATTTATTCTGTTTGGAGTGTGTTGTCCTTCTTGGATATTGATATTTATGTCTTTCATAAGGATTGGGAAGTTTGCAGTCATTATTTCCTCAAATATTCTTTCTGACCCTTTTCCCTTCTCCTTTTGGGACACTGATAGTGCAAATGTTTGTGCATTTCACATTATCTTTCAATTCCCTGAGGCCCTGTTCTATTTTTTTCCATTCTCTTCTTCGTCTGTTCTCCTGTCTTTTCCAGTTCAGAGTTCTTTGAAATCACTAATTCTGTCTTCAAGCAATTCAAATCTGCTCTTATGTGACTCTATTGTATTTTTAATCTCATTCATGATGTCTTTCATTCCAATAAGGTCTGTTATTTTTCTTTGAGGCTTTCAAATTGTTCTTTTTACTCACCTAGCATCTTTTTAATATCCTTTATTTCTTTAGTCATATTTTCTTTTTCTTTAAATTCTTTGAAGTGATTTAGGAGAGTTGTGTTATTATTACTGATTAATCACATTAAATCCTGTATCGCTTCAGGATATTTGGCTAGTTCTTTTGGCTGGGCCATCTCTTCCTGTTTTCTAGTATGGCTTGTAATTTTTTGCTTACGTCTAAGTATCTGAATATGTTGCTGAATTTACTCTGATGGACAACACTCTCTATTGCCTATTGTTTTCTCTTCCACAGCTCTTCTTTGATATTTGGTTCAAATTATACAAAGTCTTTAAAATTGCCCAGCTTAAATTATCAAAATGAGGCCAGGGAATCACTAGTGGGGTGTAGGTTTTCTCCTAGGGGTAGGATACAGAAAGAATAGAAAACAGTTTTTGTCTATGTAATTTTCAGACCGGTCAGCAGATGGTGCTTGTTAATGCACCTTTCCACAGTAATGTTTCAGTCTGGGCTTTCCTGTGTGGTAGAATTCACTGAAGAAGAGGACCCTGACTTCCCCTCCTTTTTCCCTTGAAACAGCTGACAGGGAGGAAGATGGTCACCTTTCATTTGGCTGCAGTGAGCCATGGAGGTTTACCTCAGCTTAATATCTTGGGGGTGGAGGAGGGGAGCCCTTCCCATCTCCTGCAAGGGCTTGGTAACTCACATTTTTGTTTTGGCTTCTTCATCTCTATGCCCCACCCTCCTGGGAGTTGTGTAGGTCCTTCAGATAGCTTTTGGCTCTTTCTCCATTGTTTTTGTGAGCGTATTCAACTCTGCCCATTAGCCTGACACCATCTTCCCACTCATCAGACATTGATTCTTGTGGCTTTCAGAATATGTCTTCATCTTTGGCATTTGAGAATTTGATTAAAATATATTGCTGCATGGGTCTATTTTGGTTTATCCTGTTTGGAGTTTGTTAACATCTTTAATGTATATATTCATTTCCTTTGTTAAATTTGAGGAGTTTTCAGCCATTATTTCTTGGCATATCCTCTCTGCACCTTCCTTCCTTTCTTTCTTTCTTTTTTTAAAAATTTATTTATTTATTTTATTTCTCTCCCCTTCCCCCTGCCCTCCTGCCCCAGTTGTCTGTTCTCTGTGTCTATTTGCTGCATGTTCTTTGTTCGCTTCTGTTGTTGTCAGTGGCATGGGAATCTGTGTTTCTTTTTTTCTTTTTTCTCTTTTTAAATACTTTTAATCATATTCAATAACACATCAAACAAACTAAACACCTTTTTTAAAAAAGATTTATTTATTTCTCTCCCCTTCCCTCCTCCCCCCTCGTTGTCTTTTCTCTGTGTCTCTTTGCTGTGTCTTTTTTTTGTCTGCTTCTGTTGTTGTCAGTGGCATGGGAATCTGTGTTTCTTTTAGTTGCGTCATCTTGTTGCGTCAGCTCTCCGTGTGTGTGGCACCATTCCTGGACAGGCTGCACTTTCTTTTGCGTTGCGCAGCTCTCCTTAGGGGGCGCACTCCTTGCATATGGGGCTCCCCAGCGCAGCACTCCTTGCCCACATCAGCACTGTGCAGGGGCCAGCTCCACACGGGTCAAGGAGGCCCAGGGTTTGAACCGCGGACCTCCCATGTAGTAGACGGATGCCCTAACGGCTGGGCCAAGTCCACCACCCTGTGTTTCTTTTTGTTGCATCATCTTGTTGTGTCAGCTCTCCATATGTGCGGCACCATTCCTGGGCAGGCTGCACTTTCTTTCACGCTAGGCGGCTCTCCTTATGGGGCGCACTCCTTGCATGTGGGGCTACCCCTACGCGGGGGGCACTCTTGCGTGGCACGGCACTCCTTGCGCACATCAGCACTGCACATGGGGCAGCTCGACATGGGTCAAGGAGGCCCGGAGTTTGAACCGTGGACCTCCCATGTGGTAGATGGAGATCCTAACCACTGGGCCAAATCTGCTTCCCTTCCTTTCTTTCTTTTCCTTCTGGGATTCCCAAAATTTGTACATTAGTTCACTTGATGGTGTTCAACAGGTTCCTCAGGTTGTGTTCACTTTTTTTCATCCTTTTTCCCAATTTTCAGACTGAATGATATCAGTTGTCTTATCTTCAATTTCACTGATTATTTCTTTTGCCAGCTCCAATCTGCTGTTGTACCCCTCTAGGGAATTTTTAATTTCTGATATTGTCATCTTCAGTGCTGTTTGGTTCCTTTATATAATTCTCATTTCTCTTTTGATATTCACTTTGTGTTCATCTATTACTTTCCTGATAGTTCACTTTCTTTAGTTCTTAGTCCATCTTTTCCTTTAGCTCTTTGAGCATATTTAGGACAAAGTTTTGAAAGTCTTTGCCCAATATTTTTTAGGTGTGGTCCTCCTCTTTGATGGCTGCTAATATTTTAATATTCTCCTTTCCCTGGGCCATCACTTTCTTTTTTGAAATCTTTGTTGAAACCTAAACATTTTGATATTTTAATGTATTACCACTGGAATTTAACTTCAAGACATCTGTTTCTTAAGCTTGTGTCCAGCTAGTGGTATGAATGCCAGGAGCTATCAACAACAACAACAAAAATAGAAGAAGAAGGGGGAAAAAAAAGAAAACCTCTTTTCCAGTCTTTGCAGATTGATCTGTACAAGTGCTCTCCTTCAGGGCTTATCCACAGAATGAGGTTGGAGAATAGCACCTGTCCAAAGAGGGAATCCCCTGATCCTTTCTGCACATTTGTCTTGTCTTGGGCATGC
The DNA here is from genome assembly GCF_030445035.2 of Dasypus novemcinctus. NCBI lineage: Eukaryota > Metazoa > Chordata > Mammalia > Cingulata > Dasypodidae > Dasypus > Dasypus novemcinctus. The sequence continues at coordinate 58,358,750 of NC_080684.1, forward strand.
ATATGTGGCTCCAGGGATTCTCCTGTTTACATGACTATGAATACCCTCTCTTTCCTAAGAAACAGTTTTCTTGTGGTCCTGGATACTGTACTCTGTGTTGGGCAGCTAGCAATCACTTGCCCCAGGCAGCATGACTTATCTGCTTTTCCTCAGGGAGAACTCCATGAGGTGCCTTCTACATGTAAGGCAAATTTTGGAATAAGTCCCTCAGACCATAATCAGACAGATTGGGCTGAATATACATGTTCCCACTATGTGTACAAATGTTACTCTGTTCCCTCTGGGACTGAGACCAGGGATCTGTACTGGGAGCATAGGCCACCTCTGCACTGAACTGGTGAGGGGATGGAGGAGGCACTAGTCAGGGCACATGAGATCTTACCATTTTTTCGTAACCTTTTTCTTGATTCAGCACTCACTGTCATCTTGACTGGGGCCAGGCAAGTTTTGTTTTTTTTTTAATAAAGTGCTTTGGCTGCGTCTTGTCTCCAAAAATGAATCATTGAAATAACCCAAACGTATAGAAAAATCAGTGGTGAAACAAAAACACAATGGATGTCAAAATGAGTTATTTTGGTCATAATAATTCAATATCTGTAGCAGTTTGATATAGTTTATGAATTCTGAAAATAGATACGGATTATGTTTGTAAACTGGCCTGTCCCTCTGGGCATATTAGAGTGTGTTGGATTCAGAGATTTTGCTTTTACTTGATTAAATAATGATTAAGGCTTTGATTGGACAACATCATTAGGATGTTGAGTCCCTGCCCCCTTTGTAGGTGGTGACTCACAGAGAAACCACATCACAGAGAAGGGAGTTTTGAGTTTTGATCTGGAGCCCAAGAAGTAAGCACACAGAGGAGCAGAGCAGCTGAGCCTGGAGAGAATCAATCTCTGGGGAGAGAGACAAAGCCAGTCACCTGAGAGTCTACAGCTGATCTTGTGGAGAGAGCAAAACAGCTGAACCCAGAAAGAAACAAGCTCCAGGAATAGAAGAACCCAGGAAGCCTGAACCCTTCCAGACATTGGCAGCCATCTTGCTCCAACATATGACAATGACTTTGATGAGGGAAGTTAACTTACACTTTCTGGCCTGGTAACTGTATGCTTCTACCTCAAATAAATACCCTTTATAAAAGCCAACAGATTTCTGGTATTTTGCATTAGCACCCCTTTGGCTGACTAATATACTATCTTTGGGGAGTCATCATATATGGAAACAAGATTTGGATGCTACACCCACCTCTATCCAATTTTCCTGTGCAAAAATCAGTTGTATTTCTATACACTAGCAATGAACAATCTGAACTGTAATTAAGATAATTTCATTTACAATGCCATCAAAAATAATAAAATGCTTAGGAATAAATTTGACCAAAAAAGTACAAGACATATACACTGAAAACTACATAACATTGTTGAAAGAAATGAAGGAAGACCTAAGTAAAAAGAAAGAAATCCAATGTTCATGGATTGGAAGACTTAATATTGTTAATTTGATCATATTCTCCAAATTAAACTACAGATTCAATTCAACCTCCATCAAAATTCCAACTAACTTTTTTACAGAAAGGGGCAAGCTTATCCTAAAATTCATATGGAAATACAAGAGACTTTGAATAGGCAAAACATCTTGAGAAAAAAGAACAAAATTGGAAGATTCACACATCCTGATTTCAAAACTTACTACAAAGCTACAGTAATCAAACAGTGCTATAGTGGTTTAGGGTTGACATATAGATAATGGAATAGAATTGAGAGTCCAAAAATAAATCCATACGTCTATGGTCGATTTTCAACAAAGGTGCCAAGACATTCAATGGGGGAGAGAATTGTTTTTTCAACAAATGATGCTTGGACCCCTACTTCACACTATATACAAAAATTAAATCAAAATGGATCAAAATCTTAAATATAGAGCAAAAACTATAAAACTCTTTGAAGGAAACAGAAGTAAATTTTCATGACCTTGGCTTAGGCAAAAGTTTCTTTAATATGGCATCAAAGCACAGCAACCAAAGAAAAAAATAGACAAATTGTACTTCCTCAAAATTAAAAATTTTGTGCATCAAAGGACACAATCAAGAAAATTAAAACACAACTCATAGAATGGGGGAAAATATTTGCAAATCATATATCTCATAAGAGACTTGTATATAAGAACTCTTACAATTTAACAATAAAAAGATGAATAACCCAATTAAAAATGGACAAAGGATTTGGTTAGACATTTTTCCAAAGAATATGTACAAATAGCCAATAATAACATGAAAAATTGTTCAACATCATTAGTACTAGAAAAATGCAAGTCAAAACCTTAATGAACTGCCAATGTACATCCACTAGGATGTATATAATAAAACAAGACAGACAATAACCAGTGTTGATGATGAGGTAGAGAAATTGGAATCCTCATACATTGCTGGTGGATATGTAAAATATTGCAGTTACTGTGGAAAACAGTTTGGCAGTTCCTCAAAAAATTTAACAGAGTTATCATGTGACCCAGCAATTCTACTCCTAGGTATATACCCAAGAGAACTGAAAAGATATTCACACAAAAACTTGTACAAGAATGTTCATGGCAGCGTTATTCATAATAATAAAAAAAGTGGAGGCAAAAAGTCGGACACAAAGGCTACATATTTTATGATTCCATTTATATGAAATGTGCAGTGTAGGCAAATTCAGAGAGATAGAAAATAGATTAGGTTTTCCATGGGATGGATGCATTGGGGAATTGGGAGTGACGGCTAATAGGTATGGGTTTTCTTTTTGGATGATACAAATGTGATAAAATAGTGGTGGTGGTTGCACAATATCATGACTATATGAATCCATTGAATTATACACTTTAAAATGATTAATATGTTGAATTTGTTATGTGAATTTAATCTACCTAAAAATCTAACTATTGGGAAGTTGATGTGGCTCAAGTGATAGAACTTATGCCTAACATATGGGAGGACCTGGGTTCGATCCCGGAGGCCTCCTGGTCAAAAAGAAGAGAAAGCAAGCCTGTGTGGCGAGCCAGTGCCCACACAAGTACCCAAGTGGTGAGCGAACGCCCGCGCATGTGTCCATGTGTTTAATGCAAGTGCCCATGTAGTGAGCGTGAGTGCCTACTTGGTAAGCACAAGTGCTCACACAGTGATCCAGTACCTGCACAAGTGAGTCACGCAGCAAGATGATGATGCCAAAAAAGAGAGACAAGGGGCGAGTCAAGGTGAAGTTCACAGAAACCAGAAACTGAGGTGGCGCAATTGACAGGGCAACTCTCTCCACATCAGGAGTCTCTAGGATCAAATCCCGGTAAATCCTAGAGGAGAAAGATGAGAATAGAAGACAATACAGACAGAAAAAAAAAAAATCTAACTATTAAAACTGTGTTTATGTATATGCATAAGAAAAGATCTGAAGTGAGACTAGTACAGACAGAGGTTAAGTACTGTTGAAAATGAAGATCATTCGCAGCAACCAGATAGTTGAAATTTCCAGAAAATGTTGACATCAGGCTGAAGGGATGCACAGTTACTGTGAAGGGCCCTCAATGAACCCTGTGGAGGGACTTCACTCACATCATTGTAGAACTCAGTATTCAGGAAGAAAAAGAAGAGGCTGCGGGTTGACAGATGGTGGAAAGTAGAAAGGAATGGGCTATAGTTGGCATTCTTTGTAGTTGAGTTCAGAATATGATCCAGGGTATTACGCTGGCTTCCGTCACAAGATGAGGTCTGTCTGCTCACCTCCCCATCAATGTTGTTATTCAAGAGAGTGGGTCTTTTGTTGAAATACGAAATTTCATGGATGACAAGTATAGTCACAGGGTTCAGATGAGGCCAGCTGTTGCTTTTCAGTATCTCAAGCCCAGAAAAATGAGTAAATTTTTGATGGAAATGACAGTGAACATATATCAAATTCATCTCCCCTTTAATTCAGCAAGCCACAGCAGAAAAAAATAAGGATATGAGCAAATTTTGGATGGATTCTGTCTCTGGAGAAGTTTAGCAGGCTGTTGAATAAGATATAAGAGTTGTGTAGAAATGGGAACAACATGCTAGAGCTATGTGTGATATTTTAAAGATACAATGAAATTCCTCTGTTAAGAAAGTGGGGGGAATTATTCACTTTTTTCCAGTATTCTGAAGTTTTTATACGACCCTTGTAATATTTTTAAATCAGAAGAAAAATAATTTAGTAAAATGTGTCTTGGTGAGAAGTTTGTATTCTTTTTTTTTTTAATTAATTTTTTTTTATTATTGATTCTGTAAAAATATTACATTAAAAAAATATATGAGGACCCATTCAACCCCACCACCCCCACCCCACCACTCCCCCCCCAGCAACACTCATTCCCATCATCATGACACATCCATTGCATTTGGTAAGTACATCTCTGGGCAGTTTGTATTCTTAAAAGAGGGAAACACGGGGTGTTAAAACTGGTACATTTCCTAGCTTTTAGGGATCTGGGGATTTGATTGATGAGACATGTTACTTCAAGAGTAACTGCTGCTTTTAGGGTAGAGGAACTTCTAACAAAGGATGACACAGTGAGGCAGTTCCAATTATCAGCTTTCTTGTTCACATGTAAACTAGCTTGTATATGCAGCTGTTTAGATGACCAGTTTGATTTTTTTCTCCCACTTTCTTGACCAGTCAATTCTAACTTGCCCAATTGTATCAGTTTCAAAACAGTCAAAAACTTTCTAAGGACAGTGCTTCATGTATGTCTGTCAGCAAATACTGACTCAGGAAGAGAAAAGCAGGTGGAGAAATGTTTATTGACCTTCCTAAAAGGAGCTTTGTAAATAGTGATACTTTCTTCTGGAGTCAAAGTTTTCAAAATTATAGTTGTCAGATTTCAGTTGACCAAGGTAGAGACCCTAAAACCCTACTAACATCTCCCTTCTTGTCATTTCACAAAAGAAATGACTTTTTAACATGAAAAATGTAGAAAGCACATAATCAGAATTATGGATAGGTAGTTTTTACTTTGAATAGATTCAGCTTTATGAAAAACGTTTCTTCTGTGTCTCATTTCTCTGTGGGCTGATGAAAACTTGGTTACAATCTATGTGGTCAAGTTTTGGGGTATTGTAGCATAATGAACAATCTAAGAGCTCCCCTTGTTCAAAGGAGAAAGTATGATTTCCTGGTGACTCTAATGGTTAATAAAATGCTTTGATGAAAACACATGTCTCTAAAATGCAGATTTGATCATGGAGTAAGTGGAAAGCCCTGGGTTCTGGGCTTCTAGGTTCTTGGCTTATGTCAAATAAAAGAATTTAAGGACATGCCATAGAGTGGGCAAGGGAGTAAAGTTATTAAGAATTAAGAAAATGAGAAAAGTACATGGTCGAGGTATAGACCATGGGCGTGCTACAGAGTGAGACGTTAGTGGAGTCCCAGGTCAGGTGTTTTTAAAGTTTTTCCTCCTGCCCCTTCACAATGTTGGGGTAGGGACCCAGCTATTTGCTGTTCTGATTGTTTGTCCCACCTGTCAGTTTCTCAGGGGTAAATAGTGAGGGCTTTTGAGGATATTCAGGGCTTTTCCTTGAGCCCGAATGGGATTTTCATTCCAACTGAGATTCTCATTCCAGGTTCTCGTGGGATCCCTCAGGAAGTTTCCAGGCAGGGTCTCACAACCATGTGGTCTTACAGCCACATGGTTTGCTGGGTCTTCAGTTGTGACCCAAGTCTTCCTTTTCCCCATATACTAACCTGCCTCAATGTCACTTCTTTCCTTAAAAAATCTTCACCATTTCACTTATGCTTATAGAATAGAATAGTTTTTTTCTTACACTTTCTAAAATTAAAGTCAATAAATCTCAAAGAATGATACATTAAAGAACATAAGAGGTTCCCATATAACCCACTCCCCACCCCCTGCCACATCATTTTTGTAAATTGTGTTTTTTTAAAGATATATACATCTCAAAAAATGTTACATTAAAAAACATAAGAGGTTCCTGTATACCTCCCACCCCCTCACCCCACTCCTCCCACACAAACAACCTCCCCCATCACTGTGGCACACTCATTGCGCTCGGTGAACACATTTTGGAACACCGCTGCACCACATGGATAATAGTTTACCCTGTAGTTCACACTCTCCCCCAGTACATTCAGTGGGTTATGGCAGGATATATAAAGTCCAGCATCTGACCCTGCAATAACATTTAGGACAATTCAAAGTCCCAAAAGTCTCCACACATCACACCTCTTCTTGCCCCTCCCTGCCCTCAGCAACTACTGTGGCCACTTTCTCCACCTCAATGCTACAATTTCTTCTATTACTAGTCACAATAGGTTTATAGTAGAATATCAGTAAGTCCACTCTAATCAATATTTTATTCCTCCATTCTGTGGACCCTGGGATGGTGATGTCCTCTCCACCTTGAGATCAAGAGGGGGCTTAGATGCCACATGGATGATGGATGCAATTCTTCTGCTTGCGGTTGTAGGTACTCTTGAGAATACAGTTTTTATCACATGGCCCTATCTCACCTTTCCCCTGCCATCTGCTTTCATTCACTTCAGCTCCTCTTATGCATCATACTAATTATATTTTCCTCAAGGTACTGTAATCTTTCACACCTGCACCCCCTGTATATATTGTTATTGCTGCTTGGAACAGTGATAAGTCCCTTTGCCAGAAAACTTCACATGCATCTACCTTCGAAGCACACTTCTTGGGTAAGTGTTCTCACCCTCCAAATATCCTATATTCAGAATTAATGGCTCAATTCTTTGACTTTCATAGCAACTGTAAATTGGCTTCACATTGTATTAGAATGAAATGGATGAGTCTTCCACAGACTGTGAAGTTCTTAAAGCCTGACACATGCCTTATTCATATTTGTGGAGTCAGCTCCTAGCATAATAAGCACTTAGGGGAGGCAGATTTGGCCCAACAGATAGGGCATCCGCCTACCACATGGAAGATCCAATGTTCAAACCCAGGGCCCTGACCCGTGTGATGAGCTGGCCCACACTCAGTGCTGATGCATGCAAGGAGTGCCGTGCCATGCAGGGGTGTCCCCCGTGTAGGACAGCTCCACGCGTAAGGAGTATACCCTGTAAGGAGAGCCGCCCAACGTGAAAAAAGGGCAGCCTGCCCATAAATGGCACCGCACACACAGAGAGCTGACGCAGCAAGATGAAGCAACAAAAAAAACGAGACACAGATTATGGGTGCCGCTGACAAGAATACAAGCGGACACAAGAACACACAGTGAATAAACACAGAGAGCAGACAACTGGGGGGAGGGGTGGGGAAGGGTAAGAAACAAAAAAATAAATCTTTTAAAAAAAAACACTTAGATGTTCACTAAATAAGTAGATTTTAAAAAATAAGTTTCTACTTAGCAAACTGCACTGTTTATGCCATTGGAAAAAAAATGTAAATGGAGTCTAATAGATAGAAAGAAGCCACCTAGAAAATAAGGTTACTATCAAAGTTTTGGAAACAAAGTTTATTAAAGTTGAGAGGGACCTTAAAGAATATCTAGTCCAAACACCTCATTTTACAGATAATAAAAGTGTTTGATTTTCCTGGAATTCAAAAGTGAACAAGGACAGAGAGTCATGAAGTAAATCCTTGACCCTGGGATTGTCATCATCCTCCCTGTGAAATGCTGTCTTCTATAAACTTCTTTCTTCTCTCACGTGATCACTTATGAAGCAGATTTTTTTTTTTTAACTACTAGTAGCAAAAAACAACTGGTCAGAAAGCCAATAATGTTCTTTGTGCAGCAGAAGAGAAAGTGAGAAAATATGGTGAAGCCTTGTTATAAACTACTTTGTCTCCAGAATGATACTGTCTCCCCCCACCCCCATCTTAGGATCAAGAGATCACAGCTTTCAGAAAATGTGGAACCACTTTAACAGAAGCACCACATTCTGTGAAAGGAATGTTGTTTCTGGTTTGAAAAGCTCACAGGGAGGGGAAGGATCCTTTTATTTGTCATTCCTTCAGATTTTGAGGCTAGGAACCTTGCTAACAATAGTAGAGAAAATCCTTGTTCTTCCTGAATTTCCACCACAGAGAAGCTATAGGCCCAAATTGTTTTTTCATTCCCCCATTCTTAGATAAAATAACCAAAATAAAGAGAAAAAGATGTGAATGCAAGCCTACACACTCCCAAGTCAACAATCTAATAGGACTTGTTAAAAATAGGAGTTCCACACTGGTTGTGAGTTCCCAAATGAGTCCCAGGGATGACTGGACCCACTTGGGGCTGTGGTACCACTATCAATCTTCATATCACAGAGCATTCAGATGACATTAATCATTTAAAATAATCATTCAAAGTGAATTCATGGCAGGTCTGCATTTTGAAAGCACTGACCATATTTAAAGATAAGTTACAAACAAAAATATTGGATTTCTTTGGTCTGATAAAGTTCTTTCCTCTATGAATTATTAATGATGATATCTAAAAATATTTTTCTCCCAAGAGTCCAAAGCACTAAGCAGTCAAATTCTACTTTCTTCTCTGAATACCCTGGCCAGAGAGATAGAGAGAAGACACTATAGGGTATTGTTACTGGATTTTATCTAGGTTCTTGGCTATGCTGCAGAAATGAATTTCAAGAGCACACTGGGTGAGTTAGGCCAGTAATTTATTCAGGTAGGGAGGGAAGAGAAATGGGAGACAATAATAGAGCTGGGATCCCAGGTAGAGAGGAAGGAGTTGAAAAGTGATAAAGTGGGCTGATTTACAGGCTACAATTTCCCATTATAGGTTATAAATCCCCAGGTTTACTTGTATGGTGATCCAAGTGGGGGAGAAGGCAGTTGGAGCCCGAGGTCCAGAGACAAAAGAGCCCATGAGAGAGCGAACTCAGGCCTGGCATTGCTTTTTGAACTCTTTAAGTATCCCACCCCTTTGCTAATGGGAGGGGAGGAGTTCCAGCTCTTTACCATTTTGATTACTTATTTTTCCCATCAATCTCCCAGGAGGGCCCAATGATAAAGTCCTTAGGGAATACCCGGGCTTCTCCTGGCTTCTGGAGGAAGTCTTCTTCTGAGTGGCAAAATCTTGGGGGAGGGTCTTCCAACAGCTATCTTGGGGTTATTGATGTCTACATGGACTTCTTGCCAGGTTCTAGATCCATCTATTGATTCCCTATCTTACTCACTATTGTTACTGAGCAAAGTGGGGGATTCTCTGCCCATTGCACTCAAATGACCAATTTCTGAGACACCGGGGTTTTCAAAGGGAGAAAGAGATTATTGCTAAGCATGAAGCAAGGAGATCAGATGGCCTAATGGCCTAAAATCTGTCTCCCCATGTCTAAAGCCAAGGGGAGGTAGAGTTGTTACCATTACAATAACAAGTATAAACAACTACAGTTTACAAAATGTAAGGGAGTGGAGCTAAACTAAAGTAACCATTACAATAGCAAAAACAAACAATGTACCATGTAAAGAAGGAAAGTAACCATTTCAATAACAAGTATAAACAGCCATAGTACCATGCTAAGGGGTGGAACTAAGCTAGAAGTAAGCTATAATAACCATTATAATAGAAAGTATAAATGAGGAGTGGAACTAAGAAATAAGGAGTGAAACTAAGGTAAAATAACCATTACAATAACAAGTATAAATACTGTAGTCAGCAGTTACAGTATCCATTTCCTATGTAGAGAAACCTTTTTCTTTTTTCACCATTTGAGCTTCCTAAAATATTGTTTGAAAATTTAATTGTGATTAGAATATTTACAAAGGAAACTTTATAAAATATAGATTCCCAGTCATCACCTCTCATCTAACCATGTATTTTGACATAATGAGGATTAAGATCCAATGCCTGCATTTGTTCAGTGAAATGAGGTTGATTAGTCTTTGAAGATTAAATATTTGGAGTGGCTCAAGTTCTCAATATTCTTTGGGACACTAAGCTTAAATGCCTCAGAACTTCAGATATGTTATAATGTTGACTCAGTGTGGCAGTTTTCCAAGTTACATAATGCGGGGAGCAAGTCCCAAAGCTGTTAGGCCTATATAACAGCATAGGAGGAAAAATAAAAATTGGTTATTTGGTGGACCCTCCATTGACAACCACATTTTTACTTCTTACTTACATACTGAGAAAAATGGCTGAAAACTCTAGGAACATTATCTACCTTTAAGCAAACTACAATCTACAAGTAGAAAACAACATAAAATTTATCATTTCAAGCTTCTTGTCAGTCTAGTATTAGTAAGAGTAGAAACCTACTGAGGTGGACTATTTTGTTTAAGAAAGCAAATTTATGGACTTTTGGTAAAGCGCTGAGTTAATTTGAATAAGAAAGACAGGGGGAGGAGGCCTAAATTGCGTGGCTTATTCAGGAGGCTAGAAAGTTATATGCCTTGAAGGGGAAATGAGAGAAAGTTCCCCGAGCGGTAGTATGTGTGAGTCTAAGGCAAGATGATCAGGGAAGACATCAAAGTGGTAGGGATGGCTGAGAACTTCAAGAAATGTTGCAGCTAAAATTCACATGCTAGAATATTCTGCTCTACAACAGGTCTGGATGAGTGGTGCTTAGGGCAGGATGGAGCAGGCTGTGTCCCAAGAGGAGTGAGGCAATGCCAAGAAGACAGGAGCGGAGGTAGGGCTGAGGACTGAGCTTGTTTTGTGTCAGGAATTTGGAGCAAGAGGTGAATAGACACTCTAAACCTTCTTGGAGATTTTTGAAAAGGCCAATGGCGTTTCCACAGATGTGGGATGGAGCAAGAAATATTTAATTTGATCATTAAAGGAAAGAATGATCCCAGAAGAGTGGAGGACCTGGGGACAACTTGGATTCCATAACTAAGTAGAATATTTGTGTTTTGTAACTATGTACACTAGTCTGTTTAAGGAATGAGGGATCTGCAAGTGTTACTGGATTCTATTTAGGTTCTTGGCTCTGCTGCAGAAATGAATTTCAAAAGCACACCGCGTGGAGTTAGGCCAGTAATTTATTCAGGTAGGAAGGGAAGAGAAATGGGGGAAAATAATAGAAAATAACAGAGCAGGGAGGAAGGGGGGTGAAAAGGGATGAAGAGGACTGATTTACAAGCTACAATTCCCCATTATAAATTATAAATCCCCTGGGTTGCATGTGTGGCCACATGGCAGAGGAAAAATGGCGAAAGTGGCGCAAAGAGGACAGGAAACAGGTCCAGAGGCAGGAGAGAAGGACGAAAAGCCCATGCTCGGGTTTGTGCCTGGCTTTTAAACTGTTAATTATTCCACCCATTTGGTAACGGCAGGGGAGGGGGTTCCAGCTCTTTGTTGTTTTGATTGATTACCCCACCCATCAATCCCTTAGTGAGGACCCAATGATAAAGTTCCTAGAGAACATCCGGGTTTTTCCTTGTTCCCAGGAAGGAGTCTTTGTTCTGGACAGCAGAATCCCGGGGGTGGGTTACTCCAGCAGCCATCTTGGGGGTTTCTGATGTCCATGGGACTCTCTGTCAGGTCCCAGATCCGTCTATTAATTCCCTATTTTATTAGCCTGCTGCACAAGGAGGTGGAAAATGTGGCAAGGATTCATTTTGGAAGTGGAGCTTAATTTGGGCCTTATCTTTTTGATAAGAAGAATTGGGATAAATATGGAATGTGTGGGCAATGTAGGCATGAACTGATGAATGGAAATGGCAATGCATTATATGTCAGACAGATGGCTAGCCTGAAGCCACTTTTAAAATATACTGATCTCCTTGGACGTAGGCATACCTCTTACCACCTGGCTGGACCAATTGAAGCAGAGTCATAGTGGGGCTCTGTAAACTCCATCGCATCCCTCTCACTGTGGTTATCAGGGACTGCCTGCTGTGGAGAACCAAACTATTAAAGACCTGAAGACTGGGTCTGAGCTGATTTAGTAACACAGAAGTCTGGCTTACCCAGGCAGCTACCTCAGAATAAAGCTTTGTTTGTTCTTAGCATGACATCAGCTGTTCCCTTCACTCCTTACCCTGCACTCAGGACCTTTGGGTTGTGAGCTCCTGAGAACCCATTTAGCCCATGAACAATATTTTGCTGGCTTTTGATGGCCTACTTTGCTTCAGTCTTTGGTAGCCTCGCTGGCTCCAGGATGCCTTCTGCCTTGTCTGAAGACCTGAGGCATGCCACAAGCCCAGTGGATTTCCAGAGACTTTGGCTGTCTCACCTGCAACTGTCCTTGCTATCAGGTTATTGTGAAATAATTCATGCTAAGAAGTTAGCAGGCTACCTGGCACATAATCGTCAATAAATAATAACTATTATTAGGCCCTACCCAGCCAACCCCTTTGGATCATCTGTTACTTCACACTGTGAAACCTGATTTCTCTCACCCACGCCACACTTATTCCTCCCCCAGGGCCTTTATTCAAGCTGTTGTCTTTGCTACGTCTGCTCACCCACCCATCAACATCCTCCCTGGCCCAGCATCACTCCCTTCTTTGAATGCCTGTTGTGGAAGTCACTGTCACTACCACTAATTTGGATTCTTACCTATAAAATGTTTTATAATGTTAACACACACTAACCTTTTTATCTACAACTGAACAACTAGGAAGGTAGGACTGCATTATGTATTTTTCATATCCCTCAGAAGTGGGTCTCTACATATTTCACATTTATGTGAGTGATTTTGTCACTAAAAACCTCAAACTTTTCTTTGATATTAATAAAAGGACTTAGGTCTTTGGCTTCTGAGAGATGTAGAATAAATGTGGGGAGAAGCAGATGTGGTTCAAGTGATTGGGCTCCTGTCTACCATATGGGAAGTCTAGGGTTCAATTCCTGGGACCTCCTGGTGAAGGCATGTTGGCCCCATGCAGCAAGCTGGCCTGAGCAAAGTGCTGGTGCAGCAAGATGATGCCACAGAAAGAGATACAGAAGAGAGACAATAAGAGACACAGCAGACCAAGGAGCTGAGGTGGCACAAGAGATTGAGCACCTCTCTCCCACTCTGGAAGGTCCCAGGATGGGACCTAAAGAGAAGTGCTGCCTAAAGAGAAGGCTAGCAGACACAGAAGACTGCACAGTGAATTGGACACAGAGAGAAGAAAACAAGGGGGGAGGGATGGGGGAGACATAATAAATAAACAAACAAATAAACAAATAAATCTTCAGAAAAAAAGAAAAGAAAAAATGTGAGTCTGTTGATTCAGATCTGGAGAGCATTCATCAGTATCAGCATTGACAGATGTGGAGCTTGAAGATGGTGTAATCTACAAGACTGAATGTAGCTGCAGAATCAAAACTTTTGAAATTGGTACTCTGGTACTGTGGATCATAATTGTGGGTGAGAGTCTGAATTAGGAGGACAGCTCTATTGCTAAGCCCTGATTAATTTGGTTGCCTATGATGTTTCAGAATATATTTACCTACAGAAGAAATATCTCTGTGATTCATTCTCCTTGAAGTTACTCATGCCCCTCATTGTGTTCTACTGCATGTTTTTTTTTTTAATATTTATTTATTTTTTTAAATTACATTAAAAAAAATATATGAGGTCCCATTCAACCCCACCGCCCCCGCCCCCCAGTCCCCCCACAGCAACACTCTCTCCCATCATCGTGATACATCCATTGCACCTGGTAAGTTCATCTCTGAGCATCACTGCACCCCATAGTCAATGGTCCACATCATAGCCCAGACTCTCTCACGTTCCATCCAGTGGGCCCTGGGGGGATCTACAGTGTCCCGTAATTGTCCGTGAAGCACTATCCAGGACAACTCCACGTCCTGAAAACGCCTCCACATCTCATCTCTTCCTCCCGTTCCCCACACCCAGCAGCCCCCATGGCTACCGTTCCCACACCCATTCCACATTTTCTCTGTGGACATTGGATTGGTTGTGTCCATTGCACACCTATGTCAAGTGAGGGCTTAGATTGCACATGGGTACTGGATGCACTCTTCCCGCTTCTAGCTGTAGACACTCTAGGCTCCATGTTGTGGTGGTTGACCTTCTTCAACTCCATGTTAGCTGAGTGGAGTAAGTCCAATAAGTCAAAGTGTAGGAGCTGAAGTCTGTTGAGGCTCTGGGCCTGGGTGTCATATTATCAGTCCAGAGATTCAAATCCCCTACATATATCTTAAACCCAGCACCAACTACAATTCCAATAAAGTAGCATGCAAGTCTTGTGAAAAGAGATCCCCTCTGAGTCCATTTCCATCACGCAGAATACTGCATGTTTTTAATGAAACTAATCATTCTTGCTTGGAGATGGTGCTCCTTTATTTTCCAAGAAGCATCTTTCAAAAGAAATAAGAAGGTCACAGTGCAATTCCAGTAATTATAAATGGAGTTAATTATTCAGTTTTACTCATGTGGTGACTTTCTCCTTGGCATTTTGTATTAGGGTTAAATGAAAGCTCTAGCAATCGAAAGGCCAAAATTAGAAAATTAAACACAGAATATATAAAACCATAGGAATAAATAAAGACTTGTCTGTCACTTCAAGTGAGTATCTGCATTCCCATTTCCCCAAAAGAGGAAACGCACTTTGAGATCTATCTATGTAGCAGGCAACATATTGAAGGATTGCCAGAAAAAAGAAAGGATTCCTAGTTAAATTAGAATTTCAGAGAAACAACCATTTCTTTTTAAGTATACGTATGTTCCAGATATTGCACAGGATATACTTACACTAAAAAAAAAATTGTTTTTTTCTTAAATCTGAAATTCAAATTTAGCTGGGTGTCCTGCTTTTCATTTGTTTTTTATTTTTTGTTTTGTTTGTTTTTGTTAAATCTGCCATCCCTATTATGGGTGTACACTTGTATCATGTGTGAAGAATCAAAAACAGATTCTTTCAACACAATGTTGCCTGTATCAGCCAGGGACTTATCATAAAACAGATGATATGCTGAAAGGATTAGTGGAGAAGCCCCCATATCCCAGGACCTATGGTCTTAGGTAAAGGAATGCAATCACTGCCAAACCATGGCTCACTGTGGGATAAACACACCTACCTCTCTGATTCCTTCTGACCTCTGACCTCATGACATTGCCACTGATTACCAAGGGCAAGGCAACCTGGTGATGCTGTCCCTGCAGGGCAGCCTCAGTGAACACAGTGAGGTGCAGGATGGATCTGTAGAGTAACCAGCAGCCTGTGGATGTTGCTTCTCCTGCGGGATGGACAAAGCCCCTATATTCTCTGTCCCTCTGCGCTGAGTTAGCCTGATGACATGTGGTCAGGGACTAAATTCTATCACAAAGCACCTCAATGAGAGAACTTCTTGTAATTTTTGACACGACTGAATGGAGATTTGGGGAAAACAAAATTTTTTTAAAGGGTATTTATTTATTAATTAATTTATTGCCTCTCCCCCTTTGACCCCTCTCTCCCTCTCCCCCACCCTGCTGTTTTTGCTGTGTGATCTTTTGTATCTATTTCTCTTTTTGTCTTCGCTTTTTGTCTTGACCCTCTAGGATTACCAGGATTCGATCCTGGGGACCTCTGATATGGAGAGAGGTTCCCTGTCAATTGTGCCTCCTCAGTTCCTGGTCTTTGCTACACCTCACCTTGACTCTCCCCTTCATCTCTCATTTGTTGTGTCATCATCTTGCTCTGTGACTCACTTGCATGGGCACTGGCTCACCACGCGGGCACTTGGCTTTCCACGCAGGCACTTGGCTTACCATGTGGGTACTCGCATGGGCACTCAGCTCGCCACACGGGCACTGGCTCACCACATGGGCACTCACATGGGCGCTCGGCTCACCATGGGCACTCAGTTCACCGTGTGGGCACTTGGCTCATTGGATGGGCACTGGCTCGCCCTGCAGGCACTGGCTTGCTGTGCAGGCACACTTTGTCTTTTTCTTTTTCACCAGGAGGCCCCAGAGATTGAACCCAGGTCCTCCCATATGGCAGATAGAGGCCTTATCACTTGAGCCACATCTGCTTCCTGAAAACAAATCTTAGTTAAGCCCTTGTGGTAATGTTCAAAGATATCTTTGATAGACTCAGGAATGTAGAAATGAAATGTGAGCAGAGGGGTGAAAGTGGAGTTAAATGGATACATATAATAATCACCTGAAATAAAGAAACATGAAGGGTTTTGGTAGAGATTCTAACAAAAAATAACTATGGCAAAATGGGTTTTTATCATGTGAGAAAAGATCTGTAAAAAGACAGGTGCTTAGAAGGTGCTTATTAAGTAACTATTGCCATGACTATGGTCATCATTATCTAAGCTTCTGAAATGCCAGAGTAGGGGAGCGGGAAGGGTCTATTTGGAAGTCTTCAGATTGACAATATAACTGTACAAATAAAATCATCTGCTGAAGTCTCAGTTTGCTATTTATGAAGAGAGGGACAGTTGCTGGACATTGTAGGTCCTGTCATGGCCCACTGGGTAGACTGAGTGAGAGTGTAGACTACAATGTAAACCACTATCCATGTGGTGCCGCAGTGCTCCCAAATGTATTCACCAAATGCAATGAATGTGCCACGATGATGAAAGAGGTTGTTGATGTGGGAGGAGTGGGGCGAGGGGGTGGGGGCTATAAGGGACCTCATTTTTTTTTAATGTAACATTAAAATAAATAAATAAATAAATAAGAGAGGGGTTGCCCTGGATCTCTAACATTGCTCCTGGCTCTAAGGGTCTGTCCTTCCATGATTCATCTTCACAGGAACATCCTACTGAAGTTGAATAAAGGCCAAGGAAGATCCTTGCAGATAGTGTTGACTGTATCTATGAAGCTTTATTGTGCATCATGAATGTATTTACCAAAACTTTATGAACACATAGCGTGATTTGACAACATTAACATTCACAAGGAATATGAGTCCTTGCAAGTATTTCTACTTCATTTTAGAATGAATGATCTGAATTTTTACAAGGTCACCATGAAACCAACACCTGAACCATGTACACTTCTAATATGTGCTTGTCCAGGAGGAGAGGTAATTGAGGGCATGGACTATGAATGGAGACAGACCTGGGTTAGAATTCTGGTTCTTTGTCTCAGTTTCCTGATCCACAATATGGGGGTACTTGTTGTGAGGATTGAACAAGCGACTCTTAAGTTAGCACTGAGCACATGTCTGGAGCATGGGAGTCAGTATTATTTCCTTCTGATGCAGCTCTGAGACATTGGGAGAATTCTTTTGTCCAGATGTTCATACTAAAAAAAAAAAAAGCAAATTATTTCTTAAAAATAGATTTTAATGTTAAAGACAAATACATATTGTCAAGTACTTTATTAGTTAGAATGCTTCTGGTTGCAAGAGACAAAAACCTCAACTCAAACTGGCTTAAGTGCAAAAGGCATTTAGTGCCTCTAGTACTGAAAATATCAGGGTTCTTCAACCTGATTGGATCCATGAACTCAAAAATGTCATCAAGAATCTCTCTCTCTCTCTTAACCTCTTTCTCTCTCACCATCTGTCACCTCTGCTATCCTTTGTGCTGGATTTGGTGTCATTCTGACATTTACTGTTTGGTGGTCACTGTCATTTACGAGCTTAGATTACCCAAACTTCAAACCTTGGAGAAAAAGACCTTTTCCCAGTGGAGCTCACAAAAGTCCAAGAATTGAGTCTCATTGGTTCTGGTTTATTTATTTTTAAAAATTTTTTTGGAGGTCCTGAGGATTGAGTCCAGTGCCTCATAGGTGCAAAGCAGGTGCTCCACCACTGAGCTACATCCACCCCACACCAAGCTTCTCATTTTAAAGCAGTAAAAACAAAGATTCGTAGAGAATTTAAGACATCTTTTTTTTTCGTAGCTGAGGGATATGTTTCCAATTTATTTTTATTTTTTTTAATTTTAAAAATATTTATTATCTTTTTTTTAAAGACACATAGATCACACAAAATGTTACATTAAAAAATATAAGAGGTTTCTATATACTCCACTCCCCATACCCCCACTTCTCCCACACCAACAACTTCTCTCATTAGTGCAGTACATTCATTGCATTTGACAAGTACACCTTGGAGCGCGTCTATACAGCATGGATTATAGTTCACATTGCACTTTACACTCTCTCCCAGTCCATTCAGAGGGTTATGGCAGGATATATAATGTCCTGCATCTTTCCCTGCAATATCATTGAGGACAACTCCAAGTCCTGAAAATGCCCCAATATCATGCCTCTTTCTCCCCTCACCCTGCCCTCAGCAACCTCTGTGGCCACTGTCTCCACATCAATGATACAACTTCTTCCATTGCTAGAGTCACAATAATTCTATAGCAGAGTACCAGTAAATCTACTCTAATCCATATTTTATTCCTCCATCCTGAGGACCCTGGGATGGCAATGCCCAGTCCACCTCTAAATTGAGAGGAGACTAAAATTCCACATAGCTGATGGATGGGATTCTCCTGCTTGTACTTGTAGACTCTTGGCTCCTTGGTGTGGTGGTTGACATCCTCACCTCCTTGTTGGCTAACCAGGGTAAGTCCAACGAACTGGAGAGTAGGTCTCATTGGTTTTGAATGAGTCATGAACCCATGACCAAACCAACCACGGCCCACAAAGGTGTGATATTGTCATTGGCCAGGCTTGGGACATATGACCATCCCTGGAGTTGAGAGATGATTCATCCATACCACATAGATGGGGAGGAGGGATAAGTGATCCCCTAAAAAAATTAGTCCTGTCACCAGCAAAATGGGAAATGGAAAGTGTATAGATTAAAACAGACAACTAGGGAGCAGATGTGATTCAAGCAGTTGAGCACTTGCCTCCCACATGGGAGTTTCCAGGCTCAATCTCCAGGTCCCAGTACCTAAAAAACAACAAAACAGACACCCACAAGCTTGAATGGCTCAAGCAGTTGAGCACTCGCCTCCCATATGGGAGTTCCCAGGTTCAATCTTCAGCCTGTGGTACCTAAAAAAAAACAACAACACAGACATCCACAAGTTTGAATGGCATTGATTTCAAGAAGACAGGACGATTGATGGAAAAGGCATTTGAGGTACATAAAGAACAAGATTTGGCCCACACTGAGTGAAATTTGTATCAAGAAGTCACTTTATAATGGCATTTCCTAGCCATATAATTTTAATTAATCTTCTCTTAAAGAGAAGCAGCAATATATTCTCAGTACTTAGCCAAACATGTTCATCTATTAATAAAAACTTCCAAGATTTTTTTTTCTAGAATTTCTTGTTTTGCGTTATACCACTGTCTTTATTTTATTTAAGCTATTGTGATGAGGAAGCTTTTAAAAAGTATCTCTCTGAATGAATCATAAATATTTTTAGAGTCAGCTAAAATAATTTTCTTTTTGAAGCATAGATTAATTTCTTTTTTAACCTCCTCTTGTCTTCACTCTTCATATCTCCATCTATTTGCCCAAGACTTATATATTCAATATATTAAGAACAAGACATATTTAGCATCATAGGGCACATGGGCCAGGTAAGATCTGGGAACATAGAGGAACAATGAAAGCAGGCATAAGGCAAGCAACTTGCAAGAGAAGAAGAGAGAAGGGGTGGGACACAGATACCCAGTTTCTCCTTCAGATCTCACCAATCAGCTGAAGTCATTTATCTTTCCTGGGAAGAAGAAGCAGGGATGGGAAAGAGTCAGGATGACGATGATGATTTTTAAGGGTAATTGGGCAGCATTAAAAGTTAGATTTACACTTAATAATTGATCTATGTGCATAAGCACAAATGATTGTGTCCAGTTCAACAAGACACACAAAATAGTTTGCTCCAAATAACTTTTTGCAACAGATTTTGATTTTATTTTTAAGCAAAACCAGTGGTATTTTTGCTTCAGAAATAACATAATTTCCAACAGTGAGTAAGGGACTTGCTTAGGATTCTAAAAAAAATGTCATTTTGAGATTAATTTCTTAATTATGACTACAGAAAAGTCAGCCAAATAATTGTGTCCATTAATTCTGTTTTATTAATAGTGATTTTCAAAACAGGCTCATTTTTGGAATTTCTTTTTTAAAAAATACAGATTATATGTTCCACTGGATCTGAACTTCCATGCGTGAGGTCTTGATACCTTTTGAAAAGCACCTAAGGAATTCTGATATAGGGTTTGTGACTCCCTGACACATACTGTAGAAAGGGGCATTGTACATTGAAATCTTATTTGGGGTTGGTGGAGAATACACATAATCAAATTCTTTCCTTAAAAAAAAAGAGTTCTGAGTTACCAAGATGTATTAAAATATGAATTTATTCTTAAAAATTTTTCCTACTTTGAAAATATTTTCAAACAAATAAAACATTTTAATGTCAGCAAAACTATTATATCTCATAGTTGCCTGATTATAAACTATAAAATACCAGCAAATAAGCTGCTGGAAAAGTTAGATCTTCAGAAAGTTTGCAAGAGGAAATAAAGACCTATTTTTTATTTTATTTTATTTTTTTTTAATCCTCACGATTCCCTGAGGTTATACTGTAAAGTCTTTGTACAGGCTAAAATATAGATATTGCCTAGCCAACATTAAATTTGGGAACATTTCTGAAATCTGCACACTCATACCTTCCCACTTACTTCCTGAACCTACCCACAAGCTCTCTCCAGCTTCTATCCCTGGCTACAGAATCAACACATCTTTTTAAAAGAAGCTCCTCTGCTGCTAAATATTAATGCAGAAACCACTGATGCTGTTTGTAATTATGTCAGCAATAATGCTTTGTCCTTCGACCTCATTCAAGGAGCCCTGGATTCTTTGTGTACAAGAGCTTATTAGTCCTCTCTGCACTTGCACGGGGCAGGAGGTCAATAATTTTTTGAATGAGGCCCAGCATGAGCCCAGCAGATTCACAGAACAGGTCAAGAGTGGGAAGGGAATGAAAAGTTGAAATACAAATTTGTTTCTGCTGCTTTATTATTTTTTTAAAAATTAATTGGGCAGAAAAAGCAGCCAGTATTCATTGCTTATGTCTGCTAGCTTTAGCACATTTTCCTTTGCCTTGTTCTAAAAATGTGCAGTTATCTTCACATTCTCATACTTTTATTAGACATCTGAGTCAGTGATTATTGAGTGCTATTTCAGTTAGCTATTGCTGTATAACAAATCACTCTAAAATATAGCTGTTTCCAACAACTTGGCGGTTCTTTGCTGACATTGCTTATATTGTCTGTGGTCAGCTGGCAGGTTGACTGGCAGCTGGATGGTCTAGCAGTTGGCAGGTGTTGACTGAGGCCAGGCTAGTCAGGGTATCTTAGATCATCTTGTGCCCTCTCATCCTTAGGTAGGCTGGCATGGACTCTTTACATGACCTTATCACAGTGAAGGAGGCTAAGGACCAGTATGTAAGTCTCTGCTTGCTTCACATTTGCTGCTGTCACAAGGTCTAAATCAAGTCACATGGCCAAACCCAGATTCAAGAGGTGACAAAATAAAATGCACCTCTTGGTGGGAGAAACTGCAAATTCACATTGCAAAGTGGTGTGCCTACAGGAATGGGAAAAAATTTTGGCCATTTTTTTTCAATCCATTGGAATTCCCTACTTTGTACAAAGTCACATTTTGAAATATAGATAAGACATCTGCCATGGAGGAGTAATGGCTGGAGTTTATTTTTTATTTTAGCTTATGTGCCTACTGGGTTGCAAGTCAAGCCAGTTCAGAAAAAATCCCGTTGTATAGCCTTACATATCTTTTACTGCTTTTGTTTTAGATTACCCTCAGAATTTTCTGCTGTATGGAGAAATTACATATACACAATCTAAAATTTCCCCCTTTTAACCACATTCAAATATATAATCCAGTGGTATTAATTATATTCACAATGTTGTACTACCATCACAACCATCCACTACCAAAACTTTATGAGCAACCCACAAAAAAACCCTGTACAACTTAAGCATTAACTCTTCATTCTTTATCCTCACCCCATCACCTGGTGACCTATATTCTAAATTCTGACTCTGTAAGTTTGCTTATTCTAATCATTTCATTATCAGTGAGGTCATACAATATTCATACTTTTGTGTCTGGCTTATTTCACTCAACATGACGTATTTGAAGTTCATCCATGTTGTCACATGTATCAAAACTTCATTCCTTTTTATGGCTGAATAATATTCCATTGTATGAATGCATACATTTTATTTATCTATTCATTAGTTAATGGACAATTGGGTTGCATCCATCTTTTGGCAATTGTAAATAATGCCACTATGAACACTAGTGTGCAAATATCTGATTAAGTCCCCACTTCCAATTGTTTTGGGTATGCATCTAGAAGTGAGATTGCCAGGTCATATGGTAAAGTTAAGTAACTTTCTGAGGAGTTGCCAAGAATGTCTTTCACAGAGGTGTAATAACCCTTTATTTTCCTATCAAAGCAAATGTATGTGACCTCACTGGACAAAAATATATGTATGCACACTTTAGTGGTTGGGCATACTTGGTGACTGAAGTAAAGGAAAGTTAGTTGAGAACTTTGGGGAACTTGACACAAAGTGAGATTATGCTCCAAGTAATAATGTCTGAGAATCCTTCAGTACAAGGAAGGGAATGATTCTAATTAGCCTGGCATTAATGCAATGTGGCCCTATTTCTTTTTATTATTGTTTATAATAAGGGAGAATCAGATTTATTAAGGATCTTTCCTCCCTTCACCTCACCAGTGAATAAGTTCTGTCAACTGTTACATTCTTAGATAATATTCCCCACTTTTCCAAATGATCTGCTAATGAAGTTATCTCTTCCTAATAGCCAGTGCAGTGAAAATAGATATTAGCTGGTAGTGGTCCCCAATGGGCGCTGGAGAAATATTCCCCTTTCCAAAAAGCAACAAGATTCAGCTCTTGTTGGTGTCTCCTGAACCAAGTGATGGGCAGCCGAGTATTGCCTAAATTTTCCAGATATTTCAGTTTTCCTCTAGCTTTGGAAAAGTCTAGGAGAGTAGAGATATCTTCTAAAATATAAGCATTGGAAGGGAAGAAAGTTATCTGGATTAAAGCCCTCCGTTCAGAGAAGGTATCTTGGGTGGGGAGGGGAGCTGTTGGGTGAGAAAAGGAGAATGGCCAAGGGTTATGTGCTCGGCTCCTCCGCCCCTCTGCAATCAGAGCACCCTGCTTTTACCTGTTTTGTATTTTAGGGATTTGCAAATATATATATTTCCTATTAATGAAAGGTTTCTGATGTTAAGACAACTTGTGGGTGGGGAACAGGAGGCCCAGATAGGAGGGGTGTCTTGCTGAGGATCACCATGGCTGTTAGGAACAGAACTTAAAGCAGAACCTAGGTCTCGACTTCTCACCCAGTGTTTTTTATTCCATCCCATATCATTTGCCACTTCTGCATATCCATGCTGGGCAACTTCTTTTCAATAAGTTCACCCTTAAGATACTATAAACTTTGCCTAAATGTTTGCCCCAGATCAAAAGCTGAACAACTGGCATATCTTATTCGAACAATTGCTACAATATGGTCTCAAGCCCTGGGTTTTTGGTCTGATTTCTTGCTCTGTCTTGCATGTGCTGGGTGACTTAATCTTTCTCAGACACATTTTCTTCAGAGTAAAATAGAGGCAATGAGGCTTAACTGAGCTGCTGCTTTATGAAGGTGGTTTAGTAAGAAAGCAGATGATTAACATAGAACATTGCTATAATTATTGGGGTATTGCTTTGACTGAAGAAAAAGCACTCAATATTTTCAAATTCCAAAGGCCTCCACTAAAACGAGTTCCCTCCTAGCACTTTTGGAAAAACTGAAAGTAATAATCAAAAAACAGTCACCATTTCTATGGTACATAGCTTGAAAGAGACAATAATTAAAGAGCCCAAGTGTTCTGTGTGTCAATTCAGCTGTTCTAAGGCTGCAACCCATGCAGTCAGATGTGTAATGAACTAAAGAATGAACCCAAAATCATTTGACCCTTCGAAAGTTTACACAGTCTAGAGTACTAGAGAAGAATTTGCCGACTATCTTTTAAGTGGTAAACAACACACACACTAAGAACTTAAGTTGGTCCCCAAGTCCTCTGCTTCTCATTTAAGAGGTGCTTCTAAATGTGGCAGCTCTCCCATTGCCTAATTAAAATGCCTTTGCAGAACAGTCTAAAATCTGACAAGGAGGAAGAATTGCCAAATGGGCCCCTTTCTTTGCTGGACCTGTGAGTAATTTGCCTCCAGCTAACAAGAATTGGCACTAAGAACCAAAAGGGGGGTGGGCAACAAAACAAAAATTGGGGTCAGGCATGGGGGAAGGACTGTTCTGTGATGCCAGAGTGTGGAGTTAGCACTGTGGTGTGAGCTGACATTCTATCAGTAAATTTGGCAACTTCATGTTGAGCAATTCTGTGGTACAAGGTAGCCAAAATGGCATTCAGATAAACACTACTCTGGTGTTTGCAATGGTTTCTAGTTTCTTTCCTCCGTATGTAAAACAACCAGATTATGTTTCCATTTGCAAATCAAGATGGAAAGTAACCATAGGAAGTTGGGAGATTTTGGGTCCCAATGCCAAATTATTGAGTCCCTGGACTGGTTTAATCTTCTAGCCTCTGTTTCCACATCTGTGATGCCGAGGGTGGGGCAGAAAGTTAGATTAAGGATGTCAAAAGTACATTTCCAGTTCCAAGAGCTTATTTTATAGCTTAAAACAATCAGAACCAACACCTATCTGTCTTTCATGCATCAAACCCCAATAACTTTAAAATTAGCTAGACTCATTTATAATTTCCCGGCACAGGATTCTTCTACTCTAAAATTATTTGACCCAATAATTAGCACTATAACCATTAAATATATGTCTTAGAGACTTCAATCTTTGTTCTGTTCATATGCCACTTGAGCCCTGAATCTCAGCAGAGTTATGACCAATACCTACTCTCCAGTTCATCGACTTGCCCAAGATAACTAATAAAATGATGACAATGGACAACTTTCATCCCAAAAAACAGAGAGCATCTACAACTGCAAGCAAAACAGCTCCTTCAATCTGCCCCATAAAATCTGAGCCCCCTCTCAATCTGAATGGGCATTGCCACCCCAAAATCCTCAAGGTTAAGGAATGAACCAAACATAAGGGGGGAATGCAACAATGAACTAAATAAACTTACTAGTATTGTAGTAATGAGAGAATGTGTAACATTGTTGTAAAGATAGTGGTTACCAGAGGTTCTGAGGGGAGGGGAAGGGCATGATAGGTGGAACATAGGGCATTTTTAGGGCATTGGAATTAAGTGTAAACCACAATGTAAATTACAGACCTTGGTTAGTAGCAGTGCTTCCATATTTATTCATCAATTGTAACAAACGTACTGTACAACTGTAAGAAGTTACTAATAGGAGAGATGTGGAAGAGGGAAGTGGTGGGGTTTACGGGAATCCTTTATATTTTCTTTAAAAAAAAATTTATTTATTCCCCCCATGTTTGTGCTTGCTGCCTCCCTTATATGTTTGATGTAACTTTTCTGTAATCTAAAACCTTTTTAAAAATAAAGTTTATTGTATTAAGAAATATAGTGAATATATGGCAAATTGTCCTTCAATCAAGCATGTTAAGAAAATAAGGAAGTTTAGTGCTTTGATTACTGCCTGCATTAGTGGTTCAGTAAGGACTACATTGCACTATAAGAAACAGATCTGGCTACTATGGTTTAAACACAGTAGGCTTTCCTTTCTGACATAAGAGAAGTCTGGAGGTAGGAAATCCAGAGTCGGTATTGTGGCTTTACGAAGCAGTTCCATTGTGTGCCTTCTAACTTCAGGGTCACCTCCTGTTTCAATATGGCTGTTAAATGCCAACCATTACATCTACATTTCAGTAGCAAGGGAAGAAGAACAAAGGGTGCCCCATCCTTTGACTTAGTATATGTTTTTATCTGGGCACATTGTCACACCAAATAAAACTGGGGTCCTGTTACTAAGAAGATAGGGGAGAGAAATGTCAGGGTAGCCAAACAGCAGGCTGTGACACAGCCAGTTATCTCAGTTAGATTCCTTGGTTGAAGGCTGTTTTCTCAGCCCTGCCAAGCCTCCTTCCAAATACAAAACCTGGTAGGAGTATGCAGGTTGATCTGAACAAACTCCTCTGGGCTTTTTTTTTTTTAAGATTTATTTTTTATTTATTTCTCCTTCCCCCCTCCCCTTCCCCCACTCCCCTCCCCTTCCCCCCTCCCCACTCCCTCCTTCCTCCTCCTTTCCCCCATTTCCCCCCAGTTGTCTGCTCTCCATGTCCATTCGCCGTGTGGTCTGTGTCCACTTGTATTCTTGTCAGCGGCACCTGGAATCTGTGTCTCTTTTTGTTGTGTCATCTTGCTGCATCAGCTCTCCGTGTGTGCAGCACCATTCTTGGGCAGGCTGCACTTTCTTTCGCGCTGGGCGGCTTTCCTTATGGGGCGCACTCCTTGTGCGTGGGGCTTCCCTATGCGGGGAGCACCCCTGCGTGGCACGGCACTCCTTGCATGCATCAGCACTGCACTTGGCTCAGCTCATCACAGGAGGCCATGGGTTTGAACCTTGGACCCCCCATGTGTTAGGTGGACACCCTATCCTTTGGGCCAAATCTGCTTCCCCTTTGCTTTCTAACACCTTGAAGGTAGAAGAGCCTGGGAGTAGAGGGGCATAAATTCCTGACTGAGGATTGGGAGGACTATTCTACTGCCAAAGCCACTTTGGGAAATTGATA
The DNA here is from genome assembly GCF_030445035.2 of Dasypus novemcinctus. NCBI lineage: Eukaryota > Metazoa > Chordata > Mammalia > Cingulata > Dasypodidae > Dasypus > Dasypus novemcinctus. The sequence goes on from NC_080684.1 coordinate 58,385,318, forward strand.
GTTTTGAAATATAATAAAAATATTTTTCGATTTCGTTTATGAAATATACTAATTACCACTTTCAAAAGAAAATCCCAAGACTTAAATAATTCAGTTTTTCTATGGGTGAGTTTTACAGCTTAGCAACAAGGAACAGAAGGGAGATATACAAAGTCTTTTCTTATTTTTAAAAATATTAGGTCACCCTTGAGCTTGGATTAGGTAATATAGTAATTTGGGCAAAAGGACATCACTTCCTGCTTTATCTTTGTTACTAAGGGCCTTCAGGCTGCATCTCTCACTATTAGATTTTTATAATCTTCGTTCTTCTGACTAGTTAAAAATGACTATGATATACATAAGTTTTAAGAAATTAAGAATAGTATCCGATGGGTAATCCAAGCAGTTTGATAACTGAAGTCAATTAGTATGGAGCTACAGCCCGGCACTCCAGATCTAGTTTTCAGTATTTGCCACAGATCCCTGCTCTTCACCCCAGATTTTGGTCTATAGATATTTGCAAACATTTTTGCTTCTTCTCATTTCTGTAACCTATTGATTCAAAACTGATGGATAAAGGTGGTAAGGTCTAGAGCAGTAAGAAAGAGTTCTGGTGTGAGACTGGTATGGACGCAGAGTACCAAAGCTATATACCCTGGGCAAGCCTCCTATGTCTCTGAGCCTCAGTGTACACAACTGTAAAATGGGTTAAAATGAGAATTAAATGATAATGATAGTAACGACAACAACTAAAAACAGCTACTTTTCTAGAGTGCTTACCACATACCATGTGAGCATGGATTCTCTCTTCCTTTTCACCACTTCATGAGGTAGATAGTTGGATACTGAGGTTCATAGAGGGTCAGGAGCTTGCCCAAGTTCATGCAGTAAGCACAGGGTAGGAGCAGAAATCTTAAGTGGCACCATGCTGCCTCTATAATGCATGTGAAAACTCTTATTATATCACTGGCACCAAGAAGATGTTCAATATTGGTTTCCTTCCATTTTCCTCATCCACTGACTTTTGTCTGATCACTCAGCTGTTTCTGCTAATGTCAGAACCAGAGAAAATAACTAAGTGGTATACCATTCAATTTGTAGCTCTTGTGCAGTCAAAAAGTTGTCTCAAGACCATTCAGTCTGCAACTTCCTCTCGAGGAACTGAACCTGAAAGCAACGACTGCCTGTTCGATCACAGCAGGTTGGATAGCCTCGGTATTCATATCTGCTAGTGGTCACTTAGCAGAGTGTGGTAAACAAGTGGTTACAACCACAGTCCATGCTGCTGAATTAGTCCCCAGAGCCAATCACCAGCCTGTACATCTGAATGCACGCCATATAGCTTTCACTTTCATTGTGAAGTTTAGAAGTGAGAAGGGAGGGTGGGTGATGGTCTGAATCATCCCTCTTGGCTTGGTGCTGCCTAAGAGAGCAAGTTGCTTTTTCTCTCAGTTATGTTGGTGTGCAAGCCATGGGATGTGGCACAAAAATCACCCTCTCTGCCCCTTCTTTCTGTCTCTTTTTTCCTCCCTCCTTGGTAACCACTAAAGAAATGTGTTCCATTTGCACGAAAAGTGCATTTAGGCATTTTTAAGTGGTTCTTTGGCAAACCAGAATGATGTTTTATGGGCTACAGGCATTATATCTGCAGCTGTTCATCAGAATGATAAGTATCCTTATATTATTGATATCCTGGAGTGTGACTTCATCTCCCTGAAAACTCATTGAATGGGAGGATACTGATATCAGTACCAAAATATTCTATAACTCTAGGGGAGAGGTTTTGATAGTCATCTGTAGTCAGCAAAACACCCGTCATATTCATGCTTGGATTTTGATCAATTTAAATCATTTAAAGCTTGAGAATAATTAGTTTTATTTCAAGCTGATTACTTCAGGGCTTCCAGTATAAATGATACCCACCCCCAAAATTTAAAACTTCAGAATGTGTATCAAATGGTTTACTACTATACATTTTCATAGGCTGACACAATGAATGATGATTGACATTTGTTACAACTACATTTACAAACACAAGCCTGAAACACAATGCTTGGCATAGGTACAAAGTCATGAACATTGGGACCTCAACTCCTTTCTAGGCCCCTGCTTCTCTATTCTTCCCTAATAATACCAAACTCCTTCCCAGTCCATGAACATTTTGTTTTTCTCCATGCCTTGCATACACTATCCTTTTGGTCTACAAAGACCTTTTGTTTCTCCTTCCCCTCCTTCAACAACACTTTACAAATTTCTACTCATTTCTTCACACACGGATCAAATGTCATCTCCCTCAGGAACCCTTTCCTAATTTTCCCAAACTACTTCCTTGGAGCTTAATATCTTCCTACTGTTCTCCAAAGGAATATAATTCTAAATGTAGTTAACTCTAAATTACCTACCTGACTATCCATGGAAAAATGTAGAAGGCTTGAATGATATTCATGCATCGTGGAAAAAGGAAGGAGGAGATGACTACAGATAATTTTATCAAAATGACTTGACGATAAAATAATGTCTTCCAGAATTTCATTTTTTCCCCCAAGAAGAGAAAGTGGACAAGGGCCACTTGTCAAGACTAATACAGAATCCTCTAAGATTTAGAAAGTTCTGGAAAAGGGGAAATAAATTTTAAAAAATCATTGTCCAATTATCCAGTTATAACCTCTATTGATATTTTGTGAATATCTTTGTTTTTGTTTGTTTTGATGTTTTTCAATGTGTATGTCAGTATACGCTTTAGTACCTTCCATTTCTGAGGCCACAGGGGTGGGGCACAGGACAGTCGCTTACCTCAACCAAGCTCATCTTATTTTAGTAATGTTGACACACAAATCAAGTGGACAGCTTGGTGAGTTTTACAAAATGAACACATCCTTGTAACCAGAACTGGATAAAAAAATAGTCATTTACCAAACCCCCGAAAGTTCCCCTGTGCCTCTTTCTAGATATTGCTCTCCTCCCAATGGCAACCATTATGCTGATTTCAAACATTCTTCATTATATGTTTGCCTGTTTTGTGACTTTACATGGAATCATCCAATATATACTCTTTTTGTGTTTGGTTTCTTTAACTCAGCAGAGAGTTTGTGAGATTCCGTGTTGCTACAGGTTAATTGTACAGTTCATTCTCAAGTAATACTAAATTTTATAATATAACACAATTTGTTTATCCACACTCCTGTTGACAGACCTTTGAGTTGTTTTCAGCTTTTGACTATTATAAGCAGAGTTACAGTGAATATTTTTGAACTTTTTTTTTTTTTTTTTTGGTATCCACAACGTATACATTTCTGTTGGGTTTATATCTAGTAGATTTGCTGGGTCACACAGTCTGTATGTTCAGCTTTTAGTGATTCTACTAATAGATTTCCAAAGTGGTTATACCAATTTCCACTCTCATTAGAGTTCCAATTGATTCACATTCTCTCCACCACTTGGTGCTGTCTCTCTTTTGCATTTTAACGATTCAGATAAGTTGCACAGAGATATTTCATCACAGTCCCTGATGGTTATGCTAATGTGTCAACTGTCCAGGTAATTGTGCCCAGTTGTTTGGTCAAGCAAGCATTGGGTTAATTATAATACAAGGACATTTATGGACTTTAGTCACCAGTGAATTGATTGCATAGATAGCTGATTACATCTACAGTCAACCAAGGAGATTGTCATCAGCAATGATTATCCAATCAGTTGAATGCCTTAAAAGGGGAAGTGATTTCAGAATGCAGAGAGAATTTTCCAGCTTGACTTTAGACAACTTTAGACAGCCCCTTGATGTGGGAACATATCAAGGACCTTCATTGGAGCCTCTGGTTTTCAGGCTTCCTGTGGAATTGGAACTTGTTCATCCCCAAGGTCACATGAGAGAATTTTGTAAAATCTTATACTATTTACAGATATCTCTGTTGGTTCTCTTTCCATAGAGAACCCTGACTAATACACAGCCTAATTTGCATTTCTCTGATGCCTTAATGTTTGTTGAACATTTATATTTTCTTGTGAAGTACCCATCTAATTCTTGCTTATTGGTTATTTTTCTTTTAGGTCAACTGCATTTTAGAAGTTATTTACTACTCATTTGCTGAATATAAATACAGCAAATATCTTCACTCTGTGAACTGCCTTTCATCCTCTTCATGGTGTTTTGATAAACTGAAGTTCGTAATCTTAATAAAGCCAAATTTATCTTCTTTTTCCTTTTATGGTTAGTGTTTTTGTGTCATATTTACAAAATCTTAGCTTTCCCCAAGGATATGATTGTATTCTATGTTTTCTTCTAAACTCTTTAGTGTTTTAACTCTAGTTTTTAAATCTGCAATCATCTCAAATTGATTTTTGTGTATGTGTGAGTTCCCTAAATCTGTTTCCTTTGCTCTCCAGGTAATATTTGATAATATAGAATCATTTACCACAATCTTCTAAGTTTAAGGTATTAAAGCTGTTATCTTCATATACCCGGGAGCAACTGAACTGGGGAGCTTAGTAAAAGCTTAAAATATATAGTTATTATTATCATTCTCATAACCAACTTGGTTTTTCAATAATTCCACAGCCATCTCAGTCTTTTAGACTAGAAATGCCTCTCTGTTCCAGGTCTACTCCACTAAATTGACCTGGATTGGCTTTAGACTTCCTTGGGTTGACTTCCTGTTGACTTCTTTGTGATTTGTTCTCTAAAAGTATACATCTAATCCACATTCCTAAAACACTAAAATTCCACATTTCCTAATAAAATACAACTCTTGAATGAAAGTAGTAGGTTTTTGAATACAACTAACCTGATTGTAGGTTGAGGAAGAAAGTGAGGCTATTTACTGGGGTGAGACACACTGTGGGTTACTTTATATACATAAACATGACCAGGATACAAACAACTCGCTTCTCTCTTGGAAAGTGCTCCAGGGCCTCTATGATCACAGTCAAGTCCCACCCTATCATCTGGGAGTGGCTACCTGCCTAAACTCAAGCAGTAGGGGAGTAAAGACAAATTCCTATTTGCTCAAACTGGAGTTAAAGTTCAACTCTTTAAAAAATAAGTTACAGGACTAATCCAATAAGTTATTTTAAGCATGAGAGAGGGCTCAACCTCCTGGAAAGATTCTAGATCTGGGTAGGTTGAATACATTTCCTATGCCATGGATCTGATCAACCAGATCTATTTCTAAAAGGTAAGATGAGGACAAATCCAGTAAAAATAGCTAACTTATTAACTACCTCCAATATATGCCAGACACTGGCATGGACGCATCAACTATTTTATGTACCTTATCTCATACAACCCTCATGAGAACCCCAAATGACAGACCTTGTTATCCCCACTTTACACATGAGGAAACTAAGGTGAATCTGAGGATATGATTATGGCACTCAAATTGGGCTAGCTGGTAAGCTGGTCACAGGAGGGTCTGTCAAAGAAGGGTTCTCAAGAATGTCAAGACAATGAGATCAGAGAGCCTGAGGGTCCACTCCATAGCAGTATTTCTCTCCCAGAAACTAGATGGGAAGGGATTTAATCTAACCAATTAATGTGGAGTGGAGCAGATATCCCTAAGGAAAAGAGTCCAACTCTATAGAAGCCTATAAAGAAACCCAATGATTTATTTGAGGAGGGAAGGTGGGGAAATATCTGTATGACTATCCTTTAGAGATTCCAGTCTCCCAGATTATCTCCAATTCTCCTCCGAAGAGATGGGCAAAAGATCCTATCAACTCAGTCTAAATCCCTGGCTTAAGGAATGGTGGGGAGACCCACGTCCTATAAGCAGACACGGAGGGAGTTCTTCATGCCTTCTAGGAATCTACTCTCTGAGCAGGCCACAATTGCCAGGCATGGAATTTAGAAGTTTGCTCTAACCCTGCAAGGGTTGGGGATGGGCGTTCCTCTTTTTGAAATGCTATTTGTGAGACTGATTTCACCTGACACTAGCCCTCAGGATGAGGAAGAGAACTGAGGGGAGCCCCGGCCCGGTAGGATCCTCTTCCCAGCCTGCCAAGAAGAGAAGGAAAACAGCTTGGGAAGAATGATGAATGCTAGCTGACTTAAAGTGGTGCCAACACACTGCCCAAAGATTCTCTACCGTTAAACATCCCGTGAGTTCTTACTGAGAGGTTTGTCAGCTCCCAGTTCCTCATCAGGATCAGGCCTGGAGAGCACCTACCTGAGGAACCCTTCCAGGGTTCAACTTCTCCTGGACATACTGTATGCATAGTTGCCCCAAATTCCTCAAATAAGACCTGAATGGTAAGGTATGTTCATAAGCACCACTGTTCCAGCATATCAAATATTCCAACTGCAAAAAGGGGCTTGTTTTCCTGGAGAGAATTAACTAAACCCATCAAGTCTTCTGCAGTGAGTTTTTCTGCAGGAACATTTTTAACACGTCTGGGGAATAATCTGAAGTGGCCCTATGAGGCCAATGCAGGGAAAACTGGTGGAGAAAGCTTACCTTTTTCCTTTCATATTTGTAAAACAAACTCTTTCCACTGCTAACATTCTAGTGCCCATCTTCCTGGCAGCTGCAAAAGAAAGTAGAGGAGTGGGAGGGGGAGATGAGTGGGGAGGAGGAGTGGGAAGAGGAGAGAGGGGGAAGGAGAGGAGAACAAATGGGGCGAAACTCTAAATAAATAATAGGTAGGCAGGTTAACCCATGATAGGTTAAATAATACCTAAATCTATTAAATTAAAAACAAATTTTTAAAAATTGGATATAAATTATACTATTTTAAAATTAGACTTGAAATGGGATATATTAAAAGCTAAAAGCAGTAAGAAAAAAGGCAGTTAAGATTAGGGCTAACTATTCCAAAATCAAAATTAGGAGTTGAAAGCAAGTAAAACAAAATAAATATTTAGAATGTTTTAAATGGCTAAGGGCTAGTGAAGTAAGAGATGAAACTTTTGAAATGGAGAGCTATAAAATTAAGATGGAGCTAAAGCCCAAATGATAAAAAGAAACAATTTAAGGTAAATATAATTTTAAAAATGAAAGAAGGCAAGAAAAAAGGGAACATTGTAAAAGCTAAAACTAAAACAACAACCTTCCTGCCAGGCTAAGCAAAGAAAACTAAGAATGAGGAAGTTGTTTGGGCAGCCAGGCTTTTCTTACCCTTATGAAAGTCTCCCCCTGAGGTACATTCCTGGGAGCAGCTTTTTTAGTTTAGATATTTATTCATTTATGCATCTCCATTCATTTATTCCACAAATATTTATTTATTTGTGTCAAGACCTGGGAATTCAGTGGTGTGAGTCAAATAGATAAGGACTTTGCCCTCAAGAAGTTTACATTCCAGTGGCAGTAGACTGAGGAGATTAAGGAGAAAATACAGACAATAAACGTATGATTACACAAATAAATAAATAACTACATGCTGTGATGAGAGATATAAAGAAAGAGTCGGGGGTGCTGTGTGGGCCTCCGAAAAGACCATTGTTAGGATGCTGAAAGATGGTCAAGTGGGTGGTCATCAGTGAAGTCTTCCCTGATTACATGATGCTTGCCCTGAGATCTGAAGGATAAATTAGGATTTAACTGAGTCAAAACCCGGGTGGAGGCAGCCAATGTAATTCAAGGCCCCCATACAGGAAAACTTTGGTACATTTGAGGAACTCAATTAAGGCTGAGGCTGGAGCAGACAGAGCCAGCAAGGGAGAAGTGTAAGATGCGGTGGAGAGGATGGGGAGGGCCAAATTAAGAATTCTGGTTCTTATCCTAGAAGCAAGGGGAAGCCATTTGTTCATTTGCTTCATGGCACTTAAAACAACTCAAAATTGTTTCCTCCATTTGTGTTAAAATTTTCTTTGTTTGTGGTGGTGGTGGTGGTGGGTCCTCTGCTTTCCCTTTTTTGCAGGGGCCATGACAGTCTTGTGTATTATTGTATTCTAGGGACCTACACAATTGAGAATCAAATATTTTGAATGAACGAATAGCTAATAATTCTGGTGGAGCCACACCCAAAGTTCAGGTCATCTCCAAAACCTATGTTTCTTCCAGGATGTGATATTACTCCAACAATTTGCTTTGAGATCTATTTGCTCATGAAAAATAGTAGTATTAGAGGTCTCTCAATGCTTTTGTTTTCCTTAACTTAGCAACTCAGCTTCTGGAGCGTTGGTTACATCGTATGATTTTGAGAATTGAGTTCTGGTTTCCTTCCATGATGGTAGATAAATGTCATTACTAGTTATAGGTGACAAATTGTGCCAGTGGAGTGAGGAGTTTATTATTGCACAACCATGTGTCCTGACAATTCTTTTCCTGCAGAACTAATACATGCAGTGACAAATTGCTTTCCCACTAGCAATTTTCACAAGTCTCAGAGAAATCTTAGTAACACCTAGATTCTTATTAAATTGTCCCCAAGCAGTGCCACACCTATTTGACACTTGGAGCAGGTAAGTTTTTAATGCCCCTCTCTTTTATAAGACAAGGTCATGATTAGTAATAGTCATGTAATGACCTGGAAAGTTAATTATTTTCTCAATTTATTTTGGAACAATTAACAATTTAAAAAGAATAAATTCCAAATTAAGAATATTATTTAAAATTCAGTGAATGTTTTCACTCATGAACTAAAATTTGCAGTAACTAAATAAAAATATTACACCTCACAGTTTGTATTCTTTATTACTAGGCTTTAAATTTTAAATACAAATATACCCTCAGAGTCACCCAGAATGTCAGAACTGAAGTAACTCAAATTTGATTTGTCTTTATAATCTCTGTGCTATGATTGCTTACTGCAAATCTATTGTTCAAATGCAGGCATATATATTACCACAAAGACTGGAAACACAAGATGAACTTGAAGGTTAACTTATTCAGAAATGTTTGGATTTTATTCTCACAAGACTTTCAATAGCTGAATCTACAATAAGTGGAGGGAGAGGGGCGCAACTGCATAACAGTGAGTTCTGTGAATTAACCTCCAAGGAAAATAGAATGTTTTTAAAGGATAAGTAGTAAAAAATGTGTTAATTTGAAGCTCACACTTATTTTCTTAAATTCAGCAGTAGCTACAGTAATTGTTTAGAACTTAAAACTAACAAAAGATTTCTTTGGAGAAGAGTATTTTATCACTGACGTTGCTTAGAATTGCCAGCACATGATAATAAAAAGCAGACCAACTTGTTGAATTTGTTAGTCAAATTATTATTGTTACTAAATTCTCTATTAAAAATGTACCCCTTTATTGGTTGCACCTCAGGAAGACTGTCCCCACAACTTTATTCTTGATATGCCACTACTCCCCAGGACTATAACAATTAAAACAACAATAAAACCCCATCAGAAATATTATGAGTTAGGTAAGAAACCAAGGGCTCAGAGACTCTGGAGCTTCCCTGTCATCCAACAATGTGTTTACTGGCCACCTGCTGTGAGCAGACTCAGTATTGAATGACAGGCATAGAAAAGCCTTACCTTCTTTCATGAAATGTACCCACAAGATTCCATACATCTTTTCAATACATTTTTAAGGTTTTTCCTCATCAATAACCTAAACTTTTTCTTGAAGTAGACATTGAATGAAGATAGAACATGAGATGGAACCTTATCCTAAGTGTGATGGTTAGGTTCATGTGTCAACTTGGCCAGGTAATGGTGACCAGTTGTTTGGTCAAGCAGGTACTAGCCTTGTGACAGTTTGAATTTGGTGAATCCCAAAAAGAGATTATGTTCTTAAACCAATCTATTCCTGCAGGTGTTGTACCCTTTGATTGCATTAGATTCACTTTAGATCACTTGATTATAATGCTTTGATTGGACTACGTTGGTAAGATATGACTCAGGTTGAGTCTCTATTCTCTTGTTAGGTCTTACATAACCCTGCAATGTGACAGAGGAATTTTTGGTCCTGCAATGTGAGAGACAAATCAAGGATTACTAGCAGCCAAAGCTTAAGCCCAAAGCCCTGAAAGGCTGGGCCCATGGAGCAGCTCAAGGCTGAAGAGATGAACCATATGCCTGATAGGTCACGGCTGAACTTGGGAAGAGAGCAGAGCAGCTGAGACTGAGAATGGAGGCCTGGAAAGAGACAAGCCATATGCCTGGTGGCCCACAGCTGAGCTCCAGGAGATGGTAGATTCTGGAGGGGAAGGCAGGGACCTTGACATTGATCTCCAGTCTTCTTTGCCATGTAGCAGGACCCCAGGATCACCAGTAGCTGGCTTTGGTGAGAAAATACCTCTGCTGATGCCTTGATTTGGACATTTTGTGGACTTTGGACTGTAAGTTTTACCCTAAATAAAATCCCCATTATAAAAGCCAACCCATTTCTGATGTTTTACAATGGAAGCCCTTTGGCAAACTAAGACAGGACTGATTTTTACTGTGAGGACATTCTGTGGACTTAATTCATCAGTATATTGATTGCATCTGTGGCTGATTATACCTACAATCAACTGAGGAGATTGCTGTGAGCCATGAGAGATGTCTCATCCAATCAGTTGAAGGCATTAAAAAGGGGAGCAATGATTTCAGCAGTCAGGAGAGAGAAATCCGTGTCAACCTCAGCGGCCAGCTTCTGGGGAATTCATCAAAAATCTTCATCAGAATTCCCAGCTTATAGTCTGCCTACAGAATTAGGATTTGTGCATCTCCACAGTCAGCATAGTCATGGGAGACCATTTTATAAAATCTCATAACATTTACAGGTATCTCCTTCTATTTCCCTAGAGAACCCTCAGTAATACAATGAGGATCCATGAGAGTTCAAACACTCAGGCACTAATATTTAGAAGAGAAATCAAAAGTAGAAATGAGAAATGGTTTTCAGAACTGTGCTGAGAAGAGTAATTGAGGGTAATCACATCACCCCAGTTGCTTCTAGGATCAGAGGAAAGGGAGATGGTACCACCATGTAATATGGTTTACATGGAAAAAGACATTATATGGTCTATGTAACTAATTTATTAATAAACAAATAACTGAATAGCCAAATAAATGCCATAACCCATATAAAATGCTTAGAACAGCACCATACACAGAGTAGGACAGCTGAGTAAACATTAACTGTTAGTACAATGGGTTATCATCATCATCATTATTACCATTATTATGAGTCTCATTGGAAAGGGCATGGGCACAAGGAAGCCATAAATTGGGACCCACAATGCATTTGACCACACTGGTAGACAGCAGTTCTTTAGTGCTGTCACCTTGAATAAATATGGATTTTCTTGCTAAGGAGGGGAGGGAGAATGGGTGCTAGGGTGATCAACTAGCCACATCTGCCACATCAGGGATTACACCACCGGTGAGGACAAACATTTCACCCCCAGGGACAGGGAGAGCTGCTCTGAATCAGACTCTACTTCTCACCAGTGGTATGCACTTGTTTAGATTATTTTACTTTTCTAAGTCTCAATTTCCACACATGAAAATGGAGATAATATAATAATAATGCTTAGCTGGTAGAGTTGTTTTGAGAATTAAATAAGATATAATGCAGGTACCATGACACCTGGCCCTTGGTAGGCACCCATTAAATATTGGTTATTACTATGCACTCAACCTGGTTGAATTTTTTTTTTAATGTAAAAAACTTTATTTTTAAAGAGGTTTTGAATTACAAAAAATGTTACATTGAAATTATAAGGGATTCCTGTGTACCCCCCTCCCTCTCACACATCATCCCCTATTTTTTAAAAATGTCTGGCCGAACTTTTTGGTGTTTGTTTTTTGTCCGGATTAAATGATTCATCTTTTCCAAAATTTAGCAAAAAGAATCATACCCTAGAAAACAAAAGTCATTTCATAGTGAGGTACAATTATCTAAGAAGGTCACTTTTAAAGATATTTCAGTATAACTTTTTATCCAAAGGTGCAGAAACAAATTTTTGTCATCTGTCTCAGTGCTGTCACTTACTTTTCTCCCTTTTGTACAACTGGGCTATTGCACCCAAATTAATGCCACTAAAAGGAACAGCTGACAAGTGCCACTGTTGTTTCACATGGTATTTGACAACATCGTGGTTTCATTTTTCCACCTCCTGCCAAGCTGAAAAATCCTCAGAATTCTTCCTTTGTTTTATTCCAACTTTGGTATTTATAAATATGAGAAGAGACCTAGTGAAGATTCAAGGTGTTTTCAGTTTCCTAAGGCTGCTGCAATGCAGTACCACAAACTGGATGTTTCAAAACACCAGAATTTATTGTTTCATAGTTCTGACGGCACGAAGCCTGAAATCAAGATGTCACCAGGACCATTCTCCATTACTTCTGGACCAGGGGGTACTTTTAGGCCCTGGAACCCTACCAAGTCCCAATATTGACATAGGCTTCCACCCAAGTCTATCACTAGCCATATGACTTCCATCACTGAGAAAGCACAACCCCGGTAACCTGTAGGGACCAGGTGGGTCTATAGATCAGTAAAACTGGTCAGGTATTGCACGGGGCAAATTAAATAACCATCACCCTGCAGCCCTGAATGGTTATTGCTCTGCCAAACTATCGACTCCAGGTTTCCAGCTCTCCACTTTCCCAAAAGAAGCTAGAAGTCCTGATTGTTTTTTATGTTTGTGAGATCTCCTTGTTTTTGTTTGTTTGTTTGTTTGTTTTTTTCAATCTTTATAACTAACTCGTATTTTAACCAAGACCATGCAGGCCAGGTTTGGCCTGTGAGGTGCCAGTCTGCAAGTGATTCATAGCAATCTCTCTGTGCCATACATGTACACAAAATGATACTGAAATACTGTTCCATCAGCAGAAGGAGGAAGCTTTTCTAGACAGAGCCTAGGGTCCCTTCAGACTCTAACATCTTTGTGAGTCAATGAAGGGAGAACTTGGTGCAGAAATGGGCCATGGACTATTTCCTGTCTTTCAAGTAAGAATGAGGAAGTTGTTTTAAGGGGGGAAAAAAGAGGAAGAAATGGACATGAGAAACCAGCTTGTACTATCAGCTCCCCCTGTTACCCTTCACCCAAGTTTAAATCCAGATCTTTTGCAGTTCCCCTGGAATGGAGGTTCACCATCTCCCAAGCTCTCTAAGGTATTGGTAAAATACTCCTGCCTCTTCTCCCGCTTCTCCTCTCCCTAGAGCTCCTGAGTGTCTCCATAAGAGTTCCAGAAAGCTGATCTTGCCCCAGATTAGTTGAGAATACTCTAAAAGTCATCCTCTATGGTGTGTTAGTCCAATTTATTTAATGCACTTGCTTTTTCGTGAGGAAGTCATGGGTTTGTTCCAGTTGACAATGCCCTGTTTCATGGACACAGAAAGCTCACCTCTCTCACCAGCCATGTCTAAAGTAGGGTCTATCCAGAGAAAGTGCATGAAGACACAAATCCATCATCACTACCAGGGAAACCACTAGACATGGCTTTGTCACCATTCTGATCTCTGTCCTTTGGAGCTGAGCTCTGTGTCACTGGTTAAAAGAAAAACCCTAATCACTTCTCAAAGTATGAGGATGTTAGAATGAAACTCTCTCTGACTCTGTTCAAATGAGAGAACATTAGGATAGACATCAGATAGCAAACTGTACCCCACACTAGTACATTTAAAAGCAAATGTTGGGGAGCCAGTATAGCTCAGTGGTTAAGCACTGCCTTCCCACATACAATGTCCTGGGTTGAATCCCTGGCCCCAGTATATCAAAAAGAAACAAATGTTAAAAAAATAATAAATAGTAGATGAATTGTATGCTTTAGTAATACATATCAATAAAATTGATTTGTTTAAAAAAAATAAACAGTAGATGAGTTGTATGATTTATTAATAATATGAGTATCAATAAAATTGATTTGTTTAAAATAAATAAATAAAAAGCCAATGTCTCCAAGAATCTGTTCTAAAATCCTTGAATGGCTCCAATAGATCAAGAATACAACAGGAGCAAGAGAGCATAGAAGGGTGAGATTGGGGGGGAAGATATCTTTAGATGGGGGTGAGTGGGTGTAGTGGATATGATTTAATGCCCCTTCGCACTCGCTTGACCAGCTCTGCATCTGTCCTCTCCCCTTCCAGCAGCTAAGAGGTTTGTCCAGTAACAATGGTCAGCTGGCCCCTTTTCTGGAGAGTTGCCCTCAACCAGACAGCACCTGGGAGGCAACACGACTTTGTTCCTGTAGCCTAGCAAACTTTGGCCCAACTGCAAGGATATTTAAAAAACTGAACTCCTTGCCTTGAAGGTGGGACTATCTTTGTGGTGCAATTTGGGCTGTAGAGTTTTGCCTCTGGGATCAGATTGAAGCTAATCTCCAGCTCGAGTTATATTTTTGCCTAACTCCATCCTCCCAGTTTGTCCTGTTTTCTTCACTCCTTGTCTAATGAGAACACTTCCCCAATAAATCACTTAAACAAGAGTGCCCATTTCAGGCTCTTCTTCTAGGGAGACTGATCTAATACAGTGGAGATGCTCCTTTTAGCCAGTGTGTGATGATGGAAACTTGAAGCAACTACATGGAGAACTATGAAATGTGCTTCCTGCAATCAGGAGACTCAGAGGACTGGGGAAGATAAAGAGGACTGTGGTTGGTTTCTGGCTCTCACCCTGGAGATGGAGAGGCAACTGCATCACTGGTGAAGACAGGAGGGTCTGCCATGTACAGATGGGTCTGAATGTTTCCTTTGGACCAATGTGGGCCAAGAAGAAGAGCAGTGTGGGGTCTTCTTGGTTCAATAGAGCTGCTGGAAGTGGCACAGAAACCTCAACTAAAAGAAGCCAGAGTGTACTTTGGGATAAGAAAGTTGTCACAAATGACTACCCAGAGCAGAGATCAGTCCCCCTAGGTCAAGGGAATTGCAAATGCAAGAGATCTAGCAAGGAACCTCTGGGGAAACCATGAAAATCTCCAACCAGAGAAAGAATCAACTGCTACCTCCTGCTAGCCCCAATCTGGGACCACAGCTTTAACCTTTGCCAGTCTCAGCCAGGTAACACTTGTCATATTCCCTTCCTTTTCTTACTTCTTCCTTCTTTGATCCCAATCAGAGAGAAGAGACAAGTAGAACAAGTGAGCTGGGATAAAAGAGAGAACAGAAGACCCCCTAATCCTTCCCCAGTTTTCACAAATTAACCCTGACTTCAAGTGTGACATTTCAACTATTAAGTGATACTGAATATATTAAGTTTGTAAAATAAGACTGTTTTACAACTGAAAATGACTAACGCTGAGAGGAACCAGAAGATTCATGGGTCTACCCAAGACTTTATAAAAGGACATGGGAAGTTTATCCCTACTGAAGAGAGTTTAAAGTAAAGGTGGGGGAATGGGTATAGCTCAGTGGCTGAGAGCCTGCTTCTCATATACGAGGTCCCTGGTTCAATCCCTGATACTGCCTAAAAAAGTGAAGGAGGGAGACAGAAATAATGTTTGGATCCCATCCCATTCCACAGGCCATGCTTTTATAACATATGGTTCCATAACACAGAGCAGCAGTGACTTCCCACTGCTTCCCTAAGAGAAGCCCTGAGCCCATTGTCAGCTGCATCATCAGCCCTGGTTCCTAAGATAAAAATGTCTATTGGACAAGGATCTGAAACACCACATTCTCAAACTTTTTGACTGGCAAAATGCCAGATGACTCAGAGCTGTATAATATAACTAAATGAGTCATATCACCTCTCTATGTGCTCTGTATTAATTTGATTTCTTAAAATGGTGGTGACCTTCGTCCATGGTCCAGGTTGGAAATGAGTGTTCATTCATTCATTGCATTACTAAACACCTACCAGGTACTGAAAATTAAAAAATAGTGAGTGAAACACTGACAGCTTGCAATGATACAATTTGCTATATACTCTTCTTTTAGTACAGAGCAGCTAATGATTCTAATAGAGGTGATTGACAAACTAAGGCTTGATCAGGGACTGCTTAAATGGGTGGCTCTCAACTTCAAAGACACACTGGAATCACCTGGGAGGCTTTAAAAATACCATGTTCCAACCCTGAGAGATTCTGACTTATTGGTCTAGGCTGCTGCCTGGATATAAGGATTTTTTTTAAAACTCCCCAGATAATTCTAATGTGCAGCCTAGATTGTGTAACATCAGCCTTAGAGAAACATAACAATGCTAAGTACTAAGGTATTAAGAGGATAATAAGTATATCAAAATTTTATTTTTATATGAATATTTTAGTAGAAATTCTCATTTTTTGAAATGAAAGTCAATGGTGTTTTATCATATACGCATGAGCCTTTTGCAGTCTTCTGTATTTCAAGTGGAATTAATTAAAAAACATGACATATGTTATCACCCATCAGAGAACAAAACTTTTTTCAATTATCATTATAGTGGATTACCTACTTGCACTTTTATGTAAAATCTATTTCTGCCAAGTTGCTTCGGTTTTGGCCTAGTCTATAAAAACTTATTTCCTGCATTAAAATGCTGAGTAGAAACGAAATGACATATCTAGTAATAAGTAATAACTAGTCCCTTGATTTTTCTTAGGAACTTCAAAATCCCTGATTCAATAGCAAAGGATATTTTCAAAAATCAAATCAATAACATACAAGATGCCAAAACATTCAGATTAATTCCTCAGACAGCTTTTGGTGTCAGTAAAGGAAAGGAAAGTGGAAAAAATTCCAACAAGATTTTATATGGATTCACTATATGTTTTTGTTTTTAAAACTTTACTTGTATTAGAGCTAATGGTGGAATGTTATTCAGTAATAACTTCTGGGTCCGTCATTAGTCATTAATTTATTTTACTATCTAGAGACAAATGTTCAGTGTGGAACAGAACCAGATACTTTATGTTATCTCATGAAGCAAATTGTTTAAGTTAAGACATGCACAAAGGCTGTCATATACGAGTGATTTTTGCCTATTCCATCGGTTAAATTTAGAAGTGAGGGTGGAGTAGGAAATGAGCATAGACTGTTTTCCTTTTTATACCATTACATGCTTTGTTTTCAGTCTATTTTCTTAAATTCCCTACATCAATTCCTACCCTCCCATCTCTCTCTCTTTTTAAAGTAGTCTTTTTTTATATTTTTGGGGGGATTCACAGCCTTTCCCTTTATTAATCAATCTGCCTTCTCATAATAACAGGCCTATCAATCTACTTAGTTCATTTATCCATTCCTTAATCCACCATTTGTGCTATGGCAATTAATTCTATTCTAGTTAATTGTTATACCACAGATAATGGCTTGTGTCATCAGAACTTTGAAAAGAAAGGACACCTTGATTTCCTTATTGATAGATTGAGTGGGTTGTTTCATATTTCAACTTTCTTTGAGCAACATCTCATCATCAACAGGATAACTTCTTAGTTGTAATAAAACGAAAATCTTGTGTCTCTGGGTGGTCCCTCTTCATCTCCTTCCTTCCTCTCCTCATCCCCCATCAGTCTCTTTCACCAGGTGTCTGGGAACCTGCTCTAAAGCAGAGTCAAATACTGAGCCACATTCGGAGGCTGGAGAATCAGAGTCATAAACTCAGATTCTAATACTATATTTTCTATTCCTTCCATTCTTCTAATTTGCCTTTTCTTCTTTTTTACTCCCATTGTCTTGCTCTTTTCCTTATTTTTCTCCTCTTTCTTCCTCTTTCACCCTTCCCCTGTGCTTAACCTGTGTTCATGACCAGATGTCCCTAAGCATTGTTGATTGTCACCAGTAGCGTTCTGAATGGCCCCAATGCCCTCTGGAGAGGTGCTAAGCCAGTGAGTGTCTCTCAGCTCAGAACAGTGGAGGGCTGTGATGGTTAAAGAGGGAAGTCCTGAAAGTGTCAGGGGTTCCAGGTGAGTCCTATACTGTGGATTTTCTTTATGGTGGTCTGTAAGCCAGTTTCAAAAATGAATACCCCAAAATGTTTGGGGCATTGGAGATGAAGAGTAGAGCCACTCGAGTTAACTATTTTGAAATGGACAAAATTAAATCGGATGTGTATCAGAACAAAAATAACATACGGAGTTTCCCTGTCTTTTCCTTTTACCTCCTGCGCCAAAGAAAATTCTAGGTTGATATATTTGTCTTCCCACTCTTCCTCCCTGGTGGGTCCTCACCTTTTCAATGGAGAACAGGAAAAGGAGAAAGGAGAAGAGCAACAGAAACACAGGGAAGAATTTTCTCAAGACTTAATAGGATGAGATGCAGCAGTAGCAGCTGCAAGTTGGGAGAAATGTGTACAGGAAAGTCAGAGGAGTTTAATACCCGTCTTTGTGGTTTCGACATTTTCTTCAAAGTATTCATGACATGCAATGAAAGAACTTGAATTACTTAAAAATTATCATTTGTTTGCTGGACTAGATTTCTTTGATCCTGACACTGCCCTGCAGCTGCATAGGGTGACGTCTCTATAAGCTTAACAAAGTTTGTTAAAACAACTAAAGGACTCTGACTTCTGGTCTCGTTGTTGAAACTCAGTCTTGTTCCATTATCATTACACCTTGAATAATCCATAGTGTCATCAGGCCTGGGACAAGGAGATATTTACAGGAAAATAAATGGTTCTTTGGTTGACTCTTATCCATGAGGCCTTCAGCACACAGGGTTCTAGTTGTTTCTTATTCATCAAAAGTGGAAACAGTTTTTTTTAAATGATTCCTCCAGAAAAATCTAATGATCCTACAGTGAAAGAGCTATTTTCATACAACTTCACTCATCTATCATTATACAAGTTAAAAATCAGAGGAAAAAAAAATGTTTTTAAACATGGCTGGCTGTCACAAATCTTTTTTTTGGTCATTAAATGTTATAAAAATTGATATTGTATATTATGTTCTTTAGTCAAATGTTTTGTCATTGAAAGGCCAATTTCCAAATATTTTCCATGGTGTGGCTTCAAAAGAATGCAACTATCTTCTACCTTGGGAATAAGTTGGGATAACTAATATCGGTGAATTAGGTCTTCCAGATTGACCCTAACAGTTGTTCCCCTTCACACCCCAGGTTTAGGCAAGTCTAGAGCCCTGGTGGGAGCCTAGTTTCATGAGTGACCACAGAGCTTCTTAGAAAATAACTTATCCTAAGGCCTGAAGGAGCAGATGTGTTTGGATTTGCAGAAAGTGGACAAATTCAGAGGGGAGGGGTGATTCTGAGTTTCACTCAGTATCTATTACTAATATTTAACTTTGGGCTCCAGCCTGAGTCCTAGAGCAAGAGGAAATTTAAAAAGAAAAGAATATGAATTTTGGTGATCTAAGACTCTTCTGAAACTGACATTATGTTGGGATTCACTTTACGGGAAGTTTTGGATCACAGAGTGGTTCAACAATGGCAGCGGAGGAATACTGATATGGGATGTTATTGACAGGATATATATGGTTGACAGGGAGTTATACAGGGCATATGCCAAGGGTATATGGTAATGTCTATATATACTCATAGTGGAAACAATTAATAAGAACAGCTAGGGGGGTACTGGGCTCCTGGCCGGGGGGTCACTGTTGTGGGCCCTGGGAGAGCAGCGGCAATCCTCCAGGTGCAACGGCAAGAACCAGGAAGGAAGGAGGGCCCAACAGTGGGCTCTTGATACTAATGGCTACACTTTTGAGCCTATGCACCTGCAATAAGAACAAGGCCTAGAGTAGCATTGTGCCTGGGGGTTTCCTCCTGACAGCCTTCATGTTACTCAAATGTGGCCACTCTCACAGCCAAACTCAGCGTGTAGATGTGATGCATTCCCCCCAGCGTGGGACACGACACCCGGGGATGAGCCTCCCTGGCACCGAGGGATCACTACCACATACCAGCTGAAGAAGCAACTAGAAAATGACCTTGAATTAAAGATTCAATGCGGAACAGCAGAATATACCTGTCTACATATAATAACATGACTTCGGGAAGCGGTTTGACCTAATGTAAGGGGGAAATGGAAAGGAGAAATGAGATTATAAGGCTGTGAGTCTCTAAAAAAGAGTCTGGAGGTTGTCAGAAGGAATACCCCTATGTACAACTGAACAGAGTCTAAGAGACAGATAAGGTAGATACAACCCCAGGTATTGGTTCTTTTGAGGGATAAAGAGACCCACGGGTTCTATGGTCATGGCAGAAGGGGTTCACTGCCATGACAGATGGCCCTTCTTTGGAGCTGGTGTTTCTGCATGATGGAAATGGACTCAGAGGGGATCTCTTTTCACAAGACTTGCATGCTACTTTATTGGAATTGTAGTTGGTGCTGGGTTTAAGATATATGTAGGGGATTTGAATCTCTGGACTGATAATATGACACCCAGGCCCAGAGCCTCAACAGACTTCAGCTCCTACACTTTGACTTATTGGACTTACTCCACTCAGCTAACATGGAGTTGAAGAAGGTCAACCACCACAACATGGAGCCTAGAGTGTCTACAACTAGAAGCAGGAAGAGTGCATCCAGTATCCATGTGCAATCTAAGCCATCACTTGACATAGGTGTGCAATGGACACAACCAATCCAATGTCCACAGAGAAAATGTGGAATGGGTGTGGGAACGGTAGCCATGGTGGCTGCTGGGTGTGGGGAACGGGAGGAAGAGATGAGATGTGGAGGCGTTTTCGGGACGTGGAGTCGTCCTGGATAGTGCTTCACGGACAATTACGGGACACTGTAGATCCCCCCAGGGCCCACTGGATGGAACGTGAGAGAGTCTGGGCTATGATGTGGACCATTGACTATGGGGTGCAGTGATGCTCAGAGATGAACTTACCAGGTGCAATGGATGTATCACGATGATGGGAGAGAGTGTTGCTGTGGGGGGAGTGGGGGGCGGGGGCGGTGGGGTTGAATGGGACCTCATATATTTTTTTAATTGTAATTAAAAATAATAATAATAAATAAATATTAAAAAAAAAAAAAAAAAGAAAAGAAAAGAAATGAGTCATCAACTGAAAGAACTTTAGAAGAGTTATCAGCACTCTTGTGCACTATCCATTGCATTAACAATAACAGGAGGCAGTACCTGTGGCTCACACATCACAGCCCTTGACAACTGGCACCTGGAAATTCACTACAGACATTGATGGAGGTCAGAAGCAGTGGCGACACCTTTGGTTCTTTGGTAGAGGTAGCAAAGAAGGGAGACATCACACAGCAAGCCATTGGAGAAGAGAAAGAAAATGGTGGATGAAATGAGTAGCAGAAGGAGTGAGTCCTCTCAGAGCAACAATTTAAAAAATACTGGCATCATCCCATACTCTTTGTCTCTTGCACCCTAAATCCAATCCACCAACATATACTGTTGCTTTTCTTTAAAACATATCCAGAATCTGAACAGTCAGTGCGACAGTGTTAAAACATGTCAGACCAATTTACTCCTCTATTGCAAATGCACCAATGGATTCCTGTCTCACTGAGGAAGGGCAAATTTAGTAATGGTCTTCAAGTCAGTGCAGTGGACTTTAAGGGCTTACTGAATCTACTTACACCCCCACTACCCTACTTTAACGCTCAGAACTCCAGCCCCAGTGCATTTACAGTTCCCTCTGCCAGAACACTTCCCTGTTAAATAGCCACATAACTCACTCCTACTATCATTTTTAGACCTTTGTTCAAGAACTACCTTTTTTGTGAAATCTTTCTTGGCCACACTATTTAAAATCACAAAACCCTCCAAATCACACACTGTCCCCTTTCCTTGGTTTTTCTTTAGACTTTTATTTTGAAAGACTGAGTCACAGCTGGAACCCAGCAGAAAACAGGCCGTGAGACCCCGACCAAACCCCCCCCCCCCCCCCCCCCCCCCCGGAGGGAAAGCTGCTACTAAGCACAAAGCTGGAAAGACTCCACCGAGACCCTGGGCTCAAGAGGAAGCCCCAAATAACTCTAAACAAAGGCCTCCTGATTGGTCCCCTGAGATCTAACAGATGGGAATTATCAGGCAAACCAATCAAAACAGTCCCTCCCCAACATTAGGAAAGGGGAGGAGGAAAGGGCTTAAAAAGGCCAAACCTAGGGCCCCACACACGTTCTCAACTTGTAGCACTCCCGAACCTGTGTCTGGGGTGTGTACTTTTTTCTTTTCCCTTGTTTCTCAATAAAGAGTTTATTGCTACCCTATCGCGTGTCCTTAAATTCCTTTATATGACATAGCCAAGAACCCAGAACCCAGAGAACTCTGCTAACACTTTCAAAGTTACAGGACAGCTACAAAAATAATACAAACCCCATACGGAGAATTCCAACATACCCTTATCCCCCAAATATCCAGACCCACCGATTTTAATATTCTGCATTTGCCATATCATTGTACGTATCTATCCATTAATCTATCCATCTAGCTCTGTCCATCTATTTATCAATCCATTGATTAAGTATAGGTTGTATACATCTTGTTCCTTGAACAGTTAATACAGCCATGTACATTTCCTGAGACCAAGGATATTCAATTTTGTAAGTGCAGTTAAGAGTTTCATGAAATTTAACAGTGGTATAAAATTTACAGTCTATATTCCAATTTTTACTTATGTCCCCAAAATATTCTTTTAGACATTTTCTCCTTAATTATAAGATCCTGTCCAGTATCATGATTGTATTTAAATTACCTTTATCTCTTTAGTTGTTCCTTCTTTTCTGTTTTTTTTAAATTATGGGAACATATGTACAGCAAAAACTTTCCCATCTCAACAGCTTCCAAAAAGCATTCAGTGGGATTAGTCACATTCACAATTTTGCAGTACCCTCACCATCTTCTAATACTTTAATACCACTTCCCATCACCTCAAACAAAAACCATATACCTAGTATGCATTACATGACCATACCCTCTAATTTCTGTCTCTGTGAGCTTGCATTGAAGATTCTCCAGGGTGGTCCTCAGCTAGGTTCATTTGTGCTGTGTGGCAGAATAGATAGTCATACTGAACTAGGATAGGAAAGAAAAGAGGATTTATTTGCAGGTGGGATACCAGAGATGTATCTCAAATCAGACTCCTTGAACTGCAGAAATTCTAATATTTTATGCCATCGGGGTGCTAATGAGTAATTGGGTTCCTTCATTAATAAACATTAAGGGGTTGGACATGGCGGGGTAGATACCAAACCAGAGTGAGTTACAAAGTTACAATCATTATCAGAGATCAAGGTTCTGGGATAGGAAAATACAGAGTAGAGGTTGATCCTAAGATTTTCCATATGGATATTAAACAGGAGGATGGCGTGGTTATCACAATGGCAACTATACACAAGGGTGAGCCTAGTTCTGAAATAATCGTAAACAACGGTAAGTTCAGTCTAGAATAACCATCCCAATAATACACAAAGGAGAGGCTAAGCTTTGAAAAACCATAAACAAGGGTGAGGCCTGTTCAGTATGATGATCATAATAGCAGGTCCAGGCTAAATCCAACCAGTTTCAGTGATTCTAGATATTAACCTTTGACTATTCTATAAATTACTGGAAGTAAAAGGCACCTAAATAATGATTTAGTAATCATAATTATTTGTTAATTCTTAACCATTGGTCACAAAGTTTCAGTGCAATGCCTAATATTTAAGCTATACTAGGTTTTTCTAGCTCTACAGCATATTCTCCAGTATTTTCTTCGCAGTTACCATGGGCCTTAGATTTAACATCCTAAATCTCATTTGCTTAGATACCAACTTCAGCAGTGTGCACAAACCATGTTTCTATACCCTTCCATCCCCCCCACCTTTAGTTATTTGTCAATGTTTTCCTTTAGTTCTTTGAACATATTTAGGACCATTTTTAAAAAGACTTATTTATTTATTTATTCCCCCTCCGCCCCCCTCTTGTCTGCTCTCTGTGTCCATTCACTGTGTGTTCTTTCTGTGTCTGCTTGTATTTTCATTAGGCAGCTCCAGGAACTGATCCTGGGACCTTCAGGAATAGGAGGGAGGCGATTATTCTCTTACACCACCTCAGCTCCCTGTTCTGATACATCTTCTTATTGTCTTTCCTCTGTATCTATTGTTGCATCATCTTGCTGCGCCAACTCTCTGCATCGGCCGGCATTCCTGCATGGGGTGGCATTCCCGTGGGCCAGCATTCCACATGGGCCAGCTTGGTGTATGGGCCAGCTTGCCTTCACCAGGAGGCCCTGGGCATCAATCCTGGACCTCCTATATGGTAAATGGGAGCCCAACTGCTTGAGTCACATCCATTTCCCAGGACCATTTTTTAAAAGTCTTTGTCTGGTGTATCCTAGGTCTGGTCCTCCTCATTGGTGGTTTTTAATGCTTTAATATTCTTTGCTGGGTTATTACTTATTGTTTCTTCGTATGTGTTTTAACATTTTGTTTAAACCTGGATATTTTGATATTTTAATGTGTTATCACTGGAATTTGGATACTGAGACTCTGTTCCTACTAGTGTTATGACAGAGGTTTCTCTGTCTTTGCAGATTGACCTGTGCAAATGCTCTCTTTCAGAGTTTATCCATACCAGGAGTTCAGAGAATAGCTCCAGGCCAAAGTGCAGAGGTCATCCTGATCATTTCTACACATGTGTCTTCTTGTAGATGGTACTAGGAATTTCCCCTTTTACAGAGATAGGAATGTCTTCTGCTCTCTAGGAAACAGTTTCCTCATAGTCCTGGACCTGTACTGTATATACTACAGCCAGAAATCCCTTGTCCCAGGCAGTCACTTGACTGCTCTTCCACAGTGTCCTGTAGGAGAATTCTGTGAACTACCTACCCTTCATGTGCAAGGCAAGTTCCAGAATGGCAAGTCCTTCAGGTCACCACCAGACAGATTGGGCCAGACACACATGCTCCCACTACATGTACAAGGGTTGCTCTGCTCTCTCCATAGCCGTGACCAGGGATCTACACAGGAACATAGGCCAGCTCCAGACTGAGCCAGCAAGAGCTGAGTGAGGCTCCAGCCAGGGAACCATGAGATCTGACCTCTTTTAGGTAGTCTTTTTGTAGACTTTGTGCTCACATTGTTAATGCAGTCCTTTAACTGTTTTCTGGAGCTTTGAGAAAGGTATTTATGCCACTTCTTGTTTGTTCAAAGCTTCTATGAGGACATGAAGCCCTGAATTATCCTACTTTGGGGGTAGGACATCCCTGCTTTATTTTTATCCTTAGCATTCATCTTATAATGTTCTATATATTTGGCTTATTTGTTTGTTTATTCCTGTTTCTCTGCACACTTAAATGAAAGCTGCATGATGGGAAGGATGTTTGTATGTTTACTGTTGTTGCCCTTGTACTGGAATATCATATGGCATATAGTTGGCTCTCAATATTTGTTTAATGAATAATAATGATGATGTTAATTGAGCTCTTACTCTGTAGCAGGCACTCTTATCATTCACATATTATTTCATTTAATCCTTACAACAGCTTTTCAAAGTTGGGGTTTCAGGGGTCCCTAAGACCATGCCTAGATTCAGTGATTCACTCGGAGGACTCAAAGGTTGTAGCATATAGTCTAACTCAAGGCTAACATTTATCACAGTGAAAGGATACAAAGCAAAATCAGCAAAGGGAAAAGGCACATGGGGTGAAGTCTAGAGAAAACCAGGTACAAGCTTCTAAGAGTCCTCTCCTAGTGCAGTCACACAGAATGTGCTTAATTCTAGGAAAGCAGGTTTTCAGTAAATTTTTTTATTGGAACAGTTTAGGCACAGTGAGGCACTTTTATCATTTAAGGAATAGTAGTAACCCTTCCAAAAGCCAAGTTCCCAGAAACTGGTCAATGGCCAACCTTGCAAATAGAACTTTGTAATGATAGTCATCTCAGAGCTGCTGTATTAACTCTTCTGCAAAACAGGTATGCTTTTATAACCACTTTACATATGAGGAAAAAGAGTCTTAAATGAGTCAGCTGGTTACTCAGGTTGCAAGGGGTGGAAGTGAGATTTGAACACAGGTCTCTTTTGACTCTTGAGTCTGTGAATTAGCCTGTGCATTACAATATTCTGGGAGTTTTACAAAAGAAATTTGAGACAGACTATAGTTCTAGAACAACAGGTAGATATATTCTGAGAAGTGTTTGTTGTGCTTTTTTATTTATTTATTTTTTAATTTTGTTGTGTAGCTCTTTTACCTTGGTCTTGGGCAGCCTGGGCAATGAAGATCATATTAAATGAATGTAGGAAACTTTGTCATGAATGAGGAGAAAATGAAGGAACCAGTGTGTCATAGGTATAAATCCTCAGAAAATATCTAAAACTTAGAAGAGACCTTGGAGCCTTGATTTGTCCCAGATCTTGGAAGTAACAAAGTAAGTACAGGAAAACAGAACCTACTTTAAGGTGTTTTAAAGAGAAAGAAAGAAATCCAGGGAAATAGGAGTATGCAAAATGGTTGGTAGGACTGGAGAAGCCAAAGTCAAGAAGCTACCACTCACTGACTTTCAGATCATAAGGCACAATTGCAACCCACAGATCAGGAAACTACCAGAAATGCCTGCCAACTCCCAGTTGCCCAAAAGCCCTGAGGCTCTGAGGCTGGTGGTTATCAAAGGAAAGAGTTTGGCTGCTGCAAAAGTCCTATCTTCCAAACTTGCTGCTACTCCAATAGAGAAAGAATGCCCTTTGCCCCTCTTCACCTTCTACATTTTGCACAAATATAATTTGTTGGCAGAATATAATCATATTCAGAACTCTGGAGGCAAAGAAATCTGAAGAATATAGGTCCCAGGTTTCTAGCATCGTTGATACACGGGCCAGCATAGAAAGTGAGGGAATGAATACTGATGCCAGCAATGTTCAGTATGGTGGAGTTATATCACCAGAGTGATTTAAGAAGCCACATTAAGTTTTTCTGTTTGTTTCATTCTTTTCAACTCTTACCCATTGTCTCCTACAGGCTTCAGTTAAAGTTTGTGATAATTATCAGAAATGGGACAATTCCTGGTTTGGCTCCCACCATAACTGCCTTATCTGTCTCATGCCCTGGGCCTCCATGCACACATTTTCAAGGTCACATCATTTCACATTCTTGGGGGAAAAAACTTCTGATTTCCCTGATGCTCTATCTCCATCTTGGTTACAATGCTGACCAAGGCCATTTCTACTCAGACATCCCTCCACAAAAGTGCCAAATTGACTACAGGTTTCTTTCTTCTCTTGCTTGTGGATTCTGGCTTGAATGGTACATATTTTGAGGGCAGACGAGCAGGAATGTTAGCAGAAATATGGACTACACTGCCTTCCTCCTGAGTTTTGTCTGTAAAAGTTAGCTTGGACTCAGATAAAATGAAACAAAGGACAAGAGACTCACAGAGCACAAAAGCACATCTGTGTTTTCAAGTTACAGATTTAAAAAAAATCTGTTCTGACAAAAGAGATTCCTGAAAAAAAAAACAAAAAAAACCCAGCTCTTAGACTCTAAAAAGATTTCACTGGATTCACTTTGTGCTATCTGACAGCCCCACAATATGATGCTTCACTCATCATAGTCAACAAAGGAGATTGTGGGAACTGATTTTCCTGGTCTTGAGCTCCTCCTCCTCTTCATACTGGCTGTCTTTTGTTCACTTTGCTGTTTTTAGGTACAAAGTAGCTCAAATCCCTTACATTTTCTAAATGCAGACCACAAAATTGTGAGCAACACAAAGTTATGTAAGAAAAGAAAGTAAAAAGCAAATTATAAAGTTAAAGTGCAGGGCATCTGTGGATTTAATGTATTTCTTAATATGTAAAAACAATATGTCAAAATTGATTAAATATTTGTGTAATAACTGTCTCTAGGACCACATTTTAGGGTGAGTGGGTGACATTCTTAATGATACTCAAGCCCTCAAACTGTTCCTTTCCCTCCATCTTTCTTGGTGTAGAGGGTCGAAATGTGTCTCCTAAAAAGATATGCCCAATTCCTAACCCCCAGAACCTGTGAATGTGACCTTCTTTGGAAATAGGAACTTTGCAGATGTAATTAAGGATCTCAAGATGAGATTATGCCAGATACAGGGAGGGCTCTAAATCTAAGGACTGATGTCCTCCTAAAATTCAGAAAAGGAAAAGACACAGAGACACAGGAGAGGAGATGATGAAGACAGAGGCAGAGCCTGGATGGATATGTCTACAAGCCAAAGAATGCCAAGGACTGCCAGGCAGCCTTCCGAAGCCGAGACTAGGAGAGGAGCTCGGAATGGCTTCTCCCTCAGAACCTCCGAAAGGATCTGGCCCTTTCCACAAGTTGATTTTGGACTGTTAGCCTCCTCAACTGTGGGAGAAGAAATTGCTGTTGTTTTAACCACCCAGTCGGTGGTAATTTGTTACAGCAGCCGTGGGGAACTAGCACCCTTAGTGATTTTGCTCTTCTCCCATTGCTTGAGTTGACTCTGCTATACGCAGTACTGCTGCCTGCCGGGTCATTATAACAGGGGTTACCACACTTTCTCTGTAAAGGCCCAGATAGTAAAAAGATATTTTAGGATTTGTGCCTATGCGGTCTCTGTCACAACCATCTAGCTGCCCTTGTAGTACAAAGTTAGTGGGGGATAATATGTAAACAAACGGGTGTAGCTGTATTCTACTAAAACTTAATTTACAAAAACAGGTGGCAGGCCAAATTTGACCTATAGACCGCAGTCTGCTTCTGTGTGTTGTTATAAATTTGCATGACGGCTAGCTGGGATTTAGGGTTCTGCAAACAAGGGTAAAACATTCTTCCACCACCCTTTTCCCCTTATATAGGGGTACGTGTCCAGGATCATTTATAAAAGTAAGGTTTTGGCCTCTAGGAAGAATTTTGTCCTTGAGAACAAGGAATTAAAGTCCCCGATGAATAGTTTTTGTGTGTCTAAGGATTATGCTGATATATCAACATACACCTAACAGACTTTCACATGCTTTTTCCATTCTTGGAATATTTGCCCCCACCTCCTGCAACTGTGCCTAATTCACCTGTCGAATCTCAGCTTAACCATTACTTCCTGAAGAAAGACTTCTCTGACCAACACTCCTGAGAAAAGACCACAGAGTCAAATTTTAAAATATGGATTTGTTGTTTATTGAAATGTCCAGGAAATGACAAGAAAGAAGATTTACAAAGGGCTGGAAGCTGGGGACTGCCACGCCTTGACTGTAACACTCAGAACAATTAAAACAACCCCAATTTTTTCTCAAACCTCATCTTTAAGATCCACAGGGAAGGGAGTGCTTGTACTCAGCAGGAAACAAACTCAGTAGGAAACAAACTCAGTAGGGTATTACATTTGCAAAGAGATTCAAATGGACATTTTGAAAACAGAAGGAAGTCACAGTTGATAAAATTATATAGTATAAACCCTGGGGACCCTTCAGAGCCAAGAAAACGGTGCCCTACTTCCTCTTTAAGCTCCCTCTTGAATTTCCTCTTGGTACCTTTTGAAATTTGGTCCCAAGAGCCAGCTGACCCTGATAGCCAATCATGCCCCTAGTTCATTATATTTGATCCAATACAAAATAAAGCCCACCTACACTAATCCCACCCCTGCAAGATGGACAAACTCCTGTCCAATCAGTAGTAGTCAAGTGAACTTCCTTTTTATGGCTATAAAAATTGTCTGCCATTGCTGGAAGATGAAAGCTACTTTCGTTTTCACAAGTGATCAGGCTTGCTTGCTGCAGCAAAATAAAATGCCTTTGTCTACAAACTCAGCATTTTCTGTTTTTTGACACAGTGCACTTTCTGAAGTCTAAGAAAGACTCAAGAGACTATGTCATTAAAGAATGGTCATGGTGAATGTTCAAGGGAATAAAACATTAAGGATTTTTTTCATTGATTTTTAATTTTTAGAAAATATAACAAAAAGTTCTCTTGTTTATGGAGGAGCTAGCTTTACCCTCATAATGCATTCTTATATCACCCCATATTTTGTGTTCATAGTACTTATCAAAATTATGAATAAACAATACACATATAATTTTATGTTAATGACTTTCTTTTGAATTGTCTGTAAGCTCTGTAGGGGCAGGGACTGTCTTGCTCATTGCTTAGCAGTACCAGGCACATAGAGATGTTCAGTAAATATTTGATAGAGGAATAGATTAATTAATTATTAATTGATTAATTAGGAATTGTGATGGTTTCTCTTGCCCTATTGCAACTGAGTTAAGAATTAAGTGATTATGATTATGGAATCATTATATAGATTTTTAAAATTCTCCAGTATATTATAGAATAGCCAAAATTTAATACTGAAATTACTGAAACTGACTAGACTGACCTCACCCTGTTTATGGTCATTTCAAACTAGGCTCACAGCAGCCTAAATTAGCCTAAGCTGGGTTAGGTGGTGGCACTCAGCATGGCTCTGTCTCTGGCAGGATCTTGTTCTGGCTGGAGTCCAGACCAAAGAGCTTGACGCTAAGGCCATTCACGGGGTACAGGACTGGAACCAGGATGATGCGAGGGAAGGTACAGTTCACCAGCTCGAAGCGGCTCCACTGCCAGCACCTCCAGGAACATTGTGGCCAGCGCTTGCCCAGGCAGGTCCAAATGCTGCCACCAAATGGGAGGCAGCAGAAGCAGACGCCCTTGTCTTCACTCCCAGCCTGACTGAAGTAGCCTGGTCAACCATGTCTTCCAACGCTGGCACCATGTGGTGGGTATCCCAGATGCTGTATGGGACTCTGCAGTCTTTGGGGATCTGGCACACCCTCATGTATATCTGTTATTGTGATGATTATTCTAGACTGATCTTACGTTTGTAATATGGTCATTTCAAACTAGGACCTGCTATTTTGATGATTATTCCAGACTGGTCTTACCTTTGTTTATGATTGTTTCTATTGAAATGGTAACCACTCCACCCTCCTCTACTTGAAATCTATAAAAACCCTAACCTCCTCAAACTCGAGGTGACAGATTTTTAGGGCCTTAGGTCTTCTGAACTCCTTGCACTTTGTGCTAACAAATAAAACTCATATTTTGAAACCCTGGTGTCTCAGGAATTGGTCTTTGAAGTGCATTGGGTAAGAACCACTTTTGCTCCGCATCACTGTGACAACTAAGCAGTTAACTCTCTTATTGGATCTGATTCTTGAAATGGAATTGTTTTTAAAGACTCCCCTTTTTTTTTTTTTTTTAAAGATTTATTTTTATTTTTTATTTAATTCCCCTCCCCTCCCCCGGTTGTCTGTTTTCTGTGTCTTTTTGCTGCGTCTTGTTTCTTTGTCCGCTTCTGTTGTCGTCAGCGGCAGGGGAAGTGTGGGCGGCGCCATTCCTCGGCAGGCTGCTCCCTCCTTCGCGCTGGGCGGCTCTCCTTATGGGTGCACTCCTTGCGCATGGGTCTCCCCTACGCGGGGGACACCCCTGTGTAGCAGGGCACTCCTTGCACACATCAGCACTGCGCATGGGCCCGCTCCACATGGGTCAAGGAGGCCCGGGGCTTGAACCGCGGACCTCCCATGTGGTAGACGGATGCCCTAACCACTGGGCCAAATTCTGTTTCCCTAAAGACTCCCCTTAAAGCAGGGGTTCTTAACCTTTTTTGTTGTGCAGACCCCTTTGCCAGTCAAGTGAAACCACAGACCCCTTACTAAGTTCACACTATTCTGTATATTATTTAATAAATATATCACATCTGCACTAGCACATTGTCACAAGAATAATGCTTTTTTTTTCATTGTGGCGCATTCATTGCATTTGGTGAACACATTTTGGAGCACTGCTGCACCACATGGATTATAGTTTACATTGTAGTTTACACTCTCTCCCAGTATATTCAATGGGTTATGGTAGGATATATAATGCCCAGCATCTGTACCTGCAATATCATTTAGGACAACTCCAGGTCCCGGAAATACCCCCACATCGCATTTCCTCTCCCCTCTCCCTGCCCTCAGGAACTACTGTGGGCACTTTCTCCACATCAGTGCTACAATTTCTTCCATTCCTAGTCACAATAGTTCTATAGTAGAATACCAGTAAGTCTACTCTAATCCATATTTTATTCTTCCATCCTGTGGACCCTAGTGGTGATTGTCCGCTCCACCTCTAAATTGAGAGGGGGCTTAGATCCTACATGGTTGATGGATACAATTCTCCTCCTTGCAGTTGTAGGCACTCTTGGTTCCCTAGTGTGGTGGTTGACCATCTTCACATCCCTGTTAGCTGACCTGGGTAAGTCCAATGAACCGGAGAGTAGGAGTTGCAATTCTGCTGAGGCTCAGGGCCCGACTGGCACATGGCCAGTCCAGAGAGTCAAGTCTCCTGAGTATATACCAACCCCAACACCAACCACAGGTTCAGTAAAAGTGACAGAAGAAGCATATGTAGAAAGGTCGCATCTGAGTCCAACTCCATTATACACAGGAACTCAAATTCCAAAGTAGGGCCCACTAACAAAGCACTGAACTCCAGAGCTATCTGCCATGACTGTAGAACCTGTGTGTCTCTGTAGCCCTCAGCAGCACCAGTACCTGGGGTTGTATCTATTTTGGCTGTCTCTAGGATCCTGCTGAGATGTGCATAAGCATGACCCCTCTGATGTCCTCCCAACTCTTTTTTGAAGACTCTTAGCCATATAAACTCATTTGTCTTTACTATTTCCCCTTTTATTCAAGGTCTTTTTCTAGTTGCATCACCAGCTGGTCATTGATAGTAATCCCTCAGCCCCAGGGAGGCTCCTCCCTGGGAGTCATGTCCCACACTGGGGGGAAGATAATGCATTTACATTCTGAGTTTGGCTTAGAGAATGGCCACATTTGAGCATCATGGAGGCTCTCAGGAGGTAACTCTTAGGCACCCTGCAGCTCTAGGCCTAGTTGAAATTTCAGGCACAAAGGCTCATAAGCATAGTCATCAGTATCAAGGGCTCATCATTGGATTATCCTTCTTCACTGGTCTCTGCCTTTGCATTTGGGGAATTGTTGCTCTTTCATTGGGGAATGTGACAGAGCTTGCCTGGCTAGGAACTCAGCACTCCCTTAGTTGTTGTTTGTAACTGTAACTACTATGAAAATACCCAATGAATATCTGAAAATTTCTATATACCCTATATACGTGCCCTGGAGAATTCCCTCCCAACCATGCATCCCCCATCAATAACACCCCACACCTGTGTTCCTCTCCTGCCATAGTTGAACTCTGTGGTCCAAAACTTCTTTAAAAATTAAGCCTAATATATTGACAAATTCAATTAGTAGGAAAATGAAATAGTAATGATAGGTTTAAAGATGAGAAATAGAGTACATACCAATTTAGAAAAACTAAAATAAGTAAGAAAGAAATTGGGGTATTAAAAGATGAAAAATATCCTAAAACTTTGTTTTTGACATTTTGCCTTTCATCACTGTAATGGGTGCTGCCCTGTATGTGTAGTGGCAAGGCAATTTCTTTCAAGGAATAATGCTTTTTTGAATTTCAATTCAAGCTCACAGACCCCTTGTTAAGAACTCCTGCCTTAAAGCATCGTTTCTCAATTTTGGCACTACTGATGTTTTGGACCCTATAATCCTTAATTGTGGGGGCTGATCTGTGCATTGCAAGCTATTTAGGAGCATCCCTGGTCTCTAGGCACTACGTGCTATAGCATTCCTCTCCCACAGTTGTGACAACCAAAAATATCGCCAGACATTGCCAAATATCCCCTGGGGAACAAAACCACCCTCCATCCCCCCATACTTAAAAGAAGAAAAGAATCACAGGAGGTATTTCTTAATCTGGAACAAAAGACCCCTGTCAGAATAAAGACAAAAAGGAAACCATGGCTGAATGCTCTCAAAGCTATGTATCTGAGACAATCTTTGCTACACATTAAGAAAAAAAAATTACTATAATTAACCTATACTCTAAAAAAATTCTTGGTTCCTATACTTTGGTATTTTTATTATCTCTTGGTTCTTACTGAAAATACCTTTTACAAAATTCCAACACTATCTTGAACTAAGAGGAAAAGAAATTTTATTTTTGTGGTTCATCAGGATAGTTACCTCAGACAAGGACAGATGGGAACCCAGAAAAAAATCAGAAATGTGTCAGCTGAGCATGAGGCTCCTAGTTCACTTGGTTATCTTGATTCCTTGTGTTCAGGGGGAGATTCTGACCACCCCCTTCAGACGAGTAACAAACCAAGGTGACTGGAGCTACTGAGGTTAAGTTCTTCAGAAGGTAGGTGCTAGAAATTGCTTAGTAATTGGGTCAAGATTGATGTTTTCTCATTTTTGGGTCTTTTTAAATAAAGCATCAGGGAAAAGGGGTGTCTAGAAGGAATAGTGGTTTCTGATAAAGTGGGAAGATATATTTTTGCTTTAAAAATTAATTGCAGCACTTTCTACACCCTGGAGTAGCTGCAGAATTCATTTCTGTAGGAAACCTCCTCATTTGTTAAGAAATAGTGATGAATGAAGTTGCAAATTGGACATAAGCTAACACTCAAATGTACAAAGAACATGTAACTGTTTTTCATTGCAGACCTAATCCAAGGCATGAGCTCCTAGCCCACTGCATAGCAGTCGCATGTGGATGGGTGTGTATGGGGCAAATTAACTTCATAAATTTATGGTAATTTGACTTCAAATATTGTGTAAGCTAAACTTTCTGTCAATTAAAAATTTTACTTCCTATGAAAGCTGGAGTTCTCCTCTTCCTCCTTTCCCGCCAAATGACATCTGGTTGTAGAGGAAGGGTGGCATCTTCATGGCACTGGAGAAATGGGACTGGGGCTGGTCTGGTGCCTGCCCTTGTGCTGTCTCTACTGCAGGGCACCTGGCCCTGTCCTGGGGTGGCTGCTGGCTGGTGCCCGGAGAGGTAGGGTGGGTCTCATCTTCTGAGGGACCTGCTGGCAATGTCTGCAGAAGTCCTCAAATGGAGAACTCATGGTCTGTTCTCTTGGCTTGGTTAGGATTTTCCCCATGACTTGGCTCCACCTGCCCCTTGCTGGTTGCTGCCCAGCCATTGAAAGCCAAGCCACTAAGTCTATTTGTGCCCCACCCCACCTGAGTCCCCAGCAGCCACAGGGCTTCTTTCCCTCACAGCACACAGTGACTTCTTCTGGCAAGTTCCCCAGCCTGACCTTCAGCTGGTCCCTCTGGGCATTAGAGAACTTACAGATTCCTTATCTGCTATCATACACAGACCCTGAGGAGCCAAGAGCTCCACTTCAGGAGTGTATACCACCCTGCCTGGCAGTCTCCCTTAAGGGTTTCAATTAGAGAAAGAACAAAAGCCCTTTTATTTTCTTCTCTCCTCTTACCCATTGGATACACTTCCTTCCTCCAGGACTTTGGCAGGACATGCGTCTCACAGCCTCCTTTCACCACCTGCATTCACAATCTTTATCTCCCTTCTTTTTTCTATACCTCCCCTAGTTAGAGATGGGCTTTCAAGGCTTACTCACTTTCCACCCCCTTTGTAGCAGGGGCTTTTCTTATCCAAATTCCCCCACCTTAACTCCCCCCCCCAGAATAATTTAATTTTAGCCCACTGGGCTCTGTTCTTGATATGTTAATGATAGCTCAAGGAATTTAGAAAATCATATCCTCTCTGGGCAAAGACTGGCTTTAAAATGGATTATTTAGTTTGAGATAGCTTTGGAAGTCAAAAGTTGACTATTGAGTTCCCTTTGATCTTTGAATTCCTATTTCTACAAACGAAATCTGCCCAATGGCAAGCAGATGCCACTGGCAGAACACAGGCAAAGTCATGTATAAAAATTATAAAAGATAAAAGTGAGGTTATTAAATTCACTTAAAATGAGCACAAAATCAATCTCGTATGAAAGATGAGGCCCAGGGCCAGTGCTGTGGAATGGGAGATTGAGACAAGGAAGTAAGAGTGCTCAGCATTGTAAAGGGCTTTCTGTGGGGATAAGGGAATTTCTCTAAAGTAAAATGACTTCTGACCTCATCTGGACATACGTAAAACCTGGAACTTGTAGAAGAGAGGAAATGGGAAAAGGACCTAAGTCTTTGGGCGGCTTTGCAGCTCCTGCTTCTGAGATTTTCTGAGCTTTATCCCACATTGTCGCTATGCTGCAAGTGTGACCATTTGGAGAAAGCACATGAAGAGACCTGGAGGGAACGGAGAGACCCTGAGATGAAGCAAGAGGCCCAGCCAAACCCAGCCCTCCAGCCATCCCTGTCAAGGTGCCAGACCTGTGAGTGAGTCATTGGTTATTGCAGCCCTAGCCACATTGTGAGTGTGAAACCAAGTGAAATCGGGGTTCTCTGTCCAATGCACTTCAAAGTCCAATTCCTAAGACACCGTGGTTTCAAAGAGAGAAAGAATTTTTATTGCTAGCACATAACAAGAAGCTAAGATGCTCTAGCAGCCTAAAAATATGTCTCCCCGAACTACAGTAATTCTGGTAGTTTTATAGCATACAGGTTTAGTAGATTTATGCTTATGAGTAATTGGAATGGGGTTGACTCAGGTTCATTCATTAATAAACATTAAGGACTGTCTAGTGATCAAAAGACTTTAAAATTGTAAAACTTTAGGGGTGGGTACAAAACAGGGGTCAATGATAAGATCTTAAGATAAAGGTTATATTGCTTTATAATCATTATCAGCAATCAAGGAATCTGGATTCTAGTTCAGCAAGCTTCAGTAATTTCAGTTATTTACATTTACTTGTACTAGAAAGTAAAAAGTCATCTATATAATGAGTCATTAATCATTATCATTTGCTAATTCTTACCCCAGGTTACACCTGTACCTACGTTACAGAACCCAAGGCAGATTAGCCAAAGGAACTCCCCATTGAGCCCAGTCAACCCACAGAAGAATGAGATGGTGATTTAAGCCACTAATATTTGGTTATACAACAATTGATGTTTGAAACAGTAGGATATGGCCCAGGTTAGTTTAGTTGGCTCATTGTGTCAGGAAAAGATAGAAGTAGGATTGTGCACCAGCTGTTACAGCCTCCACCCAGCAGTGATGTGAAATTTCCACACATTTCTTTAGCCAAAGCTAGTCACACTGCCATTCCGAACCTCAGGAAGTTTTGTCCAAGAAGGCAAGGACATGGTGGGCATTAGTGATATCTACCACTCCACCTCTAGTCATAAGGGAGGCTGGGGGAATGGAGCAGGTTTGAATGGTTTGCTGAGCCCAATCATGAATCACTTTCTAGAGCTGGGCACACTGCAGCTCCCAACACAATCAGAATCCTATTGTCAGGGATGAAGGTGGACTAGATATTGGGCTTGGTACAGGTTGGAATGCATGAGTTTCAGAGAGATTGCAACAGCTGCCATCTGTACGCTCAAGCCCCATTAAGCCTGGCCTCACCCACCAAACTTTAGCTCTCTCAGCCCTCTCACTTTCAATCCATCTATTTGGAATTAGGGGTTGGGACACAGCTGGATAGGGAAAAGATGGAAAGAGAGGAGATTAGGAAAAGGAAAGAAAGAAGAGAAGGAATGGAGATAAAAGGTGACAGCTTGGTGTTCAGGAGTAAAACTAAAGAAAAAGCTTGAGTGATCTTGACTCTGACTTGAGCACTTTCAGAACCACTTAGAGGAAAAATAATTAATGCTCACACAAAAATGTCAAACAGAAAGACAAAATGAAAGGGAGCATTTCAAAGAAGTGTGAAGTGTGTGGCAGTCTGGACGGCCTGGTTGAAAGAGGAGAAACAAAGGTCTTGTCAAGTTGTGTTTTGAAGAACTCTTGGAGGAACAAATGGAACATTCTGATCTAAGACTGGCTTTAATTGATCTGCCATGTCCCTCTGCCTCTGCAGGACTCTAACGTAGGTGAGCTGCATGTCTCGCCTACCCCACTTCCTTCTGACATTCCCAACTCGGTTCACAGGTTCTTCCTTTTTGGTCAGAATTAAGTCCAAAATAGCAGCAACTCCGCTATTTCTAAACTAAGCAGAAGATGAAATTCTGGGAAAAAGTTTAACCATTTTCTAAGGACTTTTTTTCCCACATATTCCCCTTGTAAAAACTTTATTGTCCTCATTTTACTTAGTAGGAAACTGAAGCTTCTGAAGGTTAATTTATCCAAGGCCACATAGCACATCTGAAACCAGATATCTGTTTACTTTCAAGGTTCATTCAGTTAATCTCCAGGATACTCTGACTCTCAAGGATTTATTTGATGCATTGCTGTTATCTGAAACCAAGATGTCATAATTTTCTGGATAGCTCGGTCAGCATTTGTTGTCTGATTCAGGGATACAACCTCTATTTCCTACTTCTAATGGAACCGTCTTTAGTATCCTCCCACAATTGTATCATTTTTGCCTTCACTCTACTTATATTCTTATCCAAATGTTCTCCACTGTACACCCACTTAACAGTTACGGGTTTCTACATATGTGACTATCGGCTTGATATACAGCATTAATCTGTCTTCCTCCATCCTTGTCTGCTTCTCTTGGCAAGTTATGCCCATTCTTGGCCACAACCACTTATGATGATTTCCATTTTGCTAATCTTTGTGATACCTATAAGATGTTCTCCTCCCTTGAGTTGAGGCCTCAAGTTCACCTTGTTTTAACCCCTTCTGTGAAGTCTTTCTCTCTCCGTCCCCTCTAAATAGATCAGATTACTAGAAGCTCGATGGGAGACACCATGACC
The DNA here is from genome assembly GCF_030445035.2 of Dasypus novemcinctus. NCBI lineage: Eukaryota > Metazoa > Chordata > Mammalia > Cingulata > Dasypodidae > Dasypus > Dasypus novemcinctus. The sequence goes on from NC_080684.1 coordinate 58,423,615, forward strand.
TCTCCCTGATTATTAGAGTCATTGCTCTTATATTTCCTGGTTCCTACACTCTCAACCTAGCTCCTGTTTCCTGCCTAGCCCTGTTGGTTGGTGATTTGGAGTTGTTCTCCCAATTTTATCTGTGTCTATGCTAATGACTGTTTTACTGAAGCATCTTTTGATAATGAGAACTGTTTGTTATGGGCCCAACAGGTGTCAGCTTCTGGGCTAAGTACTTCATACTTCTTACTGCACTTACTCCTTATGAGAACTCTTCCACATAAATGCTACTGCTGTTTTTGTTTTCCAAGAGGAAAGAGAGGCAGTAACAGTACTATGGATGCACTTAACACTCTAATTAAAGCTCTTACCTGGATACTTGAAGCTGGGCCAGGTGTTTTCCTTTTATTATTTAATCTGGTCCTCACAATAATCCCACAATTTATCTAGGAGCTAGATTCAAACTCAAGTCTCCTTTCCATCTACCCTGGCCTGCTTGCTGGTCCCACTTCGGGACCATTGTCCTAACTGTTCCCTCTGCCTAGAACAGTCTTTGCCTTATATCTACAAGGCTCCTCGCCTCACCTCTTCTGCTTCTTAGCTCTAATGTCCCTTGCCAGGGAGGTCTTCCCTAACATCCTATTTATTTATTTATTTACTTATTTACTTATTTTTAAAGATTTATTTATTTCTCTCCCCTTCTCCCCCCCACCACAGTTGTCTGTTTTCTGTGTTCATTTGCTGCATGTTCTTTGTCTGCTTCTGTTGTCAGCGGCATGGGAATCTGTGTTTCTTTTTGTTGTGTCATCTTGTGTCAGGTCTCTGTGTGTGCGGCACCATTCCTGGGCAGGCTGCACTTTATTTCGCGCTGGGCGGCTCTCCTTACGGGGCGCACTCCTTGCGTGTGGGGCTCCCCTGCGCAGGGACACCCCAGCGTGGCAGGGCACTCCTTGCGCGCATCAGCACTGCTCATGGGCCAGCTCCACAAGGGTCAAGGAGGCCTGGGGTTTGAACCGTGGACCTTCCATGTGGTAGACGGATGCCCTAACCACTGGGCCAACTCCGCTTCCCCCAACATCCTATTTAAATTGCACCCCACCCTCTGCTCTACCTCACCTCTTCCCAGCTTTATTTTTCTCTGTAGCACTTACTACTCTCTGACGTAATGACAGGACTTTTTGTCAGGTTTGCTCACTAATACATACAGATGCTCCATAAATATTAATTAAATGAATGAAAATCTGTCTGATTCCAAAGCCTATTCCCTTTTTACCACAATATGCTCAGATCCTTTGTATCTATCATAACTTCTTTTGCCTCTGGGTGACTTTATAATGCTAAAGAATTTTTAAAAATCAAGGTCTATATTCAGGATTATCTAGGAAAAGGGAAAATAAGCTTTCCTTATGCTGAATATTACAGAAGTATTAAAAATACAAACACACTGAAGTATCATGGTTGCCAGCAACCAATTGGCCACCAAAAATCTGGCTCTAGGGCCTTTTAACTCTATACCAGTGTCATGAGGCCAACCATATGAAAAGGTAAATTATGCCAATTAACAACTTTCATGCATAATTTTAAAATTAATTATAAAGATTTTAAGCTCCTTTAGAGGTAGAATCATATTTTCCTCATTTTACTATTTCACATAGCACATATTTCAGTGGTTGGCAAATATATTCTTTCCCCATTGGACTATAGCATGCATTAGGAAAGGGATTATTTCTCTTACGCTAAATAAAGTACCACAATCTAATATGTGCTTGGCACAAAATAGCATTCAACATCTATTTTTGGGGAAATATAAAAAGAACATTGACTTGAATGAATATTGACCTATGATCATTGAATTTAACGCAACATTTGGGTTCTTTAACTTTATTGTGAAATTATTATAAACAAGATATTGTGGATTAAAATTTTTTAATAAAAAGTTATCGATGACCCTAAGATGAAATTTTGAATTGGCTTTTTCCCCCCTATTCTATCTGTTTTAGTTCCCCAGAGTTACTATGACTAATACCAAACAATGGGTTGGCTTTAAGAATGAGCATTTATTGTCTCAGAGTTTCTGCAGCTATAAGTCTAAAATCAAGGTGCAGCAAGGCTGTGCTTTGTATCAGGAGACTGTGCTGAGAGACTGGTGTTCTGGTGCCGGCTTGCCACCATCCTTTGGTGTTCCTCAACTTGCATCTTTGTCCCGCATCCCATGTCCCTCTCTTTCCCCTTATGTCTCTCTAATGGTTTCCTCTGACTTCCTGCTTCTGGCATCTGTGTGGCCATCTCTGACTCTTGGCTTTTATAAGGCCTTCAGTAAGATGGATTAAATTTCACCTGATTCACTTGGGCCACAACTTAACTAAAAATAACGTCTTCAGGAAGTCCTGTTTGCAGTGAGTCCACACAGGAATATAGATTAAGATTAAGAACATGACTTTTGGGCACATAATTTAGGGTACCTACTTCGATCTACCACACCATCCTAATAAATCTTAGCAGAAAATGAGGGGATGGGCTAGAAGATCTTCTTTATATCCCTTTTAGTTTCATGTTCCTGTGGTTATCATTTGTGTGAGACAAAAGAATTCAGCCCAAATGGCTGGCCCAAATGACTTTTAATGAGAATAAACCACAAATAAAGGAAACTTTCTGTGATAGCCAGCTCACCAATGGCTTCCAGGGATCCCCCCTCCTGAGAGTCACACTCTGTGTAGTCTCCTTCCACTTTGTACCGGAGTTGGTCTGTGTGACCAATAATCTACAGCAGAAGTGATGGTATGCCACTTTCAAGATTAGGTTGTAAAAGTCACTAAAGACACTTGGGTACTTACATTCTCTCTTTCTCAGATCACTTGATCTGGGGGGAAAAAAGCTACTATGTCATGACCAACCCTGTGAAGAGAAGCCCACATATTGAGGAATTGAGAAATCTTGCCAACAGCCATGTGAATGAGCCTGAAAATAGATCTTCCAGCCTCCATCAAATTTCCATAAGACTGTAAGCCTGGCTGACAGTTTGATCATAACCTCCTGTACCAGAACCACCCAGCTAATCTACTCCTGGATTCCTGAACCTCAGAAACAACCTAAGATAATACATTTTTTGTTGTTTTACGTTGCTAAATTTTGGGATAATTTGTTACATAGCAATAGATAACTAATGGATTTTTTATTTTCCCCCCTCCTAGGGCACATGGCCAGTGTTAATTTTACCATTCCTGAAAATTATATAATTTGTTTGGTGACATATATTTGATAAGAAAAAACTAGTTAGTACAAGTATTTGCTTAGCCACCTGGTTTTAAAACTCAGCTTCACTAAAGCCACAACTTCAAAAAAATAAACAGGCTCGTTATTGCATGTAGTAGTGGTCACATTGTGATTTCCATCCCTACTGTTTTGAGGTTACATCTTGCCTTTGCCAAAGCTCCCTCCTTTCATGACTGTTCAATTGCTGTCATAGCCCCTGTTATGCTTTCTTACTTGGCCTATCTGTTAGCCAACTGATTGCTTTAATGGAAACATATTCATAATGCTTGTTTCTCTTTCAATACTTCATTAGTTCATGCTTTTTTTTTTTAGGATATCCTAGGGATTGAACCTAGGACCTGGTATGTGGGAAGCAGGCACTCAACCACTTGAGCTACATCTGCTCCCCCATTTATTCTTTATTTCATGACTTTGAAGACTGTTTTTATGTCTAAGAATTTTTAAAAATTAAAACTTTTGTGGAATTCAAGTGCTTTGGGCATTCTATGCCCCCTTAGAAGGTAACGTGCATAAAGTTCTTAGAATAGTTCCTGGCATATAAGTATACAATAAAACTGTTTCTCATATAGAAGCACAAATTGACATCCTATTATATAGATAAGGTGATGCTTAATGTGAGAATCTAATACCTGGAGAATAAATGGAGAAGAGCCATCCACTAATGCAGACTGGACTCCAGGATCCTCTGCTCTGAATGCCAAGTTCAGAATAGCTTCCTAATTTTAATCTAGGTCTTTCCATGGAAAGTATTTCCTCATCATCTGCCACATAGAATTGTGAATAGTTGTTCTCTCTTAAAAGCTTCCTGGTATGCCGAGAAAGGTCATCTCATAATGATATATTAGAAAATGGGGAAACGGACTTTGGCCCAGTGGTTAGGGCGTCCGTCTACCATATGGGAGGTCCGCGATTCAAACCCCGGGCCTCCTTGACCCGTGTGGAGCTGGCCATGCGCAGCGCTGATGCGCGCAAGGAGTGCCGTGCCATGCAAGGGTGTCCCCCGCGTGGGGGAGCCCCACGCGCAAGGAGTGCGCCCGTGAGGAAAGCCGCCCAGCGTGAAAAGAAAGTGCAGCCTGCCCAGGAATGGCGCCGCCCACACTTCCCGTGCCGCTGACGACAACAGAAGTGGACAAAGAAACAAGAAGCAGCAAATAGACACCAAGAACAGACAACCAGGGGAGGGGGGAAATTAAATAAATAAATAAATCTTTAAAAAAAAAAAAAAAAGGAAAATGACTCAAAACACCTCTGTGGACAGGAAAGATGATTAACATATTGCTGTGTCTTTGGGCAAACGTATTTTCTTGATTTAAAATTGCAAATTGCCACCCCATGCCTATAGGAAACCGTGTACATATCTTACCTGACATGAAAAGACATCAAACTGCATGTCAGAAGTTTCTTACAGTGAAGGGTCACAGGGACTGGTGGTGCAATCTAATCAATAACATAAATTCTGGTAAAACTAGAAATTTCTAGATTTACACAAAGCAAGCATGAGCAACAGCATAATTCTTCCTGATTTCTCTGATTCCAGGATTTTGAGGATTATACAAGAGGAGAGAGAAAGGAGAGAAACTGTATTGCCTTTAATCCCACACTTAGACAAGTCACGGGTATTAGGAACCCAAGAAGAACCAGGGTCCTTACCCTACAGGAAAAAGGAAAGAGAAGTGAACACAAAGCAAGAAGTCCTATATTTCAGGACTCACCAAGGAATAAGATGCTGAATAATATTTTCTGCTCCTAGCTTCCTTATACACCTTGTGTCTCTGATATGGATTCTTTCAGAAAAGGAATGGATTCACCCAGAAGAAATTTATTCCTAGATTCTATTTCTAGATTTTAACAGTTACAGCCAAATCTGATGCATTTATGGCCATTACCAGTTTTCTTGTACCAAAGGCATAATACTTCAAAAGTGAGTGTGCACAGTTATTTGTGGGTCAGACCTAGAGCCAATTAAGGCTTTGAAAAATGATACTTTCATGAATTGCAAACTATTTCCTCATGGTTTTACAAAGGAAATGGTAACATACAAAAAATTTAAATTTCATCATAATATTAGGGCAAGCTAAAGCAGTTATTGAGTGTTGTCCATCACACACTGAGAGAACAGTGATGGTGTTATTTATTCTTATTTTACCACCCATGAGAGAAAGATGTATCAATTTTCATGCTTTAAATAAGTCATTGAAAGTGATTACATTCCCATTTTTTCCTAGTGAAAAAGAAATAAGATTACTACTCCCATGCTAAATGTCAATAATAAGAGAGCATAAGGGTATAGGTCTTTTCTTTTTGAGGTAATGAATACGTTCTGAAATGTTTGTGGTGATGAATGTACAACTCTGTGATTATACTGAGAGCTATGATTGTAAACTTTGGATAGATTGAATGGTATGCGAATATATTTCAATAAAACTGCTTTAAAAAAGGAAAAAAGAAACAGACCTTTAAGAGCAAAAGATCTCTCCCAACTTCATAACAAGGAAACAAATAATGCCTCTTTCATAAATTAGCAGTTATCAAACTGTTTCTACTTGTACCCAAAACACATGTGACTTGTTTGATTCGGTTATCAGTTTCCTTTTTTTGATTTTCATAACAAGCCACCCATAAACGTAGTGGCTTAAGTCAATAACTGTTTTAAACTGGTAATTCTGTGGGTCCTGAGTCAGCAATTTGGGTTAGGCTCGCTGAGCAATACTTCTGGTCTTGGCTGGGCTCACTGTACTGGTTTGTGTCTTTTGTCCAGAAAATCCTGTTCTTAAAGTGAAACCATCCCTGTACCTGTAAACATACTCTAGATGGGACCTTTGATTAGATCACTTCAGTTAAGGGCCGTGGATTAGATTGCAGGACCCAGGATGGGTCTTAATCCTCTTACTAGAGTCCTTTAAAAATGGTGGACTAAAAAGCCACAGACACAGGAACAAAGCTGCAGAGACAGAGGCCAGAGGCTGGAACAGAAAGAGACCCCAACAGGCTGAGAGAGAGGGCTGTGGAGAGCAAGAAGCTGAAGAACAAGACCCAGAGGAGAGGAGAGAGACAAGCAGGCAGTGCCATGTGCCTGCTCACCCAGAGCTGAGCTTGGGGAGAATGTGAGCCTGGAAGAGAAGGCAGAGACCAGCAGAGCTGCCACTCTGTCTTACCACATGGCAGGAGTTCAGCATCACCAGCAGTGGAACTTTGGTGAGACAGCATCTCTGATGATGCCTTGATTTGGACATTTTCCCAGTCTCAGAATTGTAAGCTTTTAACTTAATATAGTCCTATTGTAAAAGTCAACCTATTTCTAGTATATTGATCCCAGCAGCTTTTAGCAAACTAAAACACTCACTAATGAGTCTATGGTCAGCTGCTGGATAGGTTAACTGGCTCTGCTTCTGGAGGTGCACTTGACTATGATGAGCTCAGGGACAACTTGTCACTGCTCCATGAGGTCATGTGACCTTAAGCAAGTTATCTAACCTCTCTGATCCTCTCTACTGGATCATTCTTATCAGCATATTCTCTAGAATCTACTCCAAAAGACTTCAGGCCACACCACTTTGCCCAAATTGTTCTTGTCAAGGTCACCAGTGATCTTTATATTGCTAAATCCAATGATCCATTTCCAATCCTTATCTTACCTACAGCTTTTGACATGTATCATCATCTACTTCTCCTTGAAACACTTCCTGTACTTGGCTTTCAGGCAGCATACTTTGCTGGTTGTCCACCTACCCAATTTGCTTCTCCTTATAAGTCTCCTTTACTGCCTCCTTCTCATCTTTTTAACATCTTACTACCAGAGTCCCTAAAGTTCAGTTCTTAGACCTCTTCTCTTCTCTATCTATACTGACCCCTTGGTGATCTCATCCAGTCTTTTGGTTTTATGTATCATTAATATGCTGATAACTCCCAAGTTTATATTACCAGTCTGGTCTTCCTCCCAAAAAGCCAGGCTTGTATATCCATCTGCCTTCCAACTATCTCCACTTGGATACTGGATTAGTTTACTATGGAGTCAGTTGCTACAACACTGTGTCATGGAACCACAAGCTCATAGACTCAACAGAAATTTTCAGCAAGTTGCCTAATTATTACATGCACAGCATAAAGTGTCCAGAAGGACAAATACCTTCTTTGTCATTATACGTCACAAAGCATCCAAAAGGGCAGAGGAGGAAGGCCTATCACAGCTGGTCTCCCAGGGTGGCTGAAACTGTTCCAGGTCAGGGTTGAGGGATGACAGCTCTCCATGCCTCACTTCACGCCAGAGAAGATAGACAAAAATATATCCCGTTTGAGTGTGCTTTTATCCACCTCAAGGGGTACTGTGAGGGCCCTGCCACTGAGAATTCCTGCCTTGATGAGCATCTGGGAGTACTTATTCCCAGTTTCCAGGTTTAAGGTCTGGCTCTTTTTCATTAGACTTAACATCTCCCCTGGCTGTTGAATGACATGCAATAGAAAAGAGCTGGAGGATGGCTGCTTGGAATGTGATCATGACTTCCCCAGAGAAGGAGGTAGGGGTAGGTGAGGTCTGGGTGACAACTGCTTAACAGGAGCTGGTGATTTCCCTAACATTTCCTATTACTGCTGTAACAAAGTACCACAGACTTGGTGGCTTGAAACTGGAGGTCTTAAGTCCAAAACGGGTCTCACTAGGCTAAAATCAAGGTGTCAGCTGGGTTGCATTTCCTTTTAGAGATTCTAGGGAAGAATCCATTTTCTTGCCTTTTCCAGCTTCTGGAGGCTATCCACATTTTTTGTCTTATGGCCCTCTTCTATCTCCAAATCCAGCAATGGCCTGTCAAGTCTTTCTCACATCACATCACTCTGACACTGATTCTTCTGTGTCTCTCTTCCACATTTAAAGACTCTTATAATTATTAAACCCATCCAAACAACCCAAGAAAATTACCCTAATTTAAGATTAGCTGATTAACAGCCTTAATTTCATCTGCTACCTTGATTCTTTCCTTTGCCTTTTTAATGTAACACATTCACAGGTTCCAGGGATTAGGACATTGACATTTTTGGGAGGCCAATTTCTGTCTAGCACAGTTGACTTAAACTTAACATATCAAAACTGAACTCTTGATCCTATTCTATTCCCAAGATTGCTCCTCTCCAAGTCTTCCCCACCTCAGTTAAAGCCAACTTCAACATTCCAGGTGGAAAGGCCAAAAAATCTGGAGTCCTCCTTACCCTTTTACTCTATTAGCAAATCCTTGGACTCCACCTTCGAAATAAACCAGACTCTGGCAATTCTTACCACCTCCACTGCAACCACTTTAGTTTAAATCTCACTCATTACTCTCCCAGGTTATTATGGCATAGGGAAAGCATTTAATAGGTGTTTCCTATTTTAAAAAAAAATTTATTGAAGTCTATCACTCATACATAAACATACATAAACAGTAAGTGTATAGTAATAGTTGTGAACTTACAAAACAAACACAAATAACATCATACAGGACTCTCATAACTCATCCTACCACCAATACCTTGTATTGTTGTTAAATATTTTTAACTAATGATTAATGAGCATTGTCAAAATATTACTACTAACCAAAGTATTTTCCCCCAACCCACCCCATTATTATTATCTTTATATTTTTTAAATATGACATACACAAACAATAAGTGTATACTAAAAGTTGTGAACTTATAAAGCAAATATGCATAACATTATACAAGGATCCCATATATCAACTGCCCACTAATGTCTTGTATTGTCGTGAGATTTTGTTACAAATTATTAAAGAATATTGTCAAAATCTTACTACTAATTATAGTCCTTCCTTACATTTGGTGTATTTCCCCCCAATCTACCCTATTATTATTTTTGAAATATATTTTTTTATGACAGAAGTTGTAAACTTATGAAACAACCATGCACGTGTGCAGAATTCCCAAACAACACCCCTCTATCAACACACCACACTGTGGTGGAACATATGTTAAAGATAAGATAATATTTTCTGCTTGTTGCCATGTCCATAGTGTTAATAGTACAATTTTAATATCCTTTCATTAATTGTAATGAAGGTACCACAAAATGCAAAGTGTTAACAGTAGGGGGGTATGGGAACACTAATTTTTCACATGATTTTTTGTAAACCTACAACTTCTCTAATTTAAAAAATATATATTTTTAAGTAGTCAACCCAAATCCCTACAATCCAAATGAATTGGGGCAAAGTATTTCAGTGTGTGTCACACACATGAGCTTGGTTCTGTGTTGAAGAGAACATTCCTGCCATTCCACTTAAGATTCACTTGGAGTAACTGCGATTGCTAACCACATATTTGATAAGGGTTTAATACACAGACTATATAAAAAGCTATTAAAACTCAATAGCAAAATTACAAGTAACCCAATTTAAAAATGGAAAAAGACTTGAATATACATTCCTCTGAAGAAGATTTACAAATGACCAATAAGCATATGAAAAGATAGTCAGCATCATTTGTCATCAGGCAAATGCAACTCAAAGTCACACAGAGAGGGAAACAGATGTGACTCAAGCAAGTGGGCTCCCATCTACCATATGGCCCATGCTGCATAGAGCAGGTGGCCTGTGCCATGGAGAGCTAGCACAGCAAGATGATGCAGAGGAGAAACAGTGATAGATGCAGCAGACCAGAGAGAGGTAGTGGCTCAAGCAATTGAGTACCTCTCTCCTATATGGGAGGTCCCGCTATTGGATCCTGATGCCTCCTAAAGAGAAAGATGAAAAGACAAGCAGACACTGAAGAACACACAGTGAGTGGACACAGAGCAGACAGCAAGCACAAACAACAACAGTGGGGAGGGGAAGTGGGGGTAGGGGAGTAAAAAGAAGTTTTTATAAACCAAAGATTTCTTAAGAAAAATCACAAAGATATCACTTCACATCCTCTAAGATGGTTATTATTATTTAAAAAATGTAAAATAACAAGTGAAATTAGAGAGAAATTGTAACCCTTATATATTGTTGGTGGCATTGTCAAGTGGTAACACTAGTGTGGAAACCAGTTTGGCAGCTCCTCAGAAGGTTGAACATAGAAATTACCATATGACCCAGCAATCTCACTTAGTATATACCCAAAGAATTGAAAGCAGGGACTTGAACAGATATTTCTATACCAGTGCTTATAACTGCATTATTCACAATAGCCAAAAGGTGGGAGCAACCCAAGTGTCCATCAGTGAATGAGCGGATAAACAAAATGTGGTATAAACACATAATGGGATACTATTCAGCAATAAGAAGGAATGAAGTTCTGATCCATGCCTCAACATGGATAAACCTCGAAGACACCAAGTTGAGTGAAATAAGCCAGACAAAAAAGAGAAGTATTTATGATCTGATTTACATGAAATAAATAAAATAAGAAAATTCATAGAGATAGATAGTAAATTACATCTTACCAAGAGACAGGGGTGGGTGAGGGGAGGGGGTGATTGCTTAATAGGTATAAAGTTTCTGTTTGAGGTGATAAAAAAAAGTACTGGGTATTGTTGATGGTAGCACAATATTGTGAATGTAATTAATACTACTGCCTTTTACAAAGGAAAGTTGGTAAGATAGGAAATTCTGAATTGTGTGTATTTTACTACAATAAAAAGTTTTAAAAAGAAAAAAGACCCACTTGGAAATGATTTCTTTTTTTCTGGAAAGTCATGTAATGTTTTCTGTTTCTGTTTTGTGTTTTGTTTTTTTTTAAATTCCTTTACCAAATGGTTCTGGGACAGCTTCACTGTTTTCTGGAGAAAAACAATAATGTTATTGCTTCTTGAACTGGAATGACCCACAGCAAAGAAAACCCACCTCAGTTGCCGTCACCACTAGACATAAAAAGGCTGCTTTGAAACTCTCCTGATGACAGTATTCATGTTGTTTCTAAGAAGCCTGACACAGGAAACCTTTTTTATTTTTAATTTTTAAATTTTAAACTTTTTATTTTGAAATACTTTCAAACTTACAGGATAGTTACAAAAATAAAGTACGGTGCATATGTAGAACTGCAATGTACCCTTTCCTTCCAGATACCCAGATCCATCAATTTTAACATTTTGCCACATTTGCCGTATCATTCCATCTATCTATACATCAATCTATAGATCTATTTATTTATCTATCCATCTGTCTATTTATCAATTCATTTTCTGAACTCTTGAGTGTAAGCTGAATACATCATATTCCTTGTACATTTAATACAGCCATGTCCATTTCCTAGGAAGAAGGATATTCACTTACATATCCCCCTTAAATGCAGTTATCAAGCTCTAGAAACTTAACATTGATATAAAGATTATAGCCTATATTCCAATTTTTTCATATGTCCCAATAATGTCCTTTCAAACCTTAGCTTCTCCCTTGTTAGAGCCACCCAGGATCATGCATTGCCTTTAATTGTCATTGTCCCTTTAGTTGCCCTCCCTCCCTGCTCGTAGCATCAGCTCGCTGTCTTGCTCGTCTTCTTTAGGAGGCACTGGGAACCTTCATTCTGTGCTTTGTTGTATCTTTCCTTATGTATTTCTTCTTGTGTAAAAAGTTTTATTTTAAAGAAAATTTTAAGAGTTGGAGGTCATAATGAGACAGCTGATTACATTTGATGATGGAAATTATTTCTTACGTTCTCAGTTCTGAATGTCTGAATTATTACATCTCAGAAAATCTTGTTCAAATGTTAAATTTCTTGCTAAGAGGATAAAGAAATAATGGATTTGGTATGAGGAGCTATGATTAGACTTTGAAACTTAAATCCTTTTCTATGAAATGTAAAACTTAGAACTTCTTCCCATCCCAATCTAAAGTCATTTTTTTACCACTAATCAACCACTTCTGAAACAGCCATGAAGTTCATTATCTTGTGTGGTGGACAACGTCCCAAGGACAGTATCTTTATGCCCCTAAATGATTCCCTAAGTCTGGCCATTCCACAATGTATTTCTATTGGTAGATTTCCTTAAGACCTTCCCACCAACTGTGGTACCTTCAGCACAGCACACCTTCAGCACAGGTTCATTCTATACTCAAATTTTTCAATCATAATGCTCATGTTATCATTTTTGTTAGGATAATAATAACAGGTATGGACAGTTCTCTTTCTCCAGTTTAAAACCAACTAAGTAAAGAAGAATGTAGATACAGATATACCAAAATATTTTATGAATAAAGGCAAATGTATTCAGTTCCTGTCCATGCAACCTATAATAACAAGGTATCTATGTTCTTGTTATTTCTTTTTCCAAATCAACAGTTTGGGACAAACATTGAGGATTCATTCATCCTCCATGGTGAGCCATCTTGTGATGCATTCTTATGAGTGTCGTGTATAGGAAGGAAAGAAGCATTCTTGCAGACCTGCAGATTAGCCACGTAGGGAGTGTACAGTGATGTCTATTGTCTTTTCCATCACCATGAAACTCAACTTAGGGCCATAACAGTTAATCTATACCAAAATATGCCTACAGAAAACCATTCGGATCTGCCACTGCAGGGAGGAAGTTATGAGAGAAGAGGAGGGGAAAGACTCAATGTCCTATGACAGAGTGTAGAGACTGTTGGCTGGAAAGACACAAGTGACACTTTCTGATAAATAATGAAAGGAAAACAAGAAAACAGGAACAATGCAAATGAAGCCATCCTTCTTAGGATGCCATGCCAAGCAGAAAGCCTCCAAAAGCTCCCCCAGTCATGAGAACATTCTTCTTCACAAATGAAGCTTTGCTTTTGACTTCAGTAGGTATTTGGTTGCTCTTATGGATTTTCAGCTGCTCCTTGGCTTTTTTCATACCCATCTCTACTCACTACTAGTCAAATTTGATGCACCCAGTATGGTTTACAAGACAGAGGAAAAAGAAATTCCACCTTCCAGAGCTGTTGCAGCCAACCTTCCAACCTTCTGGAATATGAAACCTGTGTACCATCCAGTGATACCTCCATATAACAGTTGTGTTGCCATGCTATACCTTTTTGGCAAAAGGACCAGATTCCTGCCCGAAGAGTTGCACCACCCTGGATGCTTTTTAGCCAATTCTACGAGGTCCAGTGATTCAAAGTTTTCTTGACTAGACGTGGCAATTTTGGAGAGCTCATCTCTCGAGGACAACTTCAGAGGTTTGGCATGGAGGCATGACACTGGAAATCTTTTAAGGGAGAAGCAGTTTGTGTCCTGTACTCAGGATCAATTAACTAAAATATTGCATATGCTACCTGCCCTGAAGTTTCCAGAAGCTAAAAGCTGAAGATCTACAAAAGTGATTTCACTGGAGATATAGAAGGAAACCAAAATGAATTGTAATGATGTCAGGTCAAGCCTGGCCCCCAAAAAATGTGGAACAACCAAAAGGAGGCTCCATTTCAGGGACCTACAGACAAAGGCCTGGCTAGAATTTGGTGGAGGAAGGGGAGGGAAGGCAGAGAGTTATAGCCAGAACAAAGGCAGGACTTACTCCACTGGTTGATGGAGTAAGTTAATAAAAAAGGGTGTTTGTAGTCCTGTGTCTCCCCCAATCATTGAAAAGGTACCACTTTGGAGAATTGCTTAGATTTGCCCCTATTATCCACTTTCTCCCTTCTACCATCAGCCCTCCTGCAAGGCCCCGTCAAGTGGAGACAAACAGGCCATAAACTAGAGAAGCCAAAAATTACTTGTTAAGACAAAAAGAAAACAAAGCAAAAAACCCCCTAAAGGTGCACCTAAAAAGTGAGTGGGCACATTCCTGAGCAGGATCGCTGTCTGTCCTGGAACTACTCCTCCTACATATCAGTAACTTCAAAGGAACATGTTTACAACCTTGCAAATCCCTACTTGGCTCTGTGCCTTCCTTGTCCTTACTCCACATACCCCCTTGAGTTCCCTGGGAGATGCAGAGCACTCTCTGAATGATCTGCAGCTGCTCAGGACCGACTCCTGGTTTGTAAATTTCCTAATAAACTATTACTATTGTGCTACATGGAATGGCCTTCTTCCTTTTTTGATTTTAAGCACCTTTGAAATTTGGGCGAATTTATCTGTAGGTTCATGGCCAGACAATGGATAAGTCAGCCAGGAGATGAGGAAAAAAACAAGCAAACAGGTTAATGGGAATCTGTGGGGCAAATCCCAGGGTGGCCAACTTCAAGTACAAAAGTAACCAGAGACCCCAATGACCCTTAGGAAGAGATCATTGCTCAGAAGTAAACAGTAATGAGGGGGTCTATAATTAGCACTATACTCACAAATATGTGTCCCAGAAACTTAAATCTTTGGTCTGTTCATATGCTGGTTGAGCCCTGAATCTCAGCAGAGTTGCAGCACCTACTCTCCCACTCATTGGACTCTCCCAGGTCAACTAACAATGCGACAATGATGGACAACACACATTCCAAAAAACAGAGTGTCTACAACTGCAAGCAAAACAGTTCCCTCCATGTGCCCCATAAGATCTCAGCTCCCCACTCAATCTGAAACAAAGTTGGCGTCACTACCCATAATCCTCAAGACTGAAGAATGAACGGATATAGGGGAAATGCCACCGTGGACCAAGACATTATTATAGTAGTAACAGAAGAGGTTTTATCATTGATATAAAGACAGTGGTTGCCAGATGTCCAGAGGGAAGGAAGAGGGAAGAATAGGTGGCACGTAGGGCACTTTTAAGGCATTGAAATTGTTCTGCATGATATTACAACGAGGAATACAGGCTTCTGTACATTTTGTCAAAACCTATAAAATTGTACGGTGTAAATTGTAAACCATAATGTAAACTACAGACCTTGGTTAGTAGCAATACTTCAATATCTGTTCCTTAAATATAACAAATAGACCACACTAATGTAAGATGTTATTAATAGGGGAAATGTGGGAGGGAGGGAGAGTGGGAATCCCCTATATTTTTTATGTAACTTTTCTGTAATCTAAAACTTCTTTTAAAATAGGGTTTATTATATACACATATATTTTTTAAAAACAGTAATGAGGGAGTATACCCCCTCAGAATTAGAATTAACAGAAAAGTTTAAATAAAAGAGCTGAGAGAGCATAGCCACTTGGTTACTAGATTGTGGGACATAGCGGGAGACAGTATTATGCTTCCAGGTGTGGAAATGGCACAAATGGCTGCCATAACTACACATCCCTCTCTTTGTCAGCATCTTTAGCAGGCACAGCAAAGACCAGCTGGCATTATAAGTTATTAGTGTGGTGCATTTTAGCTACAAAATTGGCTCGACAATGGGCAAATGGTCATCTATGGAAGAAGTATAGGACTTAGTCAGAGAACTGGGTATGAAGCATGCAGTATATGCTGAACACTTCTGTGGACCTGATGATGAACTGTTCATGTCCAGTATGAGGTGTAAAGTCCTCCAAACCGTGCCTCTAGCTGGCATGGGACAGAAGTATCTATTCTCAGCCTATTGGTTGGCAAGGCCATTCACAGGGTGGCACAGGCAATAGCAGACAGAAAGGATACAGTTGAAAGAAGTTAGGAAAGTATGCAAAGAGACCTCCCGAGGAAAGGGGCAGAGGGGGCCTGCATGTTCAACTGTAACAATTATGGACTAATTTAATTGCTTCAGGCACCCCAATAGAAAAAAACAACAACATAATGCTGTAGTAGGACTCTGGTAAAAGCTGCCTGAGGAGAAAAAATAACATGATACAGGGCTCTCATAACTCACCCTACGACCAATACCTTGCATAGTTGTTCAACCTTTTTAACTATTAAAGAGCATTGTCAAAATACTACTAACCAAAATATTTTCTCCCAAACCACCCTTTTTTATTATCTTTTTATCATTTATATATGAACATAAATAAACAATGAGTGCATGGTAAAAGTTGTGAACTTACAAAGCAGTTATGCAGAACATCATACAGGGGTCCCATGCATCAACCCTCCACCAACACCTTGCATTGTCATGAGACATTTGTTACAAATTATGAAAGAATATTGTCAAAATCTTACTACTAATTAAAGTTCTTTTTTACATTTGGTGTGTTTTCCCCCCTTCCTACCCTATTATTATTTTTAAAATATAATTTTTATGACAGAAGTTGTAAACTTATAAAACAATCATGTACATATACAGAATTCCCAAACAACACCCCTCAATCAACACACCACACTGTGGTGGAACATTTGTTACAGGTAAGATAATATCATTTGAGTGTTACCATGTCCATAATGTACATTTGACTCACATTTTCCATACTGCCCCATTATCAACACAGTGCATCTTTCACTTAGATGCAGGAATATTATTATATTATTACTTCTAACTACAGTCCATAGGTCACTCCAGTTGTATTTTTCCCATGCTTCTCCACATTCCCATGACCCTGCAGTAGTTTTGTGCATTTGCTCTAGCTCACAAAGGACACTCTTGCATCTGTCCAATCAACCACATTTCTGATCCACCTCTTGATTTATTGTGCTATTCAGTTCCTAGATTATTTTCTAACATTCTGTCAGTTGGCATTTACATACCTAGAGTACCATTTTCAGCCACATCCCCATTTATAAAATAGCTGTTAAATCACTGTTTGTTACCATCCACTATATACATTTCCACACTTTTACAGTAAAGCTAAAAGATCTACATACATTAAATATTAGGAGTCTATCTCAGTCCTCCCCCTTATCTCCTTTAAGAATCCACCATCTACCACCAGGTCTTGAAGATATTTTCCTACAGGTTCTTCTATAAGCTTTACGGTTTCTTGCTTTTATTTTTAGGTTTTTAATCCATTTTGAGTCAATTTTTGGATAAGGTGTGAGATAGGGGTGCTCTTTCCTTCTTTCAGCTATGGATATCCAGTTCCTTCAGCACCATTTGTTGAGTAGACTGTTCTGCCCGAGCTATGTGTTTGACAGGCTAGTCAAAAATCACTTGACTGTATATGTGAGGGTCTGTTTCTGAACCATCAATTTAGTTTCATTGGTCTATGTGCCTGTCTCTATGCCAGTACCATGCTATTTTTACCACCATTGCCAGGTAATATGATTTAAAGTCTGGAGATGAGGATTCACTTTTCATGATGTTTCTGGCTGTTCAGGACCCCTTCCCCTTCCCCTTCCCCTTCCAAATAAGTTTTATAATCATGTTTTCAATTTAAAAAATGCTGGTGGAATTTTTATTGGGATTGCATTGAATCTGTTTATCAATTTGAGTAGAATTGACATTTTTTATTTTAATTTATTTTTTAATTTATTTCTCTCCCCTCCCCCCCCCCACAGTTGTCTGCTCTCTGTGTCCATTTGCTGTGTGTTCTTCTGTGTTCACTTGTACTCTTGTCAGCGGCACCCAAAATCTGTGTCTCTTTTTTTTGTTGCGTCATCTTGCTGTGTCAGCTCTCCATGTGTGCGGTGCCATTTCTGGGCAGGCTGCACTTTTTTTGTGCTGGGCAGCTCTCCTTACGGGGTGCACTCCTTGCGTTTGGGGCTCCCCTATGTGGGGGACACCCCTGTGTGGCATGGCACTCCTTGCACACATCAGCACTGTGCATTGGCCAGCTCATCACAGAGGTCAGGCGGCCCTGGGTTTGAACCTTGGACCTCCCATGTGGTAGGTGGACAACCTATCCGTTGCGCCAAATTCACTTCCCGAATTGACATCTTAATGATATTTAGTCTTCTAATCCATGAGCTTGGAATGTTCTTCCAATTATTTAGGACTTTTTTTATTTCTTTTAACACTGAGTTGCAGTTTTCTGAATATAAGTGCTTTACATCATTGATTAAGTTTATTCTTGACTATTTGAGTTTTATCTGTCATATTTTTGTTTTCACCACTCTTTTGACACTTTTAGTTACTTTTATTGATACAATCTTCATTTTTAGACTCTCTTCCAGGCCTTTTTCTCCTGTCTTTTCTTTTCAGGCTCTAGCAAACCCTTTAGTATTTCCTGAAAATCTGGTCTCTTGCTTAGAAATTCTTTCAGTTTCTGTTTATCTGTGAATAGTCTAATATAGCCCTCATTTTTGAAAGACAGTCTTGCTGGAAATACGATTCTTGGCTGGAAGTTTTTCTCTTGTAGTATCTTAAATATATCAGACCACAGTCTTCTTGCCCCCTTGGTTTCTGGTGACAAATTGGCCCTTATTCTTATTGGGTATCTCTTATATGTTATGCATTACTTTTCTCTTGCTCTTCTCAGAATTCTCTCTTTTTCTTTTGGCATTTGACATTCTAATTAGTATGTGTCTCAGAGTTGGTCTATTTGGATTTTTTCAGATGGGAGTACATTGTGCTTCTTGGACATGGATATCTATGTCCTTCAATAGGGTTGGGAAATTTTCTACCATTATTTCTTCAAATATTTCTTCTGCCCCTTTTCCCTTCTCTTTTCCTTCTGGGACACCCATGACATGTATGTTTGCATGCCTTTTGTTGTCATTTAGTTCCCTGAGAACTTGCTCAATTTTTTCCATTCTTTTCTTCATCTGTTCTTTTGTATGCTCACTTTCAGAGGCCAGTTCTTCAAGCTTGCCAATCCTTTCTTCTACCTCCTCAAATCTCCTATTATATGATTCCAAATTTTTGCAATTTTATTTTATTGTACTTTTCATTCCCATAAAATTTGCTATTTTTCTATGTATGCTTTCAAATTTTTCTTTGTGCTCATCCAGTGTCTTCTTAATATCCTTAACCTCTTTATCCATCTCACTGAATTTATCAAAGAGATTTGTTTGAACATCTATGATTAGTTGACTCAACTCCTTTATGCCATCTGGAGGCTTGTCTTGTTCCTTTAACTGGACCATATCTTTCTGTTTCATGGTGTGGATTGTAATTTTTTGTTGATGTCTTGGCATCTGGCTTACTAGAGAATTTATTCTGGGTGCAGTTTTCTCTTTAGTTTAGGACTTGCTGCCCTTTCTCCTTTGCTGGTTGTGCAGTAGGAACCAAGGATGTAGTTGGTGGTGTAAGCTGTGGAGGTTCAAGCTGCCTTCATTGCCCCAGGGACTGATGAAGCTTCTCCCAACTTTCTCCTTTGTCAGGGGTACAGACAGAGTCACAGCTGTGTGGAATAATTCAAGTCATGCAGGTCTAGATTGTCATTGCCCAGAGAGACCAATGAAGCTTCATACCCCTTTCTCCCCTGCCTGGGACGGGGATGTAGCTACAGGTGTGGGCAGCAATCTATGCAGTGTGGGACCAGATGACTGCAGTTGCCCCAGTAGACTTCTAATTATTCAGCCTGTGCCAGCCAAAGGGACCTGCAGTTACCTGGATAGTCTGGTGCAGGGTCTGCCAGCCTCTTCCCTTTCAGAGGTAGGGCTGAAGCCTAGCCTAGGGCTGCAGGCAGATCTGGGTGAAAGAAACCAGTCCTACCATCATTGTGATTTACAATCAGCCCGGCTTTCCCTCATGCTGGGGGCAGAGTCAAAATGGTGGCCACTGGCCTCTTTCTGATTTGAACAGATTCACACCCTAACTGTTCCTAGGGTTATACCTCAGCCAGCTGAGTCTACTAATCTGTAGCCAAAATTGGTGTCCAACCATCTCCTCCTACCCTGTTTTTGGGAAATGGAGCTTCCAATTCCAGCCACAGAATAGCTCCTGGGGCAGCTTGCACTGCCAGAGTTGGATGATCACTGGCCTCCAAGGCTTGGTCAGTAATTTCCTGGATAGGCTGATATAGGTCCCCCTGGCTTCCTCCCTGCTGGAGGTGGGGCTAGGGCCTAGGCTAGAGCTGCAAGTTGACCTGGATGGAAAGAAGCCAGTCCCTACCAGCACTGTGATTTTCAGTCTGCCCCACTTCCCCTCATGTCAGGTGTGGTGTTAAGATGGTGGCTACCAGCCTCCTTCTGACTTGGACAGGTTCAAACTTTAGTTGTTCTTAGGAGCATACTTTAGCCTGCTAAAATTTACTCATCAGTAGCTGAAGTTGGTGCCTAACTATCTCTTCCTCCCCCATTTTTGGGAAGTGGAGCTTTCAATTCCAGCTGCATAACAGCTCCTGAGGTGGCTTGTGCCTCCAGTGGAGTATGGGCACTGGCCTCTGTGGCGTGTAGTGCTCTACTTATGAATCTTCTCTGCAGATGGGTAGTCTCCTCCTTCCATCCCTCAAGTATGTTACAGGATGCTCTTCTGGTCTCCTGGAGCCCCCAAACAAGTGCTTTAGATAGCTCCAGATAGCTCTGGTAGTTTACTAACTGCCCTGTTACTGGCTGATTCTAGGAGTTCCTTACTCGACCGCCATCTTGGTGATTGTCCAGGTGTTTCCTATTTTAATTCTTTACCATTAATGCTGGTTCTTCTCATGTTACTCAGTAAGCACCAACCACTATTTCTCTATAGGTAATAATATTAATACATTAAGAGTACTTTGGGAGTAGTGAATGTGGCTCAAGTGGCTGAGAATCTGCTTCCCACATGGGAGGTCCCAGGTTTGGTTCCTGTTGCTTCCCCAAAACAGATAAACAACAAGCAAACAAATGAAAATGCCAAGTCATGGGAGCCAATGTGGCTCAGTGGTTGAATGCCAACTTTCTCAGCTTAAAACTAACCACAAAGAGCAGGGCATAGATTAACTAAATCCTTCTGACTGCCATGGTTTCATATTCCTTGTTATAAGTTGTTGGATTTCAAGGATGACTTTCAATGCAGAATAGGTACCATTCTTTCCTATTAAGCATTTTCCCAACCTCCTGGCCATATTAATCTTATTTCAAAATGTCAAAATTCCAATATTAAGGGCATTTGAAACTGTGCAAACCTCCTTACAGAACATATTCTAAAAATCAAAGTATTATCATTGGTTTTATTCCCTCACTCCCTTACAGCATGTACCAAACTGAATCCCAGAGATTCCAACAAACGTATTTCCATTTTCATATCTATGAGGCCAAAGAAGAGAAAGTATTATTACCTAGAAGCAGAATTTCAATGGAAAGTCATATCTCAAGTTTATACAATGAAAATTGAAGTCTATCCTACAACATAAGTCAAATGCCACTGATGTACAGCTGTTCGGCTCAGTCTTATTCAGTCCCCAATAAATATGAAGCACACAAAAGTCAATTTTGAAAGAGATAGGATCGTATCTGATTGTTTTCCATTGATTAAATGTTACCTCTTCTATTTATTCAATTACTTCAGGAAGAGCTCTATGACATTTTGCACCAAATAATACATTTTATCTTCAAGTTGTGAAGTTTGTTGTGCATGGTTGTACATATAATTTGCTATGCATGGGTACCCAGCTAAGGGGCAAGTGGGGCTGAAGAATTTTTTTCTTTTGTTTGTTTATTTTTATTCTAAAAACTTGACTGTGAATATTAAGAATAAAACCTAGAAGACTCAGATCATACAGTGCATGTCAAAAACCACAGGACAGGAAAAAAATACGATAATGTCACAGAGGAAGACAGAGGATGGGAGTGAATCAGATACTATCAATGCCTAAATAATTCATAAGATCCTCCGAGAAACTTAGATCAGGCCTGGAAAGAAGAGAAGGAGGTAGAAGGGAAAACTGAAGTTGGAGGTTTATCTAAAAATGAAGCTTTCAGAAATGACCAAGTAACAATGATTTGGCAAGATTATGTTTTCTACAAGCAGTTCAGCAGAAATTCAGAATTGAGATCCAAACTCAGTTATTAATAATTTTTAAAAGAGCTGTATATGTGCACATCTGAATAATAAGGTCTGGGCATGTAAATTTTATACCCAGCACACTATCATATTGAGCTTCTAATGTATACCAGACATTATGCTATGAGCCTTATATACATTACCTCATTTAGTCATTCCAGAGGAATAAGTAGTCAGAAAGCCTGGTAGGATATTTTCTATTTGCCTGTCCAGATCATTCTCCACCTTGTTCTCCTGCTTCTTTTTGGGTTTGGCCAATGGGAAGGTTAAAAGAGATCAGGGTTGTAGCAGTTTGATATTGTTCATGAATTCCAAAAATAGATACTGGATTATGTTTGTGAAATGGTCTTTTCCTCTGGGCATATTAGATTATATTGGATTCAAAGGTTTCACTTTTCTTGATTAAATAATGATTAAGGCTTTGATTGGGCTACTTCAGTAGGATATTAAGTCTCTGTCCCCTTGGTGGGTGGGTACTCACAGAAAACCCACACTGCAGACAGAGGAGGTTAGAGTTTTGAGCTGGAGCTCCAGGAAGTAAACATGTAGGAGAAGAACACAGAAGAATAGAGACAGCTTCATAGACACAGTCGAGGCCCTGGGAAGAGAGATGAGCCTAATAGCCTACAGATGCAGCTGAGCCCAGAGAGGAATGAGCCTCCTGAGAGAGATGAGACTTATCCCAGCCTACAAGAGGAAGAGGAAGCCTGAACCTTTGCAGATGTCAGCAGCCATCTTGCTCTAACACATAGCAAAAGACTTTGCTGAGGGAAGTAACTTACACTTTATGGCCTGGTAACTACCCCAAATAAATACCCTTTATAAAAACCAACTAATTTCTGGTATTTTAATTCAGCACCACTTTGGCTGACTAATACAAGGCTATTTATTCTTCTGGCTCCCTTCCTGTCAGATAGCCGTGGATCATTTTCATCCCTTTACTAAAGATTATAGCTTCTCTCAGGCAGCCCTCCATTTTTCTTCCCTCTTCTGAGAGGAATCACTCTCTCCCATTAACCCTTTAGGCACAAGGGTTATTGTTAGCCTCAAAGTACTGCATGATTCCTTACTAGTTTCCATAAAGTCTTTCCACAATTTGTAAATAATGCCTTTCCAGTTATCCAGTTTGAGCATGTCATCTATTTCCTGCTAGGACACTCATACACAGGGAATTCATAAGCAGAGACTGGATGACCACTTCCCAGAGGGGATTTACTTATCTTTGGGCTAAGTGGTTCTAATGTCCCTTCCAACTCTGAGAGTCTTCCTATGCTGCTTACCAATAAAGATATTCATTATGTTTTTATCTAATTTTCCTATAAAACTCTTTTTTTTCCATTGGTTTATGCAACTTTATTGAAGAAAAATAAATCAATTACTAGCAGAGCTATTAGTTGATTACTCATCCATTGACAACTTGCTTCATTTATTCAGTGCTATATTAAACAGTGTATTATTGGAAGATAGATTAACTAATAGTTCCAAGCTTCCTAACAATTTAAATGAAAATTACAAAATGTTTGAGACCCTATTTTGGAATACAAATGGTGTTTGACTTCCAATTTCCATTCTTTGTAGAACAAGAACAGGTCATTCCTTTATTGACATGCATAAAATACATCACATTTTCTGTTCTGTTGATGCTGTAAATTCAATAGCAATTCTCCAGCCACATCAGTTATGAGCATAAAGTATATCATGTAACCTCAAATCTCTAACAGTGGAAGGCTTAAAGAGTGGATGCTGCTATAGAGTAATGCTGCTTCCTTTGATGTGACACTGAACCTCCATCTCCCTCCCCCTCAGATGACATCTTCAGCATGTTAGAGCAGTGAGGAATGGTTTTAGTCTCATAACCAAGTTAGAGTAAAGACATTGGCCACATAATACACATGCTCCATTTTTTTAAAAAAGTGCTGAATCTTGGGCAACTGTTCTTTTGTAACTACTTTACAGTTTCTAAAAGCAGTTATTGTCCAAAGCTGGAAGAACTTAAGTCTTCTCAGATGAGCATGTGAATGAATGGAGGGAGGTAAACAAAAAAATAAAATTTAAAAAGATGAGCTCTGATAGGGGAGCAGCCAGATAAGAAAATTAAAAAAAAGAACAGTAATTTAAAGTTTATTCCAGCTATAATGCAGGTTATTCTGACTTTAAGATAGCATCACATGGCATACTTCTGAGTCCATTCCCGAGATATTCTATTGTACTTATCTCTCTCTGTTTTATAAATCCATGCAATCTCTGGCACTAAGGGGTCATCTGGGTTCGGATCACATAGCAGTGAATAAATGGATAAAAGAACTTTAGAAATAGTTAAAGCAGGAGACCACTGTGATCTTAGAATAGCGAGACAAATGCTACCATTACTGTTAATATTTGGATGATAAATTCTTGTTGTAAATGCAACCTTAGGTGGTTTGAAGGGGTAGTCTTTAGGAAAATAAAATGTCAAAAAGAATACACCGCCTTGATATGGGCTGTCAGTAGGTCCCATTAATTGTGGCTTGCCAATGAAACATATCATTCCCAACTGGACCTGCAGAACATTGTGCTGGGGGGTCAGGGGCCAAATCACTAAGTTACTTATTAATCCATTTCAGCGTCAATAGTCTGTGCTTTTCGTCGGGCTCCGCACTATCTCCGTGTGCACTCAAAGGTCAGGCCAAAACTCTTGATTATCAGGGCGGCGGGGAAGGATTCTATCTTGGTCTCACACCAGTTCTGCCAGACGCAGGCGCAGAGGGGCCGGGGCCTCCCTCAAGCTGCGGCCTCGGCCTCCTGCCCGCGCGGCAGCTGGTGCCTCCCTGGCCCTTCGGGGCGCACGCACACCCCTATAAAACTCTTTATGCTCTGTTGAGGAAAACCATTTTGCCTGTCCTCCCAGAATCTGTTATTTTGTGATCATTGCATTTAATTTAAAAGAACCAGCACTGTAGAAAAGGGAATTGACCATCCAGTGCCAATGCTGGAGGGTAACCATCCATTCACAATATCTCGGGTGGCAGAGGCCCCAGCCCCTGTGGAGAACACGGAGTCCTCTCTGACTGGGGTGGCTGGTTTTCCAATTAGACATCGGATTCAGAACTAAAGAATGCCGCCTACCAGATGAGGAAGAATTCCAGCGAGTCCTCCCAGCTAGTCACAGAGGGGAGGTGTGTTTGAGGCCCTTGAATGAAGCAGTGTTTTCCTGGTGTTTCCTGCATCATTGTCTTCCCTGTAGGGACAGAATCTGCAAATGATATGGTAACGTATACTGAGAAAAAAATGAGAGAAAAGGTCTAGTGCATCTCAAGCACCTTCAACTCACTACCTTCCTTTGTTTTAAAGATCGTAATAATGCCCAGATTATTGTTGTAATTATTACTACCTATACCTACAGCTATACATATTTTTTTAGGTGGTACCAGGACGTTGCACATGCAAAGCAGGTGTTCAACCACTGAGCTACACCCACTCCCCTGTTTATGGTTTTATAACTCATGGAGTCTCTCATTTTCATTCTTACAAGAATTTCACTCTCTCTTTCACCCACACATATATGTAACTGTGAAAAATAGGGAAGGTATTACCTTTTATTTTTTTGTTATTGTTGCTTTTAAACAAAAAGTTCTGTTGATGCCTACCTTTTCCCATTCCAGCTCTCTGGTGTTCTAAAAAATAAGATTTCATAAATGTGACTTTTTCTGATCTTAGTAGGAGTCATCTTATTACTAATACTAGGTGTTCTATGTGAGTTATTACATATACATTTGCCAACTATTCTCTGTAAACAGAAAAGTATGATAAGGGAGTGCCAGAAGAGTGCTGTCTTCTAGAATTTTCTGCCATCATGGAAATGTTCAACGTCTATGTTGTTCTGTATAAGCCAGGAGCCACATGTGGCTGTTAAACACTTAAAATGTGGTTAGTCAACTGAGAACTTAAATTTTTATTTATTTAATGTTAATTATTTAAAATTTTAATTTAAAATATCCAGATGTGGCTAATAGCTACCATAGCGGGCAGTGAAGCTTTAGAACAAGCATATCCACCCCTTTCTGCAGGAGCTTAGTATCCAAAGGATTGTGTTGCAGAAATGGGTGGTTGTCAGGGGACATGACTTAAGAGCAATCACAAGGTATTGCATCAATCATCCCATTTATATCTAAACATTGACATCATCTAATGGAGTGATCTAAACCGGGTGAGGTAATGGAAGGAAGGTTTCCAGGAGAAAATAGGCTTCAAGCAACTGATAAGATAGAGAAAGGAGGAGAAGAAGGAAATGAAGGAACAAGGACTATGTCTGCCGGGGGAGTGAAAACAATGGGCCAATAATGAAACGTTCACAAGAGGGAGGTAGTTGATTCACAGTCATCTGGATGAAAGACTTAGAAGCAAAAGTGAAACGAATGTGGATATTGACACATATTAATAACATGGGAGCCATTTTTAAATAGTGTGGATACTGTGAGGGGAAAAATGAGTATAGAGGAAGAAAATAAACTAGAAAGAAAAAATGCTATAGAATACAATGGTCAAGTGCCCTGTCATCTTAGCACATCTTTTGCTGTTTCATTTGTTTCCTCAAAATAGTTTCAAATAATAATATTAATAAAAGATTAGATAACCCATTTGCCAGCATGTGAGTTTATCTGCAACATATAGGGAATTAGTAAAAACAGCTCCTAAACTATGTACTGTTCTTTATTTAAAAACAATCTCTTAAAAAAAAAAAACCTATTTCATGAATGATATTTCCTTTGATTTCATTTTATCTTTTTGCTTCACCCCTCTAGTTCTTTCTTTTCAACCTGCACAAACACATGCACACCCACACACATACACTACACAATCCTGCTAAACCTTTTTCAGTCCAGTGCTCCTCAAACTGAGGTGAACGACCAGTTTTTCTTTTTCCAATTGATCATGACTCATGCTTTTGTAAAATACAAAAAATGAATTAGAATAAATAGAAAATGAAAAATGAAGAAAGAATACAAAAATGAAATAAAAAACATACAAAATACAAGCCAAGTTTTCTACTTTTAGAATCAACATATATATAAAATTACTCTCTATCATATTGCTATAAAAATTTCAAAATGCTTACATTCAATTTATTACTTATGCCCTTGTGGACTGTTAAATAATTTGCTGTTTGCCACCAGTACTTGAATCACATTTTGAATAGCATTGACTTAGTAGACATGAAAATTCATCTATTCATTGTATGTATATAGAGAGTTATTTATTGTTTTGTCATATTATCTTTCTAATCTTCAACTATTTATAGCTTCTTTAGAAAAAGCAAATAATTTGAAGTTAATCTCCAAGGATACAAGATTTTGTTTAAAAAAGGCTTTTACTTCTTTTCTTATTTCCTTTCATTCTTAAAAATATTAAAAAATGTCAAGTTTTCAAATGGACTTGAGTTCAAACAAAAAATATATTGGAGACTCTAAATGAATATCTAGGCGTATTTTAGTTTCCTGGTACCAAAATCTGTGTTAGTTTCCTGACTGCAAAAGCAACTACCATGTAATGGATTGGCATATATGATGGGCATTTATTGGTACATAATTTGAGTCTAGGAGAAATCCAGAATCAAGCCATCCTCAAGGTGATGCTTTCTTGCAGAAGACTGTGGTGTCTGGGGCTGGCTGCCAGAGATTCTTTGTCCTTAGCATCTTTGGCTCATGGGAATTAACACAGCAGCCTTTCCTGGGCTCTCCCTTCTTTCCGAGTTCCATTGACTTTCAGCTTTTAGCTGCTCCCTCTGACTTTCTCTCTGAATTTCATTCTGCTTACAAAGGGCTCCAGTAATAAGATTAATACTCAATCAAAATGAGAGAGGCCAGGAGAGGATGCCTTGATTCTGGAAGTAACCTCATCAAAAGGCCCTTTTTACAATGGGTTCACACCCACAGGAATGGATTAAGTATAAGAACCTATTTTTCTAGGGGTACCTAGCTCCAAACCACCACAAGGAGTATTGATATCTAACACCAAATATTTGTTTGTCTGATACATTTCCTGTCAAGAATATTCATTTTATTCTTGAATCAAGTATTACAAGATGGATATAATCGTATGCTTATAACATTACAATTCATTGCCACAAAAAAGGGTAAGCCATCAGGGCATGAATGAATTTTCACAAACATTAATCTTTTACTGTCACGCATGAGGACATGGAAAAAGGAATCTGGCCAAGAGTAAGGTGAGGATATCAACATCTAATGCTGTAAGGATTTGCAAATTAGCAAAAGTGCAAATTAATGTTTTAAAAGCATGTGAACACAACCAGGCTTCAATTTTCATTTACTTAAAAAATCCACTCATCTGAATTTCCTTTGATTCCTCCTATATTTCAGGATGAAGGTAATGTTCTAGCAGAAGCCTAGGAAAGGAAAAGCAGGTATGAATCCTTTAGGAATAATAATGTTGGAAAATGTGAAATTAAAGCTTGAAGTCTCTTAGCATTTATTCTCCCTTAATCTCCTTAAAATTTTGAAGAATTTGCATTCTATTTTCATAAAATTTATGTAGTGTTTTATCATTTCATCCGATTACACCAAGCAATCTAACTTGACCTCCGTTTGAGAGAAAGGCTTTCTTGTTTTTTTTTTTCATAAATTCTGCACAAACATGACAAACAAATAACTGGTGATCTTTGATTGGATTCCAAATTGTGAAAAACAAAAAATCCGAGACAGGGTATTTTTAAGAGAGTGGAAGGAATGTGTATGGGGTATATAATAGATAATTTAATTCTATCAATATCTAACTTCTTCAGTGTGATAAATGGTATCATGGTTATATTGGAGAATGTCTTCATTCTTTCCAAAATCACATGGTGATTTAGGGATGATGTGTCATGAAGTCTATAATACACGTCAAATGGTGCAGCATTTTTAAAAAGGCACAAAGATCCAATAAATGACAGAGTGATAGATGGAATGTAGATAGAAAGATAGATAGATAGACAGATATATGATAGATACATGATAGGTAGATATAGATAGAGCAAGGAAATTTTGCCATTTCAAAAATGTTAGATAAACAGAACCACACAATATATAACATTTCAGGATTGGCTTTTTTTTCACTTGGCATAATTCCCTGGAGATTTATCCAACTTGTGCGTATTAATAGTTTTTTCCTTTTTATTGCTAAGTAGTATCCCAAGGTATTTGCTGTGGAAAAGACAGACACACAAGTTCAGTGACCATCTCCCAGCCCTAGTCTCCCCTACTTTCCTATTATATGCAGATGTTTTCATTACACAGCCTGGGACATTAGGCCTAATGAAAAGGCCCACCATACCTTGAACCCAGAAGCCAGGAACAATCAGCTCCAGATGCTTATTAGGGCAGAAACTTTCAATGGTAGGTAGTCCCTTCACTTGGGTCCTATACAGGTGTCTCTCCTCTCCAAGACAAAGCCGGGCAGGGCAGAAAGGGCTGCCATTTTGTCTTCCCCAGGAGACTGGCTATGAAGGGATCTCTTCTGCAGCTCTTTTGGACCCTTTGTGTTGTGTAACTAATAATACAGTCATTTGCTGAAAGTTTTTGTTGTGCCTGAGCCTGTGTTCCCAGGAGGCACCTGTGTTCCCAGGAGGCACCTTGTAGTACCTTGTCCTACAGTGTTTTCATTCTGTAGTTTGTTCAACCAAACACCTGTTGAAGGATATTTGGGCTGACTCTAGTTTTGGGTTATTACAAAAAAAGCCACATGAACATTTGGTACAGGTTTTTACTATTTGTGTAATTCTCCATTTTAGAGAAATATTGTGACCCCCTGTCTACCCTCACAGTCTATAAAAGGTCATGGTGAGGAAGCGGATGTGGCTCAGGCAATGGAGCTCCCATCTACCTCATGGGAGGCCCATGGTTTGGTTCCTGGTGCCTCCTGGAGAAGACAGTGAGCTAGTATGACAGGCAAGAGCAGCAAGCTGACACAACAAGATGATGCAACAAGAGACTCAAGAAGAAAAAACACAATGAGAGACACAACAAAGCAGGGAATGGAGTTGGCTCAAGCAATTATGTGCCTCACTCCCACATCGGAGGTACCAGGTTCAGTTCCCAGTGCCTCTTAAAGGCACAGCACACAGCAAATGCAAACAATGAGGGGTTGGAGGAGAAATAAATAAAATCTTAAAAAAGTCATGGTGCCTCTTAATGCTACCTCTACTCCCACTTTTTTTTCAGCACCTTCACTCTTCCCAGCATATAGTTTCACCTCTGAATTATGCAGGGTTTGTCTCCTTTCTATGTCTTCTGTTGCCAGATATTTACTTAGGAATCCAATTTCACTCTGCCTGATATCTTTGGACTCAAGTTTTATATCTTCTTTTTCTTAATGGCTTCTGGTTATTAGCTGTTTCCATAACAGGTAAGAAAATGAAAATAAACTAGCTCTTGAACTGAGGAGTCCCTGAATTTGTGGAAATGATTTCCCAGTGATTTCTCTGCATTTTCTAAAATGATGAATTTCTGTCAAAGGAGGTCCAAGTTACTTTTTTAAAACTCACAATGTTTTCTTTATAGCTGAAACAGAGAATGACTGTGTGCTCATTCATTAATATTTCCAGAAAATCCGAGGCCTCGATGGATTTATATTTCAGAACTTTTGACTTACTTTTTTCCTTTCTCTTGCATCGATTTTAGGTATTGTTTGAACTTATAATCAAGTTGAATGTCAGAGTTGGGGAGCACTCAGTTGCTGTCATGCTAAAGGCCTTAACCTGGAGTAGGGAAGATCTAAAAGATGATCGAAGGGCGAAGGTTCATAAAACAACTCTGAGAAATGCTTTAAAACACCCCAATCCATGAAGCACATGTGGCTCAGGTGATAGGGCTTCCACCTACCATATGGGAGAACCCAGGTTTGATCCCTGGGGCCTCCTGGTAAAAAAGAAGAGAAAGTGTGCCTGTGCCACAATCCAGTGCCCGCATGGTGAGCTGACAGCCCGCATGGAGAGCCGAGTGCCTACACGATGAGCTGAGTGCCCACATGAGTGGCTGTGTGAGTCAGGCCCATGTGGCAAACTGAATACACATGCAGCAAACTAAGTGTCCACATGGTGAGCCAGTGACCATGCAAGTGAGTCATGCAGCAAGATGATGATGCAACAAAAGAGAGAAGGGGAGAGTCAAGGTGAAGTGTAGCAGAGACCAGGACCTGTGGTGGCACAATTGACAGGGAACCTCTCTCCACATCAGAGGTCCCCAGAATTGAATCCTGGTGAATCCTAGAGGAGAAAGACAAGAAGAGAACACAAAAAGAGAGAAATAGATACAGAAGATCACACAGTGAATGGACACAGACAGCAAAAACAGCAGGGTGGGGGAGGGGGAGAAAAAAAAAAGCAAAACCCAATCTGGATTATCCCTACTAAGGAAGCCTCATTGGAAGTGATTGTAGCTAGTGGACCTTCACATAAATTAGTTGTCAAATGCCATGAGCAAGGAGGTTAAAAAGTTGACTTCAAGCGATTTATCAGTGATTGACACACACACACAGGGATCTGCCAAAGAATTCTTTCAGAAACAGCAAGTCACATGGATGTGGAAAACCTCATCCAAAATTCTTAAAATATTAGTGAAATACACTAAGAAGACTAGTGAAGATACTACTTATGTTCCTTAAAGGCAACATTAATTCTGAAATTGTATTTTTTCTGTTGCTTTAGGAAAAGGCCAAAATGAAAGAGATGCCAGAGATGTTTTGCAGTAAATAATCCCTTACTTTTGGCTAAATAATCAGGTATTTACATTTACCAAGCATTTATTAAGCCCTGTTAATACTAGAGTAAGCCAAAGTTTCTGCCCTTAAGATGCTCACAACCTAGAACAGGAGGCAATCATTGCAAAGCAACACTACAGAGACTGTAAGTGAGTCATGCTTAAGGTGTGAAGGAGGCATCAAGAAGAAGCCAACTGGAGAGGGTATTTTGGAAGAGATTTACAGAAAAGATCCTTGGGCAGCATCTGGAAGGAAGAATAGGAGTTTGCCAGTGTAAGCAGGTTTTCTTGACAGAGGAAGAAGCATATCAAAGCATAAAGGCATGCAACAACTTTCATATCAATTCAGTTCTTAAGAGCCCTTGTTGCAGAATTTTTTTTAATTTCAAGATATTTCCTTTTAATTTGCTTTTCTTGATGTTTTAGAGATAGGGCTGGGGTGATATCTGATGGATAGCTAAAGCAATTGTAAAGAATTGTTAAGTCTAAAATAAAGTGCCCATGATGAGATCTTCTAAATCTACTCTGCCAACCTATTTTCCCAAAAGAAGTCCCTGGCAGGAACATATGGATGAGATCATGACCATTAGAATAATAGCATTTTTCTATTATCAAAGAAAAAGAAAAGAAAACACTCTTTTCTAAGGTCACAAAGTGTCAACTTTTGATTATTCAGAGAAATTGTGATGAAATTTAAGACGACCAAACCAGGAAAAATCAGGAAAAGGAAAAAGGAAAGAACTGTTAAGTTGAAATTTTTTAAAAAAGTTCAGACTTAAATGGAAGAATTAAAATGAAGCTTATTTGCTAATGGACTAAATTTATCCATTACAAGTTAGAAATGTGAGATTGGATTTTAAAATAACAAAAATGACTCAAATGCTTTTTATAAGAAACACGTAAAACAGAATGACCAAAAAAGAAATAAGATTTAAATCTGTAAATTATTTCAAAATCCACAGTGGTTCATATTTTAACTTCTTTCCTTCATTAGAGCTCTTGCTTCAATATAGGTATAAAAGCCAGACTGACAGCTGAAATTACACTGATTCTCTGATAGAAATATAAAGAAAGAGCATGTCTCAAAGTCAGTTGTATGTGTTAAGATCCAGTCAGGAAAACAGATATTGAAGAAGGTATTTTAACATACAAAATTAAATATAGGAATTACTTTTCCATATTAGGAAGATGAAAGAGTAAAGGACATCACTGAGGTAACACAGAGTTCATAGCTACAGGAAACAACCACCACTGAGGTTGAGGGGAAACAAAAGGACAGTTGGGATTATCAGAACATGAAAGTTTTGAGAAGACATCCCATGGCCTTGGGCTCAGACCCCTGAAGAAGGGGAGCTTGCCAGCTGACACCTCTGAAGAGGGTGAAATGTGGCTTGCTCTGGGAGTCCCAGCAAGGAGCTGGAATTTGGAATCAGCTGCCACTCCTGGGGTAGAGTCCTGTTGCTAGAGTGATGCTGACAGAAACAGCAAACATGCAAGAAGGAAGTAACGTTTTCCCTTTTCTTGCCTTTTTTCTATTGCCTTCTATTGGCAGAACCTAACAGGAAATCACCTGGTAAAGAAGGGTAGATTTAGAGCTCAGTGATAATAGGTAAGTGACCACCCCTTTGAATAGTCAGTATTCACACATGAACACACACACACATTCGTACACTCCTGTGTATATATTTGAACTTCAACACCTCAACAATAACATCTAGTACTTTGGCCTGAAAAGATGAAAGTTTCTTTCATACAAATGAAAATGCTATAACCCTGTGGCCCCCAAAAGAGAGCACAAGGTCCCAAGAGTCATGATATCCATTTACAGCAGATGATGATAGTACCCATTTCTGGATGATGACTTCTCTTACAGTTAAGTCATAATCTTCCCTGAAATTCTATAATCTAAAGACTGTATTATAAAATTAACCAAGAAGGGGAAAGGAGGAAGGATGGAAAAAGAAATTAGCCAGGTAAAAACTATGCAGAGCTGTTGTGGTCTTCATTTCTGTATCTGGTCAAGATCCATAATGATATTTATAAATTTCTTATTCCAATATGCATCCATTTTTTACCTAGGGAGATGGACGAAATCTTTATTCACAGAGGTCTGAATCCTCAACTGTCCATTTATTTGGTTGCTTTTGTTTCCCATTAACACTATTGGACAAGGAGTACTAAAAGGTACCCTGAAGACTTTCCTGGGTCCCAGACATAGTTCTCTCTGCCCAACTATATAGCAGCAACTCAGTTTCCCCTTGATAATCAGGGTCTTTCACCCCATCCAGTGAGGCAGCCTCTTCTCTGTCTGTTGAACTAAGATTTTTGAAAATTCAACCAGCTTCTTATCAAGAATTAAATGTTCGAAATTTCACTCTAATTTGCAAAAAATGAGTTAGCCTGCTATGAGTTTTGTGGATACTAGCAGAAGATGGTCTCCTGGATCAGAGATGAAGGACTGTTTATTACTCACAACAATAGCCATAACCAGAGTATCAGCATTTTTCTCCAACTCCTTTAACTCCAGTTCTCCACAGAGCAACATGAAGAAGGTCAGATGACATCTGCACACAGAGCGTGTTATATTTCAGGAGAGAAAGTCTGAGCTTAGGTAACCCAAATCTTCTATAACAGCCAGTGAGTATATTTTTTGTTCCAAAGGGAGACACTACCTTTGTTTTCCAAAACTTTCTGCAAACCTGATGTTTGCTCTAGAGAAAGAGAAGATATTCCAATGCTGTTCACTATATAAACATCCTTAAATGATAGTCCAAAACAAAGGGCAGTTGGTAACTGATTTGCAATATTTGCGGATACTAAGAGACCCCTGGAGAACTGTCTCCCAATATTGCTTATTTCACCTCAGGTTAGAAAAGAGACGTATAGGAGGCATGCTCCAGGAAAAATCCCTGTTGATTAACATAAGTTTTTCCTTAACCCCAATTATTTCCTGTTGAAGAGGATGGACCACGTGGGACCACTGGGTCTCAATTTATCTAGAGAAGGTAATGCTAAGTCTTACAACCCTGAGAGGAGTAGACTTGACCTTCTTTCTATAGCCCAGAGCAGAGCTGATCTAAGCCACTCCTGCTCATTCCCTAGAAATCAACCACCATAAACTTCAAGAACATGGTCCTCAGCACTGTCTAATCCCAAGAGAAGACATTTGTGATTTCTGCACACTTGAATGCTAGATAATAGAAAACAGATTCCATCAATCCAAATCAAGGAGGGAAGTCACTCTATAGAAAGATAAATGCTTCTATGTTAAGGTATTTTTCACCTTGTAGTCCAGGGATCTTCACTAGAAAAGGGGCTTCTCTGATTTTCCTGAGAGAACAAACTGGAAAGATAATTCAACACTGGGACTGTCAAAATATCACTGCCAGTGTGTGCACTATCTTGGACAGGGTATTAATTCATTATAGCCAGTCTGTTTCCAATGGGACCTTAGTTCTGTGCTTAAAGTCATAATAAGATTACTTGGTTGAGGAAGTCACATAAAAGGCATAAAATAATCAGACAAGGCTTTAATGCAGTGATGACCCAAAGCATAGGCCCAGTACAAATTGATGTCTTTGCTTAGAAGTTAGAGCTAGAAAAGCTTGTGAAATTAGGATATTGTCATTCAATATCAGTATTTATGATTTTATAACTAAGCACTGGATTACAGACATTTTATAAGGCAAATATTATGAAAACCTCAGGATTTATGGTTACTTTAAACATTATCTAGTTGCAGGGATCACAAATAGATCATGGGCCTAATCTAGTGTACAGGCATATTTTGTGTGCCCTCTGTGCTTTTTCAAAATGGTGTTTGAAGGGATACTGAAAAGTCAAGAGGTTTCACATAAAAATAACTGTCTTGAAAAATATGAAGATTTTGCAACACAGGGCCCACATTCCTTCATGAAAACTACCTATTGGCGTTAAATAATAATTGTGCCCTTTTGAGGCATGTAAGGAATACGCACTCTCCAATGGGCATGTTGCCGAAAAGTGGGCTTACTGCCCGATGCGCACAAAGAGCAATTCTGTAACACCAGGCTTTCAAAGACAGAAAGAGCTTTTTTTACGAGGCAACCATGTAAGGAGACAGAAGGCTAGCTTAAATCTGTCTCTCCAAGTTGGAAGTGCTTAGGGTTTTTATGGGATTAAACAAAGGGAGATGGGGATAGTGGTGTGATTGGTTGCATATATATTTAGATTAGGGATTCAAATTAGTTTGTACTGATTGGTTGTGTCTTTCAGTTACTGTCAGTAGGGAACAAGCATGGGCCTGACTTAAAGAGCTGTAAAGAAGGGCCTGGGAGCAGGTTATAAATCATTCAGCTAATACACAATAACAACTACAACAGAAGAGTAACTAGTAAAGGAATAAGCTAAAATAGCTACAGTTACAAGGAGAACCACTATAGTCAGTGGTTTCAGACACAGACCCTACCACTCCTTATTGTATGTCCAATTTAGAGGCTCAATACCAGCCACTATTTATCATGCTCTAACTATTGTGTACTTAAAGTTAAAGGTGAAGGGAAGTACTTCTTATACTTGGTGCTTCTCTCATTTGTGGTTTTTTTTGCTTAGCCTTGGTGGGTATCTGAGTGTGGGACCCTGATGTGGCTGACAATCCCCTTCTGGCCCCCAAATGTCTGGGTTCCCATATAACACCTCCAATTTATGCTTATTAAGAGAAAATTCAACTTTCCTGAAGCAGCCCACTCCCTTTTTAGTCAGCTCTGAATATTAGAAAGTTCCTCATATTGATATTGAACTTGAACGTATCTTTTTGTAGTTTCTACTTGTCCTAGTGCTATTCCTGAACCCACATAGCACACAGAACACTAACAAATAAATAATGCAATAAAGTTTGCAAAGCACTTCACACAGTGCCTGGCATGTAGCAGGCGCTCAATAATGTTTGCTTCCTCCTCTGATCCTTTCTTTTTTTTGCATTTAACAATTTTTCGACAGATATTTGTTAAAGTCCATTGTGTGCAAGGCACTAAACTGGGAGCTAAAAATAAAACGATGAGGAAGTGGACTTGGCCCAGTGGTTAGGGCATCTGTCTACCACATGGGAGGTCCACGGTTCAAATCCCGGGCCTCCTTGACCCATGTGGAACTGGCCCACACGCAATGCTGATGTGCTCAAGGAGTGCCCTGCCACACAGGTGTGTCCCCTGTGTAGGGGAGCCCCATGTGCAAGGAGTGCACCCCATAAGGAGAGCCGCCCAGTGCAAAAGAAAATGCAGCCTGCCCAGGAATGGTGCCGCACACATGGAGAGCTGACACAACAAGATGACACAACAAAAAGAAACATAGATTGCCATGCTGCTGACAACAAAAGAAGCAGACAAAGAAGAACACGCAGCAGATAGACACAGAGAACAGACAACTGATGTGGGGGGGGGAGGGGAGAAAAATAAAATAAATAAATAAATCTTTAAAAAAAAAAATGATGAATAAAAAACAGTCCCTGAATTCTAGAAAATTACAATCTAATGGGTAGAGATTAATTAAAAATAAGTGTGCCTTCTGGTATAATGCTGTGATAGAAATATATACAGGAGTCCCCAAAATACAGTGAGAAATTCTACTTGATTTTTATTTATTTTTTCTTCTCTCCCCTCCCCCCAGTTGTCTGTTCTCTGTGTCTATCTGCTACATGTTCTTCTTTGTCCACTTCTGTTGTTGTCAGTGGCACCGGAATCTGTGTTTCTTTTTGTTGTGTCATCTTGTTGTGTCAGCTCTCCATGTGTGTGGCGCCATTCCTGGGCAGGCTGCACTTTCTTTTGCACTGGGCAGCTCTCCTTATGGGGTGCACTCCTTGCACATGGGGCTCCCCTGCACGGGGGACACCCCTGCATGGCAGGGCACTCCTTGCACGCATCAGCACTGCGCATGGGCCAGCTCCACACGGGTCAAGGAGGCCCGAGGTTTGAACCGTGGACCTCCCATGTGGTAGACGGACGCTCTAACCACTGGGCCAAGTCCGCTTCCCCTACTTGATTTTTAAAAACTTATTTTTTTTGTACTTTTGTGGAGGAGCAGGAGAGTCTAGGTGTGCAGCTTGAAAATTATTTTTATAGTGCCTAAAGGCAGAATTGCCCTGCCCATAGCTCAGTGAAGATATTTAGTAAATATGGCTTTGTACTTAAGAATTAAGACCAAAAGAGTCTAGGCATCAGTTGGAATGTGCCTTTGCTAAGACTTTCATTTGAAAAATTTGCTACAAATGTAATAAATTTTGATAGTAGTAAGCATTGTGGGCCAGGAACAAAGACAAAGGCACCTGTTCATATCTTTACAAATAGCACAGAAGATGGTGTCAAGGGTGGAGAGGCAAAGGGGACAGGGAGAAGTGAGGACTCCCTCCCCCTTCCCCCCTCAGAACTTGGTCTCCATAGGCATTTCACAGCTTAAGGATTTCCTTATTTGCCCCCCTGCCTGACTCTGTTTCTTGTAAGCAGGGGCTTCAAAGATGAGTTCTGACAAGTGGATGGGATGAGCGTCTTTATACTTAAGAAACTCCCTGTAGAGAAACCCCCTGCTCCACTGTGCTAATGGAGGGGGAGCGCCTGCTTTACGTCACTTGAATGTCCTTGCCAAATTGCCTAGCAAAGGATGCAGGAGAGCACAAGGGCAAACAACTTGGGGAGAGACCCGAGGCAGGCAGCCTCCTGGGAAACCCTAGATCTGGTTAGGGGCCACAGCTGCAAACTGCACCCAAGACTGCCCACCGAGTGGTCGCCCACAAGGCCACTGGTCCTGACTGGGCTGTGCCGTTGAACTACATTGATGCCCAGATTGATCTTCTATTGTCAGACATGGGGGCAGGGATGGACTGCGTGTCTGTGTACTTACATGATATCTCCAGCATGCCACGTTTCCCTCCTGAATATCTGCACCATATAAACAATTGACCATGCCCTTGAACCTAAAATTTTTAAAGATTATTTATGCTGTGTCATTTAGGGGTAGATAAATTTCCCAGGTTTTGTATTTGGACCATTATGAAAAACTTTTCTCAGACATCTTTGAAATAATGTTTGTGATGGTTAGGCTCATGTGTCAACTTGACCAGGTAATGATGTCCAGTTGTTTGGTAAAGCAAACACTGGCCCAATTGTTACTGTGAGGACTTTTTGTAGACTTCAGTCATTAGTAAGTTGATTGCATCTATGGCTGATTGCATCTAGAGTCAACTGAGGAAATTGCCTTCAGCAACTCATCCAATCAGTTGAAGGTCTTAAAAGGAGAGTGATGATTCTAGTAGCAGAATTACCATCTCTGCTTCAGCCAGCCAGCTTCTTCTGGGAATTCACTGAAAACCTTCACTAGAGTTCTCAGCTTGTAGCCTGCAG
This sequence comes from Dasypus novemcinctus, assembly GCF_030445035.2. Taxonomy (NCBI): domain Eukaryota; kingdom Metazoa; phylum Chordata; class Mammalia; order Cingulata; family Dasypodidae; genus Dasypus; species Dasypus novemcinctus. The sequence goes on from NC_080684.1 coordinate 58,462,543, forward strand.
TACTGAATTTGGACTCTGCATCCCCATAGTCACGTGAGGCATTTTTGTAAAATCTTATGATATTTATAGATATCTCCAGTCTGTTCTGTTGCCATAGAGAATCCTGACTAATACAATGTCTATTATTTAAAGAGCCAGGATTAATAGTTAATAAGATTTATGACAACAAAGGAAATGCTAGTATTAGCCAGCCCTAAATAAAAATATAGGATCTATTCTAGAACAAGGTAAGTTATTATTCAGATCAACAATGTCCTGCTTAAATTCCCCCAGGAATTCTGTGTTCAGTTCCAAGTGCTACACATGAAGAGGAATTTTAATTATTTTTAATTTTTTTATATCTTTAATTTTTCCAAATAGGATTTAAGTTATTAGCCAAACTGAAACATGTTCAAAATCAGTTAAATAGATGAGTGAATTCACTCCAGACCATGTCATATGAAGAAGGAACAGAAACTTGTTTTTTCCTACCTAGCCTACCCTATAAATCTTTCATACAGAAATATAAGCACCAGCATATGCTAATGTATGGATGTACAAGGATATTTTTTGAAGCATTAATTTTTTTCTTTTGAAAATTTTATTACATATGTACCTATCCATAACCTATATATAGTTTTATTTTATATGGTTAACATTTTATGCAATAGGTAATTTTGCTCTTCAAATCACTTTTTCCCACACCAGATTATGTTTTCCAGATCTAAACGTGTTGTTGCATACACATCTAGTCCATTTATTTTAATTACTATATTTCATTCCATCATATGCCTATACCACAGTTTGTTTATTGATGTCCATGTTATAAAGCATTATTCTTAATAGCAAAATGGAAATAAAAAGCATATCTGCAGGAAAGCGGATGTGGCTCAACCAAATGAGCTCCCATCTAACATATAGGAGGTCCAGGGTTCGATGCCCGGGGCCTCCTGGTGAGAGCAAGCTGGCCCACGTGGTGACCCGGCCCACACAGAGTGCCAACCCACACGGGAATGCCACCCCATGCAGGAGTGTGGCCCTATGTAGGAATGCTGCCCAGCATGGGAAAGCCACCCCACACAGGAGTGCTAGCCAATGCACAGAGCTGGTGCAGCAAGATAACACAACAAGAGACACAGAGAAGAGAAAATAAGAAGACACTGCAGAACAGAGAGTTGAGGTGGTGCAAGAGAATAATTGCCTCTCTCCCAGGATCCATCCCCAGAGCTGCCTAGAGAATACAGGCAGACACAGAAGAACACACAGTGAATGGACTCAGAGAGCAGACAATGGGGGGAAAGGGGTGGGGGTGGGGGGAGGGAGAAATAAAAAAAAATCTTGAAAATGAAAGCATATCTACAAATAGGGAAATTGTTGAATAAATAACTATATGCCTAGATGACAGAATATATGCAGCTTTTATAAAGAATGAGATAAAGTTATTACTTGGAAAGATGCTTGTGATAAATTACTAAGCGTATAGAGTAATCTTGTTTCTGTACAAAATAATCTAAAAATTAAAGAAGCTATATGTATATATATATAACTATACATGCATATACATGTTCTTATAAACATGGAAACAGAAAAAAAAATGCTGGAAAGAAACCCTAAAAGCAAAATGTTTACAATGATTCACATGGAGGTAGAACTGGATGAGGGAAGGAGAGATTATAAATTTTTACTTTATATTCTTCAATATTATTTGATTTTTTATATGCACTTTTATACTTTAAAACAGCAACAATAATAAAGCATTAAAGGAAAAAAATGTTAGCACTTTTGCTTCAGACTCTACTTTCTGAATGATCTGGGTTAAAACACTATTTCCCAAATACCATTTCCCTTCCCACCTTCCTCAAAGGTTGTCCTTCAAAATCTCTATTTCATTGCTAATTCTTCATTTTAGTGCCAGATAATAAACCAATCCAAAATAGACCAAACTATTGTATAACTGATTGATGAGATCTTAAATGGCACTCTTCCTGGAGGTATTTGAATTTTTAAAGGCCTGTGGACAAGCTATAAACTGTAATTTCATTGATCTTAATGCTTTTTTAATTTCAAGCAGAGTAGGGTTGTGAGTAGCATTAGGGAAGGAAATCTCCCTCCAGGGCATGTCAGTGAGCACCCAATCCAATTATGTAGAACCCAGTGGGGAGAGAGGTGCTCTACAACTTCTTGCACTTACAACTTCAGGAAGCCCCTTTTCGTTCCATCTTGAAAAAATTGAAAGAAGTTTCCACAGTCAACATCATTCTAAGGAACTGAATCATCCAAACAGATTGTAAGAGAACATATTTCATTTTCTGGGTAGTAAAGGTGAGGAGAGGATTTTATTGCTGGTTTTTTCTCTCTTACTAGAGATAAATTTCCTGAATCTACAGAGAAATCAATGGTCATATTTTTCCAAGTAGACTGGCCACCTGGATTTATGCTGTGTGGATAGAACTGCTTGGATCAGTCTCAAGAGCCCCAGGCAAACTGTTGACTAATAATATTGGCAATATCTCCTGACTCCTCTTACCCTGTAGTCCTGGGTCCTGCTGACAGAAACGATATTTAAGTGCATGTGTGAGAGCAAATGCACATTCCCAATGCCTAAGAGCTTCTCTGGGAAATGTTCCTATTGACAAGTTGATGTTTTCAATGGTCTAATTTGGAGAACTTTCACTTGTGCTGGAGGAGGGTGGGAATAATTCCATCTACATTTCAGAGTCACTTTAAACACGGGAAAAGGTAGCTAGTAAAGATATGGCTCCTCACCCCCACCCCTTTGAACTCTCACTTGATGTCAGAAGGTGCCTGGCGGGTGGGAGGAGGATCCAGGTGTTTGCTCGTATTTAATCTGAACTCAGTGCTGCTTTAGCTAGCGCTCCTAGCTGGATTCAGCTGCTTTGTATATTTTCCCATAACATAAAACCATTTACTAAAAGGAAGAAAAGCAAGAAAAAGGGCTTGGGCATCACAGGGTGCTTTGTTGATTTCTTAAAGCAGTGGTTCTGAAGTGGAGCAGATTTTTGTCCCCCAGGGGACATGTGGCAATATTTGGAGACATTTTGGGTTGTCATGACTTGTGCTGTTTGTGTGTATGTGTGTGTGTGTGTGTGTGTGTGGTGGGTGGTTACTACTGGCATCTAGAGGCCAGGGATGTTGGTAAACATCCCACAGTGCAGAGGACAGCTCCTGACATGAAAGAATTGTACAGTCTGAAATGTCAATAGTGCAGAGATTGAGAAGCCCCACTTTAGATATTTGGTTTACTGCTGGGGTATAATCCTTGGCAAAGTCTATGGGGGTGCTAGAATTTTTTAAGTACTTCTTCAGTCTTCATTTCAGAAACCAGATTGGCCTGTGACCTCTGGAGTTCTGTGAGACCATGATTAGCATTAGAATAAAGTCTCTGGCAAACATTAGATTTATTAGCTTTAGGGTGTATACATTAGACATTCGAATTAAATTAAAACATCCCTTTTGGTCTTATTGCAATGATGGACTAAAGCTAGAATGTCAAAACTTCTTCAGAGGGTATTTTTTCTCTCTTCAAGGAGTGACCTATGGACCACTTGAAGTAGAATTACCTGGAATGATTATTAAAATGCTGATTCCTATGCCCCACCCTCTACCTACCACATCAGAGTCTTGAGAGTTACACATTCCCCCCATTTTCACCACTGTCAGCTCCTACCACATGACAAAGAACAGCTCTCAACCTATGTAGCTCTCAAAACAATACCTGACATCCAAAAATATGTTAATGATTAATATTATTGGCTGCAGACTTGGCCCAGTGGTCAGGGCATCCGTCTACCACATGGGAGGTCCGAGGTTCAAACCCGGGCCTCCTTGACCCGTGTGGAGCTGGCCCATGTGCAGTGCTGATGCGCACAAGGAGTGCCCTGCCATGCAGGGGTGTCCCCCGTGTAGGGGAGCCCCACGTGCAGGAGAGCCAACCAGCGCGAAAGAAAGAGCAGCCTGCCCAGGAATGGTGCCACACACATGAAGACCTGATGCAACAAGATGACACAACAAAAAGAAACACAGGTTCCTGTGCCGCTCGCAACAACAGAAGCAGACAAAGAAGACACAGCAAATAGACACAGACACAGAGAGCAGATAACTGGGGTGGAGAGGAGGGGAAGGGGAGAGAAATAATTAAATAAATAAATCTTAAAAAAAAAAAAAAGAAAATAGCTTTAAAAAATATATATTATTTTATTTATTATCATCATTATCTTACCCTAAAATGACAATGATACCATGGGAAAAGAGGGGAAATAATTAAGAAAATAATAGTCTTAAGATCTTAATATAACTTTTTAATGATCAAGAAGTTAAAATATTCTAGACATTTTCTCCTAGTTTCTGATTCCACATTTGTATTATGCTTAGATATATCAACTGTAAAGCTCCTATATTCAAAACAAGATATTTTTTAAAATGTTCACCTGTTCCAAAATGTTCCAAGATATTACACTAGACATTTATTAACTCAAAATCTGCAGTTTATTTAGGAAGACTTCTTTATAAAAGAACTAGTTATAATAACTCCCAAGAGATGCCAGTGACAGAATACTAGCATTGTACATCTGTAGATATGAATGAATGACTCATTTTTAGATGTTGTTATCTGCACAGTATTTGTGGGAGGACATGGAGCATGTCTTGACTTTTTACTGACAAAATGTCTTATGAATAGCAAGAGAGAAAATTTAAGATTCGTTGCTTTAAGAAAATAACCTCTGGGACTTCAACTTTGCCACTGGGAACAAATCTTAGTGAACAGCCTGTTCATCACCCATCAGAAAAAGGCCATGGTCATCTTTTTACTCTGCTTTGTTCTCTGTGGATGGAGGTCCCATAACTTCCTTCTCACTACCTTGACTTTCTCAGGATCCCATTGACTCAGACTGAGATCATTGGCTCTAACTAATACAGGTCACAGAGTGTGAGCAAACACTCTTTATTTAATATTTGTTTTCACCATTCTGAGGAGCCAGTTGCCCTGGACCCCATATCACAATTCCTGCCAAAGGCGACTTGATTTCCTAACCCAAAGTTTCCCATCCTCCTAGTAGACAGACTGGAGAGAGATTAGAAGGGATATAATAGGATTCAAAAGTAAACTTATTTTCTTCCCTTTCACATTACAAAGTACGATTTGGTCAACTCATTTCCCAGCAAATGACAAGGACACTGCTGATAGGGATTCTCTCCCTTTCTCCAACCCACTTTCATTCTTAGTCCTCAAAACATTTGTCTATTTGGCCTTCAGTAAATTAAGGAGTAATATAAGCTGTTTACAGAGAGACATTGAGGCTTAGGGGAAAGGATGTAGGTTGATAGTAACCCCCAAAAGTTTAAGCATTTTCTAATTTTATATACACATTTCATAAAAAAAGAAAAATAAGACAAGACTCCTTTTAGGCAACTTTGTCTAACAGAAACATACTGCGAGTATGTAATTTAAAATTTTCTAGTAGCTACATCAAAATAAATAAAAAGAATGGGTGAATTTAATTTTAATAATATATTTTATCTGACCCAATATATCCAAAATATTACTGTTTTGAGATGTAATAATACTTAATATTTTAAAAATTAATGAAATATTTTACATTCTTTTTTCATACTAAATCTTTGAAATCAGCACATCTCACTTTGAACTAGCCATATTTCAAGTGCCTAATAGACACATGTGTCTTGTAGTTACAGTACCGGACAGCCAAAATCTAAGGTATTATGAAAACATTGTGCTTTCAAACTACCTCCTTTCTATTCAACCCAGTTTAAAATCTTGTGTAACTTTCACAATGGGAATGAAATACATAAATTTAGGTAGAGAAGGTGGAGTAGACAATTGATGATGTGACCCATAAGGGCTTAGAAGTTATAGCAGAGATCCTTTCAGGTTGTTCACAACACACCTTGAGTCAGAGGCTTCTGTAGGACAGACTGGATGGTTGTAGGCCTTATTTTTACAGAAATGACTCTTGCTCACATCTGTTCCATAACAAACAGGAAAAGAAATAGCTGGAGCTCTAGAAAAACAGTTGATGAAAACTCCTTACTCCCCCTTAAGAAAATCTGCCCTCAAGGTATGATTTTATAATTTGTTTGAACCTTAGTGTGAATTTAAACACCATCTCAGGAATGCTTACATTTAGATAATAAACTGTGATTGTGTATCTGGTGACTTAGTACCATCCAAGAAATTTACCTGTGAACAAACGAGGAACTGATATTTGGGGAAGAGTTTCCCTGTTTGCCCCAGTAAGATGTCATGAAGGTAAGTGCATAAGACAGATACTAACGTAGGGGCACATGCAATTCCTTTAGTTTTAGATAACAATGAAGAGGGATAAGGAAGGAGTATCGTACTAGACACAGGTGATAGGTATAGGTGGTGATGTTGGTGGGCAAATACCAAAGGACCTCATGCATTTTCTGGAAATTCTTTAGGCATTCATCTATGGGAAAAGAGAGAAGGATTATTATCATCAGGAAAACAACCACCTAAAAGCTGCTTTTGGGAAGCAGATGTGGTTCAAGAGATTGGGATCTTGTCTACCATATGGGAGGTCCCGGGTTCAATTTCCTGGGCCTCCTGATAAAGGCAAGCTGGCCCACATGGAAAGCTGGCACAGCAGGATGATGCAACAAAAAAAAGAGGCACAGAAGAGAGACAATAAGAGACACAGCAGACCAGGGAGCTGAGGTGGTGCAAGAGATTGAGCACCTCTCTCCCACTCTGGAAGGTCCCAGGATTGGTTCCTGGAGTTGCCTAAAAAGAAGACAAGAAGACACAGAACATGGGAAACAGACTTTGGCCCAGCAGTTAGGGCGTCCGTCTACCATATGGGAGGTCCGCGGTTCAAACCCCGGGCCTCCTTGACCCGTGTGGAGCTGGCCATGCGCAGTGCTGATGCGCGCAAGGAGTGCCGTGCCACACAAGGGTGTCCCCCGCGTGGGGGAGCCCCCATGCGCAAGGAGTGCGCCCGTGAGGAAAGCCGCCCAGCGTGAAAAGAAAGAGCAGCCTGCCGAGGAATGGCGCCGCCCACACTTCCTGTGCCGCTGACGACAACAGAAGCGGACAAAGAAACAAGACGCAGCAAATAGACACCAAGAACAGACAACCAGGGGAGGGGGGAAATTAAATAAATAAATCTTTAAAAAAAAAAAAAAAGAAGACACAGAACACACAGTGAATGGACACAGAAAGTAGACAGGGAGCACAAAACTATGAGGTGGGTAGTTGGTGGAGAAATAACTAAAATTAATCTTAAAAATAAAAAAATAAATAAATGCTACCTCTGAGAAGTGTTGCTCTTTATTACCCTGCTATCCTTACTAGAGCTGGTGACTATGAAGTGCTTTGAGAGACACAGATGCAGTAGAAGATGAAAGAAGAAAAGTTATCATTCAACTCTGAGAGGGTAGAAGCAAAACATCTGTGAAAGAAGCAGGCAGGAAGACTTTTGCTTAGAGAGTTTCCATCTTCCCAGAAACACCTTTACCTTAGTGGATAAGACCTAAGTAACTTCTACTCTTCTGGATCCTTTATTAGTTATAACAAAAGGATAGTTAGCAACAGCTAAATCCTTCTTGAGAGCTCACTATGTGGAAGACACCATGCTAACACTTCATGGGATCATTACATAAAATTATCACAAAAACTGTTAAGGTAAGTCCTGTTATTATTGTCAATTTGGAGATGCGTCTCCCCAAAGCCACTCTGCCAGTAAGAGGAAGAGCTGAATTGGAGAAGAGTGTTCTACCCATTAAGACTGTATTCAGGAGGAAAGTTCACAGTCCTGCCTTGTTCCTGAGTAGTGAGCTGAGACTCTTGCATGATTTTACATGGAAGTACAGAGTAGGTTGGGGGCTGACCTACAAAGATGGCTGAGATACTCTAGACTCCTTTCATCTAGTTCCTAAAAGCCCCACTCCTCCTTAGAAAAACAGGAGTTCAAAGGGGAAAACAAGCCCTGAAATACACTTTTATTTTTCTAAAATTGTATTATTTTCTGCATCAGTAGTTCTATAATCCCAACTCTTAGAGAAAGAAGTTATATGATTTTTTTCCTAAGTCAACAATCTGTTGTCAGAAACCTTTGCAGCCAGAACTCATAATTTAGAATTTTAGAAATTTTTAGAAAGGTTATGTATTCATATACTATATAGAATATAATACCTCTAGTGGAGTCTGGAGAGAACTTCCATGTCAAATATACTAATATTTTTGTGGTGAAACATATGACTATTCAAACTAAGTGTGGTAAAAGTTATAAATCACATTTCAATTTATTTATATAATAATAAATTAGTAAATGAAATATTGGAATAAACATAGACCATAAAAATACTCTGGTATTTCTTATTTCTAAGGGAAATAATCAGGAAATTTGCAATCATATATAGGTTAAAACTAAGTTAAATAAATGTCATATATATATATAGAGAGAGAGAGGCAGTAAATGTTTCTTAGTTGAACATCACGAAGCAGGAAGAGAAGAATACATTAGTTTTGCTGTCATTGTGATTAGGTTACAACTGGATATCAGATGATGGGTCAGGAGTAAGATTCTCAAGTGATGAAGCAACAGCACAATTCATGGCCTTTAAATAATTTCCTCCAACTTCTGCTTCTGGCCATGATGCAGTATCTGAGTCCAGATTTGCCTTTCTGCTATAAATAATGAAAACTAGACAAAAGTATAAAACAACTGTTTTTGGACTTTGGATAGCATTTGGTGCAAGACTATGATCTCTGAGGGAAGGAAAACAAGTGAAGTGAGCCCTCCAATCACCTTTATTTTCCTTCTTGAGGCAATTTCCAAACCACAGTACAGGGAGTGGGAATCCCAACCAGAGTATGGTGGTCTTACTGAGTTGAGTAGATAGCAATTAGAGCTCAGGGAGGTGAAAATGGCTGAAATTTGTTGCAGGTATATCAGAAAGGAGGGAACAATGCAGAAAAAGAATTCTAGCAGTCTAATTTGGAACCCCATGGGTCTGTTGCAAGCTGCACATGCGTAGGATGAAACTCCATGGGCAGAGAATAACCGTAGCTCACACAGGGCTAGGAGACTTTCCAGTTCTGAACAAAAGTCCTTGATAAACATCTAGGGCATTCAGTAGGATCCCTAAAAGGATCACACATTAGTAGAAGGACTAAACTCATTTTAGGATATCTAGAGTAAAGGCTGCTCTAAACCTGTCCTAACAAGTCTTTTAAAAAAAATAATCCTTGAAGTGTATAAGCCTAGAAATAATCAAGCCTACTTGTCATTTTTTAAAAAAAAATCCAGAGGACAGCAAGTTAAAATGACCATGTCTGGCATCTAGTAGAAGTTACTAGACATTTTAAGAAGTGGGACCACAGGATTCATGCATTGGAGAAAAGCAACAAGTAGAAACAGACCCAGAAATGACAGGGATGAAGGAATTAGCATATGGGACTTTAAAACAACTATCATTAATATGCTCAAGTATTTAAAAGAAAACATCAACATAATGAGAAAAGTAATGAAAGATAGGAAAACTTCACTGGATGGAATTAACAGAAGATTAGATACTGCAGAAAAGGAAAGGAGTGAAATAAGACATAATAATAAAAATGATCTAAAATGAAGCACAGAGTGAAAAAAGACAAAATAAAAAGAGAAACGAAGAGAGCCTCAGAGTCTGTGGGATAATATTAACATATGTGTAATTCATGTCCCAGAAAGAAGTGGCAGGGGCAACAGGAAAATATTTAAAGAAATAATAGCTGAAAAATTCCCATATTTAATGAAAACTGTAAATCCATGTATATTAGTTTTGTATTTCTACAAGTTACCACAAACTTAGTGGCATAAGACAACCATTTAATTATCTCACAATTTCCATAGGTCAGAAGTCCAGGTATAGGTTAGCTGAATTGGCATCTCACATTCCAGGTGTGGGCTGGGGTACTTTCTTAGCTGGAGGCTCTGTGGAATAATCTGCTTCCAAGCTCATTTAGGTTGTTGGAAGAATTTATTTCTTTGAGATTATAGGACCAAGGTTCCTATTTTCTTTCTGGCTGTCAATTGGGGACTGCTCTCAACCTTTAGACAAAGTGTTTAGGTCCATCAGGGAGAAGAAATCTTGGGAGACATCAGATAATTATTTCTATCACACTATGAATCCAAGAAGTTCAAAGAATCCAAAACTGGGCATATACACACACCACATCAAGGCATAGCATAATCAAATTGTTGGACACTAGTGATAAAAAGTAAATCTTAAAAGCAGTCAGAGGAAAAAAGACACATCATATACAGAGCAACAAGTTAAGAATTATTACAGACTTCTTATTAGAAACTACCAGCCAGAAGATAATGGAAAGGCATCTTTAAAGTGATGGAAGAAAAAATTGTTATCCTACAATTTTATACCCAGTGAAAATATCCTTCAAAAAATAAAAGCAACATAGTCATTTTTAGACTAACAAAAGCTGAAAGAATTTATCACCAGCAGAATGAACTAAAAGAAAAGTTAAAGAAAGTTCTTTAGGCAGAAGAAATATGATACTAGATAGAATCTTGGATCTATATAAAGGAATGAAAAGTTCTAGAAATGAGGACATTGTGGTAGATAATTTGCAAATCTTTAGCCATAAAAATTTCTCTTGTGCACCTTTTCAATGTGACATTGCTTCTCTTTCCATCAGGAGGTGGAGTCTATTTTTCTACACTCTTTGAGTTTTGGGTGGCATTGTGACTTGCTTTGGTCAATTAATGTGGTGGAAATGATGCTGTGTATCACTTCCACCTGTACCATCTTGAAACTCTGAGACCACCATATTATGAGACAGCTCAGTCTTGCCTACAGGAGGAAGAGAGGTTACATGGATGAAAGTTGAGACCCTCTTGCTTAGAGCCAGCACCAACTTCTCTGACATGTGAATGATAAAATCTTGAACATTTCTGCTTCACTTAAAATCTCATCTAACTGAAATTGCACAGTGAGCTCAGGTGAGATAATTAGAGGCCAGGTGAGATAAGTAAAACAACTGCCACAGAATCTAAAAAATGATGTTGATTTTAAAATTTTTTAATAAAAATAATTGTCTTTTCATGTTGTTCAAAGATGTATTCACTAACCACACCTCTTACTTTATAATCTGTGGTGATCTTTTTACCTACATTCATAATTTCATCATCATTATCATCACTATTATCCTCATATGTATTTTACGTTTAAGCAATTTCCCTATCACTCAAGAAACACACAACAACTGCATCACTGTCAGTGATAAGTATTTCTTTAATAGCAGCATCTTCTAAAATATTCAACCAACAAATATTTGTTGTAAATAATAAAGATTGATGCAACTGTTTTCTCATTAGTGACCTCAAACTGTTCTATGTCTTTATCAGTAGTTACATTTTCCAATATCAGGGTAGCTAAAAGTCTGTGCTAAACTATTGTTAAAGTTGATTTAACAATATCAGCCTAAGCATTGACAGCACCAACAAGGGCATTTAAAAAAAAAAAAAAGATTTATTTATTTATATTTACTTTTCCCCCTTCCCCTCCTCCTGCCCTGCTGTTTTTGCTGTCTGTGTTGTCTCTCTTCTCTTTTTCTCTCCTCTAGTATTCACCAGGATTTGATTCTGGAGACCCCTGATGTGGACAGAGTTTCCCTGTCAATTGTGCCACCTCAGTTCCTGGTTTTTGCTGCACTTCACCTTGACTCTCCTCTTGTCTCTTTATTGATGCATCATCATCTTACTGGGTGACTCACTTGTGCAGGCACTGACTCACCACGTGAGCACTTGTGTGGGCACTGACTTGCCACATGGGCATATTTTCTCTTCTTTTTCACCAGAATTCCCCAGGGATCAAACCTGTGTCCTCCCATATGGTAGGCAGAAACTCTATCACTGTATCATCTTGAAACTCTGAGACCACCATACTATGAGACAGCTCAGTCTTGCCTACAGGAGGAAGAGCCACATCCACTTCCCCCAAAAAAGTGACATTTTAAACACTGAATTCTTTAAGGAAGACAAATTACTGGGCCTCTGTTCACTGAAACAAGCATATGGTTTGAAAAGAAGTAGTTATATTTAATCTTCATCGTGTGTAAATTTTTTGGTCCAAAGGCTGTACCACAGATGTCAAATTGGGAGGAAAAGAAAAACTGAAAACATTATATAAGAAGTCCAGAATGAGGGTGTGAAAAGCCGTGGTTCAGGAGCAATAAAATTTTAGAATTTTCTTCCAGTCCATGTTGTTGGTACGAAGTGGTTACTGAATTCATTGTAAGTTATTTCTGTAATTATTCATACTTTTTAGAAATTTGTTTTTATTACAGAAATTGTGAATTTACAAAACAATCATACACATGTATGGAATTCCCATACAACACCCCTTCACCAATATATCATACTGTTGTGGAACATTTGTTACAGATTATGAGATGATATCATCATACTATTGCCATTAACTATGGTCCATAGAGTACATTTGGCATATTTTTTCCATACCCACTATTATTAACATAGTACATCTTTGGCATTGATGTAAGAACATTAGAGTATTGCCGTTAATTATAGTCCATAGGTTACATTAATTGTATTTTCCCCATGCTTCTCCCCATACCCACCACCTTGCAGTAGTGAGGTATATTCATTCTAGTTCACAGAAGGACATCCTTGTATTTGTATTATTAACCACAATTCTCATCCATCTCTGGGTTCACTATGTTATTCATTCCTAGATTTTCTCTAGCTTTCTTTCAATTGACATTTATATCCCTAGACTACCCTTTTTAACCACAACCCCATTTATAAGTCAGTTGCTTTAATTTTACTCATTATGTTACCATCAACTCTATTTCCACACTTTTACAGTCAAATTAATTAAAATTTCTACATACATTAAGCATCGGTACTCCTTCTCAGCCCTCCTCTTATCTCTGAATAACCTATACTTTAGGTTTTAACTCCATGCATTTATTCTCTGTATTTATTTCATATTAATGAGACCATGCTATATTTGTACCTTTGTATCTGGCTTATTTCACTTAGCATAATGTCTTCAAGATTCATCCATGTTATGTTCCAATTTCATTTCTTCTTACTGCGGATAGTTTTCCATTGTGTGTATATAATATGTATATACCACATTTTGTTAATTCATTCATTGGTTGATGGACATTTGGTGTAGCAGTTTGATATTTTTTATGAATTCCAAAAAAGGATGTTTGTAAACTGGTCTGTTTCTCTGGGCATGATCCCCTTTGATTGTACTAGATTCAGCTGAGATGTCTTGAATTAAATTATCTGTTAAGATTAGGGATTTGATTTGACCATGTCAGTAGGGTCTAAGTTTAAGTCCCTGCCCCCTTGGTGGGCTATATAAATGTACACTTACTCAAGGAGACACACAGAAGAAGATACACAGGAAGAGAGAACACTGTCATGACATGGAAAGGAGGGAACTTTGATCCTGTGGCCCCAAGAAGAGACAAGCTCTTTGTCAGCCTGTAACTTAGAGAGAGGAAAGCTGAACCCTCACAGAGATTGGCAACCATCTTGCTTCAACAAGTGGCAACTGAATTTGGTGAGAAACCAACCTTGAGTTGGACTTTCTAGGGCCATGCAACTGTAACCTTTTACCCCAAATAAATACCCTTTATACAAGCAAACAGATTTCTGGTACCTTGCATCAGCACCCTTTTGCCTGACTAGTACATTTGCATTGTTTCCATCTTTTGACAATTGTGAATATCGTCACCATGAACATCAGTGTGCAAATGTGTGTTTGCATCACAGTTTTCAATTCTTCTGTATATATTCCTAGTAAAGGAATTGCTAGATCATATGGCAGTATTATATTTAGCTTCCTGAGGAAGAACCAACTTTTGGTTTTGCTGATTCTCTCTGTATCAGGGGTTCTTAACAAGGGGTCCATGAGCTTGAATTATTTAAATTTTAAAAAAACCATATGTCTTGAGCATGTGTTGGTACAGTTGTGAAATATTTATTAAATAATAGACAGTATAGTATGGACTTAGTAAAGGGTCTGTGATTTTCACCTGACTGGCAAAGGGGTCCGTGGAACACAAAGGTTAGGAACCCCTGCTCTATAGCAATTTATGAATATATGGAATTTATCTCTGTTCAGATCTTTGTTATTTCATTTTTTCTACTTGCTTTGGGAATAGTGTGCTGTTCTTTTTCTAGTTCATCCAGCTGTGCAGTTAGGTTATTGATTTTAGCTCTTTCTTCTTTTTTAGTGTAAGCAGTGATTTCTATAAATTTCCCTCTCAGCACTGCCTTCATTGCATCCCATAGGTGTCGATATGTTGTGTCCCCTTATTCACCATTTTGAAATATTATTGCCTTCTCTAGAAATTTCTTCTTTGACCCCGATTATTTAACAGTGTGTTTAATGTCCATATATTTGTGAATTTTCCTTTTTTCTGCCTCTTGTTGATTTCCAACTTAATTCCACTATGATCAGAGAAAGTGCTTTGTATAACTTTGAACTTGTTGAATTTTTTGAGATGTGCTTTTCAACCCAACATATAGTCTATCCTGGAGAAAGATCCATGAGCACTTGAGAATATATAGCCTGCTGTTTTAGGGTGTTCAATGTTCTATATATGTCTTTTAGGTTTAGTCCATTTATCATACTATTCAATCTCTGTTTCTTTAGTGATCCTCTGCCCATGTGTTTATCCAATGCTGATAGTGGTGTATTATTATAGAGACATCTATTTCTCCGTTCAGTTTTGCCAGTGTTTGCCTCATGCATTTTGGGACATCCTGATTAGGTACTTACACATTTATGATTGTTATTTCTTCCTGGTGAATTGCCCCTTTTATTAATCTGCAAACAGTTTTGCTTTTAAAGTCTATTTCATCTGATATAAGTATAGCTACTCCAGCTTTTTTTTAAAAGATTTATTTATTCTATTTAATTCCGCCCCCCCACCCCACCCCTGGTTGTCTGCTCTCTGTGTCCACTCACTGCGTCTTGTTTCTTTGTCCACTTCTGTTGTTGTCAGCAGCACGGGAAGTGTGGGCAGTGCCATTCCTGGGCAGGCTGCACCCTCCTTCGTGCTAGGTGGCTCTCTCCATGGGTGCACTCCTTGCACGTGGGGCTCCCCCATGTGGGGGACACCCCTGTGTGGGGCGGCACTCCTTGAGTGCACCAGCACTGCGCATGGGCCAGCTCCACACAGGTCAAGGAGGCCTGGGGTTTGAACCACGGACCTCCCATGTGGTAGACGGACGCCCTAACCACTGGACCAAGTCCGTTTCCCTCTACTCCAGCTTTTTGTTGTTGTTCTTACTGCATATATGAAATATCTTTTCCCAATCTTTCTCTTTCAATCTATTGATATCCTTGGGTCTAAGGTGTGTTTCTTGTAGACAGCATATAAATAGCCCAATTTTTTGTATCCATTCCACCAACCTCTGTCTTTTGGTTGGGGTGTTTAAAGTAAGAATGGTAAAGGCAGTTCTTATTTTACCATATTGATCTTTGGGTTTTATACGTCATATTTTATTTTCACCACTCTTTTTACACTTTTAGTTACTTTTATTGATATAATCTTCATTTCTCAACTCTCTTCCAAGCCTCTCTCTCCTGTCTATTCTTTTCAGGTTGTAGCACTTCCTTTAGCATTTCCTACAAAGTCATTATCTCTTGGCTACAAACTCTCTCAGTTTCTGTGTATCTGTGAATATTCTAAACTTGCCCTCATTTTTGAAAGACAATCTTGCTGAAATAAGATTCTAGGCTAGCAGTTTTCCTCTTGCATTATCTTAAATATATCATACCACTGTCTTCTTGACTCCATGGTTTCTACTGAGAAATTAGCACTTAATCTTATTGAATATCCCTTGCATGTTATGCACCACTTTTCTCCTGCTGCTATCAGAATTCTCTTTTTCTATGGCATTTGACATCCTCATTAGTATGTGTCTTGGAGATAGTCTATTTGCATTTATTCAGATGGGAGTACTTTGTGCTTCTTGGACACAGGTATCTATGTCCCTCAGTAGGGTTGGGAAATTTTCTACCATTATTCCTTCAAATATTCCTTCTGCCCCATTTCCCTTCTCTTCTCCTCCTGGGACACCCATGACACACGTTTTTGCATGTCCCTTGCTGTCATTTATTTGCTTGATAACATCTTCAATTTTTTTTCATTCTTTTCTTCATCTGTCCTTTTGTATGTTTGCTTTCGGAATCCATGTCTTCAAGTTCACTGGTCCTTTCTTATGTCTCCTCAAATCTGCTGTTATATACCTCCAGTGTATTTTTTATTTCATTATTATGCCTTTCATTCTCATAAGATCTGCTGTTTATCTATGTATGCTTTCAAATTCTTCTTTGTGCTCACCCAGTGTCTTTTTTAAAAAACTTAAAAAATTTTAAAAAATACTTTAGATTACATAAATATTACTTAAAAAAATATAGGGGATTCCCATATGCCCAGCTCCCTACCCTCCCACATGTTCCCATATTAACAATATCCTTCATTAGTCTGGTACATTTATTAAAATTGATGAACACATATTGGAGCATTGGCACTAAGTGGGGATTATAGTTTACATTATAGTTTACACTCTGCCCCACACAATTTTCCAAGTTATGACAAAATATATATTATCCTGTATCCATCATTTCAACATCATTCAGGACAATTCCAAAGTCCCCAAAATGCCCCCTGTTTTTATTACACCTGTTTTTTTTTTTCTCTCCTTCCCCTCAGAACCTCCAGTGGCCACTGCCTCCACATCAGTGGTAAAAGTTCTCCTATTGCTAGAATTACAATTAGTCTATAGTAGAATAACAGTAAGTCTACTCTAGTGTATCATTCATTCCCCAGTCCTGAGGATTCTGGAATGGTGATGCCTTCTCCATCTCTAATTGAGAAGGGACTTAGATCCCATGGGGCATAAGGATGGAACCATCTTGCTTGCTGTTGCAGTCTTTCTCTCTTCCTTGGGATGGGCAGTGTTCATCATCTTCTTTTTAGTTACCCTGTTAGTGTCTTTTAAAAAAAAATTTTATGAGGTATGGGGGATTGAACCCAGAACCTTGCACATGGGAAGCAGGTGCTGAACCACTGAGGTACACCACTCCCCAATGAGAGTTTTTGCTTGTTTTTTTTTGTTGTTGTTGTTTTGTTTGTTTTTAGGATGTACTGAGGATCAAACCTGGGATCTTGTACATAGGAAGTCGGTGTTCAATCACTTTAGTTACATCTACTTCCAAGTGTCTTCTTAATATCCTTAATCTCTTTAGCCATCTCATTGAATTTATTAGGGAGATGTGTTTGAATATCTATGATTAGTTGTTTCAATTCCTTTATGTCAACTGGAGTATTATTTGGTTTGATATGATTGGACTATATCATCCATGAAATGGATTGTAATTTTTTGTTAGTGTCTTAGCATCTGGCTAACTAGATGTATTTATTCTCTGGGCACAGTTTCTCTCTTTAGTTTAGGGCTTTCTTGCCCTTTCTCCCTTGCTGGTTGTGTAATAGGAGCTGAGGATTTAGTTGGTTATGTAAGTTGCTGAAGTTGCCTATGTTATTTCAGGAACCAGTGAAGCTTCTCCCACCTTTCTCCTCTGCCAGGGGTAGGGACATAGCCAGAGCCGTGTGTAGTAATTCAAGTTATTCAGGCCAAGGTTGTCTGTAGTTTCCCTGAGAGACTGATGAAGCACCACACTCCTTCCTCCCCTACCTCAGGTGGGGATGGATCTGCAGGCATGGACAGTAATCTGTGACATATGAGTCCAAAATAGCTGCAGTTTCCCAGGTAGACTGATATAGCACCAGCCCCCCTCCTCTCCTGCCAGTGTTGGAAATAGACCCTCTGGAATGTCCAACAATCTTATCAATGTGGGCCAGATGTGCTTGTAGTTGCCCTGAGAGGCTGAGAGAGTACTGTTCCTTCTGTTCTTTAGAGGGTGGGGATGAGACCACAGGCACCCAACAGTTCAGTTCACATAGGCCCAAAGTGCCAGCGATTGCCTGGAGAGGCTGAAGAAACACCCTTCCCTCCTCTTCCTATCCTTTTGGGGGGTGGGGGCAGTTCCACAGACACCCAACCATCCAGTCTGTGTAAGCCAAAAGTGCCTGTCATTGCCTGGAAAGGCTGAGGAAACACAGCTACCCTTCTAACCTACTTGAAGGCAGGAATGGAGCTACAAATGTCCAGCTATTCTATATATATTACGCATGGGCCAAAACCACCTGCAGTTGTGCTGAGAGGCTAAGGAAACACCAGTCCCCTCCTATCTTATGGGGAGGACAGAATTGGAGATGGAATCAAAGGCACTCAACAAACCAGTTCATGTGGGTTGAAAGTGCCCACAGTTACCCAGAAGGCTGAGGAAACATAGCTCCACTTCTATTGGGGGCAGTGACAGCTACAGGTGTCCTAGCATCCAGTGCAACCTGCAGTTGCCCTAAGAGGCTGAAGACACACCAGCCCCATCCTATCCTATGGGGATAGGGGGTGGAGATAGAATCAAAGGCATTCAACAAACTGGTCTGGGTGGGCTGAAAATGCCTGCAGTTACCCAGAGAGGCTGGTGCACATCCCCTTAGCTTCTTCTCTGCCCGAGGTGGAGCTGGAGCCTAGGCTAGGACTGCAATCTGATCTGAATGGAAAGAAGTTGGTCCCTACTGTCACTGTGGTTTTCAATTAGCCCCACTTCCCCTCATTCTAGGGGGTGTAGTTAAAATAGGGGCTACTAGCCCTTTTTCTGACTTATACAAGTTCAAACTTTAGTTTTTCTTAGGATTATACTTTAGCTATCTGAATTTACTAATCAGAAGCTGGAGTTAGTGTCCAACCAACATTTACTCCCAGTTTTTGGGAAATGGAACTTCCAACTCCAGCCATGGAAGAACTCCTGAGGTGGGTTGCACTGCCCATGGAGGATGGGTAAATGTCTCCACCATGTGGTGTGCTCTACTCATGAATATTCACTGCTGATGGACAGTCTCCTCCTGTCATTCTTTTAAGGATGTTGCAGGATACACTTCTGGTCTCCTGGACTCCCAAATAAATGTTCAACTAGCTCTGTTTAGATTACTAATTGCCCTGTAGGACAAGCTGATTCTTAAAGCACCTTACTCAGCTGGATCTTGCCCATGTCCCTTCATAATTTTTAAAAATAAACTTTATTTCTAATTCAGAAATTAAAATAGATAAAATAGATAAAAGACAGTTTAACAAGTTATGGAATCATTGCTCCAAAATATTCTGTCCAGGCACTTTTATCATATCAAAAGCTTAATCATCTCTATAGCTCATAAAACTAAACCCATTTTCTTTTCTTTTACCTTTAGCATTCATATAGGAACTTCTTTGCTTTTGCTACAAAAGTACTACAATATTATTAACTATAGTCTTTAGATTACATTATACTTTTTCCATGTGTCACTATATTTTTAACATCTTGTAGTAGAAGAACATACCTGTATTTATATTAACCACAATCCTCAACTACCACTAAAATCATTATTATACAGTCCCTAGACTATCGTCCAGCTGTTCTCCAACTAACATTAATCTCTCTAGACTATCCATTTCAATCACAATCCCATCCATAAACCAGCTGTATTTGTTGTACTCTCTATAATGTGTATAAAAGCTAGCCCAGCTTTTGGCCAGTGAATTTGTTCTGCTGGGTCCCTTGGTTTCCATCTGTCCTGGAAGGATGTAACCAACCATTGTTCACACCTGGGAGCCAACAGAAAGCTAAAGATATCCCAAAGATATCTCAAATACCCTCTTTACTGAGCAGGACTGGTTGCCATGGATACAGAGGGTCATGGTGATATGTTACCTCCCTGGGAAAAGAGAGGGTGCAGCTTAGAGATGATTGGTGAGTTTGAACTGTGAATAGCCCATATGGAGAGTTGATTCAATTGCAAAGAGGACTCCTTGCTTAAGGGCTTCTGTCTTTTTATTATTATTATTATTATTTGTTTCAGTCTTGTCTTTCCATCCTCCTCATCCCCCCACCCCCTTTTTAAATCTTTTTTTTTCTATTAGGTGCTGCTGGAAGTGTTTCTCGTTTGCAGTGCTTCCTCATCCTCAATTTCTTCTTTTCTGTGTGTACTGATTTTGGCTACTGTAGCAATCTGATATTATTGAAGAATTCCAAAAAGAAATATTGGATTATGTTTGCAAACTGATATTTACCTCTAGGCATATTAGATTATGCCAGTAGGGTGTTGAGCCCCTACCCTTGGTGGGAGGATAACTCACAGATAAAGGCATGGCAAAGGACAGAGTTGGGGGATGTTAATGTTGGAGTTTGATGCTGAAGCTGGAGGCCCAGGGAGAGAGACAGAGCTGTTTGCCTGATAGTCTACAGCTGACCTTGTGGAGAGAGGCAAGGCCTAGAGAGCCTCAGAGTCTACAGCTGACCTTGTGGAGAAAACAGATGCACTGAACCCAGAGGAACCCAGGAAGCTTGAACTCTCACAGCTGTCAGCAGCCATCTTGCTCCAACACATGAGAATAGGCTTTGGTGAGGGAAGTAACTTGTGCTTTATGGCCTGGTATCTGTAAGCTTGTATCCCAAATAAATACCCTTTATAAAAACCAACCAATTACTGGTATTTTGCATCAGCACCCCTTTGGCTGACTAACATAGCTAACAATATCTCCTTTCCTTTCTACATCTGTCTATCTTTCACTTTCTGTTGCTGCTATTACCTTCTACCTCTCTTTGTTTAGCCCCCAATTTTTCTGGCTTTTTATTTCTAACACTTCTATTCTGTTTTCTATCTTTTATTAACTCTTTATGTTATTGTCCTCTCTTTTCTCTTTCCCTGTCTCCTGATTATGCTTACCTTTTAATTCATACTATATTCTTCTCCATATTCAGTTTCCCATCTCATTTTAGGTACTCTACTTTTTTATTCCTATAACTCTACACAGCTTGCATGAGTTTAATAGTCCTTCTCCTAAGTCTTATATAGTTCTTCTGCTAACATTTACTATCAATACTACTATTATACTATTTTTTCTTACCTCTTTTGCTTTCCCTGGCCCTAATCTTTTTCCTTCAAAGGAACTAAGGCAACAACAAGGAAACAGAATAAGAAGAAGAAAGTGTCAAAGAGAAAACTTAACACACATACAAAAACAGCACCTAAATAAAACCTGAGACTAGATGGAGAAGTTAATCAACTGAACAAACCCATCAAGATAAAATGATGATCAGACAGGAACAAAAAATTACAAACCATACCAATAATCAGGAAGACATGGCCCAATCTAATGAGCAAACTGAAAACCAGGAAGAGAAGCAGAACACTGAACACTGATCAAAGTCTCCAAACAAATATTATGGACCAACTTAATGAACTGAAGGACCAGATTAAGGATATTAAAGAAACACTTGGAGAGCATACTGAAGAAATTGTAAACATACACAAAAAGGTAACAGACATGATGGTGATAAATGGTACAATCCAAGAAATAAAAAATACACTCTCAGCAAATAACAGATTTGAAGAGGCAGAGAAAGAATTAGTGATGTGGAAGAAAGTACATCTGAAATGAATCAGATAGTAGAACTGATCAATAAAAAGATAGGAAAAAATCCACCAGTGACTTAGGGATTTGAATGACAACACAAAATTCATAAACATATGCATCACAGACATTCCAGAAGGAGAAAAGAAGAGAAAGGGGACAGAAAGGGTGTGGGAGGAAATAATGGGTGAAAACTTCCCTAAACTATTGAGGGAGATGGATGTACATGTCCAGGAAGCACAATACAGCCCAAACAGTATAAGCTGCAACAGGCCTACCCCAAGACATATACATGTCAAATTATCCAATGCTCAAGATAAAGAGAAAATGCTGAAGGCAGCAAGAGAAAAGAGAACCATAGCATACAAGGGAAGCTCAATAAGATTAAGTGCTGATTTCTCATCTGAAACCATGGAGGCAAGAAGGTAGCAGTATGGCATAGTCAAGGTACTAAAAGAAAAAAATTTCCAGACAAGAATACTCTATCCAGCAAAGCTGGCATTCAAAAATGATGGAGGGTTCAAAACATTCATAGATAAATGGAATATAAGAGAGTATGACAATAGGAAACCTGCCCTTCAAGAAATACTAAAGGGAGTTCTGCAGAAGGAAAGAAAAAAACAAGAGAGAGTTGGAGGAGAATGTAAGAACAGCTAAAAAGACAAAAGAGAAATAAAAACAACATATGACATACACAAATCCAAAGAAAATATGGCTAATGTAAGTAATTCCTTGAGAGTAATAACACTGAATGTTAATGGATTAAACTCACCTGTCAAGAGACACAAATTGGCAAAATTGATAAGGAAATATGACCCATCTATATCCTATCTACAAGAAACCCACATTAGACCCAGGGATTCAAGGAGGTTGAAAATGAACAGCTGGAAAACAATCTTACAAGCAAACAGTAACCAAAAAAAAGGGGGGGGCAGGAGTAGCTATAACAATATTGGACAAAATAGACTTTAAATGCAAAGCTATTGTGAGAGACAAAGATGAGCATTACATATTAGTAAAAGAGGTAATCTTTCAAGATCAAAGAACAATCATAAACATTTATGCACCTAACCAAGGTGTCTCAAAATACATGGGGCAAACACTGGAAAAGCTAAGTGGAGGAATAGATGCCTCTATACAATTATAGGGGGACTTTAATACACCATTATGACTATTAGTCAGAATATCTCAACAGAGAATCAATAAAGAAACAAAGACTTTGAATAATATATTAGAGGATCTGGACCTAATAGACATATACAGAACTCTACACCCAAATACAGCAGGTATACATTCTTCTCAAATGCACATGGATCATTCTCCAAGATAGACCACATGCTAGGCCACAGAGAAAGTCTCAGTGAATTTGGAAAGATTGAAATCATACAAAATAATTTCTCTGACCATAGTGGAATGAAGCTGGAATTCTGCAAGGGCCAGAGAACCAGATTAGGCAAAAAGATATGGAAGTTAAGCAACACACTCTTAGAATAAGAGTGGGTCAAGGAAAATATCTCAAAAGAAATAAGTAACTACCTTGAAACCAATGAAAGTGACAACACAACATATCAAAACTTATGGGATGCAGAAAGAGCTGTGCTAAGAGGAAAATTCATAGCCATAAAATCATATAGCATAAAAGAAGAAAGAGATAAAATAGAAAACCTAAGTGCACACTTGGAGGAATTAGTAAAAAAAACAAAAACAACAAACTAACCCCAAAGAAGGAAGGAAGGAAGGAAGGAAGGAAGGAAGGAAGGAAGGAAGGAAGGAAGGAAGGAAGGAAGGAAGGAAGGAAGGAAGGAAGGAAGGAAGGAAGGAAGGAAGACCAAAGATCAGAGCAGAACTAAATGAAATAGGAAACAAGAAAGCAGTAAAAAAAATAAACAAAGCAAAGAGCTGGTTCTTTGAGAAAATCAATAAAATTAACAAATCCTTAGCTAGACTAACAAAGTAAAAAAGAGTGAAGCAGCAAATACACAAAATAAGAAATGCAAAAGTGTATATCACTACTGACCCCACAGAAATTAAGACCATCATAAGAGGATACTTTGAAAAATATATGCCAACAAGAAGGACAATTTAGAGGAAATGGAAAAACTCCTAGAAACACATGAGCAGCCTACATTGATGAAAGAAGAAATTGATGATCTCAGCAAACAAATCACAAGTAAAGAGATAGAATCAATCATTAAAAACCTCCCAACTAAGAAGAGCCCCAGGCCAGAGGAGTTCACAGGTGAATCCTACCAAACATTCCAGAAAGAACTAACACCTATCTTGCATAAACTCTTCCAAAAAATTGAAACAGAAGGAACATTGCCTAACTCATTCCATCATGCCAACATTACCCTAATACCAAAGCCAAAGACACCATGAAAAAGGAAAATTACAGAACAATCTCTCTAATGAAAAATGAACCTAGAAGCTAAAATCCTCAACAAAATACTTGCTAATTGTATTCCACAACATATTCAATGATTTATACACCATGACAAAGTGGGTTTCATCCCTGGTATGCAAAGATGGTTCAACATAAGAAAATCAATCAATGTAATACACCACATAAATAGATTGAAGGGGAAAAAATCACATGATCATTTCTGTAGATGCAGAAAAAGCATTTGACAAAATACAGCACCCTTTCCTGATTAAAAAACACTGCAAAAAATAGGAATAGAAGGAAACTTCTGAACATGATAAAGGGTATATATGAAAAACCCACAGCTAACATCATTTACATTGGTGAAATCCTAAAATCTTTCCCTCTAAGATCAGGAACAAGACAAGGATGCCCACTATCTCCCCTCCTATTTAACATTGTGTTAGAAGTATTTGCTCGATCACTGAGGCAAGAACCAGATCTAAAAGACATCCAAATTGGTAAGGAAGAAGTTAAAATTTTACTATTTGCAGATGACATGATCCTATACATAGAAAGCCCTGAGAAACCTACAAAAAAGCTTCTAGAATTATAAATGAGGTCAGTAAAGTTGCAAGTTATAAGATCAATGTGCAAAAATCTGTAGCATTTCTGTACAACTATAATAAGCAATCTGAAGAGGAAATCAAGAAACAAATACCATTTACAATAGTAAATATAAAAATCAAATTCTTAGGAATGAACTTAACTAAAGATGTAAAAGACTTATACACAGAAAATTACAAAACACTGCTGAAGGAAATCAGAGAAGACTTAAACAAATGGAAGAATATTCCCTGTTCATGGATAGGAAGACTAAATATCATCAAGATGTCTACCCTACCCAAACAGATCTACAGATTTAATGCAATCCCAATAAAAATCTACACAGCATTTTTTTTTAATGAACTGGAGAAACTAACTATGAAATGTATTTGGAAGGGAAAGAGGCCCAAAATAGCCAAAGACTTTTTGAAAAGGAAAAATGAAATCAGAGGAATAACACTACCTGACTTTAAAGCATACTACAAAGCTATAGTGGTTAAAATGGCATGGTATTGGCACAGGGATAGACATACTGACCACCAAAACCCAATTGAGAGTCCTGATATAGATCCTCACATATACAGTTATCTGATATTCGACAAGGCTACTAAGCCCACTCAACTGGGAGAGAATGGCCTCTTCAACAAATTGTGCTTGGAGAATTGGATATCCATATGCAAAAGAAAGAGGATTACCATCTTACACCTTATGCAAAAATCAATTCAACATGGATCAAAGATCTAAATATAAGAGCCAAGACTGTAAAGACATTGGAAGACAATGTAGGGAAGCATCTACAGGACCTTGTAATAGGAAATGGCTTCATGAATTTCACACCCAAAGCACGAACAGTGAAAGAAAAAATAGATAAATGGAACCTCCTCAAAATTAAAGTCTTTTGCACCTCAAAGGAGTTTATCATGAAAGTGAAAAGACAGCCTACCCAATGGAGAAAATATTTGGTAACCATATTCTGATAGGAGCCTAATATCCAACATATATAAAGAAATCTTGTATCTTGAAAATAAAAAGGCAAACAGCCCACTGAAAAAAATGGGCAAGAGATTTGAACAGATGCTTCTCCAAAGAAGAAATACAAATGGCTAAAAAGCACATGGAAAGATGCTCAACGTCACTAGCTATGAGGGAAATGCAGATCAAAATTATAATGAGATACCATCTTACTCCCATTAGACTGGCAGCTGTTAAAAAAACAGAGGACTAGGATAGTTGGGGAGGATGTGGAGGAATGGCAACCCTCATCTACTGCTGGTGAGAATATAGAAGGATCCAGCCATTCTGGAGGACAGTTTGTCAGTTCTTCAAAAATCTAGCTATAGATTTGTCATATGACCAAGCAATTCCACTGCTAGGTATATACCCATAAAAACTGAAAACAAGGACACAAACCAATATATGCACACTAATGTTCATAGTGACACTATTCACTATCGCCAAAAGTTGGAATCAATGCAAATGCCCATCAACAGATGAATGGATAAACAAAATGTGACATATACATACAATGGAATACTACTCAGCTATAAGCAGGAATACAGTACTAACACATGGGATAACACGGACGAATCTTGAGGACCTTATGTTGAGTGAAGCAAGCCAGACACTGAAGGACAAATACTATAAGATGTCTCTGATATGAATTTAAAAAATTAAGCTGTCTCAGAGAACTAGAGACTGAAAGACAGGCTTACAGGAAATAGGGGGAGAAAGGAAGGTTGTGAGCCAAGGCCTACACGGTTGAAACCTATGATAAAGTGGAGGTAAGTAGTTGTGCAGTGAAAGGATAAGATGGGGGCATAGGAATACTATCGGGTTGGGCTTTGCAGGCTTGAGGGAGGTCTGGGTTGGGAGGATAGTTCAGATGGTCCGAGGAATGGGGGTGGAGGGTTGGGGGTAACAAGTGAACACAGGCTATTGTTGGATATGTGGTTGAAACTATAATGTTGAGAAAACTCTTTAGAAAATATAATAAGGAAGGGTTATTGGCTTAAGGTGTTTGATGGTAGGCATCTGGTACAGGGTGCACCTGGGGCAGGCTTCTAGGGAGTGTGAGTGCTCATCATGTCATAGTGTGTTGTATCAGTGGGTGGAGATGCATACAATGAGCAGGAAGGTGTTATGCCCCCATCCTGGGGAGGCCTGATATTCTCAAACAGAGGGGTGGGTATTTCTAAAGAGCATGGGTGACTCCCAATGGGGGATGACAGACTAGTGTGTTAAGCCCTCATCATTGTTGCAAGTATCTATGATTCTTGTCTTTCAAGCAGTGAAGCTTTGTTGTCACTGAGTGCCTTAAGAGGAGGGGAAAAAAAGAATAGAATAGTTGGAAGAAGGGGTAACTGGGGGCAATGGAAGTGTTCTGCATGATCCTGCAATGATGGATAAAGGCCATTTTAAATATCACCAAAATTTAAGAACATGTATAGTCTAAAATGTAAACCATAATGTAAGCAAAAATTTATAAAAGTGTACAGTCCAAAATATAAACCATAATGTAAACTGTAATGGAACTGTGGTTAGGAGCTGTGTTTCAATATCTATACATCAGTTACAGCAAATATAACATCCACATGTAAAAAGATCATTGCTGGGGAAGGGAGAAAAGAGTTTGATATTGGGTATATGGGAGCTCCCTATGTTCTATATGTGACTTTACTGTGATCTAAAACTTTTTTGAAGATATTAAAAAAAAAAAGAGGTTGTAGATACTGAGGAAGAAACAGAAGAGATTGCCTTGCCACTGGACATACAGGGCAACACCTATTGCAGTTATGAAAGGCAAAACATCAAAAAAATTTTTAGGTTTTCATTTTTTAATGCCCCAATTTACTTTTTACTTTATTTTAGTTGTTCTAAGTTATTATGTATTCTATTTCTAATCTTTAAACCTATCATCACTATTTCATTTTCCTATTAATTGAATTTAGCAATATATTAGACTCCAATTTTGAAGAAGTTTTGGATCACAGGGGAGTTCAACTATGGCAGGGGAGGAGCACTTATGTGGGGTGTCATTGATGGGATATGCATGGGTGGGAGGGATTTCTCCAGGGTGTGCATATAGGTTATATGGATATGTTCAGATATTCCTTGGGTATTGACATAGAGTATAGAGTATCACTCTACACAAGAGAGAGAGCTGATTCCCCATTCTGGGAAACTCTGTCATACTCCCCAGTGGAGCAGCAACAATCCCCAAGTACAAGGGCAAACACTAGAGAAGAAGGATGGTGCATTGACGGGCCTCTGATACCAATGACTATGCTTATGAGTCTGTGATTGAAATTTTGACTCGGCCTAGAGCTGCAGGGTGCCTAAAAGTTACTTCCTGAGAGCCTCCATGTTGCTTAAATGTGGCCACTCTCTAAGCCAAACTCAGCAGATAAATGCATTTCCTTCCCTCCAGCATGGGATATGACTCCCAGGGATGAGCCTCCCTGCCACCAAGGGATTACTACCAATCACTAGTTGATGATGCAACTAGAAAAAGACCTTGAATAAAGGGGGGAAATGGTAAAGACAAATGAGTTTATATGGCTAAGAGACTTCAAAATGAGTCTGGAGATCATCAGAGGCATCGTGCTTACACACATCTCAGCAGGATCTCAGAGACAGCCAAAGTAGATACAACACCATGTAGCAGTGCTCCTGAGGACTACTTTGACACCCAGGCCCTACAGTAATGCCAGATGGTTCTGGAGTTTGGTGCCTTGCCATTGGGCCCTACTTTGGAATTTGTGCTCCTGAGTGTGATGGAGTTGGACTCAGATGTGACCTCTCAACATATGCCTCTTCTGTCGCTTTTACTGAACCTGTGGTTAGTGCTGGGGTTGGTGTATACAAGGGAGACTTGAATCTCTGGACTGTCTATGTGCCAGCTGGGCCCTGGCCTTAGCAGGGTTGTAATACCTACTCATGGGTTTGTTGGACTTGCTCAGGTCAACTAACAGGGATGTGATGATGGTCAATCACCACATGAGGGATCTGAGAGAGTCTACAGCTGCAAGGAGGAGAATTCCATCCATCAGCCATATGGGATCTAAGCCCCTCTTAATTTAGAGGTGGAGTGGACATCACCATCCAGGGTCCTCAGGATGGAGGAATAAAATATGGATTAGAGTGGACTTTCTGGTATTCTAATATAGAATTATTGTGACTAACTAGCAATGGAAGAAATTGTATCATTGATGCAGAGACCATGGCTACGGCAGTTGCTGAAAGCAGGGAAAGGGAAAAAGAGGTGTGATATTGGGGCATTTTTGGAATTTGGCATTGTCCTGAATGATATTGCAGGACAGATGTAGGACATTATATATCTTGCCATAACCCACTGAATGGACTGGGAGAGAGTGTAAACTACAACATAAACTATAATCCATGCAGTGTAGCAATTCTCCAAAATGTCCTCATGAAATGCAATGAATATATCACAGTAATGAAAGAAGTTGTCAATGTGGGAGGAGTGGGGAATTTGGGGAGTGGGATATATAGGAAACTCTTATATTTTTATTGTAACATTTTGTGTTACTTATGTATCTTTAAAAAAGATAACAAAGATTTAAAAAAGAATTAAAAAATGGTTTAAGTAAGTAACGCTTGTACAGTAATAACATTGAATGTTAATGGGTTAAATTCCCCAATCAAAAAACACAGGCTGATAGAACAAATAAAAAAAATTAGCAATTCATTTGCTGTCTACAAAAGACTCACCTTAGACACAAGGATACAAATAGGCTAAAAGTAAAAGGTTAGAAAAGATATTTCATCCAGACAGTAATCAAAAAAGAGCAGGAGTAGCTATACTAATATGTACAAAACAGACTTTAAATGCAAAAATATTATGAGGTACAGAAGGCTGTCATGTAATAATAAAAGAGGCAATCTGCCAAGAAGAAATAACAATCATAAATATTTATGCACCTACCAACCCAGAGTGTCCCAAAATGCATGAGGTGAATGCTGGCAAACTGAACAGAGAAATAGATGTTTGTACAATAATAGTTGGAGATGTCAATATGCCACTCACTTCAACAGATAGAACAACTAGACAGAGAATCAACAAGGAAACAAAACTTGAACCATATGATAAATGAGCTAGACCTAACAGATATCTACAGAACACTGCACCTCAAAAGAGCTGGATACACCTTTTTTGCAAGTGCTTGTGGATCTTTCCCAAGGATAGCTCGCCTGTTAGGTCACAAAACAGATCTTCATAAATTTTTAAAGATTGAAACTACACAAAGCATTTTCTCTGATCATAATGGAAGGAAGCTGGAAATCAAAAATGGGTGGGAAACAGGAAAATTCACAAAAATATGGAGGCTAAACAATACGCTCTTAAACAGACTCAGTGGTAAAATTGCAAGAGACTTTAGTAAATATCTAGAGACAAACGAAAATGAGAACATGATTAATCAAAACTTATGTAATGCAGAGAAGACAGTGCTGAGAGGAAAATGTATAGCTTTAAATGACTATATTTAAAGGACAGAGCTAAAATCAAAGACATAACTGAACACCTGGAAGAATTAGGAAAAGAGCAACAAACTAACCCCAAAGCAAGCAGAAGGGAAGCAATAATGACTAGAGTAGATATAAATGAAATTGAGAACAAAAAAGTAGTTAATGGGAAGCAGAGGTGACTCACACAGTTGAGTGTCTGCTTCCCAAATGGGAGTTCCCAGGTTTGGTTCCTGGTGCCTGCTAAAAAAACAAAAAGGCAAACAACAAGCAAACAAATGAAAAAAACAACTCAGGGGAGCCAATGTGCCTCAGTGGTTGAGC
This sequence comes from Dasypus novemcinctus, assembly GCF_030445035.2. Classification (NCBI taxonomy): domain Eukaryota; kingdom Metazoa; phylum Chordata; class Mammalia; order Cingulata; family Dasypodidae; genus Dasypus; species Dasypus novemcinctus. Next base: position 58,492,861 of record NC_080684.1, read on the forward strand.
ATCAGTATCCCACATACAAGGTCCTGTGTTCAATCCCAAGCCCAGGTACCTAAAAATAAATAAATAAATAAATAAAAACAAACCCAAAAGCTGGCTCTTTGAGAAGATCAGTAAAACTGACAAACCCTCAGCTAGACTGGCAAAGAAAAAAGAAAGAAGATGCAAATAAATAAAATCAGGAATGAAAGAGGGGACATTACTACTGACCATATCCAACAAATTAGATGATTTGCAAAAATTCCTAGAAATGCACAACTTACACTGACTCTAGAAAAAATGCAAAACCTCAAGAAACCAATCACAAGTAAAGAAATAGAATCAGTTATCAAAACACTCCCAAGAAAGCAAAGCCCAGAACCAGATGACTTCACAGGTTAAGTCTACTAATCATTTCTAAAAGAATTAGTATTGATCCTGTTCAAACTCTTCCAAAAAATTGAAGAAGAGGAAAAATTACCTAACTCATTTTATGAAGCCAACATCACCCTAATACCAAAGCCATATAAAGACCCTACAAAAAAAGAAAAGTGCAGACCAATCTCTCTAATGAATATAAATGCAAAAGTCTCAACAAAATACTTGCCAATCAAATCCAATAGCACATTAAAAGAATTATACACTACAGTCAGGTGGGTTGTATTCCTCGTATGCAAGTATGGATCAACACAAGAAAGTCAATTAACATAATACACTACCTTAACAAATCAAAGGGAAAAAAAACACGTGATCATCTCAACTGATGCAGAAAAGGCATTTGACAAAATCTAGCATCCTTTCTTGATAAAAACACTTTGAAAGATAGGAATAGAAGGAAAATTCCTCCACTTGATAGAGGGTATATATGAAAAACCCACAACTAACATTGTACTCAATAGGGAAAGATCAGGAACAAGACAAGGATACCCACTGTCGCCACTTTTATTCAACATTGTGGTAGAAGTTCTAGCTGGAACAATTAGTCAAGAAAAAGAAATAAAAGGCATCCAAGTTGGAAAAGAAGAAGTAAAACTCTCACTATTCACTGATGACATGATCCTATATTTAGAGAAATTCTGAAATATCTATGACAAATCTACTAGAACTATTAAACAAGTTCAGCAAAGTGGCAGGATACAAGATCGACATGCAAAAATCAACAGTGTTTCTTTACACTCGTAATAAACAATCTGAGGAGAAAATCAATAAAATATTCTTTTTCAATAGAAACTAAAATAATCAAATATTTGGAAATTAATGTAACCAGGGATGTAGAAGACCTGTACACAGAAAACTACAAACAGTACTAAAAGAAATCAAAGCAGATGTAAACAAATGGAAGGACATTCTATGTTCAAGGATTAGAAGAGTAAATATTGTTATGGTGTTAATTCTACCCACATTTATTTCCAGACTCTGTACAATCCCAATCAAAATTCCAACTGCCTACTTCATAGAAATAGAAAAAGTCAAGTACCAAATTTATTTGGATGGGAAATGGGCCCCAAATACTCAAAAACATCCTAAAAAAGAACAAAGTCAGAGGACTCATACTTCCTGACCTTAAAGCATATTACAAAGCTATAGTGGTCCAAAGGGCATGATAATATTGGCATAAAGATAGATACATTGATCAATGGAATCAAACTGATATTTCAGAAATAGACCCTCACCCTCTAGGGCCAATTGGTTTTTGATAAGCTGCCCAGTCCACTTCACTAGGCCAGAACAGTCTCTTCAACTAATGGTGCTGGAAGAACAGGATATCCATAACCAAAAGAATGAAAGAGAAGCCCTGTCTCACTCCTTAAACAAAATTCAACTCAAAATGGATGAAAGACCTAAACGTAAAAACCAGGACCTTAAAACTCCTAGAAGGTAATGTAGGAAAGCATTTTTAAGACTAGGTAGTAGGAGATGGCTTCTTAGACCTCACACCCAAAACATGAACAACAAAAGAAAAATTAGCTAAGTGGGACCTCCTGGAAATTAAACATTTTTGCACTTCAAAGGACTTTGTCAAGAGGGTGAAAAGGCAGTCTACTCAATGGGAGAAAATATTTGTAAATCACATATCCAATAAGGTTTAATATCCATGTTATATAAGGAGGTATTATAACTCAATGACAAAAAGACAAACACCCTGATTAAAACATGGGCAAAAGACTTGAGTAGACAATTTTTCCAACAAGGAAATACAAAAGGCAGGGAAAAAAGATGCATGGAAAGATGTTCAATATCACTAGCTATTTGGGAAATGCAAATCAAAACTACAATGAGATATCATTTCACATCTATTAGAGTGGCCACTATTAAAAAAACAGAAAACACTTATTCACTGGTGATGGAAAGTAGAATGGTACAGCCACTATGGAGTATGGCAGTTCCTAAAGAAGTTGAATATAGACCTTCCATGTGATCAGGCAATACCACTACTAGGTATATACCAAGAAAAACTGAGAGCAGGGACACCAACAGTCATCTGCACACCAATGTTCACAGCAGCACTATTCACAATAGTCAAAGATGGAAACAACCCCGGTGTCTATCAATTGATGAATGGATAAACAAACTATGGTGTATACACATGATGTAATATTATTCAACTATAAGAAGAAATGAAGTCATTAGGCATATGACAACATAGATAAACCTTGAGGACATTATGTTGTGTAAAGCAAGCCAGATATCAAAGGACAAATATTATATGATTTCACTAATATGAACTAAATATGAGAAAACTCGTGGAGTTAATATCTAGAATATTGGTCACCAGAAGATAGGATGAGGATAGAGAATGGAAAGCTGAGGTTTAATGTGTGCAGAATTGGTAAAAATGTTTTTAAATATTTAGAAATGGATAGAAATGATGAAAGCACATTATACTGTTTGTAATTAGCAGCATCAATATATGGGTATGGTAATTGTTGAAAAGTTTAAGGTTGTGTATAGCACTAGAAGTAAAGCTAAAAGATGATACCTGGGTCTTTGTAGCACAGCAAACCCTCTTGTGGATGATAAATATGGTTAATAGTGCATACATAAGAATGTTTTTCTCTGTAACAGAACAAATGCATGTTCATGTTACAAGATGTCAATAATTAGGTGATATTTGGGCAAAATACAAACAAAGCAAACTATGGACTATAGGGAATAGTAATATATTAATATTCTTCCTTCAATGTTTAAACAAGGGAAAGTATGCTAAATGAAAGAAACCAGACACAAAGTACTATGTACTCTTTGACTCCATCTATACAAAATGTAAATACAAATAAATTTGTAGAGATGGAAATATATTAGCAGGAGAGGGATAGAGGGATTGAGAAGAGACTACAAAGGGGTAGTGGTTTTTCATTTTTGGAGAAATGAAAATGCTCTAACGTTGATTACATTGAAGAAAGCACAACTCTGTCTGTGATTATATCAAAAGCCATTGTTTATACACTGTAGATGGATTGTGTGGTTTATGAATATGTTTCAATAAAATTGATTTTTAAAAAACAAACAAAACTGTAGGTGCTTTCTCATCAGCCATTGTTAATGGTTTTTCTTTTACAGATGTGGGGGTATTAGTACCAAAACAGGCTTTATCATCAAAATTATGAATATGTTTAGGTTTACATCAGACTATTTTAGCAAGTTTAGTAGAATTTTACTTACTCCAAAACCAGCAGGAGCTCTTCCATTACAGATTTTTAGATATTTTACACCACATTGCTCTTATATTCTGTAGGCAGCCTTCTGAATATTCACACTGCTTTCAATGTTCCATTTTTTGGAATTTATTATAACCTGCTTCATTACCAATGAACTAGTGGTATATATTCATTTCTTGATTGTCAAGTACTCTAATTGACATAATCTGCATTTTTTGCCCTTTGCAGTTATTTCCTATTTTTTAAATTAGTTTCTAAAAGCTACAACAGTGAATCTTCTACAATTTCTTAAAATCCTGTGTGTTTTTTATTCTAATACTTTTATTTTTCATTCAGACACCATGATCTATCTTCTTTACCTACTGCATTAATTACAACAGATGCTTGCTTTTCTTCATTTCCTACACACTACTGTTGAGTACAGGGGTATCTTTAACTCTTTTTGAAGAGTGAAATTAGACAAAAATTTCAAAATACCAAAAATATAAGCAGCATATGTGATTGCAATGGGTAGGAGCTCTGAGAAATGACTGCAGTCAGATCTGTTTTTACCACCAAATGAGTTTTGGCTCCACACTTAAAAAAAGACTTTGGCTTTTTTTTTTTTTAAACAGCATTTTAAAAATTTTGTAGTTGCAGAGAAGGCATTGTGGACCTGTACCTGGCTCCTGCTGAAATGTCACACATTTTGAAATGTACTTGTCCTTATTTGACTAAGCAATAAAACAAATTGTTCTTTGGAAAGAGAACTCTCTCTGACACCCACTTTTGTTACATGTGGCGCATTAACAAGGCAAGGGTGATCTCATCCTCCTGGCCTGACTTTCTTGGCTGAAGTTCCAGAGGAGTGTCAGTCAGAGCCTCCAGATCCATTGGGCAGAGCTACTTGATGAGCTTGCCAGGCCTTCACAGTCCTTTGCTGGTCCAGCATTTTAAATCCTGGATAAGTTGGCATTCAAAAAGAATCCCTATTATTGCTAATACCTCTGCCCTTCAAATGTTGGCATTGCCAAAAATACCAGACCTTAACACGTCCTCTGTAACAGAGACTGCCTCTCAATAAGAAAGAACAACCCCCAAAATATTTATTCTCATTCACTCTCTGAATTAAAATCTTGTCCTGATGAATTTGTCTGTGTTTGTGCTGTTTTCAGAAGAGTTTAGACATGAACTCTTATTGAATATTTTAACACCAATATTGACATTATTCCAACACGCCTGATCTTCCTTTATAGGCTCCCTCCTTGGCATAGATTTGCCTTTGTTCATGTTGTTTGAGCCACCTTGAGGAACTGAATCAGAATGGGAGAAGGTTCATTCTGACTGGTGGTCAGAACCAGACCCTTTCTCAAGTCTCATTGGAAATACTGCTAATAAGCCAAATCCTTTGTTAATTGAAATCCTACCACTGATGGGCCAATGATATCTTTTTGTCAAATATCTTGGAACATGACAATAGTCTGAAACACCTTCTATACAGTTAATATAAAATCCACTTTTGGACAAAATGCCTTCCAGGCATTACAAGGTTCAAAAAATAAATGCTTTAATTATAACTCTTTACCTAGATACCAAGAAATTGCTGGAAATTATATTACTCAAGCCAAAATATTTGATTTTGAGATATATGTAAAAGATGGTATCAAAACTTAGGTTATTTGTTCATTCCTTTAACAAGTGTTTATGGATCATCTAGTACATAACACTACTAGGTATTGGGGGAGACAGTAGTGAACAATAGTAATAGCTAATACTTTTTAAATGCTTGTGAGATGTCAAATTTACTGTAAGTATGCCATGTGAATTACTTCATAACTCTCTAAGGTTGACATTATTATTAATCCCATTTTATAGGTAAGGAAATTGAGGCACAGAGATAATTTGCTCAAGGTCATATAAGTAGTGAAGCTGGGATTTGAATTCAGAGAACCTGCCAAAGGACTATGTTCTTAATCATCCTGTAAAACTGCCTTTAGTTAATACTCTATCTTACCAAGGCCCTGAAGCCTTCCATGATCTGGTCCAACACTTGTCTTGCCTCATTTTCTGCCATGCTCACTCCTCTCCAGTCACACTGGTGTCCTTGCTGTTCCTTGAATATTTCTAATTCTCACCTACCTCAAGGCCTCTGAAACTACTGCTCCCTTTGCCTGCAACTCTTAGACCCAAATATCCACATGAGACTTTAGTCTCCTCACTTCAGCCTTTGTCTTCAAATATCACCTCAACAGAGTGGCCTTCCCCCACCCACCTATCCATAAATAAGCCCCCCTTGCCCCGTCCCTCATTCTCTATTCCTTTAAGCTGCATTGCTTACTTTTCTAGCACTTATTATATTTTTCATATCTGTTGATTCACCAGAATGTAAGCTTTACCAGGGCAGATAATTTGACTGATGTGACTATAGGGTCATCAGCTTCTAGAACAGGCCCAGCCCACAGAATCACTTGAACATTTGCTGGATAAAAGGAGGAAGGAAGAGAAGGAGAGAGGGAGGAAGACTAATTAATTCACTAATATTATAATACTGGTTGTACAATCAGTATGTATTTCTAAGCCAAGCACACTAAAATATGACTTTCATAATTTCTCACTTGTAACTCCAAAGATTTCCTGTCATTTCTTAAGTAGCTAAAGATTCTAGCTCTAGCTTTCATAATGCCCAAGGATGCTTAAAAATAAGAATACAAATTAATTCTTTGATTACAATTGTACTCACAAACGCTAACATTTTATTAATCATTTTAATAGGCCCCAGGCACTGAGCTAAGCACTTCATACAGCTTAACTCATTTTCTTGTCACAAGAGTGCTTTTAATAAGAAACAAGTATGCAGTGTTGATCTGTGTGGGCTCTGGGGTCAGCCCAGATTTAAATCCTGGATCTACCACTGATTCCCTGGGTGACCCCTCACCTATAAAGAGAATAGGATATGAACCATAAGTAATATGGTCATTAGGAGACTCAAATGAGATCACTCATGTGAAGTGCTTGGATTAGAATCTGGCACAGAATAAACATTCAAAAATCTTAGCTATTATTATCCCCAATCTTCCTATAAGGGCCCAGACTGAAAACAATTATGTAGCTTGCCCAAGGTCACAAACAACTAAGAAGTAGGATTGGGCTGTTTGATGTCAAAGTTTTGTCCACTACACCACATTTTCTGTCTTTGTAAGTCTAGCTCCTTGCTCAAAGGGACTCCAGGGAAGTAAATGTAGTGTGGGAAATTGTATCGACTTTCTTGGCTAGTATTCTCTTTTAAGATATGAGAGTCAAGCGTTTATGAGCTTGCATAGGGAATTATTACATGTTTGTAAATAGAATTAGGCTGGATAATGGTGACCTTGAGAGCCATGTATATTTACACCTCTGGTCTCAAAAAACTATTCATTTTCTCATATGGCTTGATTATCTAAGTGTGAAAGGGAAAATAATAATGCTTCCTGAAGAAACTGTAGAGAATACCTTTATGATTTGAGGGTAGGCAAAAATTTCTTAGGATGCAAAGGGCACTAAGGATAAATAAAATGATAAATTGGAGTATATTAAAATTAGGAATTCTTTTCACTAAAAGACACCATTAATAGGATGAAAAGAGAAGCCACAGAATGGAAAAATATATTTGCAATACTTACAACCTACAAAGAATTCTTACAAATCAAATCAAAGAACCTTACAAATCAATAATAGAAAGCCAGTTGACCCAAAAGAAAAGTAAGAAAAGACAAAAAGAGGTATTTCACAAAAAAAGGTCATCAAAATGGCAATTAAACATGTTTCTTTGTCTTTTTATCTACCACAACTCTCAATTGACTTCCACAGGTTAGAAAATCCAGAAAAATCAAGAACTGTGCTACTGCAGTCAGAGAATCAAAGGTAAACAAGTCATAATTCATATCTACAAGGATCATCCTGTTGAAATCCATGCAAGGCATAATGTCTTAGACAAGGTGTAAAGCACGTGGTGGTAACTCAGCTGAATTCTCAACAAGGGCAAGAGTCTTCAGAGGAGGTGTCACTGAGCTGTGCCCCGTTGGTAACTGTCTGCAGAATATATTCCACCAAAGTTCCATGGGCACTTGAGACCAAAAAATGAAGCAGGCCACTATATGTATCATACTAGTAGCAGTTTACTAGGGGACTTACAAACCAGGAGCTGGTCCTGGGTGACTGCAGGATGTTCAGAGTAGCAATCAGCACCAGCCAGGGGATTACAGAGGGTTATATTGGTAAGAACAAAGAAGGCAGTGGGCTAGACAGGGATTTGCAAGGTCGTAAACATGTTTCTTTGAAGTTACTGATATGTAGCTGGAATGGTTGTAGTACAGGTAGCTATGGTGCCCAGAAATGTGCACACTTTAAGATGCACTTACAGAGGGATTTTTGTCTCAACTAGGAATTTATGACTTCTCTGTATTATGGCCTGGCATACCACCCCTCAAAAAACTCACTCTTGGGGTGGGGTTGAATGGGACCTTACATATATATTTTTAATGTAATATTATTACAAAGTCAATAAAAAATAAAAATTAAAAAAATTAAAAAACCCTCACTCTTAACATTCTATACGCTCTTCTTCTGTGAATATCCCTGATTCACAATTGAGGGGCACATCTGGAGGCAGAATCTACAACAATATGGAATATATATGCTAATACCTATGCCTGTTAATGCCAAGGGGAAAATTAGTAAAGCAGATCCCCAAATACCACTCTGTTTAGGTTAAGAGACAAAACTGTCCAAGGCATTCCATCTCTGCTGGAATTCAGCAACTGTTCAGACACCTAGTATTCAGTCTAATTAAGGGCTGCAGCTACTTTGGTTGCCCATTTCAGGAATTCATTTGTTGCCACCATAAAGATAAAGAACGTTTGACAAAATACAAGCTGTTTTGTAGGAACAAACATGGGAAGATCTTGACTGTTCAGTAAGATGCAAGTTATTGGCCCATATCCTGACACGATAGCTCCCAACATTGGCTTCTTCCCCGGGGAGGTAGAGCAAACTTTAGCCCCCAAGGATATGACATTATATAAAGGAGCCGTGTATTAAGTTGTAATAGGAGAGCAACTTCTGCCCCAACTTCTATAGAAAAGGCTGTCTGTAAACTAGAGCAACAGAGACCTTCTACATACAATACTGGGGTCAGAGTTATTTTTAATTCCTTTCTCTGTCTCCAAGGAATAAGAATACCTCTCCTCTTGGGTGGCAGTTTTCAGAGTAAGCCACACAAATTTGGTGGGTGCTTTGGATTATGTCCTGTGGCAATCTCAGTACTAGTCTGTGTTCTGTTACAATAGGAGGAATACCTTGTTCTGCTGTTACTTCTGTTCTTGTTGATGATGGATGGACACTGGGGCCCTGGAATGCTCCTGTGGTGAAGTCTGTCCAGTCATCGGTGCAGTATTTATTAGCCTATTTGCTACCTGAAAACATGCAATGAGGGCTTTGGAGACAACTGCTGCAGCTGTTGTTTTAACATACCATTCTTATTCTATCAGGCCAGGGGCCTGGGACCTGCATGGCAGGTGAACATGCCAGGCAACTTTTCTTTCTTGTGCCTAATCCTGGACTTGGTGGCCTATAAAATTCTTTGGTCACGGTCAACATGTTGTGGGTACCTACAGAAAAGTTTGTTGAGTCCTCATATTGTTGAAGCTTGGTTTGCTCATCAACACTCAAAAGCCTACAGAATGCCTGTGGCAGTATCTACCCAGGTCAGTACATGCTTTTGTCCATCTGAAAGAGGAAGGGGTCCTCTGTAATCTAGTTGCTGGCATTGCCTGGCCTGCATTCCCAATGGTGTCTGCACCATATTTTGGGGTAGGGGGCACCTCCGTCAGGCATATGTTGGACAGGGCTCACAGGCCATAAGCACAATGCTATATTTCAAAGGGAAATGTAACCTGTTATATAATTCCCTAAATCTTAAGATCTTTGTGTCCCAGTTTACAGTGTAGCCTATCTGCTTGGTTGTGGTTTTCATCAACCCATCTAATTTTAGCTAAGGTATTGAATTCCAAATTTCCCAGAGGCCTATGTAAAGTATGGGCTGGAACATATGGGTTTTGTGCCCTAACCTAGATATCTTCCCACAGGGCTTAACCCCACCTGTCCTTAACAGTTACGGTCCATTTCTCCTGCCTTCACTGTCCCATCCAGAGAGTCAGACTACAGTACAAGCTCAGCTCTTAGTGCATATGGAGATCGGCATAGGCTCATGGACTGTAACCCTCCAAGTGGTTCATAGCTCAGCCTATTGACTGCTGTGATGTTCTCCTTCATCCATCCATATGGTGGTCACAGTTATTTGAATGGCTATTGCTCACAATGGGGAAGGGGGGCTTCCTTCTTCAAGCATCATCAGTATACCAGGCAGTGGGAGCTCCTACACCTTCTATTATTGTTGCTACTTTCTCTATTGTTGGCATGGATGGTGTAGGGAAGTTCAGATTCTCTCTATATATAACTGGCCGCAATAATTTATGTAATTGCTCAGATAGTGGGCTAGTATAGAGAGAACTCCATTGCTGTAAATAAGTATGTCATTTTTGTAGTGTGCTAGCCTATACATAAGCACTTTTGCGTTAAATACAGTGTCTTCGACTCATCCACTTAATGGCAAAGATGTTTGCACAGTTATTGACAATGTCATCATTTTAGGCTCAGTTTGTATAAGTGCAAGATATGTCGCCAACAGTTGTTTTTCAGTAGGACTATATCGCTGTTCTATTCCTTTCTGTACCTGGGACCAGAACATGAGTGGTACTCACTTCCTATTTTGTTTTGCCACAGGCCCCTCCTGAACCCTTCTGGGTAGCTGGCAACATCCAATTCACAAGCTTGCCCTACGTTTAAAGTACCTAGTGACTGGATCTGTTTTACAGCTATTTTTGTTGTTGGAATGCTTGCTCAGCCTCAGTGTCCCAATGCTGCTGAGCACCACTCACCCCCCACCCCCTTTATATCAGTCTATATAATGGTTGAATTATTTGAGTTAGGTGGGATATGAAAGGTCTCCAGTAATTTATGGTGCAGGGAGATGGACACATTTGTATGACTGCTTTGACCACTGCCAGATGACATTTGTCTTACCCAACCAAACCACCCATAGGAATTTTTACAGACTTTCCCTGGATCTTGGCATCATTGATGGCCCATCCTCCATTTTAAAAGCTGCTGTTTGCAGAAATGAAAAACTTATATGGAGGGTAAAGAGGAACGAATTTGGAGGACTCACACATTTCTATTTTAAAATGTATTACAAAGCTAGGTAACCAAAAAAGCACAGTACTGGCAGAAGGTCAGACATAGATAGCAGAACTGAATTGAGAGCTCACTAATAACTTCCACATTCAGGACCAAGGATTGGTTTTAACAGGGTACAAAGTCCACTCGAAGTCCCCTGGGGAAAGAATAGTCTCTTCAACAAATGGTGTTGGGAAAACTGTACATCCACATGCAAAAGAATGAAATATTCCCCTACCTCACACCCTATATATAATGTAACTCAAAATGGATGAAAAACCTAAATATAAGTATCAAAACTATAAAACTCCTTAAAGAAAACATAGGGAAGCATATTCAGGACACTGTGTTAGGCAATGGTTTCTTAGACTTTATACCAAAGGCATAAATAACAAATGGAAAAATAAATGGGACTTTCTCAAAATTAAAAACTTTTGTTCATCAAAGCACTTCATCATGAAAATGAAAAGACAAGACAAAGAACAGGAAAAAATATTTGGAAACCACATATCCAATAAGTGTTTAGTATGCAGAATATATAAAGAAATTCTACAACTCAAAACAATAGGACAAAAGGACAAACAACCCAATTCAAAAATGGGCCAAAGACTTTAACAGACATTTCTCCAAAGAAGATATACAAATAGGCGACAGTACATGAAAAGATGCTCAACATCACTAGCCATTAGGGAAATGCGAATCAAAACCACAATGAGATACCATTTCATACTTACTAGAATGGCTACTATTTTTAAAAAAAAACAGAAAAGAACAAGTGTTGGAGAGGATGTGGAGAAATAGGAACACTCATTCATTGTTCATGAGAATGTAAAATGGTTCAGCTGCTGCAGAAGCCATGTGGTGGGTCCTCAGAAAGTTAAGTATAGAATTACCATATAACCCTTTATTCCCATTTCTAGTATGTACTTAAAAGAATTGAAAGCAGGGACTCAAACAGATATTTGCACATTGATGTTCATTGTGGAATTATTCACAATTGCCGAAAGGTTGAAGCAACCCAAATATCCATCAACAATGAATGGATAAATAGGTAGTACATACAATGGAATTTTATTTAGCTGTAAAAAGGAATCAAGTTCTGATACATGTGATAATATAGATGAACCCTGAGCACATCATGCTGAGTGAAATAAGCCAGACACAAAAGGACAAACATTGTTTGATCTAATTATGAAATAATTAGAATAAGCAAATTTATAGTCAGAAACTAGAATACAGTTTCCCAGGAGTTGGAGTGGAAGTAGGGAATGAGGAGTTAATGCTTAACTCGTAAAAGTTTCTGTTTGTGGTGATGGAAAAGTTCTAGTAATGGATGGTAATGTAAATGTAATTAACTCTGCTGAATTATATACTTGAATGTGTCTAAATGGGGAAATTTTAGATTGTATATATGCTACTGTTATTAGAATAAAAATTTTAAAAATGGTTGGACCATATGAACAATACAAACCATCAACCCTAATGTAAACTATGGACTATAATTAATAGTATAATTATAATAATATTGCTTCATTAACTGTAACAAAGTTACCACACTAATGCAAAATGATAATGGTAGGGAAATCTGTGTGTGTGAGGGGGGATATAAGGGAATTCTGTCTTTTCTGCATGATTTTTCTGTAAATCAACAACTTCTTCAATAGAATAGATTTTTAAAAGCCTATTATAAATCAACAGTAATAAAGTCATTGTCTTACTGGTATAGGGCTAAACATGTAGACCAATGGATGAGAATTGAAACTCCAGAAATAAACCCCATATATTTATGGTGAAAAAAATAAAAATAAAAATAAAAATAAAATAAATAAAAGGTGCTGTAATGGGGGGGGGGGGGAGCTGCCATTTCTAGAGATGTAATACCATCAGAAATCTGTATAATATTGTCAATTTAGTGAAACACAGCAACATTCGGTCGCTTTTCCCATCTTACTAGATCAACAGTCACCATTCTGTGGCAGATGATGGGGCTATGTAGGTACCCTTGTGGCAAAACCTGGAAAGCATGGCACTGCCCTCCTCACATAAATGCAAACTGATCTTGGATATCTTTGGCTAGTGGGATACTGAAAAAGGCATAAACCAGCTCTAATACATAATGGGACTCTCCTAATTGGGTTGATAAGTTATTAAGAAGCATTGTGATATTAGGCATAGCTGCATGCATAGAAGGAACAACCACATTTAATTCTCAGTAATCAACTGTCATTTTCCAATTACCATCAGGTTTTTCTACTAGCCATACAGGACTATTAAGTGGGTCTATGCTGGTCTTATAATCCCCATTCTGGCCAATTCTTTTAATGTCTCACTGATTACAGCATGTCTACCAGATGACAATTATTGTTTGGTATGGATGACCCTCCTGGGTGGAGGGAGGTGCACTGGGGACCAATGAACAGCACCCCATACCATTGATTCCATATTGCAAATACAAAAGCAAAATTCACTGGTGGCAGTGGTAAGGTCTAGGTTTTATAACACATCCACCCTTAGTATATATTTGGGTATGGAAGAAATATATGCAATATACCTTCAGGAGTGAGGTACCCAATTTGTAATGATAGGGTGGTTTGCACTTGTATATATTTTCTCCCATACCCTTCTATTACCTTTAGGGGCCCATTTTAATCTCTGGACAATCCTATAGATGAATGTGCATTCTGTCCCAGTATCAACAAGGGCTACAAAAATTGGGCAGACTATTTTTTGGAGACTAGCAGATAACTAGCTCTACCTGAGTCCTCCGATAGATAGGCTACTGTCACCCACATTTGCGGGTGACTATAGCCCCATCCCTACTCTTCAGGGGTATCCACCCCTTTATACCAGACACTATTCTCGGGGGATGCCGTGGGAGTGATAACTGGTGGCAAAGATTTAGACGTAGGCAAAGGCTGACGTTTATTCTCCTCAGGCAGCTTTTATCAGAGTCCTACTATAGCATTATGTTGTTTTTTTTCTATTGAGGTGCCTGAAGCAATTAAATTAGTCCATAATTGTTACAGTTACACGTGCAGGCCCCCTTTGCCCCTTTCCTTCGGACGTCACTTTGCATACTTTCCTAACCTCTTTCGACTATCTTTTATGCCTCACCCAGGTCTGCTATTGCCTGTGCCACCCGGTGAATGGCCTTGCCAACCAATAGGCTGAAAATAGCTACTGCTGTCCCATGCCAACTGGAGGCATGGTTTGGAGGACTTTACGCCTCATACTGGACATGAACAGTTCATCATCAGGTCCACAGAAGTGTTCAGCATATACTGCATGCTTCATATCCAGTTCTCTGACTAAGTCCTGTAATTCTTCCATAGATGACCATTTGCCCATTGTCGAGCCAATTTTGTAGCTAAAATGCACCACACATAACTTATAATGCCAGCTGGTCTTTGCTGTGCCTGCTAAAGATGCTGACAAAGAGAGGGATGTGTAGTTATGGCAGCCATTTGTGCCATTTCCACACCTGAAAGCATAATACTGTCTCCCACTATGTCTCACAATCTTAGTAACCAAGTGGCTGTGCTCTCTCAGGTCTTTTATTTAAACTTTCTGTTAATTCTAATTCTGAGGGGGTATACTCCCTCATTATTGTTTTTAAATATATATATATATAATAAAAAGTTACATAAAATATGTAGAGGATTCCCATATACTTCATCCCTTCCCCTTCCCACATTTCCCCTATTAATAACATCTTACATTAGTGTGGTACATTTGTTATATTTAATCAACAGATATTAAAGCATTGCTGCTAACCCAGGTGTATAGTTTACATTATGGTTTACACTTTGCACGGTGCAATTTTATAGATTTTGACAAAAGGTACAGGGGCCTGTATCCCTCATTGTAATATCAAAAAGAACCATTCCAATGCCTTAAAAATACCCTATGCCCCACCTATTTTTCCCTCCTCCTCCCTTCATGATATCTGGTAACCACTGTCTTTATATCAAAAACTCTTCTGTTACTACAATAATATTGTCTTCCTTGGTCCATGGTTGCATTTCCCCCTTTATATTTGCTCATTCCTTGCTCTTGAGGATTTTGGGTAGTGATGCCAACTCTGCTTCAGATTGAGTAGGGACTCATCTTATGGGGCACCTGGAGGGAACTGTTTTGCTTGCAGTTGCAGACACTGTTTTTTGGAATGTGTGTTGTCCATCATTATCACATTGTTATTTGTCCTGGGAGAGTCCAATGAGTGGGAGAGTAGATGCTGCAACTCTGCTGAGATTCAGGGCTCAACCAACATATGAACAGACTGAAGATTTAAGTTTCTGTGACATATATTTAGTGGGTATAGTGCTAATTATAGGTCCCCTCACTACTGTTTGCTTCTGAGCAATGATCTCTTCCCAAGGGTCGTTAGGACCTCTGGTTACTTTCGCACTTGAAGTTGGCCACCCTGGGATTTCCCCCACGGATTCCCATTTCCCTCTATTTATTTTTTTTTTTCTGGTCTCCTGGCTGGCTTGCCAATTGTCTGGCCATGAACCTACAGATAAGTTCTGCCAAAGTTCAATGGGTGCTTAAAATCAAAAAAAAAAGGAAGAATGTCACTCCATGTCGCACAATAGTAATAGTTTATTAGGAAATTTACAAACCAGGAGTCGGTCCTGAGCAGCTGCAGATCATTCAGAGAGCACTCTGCATCTCCCAGGGAACTCAAGGGGGTATGTGGAGTAAGGACAAGGAAGGCACAGAGCCAAGTAGGGATTTACAAGGTTGTAAACATGTTCCTTTGAAGTTACTGATATGTAGGAGGAGTAGTTCCAGGACAGACAGCGATCCTGCTCAGGAATGTGCCCACTCACTTTTTAGGTGCACCTATAGGAGGTTTTTTGTTTTATTTTCTTTTTGTCTTAACAAGTAATTTTTGGCTTCTCTAGTTTATGGCCTGTTTGTCTCCACTTGACGGGGCCTTGCAGGAGGGCTGATGGTAGAAGGGAGAAAGTGGGTGATAGGGGCAAATCTAAGCAATTCTCCAAAGTGGTACCTTTTCAATGATTGGGGAGACACAGGACTACAAACACCAGGAGTCACTCTGCTAGCTCTCAAAGAGAAAACTGATTGAAAGACAGTCCCTTTTTTATTAACTTACTCCATCAACCAGAGGAATAGGTACTGCCTTTGTTCTGGCTGTAACTCCCTGCCTTCCCTCCCCTTCCTCCACCAAATTCTAGCCAGGCCTTTGTCTGAAGGTCCCTCCTCTTGGTTGGGAGCCTCCTCTTGGTTGTTCCACATTTTTTTTCAGGCCAGGCTTGACCTGACATCATTACAATTCATTTTGGTTTCCTTTTTACATCTCCAGTGAAATCACTTTTGTAGGTCCTCAGCTTTTAGCTTCTGGAAACTGCAGGGCAGGTAGCATATGCAATATTTTAGTTAATTGATTATGAGTACAGGACACAAACTCCTTCTCCCTTGAAAGATTTCCAGTGTCATGCCTCTATGCCAAGCCTCTGAAGGTGTCCTCAAGAGATGAGCTCTCCAAAATTGCTGCATCTATTCAAGGAAACTTTGAATCACTGGACCTTGTAGAATTGGCTAAAAAGCAGCCAGGGTGGTGCAACTCTTCGGGCAGGAATCTGGTCCTTTTGCCGAAAAGTATAGCATGGCGACACAGCTGTTATACGGAGGTACCCCTAGATGTTACACAGGTTTCACATTCCAGAAGTTTGGAAAGTTGGCTGCAACAGCCATGGGAGGTAGATTTCTTTTCTCTTTCAGCTTGCAAACCCTACTGGGTGCATCAAATTTGAGTATAGAATGAACCGGTACTGAGGGTGTGCTGTGCTGAAGGTATTGTAGTTGGTGGGACGGTCTTAAGGAAGCCAACTGTAGCAGTTTGATATGGTTATGAATTCCAAAAACAGATATTGGATTATGTTTGTAATCTGCTCTTTACCTGGATGTGATTA
Organism: Dasypus novemcinctus; assembly: GCF_030445035.2. Lineage (NCBI taxonomy): Eukaryota > Metazoa > Chordata > Mammalia > Cingulata > Dasypodidae > Dasypus > Dasypus novemcinctus. The sequence goes on from NC_080684.1 coordinate 58,509,686, forward strand.
AGTTTTGATTGGGCCATGTCATTAGGGTATCAATGACCTCATCAAATTGTGGGGACTCACAGATTAAAGGCATGGCAAAGGACAGGTTGAGGGTTTTTGATATTGGAGTTTTGATGTTGGAGTTCGATGCTGAAGCCTAAGCAGGAGCCCTGGGAAGTAAGCGCACGAGGAAACAGAAGCAAGCCCCAGGAAGAGATGAACCCTGAGCCCAGGAAGAAGCAAACCCTGGGAAGAGAGGAACCCTGAACACACAGAGAAGCAAGACCCTGGAAAAGAGGAACCCAGGAAGCCCGAACCCTTGCAGATTCCGGCAGCCATCTTACTCCAACACGTGAAAATATACTTTGGTGAGGGAAGAAACTTATGCTTTACGGCCTGGTATCTATAAGCTCCTATCCCAAATAAATACCCTTTATAAAAACCAACCAATTTCTGGTATTTTGCATCAACATCCCTTTGGCTGACTAATACAGATTGGTACCGAGCATTGGGGAAGGGTTTTTGCAGTTACAGAAATGCTGGAAAAGTTTTAAAATGGGTAAGGGGTATTTTTTGGAAGAATTGTGAGAAGCTTGATGGAGAAACTATAGATCACTTTGAAAAGACTGTTGATAGCAATATGAATGCTAAAGAGATGTTTTGTTGTTGTTGTTGTTTTTTGATTTTTGATTTTTGATTTCTCTCCCCTACCCCCCCGCCCAGTTGTCTGCTCTCTATGTCCATTTGCTGTGTGTTCTTCTGTGACCGCTTCTATCCTTATCAGTGGCACCAGGAATCTGTGTTTCTTTTTGTTGCATCATCTTGTTGTGTCAGCTCTCTGTGTGTGTGGTGCCATTCTTGGGCAGGCTGCACTTTCTTTCCCACTGGGTGGCTCTCCTTACGGGGCTCGCTCCTTGCGTATGGGACTCCCCTATGCGGGGGACACCCCTGCGTGGCAGGGCACTCCTTATGAGCATCAGCGCTGCATGTGGGCCAGCTCCACATGGGTTAAGGAGGCCCGGGGTTTGAACCACAGACCTCCCATGTGGTAGGCAGATGCCCTATCCATTGGGCCAAGTCCACTTCCCTAGGTAAATGATGAAACTATTATTAGAAACTGGAGGAAAGGCAAACCATGTTTTAAAGTTGCAGAGAACTTAGCAAGATTAAGCCTGGTGATTTATAGAAGGCAGACTTTGAAAATGGTGAGCCTGAGCATTTAGCTGAAGAACTTTCCAAAGAAAACACAGCTTGGCTTCTCCTTGGAGTTTATAGCAAAATGCTAGAAGAGAGAGTTATGCTGAGGACTGAACTGTCAGGCACAAAGAAAACAGAAACTGATTCTGGAAATTCCAAGCTTCTGGAAATTAGGCTCCCAGATGAAAGTGCCCCATTGGAGGACCTAACCAAACTTGGAACTTGTAAATCAGAATTGAATATGCAGTTATCTAGGAAAGACTTGTGGAAAGTCTTACTGTCTGATGGCTTGGACCTCTGTATTCTGCATGCCAAACCAACAAGCTTTTTGAGAGAGCTGTATGAACAAAATCACTGTCAGCTTGGACTAAAAGGACATGGAAAGGAGAGATTGAAGGAGAAACAGCTTTAAGAGGAAAACCATGGAAGCTGAGATCTAGAATTAAGACATCGCCTTGGGCCAAGAGAGGAACCCCACCTATGTGTACAGAGAGGGTGAGTTTGACCCAGCAGTCGAGTTTTGCCATTCTAGGGTACAGGGAGGGTGGAGCACATTCCCCAAAGATTATGTTGGTTAAGGTCAGCACCGCACAGGTCTGAGAGGGATGGACCTGTTCCCCATGGATTAGGGGAGGCTAGGTGGTCAACTTGTTGCTCTGAGAAGGTTGAGTCTCTATGCCAAAGGTTAGGGAAGGCCAAGTGGTCAACTCGTTGCTCTGAGAGGGTTGAGCCTGTATGCCAAAGGTTAGGGGGAATGTTGTCTTCCCATCACTGTACTAGGAAGGTTAAAACTCTAGACCAAAGATTGGGTAAGGTGTGGCAATCACCCCAGCACTCTTGGATGGTAAGATCTGGAGCTTGGTCAATGCCCAGATGCTTGATGAGGGTGGAACCAAGAAAATGGCCATTGGGCAGGCATGTGGAAAGGGTGGGTTCCCATAAGGCCCCAAGAAGAAACCATCATCTTAAGAATGACTCTCAGACTGAAATCAAATGGAGGATGCCCTATAGGTTTACTGAAATGTAGAGGACCCGTGACTCATGATTCCCTCCAATTTCTCCTTATTGTAATGAAAATATTTATCCTTTGTCTATCCATTTGTGTGTTGGAAACAGATAAATTGTTTTGTAAGTTTCAGAGGTCTATAATAGATAGGACTTTGCTCCAAGAAAAACTGTATTTCTTTAGATTGATTGTGATATGATTTAGTACTTGCATTGTTAATGATTTAGAGTTTTTTCAAATATTGTAATGTCTTTTTGGAATTCAGAGGGTGGAGTGTAGCAGTTTGATATGGTTATGAATTCCAAAAATAGATATTAGATTTTGTTTGTAATCTGATGTGTACTTGGGATTAATTTATGATTAGGGCTTTGTTTGGCCACATCATTAGGGCGTTGAATCCCCACCCCTTTTTGGTTGGAACTCACAGATAAAAGGCATGGCAAAGGACAGAGTTGAGGGGTTTTGATGTTGGAGTTTGATACTGAAGCCTTAAGCCGCAGTCCTGGTATGTAAGCTCACAGAGGAAACAGAAGAAAGCCCCAGGAAGAGATGAACCCTGAACCCAGGAAGAAGCAAACCCTGGGAAGAGAGGAACTCTGAACCTAGAAAGAAGCAAGACCCTAGAAGGGAGGAACCCAGGAAGCCTGAACCCTCGAAGACGTTGGAAGCCATCTTGCTCAAACACGTGAAAATAGACTTTGGTGAGGGCAATAACTTATGCTTTATGGCCTGGTATCTGTATGCTCCTACCCCAAGTAAATACCCTTTATAAGAATGAACCAATTTCTGGTATTTTGCATCAGCACTCTTTGGCTGACTAATACACAATAGCAAGTAAAGAAATTGAATCAGTACTCATAAACCTCCCATCAAAGGAAAGTGCAAGACCAGATGGCTTTACTGGTGAATTTTACCAAACATTCCAAGAATTAATACCAATTCTGTTCAAACTCTTCCAATAAATTTTAGAAGAGAGAACACTATTTAACTCACTCTATGAGACCAACATCACCTTAATACCAAAGCCAGATAAAGATACTACAAGAAAAGAAAATTACAAACTAAATTCTCTTATGAATGTAGATGTAAAAATCCTCAAGAAAATACTTGCAAATTGAATCCAACAGCATGTTAAAAGAATTACACACCATGATCAAATGGGATTTGTCTCAGTTATGCAAGGGTGTTTCATTGCAAAAAAAAAAAAAAATAACATAATACACCACATTAATGGAATGAAGAATGAAAACCACATGATCATCTCAATTGCTACAGAAAATGCATTTGACAAAATCTACCACTCTCCATTCCCATCTTGATAAAAATACTTAGAAAAATTGAAATAAAAGGAAACTTCCTCAACATGATAAAAGGCATATTTTTAAAAATGCACCACTAACACCATACTCAATAGTGAAAGATTCAAAGCTTTTCCTCTAAGACCAGGAACAAGACAAGGATATGCACTGTTACCATTGTTATTCAACATTGTACTGGAAGTTCTAGCCCAAGCAGTAAGGCAAGAAATAAATAAATAAAAGGCATTCCAACTGAAAGGGAAGAAGTAAATCTCTTTCCCTATTTACGATGACATGATCCTATATATAGAAAATCCTGAAAAATCCACAACAAAGCTCCTAGAGCTAATAAATGAATTCAGCAAAGTGGTGGGGTACAAGATCAACCCCACAAAAATCAGTGGTGTTTCTGTACACTGGTAATAAACAATTTGAAGAGGAATTCATGAAAAAATTCCATTAACAATAACAACTAAAAAAGTCAAATATCTCCAAATAAATTTAACCAAGTTTGTGAAGGACTCATACCCAGAACTACAAAACATTGTTAAAATAAATCAAAGAAGACCTAAGTAAATAAGATGTTCTATGTTCATGGACTAGAAAACTTAATTTCACTAAGATGTCACATCTACCCAAAGTGATTTACAGATTCAAGGCAATCCCAAACAAAACTCCAATAGCCTTCTTTGCAGAAGTGGAAAAACCAATCATCAAATTTTAATGGAAGGGTAAGTGGCCCTGAGTAGTCAAATCATCTTGAAAAGAAGAATGAAATTGGAGGCCTCATGTACTTCCCATACAGCGTGGTACTGGCACAAGGATAGGTCAGTGGGATAGAATTGAGAGTTCAGAATTGACCTTTACATCTATGGCCAAATGATTTTTTTTTTAAGGAGGTCCTCAAGATTGAACCCAGGCCCTCAGTGGGAAGCAAGAGCTCAATCTACTGAGCTATAACTGCTCCCTTCCAACTAATTTCTTTTAAGATTTATTTTTTAAAATTTATTCCCTCACCCCTCATTGTTTCATTTGTTGTCCACTCTCTGTGTCCATTTACTGTGTACTCTCTGTTTCTGCTCATCTTCTCTTCAGGAGGCACTGAGAACTGAACCTGGGATGTATCATGTGGAAGAGAGAAACTAAATTGCTTGAGCCATCTCCTCTCCCTGCTTTGTTGTCTCTCTTGTTGTGTTTCCTCTTCATGTCCCTTGTTGCATCATCTTGTTGGGTCAGCTCACCATGCCAGCCCATTGTGCCAGCTCTTTGTCTTGCTCATCTTCTCCAGGAAGCACTGGGAATCAAACTCAGAACCTCCCATGCTGTAGGTGGTAGCTCAGTCACTTGATCCACATCTGCTTCCCCCTCCAACTGATTTTTGAGATGCAAGTCAACTCAATGTGGAATAAATTACACCAAATACAAGAATTAATTCAAAATGGATCAGAGACCTAAATATGAGAACAAAATATAAAATTCCTAGAAGAAAACAAAGGGCAGCATCCTCAAGAACTTTTGCTAGGCAACTCTTTCTTAGACTTTATACCCAAAGCATGAGCAATAAAATAATAAATAGATAAATGGGACTTTATCAAAATTAAAAACTTTTGTGCATCAAAATACATCGTCATTAAAGTAAAAAGACAATCTACAGAATGGGAAACAAATTTGGACACCACATATCTGATAATAATTAATATCCAGAATATATAAAGAAATCCTACAACTCAAGAACAAAAAGACAAACAACTCAATTAAAGAATGGGAGAAACACTTGGGTAGATATTTCTCCAAAGAAGATATACAAATGGCCAATAAACACATGCAAAGATGTTTTCTCATTATACATTTCATAAGCACTTCAATAGCCATTAGAGAAATGCAAATAAAAACCATAAGGAGATATTATTTCACATCCACTAGAATGGCTACTATTAAAAAAAACAAAATAGCAAGTGTTAGAGAGAATGTGGAGAAATAGGAACACTCATTCATGTGTTGTTGGGAATGTAAAATGGTGCAGTAATGAGGAAAACAGTCCAGCAGTTCTTCAAAAAATTAAGTATAGAATTACACTATAACCAGCAATCCCAGAACAATTGAAGGCAGGGACTCAACCAAATATTTGCACACTAATGTTTATAATGGCATTATTAATAATTGCCAAAATGTGAGAGCAACCCAAGTGTCCATCAACAAATGAATGGATAAATAAAATGTGGTATATACATACAATGGAATATTATTCAGCTGTAAAAAGGAATGAAGTTTTGATACATGTGACAACATGGATGAACCTAGAAGACATCATGTTGAGTGAAATAAGCCAGGCACAAAAGGACAGTGTTTGTCATCTCACTGATATGAAAAATTATAATATAAGCAAATTCATGGAGTCAGAAAGTAGAATACTGGTTTACAGGGGCTGGTGTGAGGGTAGGGAATGGGAAGTTAATGCTCAGTTGGTACAGTTTGGGGTGATAGAAAAATTTTAGTAATGGATTAGGTAATGGTAGCACAACATTGTGAATGCAATTAATACCACTGAATTATATGTTTGAATATGTTTAAAAGGGAGAAATTTTAGGTTTATATATGTTACTAAAATAAAAACAAAAACAAAAACACTATGGAACATGTTTAACACCGTGACTCTATGTAAACCATGGACTATAGTTAACAGTATAGTTATAACATATAATCATCAACTGTAACAAATATACAACACTAATGCAAAGTGTTAATAGGGAAAACTGTGTTAGGGAGGGTAAATGAGAAACCTGTATTTTTTGTATGATTTTTCTGTGAACCTATAACTTCTCTTTTTAAAAAAAAAAAATGTTTTTCAAAGTTCATCTACCCTGCTGGAGAGGGCATGTGAAGATACATATGGGAAGGGAGAGGCCCAGGGCACCTAGGGAAAGCAGGAGGTCCAGCCTTCCTTCGGTAGTCCAGATGAGCTCAGCTTTCAGCTCTCCCTGCCAAGGGGTCATAAATGTGGATGAAGCATCTTTTGTGTTCCAGTCCCATGCACAGCAGTGTAAGATTTCCACATGGTATCCACCTCACAGAATCATGAGAAATAATTTAAAAATTCTACCAAGCCATCAAGTTAACCAGTAACTATAATTTTTCCAGCACTCAAAAGGTAAGAACGGATCTTGGCATCAAGCAGCTATGTGAGGCTGTTGGGTATGGAGTATGCAGCAACTACTATTAACAGCTTCCCATGGCTGGCCTTAGGAAGCAGGGCTTAGAGCCCTTGAGGGTCAGACAGGGTGTAATCCTAGGCATCCAGGAAGACTGAGCACATACCTTTTTTTGACCTTGCCAAACTTCCCACTACACGTTCTTTCTGATCAATACCCACACCTGATCAAGAAGGATGGTGCAAAAAAACAATTTCAGTATAATACCTATTGATAGCTAGGCAAGGTCACCATCCAGCTGGCAAGAAAGCTGAGAACAGGAAGCCAAGACCTGATTAGATGTTGTAACAGAAATGGCTGAAGCTGATTACCAGTTAGCCCTTTGCTCTTCTGGTCAAGGGCACAGATTCATTCCCAGTTAACATGGCTTTATTCCATGGCCTTAGACTAAGCCTTTAACCCCAGCCAGCTGTCCACACTGAATGCCCACCATTTGTCTTGGAAGAGACAGAACAAAATACCATGTCCAACTCACAGCTTTCCTCAGGAAGAAGCTATTCTATGAGTGAGTCCATCTGTAATAGTGGCATGATTTGAAAAATAACTGGCTCTAACATTGATCCAATCAGCTCCTTTCTCCCCATATCACAGCCCAAATTTGTTCCTCTATTTGAATTTCCTATTTCTGTTAATAGGACTGCCATTCTCCCCCAAGTCCATTGAGTTTAAAACTTTGGCGGGAAACGGACTTGGCCCAGTGGTTAGGGCGTCTGTCTACCACATGGGAGGTCCGCGGTTCAAACCCCGGGCCTCCTTGACCAGTGTGGAGCTGGCCCATGCGCAGTGCCGATGCGTGCAAGGAGTGCCGCGCCACGCAGGGGTGCCCCCCGCGTGGGGCAAGGAGTGCACCCGTAAGGAGAGCTGCCCAGCGCGAAAGAAAGTGCAGCCTGCCCAGGAATGGTGCCGCCCACATTTCCCGTGCCGCTGACAACAACAGAAGTGGACAAAGAAACAAGACGCAGCAAATAGACACAAAGAACAGACAACCGGGGGGTGGGGATTAAACAAAAATAGATAAATCTTTAAAATAAAATAAAATAAAATAAAACTTTGGCATCATTTTTTAAGTTTCTCTTCTCTCCACCCCCCTCCAGCCCACTTAAGCTTGCTATTACCTCTGCACTGTCTCTTAGCTCGTCCCCTCTTCTCTATTCCCACAGTTCTGGATGGTTTCAGGGACCTGTTAACTGGTATTGCAGCTTATACCCCTATTCCCTCCAATACAACTTCCACATTCCTGCAAGAATAATCTCCCTAAAATATTTTCAATTTTATTACTTTTCCAGTTCACAATCCATCAATAGTTCTCTATCTGCAACAGGATTGCAAACTCAAATAGCTGCAGGTGGTTTAAGTGTGAGACATGGCCCTGTGTAAGACAACATGGACCTATATAGATCCCACTAAAAGCATTTACATACCATATATATTTTTAGGAATACTCATCTGCCTAAACAAGTCAAAAAATTCCTCAAAATAAAGGTCAGACTCTACAGTATATCATTCAAAGCTTTCTGCGATTATATTACAACCTATTTTTCTAGACACAAAGCTTTCAAAGTTGGGGTATGGTTTAAAGATGATATGCATAGGACACATCTTCTACCACTCTTCCATCCCTGATCCATAGTACATATTGCCACTAATCATGGCTCTCTTGTCTATTGAGCTCAGATATAGACTGAGAATCCTCAACACAACACTCCAGAAAGCAACTACCAACCAAGTGGGCTCAGTTAAAGTCTACGGGCATTGCGGACTAGCTTATGTCTTATCAATTCCAGCCCAGGCCAAATCCCCTAGTTTACTCTAGTGTACTTATCATGAAGGCCAGAGAATGTCAGTGGTTTTGATATTAACAGCCTGGTTTAGTTGCTTTTCTCTGGTCTACATTGTACTGGGGCTATCTCATAGGCTGCTGTGCCCCAGCTTTGAACCCGTTTTAGGGGAGTTTCCCTGCAGGCCATTGCAGGTCATAGTAGAGACTGATCCTGATCCTGGTGAGCTATTCTAGAAAGAGGCTTGAATGAGTATATCATCTTAGCTAAAACAAATTTTCACATCCCACCCTTACCCTTGCTATGGCCATTGCAGGCAGCTGATCTCAGATTTACCCTTCTGCCACTTATGGGCTCACTTGTAATACAGCTGGCCCATAGAGTTCAGTATGGCTGTGAGTCATTTGTTAATGCTGTGTGTACTGGTTCAAACTCCCTAGAGCATCATAATTTAGGCTCTAGCTGAGTGTGGCTTAGTGGGGTATGGGACTTGTAGGAGATGTACATGTAACAATGCCCATACCAGATAGAGCTCAAGATGGGAAGCCTTTCAATTTATACCACCCTTTAACCATTGCTTCAGTGACTTGGGTCTGCTTTCACATTTCCCAATTTAATTGGGATCTGCACATTTACCTCTGTTTGGTAAGACTTTCATTCTTTCTTCTAAAGAGACTGATTTTATCCTTTGTCCTAAAAGACAAAGTAAGACAGATGCTAACAATATCACATAGACTAACTAAAAAACCCAAAGGAAGGAAAGTGGGAGAAGAGCCACAACATTTAATGGAGCCAGGAGGTCTTCATTTGTGATCCTCTTGAGAGGTCCTCAGACAAGAGCCTGCTATGGAGGATGTCACATCTGCTCGGTATGGATGTCGTGCCCTGAAAACAGCCTTCAGTACAGCAAAATGTGATATGAGAAAGGGGGTCTGCTTCACATGTAACCCTAATGGATACAGGTAGACATGCCTCCTTCAGTGCCTTAGAATGATTTTGTTCCCAGGACAACTACAGCTAGTGACACAGCAGGGAAGGAACAAAGGGTCATGCAGCAAACACTGCCCAGGGGCTGGGAGCCAGGACCTCACCGACCCCCACTCTCCCAACCTCCCTTATCCCCCAACCTCCCACCCCAGCTTACCTGACTCAGGATCTTGTTTCTGTTTAGATTTCCTATTTATTCGTTGTTGTTTGTTTTTTAATTTAGGAATAATCTCCCACAATAATTAGTTATGTTTGAAGAGAAGGAAAGAAATAAAATCCTGTTAAGGGCCTCTTGCTGCAAGTATCTTTCCCAGGGAGAGAGAGATTTCCATCTATCCAAAAGCTGGAAGGAGGGCATTATACATGTGAGAATCCCCTGCAGAGTGTGAATGTGTTAAAGCTGGATTTTTTTCTCTTAATAATCACAAAGACACTATGTTGTATGAGAACTGTGTTTGTACCTGAATGTGTAATTCTGTCTCACAGACAGTCAATGAGACCAACTTTCAGAGAAGGGGTGACCACAGACAGCGGAGGTGTTGGGGTAGCTTGATGGAAAAGTCAGGACTTGATGGCCTCTGGGGAAATGAACCCCCAGAATCACGCCCATTGTTTCATCAAAGCTTGTTCATCACTGAGCATTTGCCCCACCTGAGGCTGCAGAGCCAGCCTTTTTCCCCCATCTGGCCCCTGCCCTGGCTCAGGGGACCCACACTTTCCTCTAGGCCTGATGGCTAGAACGAAAGCACCCTGCAGCCTCATGGTGCCCAGACACATGCTGTTGCATTTTATGAAACTGCATGAATGATTTTAAAATACATTTTTTCTTGTTATTAACCATTTTTCTCCATTTAATTGATGTGTGTCACTAATCATTTTTTATGGAGAAGAAAATACAGTTTTAGGGAAGAAAATGACTATGTGTTTTCCCCCACCCTTGTAGCTCACAACGGTTTATTTAATCATTCATAGGGTAATTCCAGATGAGTTAGGGTTAAGCACCACCCAGTAAAAAGTCATGCCTGTATTAGCTTCCCAGCTGAAGACCCAAGGGTTAAGGGTGAATGCAATGGCTGACAAAGAGAGACAGGGACCCAAGAGATTCGCAAAATGTTTGCAAAACACAAAACTATGTTGGAAAACTGATAAAATATTGCCCCCTCCGGATTATCTTCATAAGGATTTTAGGTTTTTTAAAAATATATATCATTAAAATTTTATTAGGAAATAGGAATAATCAGAAAGACTAAAAAATCACAAGGTAGCATGAAAAATTAATTAAGAAAGGGCATAGAGAGAAGGCAGTAACAATGTACAATTTCTCTCATGGCATCGAAAATCAATACCTGGACACTTCTACTTTCTCAAAGCCACCTTTTATTTTCATCATAATTGAGTTTATTTTTCATAAATATTTAAGATTTTTATTTGTTACCTTACATAAAGTTACACTACATCTCCTGTGTTCTGTCTTGTCTTTTTTCTCTCTCTCTTTCTAAATGCTGCTTTAAATGGCAGGCCAGGGTGTAGGGTGTTTGATGTTCTCTGAGTTCTCTGAGTTCAGGGCTGTAAATAAATCATAAATGTACCACATCATTCATGAATTATTTATTTTCCCTCGTGCTGTCTATAGAACACCATGCATCAAAATCGAATCCAAAATGCTGTGATGTTAGCTGATTTCAGATCACTAAAATAGCTGGGGTATTCAGCCTGTAGAAAGCCTTTTTAAAAGTCTGTGTCTATGTAACAATTCTAACCATATGGAAAAAGTAGCAGCCGTCCCTATATTTACCAATGCCATTTAAGTGATGAGTCCAGCAACAGAGAAGAACATTAGGATCTTAAAGAAATTGACCCCTAATGTGTGCAGTATAGACTTCCTTTTATAAAATTCTTTTAAAATTTTTGATGGAAAATGATGCTTGCCCACAACATGCATACTTTTCATTCTTTAGGCCTCCAGCCCAATTCCATGGCTATCAAATAGGATAATTTTTCCTCTTTCACAAATGGAGCACAGGCTTTACCCTTTGGAAGTTATGAACCAGTTTCATCCATAAATTGGTTGGTTGGAACAGATTAAATCATTTTCCCAAAGAAACTAGGGAAGTTGGTCTATCCTCAAGGCAACCCACATCTTACTTACCCACAAAGCACTGGAAATATGGGACTAATCATTATCTAGGAAGTGATCAACAGATAGAAGCAAATTTCTGTGGAAAACCATGTTTGGAATTTCATCTTGATATAGGAAGAACAGCTGTCCTTTCATTTCTCCTCTGTGACTGCCTTCTGCTCTGAGGTGGTTGACCTGAGGCTGTCCCAGCCAGGCCAAGGCTGGGGGAAGTGGGCAAGTAACAAGGAGAGGACCTGTGCATGAGTGTGCACCATGTGGAAGGTGGATTTTAATTGAGGGGTCTATGAATTCAAAATCATGCTTCATGTAGTGTTTCATGTATGTTGTATGTGTGTGTGTGTTTTGGGAAGGTAGTCTATCAGGTATGAAAAAACTATAAATCACCAGTCTAAGGGTTATAAACAAGGAACGGGGATGGGGGCTTCTTGCCAGTTCCTAACTCAGCATCATTCCTCCCTTCTAGACAATCTCCCAAGACATTTAGGACAAGTGACAACATTCTCCTTGCTCTTTGAGCCTCACTACTACCTGATTTTTAAGACAAAGTTGTTCTCCTCTCTGATGCACTAAGGAACAGAATTTCCTGCCCCAGATGCACTTTCTAATAGATTTTGCTGCCTGTAAAAATGTGACAGCAGACCCAGAGTCAAAAGACTCCTGACTTTTTTGCCACCTTTTCTTTCCCTCTCTCTCTTCACCTCTCTCTCTCTTTCTCTGTCTAATTTGATCTAAAGGCAAACATCATAGGGAGACTTGATGGGGAACTCAGGTAAGACGCAACTCCATTTCAAGTCTCCTGTGATGTATGTATCTTGGTGCTTTTGTTTTGAAACATTTCTGTCTGTTCTGTAGGTGAGTCTGTGTGGTACCCTTGGAGTCTAAAGGGTGAACTGGGAAAGGAATTATCCCAGGCAGCCTGAATCAGTGCTGCAGAAGCAGAGACTTCAAACAAACTATTCATTCATTCACTTAGTCATTCTGTTTAGTCTTTGGATATCTGCTATATTCAGAGAATTATGCTGGGCCCTAAGGGATACAGAGACAAAAAGACCTAGTCTCGCCCTTAAGGAACAATTTCTTGGGAATCTAGACATGCAAATGAATAATACCAAATTAAAGGGACAATTGTTATGAAGTACGTATATATATTCAAGCAATGATTCTATTAATACTTCTCCAATGATGAAATTTTCAGACTAGCTGATGCTGAAAATCTCCCCTTTCTGTTCCCTCATATACCTTTTATTCATGTGTTTCTTAGCCAGTGTATTTGAAAACCAGGAATTCTTCCAGGGAGAGTAAGTGGCCCTTTCTTCAGACTTTTTACTCTGGGTTTTTGTGCAGATTATGTTTGCTAATATCAGGAGCATAAATCAGGGGAGATTTTTTTTTAAACAAGTATTTTATTGAATACTACACATGGATTTTTCTCCTTCAATCTCACAGCAGTCTTCTGAAGTAATTATTATTACTACCCCCATTTTGCAGATGTGGAAAATGAGATTAAGGTACTTACCTCACAGCATGTATTTGAAGGAGCTGGAGTCTGAAGCCGGACCGTCTGACTGAGAAGTCCCACACTAGGCCATCCTGTCTCTGTGACGGGATTTCCCCTGGCAGAGATGATTTCTTGCACATCTTTTCATCACTCCAGGTTCAGTGATGTCACATAGGGAGCTTGAGATCAGACATGGGGGCAAGATTTATACCATGGAAAATGGGCAAACCTACAAAAAAGAGCTTTTTTCCTTGAGAATTAGTTGTTAAACATTTACCAGCACACCCCTGGTAGGGACTATTATCATCCTCATTTTAAAGATAAGAAAACTCGTGCTCAGAATATATTAACCAGCTCTCATGAGGAGAATGAGGACCCTCCCTGCAGTACCTCATCCCTGCTGCTCCCTTCAGGACTCCTGAGCATGCTCCCTCCTCCTGGTACTTTGCTTCAAAAGCTGCTGTTTAGATGCTTTTTAAATAAGTGACTGCAGCTCTTTGTGCAACCTTGGATAGTGTGGCCTTTAAAGAAACATTGAAATATATGGGCCTCACAAAAGCCTTCTTGCTCTTTTAGGAGTCACTGAAAGGAAGGAACTAAAGACCTGGATTGGAGGAACTTTGAGTGACCCACTCCTGCATCATTCTCAAAGATATTCGTTGCTGCCGATCAAAGACTCCAGGCCTGGGTAGGGTGCTTGCCTTTCAAGTCTCATGTAACTTAGGATAAGTTCCCTGTCTCCTAGGAAACTCTCCCAGCTCCAGAATTCAAGAGGGTTCTTGTCACTACCATCTGAATCCCTGGGGATTTGACAGTTGGTGCCAGGGTTTTCTTTATCACCTCCTGGGGACACTTTGGGACACTCAAGTCAGTAGTTCCCTTGCTTAGCATTTCCAAGGTGCGTATGTAGACTGGATACTCCACTGTGACTCTGTTGCACTTCAATATTCAAATATTTATTGAATGTGTATTTGCTATAAGTACTGGACTGGGATAAGTGAGTCGATCATGAACAAATCATGTCCTTTCCAGAGAAAACACAGGACTGACAAGATGAGAATATAAGGAAATAGAATGTGGTGTTTGAGGCTGGTAAGGCTGGTAAGGTGTGGTGGAGCACAATTGAGGGTATCTTGGATTTCTCAGGCTGATTAGTTGAAATTTTATTTTATGAGTGATTTGAAAAGGATTGCTTGTTGATTAGAAAGCATGATAGACTGGTGTTCTAGATTACTCACCTAGAAATGTGCAGGCAAACTGGGAACTGAGATCAAGGATATCAGCTGTCTTGCTCATTAGACTAGGGGCAGTAGGATTTATGTGGAGGTTCTTGACAGGCTTCACTGCTGGTAATGCCAAGGATCCCTGTTCTTCCCAACCTGATTTCAATCTATATTCCTGTTTTATCTGATGGAGTCCTTGGTAAAGATTTTGTTTGAATGATGGGCTTCCATCTTTAAAAAGTGTAAGTGAAATGTGATGAGGATTTGAGCTAAAACAGTAGTAGGAATGAAAACATGATAGGGAAGGAACTGAGAAACGTTTCAGAAGAAATACTGGCAAGATTTAGAGATCTTTTGTGTGTATGGGGGTGGTAGAAATAGACATCAAAGAAGTGTCTGGAATTTTTAGAGAAGGAAATGGATTGAGCATGAGTTTAGAGAGAATGATTCGTCCCTTCAATTTCTGCCAAAGAAAGAATATGTTTGAAAGGATTAAGGAATAGGTTCAGCTTGAGATGTCTTCAGGACCTTCAGGAAATGATATACACATCTGATAGTTGTGTCTATTTTTCTCTGTTTCCCTGATCTTTGTCCTTAGCCCATGCTCTTCACAATACCTGAGAAGGGCAGAAAAAAGAAATCCCATGATCCTTCCAGGTAAATTTTGGTTTTATACTATTCTTCCTCTTTGCTAAAAATAACTCACCATTTTGTACTGTTCTTTCTTCCCAATTCTACTCGCTGAGCTTTTAGCCACAGTGGTGCTGGTACATATTTGGACAGGAGCTGGGAAAATGCAGAAAGTTATTGTAATAATTATGACAGATCATGGAATTTAAAACCTAACTTCTGATGAAACAAAAGTTTTTATGGTTTAAGTGGATCAAAAAAAGTATGTGTGAATTATTGCAAGTATACTGGCCCACAGTTCCTCGTATAAAACCTTTGAGGCCTGATGTGCTTCAAAATTTGGAATTATCTGGATTTCAGAAAGGTAGCATGGTACATATACTATGTTTTACGTAATATACTCATCCAGGCCCACCCCATAACACCCCATAACCAAACACATTTATTTTTCAAAAGCAAAACGTGATATTCAACTAAGTGGGATAAATAAAGACCATAGAGAACCTCATATTATTTCAGGTCAGAATTTGCTGCCACATGAGTTTTCTACAAACTTAAGAAAAATCTTTTCATTTCAGAGCTTTTCGTATTTTGGAATTGCAGATAAATAATAACAATTTGGTTAATAACATAATTTTACAGGAGAAACAACTCTTCCTTTTCATGTTTCCTTCTGAGCAAATGGGGTCCCATTAGTTATACTCCTGGCCTCTCTCCTTGTGGCCCTATACTCAACTACAAGAGCGGAGTAGTGATGAACCTCATGGGTAACCTTGGGAGAGATAAACTAACTGTGTATGCTCCACTCAGCTCCACCCACTTTACTTTTGGGAGGGAGCTGGTTCTCAGCCCCACTGGTACCCTCTGCCTAATTTCCTAATTTAGTTAGGGGTCCCATTGGATTCTCATATGAATCCCTATTTCTGATGCAGAATTTATCAATCATCATCATCATCATCATATTTTGGCTTCTATATGCTACTCTTTGTTTTATTTCTCATTTGCCTAACAACCCAGATGGGAAGAAGCCTGCCTCAGGAATCTAATGTTTGGTCCTTGACTAGGAACAGTGAGAAATTACAACAGTGGAAATTTGATTGAGAAAATATATCTGTGGAGAGGGTTTTTGTGAGTCTATGACCTGTCCCTTGGGGCATAGACTTGGATGTGTGGGCAGGGCCTTTGGAAGTTTGTAGAGGTTTACATTAGAGGCAGTTTTTACAATTGTGTATTTAACCATGATGGCCCGGATGAGAGGCTCTAAGGAAGCCACAAGGTATTTTGATATTGGTTCTAAGTGGTCTATGTGGGGTATCCAGGTACACAGACATTCAGTCCAGGCTGGTGTCTATATTGAATTCTTTCCCCTTTCACTTTCCTAGACCTGTAGTTTGCAGACATTTCTACAATGCTCAACACTGTTGCTCTAATTTGCTTCTTTATTTGTCTTTCTCTAAAATACTTTGGCCTTTTGAGACCTAGTACTATGTCGTATCCCAGTATCTGGCATAGTGACTGATACACAGTAGACACTCAAAACATGTTTGTTGAATGAATAAAGAAACCCTGCCTACAGTTGCCTAAACAAAAGCCTCTTTACTCCGGCCAGACACAACATTGTGCTTCATATTGTGAAGGTAGAAGAAAGAGAAGGGAAGGGGAGGGGAGGGGAAGAGAGGGGAAGGGAGAGGAAAAAGAGGAGGGGAGGGAAGAAAAGAAAAGACAAAGAATTAGGAGTATGGGAAGCAGATGTGGCTCAAGCAATAGGGCTCCTTTCTGCCATATAGGAGGTCCAGGGTTCGATGCCCAGGGCCTTGTGGTGAAGGCAAGCTGACCTATGTGGTAAGCTGGCCCACGCAGGGTGCTGGTCGGTGCAAAGCGCTGCCCCGCACAGGAGTGCTGGCCCACACAGGAGTGTTGGCCCATGTGGAGAGCTGGCGCAGCAAGATGATGCAACAAGAAGAGACACAGAGGAGAGATAATAAGAGACATAGCAGATCGGGGAGCTGAGGTGGCACAAGAGAATGATCACTTCTCTTCAACTCTGGAAGGTCACAGGATCAGTTCCCAGAGCTGCCTAATAAGAATACAAGCAGACACAGAAGAGCACACAGCAAATGGACGCAGAGAGCGGACAATGGAGGGAGGGGGGAGAAATAAATAAATAAATCTTTAAATAAGAAAAAAGAATTAGGGACAAAACATGCCAATATTTTGGAAAGATAGATTGTCAAGAAAGATAGGAAGTTGAAATCTGGGACTTCGGTGGTTTTGTTATATGAAGACGAACAGCCCTAGGACTGAAATCTCCCCTGAATGTCTGTGCCAGTGAAGAAAGTGTAACCTACGGGAATTGTCAAACTTGAGAGCTAGCTTGCTGAAAATGCAAATTCCAGAGTCCCAATGCCTTGGTCCTGATTTTAGCGTTACCTGGAGCCTAGGAGTCTGTATCTTAAACAAGTTTTTCTGCTGATTCTGATACAGATGACCCATGGGCCACATTCTGATAGGCACAGAAAGTCTGGATTCTTTTTTAATGAATAAAGGAAAAACATTTTGCAAATGCAAACACAAGCACTTCCTCCTGGAGCACAAGGTTAAATTCCAGGCCCCTGCAGAGTCTGCCTTTGAGTCCTACCCAAAACTTTCTGCCCATCCTGTAACCTGAGGTCCCAACCCTCTCCTTTTATGGGTTCCACAAGTCCAGAAGCTTTTTGGACAATAATGAAGCCTGTGTCTGAATCTAAAGTCCATTTTTCTATCATGCGAACAGTTCTTCTAGAACACTGTGTGATTGTTTTTTCCAGGGAGGAACAAAAAATACCTGAGATGTGGTAATTTCTGGGTTTAGAATGACAGAAAACAGTTGATCAGCACTTGAGTATAAGAAGCAGTTTCATTTTTGCACAGCCAAGGCAACTTTAAAAAAAAACCTTTCAAAAATACTTTCCCTAAATAGTCAAAGTGTAATTACTTGTAACAACATTTTCCATGTAATAGACAAAAATGGTCAAGGAAAGTCTTACAGTAATGGGTAAAGAAAAGCTATTGAAGAGGCTCTAAAACAAACAGCCCCTTTTCAATCCTAAAGGGAGTGGGAGACAATCTGTCTAATCCAATTCATGCTCAGAATAGTCTTATCAGGATGAAGTCTACTTTTCTGGTTTGTTTTTAAAAAGTCTTTTTTTTTTTTTTCTTTAATTACTATTCTGGGTTTATATGCCCAAAGAATGGTGGGTTTCAAGTTTAATTCAATAGTTATTCCTGTTGTTTCAGAATTTCAGCTGAAATCCAAAGCTGAGAACAATAACAAATGAATACCACAAACTTAAAAAGGCAGATGCTGGGCACATCTATGCAGAATTTACTAAAAGTGTCCAAAACTAATTATGTGACCATTAGCCTATCACCTAGCCCTGGCTTGTCTAAGAGAAGACTAGGGATTCAGTGATGGAAGGGCCTTTCTTTGAGGAAAATTTTCTTAGTAGAGTCATCTCTGGAATGTCTCCTCTACCCCAAGCCAAGTGAAGGGAATAGCCAGAGAACTCTTAGAACAGGGGCGTGGGGCCTACCACAAGGGGAAGAGACAACTCACCTTGTCCCCAGCTGTACACACACTGGGGTGCATTGCCTCTACTCCCAGAGCAGAGTCTTCATCTGAACACAGAGTTTGGGGATGTACACAATGAAGGTAAAGGTTGGCTTGAGCTACCCCTGATGGCAGGGCAAGGAGAGTGGCTTGATCATCTAAGGTTTCGGGTGAGGGGGCTCGGAAAGCGTGCATGATGTTTTTAAGGGTCCAATGGACACCAAGGAAATAAGCTGAACTTAAGAGAAAGAATTAAGTGGGAATTATTCAAAGAGGGCACTACATATATCCGACAAGAGAGCAGTGTGGAAGTCTGGGAATGGGCATTCTTCATAAGAAAAATGAGTCAGAATTTGTTTTCCCATGAAAGAGAAGGCATTCAACAGCCAAAAAAGATGTTCAAACAGCACTGACTAAAAAAATAACAGTTTGTCCCTTTTCCTATCATCCATGCATCCCTCTACTCCTTGCCTTGAACATGGAGTCAAAAGCATCCTGGGAGACAGGGAAGAACAGACCACAGCTACCTTCCTGAATCCATGATTCTGAACAAAGATTAGGCATGGCAGGGGAAAGGGAAGAAGTTATGACCTGGTGATAGCAATAGCCTTATTCATGTTTCTATCTTTTGCAGCCTTTGTACACTGCAAAGGTAGCTGGTTTAATGAATGGGCAGGACTGAGGAGAATTCAATTAGGAAATGTCCATTTTGTTTTGTTTTGATTTTCCCCTTCTACTATCTGCAAGCATTCACTTAGTTCCCCTTTCTCTGCCTTCAGACAATATCTCAGACAGATCCCTTTGTGCTTTCTGTCACTTCCAAAAGAGTGGTAGAATGCCCTTATATTTTGGGAATTAGGAAATCAAGACCAATCTAATGTCAAACTTTTAGAAAAAAAATCTGGCAGAGTTGTATGGGATGGGTGGAAGGGAAAAGTGATTGGCATGGGATTGGATAAGATGGGATGGGAAACAGAGATTATAGAGACAGTCCAGGTAAGAGGCCATGAATGCTTTGGAAGTGACCACGGATTACAGGGAATGTCTATGAAAGAGCTTAAGAAGGTAGATCCTACAGCGCTTAGACCTGCATGGATGTGAAAGAAAAGATACCTGCAAGTGCCAAGCCCAGGTGACTGGGAATATCATAATGCCCTTGTAGAAATGGGAAATAGTGGAAGAGGAGCTGGTTTGGAAATGAAAATGATAAATTCTGATCTTGAAGTTTAACCTAAAGTCTGAATTTACAACTAGATGCCAGGAGATAAGAAGTCCTAGAGCATAGCTAGTAGAGTCTTGATAGCAAAGTTGTCTATTACTCTAGCTAAGACTGTTCCTTAGTGGAAGACTTAGAATGGTTTGGGCTGAAGGAGGAAGAGAGGCTGGGTTGTAAACATAGAGAACTGAAGTGCAGAACTGGGCAAAGAATGTTGTTCAGCCCAGATATGGAACCTGAAAAGAACTGATTTTAAAGTAATTTATAGTTTATGCAGGACTTTCTCATATTTTCCCTACTGTTTTCTTTAGTCCTGGGCTCTTGTGTCTTTCCCAGCACCTTTCAACCTTCCTGTCTCATGGACTTTGCTCGAAAACATGAAGAGTATGCACTTGAGAATGAAACAGACCTCCTGGACTTGGAGAGGCTCTGCCATGTTTGATCTGGCCCATCTGGGAGTATTTCTTACCCTGCTTGGTCTTAGTTTCATTACCTTAAAAAAAAATGGAGGGAAAAGAGAGAGAGAGAGAGAGAGAGAGAGAGAGAGAGAGAGAGAGAGAGAGGAACTATTATGTCATAAGGGGCTTTTTGTGGAGAAGAGTGATTGGTAAATATTAAAGTGTCAACAAAGGTTAGTTCCTTTCCCTTCTGCCGTGCACATGTTAGCACACGTCAGTAGTTAATTCCTGGTGGAGATGAGAATCCCCCTGTAAAGCAACACTGAGCTGGAGCCCAGAGCCCCGCATTCTAGCCCTAGATCATCCGTTAAAGAGGACAAGATCCTGGGCTATCCCATAACTTCTCTGTGTCTGAGTTTTTGTCACTGTTAAAATGAGAGAACTGGCCTAGATCAACATGTCCTAATTTTTACCACCAAAGAAGATTTAATTCTTTCTTCATGCCCTCCATCTTTTGAAAGATTTTTCTATCATTCTCCAGTTGTTAAATAACAGATTTATTTCCTATGTGTTGCTCAACTAGATTGCTATCACTACTGCCCAAAGCAGCTTATATAACCTTAATATAAGAAAATGTACACCAGGTAATAGGCTCTTTTTTTTTTTAAGATTTATTTTATTTATTTCTCCCCCCCCCGCCACCGCCCCTGTCTGTTCTCTGTGTCCATTTGCTGTGTGTTGTTCTTTGTCTGCTTCTGTTGTTGTCAGCGGCATGGGAATCTGGGTCTCTTTTTTGTTACGTCATCTTGTTGCATCAGCTCTCCATGTGTGCAGCGCCATTCCTGGGGCAGGCTGCACTTTCTTTTGCACTGGGCAACTCTCCTTATGGGGCGCACTCCTTGCACGTGGGGGGCACCCATGCATGGCGCAGCACTCCTTGAGTGTTTCAGCACTGCTCAAGGGCCAGCTCCATTCGGGTCAAGGAGGCCTGGGGTTTGAACTGCGGACATCCCATGTGGTAGACGGTTGCCCTGTCCACTGGGCCACAAGGCTCTTAAAATAAGATAAACAGCATATGAGCACTATTACAACCTTCTTGGACTGCCAGCATTTCGTTTATACCACTAGACCAGTACGTCTCCAAGTTTCCCTCTGACACTATCTGAATTCAGAAGTAGTTTAGGGCTCCTGTTGTATGCTTCATGGAGGATTCAATCATTTGCTCTGCCCTTAATAACAACAATTTAGTGTAGTTAGGAAGATTAAACTAAGAAAGGAAGCAATTAGAGATATTTACCACTAGTATCCAAAGATTCAGGACATGGGACAATCAGTAAAAGGGGATATTAGTGTGGGTCAGAGTAGTCAGAAAAAGTCAATTTTTAGAGAGGGTAGAGTTTGCTCTGGTCCTTAATGATGGTAAGATTTAAATAGTCTGAAAAGGAGAGTGACAACATTCAAAGAATGAAGAAGAGACGAACATAATAGGATTCATAATAGGAGAGAGAATGAGAGAAAGAGAGAGAAAGGCCACCAGGATTGTGATTCCCCAATCTTTTTCCCTGACTGCATCCTTACTTCTGGATTCAGAGGATAAAATACAAAGTGTTCAGTGACTTACGTCATGTTTTTCTCCTCTCCAGTCTCATCCCTAGCTACTTCTTTCAAACTCCATCCTCCAGTCATCTCAGAAGATAGCACTCCATTCATCCAATTTTTCCAGCAAAATTCCAAAGGTTCATCTTGATTCCTTCTTTTTTCTTCCTCCTGCCCTTCCACCAAGTTGGTCTTCCAACAAGACTATTGATTCCTTCCCTAGAATTTCCACATTGTTAACAATATGCAAACCTGATCAAATTACTTCTCTGCTTAAAATATTTAATGACTCTCCATCAGCTACAGAATGAAGTCTAAACCTCTTATCCTGGCATAACAGATGGTTCATAATCTAGGCCCTGATTCCATTTCTAATCTCATCTGGATTGGCTCCCTTCCTCCCAGCCTTGATATAATGTGTTTTCTGCCAGGGAAGACACTGGGGGCAGGACAAAGTAGGAGGCTATTTGAAGAGATGATGAGAGGTTAAATTAAGACATAGTAATGGAGATAGAGAGGAGAGGATGGATTTAGTAGGTATTTAGTAGATATAACAGAGACAACTTAATAACTAGTGAGATTCAGGGATTCAGAGAGAGAGAGGAAGCTAGGACAGGTGGTGGTGATGATGATGATGATGATGCCAATAGTAATGATTGCAATGATAGCAAATATTTTCTGTATACATACAGAAAATACTGTATACTAAACTGTATATTCTGAGGGTTTACATGTGTTAACTTGAGTCCTAACAACAGCCATATGATATAGAAACTATTTTTATCCCCATTTTGCAGATAGGAAACCTGAGGCACAGAGAAATTAAATAATGTGTCCAAAGTCACACAGGAACTAAGTACGGTGGAGCCCACATCTGCACCCATAAAGTCTGGCTCTGACGTCTGCACATTTATGCACAGCATTTCCTTGGACATATTTCCATCTCCTGGACATTCCATGTATCTTTGAACTTTGTGCCTTCCCCATTCCTTCTGCCCTTATCTTTTCCTTTGAGAGGCCTTCTACTAATTCTTCAGGACACAGATTAACTGTTACCTCTTCTATAATGCCCTTCCTATGCCCTCCCCCAAGCAGAGATATTGACCCCTCTACCCTTATCATTAAACTGTGTGCATAAAACTATTAGTGAACATACACTGTGGTAATTACTTATTAGCACTTCCTCTCTCCCTTATCCAGGCTGTGCGTTCCATAAGCTCAGCATCTGTCACAATAATCTCTTTCCCCAGAATTTAACATAACTCCTGAGTCATAATGAGCACTCAACTAAGGTTTGTTAAATGAATGAATGAGTGTGTGGATAAATGAAGAAAAAATATGGAGGTGGGAATTATCCACATTGCCATGACACTGGATGGTGCTAGTGTGAGCCCTCAATGCAGGACTGGAGCAGAGATGAAATCAGTGGGTAGATCAGAATGCTAGAGTTGAGGGAAATGGACTTTGGCCCAGTGGTTAGGGCGTCCGTCTACCATATGGGAGGTCCGCGGTTCAAACCCCGGGCCTCGGCCCGTGTGGAGCTGGCCATGCACAGCGCTGATGCGCTCAAGGAGTGCCTTGCCACGCAAGGGTGTCCCCTGCGTGGGGGAGCCCCACGCGCAAGGAGTGCGCCCGTGAGGAAAGCCGCCCAGCGTGAAAAGAAAGAGCAGCCTGCCCAGGAATGGCACGGCCCACACTTCCCGTGCCGCTGATGACAACAGAAGCGGACAAAGAAACAAGACGCAGCAAATAGACACCAAGAACAGACAACCAGGGGAGGGGGGGAAATTAAATAAATAAATAAATCTTTAAAAAAAAAAAGAATGTTAGAGTTGAAAGGCCAAAGATGAACTTGAGATTGGAAGTCCATGAAGAAGTTAGCAAACTGATTCCCAAAACAGCCAAATGGGGGGTTCCAAAATCTAAGGAAGCAACTGCAGGATGCAGAATCAATGGGAGCATCTTAAGATTAAATCTGAAAGAGAAACAAACAGATGTTCATTTCTGAGCACTGGCTTGCATCAATTCCCCTGCCATTAAATTCCTGGAATTTGGCTGTCCTTGACTTATTCTCCTTTTCTCTGAACTTCTGTAAATATGTTTACTATGGAATAGATATCATTACCAAAGAGTTATCTGGAGAGGAAATCAATCAACCTTTGGAAGTAGATGTAACAAACATCAAGTCAATATTTCCCTGTGGGAGTCCAAATTACTTGAGCCCCAAAATGAAATATCTGAACATTCATTCTACTCACATGGCTGAGGGGGGCAGAATGCTCTCTGGGGTGGTCTTTTCCCTTCACATCTCCCACCACCATTGTGGACACCGTCTTACAGGCCCTTCTAAGATCTCAGATGAATATCATTTATGAACAGACCTCCCTTGTGTGCTTAGCAGCTGGAGGCATTTTGTAATCTGCTTCTCATACTAGCTTTCTAATAAATGGCAAGGGAGTGGGTTAATTCCTTTTCTCTCAGTGTGTCAACATCTTCCTTTCTTTCTATGGTTTTTCCTATGCTGGCCAGGAAGACACTTTGGGTCCCCATTTGGGACTCGCTTCTGTTGTTGGAATTCCAAGAACTTTTTGGTACAGTCCTCTAACCCATATACCCTTGTGTAATATACATCTCTGTGTTACAGTCTTATTGTAGGCAAAGTGCAAGAACTAGGGTTTAGATGAGGTCATTCCAAATTATTTTCAAGAGATGAGGTTTGTTTGTAAAGGTACTTGTTTCAGAGATTTCAAAGCTTGCCATCTTAAAGATGCATCTTGGCATCTTACAACATGATCTGTGATATATACTTTTTCATCCAGTGGTTAAAGAAAGACAATTTTTAAATTTTCTTGAGAAGGGAAGTGACATTATGGAAGTATAGAGTTGATGTTCACCTGGTTTACACTAGTATGGTGATAGCAGTTCAAATTTTGACATAGTTCTACAATGGTTGATGAGTAGGAACCTCACTTCCCAACCACTTCCATTCCAGATGCCCCAGAAACCCTGGATCTCCTATGATCCAACAACTAAAGGTTAGGGCCTGGCTCAGCAGGGAGCCTACAAGACCCAGCTTCTGCATGTCTGTACTGATTGGTCAAGGCCTTCCTTTACTGGTTGTTACATTTGAATGTGACCCTACAGAAGTGTCACATTAGGAAAATATTTCTAGCAGCAGTGCACAAGGGGCTGGAGAAGGGAAGAGCTCAGAGACAGGGAATTCACCGAATCTGTTGGATAATCAGGTCAGATGATAAGCACTTAGATCAGTGTGATGGAGGCGTCAGATCAAGAGGGACTCCTTCAGAACTTGTGTGTTGAGATTCAACCCCTGGGAAGCAAGGACAGGCCAAAACTCACTCACCCCCTCTCCCAGGTTTCCAAGGTGAGAGGACTGGTAGCAACATTAGCTTATTATTGAATCAGAAAATTTCTAAATTAGGAAAATTTGCTAATGTCCTAGGCTTGGTTCAGTCTTGGATGACTTTGAGCCAACAAATGAACCTTTGTAGGGTTAGAGGAATGTACAGGAAAAGATCACATATGACACAGAGTTATGAAGGTGAAAGAAAAGACACTGGCATGAGCAAAAGAGAAAAGCAGAAGAAAAATCAAGAAGTGTTACAGATGTTTCAAGATAAAAGTGAGTAGCCATCAGCTAAATTACTCTAGAATATAATAAAGAAGAATGAAGACTGAAAACAGATACAAAATTTTTGTTTGGGGGTCATCAGAAGTGAGACTCCAGGAATTAAAATGGGAATGGATGAAGAAGAAAAAGTAGATGGTGTTCATGCTGGACCAGTGAATCCCCCAATTTACTGGGCCTGGGAACATTTAACCCATGAACTTGCTGATGTTTGACAACATCCATGGTGTGGTTTAGTGGCCAGTGTTCTATGCAAACAAAAACAGTAGAATAAACCCATACTGGGCTGTGACTAGGCCTTCTGTTTTATAACAATGTCCTTCCTTATCAGCTGTTAAAATTAGTGTATGGACAGCTGCGGGTAGGGAAAGAATTCTTGCTTTTGTTTCAGACAGCATTAAACATCGAATAGTAGCAAAAGTTCATCTGGATGTTAGATGGTAATCTGTGGTTGAGGATTCCAGGCAGCAACCTGGCAGAATTCTGAATACATCCCAGAGGTAGATCTTGGACACTTCCCCTAAAAGAAATATCTAGTAAACAAGCATTCCATTACATTAGCTATCCCACTGGGACTTGGATCTCCAGCAGGAAGAGAATTCCTAAGGGATTATAGTGGAATTAGAGAAGTTTGAGTTATGACAGCCTTGAAGTTACTCCCCCTCATTTCTGGAAGATTTTAGTTCCAAGTTTATTAGTCTCTCTCTACAATTCTTGTCACAATTCTTGGAAGTCTTACTATCCCTGAAGATGATCCTTCTATATCACTGGCCTTTTAGGGTTTCTTAACTTCCTCACCTCCAATGACCTAATTATCTATTCTTCAGCTACCTACACTTGGTCATACACAAGTCTAGACTTGGTCAATGTGAGTAACTGTACCTAGTCCATAGTCTTATATTGAAACCCCCAATTCTCCAACCACTCCTCTTACATTTTTGATTCATTTCCTCTGATATCCCAATTGCAACAATTTTTCAACCCCAACAGGATCTCAAATCTACTGATCCCATCACCATTTTATTCCTCCAAATCCTCTTTATATCTTCACTCCAGGGTTAGGACTAGGGAGAGGCAAGTGAGCATCTAAGGTGAAACGTTTAAGGAGGCACTCCCTCTTAGCATCCTGCAAGAGCAGGGTAACAACTTTATCTCCTTAATGTTGTGCTCCAGGCAACTGATGCAGGCCACCCTGGTCCTAGCCCAGTGGGCTTCCCTTCTTATCTAAATAGCATGGTCCATTATAATTTAGATGACACGGTCCATTATAATAAGCATCCTATCCCTTCCGCTCCTATTTATCTGGCAAAACACAAACTTTGGTTAAATCTAATGCTTGACTTATTAAACCAGCACCTGAAAGGGTGAACCTGATTTGCTCACTGTTCTCAGGAACACTGACCTCAAGAGGGCCTTTAATGATTCTCAATAATCTTTCCAAATATCCTACTTCAATGATTTCTCAAAGTGTGGTCCCCAGGTCAGTGCCATAAGTATCTCCTGGGAACTTGCTAAAAGTGCAGATTCTCAGGCCCCAACTCAGACCTACTGAATCTGAATTTAGGTTCCCCACAACCTCTGGTCTTTCAAGCGCACCAGATGATTCCGATGTGCTCTGAAGTTTGAGAACCACTGCCCAAGTCAACTACTGTTCTACTCTCTGAGACAGTTTGCATTTTGTCCTCTCTTCTCCAACCTCAAATAGTCCCTCTCCCTCCACACTCTCACTGTTTACTTGGGTTTTTTTTTTTTTTTAATTAATTTTTTTATTTTTTATTGACTTTGTAATAATATTACATTAAAAATATATATGTGAGGTCCCATTCAACCCCACCCCCCCACCCCCCTCTCCCCCCCCCCAACAACACTCGTTCCCATCATCATGACACATCCATTGGATTTGGTAAGTACATCTTTGGGCCCCTCTGCACCTCATATACATTGGTTCACATCATGGCCCATACTCTCCTCTATTCCATCATGTAGGCCCTGTGAGGATTTACAATGTCCGGTGATTACCTCTGAAGCACCATCCAGGGCAGCTCCATGTCCCGAAGACGCCTCCACCTCTCATCTCTTCCTGCCTTTCCCCATACCCTTTGTCCATTATGTTTTAATTCACTGAAGAAATCAGAAGGGAATTTGCATCTGCTCCCACCACCAATTTTCCTAAGAAGCTGCCTCTGTGCCTCACACCTGACCTTCCTTCCTGCCGTAAGAACTGATAATCATCAGAGTCCTGTGAAGTAGATCTCATCCCTTCTTACCCACTCAAGTTCACTCTTGCAGTTATGTCCTCTTTCTCCCTTCTTATGGGTTGATCCCATCAGCATCAAATATCTCCCAATCTCTCTTAAAAAGAGAAAAAGAAAGAAAAAAGAAAACTCCCTTAACCCCACATCCACTTTCAGCTACCACCCCATTTCTCTGAACTCATTTAAGCAAAACTTCCTGAAAGAGTTAACTTTACTCTTTGTCTACAGTTCTTCTGCACCCATTCTCTTATGGATCTACTCCAATCAGACTTTTATGCCCACAGCTTTACTGAATTTCTATTATCATGTCCTTCACATTTCCAAACACAGGGTCAATTCTGAGTTCTTGTCTTACCTGTCTTGTCAGCTGATTTTATTTGTGTTCATTCCTCCTCCTTGAAATACTTTCTTCAATTCTCTTTTGCAGCATCATGCCATTCTGGTTTTACTCTTACCTTGTTGGCTGTTTCTTCTCAGACTCCTTGGTCGGTCTCCTTTCTCTATTTACATTCCCTCCCTGGTGATCTCATCCAAGCCCATGTCTTTAAATGCCATCTTGATATTGATGACTATCAAGTCTATATCTTCAGGCTGCAACTCTCCCATGAACATGTATAACTGGCCACTAACTTTGACATCTTCACAATTACAAATATATCCACAAATGAGCTCAGTACTTCCCCAACCCCCAACCGATTCCTCCTCCAGCTCCATGCAGATCAGTAAATGGCAACTCCATTCTTTCAGCTGCTCAGGTCCAAACCTGGAAGTCTTCCTCAAACCCTCCCTTCTGCTCACATCCTACTTGCAGTCCTTTAGTAAGTCCTTTTGGCTCCACCAATAAAATGTGCCTGGAACCTAAATGCTTTTCACCTCCTCAACAAAAGCCACCCATGCAAACCACCATTTCTCTGTCCTGGGTTATTACAAGAGCCTCACAATTGGGCTCCCAGCCTCCACTCTTGTCCCCCACAGGCTATTTTCCACACAGCAGCTGGAATAATCCTTGTAAAATAGGATCATATTACTCTGATGCTCAAAACCCTCCTGGGATATTTCATCTCACTGACAATCAAATGCAAACGTTTGACTATGGCTGATATAGGCACAAATAAACTCACTTCTGGTTTCTCTCTGGCATCATTTCTCATGACCTCTCAGCCCCTCTGGCCAGCTGGCTGTGTCTGGATGGGTGTGGCACTTGCTGTCCCTTGTGCTTTGAATGTTTTTCCTCAACTACCCTCATAGTACCCTTCAAGTCTCTGATCAAATCTCATTTCATCAGAAAAGGTTTCTCTCTTCTCCTTAGGCAAAAGAGCAACTTCTCCCTACCTCATTACTCCTTCTTATTACCCTGTCTTATGCTCTCCTTCCTAGCACTTATCATCATCTGCCACATTATATATTTACTTGTTTATTTTTTGTCTCTTTCCACTAGACATAAGCTCTATGTGCAGGGACTTTGATTTGGTTTTCCTTCTGCTGTATCCTCAGTGTCCAGATGAACATGGTGCCTTTCTTTTTAACCAAGAAAAAATTACCTCCAGATATACCCCCAAGGCTTTTGCCCTGGTTTTCCCATATTGGTTTCTTTTTATCTTCCAGGATTTGTCTAGTGTCTTTTCTGAGAAATCTAAAGACTCAATCTTACTCCCCTTAGTCTCTGTCACAGTACCTATTTCTTTCACTGCCACACTTCACCATCAGGAATTTAAGTTGTATTGTTTTGCTTACTTTGTTAATGTCTGTCTCCCCAACTGGACTGTGAGCTACATAAAGCTGGAGGTGGTCTGCTTTACCCAGACCATGCAGCCTTGGCACAGTGCCCTGCCCAAAGGAAGCTCTCTATAAACAACGAATGAATGAATGAATGAGTGTGAATGTAGCAGGAAGGGGAAAACTGCTATTTCAGAAAGTAAACAAATGAAAACCTGACTACAGCTGCTTTCAGCTTCTAAAGAGCTGTCATATTTCTTTTTAAAGGGTAATAGACTTTTAAACTGTTTCCTTCCAACTTAAGGAGAATGTTGTGCCAAAGCATTTGACCTTATCCAAGGATAGACTAATTTCACAGCATATATGGGTGCTCTGTGCTGCTAAAGGATGGTTACCCAGAGAGCATGGCCTTTTGTTTAGCAGGAGACCTGAATGAGTTTGGGGATTTAGCAAGGGAGGCTTTCATAAGGTCTGAACAGTAAAGTAAAGAATAAAACTGTCCTACATTAAAATGAGCAGGAGTCATAAAGAGTTTCGGAAGCTGGCAGAGAGAGGGAGAAAGCAAGAAGAGAATGAGGGAAGTCAAAACCCTTTTGCCCCCTTAGAAGGAGGTCAGCAATCCAGTGGAAGGAGGTCAATAGTACAGAGAGCATGGTGGAGTCTAGTAAGTGTCCACCAAATTCCATCCTCCCCTCCTTCCAGAGGAATAGAGTTTGGCTGGTTGCCTAGCTACAGGCTGCATTTCCTAGTCACCCAGAGGCTGGGAGTGGTCATATGACTAGGGTATTAAATGGCATGTAAGTGAAAGTGATATGTGCAACATTGGCTTACTTGCTTAGAACAAGTGTGATTGCCTGAACTTCTACTCTGACTTATCTGTGAGTGGGAACTGGACTTGTCTGCAGCCTAGCTTTGACTGTGAAATCAACGATGAAGTCCTGGGGCAAGTCAGAGAAACAGGATGGAGAGAGCAGGGTCCCTGCCTGACCATGGGGAGCCATCCCATCCATCCAAGCTACTTTCCTCAAGACTGTGACATGAGAGTGAATCAAATACATTTATTTGAAGCCCTTGTATATTTGAGACTTTCTGTTACAGCATTTGTGCATTTACCCTAACACAGACAGCAAAGTAGCTTCCATGGCCTCATTGGCAGTGTTGTTCTTTTTTTTTTTTTATTGTAACTTAAATAAAAATAGCAAAAATGTATAATTAACTCCATGTACCCATCATGTAGTTAGTTTTAGAATTTATTAACTTTTTGCAATATTTACTTCATCTATTTCTTTTGCAAGATATTTTAAGAAGAAGCAAGTTTTATTCTAAATTGTCTGCTGTATTATTTGGCATTTTAAAACATTTCAAACTGCTGTAAATTCTGCTACATGTGAATTTATTTCATTGGTGAGGAAATCAGAGAAAATGTGCTGTATTTCCCTTGTAAGTTGACAAAACGGATGGTGAAAAGAGAAGAACCATAGTAAGTGGGATATGAGGTGGACTGAGAGGTCAATGGGACAAGGAAATCTTCACAGGGAGTGACTACAGCACTGTATGCACCTATGAATTTGCAGACATCTTGGGAAAGGCACTGAACTCTCCACAGTATGTAGACTAGGGCCGTGGACATTTTCATTTAAATATTAAATGTATAAGCAACTACATAAAATTAGAGGACTTAGAGACAGCAGATGACAGTCAGCATATACTTAATATATAAATGAATAAATAAATAGATTAAGGAATGAATATAAAACTTTACTACTGGATACAATATCCATTTTGGTATTTAAATTCCAGACCAAGATGAAAGCTTAACAAATGGGACACAACCCTACGACCCCTCTTAGTCATCACACTGTTAATTTAGTAGAAATACTCCTTCTCCAGAGCCTCTACCAAACCTTCATTTGGCCTTGCCTTTGCAATTACTCTCAGCTTCTGTCCTCGCCTCTTTCACATCTATGAAAGGGGAAGTCATCCAAGAGGGTGGTCCCTGACCTGCTTGGGAGGTGATTAATATGCTTTATTTGGCCACTTTTTCTTCCAGTAAGGAATAAGAAAATCCCCCATGAGCTCTGAGTTGCAATCTCACCAGAATGAGAGTAATTTTATTTCTTGAATCCTGCTGTACCCAATAGCGTACATCATACTTCTTGAAACAAAAAGTCAGGATGAAATATCTAAATATAAATAACACATGCCCATAAAAACTGTAGGGGCCAGATAAAAGGGATGAAACTTTTAAAGTTTTTCTTCATGATTTTCAGGCTTTCTTGTTTGGGGCCACAAATACATATTCAGTAGTTCTGCTTTCTCTGATTTTTTTTTCTTTCATAATTAGTATTTTATTGATTGTTTTGAAGATCAGCACACAGACATTTTGAGTAATTTGTACACAATTCCTAATGTACTGAAAATCTAAAAAGCCATATATTTGTAGTTCATTTCTAAAGCTAGTCTGGAGGCTTTCCAGCTGAAAATTTGAAGACAAATTTTCTTAAGAGGATATCAAGTACTAATATCTTCTAATGTTGATAAGCTGCTCCATAAGTCACACTAATTCACAATTCGATGTCATACACACCACACACTCAAACTTTTAACTTCTCACAGCACATAAAAATGTAATTAGGAAAACTGGACTACCATGACCAAAGATCTTACAGAATACACACAATTCTGATAGGGAGAGTGAAGATCAGGGAAGGGGTTTCTTTAAGAAACAATTCTGGGAAATGGATGTGGCTCAAGTGATTGGGCTCTCATCTGCCATATTGGAAGCCCCAGGTTTGATTCCCAGGGCCCCTGGGTAAAAGGCAAGCTGGTCCCTGCCGCAGAGAGCTGGCACAGCAAGATGACCCAACAAAGGGAGAAGTAAAGGAGAGACAGTGAAGGGTACAGCAGACAAGGAAGATGAGGTGGCTCAACAATTGAGTGCCTCTCTCCCACACGGGAGGTCCCAGGATCAGTTCCCAGTGCCTCCTAAAGAGAAAGACAAGAAAAAAGACAAGCAGACATGGAAGAACACACAGTGAATAGAAACAAAGAGCAGATAGCAAGTGCAAACAAACAATGGGCGCGGTGGGGATAAAATAAAATAATTTTTAAAAATCTACTGAAAGACACTTGGAAATAGAAGTAATTTTAAATGTTTAAGATATGGGAAGCAGATATGGCTCAATGGATAGAGCTTCCACCTACCATAAAGGAGGTCCAGAATTTGATACCCAGGGCCTCCTGGCCCATGTAGTGAGCTGGCCCACATGGAGTGCTGCCATGTACAAGGAGTATAGTCCAGCACAGGGGTGCCACCTATGCAAGGAGTGGCCCTAGTGTAAGGAATGCATCCTGGTGCAGGAGGGCAGACCACCCAGCAGTGGGGCTGCCCACTTGGAGAGCTGACACAACAAGGTGATGCATCAAAAAAGAGACACAGAGAAGAGACAATATAAGACACAGCAAACTAGGGGGCTGAGGTGGAACAAGAGATTGATTGCCTCTTTCCCACTCTGAAAGGTCTCAGGATGGGTTCCTGGAGACACCTAATGAGAATACAATAGACATAGAACACACAGTGAATGGACACAGAGAGCAGACAATGGAGGGGAGGGGAAGGGGGGAGAAATAAAGAAAAATAAATAAATAAAATGTTTAAGATAGGAAGAGGGTGTAGCTCAGTGGTTGAGCACCTGCTTCTCATGTACGAAATCCTGGGGTACAAGAAAGAAAAGAAAAGAAAAGAAAAGAAAAGAAAAGAAAAGAAAGAAAGAAAGAAAGAAAGAAAGAAAGAAAGAAAGAAAGAAAGAAAGAAAGAAAGAAAGAAAGAAAGAGAAAGAAAAGAAAATGTTTTAGACATAGTAAATGCACAACTGTGACTCCAAAATTGCCATTTGATATGCAGTTGTATTATTTACAGAATATAAAAACTGTGCCCTCAACCCATGGAAACAGTCCAAGGCTTCCACAATTCAGTATCCCACTATTTTCTGGTTGTACTAAAAGATAAACAACCAGTAAATTATTTCCTCTCTTTTTTTTTAAAGGATTTACATTAAAAATAATAATAATAATAATAAAGGTAAGGTGGGATTCCAATTTCTTTCTTAAAAATGCTTCAGGGAGTGGGTATAGCTCAATGGTTGAGCTCCTGCTTTCCATATACAAGGTTCTGGGTTCAATTCCTGGTACCTCCTAAAAAATAATAGAGTAGTATATGGGGGAAAATACACCCTAATATAAACTATGGACTATAGTTAATAGTACGATAATAATATTCTTTCATCGACTGTGACAAAAGTACTACACTAATGTGAAGTGTTAATAATAGGGGGTTATATGGGAATTCTGTTTTCTGCATGATTTTTCTGTAAACCTACAACTTCTCTAATTAAAAAAAATATTTTAAAAATATCTAGAGCTACTAAAAAACTCACCTTTGCAAAATAGTTGATTAAAATGTTCCTCTGGATTGTACAAAAAGAGAGGTACAGGGGCCACTGGTAAGATATGGTATATGATATTAATAAGGGCTTGGCTTCTTCGGCTTCTCCGTTTTCTACAGGTAAATCTTTAGTTTCTTGGTTAGCCACATGGGCTTTTTTCCCCTTTGCTCCCCACTTCCCTTTTAGTTACACTTCTTATCTGAAGATTTATCCTTTTCTGTTGTCTTTATTGGCTTCCTTTCCACTATAGCAGGAGCAGGTTTAGCTGACAATTTCACAGAACTCCTTTTGGGCTCTTTCCAGCCTTCAGCAAAGCTGACCGTTTTGGGCACCCCAGAAGCACACATGGGGCACTGTGAGGGCCATCGGAGCTGCGCTAATGCTGCTGCTGCTCCTTGCATTGCTGGGGCTGCTGGGACCCCAGGCAGGGACAGTGGGAGAACCAGATGGAACTCTGTTTTGTCTGGTTCTGAAATCTATAAACCCATTCCCTCCTCCTACAGACACTTGGTTTCTGAGATAGCACTCCATTAGTACATGCATCTCAAGGTGGGAGGCTGGGTTTCCTAGCATGTCTGGCAAGCCTGTCCTAATTAAAATTAAAGGGGCATGTTGGAATTTAGATGGTTATTGTGCTGTCAAAATGCCCATGAGTTGGGGTTGGTGGATTGCATGGAAATAGAAGGATATTTTTAGTTTGGCAGCAGTTTATAGTGTCATATTTGGTAGAGAGTTTCTAATTCATTTTCTCAATTCACATTTCTATTAAAACCAGCCTGTAGATCCCATGTAGAGGAGCAAACTGTACAGATTGAATTGGTAAACCTTTATAGAAAGGTCTATGTATTCGGTAGCCAATGTCGAAAGGCCTACTTTAAGGACCAACTCTCCATGTATTCCATCTCTCTTCTAAACCTCCACACTTTTTTCTTGGTGTCACCTCCTCCAGTATTTCTTTTTTAAAAATATTTATTTATTTATTTATTTCTCCTCCCTCCCTCTGTTGTCTGCTCTCTGTGTCCATTCCCTGTGTGTTCTGTGTCTGCTTGTATTCTCATTAGGCAGCTCTGGGAACTGATCCTGGAACCTTTTAGAGTGAAAGAGAGGCCATCATTTTCTTGCACCACCTCGGTTCCCTGATCTGCTGTGTCTCTTGTTCTTTCTCCTCTGTGTTTCTTTTTGTTGAGTCATCTTGCTATGCCAGCTCTCTGCATGGGACAGCACTCCTGTGCAGGGCAGCACTCTGCGTGGGCCAACTTGCCACATGGCCAGCTTGCCTTCACCAGAGGCCCTAGGTATTGAACACTGGACCTCTTATATGGTAGATGAGAGACCAATTGCTTGAGCCACACCCACTTCCTTCTAGTATTTCTTACTTCCTCTCCCTTGCCTCTAGTTGGGTCATTGCCCTACCTTGGCATTCTTCTAGGCCAGGGAAATACAACCACCAGAGGCCCTAGGTATTGAACACTGGACCTCCTATATGGTAGATGAGAGACCAATTGCTTGAGCCACATCCACTTCCTTCTAGTATTTCTTACTTCCTCTCCCTTGCCTCTAGTTGGGTCATTGCCCTACCTTGGCATTCTTCTAGGCCAGGGAAATACAACTCCTTATTAACTAATTTTCCTGTTAAAACATGCCAGTCCTCATTCTAATTTCCCTAACTCCCAGTCAACTTATTTGACAATGGTTGGTATTAGTTAAAATGCTAGTTGGCCCATCTGTTATCTTGCCCAGTGAATGACAAATCCCCTCCTTGAGAAAATATAGTTGGGGGCAGATTTGCTTCTATATACTTTAACCAAGTACATTAAAAATCACTTCAAATTATGAATTGGGGAGTACTGCAGGTCAAGAGGGCAACTGGCATTGACTTTTGGAGGGAGGATGTGCATA
This sequence comes from Dasypus novemcinctus, assembly GCF_030445035.2. Classification (NCBI taxonomy): domain Eukaryota; kingdom Metazoa; phylum Chordata; class Mammalia; order Cingulata; family Dasypodidae; genus Dasypus; species Dasypus novemcinctus. The sequence continues at coordinate 58,545,394 of NC_080684.1, forward strand.
GAAATGAGTGTTTCTTAATAAATAGGTATTTTTGGTAGCAAACTAATTTTATAAGCTTTTTCTTGAGAACACAGAGAAGGGACATCTTGATTTTGTTTTTTTAATGAATGAGGGATGAATTACATAGAACTCTTTGAGAAATTTTGGTCCAATTTCTTTTCCTCACAGTCTTAAGTTTTTCAACAGTAAATTCTAGTTTTTATGGGTATAAAATGTATGATTGGAAAGGATTACTTTGATACTTAGCTGTTCATTCAACAAACATAGACATTGTGCTATGTGCCAGACACTCTTAAGCACAGGAGATACTGATAAAACAAAAATAATTGCATTCCTGGAAGAGCTTGCAGTTGAAGTATGTGAACTTGCCCCCAGAAGGTGGGCAAAGCAGGGCAGGGAGGGGATGCCCATGATGAGGAGGTCTCTCAGCATCTCTCTGGCCACAGCAGGCAGGTAGCTCTACCTCTCTGGATGGATCCTGACCTTCCAACCAAGGTGGATTTCTTATCTGATGGGATGAAGGTGGTAAGTATCCCAGACTACTGGGTTGAAGTAAGTACAAAGATAACACATAATATCTAAATCAGAGCAGGGCACATGAGGACAAACGGAAAGCAAAGTTTGCTACCTCTTAACCAAACAGGCTTCCTAAAGCTGCAAATCCCTCTTGAGTAGTGAGAGATGAAATGGACTTATGATTTCAGTGTTTATCCTGTCTTTCTCCCAGTAAGACTGAGATTAATGTCTGAGGGCTGGTCAACAGATTTATTGTCTAAGGACACGTGGCTTATATTGTCATGTTTATCGGAGTCACCAATCTGTTATTTAACAGGACTGAGGCCTTGTTCTTTGCCTTTCAAGAATCAGGGCGCTGCAGTGAGTCTCAGACACCCCTCTTGGTGGGAGGAGAGGAGGCTGGCACAACCTAGTTCTAGAATAAGCTGCCCTGAGCAGAATCTTTGTAAAACTTTACATAACATTCAAGGAAAGTCTCGCCCTTCAGACACTTTTACAATTCAGGAAATTTTGAACTTTTTTGTCTGTGTATGCCATTAACTCCTTTGACAGTCTGGTGAAGCCTCTGGACCCTTTTCAGATGAATGTTTTTAAATGCATAAAATAAATGACATAGACTGGCAAAGGCAGCCAAATATTTTGAAATATAACTGAAATATTTTTAATTGTCATATAATATGTGGGTTTTTATTAATTCATTAAACAAGATTCAGGATCAGATTGAAATAATCATGAATAAAAATGGTATTTCAAGATATCTGGAACAACTAATGTCAGGAAAATAAATGTAAATTCAGTTGGTGACTAATTTACAGGCATTGCCAAAAGACTGAGCTGTGTTGCCTATTAATACATTCATAATTGAAGGGAAAACTAAATTCCAGCAGGAGATTAGTGAAATAAAGATATAAATAACTTCTCATCCAAGTTCATGGACCCCCTAAATTCTCTCCAAAGAAGCCTTGAGACTGTAAAGCCTAGACTAAGACACAGTCCCCAGGGGATGGGTGGCACATTTTTAATGGCAATTTCAGCAGCTTTTGAGTTGGCACAAACCTCACCAGAGCTCTAAATTTATGTAATCTCTACACTCAGTCATGTTTCATGAAGCTAGACTGGTGGCATTTATTAGGCTCAAAGATTGACTTGCTGCCTCACCAACCAATTGATTTCAACATATTTCCCAAATGTAGGGAAATTGTCCTTGAAATTATACAAGAGCTGAGTTAAATCCATTTTAATCAGCAGGATAATTTAATAAACAGTATAATTTCCTCTGAAGCCCTTACGTATTTAGACAGTAACCTCCTCTATAATGTGACAACACAATCCCAAACACAAATGGGGGCACTGACGCAAAATATATTGGTTTCCTTCCTTCTTGAAACTCCTACACTTCATGAAGTAGTACTAGATTATAACAAATTTCTTTCTTCCCCACAACCTCCCTGCCACCTCCCTCAAGCAAGAGAGTCAACTTAAACGGGCTTAATTAAAGATAGAGGGGGATTTTATTAACTCTTGTTATGGGTTGTTATTTTAGACCACCTACCACAATTTAAGCAGCACTGAGGACTGTCAGGCTAGAGATAATACCAAAAAGATCAGAACATTACATTCTTGGCTTTAATGTCTTAAGCATATCTTTATAAATCTATAGCAGAGACAACAGTTTTGATATCCTGCAAGCCCCAGTTACTTGAGAAAGAAAATAATTATTTTGCATTTCAAAAGTTTCTTTTCAATTTTCAAGAATCAGAACCCAGAAAACAAATCATATATCTTTGAGTAGGGAAGAAAGTGTGAAAAATAGGTTGTCATTTGCTGGCTCCCCAAAACATTATCAAAACAACCTGTTGATGAAACAAGGCTGAGTTTTTTGCTTTCTGTGTTAAGGAAAGCATCACCTCAACAAAGCTTTAATAGACTCAGAGGGAGAAAGGCAAAGTTGGTATAGTCACTGAGATTTTGAAAGTCTAGTTTAAGTGGGTCTTTCCATGTAGGTGCTTGATTAAAGTTGAGCAAGAGTCATGATATAATAATTTAGGATTGGTGTATCTCTCTTGCTCTGTGTATCTTCTCTGTGTGTCTACTTCTCCTGTCTACCTCTGTGTGAAAGTCTGTTTTGTCAGCCCACCAAGGAGGCAGGGACACAACCCTGCATGCCCTAATGACATGATTGAATGAAAGCCCTAATTTTAACATAATTTAATGAGTATAATGCCCAGAAGAAAAGACCAGTTCACAGACATAATCAATATTTCTTTTTGGACCTCATAATAATATCAAACTGCCACAACTGGTGAACATAGTAAAGCATGAATTCTTTTTTAAACAAGAATTTTGAGGCAAGGTTTACAAAGAGTCTTGGGTGTGAAATGTCATTTGGTATGTCTATTGAAGAATGGATAGGTCTTTCAGAAAGTTCCTGAAATGAATAAAAAATTCATTTGTGTTTTTTTGTCTTCCTGGGCCAGAGTCTCCTGAAACAGTAAAGTGAAGTTGATGAAGACATTGGAACATGAAGTCCTATTAATGTAAAGAGTAAGATATGTGTATTATTCTGATTCTCAGGTAAAAGGAATGTTCTTGCCTAGACAGAGATAAAAGTTTAACCAGTACAGGAGAAGAGAGATTTAAGGGTGAAGAAGGGAAGGGACGTGACAAAAGCCTAGACACAGTAGGTCTCTTAGAAACACCCAGAGTCTGCTCCTTCCACTTTGCATTGTGCTCCAAAAAGAGACATGAAGTAAGTTTATAGATACATGTTGAAAAGCAGAAGGGAAAGCTTATGAGTACCCATAAGGAGAACCGGAAGCCTTATGTGTATCCATGTGTATCAAGAATATGTCTAAGATAATGGTGTCAAACAATTTGACAGTGTTCCATGCACCTTGAATGAGGTGGGAAGAGTCACCAAAAGTTCTAGGGGTGTAGAAGTGCTAAGATGACTTATATTGTAACAAAGAAGACTTGTGTTTGGAATAAAAAAGACACTGATGTAAGAGTAAATAAAAACTATTTTCTCCATTTACAAAGTGCAAAGAGACCATTTCTCCTTTCTTTCTTTTCTTAGTGTGTTTCCTTGGAGACAAAGTGAATCTGAGTCTTCTCTAATCCTTAGAAAAGAGATTAAGCACAGCCTCCAGTCTTTATAATATAGAGGTATCTCTAAGGTTGGGGCCAAATCACCTCTATATGTAAAAATGAGCCTACAGAATTACCTCAGCATCTCTCAAGTGATATACAGGAGACCAAGAAGAGGTGCAGCTCCTTTATCTCTTGAGGAGATAAAAGAAGTTTAATTTTTCTTTCTTCTCCTTTACATATACATTTGTGTGAAATTCATGCTACCTTATATGCATGCAAAGCTATTAATGTTTACCCAGTAATAAATTGTATTCTCTCTCTCTTCTATATTGGTATGGTGGAGTCCCTCTGTTGGCAGGATTGTTTTATTTCCTCAAAATGGGACTGAAAACTAGGGATTGTGGTGGGGCATAAGCATCAGGTACAAATGCCAGAACACAATGAAAAGGAAAGTTAAACCTTAGTAGAGTCTAACTAATATGGAGGAAAGCATCAGCCCTATTCCAGTCAGGAAAAATATATGAAATACTTTTAAATGGACAAAAAGATTTGAAATGTCTTATCACTAGAATCCTAAGGATTGTCTGGAGCAGTGCTGTTCAATAGATACATAATGTGAGCCACAAATGCAAGCCATGTATATAAATTTATATTTTCTGGTAGCGTACTAAAATTAAATAAAAAGAAATTTCAGGACTTCTGGGAAGATGGCATCAGAATAGGTAGACATGGCTCAACTCTCTCACGAAAGCAACAGAGCAAGGGCAAAGCTGTCCAGGGGTGTTGTGAACCCCCAAGGAGGGCAAGGGAAAAAGAAACAAAGAAGCCAAAATGAAAACCATAAGTGGCTGATCTCCATGACCAGGAACAGCACCCACCCCCACCCTTTAGGTGATCAGCCTGGATAAAACCCAAGGGTCACTACATCAACTGAGAGGGGAACAGATGTCTTCCTCCCTGGGAAGAGGAAGGGTGCAGCACAGGGCAGAGAGTGGTTTCTCTTCAGTGAATTTGTCTAGCAGAGTCCACTTTGTATCTCAGCTCTGGCCAGACCAGAATCATGGGCAAGTGGAGGTTCAGTCACCTCACTGACAAGCACCATCTGCTGGCCAGTTTGGAAACTACAAGGAGAAAAAATTCTTTCAGGCATCTCATTTCCCAAACTCCCAGGGGTGGATCTACACCCATTAGTGAGCTTCTGGACCTATATTTTGATAACTTAATCTAGGCAATTTTAAAGATTCAGAATAAGTTGAAACAAAAATCAAAGAAGAACTGTGAAATAAAACCACTAGGCAAGGGAGAGAGTAAATTCACCAACATATTCAGATTTCTAGACATCAGCAAAAAATTACAAGCCATTCTAAGAAAATGAAGATATGGTCCAGTCAAAGGAACAAACCAAAAATCCTGACAAGACATAGAATTTAAGACAACTACTTAATGATAATCACACAAATCGCCTAAATCAATTCAAGAAGTTGAAAGAAAATATAACTAAAGAGATAAAGGATATTAAGAAAACACTTTGTGAATATAAATAAAAATTTGAAAACCTGCAAAGAAAATTAAAAGAGCTTATGGCAATGGAAGACACAATGGAGGAGATTAAAAATATATTAGAAGCAGGTGTAGTTTGGTGGTTGAATACTGCTTCCCATGTATGAGGTCCTGTGTTGGATCCCCAGTACGTCCTGAAAAATACATTAAAGGCATATAACAGCAGATTTGAACTGATGGAAGACAGAGTAAGTGATATTGAGGAGAGAACATCTGAACTTGAAAAGATAGGAGAACAGAAACAGAAGAGAATGGAAATAATCAAACAGGGGAGGCCTCAGAGAATTGAATGACAATGCAAAATGCATGAGCATATGCATTATGGTGACCCAGGAGAAGAGAACAGAAAAGGGGCAGAAAGAATATTTAAAGAAATAATGACTGAAAACTTCCCAAACTTTATGAAAGACATAAATATCAATATGCAAGAAGGACAATGCACATCAAACAGAATAAATCTGAATAGACCTACTCTGAGACAGTACATTTCATAATGACAAACACCATAGATAAAGAGAAGACTCTGAAAGCAGCAAGGGAAAATCAATGCAGTAAATACAAGGGAGCATCAGTAAGACTAAGTGCTAATTTCTCACCAGAAACCATGGAGGTGAGAAAGCAATAGTATGATATATTTAAGGTACTGAAAGAGAAAAACTGCCAACCAAGAATTTTTTATCTGGCAAAACTGTTCTTCAGAAATGAGGGTGAGTTTAAAGACTTCACAGATAAACAAAAACTGAGAGAGCATGTTACCAAAAGATGAGATTTTCAAGAGATACTAGGAGATGCTACAGCTTGAAAGGAAAAAACAAGGTTGGGAGACTGAAGAGTGTGAAAGTGAAGATTATTACAACAGATAACTTAAAGGGTAAAAAGACAGAAACAGTAAGATATGACAATGGAAATCCAAAGAATAAAATGGACAAAGTAAGTAATGCCTTTACAATAATAACATTGAATGTTAATGAATTGAATTCCTCAATCAAAAGGCATAGACTGATGGAATGGATTAATAAAATATGAACCATCTATATGCTGTCTACAAGTGACTCACCTCAGACAAAAGGACACAATATGGTTGAAAGCAAAAGATTGGAAAAAGATATTCCAAGCAAATAGTAAAAAGAGAGAGAGAGAGATCTGGAGTATTGATACTAATAATGGACAAAAAAGATATTAAATGCAAAACTGTTAGAAGAAATTTAGAAGGTCTTTATATGTTAATAAAAGGGGCAATTCAACAAGAAGAAATAACTATAATAAATATTTATGCACCTATTCCTATGTGTCCCAAGATACATGAGGCGCACACTGGCAAAAGTGCTAGACATCTCTACAATAATAGTTGGAGACTTCAATACACTACTCTCATCATTGGATAGAATAGCTGGCAGAGTATCAATAAGAAAACAGAGAATTTGAATACTATGATAAATGAACTAGACCTAACAGACACTTATAGATCCCAAACAGCAGGATATACATTCTTTTCAAGTGCTCATGGATTCTTCTCCAGGATGGACCATATATTGGGTCAAAATACAGGTCTCAATACATTTTAAAAGATTGAAATTATACAAAACACTTTCTGTGATCATAATGGAATGAAGGTGGATATCAATAATGGATTGAAAATGGAGAAATCCACAGATACATAGAGATTAAACAACACTCTTAAATAAAGAGTGGGTCAAAAAAGAAATTACAAGATAATTCAGTAAATATCTTGAGATGAATGAAAAAGAGAACACAGCATATCAAAACCCATGGGAGGGAACAGATGTGGCTCAAGTGGTTGAGTGCCCACCTCCCACACAGGAGGTCCTGAGTTCAGTTCCCAGTGCCTCCTGAAAAAACAAAAACAACAAGCAAACCAATGAGAAAAAAAAAAACAACTCAAGGAAGCCAATGTGGCTCAGTGGCTGAGCACCAGCTCCTATACACAGTCCTGGGTTCAATCCCAAGTACTTAAAAAAAAAACACAAAAAACAGAAACAAAAAAACAAAATAACTTATGGGATACAGCAAAGGCAGTTCTGAGAAGGGAACGTATAGCCCTCAATGCTTACATTAAAAAAAGAAGAAAGAGCTAAAATCAAAGACCTAACTGCACACTGGAGGAACTAGAAAAAGAACAGCAAACCAATACCAAACCATGATGAAGAAAAGAAATAATAACAATTAGAGCAGAAATAAATGAAATTGAGAATAAAAAAACGATAGAGAGAAGCAACAAAACCAAAAGTTGGGTCTTTGAGAATATCAACAAAATTAACAAACCCTTACCTAAACTGATAAAGAAAAAGAGAGAGAAGATGCAAATAAATAAAATCAGAAATGAGGGGGGTTATTATCCCTGACTTCAGAAATGAGAGAGATCATAAAAGGATGCAATGAACAATTGTACACCAACAAACTAGATAACATTGACGAAATGGACAAATTCCTAGAAACACATGAACAAACTACACTGACTGTAGAAGAAATATTAGGCCTAAACAAACTAATCATGAATAAAGAGATTGAAACAGTCATTAAACCTCCCGAAGTTGAAAAGCCCAGGACCAGATGGCTTCACAGGTTAATTCTACCAATCATTCAGAGATGATCTAATACCAATCTTGCTCAAGCTTTTTTAAATGAAAAGGAAGGAATGCTACTAAACTCATTCTATGAAACCAAAATCACCCTAATACCAAAACCAGACAGTTACTATGAAAAAAGAAAATTACGGACCAATTTTTCTAATGAATATAGATGCAAAACTTCTCAACAAAATACTTGCTAACCAATTCGAAAAGCATTTTAAAAGAATTATATACCACAATAGAGTGGGTTTTATGCCAGGTATGCAAGTGTGGATGAAAACCCCAGAGCTAGCATTGTACTCAATGGAGAGAAACTGAAAGCTTTCCTGCTGAGGTCAGGAACAAGAAAAAAGATGCTCACAGTCACTTCTGTTACTCAATAATGTGTTAGAAGTTCAAGCTAGATCAATGAGGCAAGATAAAGAAATAAAAGGCACCCAAATAGGAAAGGAACTTGCTGTTTGCTGATTTTATGTTTCTAAAACTCAAAAATCCCCAAAACTCCACAGCAAACCTATTAGAACTAATAGATTACTTCAGCAAAGTGGCGGGATACAAGATTGATATGCAAAAATCAGTAGCATTAAAAGAAACAGAAGAAGACTTAAATAAAGGGGCTGGAAGACTAAATATTGTTAAGATGGTTTTTGTTTTTTTTTTTAAAGATTTATTTATTTAATTCACGCCCCCCCCCCCACCTCCCCGGTTGTCTGTTCTCTGTGTCTATTTGCTGCGTCTTGTTTCTTTTGTCACCTTCTGTTGTCATCAGTGGCACGGGAAGTGTGGGCGGCGCCATTCCTGGGCAGGCTGCACTTTCCTTCACACTGGACGGCTCTCCTTACGGGGCGCACTCCTTGCGCGTGGGGCTCCCCTATGCAGGGGACACCCCTGCGTGGCAGGGCACTCCTTGCGCGCATCAGCACTGTACAGGGGCCAGCTCCACACGGGTCAAGGAGGCCTGGGGGTTGAACCGCAGACCTCCCATGTGGTAGACGGACGCCCTAACCACTGGGCCAAGTCTGTTTCCCTGTTAAGATATTAATTCTGCCCAAACTGAATTTCAGATTCGATGCAATCCCAATAAAAATCCCAATAGCCTTTTTTTTGCAGAAATGGAAAAACCAATTATCAAATTTATTTGGAAAAGTAAGGGAACCTGAATAGCCAAAAAGATCTTAAAATAGAAGAACAAAGTTGGAGGACTCTCACTTCTGGACTTTAAAGCTTATTACTTAGTTACAGTGGTAAAAACACCATGGTACTGACATAAAGACATACACATTGAACAATGAACCAAATTGAGAACTCAGAAATTGACCCTCACATCTACAGTCAAGTGATTTTTGACAAGGCAGTCAAGCCCTCCTAGCTGGGCCAGAACAGTCTTCTCAACAAATGGTGCTGAGAGAACTGGATATCCATATCCAAAAGAAAGAAAGGGACCCCTGTCTCATACATTATACAAGAATTAACTCAAAATGGATCAAGGTCCTAAATATAAAAGCTCCAACCATAAAACTTCTGGAAGAAAATGTAGGAAAATATCTTCAAGATCCTGTGGTAGGTGGTAGTTTCTTAAACCTTATACCCAAAGTATGAGCAACAAAAGAAAACATAAATGGGACCTCCTGAAAATTAAACACTTTTGTTCTTCAAAAGACTTTGTCAAGAGGGATGAAAAGGTAGCCTACTCAATGGGAGAAAATATTTGGAAACCATATATCCAAAAAGGGTTTAATATCCATGTTATATAAAGAAATCATACAACTCAATGATAAAAAGACAAGAGCCCAATTAGAAAATGGGCAAAAGACTTGCATAGACATTCTCCAAAGAGGATATACAAATGGTTAAAAAAGTTCATGAAAGAATGTTCAATATCAATAGCTATTAGGGAAATATTGATCAAAAGTACAGTGAGATATCATATCACACCTTACAGAATGGCCATTGTCCAAAAAACAGAAAACTGCAAGTGCTGGAGAGGATGTAGAGAAACAGGAACACTCCTTCACTGCTGGTGGGAATGTAGAATGGTGCAGCCTCTGTGGAAGACAGTATGGCAACACCTCAAGAAGCTGAATATAGAACTGCTATATAATCCATCAATCCTGTTACTAGGAAGAACTGAAAGCAAGGATGTGAACTGACATTTGTATACCAATGTTCGTAGAAGTATTATTTACAATTGCTAAAATATGGAACCAGCCCAACTGTCCACCAACTGATGATATGGTATATATATACAATGGAAAACTATTCAACTGTGAGAAGAAATGAAATGGGGATACATATGACAACATGGATGAACCTAGAGGTTATTATATTGAGTGAAATAAGGCAGACACAAAAGGATAAATATTGTATGGTCTCATTAATATGAACTAAATATGATAAATAAACCACAAAAGTAAACCAAGGTATATCTAGAGTATAGATTACTAAGAAATAGAATGTGGATTCAGAATGGGAACTGATGCTCAATGTATGTAGAATTTTTAGTAAAGTTTATGGCAAAAATGTGGAAATAGAGTTGAGACACATTATGGTGAGTATAACTAACACTGTGATTTATAAATGAGATTGTGGATGAAAGGGGTATTCTGTAGATGTAAATGTCAATCAAAAGGAATCTAGAGAAGAATCTAGGGTGAGTAAAAGTGATTTCAGTGGTGAAGTTTGTGGTTAATAGTATAAATATAAGAATGTTCTTCTTTTGCAAAGTGTTAAGAATATGGTGATAGATGGGAAAATTACAACTAATGTAACTTGTGTGTGGATGATAGTTAACATTAATATTGTAATATTTTTGCAGCAATAGCAAAGAAGATATTATATCAATTCTAAGAGCCAACTATGGGGGTTATAGAAGGGTATGGGATTTTTCCTTTGGAGTAATAAAAACGTTTTAACATTGACTAGAGTGGTGACAGCACAACTCTGTGATGAAAATGAGAGCCACTGAGTGTACGCTTTGAATGGACGGTAGAAAACATGGGACTGTACATATAAAATTCAGTCAAGGTTAGAAGACCCTGGGGGTAGAATAGGCTACAGAAAGGTTGTGAAGGAATTCAGGATAACCTTTTTGGAATTTTTTTTCCTTTAAATAATTTTTAAAATTAGGTTTTTGTGATCTTTTCATCCTTTTTGGCTTTTCTAATTTGGCCTCCAAGAGTACACTTTTACATATATAAGCACTTGTTTAATTTTTGGCAATTTGGCTAGAGCTCTTTTAAGAATTTTCATTTGTTAATTTGGTATTAGCATCCAGAGGCATGAAAATATACACTGAACAGACAGACACAAATAGACACACAAATAGAAACATAAAACTCACTTATTTGACTCATAGTTCTCACTCTTTTGGTATGGTTGTCTCCAGCTTCTCCATCATTCCACATCTCTGGTTTTTACCACTTTCAGAGGAGATCTGGGGTCAGTGTTGCCTATAATATGCAAACCTGTTCTTGGAAATACTTATATAGAGATAGCTGAGTTTATTTCAGAATAGAGTGTAAAAAATAATGTATGTTTATAGACCCAAATTTGAGGACTGCTGTGATCCCTCACTTTTTGACCCTATATTTCTACCTAGTTTATATGTATAAGCAGTTATATAAAACTCCCAAATTGGAAGAACAGATGCTGTGCTGGCCTTAGAGAAGTAGAATAGAAAATAGAAACCATTGGATTTCTCTCTCTCTCTCTCTCATCTTTCTATCTCCAGCACTTATCTTTTCATCTGACTACATGTTTATTTCATACTCCCCGACTGGCTTCTTTACAAGTTATAGACCAGCTACTAGTATCACTTAATTATATTCTTTGAGGGGGAAAAAAAAAAGCACCATTAGCATAAGCCTTTTTAAAAAATGCTGGCATGAGAAGGAGTGTTTTAACTTGGGAGGGAGGGTAGAGCTTTTTATAGGTTTTTAGCAGACAAGATCAGCTGAAGTTCAGCTAGTTTCAAGAATATTTGGTTAAAGATGGTTCTCAGAAAAGGGAGAAAATATTCTAACCAATTAGCAATCATTGTTTGGACAATCTGGATTTTATCAAGTGGTGTGGGATGAACAGTGGAGTCTGTCATGTGAGAGCAGGAATGGGGAGAAATTGCTTCAGTGGATAAGGACATGCAAGGACCACAGTGGAAACTTTTCAGTCCTTCAGTGTTTCTTCGACCTTCCAGTCTTGGATCTAGAGACTGCTTTCCCTACATTCAGTTGGTCAAATCTTAGGGAAGGACTTTGATCAGATTTGGAATCTGCTCATCTCTGGGCCACTCACTGTGGTCAAGGAGGCTGGGTCAATAAAGAAGAGGCAATTCCTGGTCAGAGGCAGAGGCTGGAGCAGGGGGAGGAGTAGCTCCCCAAAAGGAGAGCAGTAGCCCAGACCTAGCCAATGGAGACACGGCAGAGAGCAAGGCAGTCTCCACCACCATCCTGTTTGTATCTACAGGTCCCTCCATTGTAGTCTCCTGGGGCTTCCATAACAAATCACCACAAACTTGGTGTCCTATAACAACAGAAATTTATTGTCCCATGTTCTGGAGGCTGGAAGTCTGAAATCAAAGTGTCAGCAGGCACATGCTCCACCTGAAACCTGCAAGGGAGGATTCTTGCATGTCCCTCCTAACTTCTGGTGGTCTGCCTGCAATCTTTGGTATTCCTTGGCTAGTAGGTATCACTGCAATCTCTGCCCCCTTCTTCTTCACATGGTCTTCTCCCAGGTGTCTTTCTGTGTCTCTTCTCCCTTTCTGATAAGGACACCAGTCGTACTGGATTAAGCACCCACTGTACTCTCATTTCAACTAATTTTATCTGCAATGAACCTATTTCCAAATAAGGACACATTCATAGGAACATAAGATGTAATATATCTATTACATCCTGTTTCTCCTCCTTCATATTAATGTCTCCATTTTACCTTTAGGAGACATTGCTTAGGAGAGGGCTATCCAGAAACCTTTCAGTCTAAGAAGTATGAAGAGCAAACCCAGGAGAGATGAAAGCTTCCTGTTAGAGCAGCCCCTGGCTCAAACTGCTGAAAGGTTTCATGCAGCCTTGGTGCGCAGATTCCCCTTCTGAAATCTTTAGAACTTTCTAAATGATTACTATGGTCTCTCTGTGCAGAAGGGATGATAAATAGGCTTGACTTTAATAAACATTGGGGTTGTCCATGTCTTTTCATCCCATTTTCCTCCTCTTTTTTGGGCAGCTGTGATTGTTAATTTCATGTATCAACTTGGTTAGGTTATAGTATCCAGTTGTTTGGTCATGCAAGCCCTGGCCTGATTATTACGATAAGGGTATTTTAGTAGATGAATTTACATGTGTAGTCAGTTGATTGCGTCTACAGTCAATAAAGGAGAGTACCCTCAGCAATGAAAGGTGTCTCCTCATCCAATCAGTTGGAGGTCTTAAAGCCAGAACTGAGGATTACAGAAGCCAGAAAGAAGAATTTTTATTACTATGTCAGAAGCCAAACAGCTTCTCCTGGGGAATTCGACACCACCTTCACTGAAGTTTCCAACTTACATCCTGCCCGACAGAATTCAGACTTGCCAACACCCACAGTCACGTGAGCTAATTCCTATAATAAGTCTACATATAAATCTTTTTGGTTTAGTTAAATTCCTTTCAGGTGCTCATTATCCCTTTCTTCTCTATAAAAATAAGGCAGACCTGTCCTATAAACTTAATTATTGGTGAAAAAAATTAAGATTTGGAGAAAGGAAATATCTGTCCCTATCATTTATATTTTGTTAGAAAAGCAAGATCCTAAAATTTGAATCCTGGCTCTCCACTTACTTGCTCCATGACTTTGAACAAATTAACCTTAATAAGCCCCAGATTTATCACTTGTAAAATGGTGAATGGTAATATGTTAACATCCAATAAATGATAGTTCTTTTGTGATGGTGAAGATGATGATGATGATTATGGTGATGATGATGATTATGAATACTGATACTTATATTTTTGTTTTTTTCTCCCCCATTATTATTTAAAAAATAAAATTTCAGGGCTAGAAGGGAGCTCACAGATGACCTCAGCCTGGTGATCTAGTAGTCACTTCTTTAAAGAGGCAATGCATTATTTCAATTGCTTCAGGACCAGGGTAACCCCTAGTCCTAGCAAGGATGGGAATAGGGTGGGGGGGCAGGGCTCACAGATTGAGTAAGTGAAGCCAAGAGCAAAGGAATCCTCATCTCAGTGAGTTGGGACCAGACTCTTTGTCTTTTAATGTGGTGTGTGTGTGTGTGTGTGTGTGTGTGTATTATCTGCATCCATATGGATCTATGTTCATGGGATGCAATGATTAAATAGTATGTGATATCAGGAAATTATCAACATTGACCCTGATTATAGGTACTGGTGACTTAGCAATGTAGAAAGGGGAAATGAAATTTTGGCTTAGCTGTGAAAAAAATAATACTAACTACAGTTATTTGCATCAACCCCTTACCATTTATGTTTATTTGCCATATATGCACATGCATCACTAAACATGTGCCCAGTTAACGTTCATGTAAGTCGTGTTGATTAGAATCATTAACTCTATCCTACTTACATGATGTTCTCAGACTTCACTGTTTGTGGTGGGTGCAGCAAAGATACCTGCTGCAAGCCACATTGCCTAATGTCCTTGTTGCTTCTGGGGTTAAGAGGGACCTGACTCTGGAGTTGCAGAACTGGCTGCTATGTGTACTGAGTTACTCTAATTGAGAAAACAGTTCTCTCAACTGCATCCCAATTCAAGAGGAAGCACAAAGCATCTTTCTTCCTTTCTTCCTAACCATAACATCTTCAGAGTCCAGGGAGCTCACCTCCCGTAGCTAAGAGGAAACACACACACACACACACACACACAGAGACACACACACATACACAGAGACAGCAAGTGATAGCAATAGAGAGATACAGAGAGAAACAGAAACTCACAGACCAAGAGACAAAGAGAATCCATACAATGGAATATAATTGGGCCAAAAAAATAATAAAGTATTGATATGTGCTACAAAATTAATGAACCTTGAAAACATTGTAAGTGTAAGAAGTCAGTCACAAAAGACCACCTATTATACAATTCCACTCATATGAAAGTCCAGAAGAAGAAAATCTGTAGAGACAGAATGTAGATTAGTGGTTGCTTAGGCTTGGCAGAGGGATAGGGTGGACGGAAGGGGAGGTGATAGTTAAAGGATACAGGGTTTCCTCTTGAGGTGGCAAGATAGTGATGGTGGTTGCAAATATCTGTGACTATACTAAAAACTGTTGAATTGTGTACTTTAAATGGGCTAATTTTATGATAGTGGTTTAAATCTTAATGCTTTTTTAAAAGAGAGACAAGGAAAGAGATGGAAATCGACATAAGAAACTTCAAGAGAGGCAGAGACAGAGAGGCAAGTAGACAGGGACATAGAAGAGTGGAACAGAGACAGAGAGAGAGCCAGTTCAGCAAGGACAGTGAATTCAGAGGCCTTCGTGGGGCTGGTTGCTTTTCTCTGATACTTCATGAGACAAAATGGTTTCCACAGGTAGACCCAGCCAATTTCAGGGTCTCTCACGGCGCAGGCTGGTGAGAAGAATTGGAAGAAGATGATGAGAGGAGAAAGGGAGGTGGGGGGAGGAAGGAGATAGAGTAACAGAAAGGCAGAGAGACAGGGAAAGATAAACAGAAAGAGTTCAGGGAAGGAGGAGATGGACTTAAGCAGTTTTAGTGAGTCTGCTGGACTTTTGGTCAGTACCGGCCTTGTCCAATACTGTAGAGACTGAGAAGCATAGGCAGCACATTCATGTCTTCTTTTTGTTATGATAAAATTTCCAAGCCCTTAGGGGCTGTGTAGATATGTTAATTTATTAGGCAGTTACCAGGTCCTTGGTACCAAGCTAAACGCTTTCAAATGTATTGACTCATTTAATCCTTAAAATGACCCTATCTGTTGGGTACTAACTATTATGCCCATTTTATGGAAAAGGAATTGAGGCAGGTAAACTTGCCCAAAGTCACCCAGGTAGTAATTGAAGAGACTGAGACTCAAATTCCACAGTCTGGCTCCAGATCCTAAGTTCTCAACCACAACATATTTGGTCTTTTGAGCTCTCTTATTAACTGCAACGTCAGTTATGTGACAACAGCAGTTAAAGGATCCATGATGTTAAAGAGTTCTTGTTTAATTCTAACATATTTCAAATTAATTTCATATGCATTTTAATCAACATTCCTAGAATAAATACTTTTCATTTCAATCAAGACTTTAGCATCTTGTGTCCTCTGCAAGATAAGTAGTGGCAGATTCTAGTGTTGTGATTAACAGCAGAGAAAGGGAAACCTCCAGGGGACTAGTTACTTTACGATTATACATAGTGAAATGGGGCAGCTCCAACTCCAGTTTTCTACCTCTGTGGGTCCCACTTGCCAGCTTGAGTTTGGATTCTGTTAAGAGATTTTGAAAAGGCTGGATTTGGTTCTTCAATAACCACAATTTTTCAAATTTGCAAAATCTCTTCATCAGGAAATCATTTGGTTATCATCCTTGGAGAGTAATTGGATAATTAATTTAAGTTCTTATGAAATATAAAGTGCTTCTTAAGTTTTAAGGATTTATATGCCAATGTTCTCATTAGGTTTGAAGGACAGAAATTCTCTGCTGCTCCTTCTCCTCTTACTTTTTCTTTTAAAAATAGAAATATATTTCACAAAAATTACTCATAATGGATCCTAGACCTAAATATAAAATGTAATACTATAAACATCTAGAAGGAAACATGGGAGGAAATCTATGAGACATTGGGTTTAGTGATCAGTTTTTACATGTAGCACCAGAAGCACAGTTCATGAAAGAAAATAAAAAATTGATATATCAGACTATATTCAAATGGAAACTTCTGCTCTGAGAAGAAACTCTTAAAGAGAATAGAAAGATAAGCCATGAAATGGGAGAAAATACTTGCAGAAAACATATCTGATAAAGGTCTTGTACAAAGATATGCCAAGAACTCAAACTCAACAATAAGAAACAAACCACCCAATTAAAAAATACAAGGAGAGTGTACACATGCTGACTCAAGGTTTGAAGCTTCTTCAGGGAATCTTGACATTCTTAACCAACCTAATCTCTCTGCTTTCTATTTTCCGATTTCCTCTGAGGACTTTTTCCTAGTTTCCAATGAGTTTCCGATGGTGTTGATTCATTATTTAAAAATTATTCTTGTCATTTCAGTGGAACCTCAGGAGGAAGGGCAGGTTGATGTATATGCTCTCTGACATCTTAAACTGGAAACCTGCTACCTGATGCATTTACAACTCAGAGGAACTCCAAGTTTATACCTTGAAGAACAATAAAAGCAACTTTAGAAGAGCTCAAGATATAAGTCACAAGATATAAGATGTAGAAAGACATCTGATCATACCAGGTGGCAGTCCTTCCATTACAAGTTTCATTACAAGGGCCACTTATATAAGAAAGGTCCTGGACATGTAGCTATTAAATTCAAAAGCTGCTAATTTAAGTAAAGATAGGAAGGGAAGATGTGTTCTTGTGGTGCTAATTTTCCTCCTTATGGGCTAGCTAAAGCATACATGATGCTGACAAAGGGGAAGAGGAGAGATCACTAAGGAGAGGCAAGGTCTGGTGACCATGAGCCCCTGAAGGAGAAACCTCCATTTCCCAGCACACTGCCTGTCCACTGTCCAGCAGGAAGGATGTTCCTCTATGGCTTGCACCATCCCATCCAACCCACTCTGTGTGGAAAATACTCATGCACTGGCAGAACACTCCAAGATTGGACAGCAAGTCCCTGAACAAGTGTTATGGTGACATGAAAGTAAAGTTTCTATACCTATCCAGGTTGAAACTGGATGAAATCAGCTCAGGTCTGATTACAAATGGGACACCACTATTTTTTTTTTTCCTATTTATTTTTTTAATGTTACATTCAAAAAATATGAGCTCCTCATATACCCCCCACCTCCCTCACCCCACTCCTCTGCCCATAGGGACACCACTATTTATCACATACTTACATGAGTCAGGCACTGTGCTCAACACTCCATTTACATAATCTCATTTAATCCCCCAACAAAGGATGAAATAATTATAACTATCATCACCATTGCACAGGTAAGTGAGGTTAAGAAACTCCCTGGCAAAGTGGATATAGCTCAACAGATAGAGCTTCCACCTACCATACAGGAGGTCCAGGGTTCGATACCCAGGGCCTCCTGGCCCATGTGGCAAGCTGGCCCACGCGAAGTGCTGCCACACACAGGAGTGCCCGTGCCTCCCCGTGTAGAAGTGCCACCCCACAGGAGTGCCCCCCATGCAAGGAGTGCCACCCTGTGCAGGATTGCAGCCTGCCCAGGAGTGGTGCTGCCCCCATGGAGAGCTGACACAGCAAAATGACACAACAAAAACAGAGACACAGAAAAGAGAATACATGAGACACAATGAACTAGGGTGCTGAGGTGACACAAGAGAATGATTGCCTCTCTCCCAGTCCAGAAGGTCCCAGGATGGGTTCCAGGGGCCACCTAATGAGAATACAACAGACACAGAAGAATGCACAGTGAACAAACACAGAGAGCAGACAATAAGGGTAGGGTGGGGAGGGGAGGGGGAAGAAATAATAAAAAAAAGAAACTCTCTGAACATCACTGAGCTATTAGAACCCAGGCTAGTCTGATCCTGTGTCCTCTGTTGCTACCTCCTTTTTCCTGCATCATTGTTTCTTGGGACCATGAGAAGCTGGCTGTGAATACCCTTCATTGGTACTAATTCTCACAGGATTGTAGCAATCCTACTTGGAGAACTCACTGGGAAAGCAGATGAGCCTAGAGTTCCTGTACAGTGGATACACTAATACCTCATTCATAGGGTTTATTGTTTGCTTTAAATGAGATGTTTAATAAATGCCTGCCACCCAGATGCTGAATAAACCTCTTACATTTTAATCTTCTATCATCAATCTATTATTTATCATCATCATCATCATCATCATTGTCATCATCATCATCATCATCGTTACTGTTGTAGTTCTTAGTAGTAGGTAACGCTTTTGCTACCTAGTCACTAATTTGATCAGTCCTGAGAACACCAGACTTCAATTCAGCAACTGTAGGCACTTCTGATTCCTACCTTTCCTCTAATTGTCACAGTGAGGTCATTTAACATCATGTGCAACCTGTCTCAAGCTTTGGACTTTTGTTTACACTATCTTCTCTCCTAAAATTTCTCCTCACATTTCCATGTCTACCTTGTTCTCATAAATTCCTTCTTTCAAATTCCAACTCAAGGTCTGTCTCCTTTGATAAGTCTTCCCTGTCCTTTATTGTCTATAGGAAGCTCTGTTTTTGCATGCCAATAGCTGCATTTAGTCAATGTTCGGTCCACCCAACCCTTATATACTGCTATGCATTTTTGGTTAATCTCATGGGCAGTTGCCCTATTATATCAGAAGGTCATTGATGTCAAAGACTATGCTTGTATATCTTTTTTTCCCCAAGGACTTGCGCACAAAATTGTGCTTGATAAACATGCTTATAAAAAGTGAAAGCATGAGAAATACTAGAAAACAGGTTTTCCAACTTCCAAAACTTACCTAATTGAAATACGGTGCCCAAACATTTTCATACATTAATGTCTGGGTCAGTTTTGAAGCAACTAGATTTATTATGTAAAGTCCCAAGCCTTGTGATGGGAACGTAAGGGCGTTTAGACTGTGATCTGTGCCACCATGTTGACTGTCAGGCTTCGTTTCGTGTTCCTTTGATCCTTAATCTTTCTCTGCACATCATTTCCTAAAGTCACCTGCTCATAAGAGTGTCTTCCTAGATAAGAGGACAGTTCTGCAGACACGTGTGCAGCAACCTCCTCCCATTAGAACATTCTTGTGACTGTGGTGAAAGTGTGGGCTAATGTCTTAATTCTCTGTTTTAGGGTAGAAGATGTCAGCAGTCATTCCATTTATTTTGTTATTCTTAAAACTTTTTATTGAAGTATACACATATAAAAGTACACATATGTATACAGCTCAAAGGTGAGGACACTACCTGAGGTGGGCAATAAAAAGCTGGTCATTGCTTGGTAGCCAGAGATGGGGTTTTAGGAGACCCAATTAATAACTCTTTCTTCCCCCATTTAGTAAAATACCCAAAGGGAAACAAATGTGGGGGAGTCAGGCTGAGGAAGATGGAAACTCCTGGTAACTCCAATCTAAACATATGGTCTTAGAGTGCTAGTCAAGCAGGAAGGTCAATGCTTCATCTCTGAATCAGATGAATTGACTCAGTCCCAGTCCCTGACACTGCTGATTCCTCTACAGTCTTGTAGTGGGGAACCTGTTGACCATTATCTGACTCTGCTTGCTTTCTTTCAATTAAGAGAAAGAGTCAGAACTAGTGGCCAGAGGAGCATGTGCCTAGGGGCATGAGAAGGCACTGGGAATGGAACCTGGGACCTACCATGTGGTAGATAGGCACCCAACTGCTTGAGCCACTTCTGCTTCCCTTTAATGACCTTGAAAAATAACCTTTTCCAATCTGAAGCTTGCCATGCCTGCCCATCATGTCAGCTTGTTTTCTTCTTCAGGAAGCACCGGGATCTGAACCAGTGACCTCCCGTGTAGCAGGTGAGAGCCCAGTCACTTAAGCCACATCCACTTGCCCCTGTTCAATTTTTTGGAAGAGCTTGAGTAAGACTGGTTTTAGATGTCCTTGGTGGACAGTTCTTCTGCCTCTTGAAACATACTTGGCTTTCATGTAGACTCCATACTAAGGACCCTCAGTCCTTTAAAGTGCCTATAATTTGGGGATCCAGATGTTTTTCATTGGTCTAGAAGAGTACACCTCTTTTCTCCAAGCCAATTCTATGCTGAGGAAAGAAGAAAAGAGAGGTAGAATCTTCCTAGATCAATGTGAGAAAAGTTAGATGCATACCGCAAGTACCACAGGAAAGAGTGCTAAGCCATTTTGCTGCAGTGTTTGAGAGTTCCAGTTGGTTTGCATCCTGGGCAGTCTAATAGGTGTGTAGTGGCATTCACTGTATTTTAATATGTATTTCCCTAAGGACTAATGATGTTGAGCATTTAAAAATTGAGCTTATTTGCCATATGTATATCTGGGTGGTAGTGGTCTTTGTTTTCTTATTGTTGAGTTTAGAGAATTTTCAAAATATTCTGGATATAAATCTGTTGTCAGATATATGATTTGAAAATATTATCTCCCAGTTATGGCTTGTCTTTTCTTTCTTTTAGTACCGTGTTTTCTAGAGCAAAATATTTTAATTTTGATAGTCTAACATCAAGTTTTTCTTTTATAGATTATGCTTTTGATATCTAAGAATTCTTTGCCTAACCTAAGGCCTTGAAGATTTTCTCCTATGTTTTCTTCTAAAAGTTTTATAGTTTTTCATTTAGATCTATGAAATGTTTTGAGTTGATTTTTTTGGATATGGTGTGAAGGATAGGTCACAGGTAAACTTTTTTTTTTTTGCATACAAATGGCCAATTTTTTCTAATACCATTTGTTTAAAAGACATTTCTCCATTAAATTATCTTTGTAATTTGTCAAATATCAATTGCCTCTATTTGTATGGGTTTATTTGTATGTTTGATTCTATTTCACTAATCTACATGTTAATTCTCTCACCAAGATCTCACTGCTTTGATGACTATAACTCATTAATAAGTCAAAGAATTATGTAATGTGATTCCTCCAACATCTTTCTTCTTTTTCAAAATTATTTTTGCTATTCTAGTTCTTTTACCTTTCCATATAAATTTGTAGCATCAGCTTGCTGATATTTACTTAAAATCCTGCTAAGATTTTGATTGGAATTCCTTGAAATCCATAGGTGAATTTGGGGAGAATGGATACTTTATGAAGAGTTTCCAATCCAAGAACATGACATGTCTCTCCATTTATTCAGGTCTTCTTTGATTTCTTTCATCAGTATTTTGTAGTTTTCAGCATACATATCTTCAACATTTTTGTTAGATTTATCAGTTTCTTTTTTCTGTGGGGCTACTGTAGATGAGCTTTATTTTTTATTTATTTATTTATTTATTTTTTTTAAAGATTTATTTTTTATTTATTTAATTCCCCTCCCCTCCCCCGGTTGTCTGTTTTCTGTGTCTTTTTGCTGCGTCTTGTTTCTTTGTCTGCTTCTGTTGTCGTCAGTGGCACGGGAAGTGTGGGTGGCACCATTCCTCGGCAGGCTGCTCCGTCCTTCGCGCTGGGCGGTTCTCCTTATGGGTGCACTCCTTGCGCGTGGGGCTCCCCTACACAGGGGACACCCCTGTGTAGCACAGCACTCCTTGTGCACATCAGCACTGCGCTTGGGCCAGCTCCACACGGGTCAAGGAGGCCCAGGGCTTGAACCCAGGACCTCCCATATGGTAGACGGACGCCCTAACCACTGGGCCAAAGTCCGTTTCCCTGTAGATGAGCTTTAAAAACAATTTGCTTTCCAAACATTCATTACTAGTATAGAAAAATGATTATTTTTGCATGTTGACCTTGTTTCCTGTCACCTTGCCTAATTCTGTTATTAGTTGTAGGTGCTATTTTGTAAATTCTTTAAGAGTTTCAGTAGAGGCAATCATGTCTGCAATTAGGAATCATTTCATTTCTTTTTCCAATTTGATGCCTTCTTGCTCTGGCTAGGGTTTCTAGGAAAGTGTTAAATAGGAGTTGTGAGAGTGTACATTCTTGTCTTGTTTCTAATCTTAGGGGAAAGTGTTCAGTCTTTCACCATTAAGCATTATGTTAACTACAGTGTTGTTCTTGTTGTTTTAATAGATGTGCTTAGTGAGAGGAAGCTCCCTACCTTAAAAAAAAAATTGTATGCTTTATTATTCAGTCTCAAAAAAATTGATTTGTACATAAAAATAGAGTGGGTTGGGGGAAATTCACCAAATGTGAGATACGAACAAGAGTTAGTAGTATGTTTTCATGAGGCTCTTGAATAGTTTTTTTTTAAAGATTTATTTTTTTTATTTACCCCCCCCCCCCGCTACTTGCTTGCTGTCTGCTCTCTGTGCCCATTTGCTGCGCATTATTCTGTGTCTGCTTATCTCTTTGTTGCATCATCTTGCTGCACCAGCTCTCCACCGGCGGGGGCCATCAGCTCTCCACGGGGCACTGGCCAGCTTGCCTTCACAAGGAGGACCTGGGAAGCAAACCCAGGGCCTCTCATATGGTAGACAGGAGCCCAATTGGTGGAGCGACATTTGCTTCCCTCTTGAATAGTTTTTAATGAATGTATTACCACAAAGCAAAGAGTTGGTGGAGGCTGATGTATAGGATGCCTGCATGATGTTACACATGTTTGTTTCCTATGTTCACAACTTTTACTATACAAATAATGTTTCTGTATGCTCAGGTATGAATGATACACTTCAACAAAAATAGACTTATAAACAGAGGGTGTTGGATTTTCCTATTTCTTTATACATGTTTTCCATATTTTGCTCTTCAAACTTGTTGGTTGTGCTCATGGGTGCATTGAGATGGATGGCTGTACCCTTGGATGGGGCCTTGCATTCCTCAACATTTATGGGCCTCTCAGCCTGACCTCTGGGGAAGTGTTGACTTAGTTGTGGTGTCTTTGTTCCATCTACAGATATTTTTTTCCCTCTTGGTTGTGGGCAGGGGCATCTCCATGCCATATGAGAGATGTGCATTGGGTTTTTAAAAAATTTATTGTCTTTTTTTTAAGATACATAGATCACACAAAATGTTACATTGAGAAATATGAGGTTCCCGTATACCTTATTCCCACTTCCCCCACTCTTTCCACATCAACAACCTCTTTCATCAGTGTGGCACATTCTTTGCATTTGATGAATACATTTTGGAGCACTGCTACACAGCATGGATTATAGTTAACATAGTAGTTTATGCTCTCCCCCAGTCCATTGAGTGGGTCATGGCAGGATATATAATGTCCTGTATCTGTCAATATCATTCAGGACAAATCCAAATCCCAAAAATGTCCCCATATCACACCTCATGGAAGTTCCCTTCTATTCCCAGTTTGCTTACAGATTTTATCATCAATTGATGTTGAATATTGTCAAATATTTTTTTCTTCAATTGATATGTCGTTTTTTCTCTTTTAGACTCTTAAAATGGTACAGTACTTTAATTGATTTTCAAATGTTGAACCACCAGCCTGAGATAATACCCACTTGGTCATGTATTATTCTTTTTATATATATTGAAGAATTGAATTTGTTAATATTTTGTTGAGGATTTTTGTGTCAATGTTTATGAAGGATATAGTCTGTAATTTACTTTTCTGTACTATCTTTGGTTTCGGTGTCAGTATAATGTTGGCCTCATAAATTTATTGGGAAATGCTTCCTCCTCTTCTGTCTGGAAGAGATGGTATAAATGGAATTTTATTCTTTAAATATTTCGTGAAATTTACCAGCAAAACCATGCAGACCTAGAGTTTTCTTTGTAGGGAGGTTTTAATCATGAATTTAATTTCTTTAAATTAATACAGGATGATCTATTTAATTTTTTAAAATAAATACAGGACTATGGCAGTTTTATATTACTTATGAATCCAAAAATAGATATTGGATTGTGTTTGTAAATTGGTCTGTTCCTCTGGTTATATTAGATTATATTAGATTCAGAGGTTTCACTTTTACTTTATTAAATCAAAATTAGGGCTTTGGTTTGACCACGTCATTAGGCAACTTGGTTTGAATGCCCACCTCCCTTCACCCCAAACCCCACCCCCTCGTGGACTATATAAATGGATCCTCAGGCAAAGACAAGGAATAAATACACGGAGAAGGAGAACACAGAGTTTAGTTTTGTACTGGAGCCCCGGAGAGAGAACGGAGCAACTTGCCTCATAGTTTGCAGCAGAAGAGACCAGACCCCTGAAGAGCTGAGAAAGTCCAGAAAGAAACAAGTCCTGGGGAGAGAGGTGAACCTTATGCTAGCCTACAGCTGAGATGAGAAGCAGCTAGGACCATGGAGACTTAGGAAGAAGAGGAAGGCTGAACCCTTTCAGAGACTGGCAGCCATCTTGCTCCAACTCATGGCAACAAATTTTGGGTGAGGGAAGTAACTTACTCTTGTGGCCTTGTGACTGTAATCTTCTACCCCAAATAAATACCCTTTATAAAAGCCAAAAAAAAAAAAAAAAAGAAGAAGAGAGGGAGTTCTCAGTTGACGTGTGCAGTTCTTTTACCCAAACCCATCAGTCAGATAAGTCCCTTTGGCTCCTTGGTGGGTAGTGAGTAAGACAAGAGGAATCCCATCCTAGTAGGTAAAAAACAATCAAATGCTGTCAAAGTCATAGTTCACATTTAAAGTATTGGTTATGCAGGAAAGTGTGAATGACTTGCCTTCATTTGACCCAAAACACTCCGTAGGTACATGTAAATGCACATATGTGAATATGTATCCATATGTTTGTCTTTGGTTTTATAGGCAGCCTAGCAAAAAATATGGAAGGATACCTGCTAGGTGGGTTTCAGGATTACCTGTTTTGTGGAATGGTGGTTGGGTTACAATGCAAAGGGAATGTGGAAGAGAGTAGTAGGGAGCTAAGAAAAACAGAAAAGAAAAAAAAATCACTAAAAACCAGTATGCATGATATGATCACATAAATGCACATTATGAAATAGATACAGTGCATTAAGGAATGATATTTAAAATACTTAACTTATATGGCATGGTTAATAATTAACCAATCAGAGTGGACACCAAAGAACTGGAGCAGAATCCCTGGAGGTCTCCCTGATGAGCTGAGTATAAACCCATGGGGTAGCTCAAAGTGTCCTGGGAAAGGGGATGGGAGGCCGGGGTAGGTAGGATTGGGGGTAAGAAGGGTGGTTGCACGTGGGAGGCTCGAGACAGCGACTATTTACCAAACTGGCTCATCAGCCTGTACGTGTTTTGACAACTTGTACAGCATTACCAAGGCATTCCAGCTGAATAACATACTGTCCAACTTACTCAT
Source organism: Dasypus novemcinctus (assembly GCF_030445035.2). Taxonomy (NCBI): domain Eukaryota; kingdom Metazoa; phylum Chordata; class Mammalia; order Cingulata; family Dasypodidae; genus Dasypus; species Dasypus novemcinctus. The sequence continues at coordinate 58,571,143 of NC_080684.1, forward strand.
AAGTTTAGATTGAATTTAACAGGATATTCTTTCTGTACTACAATTTCTAATTATTTCAGATGGGAATAGGCACAACTCATGAATAAATCCTGTAAATTCTGGATACTGAAGGATCCATTTTAAAGGTTCACTAGAATGACTGGTGGCAAATTTTGTCCAGGACTGTGGTTCAAGACCTGGGTCTTTCTCCACATTAGCCTCTCCACGGATTGCTTAAGCCTCCTTATAGCATGGTAGTTGAATTTGAAGAGCAAGTCCCAAGAAACCAGGAAAAAGCTATATTGCCTTTTACTAAGAAGTCACACAGTGTCACTTTCACTGTAGTCTATTAACCAAGGCAGTTAAAAGGCTTCTCTTGGGTTTAAGGGGAGGGGACACAGGCTCCCTCTTTCCATAAGAGGGGCAAGTTCACATGGTTAAAAAGAACATATAGCGAAGAAGATATGGGAGACAATATAATCTGCCAAACAAATTTCTACTGTCTGTGACATCCATAGACCCTACTGGCATGGTTCCCAAAGGTCTCTTCTGTACCCATGAGATCACACTTAGGGCATAGATCAGCAAGCCTAACTAAAAGACTGGAAGAAAAGGAGGAAGGTTAAAAATTTACAGTCAACCTAAAGAAGAAATAAAGCTAATACTTATTAAGCATCTAGTTAACAATGTGATAGGCACTGTGCTACCTGGTTCTGTGGAGGTGTAAGACCGTGTGACTAGTTTAGACAGTGAGTTATGAGCAGAAATGGCATTTGTCATTGATGGACAGAGTATTTAGTTCCTGATGTAAGACTCTCTAGAGCTCTTTTCTCTTTCTGGCATGATGACTGGTAATGCTCTTGTCAGTGGCTGCTCCATCATACCCTTTATCTAGGATCAAGGAAGATAACAACAACGTAATTGTGAATAGGCATGTAATGTGAGTAAGGAATAAATTTTTATTTTTTTAAACCTTTGAGATTTGGAGTTGTTACCTTAGTATGGTATAATCTATCCTTACTGATATAGTCAGTGTAACTGGTGGGGAGAAATCTAGAGAGAGAGTGGTGGCCAAAGAAATCTAAGGGAGAGGTAGGCCCAAATCATTCAGAGACTTGTAGACAAGGAGAAGTTCGGATTTCATTCTGTATGTGAAAGAAATCTTTGGAAGGACTTTCAGCAGGGGAATGACATGATTTTTTAAAAAGAATCACTTGTCATGTTGGGAAAGCCTTTGTTCATAGCAAATATGTACTGTAGTATTTAGGGATAAAGAACAATGACATCTATAACTTACTTTAATGGTTCAGTAAAACATGTATTTGTGTGTGTGCACATATACTACGGGGTCAAGCCTTAATTGGTAGTCTAAATGAAGGATGTGTATGTGTTCAATGTACCTTTTTTCAACTTTTCTGTGGGTTTAAAAATTTTAATACAAAGCACTCTAGAGAATTATGAGGTGAGATAGAAAGAAGCAAAGAGGAACATTAGGCAGCTGCTGCAAATGATAGATGAGGTGGTTTTGAGTAGGGTGACAACGGCAGCATTGGTGAGAAACAGATGGATTTGGAATGTATTCTGTAGGTGGAGCCATCATTATTTGTTGATAGTTTGGTTGTGGAATGTGAAGGTGTGAAGGAAAGGGAAGAGTCAAGGATGGTTCTTAGGTTTCTGTTTTGAGCAAGTGGGGAATTGGTGATGACATGAACTGAGCTGGTGTGGGTTCAGGTTTAGGGTGTGGGAAGTTCACGATTTTATTTTGGACATGTTAATGGTAAACTGCCTATTAATAAGCATTCAAGTGGAGACTGAGTTGAGAGGTAGATAAATTAGTTGGGAGTTCAGAGAAGTCTAACCTGGAAATATAAAACTGGGAGTTACTAGCATCTAGATGGCCCCCAAAGCTATGGGACTGGAAGGGAACCCCTGGGAAGCAGGTATAGGTTGAGAAGAGGGCCAGAACTAGGCCCTGGGGTACTAAGGCATGAGCAGACTGGAAAGAGGATCATGCAGTTCATCTGATTTACCTTGTTCTGATTCTATGCTTACTGAACAACCACTTGATTATTATTTTCTTTCCATATGGGCCCATCCATATGTTTTGGTCATGTGGACTGCGAACATTCTAGTTCCTGGGCTAGTTCTTGTTGGAAGCACGAACTTGGTTAGTGTGAGTCAGCCCCTGAACCAGAGCCTTTCTCAGTGTGATGAGTCCGCATAAGGGGCAAACAGACACAAGACTGAAATTCCCAGAAGAAATAAATGCTACACTACTTGTGGGCACTCTTCCTGAGCTCACATCTCTCTGCATGCTGCCAAGGGAGAATAACCTCACATTCTCAGAACTGGTAAGAAAATCCTCAGCGAAGCATGGCTTCAGAGAATAGTCCCTCTTTTCGTTGTATCCTTTTTCTTTTACTGTGAAAATTCTACTGATTTGCCTGAGTCTTACATAGCTTTCTTCCATGCTGATCTTCCATTTCTTTAGACCAGTTTCCTTATTATTTTTATTGATATTGGTGGAGCATTCTGTATGGGCTTGCTCTAAATCTATTAAAAATTTTATTTCATTTTTGAGTAGGTAATATTCAAATGGTTCAAAATCTAAATGATGTAAGATATACTCTGAAGACTCTCCTCACCTCCTCCCGTTTGCCCCCAAACTGCTGCCCATCATGTTTGTGTCCCCATCTCGAGTTTAGGTTGTTACTAATATCTTGTTATCACAAAGCTGCAATGAATAACCTTGTAAGATACATGTCATTTCCTGTGTTTGCTTTAAATATTGAATTATATTAACTGTAACTTATTTCCTGTATTAAGTCCAATTAGCTCTGCATAAATCCCTGATACAAAGATTTAACACCCTGGAGCATCTGTTTGCAAGGCACTTCACTCTTAGTCCCTTGCTTAGTGTTGGATCTTAGTGTTGGTTTGTGTCGTTTGTGAGATAAGAGTTTATGTTTCCCCGGCTATGCTATATTGAACTATGTCTCATCCCAAAAGGTAAATTCCAGTACTTACCTCTAGTCTCATGAATATTATCAATTTGGAAAGAGGATCTTTGAAAGATATTAATTATGATAAAGCCAAACATTATGACTGGTGAACTTATAAGGAGAGAATTTGGACATCGAAAGGCCGTGTTACAAACATGTCAGAGGCAGAAATACTGTCATGCTGCCACATGCCAAGCAACCTAAGATTGCCAGTAACTAGAAACCAGAGGCAAGGAACAGAAACGTCCCTACAACTTTGATTGAAGCATGGCCCCACTGACACCTTAATTTCTAACTTTTGCCTCCAGAACTGTGAGCCAATCATTTGTTGTTGTAAGCCACCAAGTGTGTGGTACTTTGGTAGCAGTCCTAGAAACTGAGTTTTATATTATACTTTTCAGCAGGGTTAAGTATTTTCTGAAAAATGTTCAAGCTCAAATTGTATTCCTTCCCCTCCTGCCTTTTAACATGAAACATGGACACCATGACACTTACTGTTTAACATGAATAAATAGCTCCCCTGGCTGCAGCAGTTCAAGGATGTTAAAGTTCAACTATTTAATGTTTATTGTTTTGGGGAGCACATAAAAATGGCTTGTCCTAGTTTGAGAAAAAATAAGGAGGTTCATAAAGGTTACTGGGGAAAGATGTGTTTGTGGGAAGTGGATTGACATGGAACTTCAGAAAATAATAACATAAAACTCAACTGAGAAGTTAATTCATTTTTGTCCTCTTTTCCCCTTTGTTGTGCGGACTTGTTGTGTGGACTTCTGCTACTGCTGGAGTGTAGCCGGCGGATCGCTGCCGGGGGTCGGTCCTACGCCACGGCCTGACTGGGGCGGCAACGGGCGGCTCAAGGCTTGGAGGGGACGCGCGGTCAGATGGAAGAAACCACGGAGACAAGGTCTATGCGCGAGTCTAATTTATTGAGGAAGTACACTTAGTTATATATGGTTGGGTAGAGGGAGGGGTTGGAGCTAGGGCGGGCTGGCTAGGGGTGATAATGGATAGGCGGGACTGGGCAGGCAGCTATGAGGTAAGCAGTGGCTAAGGAAGAAGGCAGATTATATGTTGGCAACGTGGGCAGGACTGGCGGGAAGGACAGCAACGGCTGGAAGAAGAAGATAACAAAGGCTGGGGGAAGGGGTGGAGGGAGGCAGCAACACCCCTTCCATAGTGTAGCAGATTATTTTCCAAAGATAACTGCCTCAATATATTCCATCCCATATGTTCTTCTTAGATGTGACACTGACACTCTTCCCATCAGGTGTGTTCCTTTCTCTTATATCTGAGAACTTTGTGACTGCCTTAATCAGTAGAATATAGTGAAAATTGTCCAGGTGAGCTCAGTAAACCTCCAGAGCAATGACAACTAATGATAAACTGATTCATTTCACTACATTTTGGGATTATTCGCTATGCAGCAATAGAAAAGAGGAACACGGTCTTGACTTTTGTCTTTACATTTTCCTTGGTCTTGAATCATTAACTTTTATTCAGATTTTACCTAATTTTATGTTTTTATTGCAAGTCACTTCAAATCCTCTTTGGAAGGGGGTATAATAAACACAGTAAAATTACATATTTTTTAAAACATTTTTATTTTTTAAAAGATACTTAGATTGCAGAAAATGCTAGACAAAAAAATATAAGGGATTCCCATATGCGGCACTCCCCACACCTCCCAACCTTCCCTATATTAACAACTTCTTTCTTTAGTGTGGTATATTCATTGCAATAGATGAACACATTTGGAGCACTGCCACTAAGCATGGATTATAGTTCACGTTGTAGTCTACACTCTCTCCCACAATTCTGTAGGTTATGGCATGTTATATAATGGCCTGTTTCTGTCATTGCAATGTCATTCAGGATAACTCCAAGAACTGAAAATGCCCCTATATTACACCTCTTTTTCCCTCTCCCTGCCTTGAGCACCTCCAGTGGCCACTGTCTCCATATCAATGACACAAAAATTATACAGTAAAAGTGCTCTCCTACAATCTACTTAATGGAAGAAAATATTTGGAAACAATATATCTGGCAAGGGTTTGATATCCATGTTATATAAAGAGATCATACAACTTAACAATAAAAAGACAAGCGCCCGATTAGAAAATGGGCAAAAGGCTTGAATAGACAGTCTCCAAAGAGGAAATACAAATGGCCAAAAAGCTCATGAAGGAATGTTCAACATCACTAGCTATTAGGGAAATGCTGATCAAAACTACAGTGATACCATTTCAACCTTATAGCATGGCCATTACCAAAAAAACCCAGAAAACTACATGTGCTAGAGAGGGTGTGGAGAAATAGGAACAGTCCTTCACTACTGGTGGGAATGTAGAATGGTGCAACCTTTGTGAAAGACACACTGGCAGTACCTCAGGAAACTGAATATATTAATAGAGTTGCCATATAATCCAGCAATCCCGATACTAGGAATATCCAGAAGAACTGAAAGCAAGGACTGACTTTGCACACCAATGTTCAAAGCAGCATTATTTACAACTGCTAAAATATGGAACCAGCTCAAGTGTCCATCAACTGATGAAAGGCTTAACAAAATGTGGTTTATACATACAACAGAATACCATTCAGCTCTAAGAAGAAATGAAATCTGGATGCAAATGACAACACAAATGAACCTTGAGGATATTAAGTAAAATAAGGCAGACTAAAATTGACTGAGATGAGAGCCACTGAGTGTACACTTTGAGTGGACTGTACAAAGCATGGGACCATATAACACAAGGAAAACAGTGGTAGATGACAGACTGTGGTCAACAGGACAAATATGAGAACATTTATTCCTGAATAAAAATATGTAATACTAATGTAAGGTGTTAATAACTGGGTGGGTTGGAGGAAAAATACACCAAATATAAGATATAGGCTATAGTAAGTAGTAATATATTCAAAATGCTCTTTCAGTTTGTAACAAATGCTTCACAACAATGGAAGGTGTTGATGGTGGGGAGATGTATGGGAGCTTTGTTTGATGATATGAATTTTTGTATTACAAATTCACAAATTTTCCTATACACATTGTTTATGTATTTTCATGTATGAATGATATACCTCAATACAATTTTATTTAAAAAAAAAAAAAGCTCTTATCTCAGTGATATAAACTCCCAGGTGTCATTCTGCAAAAAGATAAGATGGCCCATGAAAGTTTTACCACCATAATTGAGATTTTTTTTTTAATTAAAAGATAAAAGAATGCTTTGTGCAGACCAGTTCTACATTTTCTGCTCATTCTCTCCAGATTCTTTGCCCATGAACATTTGATAGAAAAATCATGACCTCATTCATGAGGACTGAATGCTAATTTATTTAACAAATAAGTTGTCAAAACACAATTACTGGATACCTATTGCATGCCAGATAATAGATCACGTGCCAAACATACAAAAGACCTAGTCCCTGGCTTACAAATGAGCTCCTGGTCTACTGACTATCATAGCTATTAAAAGCTTATGATACGCAAGGTATTGTGCATACCTAGAAGTCTTTGAATACCTTTGAAGATGGATGAGTATTTAAAACAACAACAAAATAAAACAAAACTATCAAATGACCAGACAGGCAATAAAAAACAAGTGAATGAAAAAAATTATACTGCAATTTCAAAGTAGATTCATTCATCTATAAATTCAATATAAGAAATAGAGCAAATTTATTTTCTCCATGTTCACAGAAATGAAATAACTTATTACATGGCATACACTTAAAAAAAGAATTATATTTAATGTAAAAGATCATAAGATAGCGCATGTTAGAAAGTCAGTTTTTAAATAATTAGTCACTACTTATTCAAGTTTAAGTGTAATTTTTTTTCTTCAGTAATCTTAAACTCAATCCTAACCCAAGTAATATCACATATCTATTAATCTTTGAAAGGTATGTAAGGACAGGAACTGTGTCTATTTTGTCAAACTGTATAATCAGCATCTGGCATATAGTAAGCACTCAATAGGAACTTGTCATATATATTTAGAGGGATGGATTAAAGACAATGCTATTTTTTCAAAATGCATTTCTGAATTTCTGAATACTTGGTATAAACATCGCTGTGTTTTGGGTGTTACCAGAGAATGCAGAAGTAGCAGACATTATCTTTCTCCACAGAGATAGAGGTAGAGTATTGTTTGCATTTATAAACTGATAAAATAGAATAAAAAATTTGTAAATTGATGCTGGAAAAAATAATTCTCAAATCATTTGTTACTATTGAACTCTGGCTACAAGCCAAAAACAAACAAAAACCCCCATCTTCACAAGCTTTTAGGGGCCAAGAAAAAATGGAAGTATGAATTTCATATCTGTTCTGGTATTACCTTTTAACTACAGAAATGAAAATATGAATTCACAAAGCCCTATTTCTGGTAACATATATTCAATGGGATATAGATATTGAAAATCTATCCAGGCTTTTCCACATGAAATTATGAGTTGGGAAAATAAATTATTTTCAATGAAGCAAATATAATGGGATGGCATTTTATAATTCATCCTCTGAATTTTTATTACAAACTTTCTGAGGATGCCTCTTTATATTGATTACTAAATCAATGGTTAAAATTTTTGTCAAACATTGAAGAACTGAAGTTAATAACTGGTACTTACCAGCAACTGACTCCAAGCCTGTCTGACTGCTTACCATGGGTTGGCTGGTTTGCAGTGCAGAGAGAGCTCTTACATATATTTGTGGAAAGCTGGAATTTCCTTTCTTAGACTTATAAAGGATTTTGGGAATGCCTAAAAGGGCATTAGCTATTATTCTAACCATGGTTTGTTCTGATTGCTGGCATTTTTTGGCATAGTTGAGAAGATAGTAATGTAACAAGATTTCAAAATTACCACCTACTGGCAAAACACAACCTGCTGGCATAGATGAGTAACAGTAACTTTGGGAAATATATTTCTCCAGTGACTTATATTTCACTGATAACATGCTTCCTTTGGCAGCAATTTTTGTGGCATGTAAATTTTCATGAGGAATTTCTTTTCTAGTGTTTTCTGTTGTTGAATTAGAAGTGGAATTATGCTCAATACATGGTTCACAGCCAACAATTACCCTGGTTTTATTTGGAGATAAACATCTCAGTGTTTCATCTGTTTGGTATATATCTGCTGGTGTCAGTTTTGGTGTTGAACATGGATCGTTCGTTTCAAGCGCTACATTTGGAACTACCAAATTTGAACATACTATTAAACGTCTCTGAATTTTTGTCAGTTCATCTTTGTTATTTGTAATTGTGCCCTCATGAGGCCTTTGTATTGAGTCATTACCAATTTCTGGTAACTGATTACTTTTTCTACTACTCTCAAAAATAAGAGGACTTGATGTATAATTTTTGTTATTGGCTTCAGTCATGTAATTTAGATCAAAGTCTTTAAATAACTGCTGAACCATTTTAACTGCTCCATGTAAAGCATTCTCATGTTGTTCAATAAGGCCCTGCACTGGTCCACAAAGAACTATACAGTGTGGTATAAATGAACATGAGCTAATCAAGCCAAGATGAACATACTTTTTGGATCTAAGGATAAGGGGCTTACAAAATCTTACCAAGGCAGTATTAAAGATTTCACACTGTGAAGAGGCCCATGACAGTATAAAGGGAGAAAGTCCAGTGATCCTCTGGATGAGAGAAAGTTCTTCAGAAGATAAGCACTCTACCACTGATATGCCATTCAGTCCTGAATAATAAATAAGGAAGTCTGGTTGTTTCACACTAGAGAGAAGCAATTTCACATTCCGACTCTGTAAGTGTTTTATTATTGCTTTTGTCCTTTCTATAATCCAACATTGAGATGCCTGAAATTGTGCTTCTGAATTTAGAATAAACTCTGATTCAGAAGTTGAAAAAAGAGGCTGAATGGTATTTGTTACTACAGCTATTCTTATGTCACCATCTGCTGGGCAGTACACAGAAAAATCTCTGTGAAGGACAAGCCCGGCTATGATCTGAGATTCTGAAACAGGAAGACCAGTAACACCAATGTTCAACTCTACAAAACAGTCATCCATCAATTCAAATACTTCATTCCCACTTTTACTAGCCATACACTTGAAAAAATAGTCACATGTCAACTGTGAAATAAATTTGTGATTATTTCTTCCCACTCGTCCACAAAAGTATGCTTCTAAGAGCAACTGTAAAGAGCTCCTACACAATATTCTCTCTTTAGCGGATGAAGAAAAGATGGACAAAAAATGTCTACTTAAGTATTGACCCATCACGTAGTCTAATATTTGTGTCTGAAATGTTAGAAGAGCTTGAGAAATAAGTTTCCATTGACAACAATTTTTCCAATGCCTTCCATGGGTTTGAATAGTTCCAGAAATCAAAGGATCCTTTTCTTTGTCTGTGACTGCAATAAGTCCTCTGAGCAAATGGCAAAGAAAGATAATAAATGTTTTAGCACCATCTCCTGTTTTTCTGAGATGACTGGAAACACATGCCACAATAATCCTGTACAAAAAAAAAAAAAAAAAAGAAATAAAGCACCTCAGATTTTCAGCTAGAGGACCTGCTTCCAACATCTGAATCAAGTTGAAGCCCTATTTCACAGCTACAGGCAAAAAATGAGAACAGTGTTCCTTTGATATTCATTTTTTGTTTCAGTTTTTCCTTACTCAAGTTATACGTTATTTTATTCCAAGATTCTAGGGTGGGGTGGGGCGGGGAGGATGAGTGAGATGGGAAGCTCACTAAGATTTGGGGTCCGTGAGAGTTTAGGAACCGCTCTAACCCCGAGCGTCAAAGGTCTTATCCAAAGGTATCGCTTCAGGATGGAACAAAAGGTTCAGACAACTGCCCTGGCGAGCCCAGCTAGAGGATGAAAAACTGCTGGAGTGCAGGTACCTGGCTATGGGATGTTCTAAGTGCAGCGCCTCCAGCAGGCGGCCTCCATCCCGACTGAGCAGCACCTCGCCGGTAGGCTTCGTACACAGAACTTGCCGCCCCTCGGGACCCACGCAGCTGCTCATGATGCTTTCCAGCACCTCGGCCACCTGCAAAGCCACCTTCGCAGATCCGCCTGCGGCCATAGCTCTTCAGCTCGCAGCCTTTCCCGGCCGCCGGCTTGCGGAACTCCCACACAGCCAAGCGAAGAGCGCGACCGGAAGGGGAAGGGCGGGGAGGCCGGAAGCCGAGGCAGCGCGGCTTAATCGTTGGACAAGCGACCCCGACTCCTACTGCTCCTTGGGCGAATATGCGTCACAGCTCTGCCCCTCGCGACGAAGGATCCAATCGCTTGTATAGAAAGGCCGGGTCTTCCCAGGGGTTATCTCTAAAGCGAAATCCGCAAATCCTCCCCCCCCCCCCCCCCCCCCGCTCCTTATGTAAATTCGTACATTCCCCTTGGCTTCAGCTACTCCAAAATCCCTGCCGCCTTTTGGGAAGCTTCATTCCGCAGTCGGAAAGCCAGTAAGTAGGGCCTGAAGGAGGGACGGAATGGGCATCGCGGGTAGAACTGACCTGTTTCCCCCCTTCTCTCCCTCAAAAGCTGGTTGTTTCCTAGCAGAGCGTCTGCCCTGGCATCGCGCATATTCTGTCCACACTCTCCATCAGTAACCTTTCACTTCCCCTCACGCGAATAGTTTAGGGATGCAGGACAGATGGGGAGGGTCTGGCTAAGCTAAGAGCTGCAAGCTTTGTGCCCTTCGCAGGGGGTTCTGGCACGCTTCCTTGGTTCCGGAATGAACATTAAGCCCTAGCCACCACAATCTAATTTTTCTATAGCATAGGTGATGGATGTGAAGGCTTATGCCATTTAGCCACACTGATGGATCAACAATAGGCTTTAAAAACATAGTAGCCTAAGATAGATGCAATCCAAAGGCAGATTGAACATACGGTTTCATATGTTAAAACGTATGTAAACACACAAAACACTTAAGGATGAAGTGGTTAAGAGCATGACTTTGAATTCAGACCTGGGTTTGCTTTGCCACTAACTTATTTGTTCAGCAAGTAACCTCTTGATCCTCACTTTTCTCATCTTTAAGAAAAATGGAGATAATATATAAATGAGAAATATCACAGGGTATTGAGGAGGGCCAAAATGTTCAGAAAGCACTATGTATAGGGCCTACCATTCAGTGAGCCCTCAAATATTTACTGCACACCCACTGTGGCAGATCATCACTCTACTGGCCCACCAGCTAGCTGAACAAGAAGGGGATATTTTGTAAGGTAGAGAAGAGTAGATTAGCAAAATAGCACAACACCTAGCATCATAACACATGGGTAATGTTAGCAAGAAAAAGACTTACCTAGATGTTTCATTGAGGTTGAACAGGGAGGGCTGTTTTCCTTTACTCCTGACTCCTATGCACAAGAGAAACCTCTAGCCCTTCTTTCTTCCCCTCAATTAATAAAATAGAACTATCAGTCAGAAGCAGTTGAACCCTAAAGGAAAGCAAAAATGGGAGGGGACATTTTGACACAAGTGCATTCCTCTCGTTTTTTTAAGGATACAGTCCCTTGTGGAGATGTTGGCTTCCTAGGTTAGGACATGAATTCTAATTATTTCTAAATTTTCAACCTTTGGTCTACACTTAGAATTCAAGTAAAATAACAGTGATTGAGTTTATAAAATGTGAAAACTCGATGAAACTGAAAAAAAAAAATCGGTCCTTTCCAAGATTTTAATAAAAATAATGTTTAAAAAATTAGGGGAGAGATTAGAGGGTAGGAAAACCAGAGATGAATGACTTCTAGGAATTAATAGGTGATTTGCAGAGGTAAAAAAACATTTTCACATGGGTTATATATATATATATATATATATATTTGGTTGTTTAATATTAGTATTTTTATTCTGGTTACATCAATCACAAACAGGTTAAATTACTCAATATAGATTCACTCAATAGATTATTCCAAACACTTGAAAGTAAAGTGCTAAGGTCAGAATTCTCTTAAGTGTACAGTGGAAGAAGCATAGACATTAGAATCAGGCATGGATTCAAATTTGTGCCTGCTATCACTGTTACTGTGGGACTTTCGGATTCATTTGTCTCAGATTCTTAAGCTATAAAATCAGACTAATGTCCACCTATCTTAGTTGTTACAAGGATTCAAGCACTAAGCAAAACATACAGTAGGGATTCTAACTCATATCCTTCCCAAGCCCCTTACTATCCTTTTAAATTATTGCTCCAGGACTGTTATTGTTGCAGTTTGAAATTTTTTATGAATCCCAAAAAGAGAAATATTATACTTGTAAACTAATCTATTCCTCTGGATGTGATACTCTTTGATTATATTACATTCAGTTCAGGGGCCTTTGATTAGATTACTTGGTAAGACAGCTTTAGGGCTTTTTATTGGACTATGTCAGTGAGGCAGGACTCAGGTTTATTACCCCCCACCTTGCTGGGTATGATATAAATGAATTCACACAGAGACACAGGAAGAGAGAGCTCTGCCATTTTCCATCCTGGCATGTGACAGAAAGGAGAGGCTCAAAGAGCTGAGGTCCCTAGGAGAAATGAGCCATTTGCCTAATAGCTTACACCTGAGCTTGGGAAGAGCAGCACAGCCGAGACTGATGTAGGAGGCCCAGAAAGAAACAAGCTCCATGTCAGGAGAGAGTACTATAGGATCTCTTAAACAGGAAGCCTTAAAAGACAGGGTCCATGGAGAAACTCAAAGCTGGAAGGGGAAGGCTGAAACCTGGGCAGAGATCAGTGGCCATCTTGCTTCACAAATGGCAACATGCCAGGATTGATAATGGCTGACTTTCGTGAGAAAGCATCTCTGATGGTGTCTAGGTCTGGACTTTTCACAACCTTGGAACTGTAAGCTTTTATCCCAATAAATTCCCTTTCTAAAAGCCAAAACATTTCTGCAACTTTGCCCTAGTAGCCCTTTGGAAAACAAAAATAGTCACCTTATGCTACATTCAAAGGCCTTTCACCAGTTTGCTCTTTTTTAAAATTTTATTTATAATGCCTACTTGTAGAAGTTAGCATAATTTTACAGATAATTAAAAAATTCAATTCTTTTCTCTCAGCAAACATTTATAATAGATCATGAATAACAGATTGGAAATGTAATACATTACAAAACAGTAGCCTATGACTATCTGTACACATAGTAGGCACCTTAAGGAAAAGAATTTCACAGTGTGCTATACTTACACTGCAGATAACATATTTTATTCTATTATACAAAACTGACCAGTAGTACTTGAATTTATAAATGGCCATCAAACAAGATGTTTAACTTAGATGTACATTTAGCATGCTAAAAAGTGAAAAAATTTTCAACTGATATTCTGTGGCTCATTAGTTCAAATGTTTCATGCCATTTTTCTTTAAATGAAAGTTTTCAATATTGTAATACTAAAATAATTTTACATGATAAATGAAAAAAGAAAATTTTCTAAATATTTTAGAAAGTATATTCACATTCATTTTGTCATGGGTTTGTGTGGCTCTTCTAAATATGTTAATCATATTAATGAGACACTGGTCCTATACAATTTTAACAGTCCATCTTCAATTAAAAACTGTAACAAAAACAAACAATATGTTAAGAGCAAAGAAAAGTAAATTAAATATGCTAAACTCACTACAAGAACAAAATGAAACCAAATTACAAAATAGTGGCAGGTTGTACATTTTAAAGAATCTCTTTTTCAATTTAGTCAAATAAGATAGAAGTTGAAATGTAAACTTACTGATTTCTGTGGGATTTTTCCCTATTGGTTTGGAATGGAAAATCTGGTAAAATGTTAAGTTTAATATTTTATTTCTGTACATTTAGCATAATTCAAAATAATTTGTGGTATCAAGGTATTATGGCTCATCAATAATGCCATCATCACTGTACATCAAATAAAAACCAAAAAATATATACTCATGCTTACTATAAATGCTAAACACTGGATAAAATGGAATTTCATACATTTGTTTTCTTAAATATTTGACTAAGATATTCTTCAAGAAGTTAAAACTGCCTCCCACAAAATCTTTGTATGTATATGGCACAAGTTGACACCCAAAACAGTGTGAATTCCATCGAAAAGGCACTGTTAACAATACTCAGATTAATTTGCAAGTCTATTTCAGTGATGTCTGAGAGTGAAAAATATATTTGAAATAGGTAAATAGACAAACTCTTATAAAAGTACAGCATTATTATTTAAATATACTATAGCCATACAAAAGGAAAGTGACACAGAGAAATGACCCTTTCATGACAAGCTTATAAACACTTTGAATCTATTATACTTCTGTAACACAAAAATGATGAAAGATTTTCTTAAAGGCACAAAAGCATGAATACTAAATGAGGGTTATATTTTACAAGGCCAACTTTTCAATGGAATGCAGTTGCCAACTGAGTTGTGACAAAAATTAGTGTACCTTTGTAAGTAATACAAAAAAGTAGTAACAAAATACAAGAAAAATATCTATTGCTGAAAATTCCTTAACATTTCACATGCCCTATTTATTGTCTTTTCTTGGATCAGCTACATCTCACTAAATGGTGAATAACTGGCATAGTACATTTAATAAACAGAAAATGTACCTATCAATAATTATTACTTATCTAATTTTTGATCAAATGAAAAAAACTGGTTATAAAGTCTTAAATCTTAGAAACCATCGTGAGGCTCTCAGACAACTGGGAAGTGTAAAACTCACAATTTTTTTATGAATCCATATGTGAAGGAAAATTAACCTCAGGTAAAGAACATTCAAAGACAATTACATATTATTACTAAATACAAAGTTAATTATGTGTTTTAAAAGATCCACACACTAAGCCTAGTATAAGTATTGATCTAAAACTAAGCCACCAATTCCTGAGTTTTGTGTTCAATTCACAGAAAGGAACTCATACAACTAAAAGCATAAAGGACTATTAGATATGTGCTTTAGAGCATAAGAAACAGTCATGAATAAACCTTGCTCTTTCTTAGGAAATAGTTGTTGACTCCTCGGCTAAGAACAAATACTCTAAAATGAAAATACAAAATAAAGAAAACAACAACCTTCCAGTTTTAGGAAATAACCATACAAATAAAACACTATTTGGACCAATGAAAATCACATATATTTGGATAATATCAAAGCCCCAAAGCAGGTCACCAACAAAAACATTTTTCAGGGTTTAATGATGAAATGAGCTTTTGTAATCAGCCAATCAAGTTATAGATAATATAGATAAATTATTATTAATTTAAGCCATAAAAAAGACCTAGTTGTACAATATTTACAAAATATCATATATCAGTGAATATGCAGTTTAACATAATATTGGTAACAGAATGTAAGTACAAAAATTTTACTGACAAGTAGGAAATGCGACCTTAAAACCTACCCATTCTAGCGTATTCATGAAAATACTGGATATAGGAATAGCCTACTTATGCTTTAATCAACTTAAAAAATATTTTCACATGTACATATGCGATTGTTTGTCAACAATACATGGGAAATGTCTCTTCAGAGAAACCTAAGGACCACATAAACTGTATACTTAAGATAGCTATATTGGTTAGGAAAAAAAAAGCAGGCTCTTTTTACTATTGTTAATTTTCATAATTTAGCAATCATCTCTTGATTTTATATTTATCATGGTATGAACAGTGGACTGAAATTTTTAGTAGTGTCTCACAGTCTTTTCTTTGTGAAAGACAAATCTGATCAAGTAAATATTCTCTATCTAATCTTCATTGATAATCACTTCAAAATCTATACTCTAAAGAAGAAAAAAAAATCTGTACTCTCAGGGTTATAAGATATATTTTTGGACAGCATGTTCCTAAGCTTAGCAATGTTTGCAAAAATTGCTTGTGAGAATTAACTATTAAAAATTTATATAAAAGCATAGTCAAAATGTTAAAGACTGGAGAAAAAAAAAACTTGGAAAAAATTTGCCTGAGCCTGAACAAAAGGAATCTTGGAAAAAACCCTGCGGTTCTGCCACAGAATGAAGTTACTAAGAATAGAGGGGAAAAATAAAGAATTAAACTTCAGAACTTGATGTTGTTCTTATATGCTTAACATATTGCACATTTAAAGAAACCAGTTACAATGTATACATAAATGCCAACACACAAAATAAATGTCCTTTCATATGGCCTTTCTTTTTGGCTTTTGAAGTAAAATATTGGTTATAATTTTTTCTATTCTACTTATCAATTGAACACACTAAGGTCTAAATGAAAATTAAACTGTTCATAATGAGAAATCATGAATTATCAGTATTTCATATGTGCCTTATAAATATCTCTAGAATTTGGCCTATGTATGGACCAGCTAACTTAGAAAAACAAAAATAAGATAAAAAGGACAGCAGTCAATTTGAGTACACTTTTTTAAGCAAGTGCTAAAGGTGATATCATTTAGCTATCATAAGAAAGCTATAATCAATAAATCCAAGTAGCTGCATACCAGTTTTGATAGTAATATACACATACATACATATATACCTGTGTATAAATATTAAATTCTAGGGGTTCAAAAAAATCTTGTGTAAACTTTTTAAAAAATAATTTGCCACCTGTCTTACTCAGTGTATCAATTTTGACCATTCACACTTCTTTTCTTATAGTATCTAAGAACACAAGTTAGCCGGTGCTTTGGAAATGATTTTCTTTTCAACAGTACAGTGCATTTAATTGTTTATAATATATTATTCTACCATTTCCCATTCTATAATTCCTTATTGATAAAAGTTGTGTGCCTGTTTTATAAAGAAAAGAGATTATTATACATATGTTTATAAGATTGGTAGCATCTTTTTATGAACAAGGTTTAATGATAAATCTCAGAACATCCTATGGTATACAAAGACTACTGTCAAGTAAGAGTACATAAGAGACAATTGTGAATACATGTGGACTGATTATACTCACATGTAGACACAGTCTCATAAGCTAGAAATGTTCTGGCACTTAACATATAGCTCACTTTAAATAACCAAATAGGACAACTCTTGTTTCAGATTAAGAATAAAAGGTATGAAAGGTCAACACCTCTAAATTTCTCAGGCTTTTTAGAAATATTATGATGTTTTAATAATGTTCAAACCAACTTGAACATTGGTCCCAGGCCAAATGTGATCATTCCAGTTCATTGATTCAACAGTAAAGAACTTCTACTTAAACATGAAGTTTATTATTACTTGAAGCAATATCAGGAGAAAAATGATGAAGTAGTCTTTTTGTTGTAGAAAATAATCCGTGGCAGGCGTGCTTGAAACTAAATGATTTCGAAGAGCCATAATATTTCTACAAAAATAAGCAACAAATTTTATAACAATTTGTCAAAAATATTAGCACAGAATTCATAGTTTGATATTATACAGTCATAGCACTTAAGTACCTAAAGCAACTAGTTCAATCAATTACTACTATTTAATAGAGAATTGATTATGTTATGTGAAACTATTGTTAGGTACTGTCTAAATCTGTAATTCCACATTGCAGCAAGCATATTACTCAATGATATGTATCCAATCTAATTACTAAAGTTTGATGATGAAGAAATAGATCATATCTATTATAAAAATGGTTTTAAGATACCCAAAATTTTCTTCTTAGTTGGCTTACTAAGGCTCTTTTATCTTTACTTGAGGGAGATATGGATGGAGAAGAATCCTAAACTCCTCACGAAAAAAGAATACAACAAATTTCATGACTCCCTAACTTGAAGAATGCTATACTGACATTTCATATACAAACAAGAAATAAAATGTTATTTTAGTCATGAAATGAGTTTATATTACCTCATGCCAATCTAAATACTTCTGGCTAAATGGAGCTGATTAGTGAAGACTTTTTCGGACTTCTGATATTAATTTAAAAAATATAATTAAATTAGGAAACATTTCTTGAGCCTATTTTGTAAAGGGCTATAATACCAAGACGTACAAGACATGATCTTTTCTCTAAAGCAACTCCATAGTCCAGTGGGGTAGATAAGACACACACAAGAGTAGTGTTTATAGGGAGCTAAGCAAATTGACTGAAGAAAGTTAACTCTACAGGGCATGGTCAAGTAATGGGAAAAAATCTGAAGGACAAATAGGGATTTCCTTAATGGGCAATGTGGGAGAAATGTCACTCTAAGACAGGGATTCTTAACTAGGGTCCATTAGCTTGAACTGAAATTCAAAAAAACATTACTCTTGTGGGGAAGTGTTGGTGTGGGTGTGATATGTTTATTAAATAATACACAGCATAGTGTGGACTTACTAAGGGGTTTGTTGTTTTCACCTGACTGGCACAGGTGTCTGTGGAAAAAAAAGGTTAAGAACCTCTGCTCTAAGAAATGTATTAAGTGTGGGCAAAGGTCCCGAGATGAGAGACAGCACAGTACAATTCCTGGGAGATGTGAGGAGTTTTATAATACCAGAGAGCTTGGGATGGGTGCAGGGGAATGACAGGAGAGGGGCTGAAAATGAAAACAGCACCTAAATATAAGCCATAAGGCCTCTACAAGAGAAAAAAAAAAATATTTTCAGTCCTCCAAAACATATGGGGAGGTGTGTTCCTCTGGCACTGCCAAGAGGAACAATCATGTTTCAGGGCAGTGGCTATTTATTCATCATTATGGAATTATTTCAATATTTCAACAACTGGTGAATCCCAGTTAAATATTAGCCATGAACAAAGGGGACTTAAGAAGCCTTTGTTAACCTTCTTGGAAACAACCCCACATCCACACCAACCTGGTTACATTCCTAGCATGCTCTTTATCTTACCTATCTTATATATCTTTATAAAATAAAGAAAATCTAATTCTATCCTCACAGATACCATTGCTCAGTAAATACAGGATTAATAAAATAAAAGCTCCCTTTCCCCCCAGTATTTTAGAAATTGTTTGAGTTATCAAGTAATACAACCAAGGTTCTATTAGCTTAGCAATGTTATAGAAATGTAAAGTTTGCAAATGATTTCTGTGATGAGTAGGCTAATGTGTCAAGTGACCAGGTAATTATGCCCAGTTGTTTGGTCAAGCAGGCACTGGGCTAACTGTAATACAAGGACATTTATGGACTTTAGTCATCAATGAGTTTACTGCATAGATGGCTGATTACATCTACAATCAACCAGGGAGACTGCTGTCAGCAACAAAGTGACTACTGTTTTATCCAATCAGTTGAATGCCTTAAAAGTGGAAGTGATTTCAGAATTGAGAGAATTCCCCAGATTGTCTTTGGATAGTTAAAGTCTTTTAGGTACTCATAAAGGTCTTTTATCGGAGTCCCTGGTTTTGCAACCTGTCTGGACTTGTGCACCCCCATGGTCATGTGAGAGAATTTTATAAAATCTCATTCTATTTACAGATATCTCCTGTGATTGTTTCCCTAGAGAATCCTGACTAATACAATTTCTTACATTAACAGGATTCTTCACTACTCCTCTAGACTCAAATGAATATTATCACTGTTAGTATATATTACCTTTTAATTTCTTCCTGTGTTTGTTTTATAGATTCGATGGAATTTTGGATATCTCCCAGTTCTATCCCTTTCTTTCTTCTTGTACTTGGTTTCACTGATTGAGCTTAAAAAGACATTTAAAATAAAGTTGATGAATAATGAAACATACTTAATCATAAACACAATCTGCATTTCAATGTAATGATTCCTATGTCATAAAAATTTTCCTGTATATTATTTTTATGGATTAGAGATGAGCACAAAAATATTAATACTCTGCATTTTTGACATTTCAAAGTATCATTTCAAAACAAGAACACTACAAATATATTTATAGTAACCACAAATTAAATTTTGGATGGCATCAGTTCTGATTTTTTCACTAAAAGCAATAATTCATTTAATAATGTTATATTAGTTCATAAAAGGTGTTTCTCTTCTGTTTCTTGCCCATTTGCCCACATATGAAGTCAGCTTTTTTTTTTATAGATTTATTTTATTTATCCTCCTCCCCCCTACCACCACCATCTGTACTTGCTATCTGCTTGTCTTCCTTTTTAGGAGGCACTGGGAACCGAACCCAGGACCTCACACATGGGAGGAAGGCACCAAGTCCCTTGATCCATAGCCACTCCATGCTGGTTGGATCTCTTGTTGTATTTCCTTGTTGTGTCTCCTTGTTGCATCAACTTGCCATGCCAGCCCATAGCATCAGCTCACTGTCTTGTTCATCTTCTCTTTAGGAGGCACCAGGAACTGAACCCAGGACCTTCTATGTGGTAGGCAGGTGCCTGTTTGAGCCACATCCACTTACCTGAAGCCAGCTTTTTGAGCTCCCTATTCAATTTTTTATTAATTTTCAAAATTATCTTTATTCCCCTAGTCACTCAAACTTTAAATCTTATAGTCAGTTTTGATACTGCCACTCTAAATTTTTATTGCCACCCAGCAAGCTATACTGATTTTTTCAAATCCCTTCTCAGATTTTTGTTCAGATCTTACTTAGCTTCTCTCCCAGCCTCAGTTTTCTCATTTGTTAAATAGGAATAATAATACTAAAACTTCACATGGTTGTTGTAAGGTGTATTTAAAATGCAGTCTGTCACATTATTAAGTGCTAAATAAATGTCAGCTAATACATTACAGGTACTATAGTACTAGAGTATAGTAGAGTGGATAAGAGTTAATTAAGGAGTCAAAATATCTGCATATATAACTCATATATATACCTCCTTATGAGATACATGATCTTGGAGAGGTTAACCTGTCTGTGTCTCAGTTTCCTTTTCTATAAAATAGGAAATACATGAAATATTACATTAATATTATATAACATATATGTGGGTTATATATAATATGTGACACTGTAATTAATGCTCCTTCTAGCATACTGGTCCCACGTGACTCCCTATATTTAAACCTTTTATTCATTTTATTCCTCTTCTCTTCAAACTCCATATTATCCTCTCCTCATCCCCTCAAGTCTCTAATGTTGTAATATATCAGAAATTCTAATAATTCATCAGAAATCCTCTAAGAACCTTCCCTGAACACTTCAAACTGAATTGAACTCTCTCTCCTTTAAACTTTCTACAATTTGTCATCTACTAATTTCATGGCATTTTTATTTATTCACCTCTGGTGTTATCTCTGTAGGTAAAAATGGAGGTCCCCGGTTTAGTGTAAACTCAGTAGAGACTATGGCTTAAAGTTCTTTTATTTTCTCATAATGTCTAAGACATTACCTTAATCATTTCTTGATAATATCTCAATGTAGTTCAAGACCATTTACACCTTATCTGATTTGCACAAGAATGGCATAGTAGTTAATCTAGTAGTACATAATTTTGATACTGTTATATTTTTACTTGTCTGTAACTTCTAAACACCAAAATAATTCATTTTGGGAATGAATAACTTTTTTTAAAGCATAGAGCTGAGCAAAACGCTCAAAAAAATGCTTTCTGAATTGAATCTAGGTAACCATCAAAAATTTTTCAAAAGTTAACAAGGCATAAGAGCTACTGTGTGATTCTTGATTTGCAAGACTCCCCTTTCTCATTTCCAATGCCTTTACTTTATGGCCTGTTCTTTTCTTCTTCTTCTTCTTCCCCAGGTCTCTTTTTATTTATTTTTTTTAATTTTTAAAAGATACTTAGATTACATAAATGTTACATAAAAAATATAGGAGATTCCCATATTCCCTGCTCCCCACTCCTCCCACATTTTCCCACATTAATAACATCATTCATTAGTGTGGTACATTCATTGCAATTGATGAACATATTTTGGAGCATTGCCACTTAGCATGGAATAAAGTTTACATTGTAGTTTATGCTCTCTCCCACCCAATTCTGTAAGTTATGGCAAGATATACAATGGCCTGTATCTGTCATTGCAATGTCATTCAGGACAATTCCCAAGTCCTGAAAATGCCCCTATATTACATCTATTACTTCCTCTCCCTGTCCTCCGAACCTCCAGTGGTCACTGCTGTCAGATCAATGATATAATTTCTTCCATAACTAGAATCACAATAAGTCTATAGTAGAACACCAGTAAGTATGTCTACTTTAGTCCATAGTTCATTCCCCAGTCCCGAGGATTCTAGGATGGTGATGTGCACTCCACCTCTAATTGAGAGGTGGCTGCAATCCCATAGGGCTGATGGATGGGATTCTCTTGTGTGCAGTTGTAGACTCTCTTGGTTCCTTGGTGTGGTAGTTGTCCATCCTTACCTCCTTGTTAGTTGTCCTGGGTGAGACCAATGAACTGGAGAGTAGGTGTTATAACTCTGTTGAGATTCAGGGCCCAGCTGGCATATGGACAGTCCGATGATTTAAGTCTCTTGAGAGACTCCTGCCCCACTATTTGAGAACATAGTGGGTCTCCAAGATGGGAGTCCACCACCTTGCCATTATGTGGGCCTCCACCCACTTATATAACACTATGGCAAGATAAGCACTCACACACTCCCTAGAAGCCTGCCCAAGGTGCACCCTCTTCCGAATGCTCCTCCCTTCCAACACCCTAAACCAGTAACCCTCACTTGCCTTATTGTCAAAACAGTACTCCCAACATTGTAGTTTTAACCAGGTACCCATCAATCCCTGGTGTTTACCTGCTCCTTCCCCAACCCTCCCCCCAATTACATGGACAGTTCAACCCACCCTCCCCACCCTACCCCCCTGATAAACCGGTAAAACCAAATTCTTGAAACTTATCTATAATTTAAAATAGCTTTTGCAACCTCCCTTCATGCACCAAAACTCTTATCTTCTTGAATTGCTATGAAAAACCATACTCATATCAAATATAGTATAATAATATCCTTTTTAAAAAAATCAGACTCTTAAGAGAATAATTTGAATTAAATATTTTTACCTTCACTTCCAGATGAGTCCTGGACATCAGGTTCTGGGGAGGAATAGCCTTTTACCACTTTCTTCTGTTGCCTGGTTGGTTTATGTTTCATTTTTGGGACACTAACCTGGAAAAAAAAAAACCATATACACAGGTACATTATTTGAGTTCACACTAAATTTTGTAATTAAAGATCACTGTTGAACAACAGTCAAACTGTCTGTTTATGGACACTATATTCAGAAATAAAAACAAAGAAGAAATAATATAAAACTTAAAAAAATAAGATGTGCTACACTTATACAAATTATTTTATTTAATTTTAATAGGAAACATTAATTTGGCACAAACATCAAAAGGTATAAAAATGTATATAATGTTAAATTTCCCTCCCTATCCATTAAACCTCTCCTCTACTAAATAGGTAACTACTGCTATTAGTCTCTTTATGTACTCATAATAAATATCTATATCTCCCCATTTTTATAATAGCATCAGCTAGCTAGTGCCTCTAGTAGAATGTTAAATACTAGTGCTTTTCATCATCCTTATTTTGTTCCCAATTGTAGAAACATTCCCACTGAATACCTGGAAAATGTAGAAAGCATCTTAAAATAAATGGAAATGATACTATTACTTTGAAGAATATTTAAACTTATTGAAAGCCTTTTAAAGTACATGCACAAGATATGAAAGTATGTCAAACCATAAACTAGTCCTAAATCCTAATTTATTCTCTAATCGATTAATAGGTTTACAATTCTAGTAATCAGTCCTAAATTTAAAAACCTAAATGCTTAAAAAAAAGAAACTAGAATTAGAAATGGGAAGTAATGTACATGCCTAGAAAAAAAAGAAGCTAGGGTCATATGTCTTTAACTTTGTACTTACCTGTTTACTATTCCAAACAGAATTATCCCCAATTACTTATTCCTTGAAATAATTTTGCAAAGTATTATTCATATGCTTAAAAATAAAATAATATTTCTATAATATGCGACAGACAGGCTAGATTCAGCCTACACTGTGCCCTCTTACTTGTTAAATGACACATAGATAAAATTAGATTCAAAATCAACAACCTGAGTGGGCCATAACAGGCATGTTGCTATGTCTTCTCAATATGTTATAGGACTTTTTTTTTTTTTTTTGAGGTGGGAATGTCTATATCTCAAAATAATTAAGGGGGGCAGAGAAAGAAAATGAAACTATCTATTAATCAAGATTCATATTATTGAATATACCTGTTACCTAGAATTGGGTATTGGCAGAAGTGCTGCAGTTTAGTACAACATAGCAGACTGATTAAGATGATAAGTTCTGCAGTCAGAATACCTGGCTCTACTAGCCTGATCTCACTCAAGTTACTTAATGAGTCTGCACCTGGGTTCCTACATTTGCATAATGTACAAAATGATAGTACTGACCCTCATAGGATTAAAAGAATGAATAGTTATAAGGTACTTGGAACAGTGCTCTGTATTTGCTATATAACTATTAGCCATTATCATTGCTATTTTTACTACTACTGCTGCTGCTGCTGCTACAAGTATTACATTTCGGAGTACAAATGGGAAATAGAACTAGTGAGAATTTCTTGCCACCATTTAGCATCTTGGACAGAATTCTAGCTCATAATTCATTAAGCAGCTGGAACACAGCAGACTCTCAAGGAAATCTATTTATTAAGTAACCAAATCTAGTGACTGGATTAATCCAGTAAGTAGTTACTTAAGAAGAATGCTTATTACTAAATTGAGAAAATGAATTTAAATATTCGAGTTATTTTTCCTTTCCTACAAGCTTCATTTTTGAAGAAACAAATTTTATAACATTTAGAATTCAAATCCATATTCTAGATAAGATAGGTACTGTATAGAGTAGGTTCAAATTGGAGATTGAAAAAGATTGGTGACTTTATTTAAGTTGAGAAAGGGAGTGAGCAATACACTAGATATATACAAAGATTTATTATGATCAGTAAATTCTTCCTTTAGGAAGAGCTGTTAATGGGAAAAAGAAAATTTCAGAATTTGAAAGCAAATTTTAAAGTGTTGGCTGCCAGATATAATAAATATTTTTTTTGCCTAGTGGACCTGTTACTTTTTAATCACATACCATTGGAGTGCGATGTTTCACTTTGGTCTGGATAACAGCATCTTTTTCAAACTGTATCATATCATTAAGTGGGTCCCATGGTCGGGTACTACATAAATGAAAAAGAATATCATTAGTTTAATAACTAAAAATAGAACTCAAAAACTTTTAAAGAACTTTCCACTGTATGATTAGGTTTTTATTAATAATTATAAACATAGTTATACGATTAAGATTTGCCCAAATCTAATCTGATTCTCAGTTTATTTTATAGGCTAATACTATCAAGTATTATAATGAATGGAATATCAAGTTTAAAAATCTCACATGACTATATATGGCTTAATAAAAATTTACTGTTAACAATGACAATTTTAGAAAGGTAAACAAACTGCTAATATAGCTTTTTAATTACTTACTCTGCAAACTTGTAATGCCATTCTCCTGTAAGCAGATCAAGTTCAAATAATTTGCAAGCCCACTCTTCATTTTTTGTTTTTCGATCTCTGGCAGCTTGTCTTTGAGCTTCTTCTAAAACATATTTCTCTTGAGTTGCTTCTGTTTGGTCTTTGGCATTTATGGCTCGAGTCACCCGCTGCCAGAGTCTAATATATGTACAAAAGTAGTATTCAAAAAAGCAATAGAGAATCAAATCTATATAGAATAGGCTTGAATCCCCTTGAGAGAAAATGATGCTCAAATGGGTTTCTGGCTTTAACAAAGCTTATGCTCAGATGTTTAGGAATAAGCCAAGATATCACATAATCCTCTCAACTAATACAGAAATGGTATTTGATAAAATACAGCACCCTTTCTTGATAAAAACACTCCAAAAGATAGGAATAGAAGGAAACTTTCTCAAGATGGTAAAGTGCATATATGAAAAACCTACTGCTAGCATTGTACTCAATGGTGAAAGACTGAAAGTTAGACAAAGAAATAAAAGGCATCCAATTGGAAAGGAAGAAGTAAAACTTTCCCTATTTGCTGATGACATGATCTTCTACCTCGAAAATCCTGAAAAACCCACAACAAAGCTACTAGAATTAATAGATGAGGTTCAGGAAAGTGGCAGGACACAAGATTAATATGCAAAAATCAATAGCATTTCTATACACTACTGATGTGCATTCTGAGGAGGAAATCAGAAAAAAATTCCATTTATAATAGTGCCTAAAATAATAAAATATTTAGGAATAAACTTAACCAAGGACATAAAGGACCTGTATTCAGAAAACTACAAAACATTGCTAAAAGAAACTGAAGAAGATCTATATAAATGGAAGGACATTCTGTGTTCATGGATTGGAAGACTAAGTATCATTAAGATGTCAGTTCTACCCAAACTAATTTACAGATTCAATGCAATTCCAATAAAAATTCCAACAGCCTTTTTTGCAGAACTTGAAAAGCCAATAAACAGATTTATTTGGAAGGGTAAGGAGCCCCAGATACCAAAAATGTCCTAAAAAAGAACAAAGTTGGAAGACTCTCACTTCCTGGCTTTAAAGCATATTACTTAGTTACAGTAATAAACACAGCATGGTACTTGCATAAGGACAGAGAGACTGACCACTGAAACCAAACTGAGAGCTCAGAAATTAACCCTCACATCTACAGTCAAGTGAGTTTTGACAAGGCTGTTAAGTCCACCCAGCTGGGCCAGAACAGTCTATTCAACAAATGGTGCTGGTAGAACTGGATAGCCATATCCAAAAGAAAGAAGACCCCTATCTCACACCTGAAACAAAAATTAACTCAAAATGGATCAACGATCTAAATATAAAAATAGCAACCATAAAACTCCTGTAAGAACATGTAGTAAACATCTTCAAGATCTTGTCATAGGCAGTAGTTTCATAAACCTTATACTCAAAGCATGAGCAACAACAGAAAAAAATAGGTAAATGGGGCCTCCTGAAAAGTCAACACTTTTACACCTCAAAGGACTTTGTCAAAAGGTGAAAAGGCAGCTGACTCAATGGGAGAAAATATTTGGCAATCACATATCTGGTAAGAATTTAATATCCATGATATATAGGGAGATCGATCATATAACTAAACAATAAAAAGATAAACAATCTGATTAAAAAATGGGCAAAAGACTTGGAAAGACAAGTATCCAAGGAAGAAATACAAATGATGAAGCAACACGTGAAAAACTGTTCAATATCACTAGCGATTAGGGAAATGCAAATCAAAGCTAAAATGAGATATCATTTCACACCTAATAGACTGGCTGCTATTAAAAAGCTGGAAACCTGTAAATGTTGGAGAAGATGTGGAGAGATAGGAATGTTTACTCACTGTTGGTGAGAATGTAGAATAGTAGAGCCACTGTGGAAGACTGTTTGCCAGTTCCTAAGGAAGTTAAATATATATATATATATGCCATGGGACTTAGCAATACCATTGGCAGGTATATACCAAGAAGTACTGAGAACAGTGACATGAATAGATATCTGTACACTGATGTTCATAGCAGTGTGATTCATGATAGCCAAAAGCTGGAAACAACCCAGGTATCCATCAACTGATGAGTGGATAAACAAATTGTATAATATATACATGATGGAATATTATGCAGCAGTAAGAAGAAAGAAGTCATGAAACATGAAAACATGGATGAACCTGGAGTATGTTATATTGAGTAAAGCAAACTAGACACAAAAAGACAAATACTGTATGACTGCCCTTTTATGAACTGAATATATTATGTGATATATGAATATGGGTAAAATTGCATATATAAGATGGTTTTTCTTTGAAGCTGAACAAATGTAGGTTAACACTACAAAATGTTAATATCAGACCAAGAAAACCCATTATACTAAGTGAAGGAGACCAGAGACAGAATACTACGTATTATATGATTCCTTTTATATAAAATATAAATATAAATCAATTTATAAAGATGGAATTAGATGAGTAGTTCTATAGGGCTAAGAAAGGAATGCTAAGGGATATGGAGTCTTTCTTTTTGAAGCAATGAAATTCTTCTAAAATTTTTGAGATGATGAATGTACAACATTGTGATTATACTAAAAGCCTTTGATTATATACTTTGGATAGATCATATGGTATATAGATATATCTCAATACAACTGCTTAATAAACAAATAATTGTGCGAGAACAGCCAGAAATAGCAGTTACGGACATCAGAGGAAACAGATTGAAAGGTGAGGAATTTTCTTGTTTGTTTTTGTTTATTACTAAAATAATAAAAATGCTTTAATAGTGATTGAAGTATGAATGCACAACTACATGATTAAACCAAATACCACTGATTATACACTTTGGATAAACTGTATGCTTTATTAATATGTATCAATAAAATTGATTAAAAAAATTGGTTTGGTGCCTTGTGTAGAGAGGTAACTATTCTTAAGTGGAGACTAAATGTTTTTTCTTGGCAAGAAAAATTCATTACATGAGCTCTTAAACATAGGCAGTGGAGCCTAGATGAAGATAGAGGTCAAGGGTTTATATTTTCAACAAGTCCCCTCAATGATTCTAGTGCACACCAAGGTTTGCGATCCATGGGCATCATGAAGATCCATTAGTGTAAGGCAGTGCCTCTCAACCCTGGATACAGGTATTATAGAAAACTTTTAAAATCACAATCTCCGATACTTTTAAAATGCTTTCCAGATAATTTTAATGTGTAGCCAGTTTTGAGAACCACTGATTTAACAGAAAATGCCTCTGGGGTAAAATGACATTCCATACTAAAGTTTAGCTTTAACTTCAAGTTTAAAAAATAGTATAATATCTATCTCACCTATTTAGAAGACAGCATGCTGAGATTAAAAGAACAAAGGCTTTGGAATTAGACAGACTTGGGTTGAATCCTGGATCTGACACTTTCAATCAAATTAAAGTTACTTAACCTTGTTTTCTTATCTTTAAAAATATGCTGAATTACCCCCATGCCTCAAAAATTGTTGTGTGGCTTTGCAAAGCTTCGCTCTGGATGGAAAGCATCATGAGTTTAGGGTTGAAAGAGAATTTTTAGAACTGGTACACACATATTCTTCCATCTTTGTCAACCTCAAGTTTGAATGAAGGGTGAAGTACACATAGACTGAATGCCATGAGAGAGAATGATGTCCATATGGGAGGATATAGATGTGGTGAGGATTAATCTGCAAAATGTGTATAAAGTCCCTAGCATAGTGTCTTTTACATAGAAGCCACATTTTTCCTAACACAAAGACATATAAGAATAAAAGTAGGCAATGAGCATATGATATTTTTTGTTCAATAGTATGTTTCATCCAGCAAGAACTTAATTACTATAAAAACAGAAATTATGGCCTTAACTATTACCCAACTAAATTAAGACCTTTAAAAGCCATCACAACTGGTATTTTAAAGAACAAAACAAAAAGGAGATTCAATACCATACCCTCCACCTAGAGTCCCACATGCATAAACCAGTTTAGAAATAGCTGCCAAGTAGAAATCAAGGATTACTAATTAGTCCTAAAATTGTGTGCAGATAGTTCTTTTTTGTTTTGTTTTGTTTTTTTAAAATAGGTACTGGAACAGATGAGAAAAGAAAAATGGGGAAGATTTAGTGTGAGCTGCAGAAAAGCAGAATGATTTGTATTACATTTAACATTCACATGTGAAAACAGTATCCTGCTATATCCCACAAATGACACACTACTTTGCTGAAATAAAATGTAATAAAAGAGGAAGTTCTGGTTGATCAAGTTGGCAGTAAAAAGCTGGGGTGCTGTTGCCTCACAGAATGCTTAAACCACTAGCAAAAGCTGGCAGAGCCATCTTCCTCAGAACTCTGGAAAATAGTTAAAAGGTTGCAACAATGGGGTGAGAATGGAAGTCAAGAAAATAGTAGCTTTGAAAAATGGTAGGAAAAGCTCAGGTGCTCTGCTTTTCCCTTCCCTACTCCCACCCTGGCAAGGTATAGAACCAGCCTGTGCTCCCACTGTGGGTTCCTGGCCGTAGCAGTTTGATACTGTTTATGAATTCCAAAAATAGATATTGGATTATGTTTGTAAACGGGTCTGTCTGAGGTTTCACTTTTACATGATTAAATAACGATTAAGGCTTTGATTGGGCCACATCAGTAGGATATTGGTGGGTGGGGACTCACAGAAAAACCATAGTGCAGAGGAGGGAGGTCAGAGTTTTAGTGCTGGAGCCCCAGGAAGTAAACACAGGAGAAGAACATAGAAGTAGAGACAGCTCCATAGGCATGGCAGAGGACCTGGGAAGAGAGAGAACCTGATAGTCTATAGTTGACCTTGTAGAGAGACCAGAGCAGCAGAGCCCTGAGAGAGACACGAGGCATATTTCCAGGCTATAGCTGATATTGGAAGAAGCTGTGGGACCACAAAGCCTTAAGAGGAAGAGGAAGTCTGGAACCTCGCAGATGTTGGCAGCCATCTTGCTTCAATATGTGGCAAGACTTTGGTGAGGGAAGTAACTTATGCTTCATGGCCTGGTAAGTGTAATCTTCTGCCCCAAGTAATTACCCTTTATAAAACCCCACAGATTTCTAGTATTTTGCATTAGCAGCCCTTTGGCTGACTAATACAGTGGCCGTATTCCAGAGACAACAGAGTAAACCTATGTGCATACTGCAGTGCCCATGTGTTGGTGTCAATCTATTGGGTGGCAGCCTAAAAGCCTGAACCAGGAAACCTCTTTCTGGCTCACCCTTCCATCTTTGCCCTGCAGGTAGTAGCATCTTGCAGATAGCTCAAAGTGTAAGAAACAAGTCAGAGTTTCTTGCAGCAAAGGATTCCTGGCTTTAAGACATAACAACAGAACACCCTGAGGCAGGAAAAACTATATTTCATAGTGAGTAGAAGGGGCTAATGATTTCCTGTACACAAGGGAATTCTTTTTTTTTTTTAATTTTTTTATTTTTTTATTGACTTTGTAATAATATTACATTAAAAATATATATGTGAGGTCCCATTCAACCCCACCCCCCCACCCCCCCTCTCCCCCCCCAAGAACACTCGTTCCCATCATCATGACACATCCATTGGATTTGGTAAGTACATCTTTGGGCACCTCTGCACCTCATAGACAATGGTTCACATCATGGCCCATACTCTCCTCCATTCCATCCAGTGGGCCCTGTGAGGATTTACAATGTCCGGTGATTACCTCTGAAGCACCATCCAGGGCAGCTCCATGTCCCAAAGACGCCTCCACCTCTCATCTCTTCCTGCTTTTCCCCATACCCATCGTCCACCATGTCCACTTTTCCCAATCCAATGCCACCTCTTCTATGTGGACATTGGATTGGTTGTGTCCATTGCACCTCTATGTCAAGAGGAGGCTCAGATTCCACATGGATGCTGGATGCAATCCTCCCATTTTCAGTTGTAATCACTCTAGGCTCCAAGGTGTGGTGGTTGTCCTTCTTCAACTCCATCTTAGCTGAGTGTGGTAAGTCCAATAGATCAGATTGTAGGTGCTGGAGTCTCACAAGGGAATTCTTAAGGACATGAGCCAGCCCCAGAAAAGACATATATTGAGAAAAGGTAGAGAGGACTCTGTACTTTCATTTCATATCAGGCAGATCTTCCTGATAGGAGGGCTAAGCTCTGAAGGAGAGCACTAGCCAGCACAGAGCCAATTTGCAAAGACTGTGAAAGGGTTTTTTTTTTTTTTCTTAAAAGATTTATTTATTTATTTTCCCCTCTTTCCCTCCTCCTGCCCTGCTGTTTTTGTTGTCTATGTTGTCTTCTCTTCTCAATTTCCCTCCTCTAGGATTCACCAGGATTTGATCCTGGAGACTTCTGATAGGGAGAGAGGTTCCCTGTCAACTGCGCCACCTCAGTTCCTGGTTTCTGCTGTGCTTTACCTTGACTCTCCCCTTGTCTCTCTTTTGATGTGTCATCATCTTGCTGCATGACTCACTTGCATGGGGTACTGGCTCACCATGCGGGCACTCATGTGGGAACTGGCTTGCCACACAGGCACACTTTCTCTTCTTCTTTTTCACCAGGAGGCCCAAGGGATCAAACCCAGGTCCTCCCATATGGTAGGCAGAAGCTCTATCACTTGAGCCATATCCACGTCCTTGTGAAAGGTGTTTTTTAAATTGCTTTGGTTCTTTATGTTAGCTCCTTCACTAATGGATGTAAACTTAAAGAATAGACAGCTCAGGGGATATTAAAATATTAAAATTTACAGTGTGCAACAAAAGATTAAAAAACAAGGAAACAAAAAATGATGGCCCATCCAAAGGAACAAGATAAAAATCTAGAAACCATCAATAAAGAAGTCCAGACTTTGGACATATTGAACAAAGACTTAAAAAATATCCTCAATATGCTCAGGGGGATAAAGGAAAACATGGAGAAATAATAAAGATATCAAGAAAATGATGAATGAACAATATGAGAATCTCAATAGAGACAGAAAAATTTTTTATAGGAACCAACCATAAATACAGGAATTGAAGACTACAATAACTGAAATAATAACAATAAATGAAAAATTCCCTAGATGGTTTCAACAGCAGATTGTAGCTGGAGAAGAAAGAATCAATGAACTTGAAGACAAGACATGTGAAATGATTCATACTAAGGGGCAGAAAGAACATAGGATGAAAAGGTGATCAAAGTTAAAGACACTTGTGGGACACCATTTAGCATAACAATATACACATGATAGGAGTCCAAGAAGGAGAACAAAGAGAGAAAGAGTCAAAAGGATTATTCAAAGACACAATGGCAGAAAACTTTCCCAATTTAATGAAAGATATAAATACACATATTTAAGAAGCCCAACAAACTCCAAACAGGATAAACTTGAAGGCAAACAATCCCAGACACACAGTAATCAAACTGTCAAATGTAAAGGACAAGGAGAGAGTTGTGAAAGCTGCAAGAGAAAAAGAACAAGTTATGTGCAAGGGAATCCCAATAAAATTAAGTACCAATTTCTCATCAGAAACCATGGAG
Source organism: Dasypus novemcinctus (assembly GCF_030445035.2). Lineage (NCBI taxonomy): Eukaryota > Metazoa > Chordata > Mammalia > Cingulata > Dasypodidae > Dasypus > Dasypus novemcinctus. The sequence continues at coordinate 58,603,967 of NC_080684.1, forward strand.
GGGGAAACAGATATGGCCCAAGCAATATGGGAGGTCTAGGGTTCAGTTCCCAGGGCCTCCTGGTGAAAGGCAAGCTGACTCATGTGGCAAGATGGCCTGAGTGGAGAGCTGGCCTAAGTGGAGTGCTGACCCATGCAGAGAGCTGACCTGTGCAGGAGTGCTGGCCTGTGCAGGAGAGCTGACCTGCACAGGAGAGCTGGCTCATGCAGAAAGCTGGTGCAGCAAGATGACACAACAAAAAGAGACAAAGAGGAGAGACAATGAGAGACATAGCAGGCCAGGGAGCTGAAGTGGTACAAAAGATTCAGTGCTTCTCTCCCACCCTGGAAGGTCCCAGGATCTGGTGCTGCCTAAGAGAAGACAAGTTGACACAGAAGAACACACAGATATCAGACAGTACAAAACAATGGGGCAGGGGAGAGAGGAATAAATAAATAAAATATCTTTAATAATAATAAAAAAGACGCCATGGAGGTAAGAGGCAATGGAATGCAATATTTAAAGTGCTGAAAGAAAATAAATGTCAACCAAGAATTTTATATTATATCTGGTATGACTGTCTTTCAAAAATGACAGAGAGATTAAGACATTCCCAGATAAACAAAAGCTGAGGGAATTGATCACCACTAGACTTGCCTACATCAGTGCTAAAGAGAGCACTTCAAACTGGAAGGAAAAGACACTAGACAGTGCATTGAAGCAGCATAAAGAAATAAAGACACCTGGTATAGGTAATCAAATGGCTAATTATAAATGTTAGTACACTATTGTATTTTTTGGTATATAATGTTACTTTTTACTTCTTACAGTTCCTATAATGCAAATGCATGAAAAGTAATGGTAAATCTATGGTTTCATAAATAATTTACAAGGGTATAATTTGTAACAGGTACAACAAAAAAGTGGGACAGAGAGGTAAAGGAACAGTGTTTGTGTATGCTACTGCAGTTAAGCTTGTAACAAAGAAACATGATTGTTATAGGTTTAGGATGTTAAATTTAAGCCCCATGGTAACCGCCCCCCCCCCAAAAAAAAAAAAATTGAAAAATATATACAGAAAAAAGAACTGGTTCAAACTGGTATACTACCAAAAAAAAAAAAATCTAACAAATATGAAGTAGGCAATAATGGTAAAACTGAGTGACAAAGATGGTATAATACTTGTAAAGACCAAATAGCAAAATGCCAGAAGAAAGTCCTATATTATCAGTAGTTACTTTAAATGTAAATGAATTAAACACTCCAGTCATAAGGCAGAGATTGGCAGGAGGATAAAAGAGCATGAACTAACTGTATTCTGTTTATAAGAGGCTTATCTTAAATTCAAAGATATAAGTAAGTTGAAAATGAAAGGATTGAAAAAGTATACTATAAAATAGCAAATAAAACAGACCTGAGGTAGCTATACTAATATCAGATAAAAGAGACTCTATTAAATAAACAAGTTTTACAAGGGTCAAAGAAGGGCAGTAATACTGATAAAGAGGTCAATTCAACAAGAAGACATACGATAATAAATATATATATATACCTAAAAGCAAAGCCCCAAATCATATAAAGCAAATCTTGACAAGATTGAGAAATCCTGGTAAGACTGAAAAATAGATGGTTCCATATAACAGACTTTAATACACCACTTTCAACAGAGGTGTATTAGTGTAAATAGTTTATTTACAGAAGTAAATAAAGAAATAGAAGACTGAATGAGACTATGTACCAATAGCTCTACTACACATATGTGGCATACTTCACCCAATAGCTGGTACACATGGGTTATTTTCCAGATAGAACATATATTAGGTCACAAAACAAGGCTTAATAAATTAAGAAATATTGAAATAATAAAATGTACCTTCTCCTATCAGAAGGGAATGAAGCTAGAAATCTATAACAAAGGGAGCACTGGAAAACCCAGAAATATGTATAAACTAAAAAATATACTCTTAAACAACCAATAGGTTAAAGAAAAAGTCACAAGGGAAATTAGGAAGGATCTTGAGGCAAATGAAAACAAAAATACAACATACAAAAACATGTGGGAGGCAGGAAAGACAGTGTTGTGAGGGAAAATGATAGCTCTAAATTCTTACATTAGGAAAAAAAACCTATTATCAGTGACCTAATTCAAAACAGTAGAATCTAAAGGAAAAAAAATAAATAAATAAAAGAAGAGCCAATTAAAGTGAGCAGAATGAAAGAAGTAACTAAGATTAGAGCAGAGTTTAATGAAAAGGGAAAAAACAATAGAGGGAAGTAATGAAACAAAGTTGTTTCTTTGCCTACATTGACTCATTAAGAAATAGAAGATTTCAACAGATCAATAACAAGAGACTGAACCAGTAATCAGAAACTTCCCAACAAAGAAAAGCCCAGGACCAGATGGCTTCACTGGTGACTTTTATCCAATACTCCAAAAGAATAACATCAATCCTGCTCAAGTTCCTCCAAATCACTGAATAGGAGGGGAACACTTCCTAATTCATTCTTTGAGGCTAACATCATTCTAATACCAAAAAGCCAGATGAAGATACTACAAGAAAAAATATTAGAGATCGATATCCTTTATTAATATGCATGCAAAAATCCTCAACAAAATTCTAGCAAATAGAATCCAATAGCACATTAAAAGAATTATACACCATCATCAAGTGAGATTTATCATAGGCATGCAAGAGTTCATTATTAGAAATTCAATTAATTTAACACATCACATTCATAGAATGAAGGAAAAAACCCACACTATCATCTTAACTGGTGCATAAAAGGCATTCGACAAAATCTAGCACCCATTCTTGAGAAAAACACAACATTAAGAATAGAAGGGAACTTCCTCAACATGATAAAGGGCATTAATGAAAAATCTACACTAAACATCATACTCAAGGGGAAATACTGAATGCTTTCTCACTAAGATCAGGAAGAATATAAGGAAGTTCACTGTTACCACATTATTCAACACTGTACTAGCCTGAGGAATTAGGCAAGAAAAATAAAAGGCATCCAATTTGGAAAAGAAGAAGCAAAACTTTCCCTATGTGCAGATGACATGAATCAGTATGTAGAAAATCCTGAAAAATCCACAACAAAGCTACTAGGATAAATGAATTTAGCAAATTGATGGGTACAAGATGAAAATGCAAAAATCAGGAGTGCTGTAATACGGTAGTAATGAAGAGTGTGAAGAAGAAATCAAGAAAAATTTCCATTCACAATAGCAATGAAAACAATCAAATATCTAAGGAATAAATTTAACCAAGGATGTAAACGACATATACACAGATCACTATAAAACACTGCTAAAAGAAATCAAAGAAGATATACATAAACAGAAGGACATTCTGTGTTCATAATCTTGAAGACTAAATATTATTTAAGATGTCAATTCTACCCGGAGTAATTTACAGATTCAAGGCAATACCAATCAAAATTTCAATAGCCTTCTTTGCAGATATGAAAAAGCCAATCATCAAATTTATAAGGAAGGGTTAAGGGGGCCTTGATTAGCCAAAACTATCCTGAAAAAGAATGAAGTTGAGGCAAAATTCTTGATTTTAAATTTTATTACAAATATATAATAATCAAAACAGCAAGGTACTGACACAAAGAAAGATATATAGACCAATGGAATCAAACTGAGAGTTCAGAAATAAACCCTCAAATGTATAGTCAACTGATATTTGACATGAATGGGGAAAGAATAGTCTATTCAATAAATGGTATTTATAAAACTAGATATGTATATGCAAAAGAACGAAGGTGGACCCCTATCTCACACCATATACAAAATTTACTCAACATGAATCAAAGACCTAAATATCAGAAGCAAGACAGCAAAACTCCTAGAAGTAAACAGGGAAGTATCTTCAGGACCTTTATTAGTCAATGGTTCCATTTTAGACTTTGAACCCAAAGCACAATCAACGAAAGAATAAACAAATAGGACCTGAACAAAACAAAAATTTTTGTGCAAAGAACTTTATCATGAAAGTAAAAAGATAACCTATAGAATGGGAGAACATATTTGGTAAATACATGTCCCATAAGGGTTTTTTTTTTTTTTCTGTTGGCTCCAAACGAATGGAAGATGATTTACTTCTGGGAGACAGAGGACACAACACAATTTCTTGAGTACTAAGTATGACACTTATCCTTGAAAAACTGAAAATTATTGGATACAATAGGTTCTAAGGGTAGGATTTTACAGGACATTATATATTTTGCCAAAATCTATAAAATTTTATGGTACAAAGTGTAAACCATAATGTAAACTAATGACCATGGTAGCAATGCTTCAATATTTTTTCATCAATTGCAACAAATGTACCACACTCATATAAGATGGTTCCCATAAGGGTTTAACATCCAGAATATATAAAGAAATCATACAACTCAACAACCAAAAGACAGACAACCCAATTGGACAAAAGCCTTGGACATATATTTCTCCAAAGAAGATATATAAATGGCCAATGAACACATAAAAAGTGCTCAATATCACTATCCATTAGGGAAATGCAAATCAAAATTACAATGAGATACTGTTTCACATCTACTAGACTGGCTACTAGTATTACAAAAAGAAAAAAGAAAATAAGTGTTGCAGAGGATGTGGAGAATTAGGTACACTCATTCATTTGTTGGTGGGAATATAAAATGGTACAGGTGCTGTGGAAGACAGTTTGGCAATTCCTCAGAAAGTTAAGTATAGAATCAATGCACACCCAGAAATCTCACTTCTATGTATTTACCTCAATGAAATGAAAGCAGGGACTCAAACAGATATTTGTGCAGTGATGTTCACAGAGGCATTATTTATAATTGCCAAAAGGTGGAAGCAATTCAAGTGTCCCATCAACTGATGAATGGATAAACAATGTGGTATACACATACAATGGGATACTATTCAGTCATAAAAAGGAATGAATTCTGATACATGTAACAACTTGGATGAACCCTGAAGACATCATGCTGAGTGAAATAAGTCAGACACATAAGACACACATTGTATGATCTCACTGACATTGATGTGGGCTATGGGTGGGAGGTTCTTTGTCTCTTTAGAGATAACCTAAGCTGTCTGACTTGTAGGTGTGAAACAGTAAGAGGCTGCGGTCCAGCCCTTGGTGACAATGGCAATGACTCCAGTCCCAGGAAACAGTTTAACAATGCAAGGTCTATAAACTTTAAGTATTTAGGGGAAATGCAAACCAAATATGCTAAAAGCTTATCTAGAATGTATGAAGTCCATGCTAAAAGCTTACCTAAGATGTGGAAGATATATATGCTAATTCAAGCCTATTGAGAACTGAAATAAAGGGACCATTTAACCTTTCCTCTCTGTATAAAAAATTTGAAAGTCTTGTTTGGGGCTCGGGTTTGAAACAGAAAGCTCCCAAGTCCGGCTGGTCGTCAATAAACCATTTTTCCTTCTCAAAATCATTCCTGAGTCCAGGCCTCTCTATATGCAAATAATTAAACCTCTCTCAAATTCTACAACATCATGAAATATTTACAATAAGCAAATTAATAGAGTAAAAAAGAGAATATAGGTCATTAGGAGGTGGGATATGACTAGGGTACAGATTTTCGGTTTGCAACATTGGAGAAGTTTTGGTAATGCATAGTGGGGATGGTAGCACAACACTGTGAATGTAATGAACACCACTGAATTACATATTTGAATGTGGTTAAAAGGGAAAATTTTAAATTGTATACAACTAGAATAAAAGTTTTTAAAAAGTAGTGTTCAACATAATGACTCCCAATGTAAACTATGGACTATAGTTAATAGTATAATAACAATAATAGTTTCATCAATTACAACAAAAATACCACACTAATGTACAGTGTAAATATAAGAGAAATTGTGTATGTGTGTGTGGGGGATGTGGAAACTATAATTTTCTGCATGAACCTATAACTTCTTTAAAAACAAATAAAGTATATTTAATTATTATATATAACTATATATATATTTGATATTTAAAAACAGAAAAATGACCACACTATTAAGATATCAAAAAATAATTTTTAATCTTTATGAAGTTAGCTGAAAAATGGTATACTTACTTCTCAGATTCAAAATCTCCCTGCTCTTCAAATTTTACAGTGTGCCTTATTAATCTCCATTGCTTAATGTCAGGTGTTGGATTCCAGAAAACCTCTGAATTATCAGTCTTTTTATCATTAATAAAGACTTCACTATCCTATATTTAAGGAAATTAAAAATTAATGTAAAGGATCTTCCTAATTTAGAAAGGGATTATATAGTATAATAATATTAATAATTCTTTCCGCTATTTAATTGTGTGCAGTTAAACATTTTTTTAAAAACCAAATATAACTAGCACTTTTCCAGAAGACTCTAATTTGTCATTTTTATAAAGACATTCCTTAAGATTAAACAAGTAATAGTACTCACTTTTAAAAAATTGACTGAAAGTTATGAGATTTCACAAGTCTTACTTAACAAATAAATTTCAAACAATTACATGCAAAGTCTCAACAATCATCTCACTAACAAAGAAGAGCATAGTATTTGCTGCAGCTGCAATGGGATACTTTTCACTATCTTCCTACTCATTATATAGAGAGAAAACTGAAAGATTCTTTCTCAGCACTAAAAATTTGAGCACAATCTTATATATTTCATTTTCAAAAAAGATGTTTTTATCTTTTCTCCAAATAACATTTCTATAGTAGTCAATTAATTAAAAAATTGTTAGAGAGCATATCTGGCCTCTCAGCTGAGTCCTTAGATCTCGTTTCATTTTCTCCATCATTTTCCTTATCATTTTTGTTTCTTATAATGCAAAATAGGTACTCAGTATTCACAGTGAGCGTGCATAATCCTTTTTATTAATTTAAGCTTCTCTTAACAAAATTATATGAGTGTGAACTTAGGTCAGCAGAAAAGTCTATAAAAGCCATTGCTCTCATATACCACAATTTCCTTTCCATAGTCCTCAAAAGGAAATATAACTCTAACTGCAACTATGCCCTTCTTTCTAAATGAAGGACAGTATGGTACGGTGGGTAAGAGCATAGGCCCTGGAGCCAGAGTGTCTGGGTTGGAATTGTGGATCCACCACTTACTTAAACTCTCTGTTCCTCAAGTTCCTCCTCACTAAAATGGAAATAGTAATAGTACTACCTCATAGGTTTATATTAAATATTAAATGAGTTAGTATAAGTAATGTTTTTAAAAAATGCAGTACATAGTAAGTAATAAGGTTTGGCTAATTTTACTGTTTTAAGTTTTGGAAAGAGAAAGTATGTAAACTAAATATTTTCTAATTGTATATTAACTACCATTTCGAGGTCCACAGGATGGAGGAATAGAGTATGGATTAGAGTGGACTTACTGATATTCTATTCGTGAACTATTGTGATTAGTAATCGAAGAAAATTTGGCATTGCTGTAGAGAAAGTGGCCATGGTGACTGCTGGGGGTAGGGAGTGGGAGGAAGAGATGAGATGTGGGGGTGTTTTTGGGACTTGGAGTTGTCCTGGGTGGTGTTGCAGGAACAGTTACCAGACATTGTATGTCCTCCCATGGCCCACTGGGTGGACTGTGGGAGAGTGTGGGCTATGATGTGGACCACTGACCATGAGGTACAGCCGTGCTCAGAGATGTATTCACCAAATGCAATGAATGTCTCATGATGATAGAGGAGATTGTTGTTATGGGGGGAGGAGTGGGGTGAGGGGGTCGGGGGGTATATGGGGACCTCATATTTTTTTAATGTAATATTAAAAAAATAAAGACAAAAAAATAATTAAAAAAAAAAAAAAAAAGATTTGGGCTCCTTTTGCTCTCATGTGGTAAGCCCAAACATAGGAAGCTAAGGTCTGATATGTGGTAGTTCAACAGAAACATTAGATGTTCAGGCTCCTAATACATCATTCTCTAAATCTTTAGGATAGAGCCCTCTTTGTTGTGCTTTCAGGATACAGACAGCAGGGCTGTGTTGTTCAAGAGGCTAAAGGTGCTTGCTTACTAAAATCCCCTCTTTACAAAGAGTTTTCCTGGAAACTCCATTCAGCAACTTCTGCTTTTATATCATAGCCTAGAACTGAGTTGCATAGACACTGCTATCTGCAATGAATGCTAAGCATTGTCATTTTAAAATCACATCCCTTAAATCAAGGAAAAGGGAAGAATGGTTATTGTGAAAGGAACAGTATGTGCTGTATCACTGAGCTTCATCATAGAAAAATAAGAGAGAAAATAACTATATCTTAAACACATGCATGCATGTACCTGATATACAGTGAATGCTTTAATAAATATTAATGTAATAGGATGGATCACACACAAAAAATACCTGTTATTAAGCTGAAGTTTATGTTTAAGCAATGGAATACAAGTGCTTCTAATTTTAAAACGTGGCTGTTATTTTTTCCCCACAGAATAAATTAATATATTTTTAAACTAGTATATAAAAATACTTACCCAATGGCCTTCCAAAGTAGCTAGGACTTCTTTTCCCAATTTAAGTTTCCCTGATATTTGATTAACACAATCACTACTACCTAGAAATGGCTTTTAAAAGAGAAAATTTTAAAGGAATGTTTTAATTTTAACTTATATTTACATACAATGTGGACAAAAAATTTTAAAAAGCAATTTTATAGTTACAGCACTCTTAAATTTATATATAGTACACAAAAGGTAAAATACTGACTCAAATTTTAGTCAGAAATGTTAACAAAAAACAAATTTTGAATATGTTGCATGTTGCAGTAGGAAAAATAGGTAACAACAAACTATGCGAAGTCCAAATAAATAAACATGATCTTTATTAATTACAGCGTATATATAACTGAATCACATTCTGCACTCTCTCAGGTTTCTCCCCTGACCCTTAAAACTGTACCCTATTAATGTGGTAACATTTTTAAGCAATTACAATTTGGTAAACCTGAGAGATTTAACTAATCTACTTAGAGGAAAGAATAACCCCTCCGCCTCAAAACAAAACAAAGTAAAACAATACCAAAGTCAAAATAAAATAAAGTTAAATAAAATTAGAAGGAATATGCTTTGAATTACTAAATTGCCTAACTGATGCTTCTCCTTAAAGACAGTATTTTGATGTTCCAATCTAACCCTTAATGGTGTCATAAATTACTTAAGACCTCTGTTCATGACTCTCAAACCCTATCATCATAGAAGCAATAATGTGCTAAGATTAAAAAAATACCAAACAAAGGAAATTGCATCAAATGGTACTTAAAAGAGATCGTTTGTTAGAGCAAAGCTGCTGATCAGCTGGCTAGCAATGCAGAAACAATTTAGTAAGAAATATTGAATAGTTCAGAAAAATATTTTTATTGGAACATAATGCACTGTCCCACACCAACAATTAATATTGTTTTCCAATGATGCCTTCAACAATACTCTTCCCCCCTACCCCACCCCATATACTTTTCCTCAATGAGACCATGCCAGCTTCCCATTGAGAAGTAGGGTCTATTTCCCTGCTCTTTGAATCTGGATGGGTTTATAATTCTTCAATTAAGAGAGGATGGTGGAAGTGATTTTTAAAACGAGGTCATGAAAGGCAAGACAGCTTTTGCCTTGCTCACTGGCACACTGGTGATGCCATGAGATGCCATGTAAAAGTAGTTCAATTACCTTGAGGCTATGTTGTGAGGGAACCAAGCCACATGAAAGGCCATATATAGAGGTACTCAGATCGGCATATCTAGTCTTTGAATCATTCAGTTCAGACACCAGACATGCAAATGATGAGCCTTCAAATGATTCCAGCCCCCAGGTGTGGAGTCACCCTTAGCTTGCAAGTCTTCCTAAGGCCCGAGAGATTATGTAGCTGAAACAAGTCATCCCCAATAAGCCCTATCCAAATTACTGGTCCAAAGAACCCATGAGAATCAAAACAGCTGTTTTTAAGACCATAAGTTTTAGTGTAATTTGTTATGCAAAAATAGTTTCTACTACAATACAACTCTGTCTTAGCATACACATCTAGAACTCATTGACTGAGTTTTAGTATTTTGTAAAGCAATGCTTAAATTATTGAGAAATTTCTATCCAATTACTTCTTAAATATTTTTGACCTAATATGAATTTTATATTCCTATTTAGCACTTAACTGAGAACTAAACAGTGCTCTTTGTTCAATACTTATAGCATAGCTTCCCTTTAATTAGGTGATTCCTATCAATCTCTACTAACCTTTAGTTTGAATTCAAGTATTGCACTGTAACCGGTTTTTTGACAAGTAATATTGACTGTTCCCCCAAGTTCCAGTGTCATTGTGCCATAAAGAATTCCTAAAGGAAAAAAAAATTGGCAAAAGATTGAAAAGAGAAGGACACTGACTAATGAAAAGCTTAAGCTTTGTAACTTAATCTCCTCCTAGGAGAAACTTATGATTCAAAGGCATTCTGTTTACTCAATAAAAATCTACATACAGACAGGAAGTTAGTTCTGTAAGTTATTGACATAAGTAAAACAAACAAAAATTTGAAAGTAGATTTTGTGATTAAATGTTAGGGGAAATTCTGGGTTTAACAAAGTCAAACAGGTTGTGTGTGTGTGTGCAGTTAGGTAGTTGGACTAAGCTGTTGAGGCAGACTTTGGTACACAAATGCAAAATGTTAATGTCCAAGAAGGAAACAAAAATTTAATTAAAAAAATTAAAATTTAATTTTAAAAAGAGGTAACAGTATGCAATGTTTCCCATACTTAATTGGCTACATAACTCTTTACTTGTAAAACACTTTATTGGAAAAGTGATTTGGGGAACACAACTTGGGAAAATGCAGATAGATATAAAGGTGGAGAACTTGATAAAAATAATCATTATTTCCTACTGTCCTTCACGAAAAGTTATAATCTCTTTTTTTCATGCAATAAAATCATTGCTATAACATTTTATTTCTGTTGTTAGTTGGGCATGACATGGGTATCTAAATCAAAATATCATTTGACTCCAAATAATACAAAATTTAAAAAAAAATTCTTATCAATTAAATTAATAAATTTAGATATTTTACCTTCATGTCTATTTCAATAACCATATAAGAAACTACGAATTACCTAGCCTGAGGCTACAAGTTTGCCACTCTTTTACACCTAGTTCTAGGTGGGTATATGTTATGGTAGATGGTAGTCAGAAAGCCTGGATTTTAGTGTCAGCCTTCTTACTTAACTAATTGGACTGGCTTTGGATAAGTTTCTTAACCATTCCAGTTTTTTCATATGTGAAATGAGGCCATACTATATAATTTCTGTGTTCTCACGAATCAGTTCCTAAAATAGATTATAAACCAAAAAGTTATTTGTAAGAAATGGGCTGGAAAAAGGGAACAAATTATGACCAAGCTGAATAATTAAACTGTTACTATAGCATAGTAGTTAAAAGTACAGACTGTAGAAGTAGACTGCCTGGGTTCAGATCACAATTTCACATCCTAGCTGTGTGACCTCAGGCAAATTAACTTAACTGCTATTTACCTCACTTTCCTCATCTGTAAAACAGATAATAAAATTACCTATTTTATAGGGCTACTGAAATGATTAAATTAGTTTACAATTGTGAAGTGCATAGAATGATTGTGTGCCTGTACTGTAGTATATTATATGACTTCAGACCTTTAACTGTACCTTAAATAATGAGGGAATAAAGCATAATTCATTAACTTTTAAGAAACTGTCAAATGGAAGAAAGAAAATGTTTTAAAGGCTTAGGAAGACTGAATAGTAGTAAGTTAAAATAAAAATGGGTAGGAGTATAAGATGAATCTTAAGGCTTCTGAAATAATGGAAAGTTTTATCAAATTTTAAAACATGAACATAAGGCAAATGAAAAGAAATTCAATTATTATAAATCACTCTCTTCTCTGTAGTCTATATGTTTTAGATATAGTCTGAAGTATATATCACAAGAAGTCTGTTTTGGGTGAACTATAGAAATAGTCAGGAAATGACAGCAATAATCTTAAGTATTTGCAAAACAAGGACATTTTCAAACACTATATATGCTGGCTCCATCAATCTCCAAGCATAACAAATTATGGCCATATAAAGTATACTTAAAAAGAAATTAAGGAACATCTAATTCAAGAATGGAAAACATTTACCTTTACAATGAGCATATGGCATTGTCATTACATAATCTTCTCCTCTATTTAAGAAAGTTAATCGTGCTTCTCCCTCTAATATTGCAGATAATGAGTTTCCTGAAACAAATATTGTTTATTAAATTGCACAAAATTAGTTCAAATAATTCAAAACAAAATTTATTCTTACTCCATTACTGTCGTTTAATTGTATTTAGTTGATTTTTTGTAGGGTACCCTTGATTCCCTTTCTCTGTATTTTTTAGTTATATTCTTAGTGGTTATCTTTGTAATAACCATTAACATCTTAAACTAATAACTACTTAGTTCAACTAGTACCAACCTAGTTTCAGCAGAATATAAACTCTTTACTCCTAGATCTCCTTCCTTCCCCCTTTATATTGTTTTTATCTCAGATTACATCCTCATACATTTTATGTCCATTTATATAGATTTTAAATATTTTTTTACATATTTGCCTGATGTCATATGGGGGGAGCAATTATAAAACATGAGTACAATAATACAGGATTTCATATTTACCTATATAGTTACCTTTACCAGTGTTCTTTATTTGTTAGATTGGCTTTGAGTTATTGTGTAGTGTTTTTTATTTGAGCCAGTAGATCTCCCTTTAGTATTTCTTGTAGGGCAGGTCTTCTAGTAATGAACTCTTTCAGCATTTGTTTTCTTGTAAATGTCTTAACTTCTCCATTTTTGAAAGATAATCTTGCCAGATGTAGAATTCTTGGTGCACCGTTTTTGTTCTTTAAAGACTTTAAATATGATATCCCACTGTCTTCTGGCCTCCATGGTTTCTGATAAGAAATCCACAGTTAATCGTATTGGGGATTCCTTGTACAGTATATGACAAGTTGTTTTTCTCTTCCTGTTTTCAAAACCCTCTCTTTGTCTTTGGATTTTGAGAATTATGCTATAATGTGTATTGGTGCAGATCTTTTAGAGCAGGGGTCCATGAGCTTGAATTGAAATAAAAAAAATTATTCTTGTGGAGACGTGTTGGTGTGGGTGTGATATATTTGGTAAATAATACACAGTATAGTGTGGACTTAGTATGAGTTCGTGGTTTTCACCTAACTAGCAAAGGGGTCCATAGAACAAAAAGGGTTAGGAACACTTGTTTTAGAGTCTATACTACTTGGAGTTTGTTGAACTTCATGTATTTCCTCATATTTGGGAAGTTTTCAGTCATTATTTCAAATACTTTTTCTGTCCCCTTTTCTCTCCCTTGTCCTTCTGAGACTCCAATGATATATAGTTGGTATTCTTTATGGTGTCCCACAGATTCCTCAAATCTGTTAATTTTTCTTCATTATTTTTTATTTCTTCTCACACTAAATAATTTTGAGTGTCTTGCCTTCAAGTTTGCTGATCCTTTCTTGTGCTTACTCAAATCTGCTGTTGAATCTCATGAGTTTTTAATTTCAATTACTACTATTTTGCAGCTCCAAAGTTTTTGTTTGGCTCCTTTGTATAATTCCCTTCTCTTTCCTAATTTCCTTTAGTTCTTTGTATATGGATTCCTTTAGCTCACTGAACATATTTAAGATAGCTGATTTAAAGTCTTCGACTAATTGTTCCAATGTATAAGATTCCTCAGGGATAGTTTCTGGCTAATTCTTTCTTTCCTGTGAATGGGCTATATTTTCCTGTTACTTAGTGTGTTTTGTAATTTTTGTTGTTGTTGAGCACTGGATAGTCTTAGCATTATCTTTTTATAATTCGGGAAATCAAGCTCTCCCACTCCTCTGGAATTGCTAGGATTTTTCTTCTTGTTGTTGAGGGCTGGACTCATCAATTTATGACTTGTCCAAAGTATTTTTGTATCTATTCAGGGAATAGAAAGAGAAAAAGAGGGGGAAAAAACCCCAAAACAGTACTATTTTTTTTTTTAAGATTTTTTGTTTATTTCTCTCCCCTCTCCCTCCCCAGTTGCCTGCTCTCTGTGTCCATTCACTGTGTGTTCTTCTGTGACCACTTCCATCATTATCAGTGGCACTGGGAACTGTGTTCCTTTTTGTTGCGTCATCTTGTTGTGTCACCTCTCCATGTGTGCAGTGCCATTCTTGGGCAGGTTGAACTTTCTTTTGTGCTGGGTGGCTCTCCTTACAGGGCTCTCCTTGTGCATAGGGCTCCCCTATGCAGGGGACACCCCTGCATGGCAGGGCACTTCTTGCGCACATCAGCACTGTGCATGGGCCAGCTCCACACAAGGAAGCCCGGGGTTTGAACCGCTGACCTCCCATGTGGTAGGCAGATGCCCTATCCATTGGGCCAAGTCCGCTTCCCCAGTACTACCTCTTTATTACTCCTCTGCTGCTTTTGCCTGAGGGAGGCTTGATCAATGGTTGCCCTCAGAGATAGCCCCTCAGTGATCTGAAGTAGCTGATCAAAAGCTGTGATCAGTGACCAGACCACACATCTCTGGATTGTGGAAGACTGGGTCTTTAGAGCTCACCCTGGCACCGATAGGTTGCACCAGGAGCCTGGACTGTAGTCCCTACTGCTGCCTACCAGGAAGTTGGGGGATGGGGGTTGGCAGCTGCTGCATAGTATTTACCTCTATTTACCAGTTCTTCCTCCAGGTCTTCCGTGGATGCTGCACAGTGTTCCACTAGATTCCAGAGTTCCAAAGTAGTTAATTCAGATAATTCCTGCCAGTTCAATTGTTGTTTTGGTGGAGGGACTAAAACCTGGAACTTTCTACTCCTCCATCTTCCCACAATCTCTGTCCATATATACTTTAACACAGCAAAATTACATATATCTTTTGTATCCAACTTTATACATGTATCTATATATCATGAAATCATTTTTTAATTATATAGTATTCATAAGCATAATCTGTTTAAAGTAACTGGATTTTCACTTATTTTAAAGGGAATACTTGCTCTGTGTGGAAAATTTGAAAATTCCACAGACAATTGCTCATAATTTCATCATTCAAGTTAATCATAATATCTTGGCATAGATCTTTGTATCTTTTTTCCTATATGTGTATGTATATATATTTTAAAGCATAGTTGGGTTTCAACTGCATTCACTATTTGTGTTCTGTGTTTTACTCAAAATTGTATCATAAGTCATTTCAAAGTTTACCGTATATGAGAATATTGTAAAAAAATATATTCCTAAACCAAGTAATTTTGATTTTGTAAGTTAGAATTGGGATTCGCAATTCCAAAATTTTAACTAATAAGTGATTGTGAAATTGTTGGGTCATGGATACCACTTAAAAAGCTATGAGAAGTTCTTTCAAATGATGACAAATTTTTCAGCCCATAAAGAAATGGTTAAATTATAATCTTATTTCATTCCATACACACTATTATACATAGAAATCCCAGGCAAATTAAAGAGCAGTGGAAGCCTAAAAGTATGAAAATACATAAGTGTATTACTACATAAACTGAAGTGAGAAAGGGTTTTCTAACCATGACAACAAAAGCAAAAACAATAAAAAAGAAAATCAGAGAGTTAACTACTTCAAAGTATCAACAGGCTACTTTTCAAAAGAGTATACTCTGTCTAGATGTATTTATTTTAATTTAAATAAAAAATGAACTACTTCTAGAATAATAATAAACTATCAAAACTGACCTAACAAAAGAAGTTTGTATATGAGCAAACCAATAAACAATGGAGAAATGAGAAAATTATCAAAAAGTACCTCTGTAAAGACTGGATTTAGCAAATTTCTTTCAAAATATAAAGGAATGGGTATCTTTGATGTGCATAAACTGTACTAAAAATTTAAAAAGAAGACCAATTGCTCAAGTCACCCCAAAAAGTGAGTTATATATTCAGTACTCAATTAAAATGTTTACAAGGGTAGAATACACGTCTCATAAGTGTCATTTAAACCATGGCCTGGGAGGGAATAATCCAAATGGGAAATATATGTAACCTTTAGAAGAAAACAATCACTCTCCAAAACAAACATCTTCTGCTCCCCTCAAAGGGGCAAAACAGCCCTAAAACCAAAACAAAGCAAACATCAAAGGAAATAAGAGACATCTTGACGAAACATAAAGACATGTACCAATTTCCTGGATCAACAATTATTGGTAGATTCCTCTGCTACAGACCTCTCTATGGTTCTATTCTACCCTAGGTAATTAGAATTAGAATTTCTGTTTATATATTATTCCTACTTTACTGTAATTGAATTTTTCTAGTTACAGTTTGAAGAATTTTAGTTCAAATTAATTCTTTGATTTTTCTCCATTTAAATATCAGTTAAAAAAGAAAAGCATTTAAGGTTACATATATTTTTCAAGTGTATTCCTTTGGCATCAGCTTCTTGGAATTGTCGGTTTTTGTATTAAGGTTTCCTATTGTCACCATATGTGCCTATTTTTTCTGGTACTTACAGAAGTTTTTATTGATACATTATTTGGTCCAATGTTAAATATCATTATTGATTGACCATGGAGGTATTCTAATTCTATTTATATATATATTCTTTCTTTCCCTATTCAAAGTCTAGAATAGAAAGATTGATGATCCCTCAGGTATACTGAGGTGGAACATAAAAAACTTGGTAGGGCTAAAGTAAAAAAGAAACACAATATGACAAAGGGGCTATAGTGGACAACTGCTATTCTGTTTTTTTTTTTCACAGCACAGGCATTTTTTTTTTTTAAGATTTGTTGGGGGCGCGCCCGCCATTTTGCAGACCGCCCCACACCAGTAGAAAAAATGGCAGGCGGCATGATTCAGCACTGTTTCCCCCTGCTTCCTGCCCTCTCCCCGCCCCTTTTTCCCACGGAGCCCTTTCCAAGCCATATAAGGTCTTGTTCCAGCCCTGACCAATCCCCTTGCAACACGAATGCTTAAGACGCTTATAAGCTTGCTCTGTACAAAAAGAAAAAACGGAAGACAACACACCATGGTGCAGCTCTGAGTGGTTCTTCCCTGCCATCTGCCCACTCCCTCTCTCGGGTGCCCTGTTGTCCTCGTGGTCTCCGTACACCCGCTGGCGGGGCAGGAGAGCACAAAGATTTATTTTTATTTATTTCTCTCCGCTTCCCCCACACCCCAGCTGTCTGTTCTGTGTCCACTCGCTGTATGTTCTTCTGTGTCCACTTCTATTATTTTCAGCGGCACCAGGAATCTCTCTTTTTGTTGCATCATCTTGCTGCATCAGCTCCCCATGTGTGCAGTGCCACTCCTGAGCAGGCTGAACTTTCTTTCACGTTGGCTGGCTCTCCTTACGGAATGCACTCCTTGCACGTGGGGCTCCCCTACGCAGGGGACACCCCTGCGCAGCATGGCACTCCTTGCGTGCATCAGCATTACTTGTGCGCATCAGCACTGCACGTGGGCCAGTTCCACATGGGTCAAGGAGGTCCTGGGTTTGAACCGCGGACCTCCTACGTGGTAGGCTGATGCTTTTAACTGTTGAGCCAAGTCTGCTTCCCTATTCTGTCTTTTGATAGGTGGTGTTTGCAAATGAATTTCTAAATCTACCTAACTGCTGGAATCTTCCAGCCCAGTCAAGCCTTCAGCATCTGAGGAAGTGAGTCCTCTTGTCGACAGAAACATGAGTGACTTAGAAGTGAATCCAAAGTTATAAAAAGCCCATTATCCAAGTAAATATGGTATTTAAAATGACAAATTTCCAGCTGAAAACAACCTAAAGCACTATCTAAATAAAAACCCAGCAGAAACGACTACCTCCCACAAGAGAGTATGGGTTGGAGGAGGTGGGAAACTCACCATAAAATTTGGACTTAGCCAGGATACTACCACTAAGGCAAAATCCATCCTTTCGATTACTGACATAAAAAGCAGATATTGGTGGGTGATGGGATACCTATTGAACACAGGAAAAAATATAAAATAAGCATATTATTGTGCTATTATAAAAAATTTGTCTTAAAAGTGTACTCTAATAATGAGTAAGAAGTAATAATTGGTAAGTAGTAAAATTAAATATTATATAAACATTAAAAATTGATGGTTGCCATAACCAGCCACAAAGACATCCTCTAAGTCCTCTGGTATTCTGGCTTGTGTGGAAGTGACGGTATTTCATATCTGACATTATTATAAAAGATACTGCAGTTTCCAGTTTGGTGTTTCTCTTGTAGATCATTAGCTCTGGAAACTCTACGGAGAGGCCCATGTAGTGAGGAACTGAGTCTTCTTGACAACTGCCATGTGAGTGAGTTTAGAAGTGAATCTTTCACCTAATCAGATAATTACAAATCCAGCTGACATCTTGAGTGCAACCTTGTGAAAGACCCTGAGCAAGAACCACCCAGCTAAGTAGCTCCCAGATTCCTGAACCTCACTGTATAAGATAATAAATGTTTGTTGTTTTAAATCATTAAGTTTTGGTGGTAACCTGTTACGAAACAAAGAGTAACTAATAAAATGATTGCTCATCTGGATTTCTGAATAGGTGCAGGAAACTTAACAAAAGCTTGAAAAATATGCTATTTTAATAACCAATATTTCTAATATATTTATACCTCTTATTTTCTGAAATGCAGACAAAGCTAAAATCAATTAAACTCTTACCAAGCTTCCTAATTTTGTGAAGAGTTAAAGTGAATTAAAAGGCAAGGTGGTATAATCATTAATTTTTAAAAAATTAATATGGATTAGTGGTTTTAACCTGTGGTGTATCAAAACCTTTTTGGAAAAGGAATGGATTTTCAATGACACATCATTCTTACATTCGAGGTAAAAATAATCATAATAAGGGCACCTTTGTTACTGAAAGAGAATGTCATATTCTTCAAGTTTGTATGGACACGGAATAAGATTAAGAATCATAAAGATGAAAATTAAAAAAACAAGAAATATTTTCTGATTGCTTACTATTTGTATGACAAAAAGAGAGATTATGGGAGGCAGAATATGCATTCAAATAGCTAACAATTGACTTAGGGAATATTCTATAAAAAATTAAACAATATTAAGTGGTAAAATAACAGCTTAATGGATAATCACAAACAATACAGAAATTTGAGAAGGGAGGCATCACTAGGAGCTGCAGACTGTAGCCATCTGGATCATGAAGGATGAGCAGATGAGGGTTTATTTGAAGAAGAACAGTTGAGAAGAAATACTGGATGGTAGCTTAAATGTTTAAAAAGGTGAGCCAAGAAAGCACAGGATCAGGTTACTGGATTGTGAATACACAGGTTTGATAATCATGAAGGGCTCAGAAAGTCATGTAACTTGAGATAAATTTGGAAAGATATGCCAAAAAAAAAGGTCTAAAATTTGATTTTGTAGCTAGGGAACTACTGAAGAATTATAAACATGATCCCAAAAAGATGTATTAAAAGTATGATTTTGGCCAATAAAAGGGGTGGAAGAATTTTATTTTTTATCAAGAGATTCCATGATTGTAATAGTAATAATTATGAATACAGTATTTAGTAGTATTTAGTACAAAAAGGTTAAATGCTTAATGAATGTTCACTAATAAAATGGGTTAATCATCAGTAAGCCTACTGAGCTGATATGTTCTATTAAAATATTCCAATAATTTCTGAATCAGTTTTCTTCTGTAATATGCATTTATAATACCTGTTCAGCAATATAAAAAGTTTTGCTGTTTGTTCTGGGATGAATCCATAAACAACGGAAAGTCTCACCAAGTATAGGATTATATGGTTTCTTCAGTCCCTAATAAAAAAACAACACAGGCTTCAAATTATGAACATAGAAGATTCAAAATAATTTAAAACAGAAAAATGAGTTTAACTGTGTCATGTGGGAGACATCCTTTTGAAAATTTCACAATAGTAAGATTAAATTAAATTAAATTACTTCAAATATAATATAGATCTCAAATGGTCAAGTAGTTTGCAATTTTGCTAACTCAAAAAGGTACACCAACAATACAATTATTAAATTATCTAAATTCAACAAAAAATAAGGAACTCATACAAGGCTAAAGAAAGAAAATGCAAACATTACCTTTGGCTTTTTATAGAATCCTGACAAATACCATTTCACTACTTTCTTCAAACGGAAATAAGGATTTTCTTCAAGGGCAGCCCTAAAAAACAAAAGGATAAACACAAAAATATTGCAGAATACATCACAAATTCTCCTTCATATTTATCAAGCGAACAACTGTGTATGAGATATGTTTTGAAGGCAAATTCATATTTAAAATAGCAAAAATTATGTAAATCAATATCCAAGAATCATTTTCATAATCATATTTCATAGTTCCTTTACTCCCCACTTTCATTTTCTTTGGCATACCAAACAGGTCTTTCCTGAAGCAGTTTTTGGAAACTCTGCAAACCAAGGTTTCTCAACTGCTTGGTTAAGTTCCTTCTCAGTCTTGACGCTAGACAGAGGAGGCTAATGATACGCTAGTCAGAGGAGGCTGAGGATAGGGTACGTGTTAAGTGTTATATTATATGGAGGGGAGGAGAATAGGCTGTTGCGAGCCTCTCCCTTGCAAATTACCTCCCTTAACAAGTATAGGATTATACAGTTTCTCAGTCCCTGGTAAAAAACACAAGTTTCAAATCACAAATAAGGAAGACTGAAAATAATTTAAATCAATCGAAAATGATTTCTTCCATTTTTAGCCCTTAACCTCCCCTTTATTCTCTCCTTTATGTGCTGCCCACTGATTTTCCAGAGTGAACAAACTCTACCAGTATGACAGGTAATTGGAGCATAAGAAATTTTTAAAGAATATTTAGAAGCCATGACCCAGCTGTCCCCTGTCATTTTACTGTTACTGTAAATGTTGCAAAACATTAATTGTATATGTTAGAAGGGAGAACTTTTTGTAATTTTGCAGCTTATTTAATATGTCCTTTTTACATATAAAAAAGCATTTGTATTTCACAAGCATGTCTGACAGTTCAACATGGTGATTTTTGAAGAAAAAATGTGGGATGGAAGAGGGTAGGCTAAGCCTGCTGACAATTAAGACTATGAAGTGTGTCAATTTCCCCAAATTAAAAAGTGTACTTTTCTGGAGTAACAATCCTCTTTTTACTTTCCTTCTATCTTGTCTTAAATTCTCTATGTAAGTTTATTTTAAATTTTACATATAGATAGCTCAAAACTCAAAGCAATATAAAAAAGCATACATTGTTTTGCTATTGACCCATCTCTCCATACTGCTGCTACTTAACTCCTACAGGTAACCATCTTCTGGTTTCCTCTTCTTTTTACTTTTTAACAGCTTTCTTTAAGCATAAACAAGCAGATATAAATATGTAGTCTTCTTTTTCTTCCCTTTCTAAAACAAGTGGCATACTATATATGCTGTTCTGTGCCTTGCTTTTTTCACACACCTGTGCACACACACACACATAATCCCGGAGGTCCATCCACATCAGTTTATGCAGTTCTCCTTAGGTGTGGATATACCATACTTAATTTAGTCCATTATAATTGGACATTTGGATTATATTCAGCCTCTCAACTATTAAGAACCATGCTGCAACAATCTTGTATATATCCACTTTGCACATGTATAATTATATCTGTAGGAATGATTCCCAGCAGTGGGATTACTGAAACAAACTATGAATGTATCTATAATTTTGATAAATACTGCTAGATCTCCTCAGAAAGCCTTGTGCTAATTTGTATCTCCTATTAGTAGTATATGGGAGTGCCTGTTGCTTTCCCCCAGTTTATCAATTATCTTTTGACTCAGTTTATGATTTTTTTTGCAGTTTTCATTAATGCAACTAATAGAAACTGAATACAGAAATTGATACAAATTCTAAATATCAGCTCATAATGCCAGCCAGATCTTTCTATCTTAGAAAACACTATGTATTTAAACACCACTGCACCAGAAAAGGGGGTATCAGGTGAGACTTCTAAAGGTGAGTACAAAGTTGCTATCTTTTTCTGGTTCACCAGGAAACTCTTGGGACAGAGGTGAATAGCCCCTTTCTCCACTCCTTTATGCCTGCATTCTTCAGAATCACATCTGAGAACAGCTGGCAGGAAGAAAAGTGAAGGTGAGAGTGGGGATTTATGCCAACAGCCAGCGTCCAGAGGGGTGTTGTAGTTGTGGTAAGTTGCACATGCTTCACAAGCACGCACAGCTGACAGGTATAAACAGAAGCACAGGTGCCAGGATGGAACATTAATGTGGGCTTGAGTGGGGAAGAACAAATAGGCTGCAGGGAAGCCTATGAAATAAGTATTATTGGGTGAGGGATAGAGTTCCGATCTTCCTCAAGTTTGTGATCTCTCAATTCAATTTCATAAATGGAAAGATAGCAAATTATTAATATTATTCTAATTAAAATAGTCTTATTACTTTTAACTAAGGAAATGGTGAAAAAGAGGGAGTAATATTTCATTAGGGTCTGATTTGGGCAAGGCAAAACCACTGAAAATGGCCCTGTGGAGAACCTCTAACACCACGAAACATCTTTTATTTCAAGAAATAAGAAACTACTTACTCAGATAGGAAATCTGCATGGTAGTAGTAATCTGAAAGTTTATCCAGGAAAGAACGAGGTTCTAAAATAAATGTAGGCAAAACCACCCTGGACAGGTCCATGCCAGGACGAACTTGTTTCAGCAGTGTCCAAATAAGACTTTTGTTTTCTTCAGACACAGTTTCTGTTTGAGAAGCCTCACCTGCCTTTAGCAATTGACAACAACAACAAAAAGCTGAAATACTGTATTTGTTTCAGACACAAAGATATGTAGACAAGATAGCTAATGTTTAAAATATGTATTCTCCCCAGGACTATTTCTAGCATACTTAATATGTGGCAATAACCTATTAACTAATAAATAATGTCTACAGCTATAAATTTTAGATAAAAAGGGTAGTTGCAAGAGACATCAAAGTGACTGATACAAAAGATCCACTACAAAAAACATTACACCCTATTATTCTTACTAAATTCTAAGGACTAGCAACAAGAAAGTGTAATAAAAAGAAAAAAAACCCAAGAAAGTTAAAAACTCATGTTTACTTGCAATTTACTTTGCACCTAGCAATGACATCAAGAGGTATCTAAGTCAATAGCAAACTTGAAGAAAATGTCAACTTTAAATTTAATAGAATACACATTGGCATACATGTGAGTATACATGTTTTGTTATTTATAAATCCTAATATATTTCAAATGTATGTGTTAGAGGTTTGCAATTATTAACAAGCTGTAGCTCAGTTTCCCCTGGTACGCACTGGGGAAAGGCTAACCCCATCCCCCACAAGCCTATGTGTCTAAGGGCACAGCACTTCCACACAGGTTAAATAAAGAAATCACATAGAGACGGGAGTAAAGGGAAATGGAAACCTTCCCTATCTACATATCAGAGGGAAATAAAATTCCTACAGAACAAAGAAACATCTGCTCCTGCAGCATTCCAAGAAACCATAACTCCCTAACCCACTATCTTCTAGGCACTATCAGGAAAAATGTTCACCTCTAGGGCTTCCTATTGGCTGCTGTACTTCACTTGGACCCTCAACCCCCTCCCACCAACTATCATTTCCCTGCCTAGGAAAGTTCTGTATAAATTCAAGTTCCCCCCCCCCCCAAGGGGAGTGGGGGGGGCTGAAGTCTGTTCTACCCCCTCTGTTGGGAGAGCTTCTCAATAAATTCTTTGCTTATCGTCAATCAGTCTCCGTGTCCCAGTAAGCACCGTATTTTCTCCAACAGTATGCAACTTTTAAAATAAAATAGGTGTCATAAATATTTTCAGGAAATAAAGCAATAATATCTTCATTTTCATCAGAAAATTCCCAAGAACTGGAAAATCAAAATTTCTAAAAAAGAATAGGTTTTTACCTCTCCAAGTTCTTCATGGCTCTGTTCAGTGTAGGTAGTCTCCTTTAAAAGCTCAACAGGCTCGGGTTCGATATACGAGTCATCCTGCCTTTCTGAAGTGTCTGTATCACTTTCTTCACTTTTCCCCATCACCTCATTGTCAGACTCGTCATGCTCCTGATCATTTTCTTTATCAGATTTATCAGAATACATATCTTGGTCCTTATAATGCTGTCGTTCAATTTCACTATCATTTAATCTTAGGGAAAAGAATTATTAGGAGAATATCAAAGGAGGTTAAATAAGAATGATAGGTAGCATTTATTGAGATTTTATTATGTGCCAGGTACTGTTCTAAGTGTTTATATAGTTTTAACTCATTTAATCTTCTAAATAACCTAGGAGATGGGTAATATTATTATTCTCATTTTCCATATCAGTAAACACTGAGGTACAGAAGTTAAATACAAACCTGGGGAAAAAAAGATGACACTTTGAGCTCTTTCTTCTCTATCATTTCAGGCTACAATCTTCCAAGAACAACATTTTAGAATATTTCTTCTAGATTTTTTTTTTTTAAGATTTATTTTGTCTTTCCACACTCTCTCATTTTTTGCATTTGCTGTCTGTTCACCTTCTTTTGTTTCTTTAGGAGGCACCGGGAACCAAACCTGGGACTTCTGATGTGGGAGGGAGGCAACTAATTGCTTAAGCCATCTCTGTTCCCTGTTTTGTGGCATCTCTTGTTATGTTTTTCCTCTTGTGTCTCTTGTTGCATCAGCTCACCATGGCCATCCGGCTTGTTCTCTGTTAGGAGGCACCAGGAACCTCTGCTCCCTGCTTTGTTGGTCTCTCATTATGTTTTTCTTCTTGTGTCTCTTGTTGCATCATCTTGTTGTGTCAGCTTGCCATGCCTGCCCATTGCACCAGCTCAGTTCTATAGGAGCCACCAGGCACTGAACCATGGACCTGCCATGTGGTAGGCAGGAGCCCAATTACTTGAGCCACATCTGCTTCCCTAGGTATTTTTTTATTAGTTTCACAAACATTTTTTTTCAAACTTTTTTTTTTAAGATTTATTTTTTTAAATTTATTTCTCTCCCCTCCCCACCCCCATTAGTCTGCTCTCTGTGTCCATTCGCTGCGTGTTCTTCTGTGTCCACTTGCATTCTTGTCAGACAGCACCAGGAATCTGTGTCTCTTTTTGTTGTGTCATCTCACTGCACAGCTCTTTGTGCGTGCAGCGCCACTCCTGGGTGGGCTGTGCTTTTATCACAAGGGGCGGCTCTTGCAGGGTGCACTCCTTGTGCGTGGGGCACCCCTATGTGGGTGGCACCCCTGCATGGCATGGCATTCCTTGCGTGCAGCAGCACTGCACATGGGCCAGCTCGCCACATGGGCCAGAAGGCCCTGGGTACCGAGCCCTGGACCTCCTATATGGTAGGCAGATACTCTATCAGTTGAGCCACATCCGCTTCCCTACATCATTTTTCAATCAGCCTCACTCACTGTCACTTCTGGTTTAAATAAAAACTCAAAACCCAAGTTCACCAAATTCTCAAGTGAACTCAAATGAATTATAACTCCCTACTTGTAAACGTCTCTAAAATCACCCAAAATAAGGCCAGGAATAAGATGGGAAAATGCAAAAGGTAAGGAATTCTAGCATACATCTTAAGTCAATCCTATTTAATGTTTGACTGATGGCTTAATCTTGGAGGAAAATTTCAGGAGGAACTGGAAATGGAAATTTCAGCTTAAAGAAATTGACTGACAGTCAAACTGTTAAGTTCTCCAATGTCCAATCCTATTCTTACTTAAAGTGATTCATTTGTACAGAAGGGGAGCTATTTTTAAAAACCCACTTCCAGAATCAAATATTTTTTATAAATTTCTTATTTAAGAAAGTTTCTGTAGAGTTTATTTAGTATAAAAATCTTATAGAGATGAACACAAAAGTACTTTACAAATGGATAAATGGAGCTACTATATAATTGATATTTTAACAATGTTGAGATAGGTAATGGAGCAGAAAAGAGGTAGTATTTGGTTCCCATTTTAGTCTCTATTTTTTCAAAATCTTCATTTGTTTGGGTTTCAACCATGAGATTTCTAAGAGAAATTCATTTTCATAGTATTATTTTCTTTCTTTCTCCTTACAAGCATATATGTTTAAGAAGTAGTCTAAAATTTCAAACTGTTTTCTTAACATCTTTTCTCTCTTTAACCTCTTACTATCTGTTTTTTACTCTCCCCAATCCACTAAATCTGTTCCCTTCAAAGGTCACCAATGCAAACAAGTGTAGCTCAGTGGTTGAGTGCCTGCTTCACATGTACATGATCCCTGGCTCAATCCCCAGTACTTATTAAAAAAAAGAAAAGAAAAAAGAACGGTCACCAATGATGGCTTGCTAAGTCCAAAGGCATTGTCTAATCTTCACCTCTTGTGACTTCTCTGCATCACTGGACTTTGATGACAATTATTTTCCTTGAAATTTTCATTGCTTGGGTGCCATGTTATTGCGGTTCTACTTTTTGAGCTCTTCTGTCCCTCTTACTTCATCCCATCCTTTAGATATTCCATTTCCTTGGCCCTCTTTTTCTCTATCCTTTCCTCCTTTGGCAAACTTCTCAATTTCATGGTTTCACCATGATTCCTATCTGATGATTTCCAAACCCATGAATTCAGCAGTAATCTTCAAACCTGTGTTTTTAAATGCTTGGCTCACATCTTCACCTGTATGTCCTGGAACCACCTCATCTTCAACATGCCCAATATTCAATAAATCATCAACTAATCTTACAAACACAACTTTGTTCTATTACCATCTATTACCATCATCACTCAGGATTCAAATTTGGGAATCTTCTTTAACTTCACACACTCCCTGTTACTGACATCTAAGCAGACTGTAAATCTCTGAAGAGCAGAGCCTGCTTCTCTCTCTTTCTCTCCCATCTCTGTATCAGATCCTAGCTCATTTTCTGGTTCAATCCCCAGTACTTATAAAAAAAAGAAAAAAGAAAAAAAAAAGAACAAAATAAACACACAGCTGAATGAATTTTTATTAAACCTCTCATATCAATCCCCTACTCTCATTTTTTAAGAGTTGCCACTCCATTTTAGACTCTCATTAGTAGTCATCTGAGACTATTATAACTGCTTCCTATTGAGTCTCTTTACTCTTCAAATAATGTTATACATTAATCTTCCTCATATCCCTTTCCACTACCCATAGAGTAAAATCCAAACTTCTCAACATGGCATTAAATTTCCCAACATTATTTTCTACAACTTGTCCTTCCTCTACCCTTGTTTTTTTTTTCCTTTTTTTTAAGATTTATTTATTTATTTATTTCTCTCCCCTTTTACCCACCCCCAATCCCCCGCCCCAGTTTTCTGTTCTCTGTGTCTATTTGCTGCGTGTTCTTTGTCCGCTTCTGTTGTTGTCAGCGGCCTGGGAATCTGTGTTTCTTTTTGTTGCCTCATCTTATCGTATCAGCTCTCTATGTGTGCAGTGCCATTCCTGGGCAGGCTGCACTTTCTTTCGCGTTGGGTGGCTCTCCTTATGGGACGCACTCCTTGCATGTGGCGCTCTTCTGTGCGGGGGCTCCCCTGCGTGGCATGGCACTCCTTGCACACATCAGCACTGCATGTGGGCCAGTTCCATATAGATCAAGGAGGCCCAGGGTTTGAACCGCAGACTTCCCATGTGGTAGATGGACGCCCTAACCACTGGCCCAGGTCCGCTTCCCTACCCTTGTTTTCTTATGTTTAACTCTTAAGCCAAACTGAACTATTCATTATTCTTCATATCCACCCTCACATTCCCAAGTTTTCCCCAACTTTTGTGGCATGTTGATTTTTTGCTTGTAATATCCTTTTCTTTTCAAATATCCCAAAAAACAAAACAAAACAAAAAACAAACCAATAAACAAACAAACCACCCTGCAAGGGTCACATAAAATGCCAACTTTCACATTAAGCTTCCCCTGATTTCACAGTCAGACATGATGTTTTCCTCCTCTAAATTGTCCTGATTCTGTACATACCCTAAAACATTTATCTGCTTATGTCCTTCTTATCTCCCCACTATTTATATCTGCTTGGCACTTTATAGGATTCAAACAAACAAAAAAGATTTGCCCAATATCACATAGCTAAAACATGGTGACACAAGACTAACATTTAGGATCATAGATCATATCTAATTCATCTCCCTATTTGAAGTGTACCTGACACAGCATCTTATACAGAAAAGAGGCTTAAAAAATTTTAATGAAAAATTTACGAAGTCACTAAATTTGCTTAAATCCCCAAACAGAATTTAAATGGAATATTTATAGTTAAGAGTTTCAATGACTAATCCAAGGAAAATATCTTGGGAGGAAGCCCCACAAATATCTATTCCTATATCAATTACCCTGTTACCACCCCCCCCAATCCTATTCAGCCTCTAGTTACTTGGGATTAAGATAAATCTCCAGATTGTAGTTCAGCAAATAAAGTATATAAAGGGTCAGATAATGGAAATTTTGAGAGACAGAGAGAAAAAACTGTTTCGTTTAGGTTAGATGGAGAAGAGGAGCAGCCATGTAGCCTTGAGAAGAGTAACTCTATTCTGATGGGAATAAACAGTTGCAGAGCAGATGCTAGGGCCGCATAAAGGGAGGAAAAGAGAAAGTCTAATTTATTTTTTAACAAAGGAACAAGAGATCTGAATCTCAACAAAGTCTGCACTGCTGCCCAGTTTTCTGGGCACCATTGTTTAAAAAGTACTATAGCAGTGCAACAGTAGGACAGATTATATCTTATTGTTATGAGACAGAAAAGTCTTCATATATGATGTAATAGTTAAAATTGGTCTTGAAGAATAAATAGGATTATGACAGGAGAAAAGAGCAAGGAGAAGTAGAAATTATTCAAAATGGAAGGAAGACCATGTAGAAAGGCATGGTAGATAGTGAGTATGGGTGTATTTGGGAAAGAACAATAATTCATATTGGCTGGAATAAGGAAATATTTCTACACCTGATCATAGCAACTAAATAAATTAAAAACCAGGCCTTAGGCCATATCATGGGAAGAAGACAGAAAAATTTCAGTATCAAATACACTACTAGATTCTAGGCCTGCCAGCTAACATAATGAATAACGTGGTCTCTAAAATAACCAAATTAGTGGCAATATCTACTTACTGGAAGTTGTCACCACTGTGGAGATTGTTAGCACGTAATAAGCCATACAAAGTCACATGTGTGCTCTCTGATGAAATGCTCAGGTCATGTTCTTTTCCTTCCCTGATCATCGTACGTTTAAGAAGACTAGAACATTTCAAAGCCAACTCCAAAGCATCCATCCAGCACCTGCCTAGAAGAACACATATTCATCAATAGTAAAATTTTAAGAAATTACAAAAATTAGCATCTATCATAATTTAGCAATGTTAGCTTTAAACGTACTATTCATTTCTTTGAGAAACATGCACGGAAAAGTTAATTTGAACATAAACATTTATTTAAAATAATACATTGTTTATTTTAAAATTTCATGTAGAAATAGTGTTAAGGTACTTAGGAAAAATTTTCTTTCTTGGAATGATTAATAGGTATAAGAAGAAACCAAAGAGCTCACTTTCTCCTATAGTATAAAAGATTTAAGATAGGTGTGCTAGTATTTCTTAATGCAATCTTTCAGTTTAAAAAATGCTTATTAGACAAATGCAAGAGTGTCATTCTATGAGCTACAGCAGATGTACATTACTATTGCAGAGTAGTGGGAATGTGGAGAAGTATGGGAAAACTATAACTGGTGTGACCTACCAACTGTGGTTAACAGCAATATTATAATATTCTTGCATCAATGCCAAAGATGTACTGTGCTGATAATGGATGTGTATGGAAAAAGTATGTCAAATGTACACTACGGACCATGGTTGGTGGTAACAGTCTGATGATATTATCTCATAATCTGTAACAAGTGTTCCACCACTGTGGAATGTCGGTGAAGGGGTGTTGTATGGCAATTCTACAAATGTGTATGGCTGTTTTGTAAGTTCACAACCTCTTTAATAAAACCATATTTTAAAAATATAGGGTGGGTTGGGGGAAAAATACATCAAACATAAGATAGAAACTAAAGCTAGTAGTAATATTTTGACGATAATCTTGCATAGTTTGAAAAAAATGTTTCACAACAGGGAAGCAGATTTGGCTCAACTGATAGAGCATCTGCCTACACTAATCAACCACATGGGAGGTCCAGGGTTCAAAACCAGGGCCTCCTGACCTGTGTGGTGAGCTGGGTAACGCACAGTGCTGATGTGCGCAAGACGTCCCATGCCACACAGGGGTGTCCCCCGCATAGGGGAGTCCAACATGCTATGAGTGTGCCCCGAAAGGAGAGCTGCCCCGAGGGAAAAAAGTGCAGCCTGCCCAGGAGTGGTGCCACACACATGGAGAGCTGACACAGCAAGACAAAGCAACAAAAAAAAGAGACACAGATTCCCAGTGCTGCTGACAAGAATATAAATGGACACAGAAGAACACACAGTGAATGGACATAGAGAGCAGACAAATGGGGGTGAAAGGGGGGGAGGGGAGAGAAATAAATAAAAAATAAATCCTTAAAAAAAAGTTTCATAACAAGGCAAAGTGTTGGTGGAGGGGTGCTGTATGAGACACCTGTATGATGTTATGTATGTCTATTTTATAAATTAACAATCTTTACTATACTCTTATTGTTTATTCATGTTAATGTATGAATGTTATACACTTCAATAAAAATATATTTTAAAAATTCAGTAAGAGAACAGAAAGGTAAAAGTATTAATAAAATGACAATAATAATCTTTAAAATGCCTATTGTGCAGCATATTGACTGCATCAGAAAGTACATGTAATTTAAAATAAATATACTTTATTTTTAAAACCTTGGAACATTAACATGCAGCATAGTTTGAAGGTACAAAAAGTTACATGAAGTATACGGATGAGACTATGTTTCTACTATAAACAGACTATATGAAATAATGTTTCATTGTTGATAGGAGCTCTATATCCAGGTTTAGTATCCATTTTATTTATATATATGAACAATTTTCAAGTCAGGAAAATGCTCGTTCAATTATTGTCATTACTGCCATATTAGTTAACAGAAGCATTAATAACTTCATTATTTTGAGTTAAAAATTAGAACTGTATTTGCAGAGACAAATGTTAATTGCTTTTTAAATTCATATATACTTTTCAAAATCTGCTGGAAATATAAGTCAAGTAAAAATATTTTCAAACCAAAAGCTGTGCCTGTGATATTTTAATTTTAAAAAGAATAATCTGATAAAAGTAAACTTTAAAAGGTTACAAGATTCCCCAGGTTAAGTTCATCTAAACTATGAAACAAAAATGAGGGAAAAGACCACTATCAAATATTTAGGTTCTGAACTTATCTTATTTTCATATAAACTGGTTTTGCACTTCCCACATTTGCCTTAGGAATAAAGTTATTGGGTGCAGAATAAAATAGTTTATACTTGAATGTCTTTCTATGCAAAAAACAAAAACAGGGTATGTGTGTCTTCTAAATATTAATATTTAAAATGTAAATAGTATTATATGTATAGCTAAAAGAAAAAAATATGCTAATACAGAGACACTAATCAAATTAAAAAGTTGTTAATATGTCAATGGAGGACAGAGAAGAAAACTCCAAGATGTGACTCATATAACTCAATTATACAATGCTTCCTTTCTATCAGACTTCTGTATGTCTATTGAGTTAATGATACATTTAATATTCTAAGCTATTTATAATTAGGATGCTTCTGCTACAAATGCCATTCTAAAGATAGGCTTACTGAAGGATAAAATAAACCCTTAAAAATGAGGACCAAAATTTGATGAATCAAAAACTGTATTTACCATCTGACTCTGAAGTAGCTCGGATGATCAAATAACTGCTAGGTAAGGGCTGCGTTATGGATCCAACTGCTTCACCTTTTGGACCCTTAATAACAAAATAAACAAACAATATGCAATAAGACATCAATTTTATATTATTCGTTATTATCTGTAATGGTTTAAAGTTAATTATTATTATAATTTAAAAACAAACAAGCTAATAAAGATGAAAAAGGGTTCCACTCTTCTGTAATCTGGTACTCAGTGTGACTGAGTTAGACTCAGCAGTGGTTTCTCTATGCATGACTCTTCTGTCCTTCTATTTGAACCTATAATTAGTACTAGAGTTGGTAGGTGTACATCCAAGGGACTTAAATCCTTGGGCTATCCATGTGCCAGCTGAGCCCTGAATCTCAACAGAGTTGCAACACCTACTCTCCAGTTCAATGGACTCACCCAGGACAACTAAAAGGGAGGAGATGATGGACAAGCAACATACCAAGTAACCAAGAGTGCCTATAACTGCAAGCAAGAGTGTCCCATCTATTGGATGTATGGGATTGAAACCTCCCTCAATTAATGGTGGAGTGGGCATCACCATCCCAGATTCCTCAGGATTGGGAAACAACTATGGACTAAAACTTACTAGTATTCTACTATAGACTACTTGTGAATGGAGCATTGGAAGAAATACCATTGTTGTGGACGTAATGACCCATAGATGTTCTGGAGTTAGGGAGAGGGGAAAAACAGGTGTAATGGAGGCATTTTGGGGATTTGGGAATCATCTGAATGACAGTATAATGAGAGATACAGGGCATTATATATCTGGCTATAACCTACAGAGTAGAATGGGAGAGAGTGTAAATGACAATGTAAACTATAATCCAAGATTAGTGGCAATGCTCCAAAGTGTGTTTATCAATTGCAATGACTGTACCACACTGATGAAAGATTTTGCTAATGTGGGAAAATGTGGGAGGTGTGGGGAGTGGGGCATATGGGAATTCCCTGTATATTCTCTGTAACATTTATGTGATTGAAATATATTTAATAAAAAAAAGTGGAAAAAAAAGGTTCCACTCTAATTTCATCCTTCTTGAGAAAGCAACTGTTAAGTGTTAGGGAGAGTTTTCCTCCTCCAACAAATATACCTCCTTAACAGAAAACTGAACTGATAATTATTGGATAAAATTATCCCTACATTTAATATATTATTCATATATTAAAGAGAGCCTGAAATTTACCATCCTAGACAAATTTTAATTTTAACAGTGAATACCCATCCCACAGATATTGTAAAGTAAGAAATACTAAATTTTTAGAAGCCTAAAGCAAACAGCTGTAAATACAGCCATAATTTATAAGAAAAAGAGAAACGAATTTTGACTGGATCTAGGAAAAATAAATCTTTCCCCATTTTATAACCAATGATATACTTGATTTCAAAGACCTACTACAAAAACTAGTTTTGTTTTTCCACAAATAGGAAGGGAAAAGGAATGTTGGCTGTAATTATTTGATTTAGAAGTATATAGCACTAAGAACTCCATAGTATTTAGTATTACAAAGGTCAAATATAAGTGGACAGTCCTCATCTGGAAAGAAAATCTGAGGATTAATTTACAGTAGAATTTTGATAGAAAAGGCATAAATTTTTGGCAAAGTTTTGAAAAGATTCTTTAAAGTGACCAGATCAAAAAATGAAACGGATTTTTTTTTTTTAAGGTACTGGGGCTGGGGATTAAACGGTACTCAACTGCTGAACCACATCAGCTCCCCTGAGTTATTTTTATTGTTTTTTTGTGTTGTTGTTTGTTTCTGTTTTTTTTAAGGAAGCACCAGGGACTGAACCTGGGACCTCTCATGTTGGAAGGAGACTCTCAACCACTTGAGACACATTCACTCCAATAAAATGGATTTTAAGAAGCATACACATCAGGAAGTAAAGATGCAGATTCAAAATTTAAAGGTCAATAAAAAATAGTATGCCTCTAACTAATCCTGTAATATACTTGGGTATTTTCAAATAGCACTGTAATTTATGGGCCAGTTCCTTGATCTAGACTAGAATAGCACCTAAAGTAAGCTTGCCTGGGTCTCAATCCTTGCTCCCTACTCGAAATATTTTATATATAATCTTTCTTTAAGCCTCAATCTTTTTATCTGTATAGAGGAGGACAATATTATCTTCCTAAAAAGAAATGAGAATTAAATAAAAAAGTCCAGGTAAAATGCTCACAACAGTACCTGACACATAGTAAGAACTTATAAACATTATTATTTCTTAATCTCAGACGCCGACTTTCAAAACAACATCCTAAGTAGGTTTTGCTACTGGAAATATTCTGATATTTATTTAGTTCCTTTCCTTTCCCCCAATATTTGGATAATTTCCCTTCCTTTCCCCCAATATTTGGAATTCAATCAACCAGACATGTTAAAAATATTTTAATGATTTAAAAATTCATTATAAATTCTTACAATTCTTAAGAGTAGTTTTTAGAGGTTCCCTCTCACTAGGTTTGCAGTAATTCACATGCTTTGACTCAGTTCCCCTTGATATGCATTGAGGAAAGACAAGTCCCCCCCACCCGTAAACCTACATGTCTGAGAGCATGGCACTTCCCCAAAAGTTGAACAAAGAAATCACGTGGAAACAGGAGTAAAAGGAGATAGAGACCCTCATTCCCTTCAGATCAAAGTGACGCCAGCTCCTCCAAGTACTCCAAGAAAACAGAAGTCCCTAAGCCACTACCTTCTAGCCATACAAGGGAAAATTTTCACCTCTAGGGCTTGCTATTGGCCCATGCACTTCACATGGACCTTCTCTCAACCCCCTCCCACTGACTATCATTTTCCCGCCTAGGAAAGTACTGTATAAATTCAAATCCCCCTCTTCCAGAAGTGGGCTGAAGTCTATTCCTCAGACCCCCTCTGTTGGGGGAGCGTCTCAATAAATTTCATATCAGTCTCTGTGTCCCAGCGAGCGCCGTTTTTCTCCAACAGTGTAAGAAGAATAAAAGAACATATGTTATACACTAAAGATTTTTAAAGTAATTTTCACCTAAGAATCACATGATACATAACTATTAAGAGTTTTTCTGGGTTAAACTCTTTCTCCTTTGGGAAATAACTAATCACAGAATAGAATTCATTCTGTAATCTGAAATTTATTCCTGCTATGACTCCAGGCTACAGAAATAAGGGTAAAAATCCAAGGTCCTTTAATATGTGAATGTATGCTACCTAATTATGCAATGCATGGAAACAACAACAAAGAGCTGAAACTGCTTTTAGCTAGCCAAAATATCAGTTCAGTAGTTCTCCTTAAAGAAGGAATAAAGTTACATTGCTCTTCTTAGAAACTAAAGCAATTACTATTTTGAAAAAAACTTAAACTAGGCTCAGAATTACTTGGTAATCAATCAAATATGGCATTTCTATTTTTCTGCTTAGATTTCTGCTTTTATAACATGAGTAATCACAGCAATGCTTAAAATTTTTTTTTAATTAAAAAAGCTTTTTAGATTACATTACATAAATGTTACATCGAAATATAGGGGATTCCCATATACCCCCCACCTCCTAGCAATGCTTTTTAGTCACAAAAACACTAGAGCTCCACAGAGTATAAACTATAACATAAACTACAATCCACACTCAGTGCCAATACTTCAATATGTGTTCATCAATTGTAACAAACATACCACATTAATGAAGGATATTGTTAATGTGGGAAAGTGTGGGAGGGGTAGGGAGTGGGGCATATGGGAATTCCCTATATTTTTTATGTAACATTTATGTAATTTAAAGCATTTGTTGAAAAGTGTTATTAAACAACAACAACAACAGTAAATAGTATTGCATCTGATTACAAGGCTTCCTATCTCAAGTTTATATCACTACAGTAAAGAACCTATCCCTCTCCCTCTCAAATAAATGGCAGTTTGTATTCTAGGGGACCTTACAGTTTTGAAGCATTCACAGTAAATATAATGTTACAAAGCAAACTTAGTACAAATTCAAAACAACATATTACATACTGAATGCCCAAGGATAAAAGAGAAAACAAGGTGCAAAATAAGTTTGGGAAACATTTCCTGGAGAAATTTTTTAAGTTAGATCTTCAAGGAAAACAAAGCCTTTCAGTGGACATTTCATTGTGGGTAGAGATAGAAAAGGCAATAAGGCTCTTGAAAAGAAAGGCAAATTTAGGAATCCTGGCAGAGGCCAGCAATCATTAGATGAAGTGATTTATTTTTTTTCAATCCTTCTAATAGATTGTCATCCTTACTTGTTAACCTATACAATAAATACTTACTTACCTTGACTGCCCAAATAGATTGCTCCAAAGGGTGGAACAGTTTGAAACAAAAGCCATCCTTTTTTGATGGACGCTCGATGATTTCACAGGCATTCAGGAGGACTGTTCCTACCCATTGACCATTTTTTTGGGTTTTGTAGATTAGTAGCACCCCGGGTTTCAACACACACCACAGCTTGGTCCAACTCTTTAGCGTACCACGGATCTACAGAAGATAAGAAATAAAGTTCAGTTTTTCTCTTTTTGTTCAACAGGAAATACACCAAATAATGGCAAACAATGTTTTAATTTAAATTTTCCATAAAATGTACATTTTAGATTCAATAGATTTTTAAAAATTAGCCACTAAACAGCAAGCACTGCAAATAAAGATGAGTATGACATGACTTCTGCCTCTGAGAAACTAAATTTTAGTGAAAGTTTGGCCAACTGTTCCAAAATAATGTAATAAGTAAAATAGTTTTCTGTATCTCCCTAAACAGGTTAGGACCTGTTTAAGATATACTCTTCTAGTACCAAGATTCAATTCCTCATAGCATTCATCACAGCTGTAATATTATTTGTGTGAGTAAATGATTATTTTACCTTATAATTTTCTTTTCCCTGTACCATTGAATCAGAAGTGCTGAAAACAATACGTGGCATACACTAGGCATTCCCTAAATATTTGGTGAATGGTAGACAGAGGGAAGAATCTCTTCCTACTTAGCCCCTAAAATTATCTTCTCTAGATTACTTTGTTCTTAGAGTACCACAAAAATTTCTTGGGGCAAGTTTTTATTTTTTAATGTTTTTTTTTTTTTTAAAAGATACATAGATTATATAAAACGTTACATAAAAAAATATAGGGGATGCCCATATGCCCCACTCCCCACACTTCCCACTTTTCCCACATTAACAACTTCTTTCATTAGTGTGGTATATTCATTGCAATTGATGAACACATCTTGGAACATTGCCACACAGCATGGATTATAGTTCATATTGTAATTTACACTCTGTCCCACTCCATTCTTAGGTTATGGCAGGATATATAATCTCCTATATCTGTCTTTATAATGTCATTCAGGACAATTCCAAGTCCCATTGTGGGAAGTTTTAAAATACAAGTTATATGAATCTCTCTTTGCACTTGTAAAACACGTACAATTTTAGGGTTTAATACTATGTCAATAATCAGTTGACAGCTAGTTTTTCCTATCAATTTCAACTTCTGTAATCCATATGCAAGTCTGAGTTCACAATACTGAAAAGGAAGTTAATATAATATTTAGATTAAAAAGAATTATTCTTTTATTTACTGTAAAACATCTGTTCTCTCAATGCACTCAGATGAATTAAGAAATAATTCAAGTGATACTGAGTGCCTGCTTCCCATGTTTGAGGTCCCAGGTTTGATCCCTGGTACCTCCTAAAACAAATGAAAAACCAACTCTCATTGGGAAGCAGATGTAGCTCAGTGATTGAGCACCTGCTTCCCATGTATGTGTTCTTCTGTTATCTTCTAAAAAAGAGAGAGAAAGCAAGAGAGAGCTCCCCCCATTACCTCAATAGTAGCTATATTACAGGAACTTTAAAGAAAATTTTAAAAAGAAGGAGTCTGTAGTTAGGTATGAAGAAAAAAGAAAATGTTTAAGAAAAAGTATGTGTGTATATAGGAGATGAAAAGACAAGAGAAGTGAAAAGGAAGAGTCACCTTACTTAAGATAATGTTTTGAATCTTGGAGATGGAATAGAACATAGATAGTGAGTTATCAGAATGGGCGTATGGTTTAGGAAGTTAGCCAGGGAATGTGTTAGAGACGTATGAAGGGACAACTGGGGAAATTCAATATTAAAACGGGCAGGTTTAGTTCTGAAAACCCACATGAGATCTGGAACTTTCTTCTAAGTGGAGCCAACCTAAGTCAGAAGGTGTTTTTAATGAAAGACTGAAGAAGTTTCTCTTATTACTTGAATGGCCAAGGAAACTTATTTTTCAGTAAGAGAGCTTCAATTCAGAATGGCTATTAGGTTGTAGGCCTTATCAACTTATGGGAAAAGAGGTAAGCTTTCAGGGATGGGGTAATAATACTTAGGTGAATGTCAGATACTAAAGCTTTCTGAGAGTCAGGGTCTTACAAGAGCACTCTTAAAGTTAGCATTCTAAGTCTCAAAGATTCCTACCAGGCACTCTTCAAATAAAAATGAGAAAGAGAATAAAGTGACTGGGATGAGAGAAAAGGAAATAAAAATAAATGGAAATAATCAGAGGCAGAAAGAATAGGGCATGAAGACAGTAATATGTATATTTGTCTGAAAATAAATGCTTTTCAAATTATAACTTTTATATTAACTTTGTATGATCTCTTCTCAATAATACATATATCAAACCTATTATAATAATGATTTGAATAAGAAACAAAATATTTTTTACAGCATATTAGACAACATAATGCCACACAAATCAAACTTTTTAAAAGAACTGCTATACATATTCAATGCCATTGTCAAGTGAGACAATAGGAGTTGTTTTTTTTGCCTTGTGGGCTTTTAGGTACACTCCTATTCCAGTAGGTAAACATCCAACAATCTGAATTCAAAATTCAATACACACTGACCTTCAACCAATCAGCCATAACAATAACAGAAGGATCTGTGATTGTGCTGAGTAACTCCTTCGTGGCTCTTTTCTTTTCTTCTCGGTAATTTTTCTTTTGTACCTATTTTATAAAAATAATAAAAAATTAAAAGCCTAAAAGAATGGGCTTTCCCTCTATTTTTTTTAGGTCTATAGATTTATAACACAAAATTCTAAACCTCTTTAGAACTGTAGCATCATAGGATAAAAGAACTATAGCTTTTTGTAGAGCTGGGAGGAATTTTTCCAGAACCAAGGTTAGAATATAGTCTTTCTGATCATCAGTCTAGTTCTCTATATCTTTTAAAATAATTTTTTCTATTTTTAAATACACAATACATGAATACAATATCATGGTTAAAATCTCAAATGACAAAAATAAAGGTGAAAGCTGACTTTGTTATACTCCAGTACATTCCAATCTCTAGAATTGACCACTGTTAACCATCTGGAAAACATCATCATTTCTTAACTTTTCTATACATATGTATACAGGTCCATAACCTACAGATATATATATCTTTTACATATATATTTTTTTAACCCATAAAAATGTTTACCCATTCATTATTTTTTGGAGAGTTTTCCATGTCTGCCTCATTCTTTTCACTGGGGCATAGGATTCCAAATATGTATAAATAATAAGAACTAACAGTTACTGAGTGCATACTGTGTACCAGTCATTGTTCTAGGCGTTTCACATAATATTATCTTATTAATCCTCTAAATAATCTTGTGAAATAGGACTATTACTATTCTAATTTTACAGATTAGTAATTGAGACACTTCCTAGGATCACAAACATGGTGAATGATGGAGGAATAATTCAAACAGAGGCAGAAGACTGGCTCCAAAATCTATGCTCTTAACTACCATGTTATATGCTTCTACAATTTTTCTTAATACATTCTTTTACTGATGGAAATATACTTCACCAGTTTTTTTCATATTAACAAACAATGCTGTAATTGTTTACAATTGGCAGTCTGCTCTTTCTTCATATTAATTGGATATATATAATTAAGAAACCACAACGCCGTGTAATTCATTCAAAATGTTATCATTCTTTTCTTAACTACAACACAAAATATTCTACCTGAAAAGTTCCATATAATGGTAAAGAAACTCCATGAAATAACAACACAATTTCAATAATTCTACAGCCAGAAACCTTTAGAGTTCTGATCTTTGTTAATATGCATATCTGGATTAACAGTAGATTTAATATAGGACAACAAATATAAATGCTTATAGGGCCTAGGCACAGAACACAAACAGGCTATACAGGAACTAGAATTGGAAAGCAAGTGTTCCTTACTCTCCAGGTATCTGTGGCCATTCAGGAAAGTGCGTTGGTGCTTCATATTTCTTAGGAGAAACTAGAGATCTGGATTTTTAATTGTTGGCTCAAATTTTTAAAACATTATGTAAGCCAAATAAAACAGTTCTACCTGTAGGCCAAATTCAGCCCATAACCTAGCAAACTCTAATATCAATGGGCTCCAGAGTTTCCTATCGGGTATTCCACGACATGGTAAGGTATGTCTGACTTGAGTAGAGATGTGCTAGCAGAGGATGCCTGAAGCAGCCTTTGAACCATCACCAAAAGCCTTATCTTTAACCCCAGTGTGCTATACAATATAAATATTATTTATGTGTGTTTGTATGTCTCTCTGGATATATTTTTCTTTCTTTAGGAAAGCAACAGCTTTTTTGACTCCAATGCATAATTATTCTTTTATTCTCTTATCTTAACTTTCAAATCACGTGAAAAGCATTTAGTTACAGTGTAGAAATAATTGTGGAAGCTAACCTTAAGTGATTCTTTTTTTGTGAGCTTGCTTGAAGTTGAACCGTCCTTCTCTGAGCCATTATAAAGTTTAGATTCAGACTATAAACACATGGAAATGAACAGAACAGAAATATTAATACCTTTACTTATCCTACACATGTGGCATACAAAAGTTAAAGCCGTGTTTGTGACATTCTTCCCATTTAATGCTATGGTTTAGGCAAATGTTGGTTTTCAAACTGATTTTCTCTCTCTAGCATTTGTTTACAAAGTAATCCACATTAAACACACACATACCAACAAAAACTAAACCATAAATTAATCTACAATGTGAAGTTAAATAAGATCATTTATAAATATTTGCATTCTCTTTTTCAGAGTTTTGTCAAGAAACACACACAATTATTTGGTTACTCTTAGGATATAAGTAACCAAAGCAATGCAATTTTGTAACAGTTGAAATATTCTAAATGAAATAACCAAACCATGCAAATTATACTAAGTTGCTGAACACATTGCCCTGTTGCTACTCCTTCTCCAAAGTGAAGAATCACACACATTTGCAGAAACTAGTACTGAACCACTCTAATTTTTACAATGTTAAAAACAAAATGAAACAATGTTCCTAGTCTCTACTTCTTCCTACCTATCCATTGTATCTAAATTATTATTAATGTCTTAAATTTATTTTTAAGACTTTTAGCTTATAGCTCGTATTTTTACTTATCTTCATAAGTATTAGAGGTTTGCAATAATTAACAAGCTGTACCTCAGTTTCCCCTGATATGCCTTGGGAAAAAGGTACCCCCCCCCTCACCTTTGTCACTTTCCCACAGGTTAAGGAAAGGAACCCTACAGAGACAGGAGTAAAGGGAGATAGAGATCTTCACCAGCTGCATATGAGAGGGAGATGGAGATCTTTACTACCTCTACCTGTTTATCAGAGGGAGATGGAGACAGAAACCTTCACTATTTACAAGCCCTTTTAAAACCCTACAGATTAAAAGAAACATTTGCTCTTGCAGCATTCCAAGAAGACACAGACTCCCTCAACTCCCTCCCACTACCTCACTCGGACCCTCAACCCCCGTCCCACTAACTATCATTTCCCCACCTAGGAAAGTTCTGTATAAATTCAAGGCCCCCCCTTCCAGGAGTGAGCCCCTCCATTGGGAGTGCTTCCCAATAAATACTTTGCTTATGGTCAATCAGTCTCCATGTCCCAGTAAGAGTTGTATTTTCTCCAATAATAAGAACCTGAGAAATAGGCATAACAGATGATTTTATCTCTATTTTAAAGATTATGAAAGAGAGATTCAGAAAGGCTGATTTTACAAACTAACGAACAATAACATAGAACCCAAGTCTCTAATCCAGTGTTATTTTAAGTATTAATGTATGTAGGACAGCATAAATCTAAAAGCTGTTTCTATAAACTCTTGGAAAAAAAATTGAACATATTCCTTCATGTCCTGTTCGCATTTTCACTTTCTGTTGTTGAACATGGGAAAAGGTACTCATAGTTCTTAGCAGTACCCCAGGAGCCAATCAAGTATAAGTGGCTTGATCCAAATGGTGGCTTTCAAATGCTAAATAGTCAGATCTGCATTAACATCACTAGATATTATCAAGGATAAGAACATCCCTCACTCAATTTTAAGATCCATGAAAGTAAGCACCATGTTTATTTACCAATGATATGGACTGGATCACCTGGGGAAGAGGAAGTAAATAATAAATACTTGATGAATTAATAAAATGAAAATAAAACACATTTGCAATTCATTTCTCTCATCTATCCTAAAAATGCCTCTGCTACTTGGTACAAAATATGGGTTATTATAGTTATGGAAATAACTGGCTGAATTAGAAGGAAATACAAACAATGCTTATGTAGAAGGTGGGGATGAACCTAGCTAAACCTTTGTTGAAGTTATTCCTTTGAAATCTGGACTTGAAACATTGTATTGCTTATTCCCATGACGGTGGCATATATTGTGATAATAAAACAATTTCACAAAATCCCTGAAACCATAAAGTTCTCTGTCTTCTTGCCCTCGGAACCCAAAGAAGGCACAGCTACTGTAGGCGGATAATAAATATTTAAAATTATCAGCAAATTCTATTTCACAAAGCTTAATAGGAAAATATATAATGTAATGTACTCTTTAGATATTATTAAATGAAGACTATTAATAATACTAGTTTAAAAATTAAAGTCCACAGGTATTTACTACTTACTAAGTACTATGTTAAACAGTTTATTGTGAACTACCTCATTCCATACTCTATAGTACCTTCCTTTTACAAATGAGGAAACCAAGACTGACAAGTTAACTTCCCAAAGTTAACACATTCAGTAAGTAGATGAACTGAGATTTGTCCCTCCTTTGTCTAATTTGTGTCTGGCCATCTCACTATACTGAGTTCTCACCTCTTAAATCTACTATTAACAGTATCTCAGTCAGATTCAAATTGAAGGTTTATCTTTATGAACAAAAAGAAATCTTTCCCCCCTACAATTCCAAATGGCAAGATCTGTTTTGGTTATTTCTAAAAGATCCCAATATATAAGAGACCAGCAGATCAGAGGGGTGTCACACGAGCTTGGTAACTTAAGAGCACACAAATCTCATGGAATTCTTGCCATATTGAAAACTCTAGTTCTGGAAAAACGAAAAAATAAATTAGAACACCAAACCAGTGACAAGTTCATAACCTTCTTATACATTACTCCCTAAATTGTGTGAATGAATAGTTTACTTTTCAATACAAAAATATCGCAGGCCACTTTTTGTTGGAAATATTTTATTAAACTAAGTTTCCTCTGCCTTTATAAAACCTTATTGACCAGTATCCTAACGATGACTACAGGGCTTAGTGTATAGGATGTTTACCTCTTTGTTAAATGGTCTTAGAATACTCAGCAAGTTATATTTTTCTTTCTTTCTTTCATTTTTCTTTTCTTTTCTCCTTCTCCCTTCCTTAAAATGAAATGTGTGTCTTTGAAAGCTATATTTTACCACAGATATAAAGAATAATAATAATAATAAGCTGATGTGACTTATCAAATATTTTGATTTGGAGAGGTTTTTGCCTTTTCAATGTCTAGGTAAATAGTTTTTTTCAGGAATGACAGATGATTTAGCAAACTATCAGGCAAACAGACTGATGGTTTGAGAATCAAGTCAAAAGACCTAGGCTCAGAAACTTCTTAGCCCTGTAATAGGATTCCCCTTATTCCATTAGGAACATTATTTATGCTGGTGACTCCTTTCTCTCAGATAGACTATTGTAAGCTCATTTAAAAATACATTGTCTCATTCATAAAATGAAGATGGAAGGATCTGATGAACTGACTTGTCCAATCTACTCATTCATATAATAAAAATACCTAGGAAAGAGTACATAAGAAAAAATAAACTATCTTTATTAAAAAATATTCTGGGAGTGAGCTTGGCATTCCATTGTGCTTACTGGTCTCAATTATACATTTTAAGAAATAACACTTAATCACAAATCCTAAAACCAAAATGACCACATTGATACTTTCTGTATCAGGTTCATAAAAATATAAAGGTCTCAATTACACAGATAAATCATGAAAGGAACAATAAAGTTTTGTTCCCTAAACTTACTTAGGTAAGAACAAAAATCCTTAGAATTCTATGAGAATGAGGTTTACTGACATATGAATGAATTTTAAGACTGTCCTGAAAAACAAGAAAGTGGGTTGTGTTAAACTATTTAGGGACAAACTAGTGACTATGGATCTCTTAGGCTAACGATAAACCTAGAAAAAAATCTAAGTTAAAGTACAATCAATAAATTTCAGCTGTTTGAAAATAAAACAATGATTATAATTTGACCTATACCAAATACTTATGCTAAGAGTCCCATTCATTCACTGTAGTA
The DNA here is from genome assembly GCF_030445035.2 of Dasypus novemcinctus. NCBI lineage: Eukaryota > Metazoa > Chordata > Mammalia > Cingulata > Dasypodidae > Dasypus > Dasypus novemcinctus. The sequence continues at coordinate 58,648,378 of NC_080684.1, forward strand.
TTCTTTATTTAAAAGAAGTAAGTGAGTTCTTAAATACCTATTTATCAGTCAGGTGCTCTGTCAGGCACTTGGCGCATCAGAATCTGGGAGGCAGATCTTATTCCTTTATACAGATGAAAAAACTGATGCCACATTGAATTCTACCTCTACCACTTATTATTTTACTTTAATTTCCCTAAGTTTCAGTTTATTAACCTAAAACATGGAGCCTACAACAAATTATTCCAGTATTTTCTTTTTTTTTTTAAGATTTATTTTTTATTTATTTCTCTCCCCTTCCCTGCCCCCCCTCCTCCCAGTTGTCTGCTCTCTGTGTCCATTCGCTGTGTGTTCTTCTGTGACCACTTCTATCCTTATCAGTGGCACTGGGAATCTGTGTTTCTTTTTGTTGCGTCATCTTGCTGTGTCAGCTCTCCGTGTATGCAGCGCCATTCTTGGGCAGCCTGCACTTTCTTTTGCACTGGGCAACTCTCCTTACGGGGAGCACTCCTTGCATGTGGGGCTCCCCTACGTGGGGAACACCCCTGCGTGGCACGGCACTCCTTGCACACATCAGCACTGCACATGGGCCAGTTCTGCACCAGTCAAGGAGGCCTGGGGTTTGAACTGGGACCTCCCATGTGGTAGGCGGATGTCCTATCCATTGGGCCAAGTCTACTTCCCTATTCCAGTATTTTCATGACAGTTAAAACAGAACATAGTAGGCTCACAATACATGGAATAATGTCATTGTAATTAGCATTTAAGATGTAAGTAATGCATGAGAGTCAAAATTCAAACTTGGCTGTTTTGACTTCCTAAAGCAGCACTTTCCAGATGGTAGAAATGTTCTATATCTGAGCTGTCTAATGTGCTAGCCACTAACCACATGTGGATACTGAGCACTTGAGATGTGTCTAGTGTGACTGAGGAACTGAATTTCTAATTTCATTTAATTTTAAATTAATTTTAATTCAAAGGGGAACATGTGGTTAGGGACTACTACACTGGGCAGTACAGCTCTAAAGTCTGTTAGTTTTTTATCATTAATGCATACTATCTCATTAAGGTATGTAAAGTTTCTTGTCAAGTTGTCTTCCTGCACTAATCTTTGTTTAAAGGCTATACATAACTTTATGTACATATAGGGATTGTGGTATGTCGGTTTTTGGGTTTAAGTGTTAGGCTTCTGAGCAGGAATACCGTTATGTCATACATTTACCAATTCTGATATTCATTACTTGAAGATAGGTTGTTGGTAGGAATTGATTCAAGTCCCCCATAAAGATATGTTCAAACTCTAATCCCTGGTCCTATGGGTGTGAACTCATTTGTAAAAAGGATTTTGAAGATGTTCTTATTAGTTAAGGTGTAGACTCATTTGTGAATACAATCTTCAAAGATCCTATTTAGATGAGGCCAAATTGAATCAAATGGGCCTTAATCCCTATGACTGAAGTTTTTACAAGCAAAGGAAATTGGACACAGAAGTAGAAGCCAGAAGTCAGAAGAAGCCAAATAATGAGGCAGATCACCACGTGATGGAGGCAGAGTTGCAAGCCAAGGAACCCCAAATTTTACTGGTAAGCCAGCACCAGAGTGCCGCAGACTCCAGAAGAAAGGATGGCCTGGCAAGACCTTGGTTTTGGGCTTCTAGTCTCTAAAACCACGAGACAATAATTCCTGCTGTTGAAGCGAACCCAACATGAAGCCATGTTACTTGTCATGGCAGCTCTGGCAAAATACGACAATTGTTTTTATACTAAAATTTCATTGTACTGCCAGCCATATCACACCTAAGATAAATTATTTCCTCTTTAATTACATATGTATGTAAAATGATCAAAGTGTTTCTCATATATATGTTAATAAATACAAAATACTATTAAACCTCTACCATAAGTACTTTATATGTATGACAGATGGACCTTTATATATAATGAATACTTGGAAAGTTAACTGAATAAAATTTGTATAAAATCATACTTATACTGTGAGCCTCTCGACCATTCCCAAGAACAGGAACAAAACATGCAGGGTTGTAAGAGGAACATTTCTTGCTAAGAATATAAAGAATTTACTAACTTAAAAAATAGATCTTATAGTCAAAGTTTTGATTTCAACAAGCACACAAGCATAAAAGCTTCTCAGTTACTAAAAATGACCAGAAATAGTAGTTAAAAGTCAATCCTTTAATAAATTACAGAAATCCCAGTAAATTATAAATCTACAAGGAAACCAGTGCATCACATACTGTTTCTCAAATTTGAATATACACTCTTCAAGCAAAAATCTTACAGACCTAAGAATATGTACAAGTATCCCAGTTTGAGAAATACCATTTTAGGAAACTGTCTTTTTGAAGCTGATTCAACTGTCAATTGAAACAAAATGTTGATTACTACAAGAGACCTTTGGCCATTAATTGGTAAAATATATATATATATATTTTTTTCATTGTTATCATATGAACACAAAACATTTAATAATATATATTTTTAAACCATGAACTCTGGGAATACCTCTGAATGGGATCTTCAGACTCCAGTTTGAGAGGCACTGATGGAGCAAAAACAACATAACTCTGGAAAGAACACTGGTTACTAACACTCTGTATGTCCAAGTAACCAACAGCATTTAAGTAAGCTAATGTGGAACTTTCCTTTTTTCATACATACTACATGTTTAAATATACCAACACAAAAACATCCAATAAAAATGTGGCAAAATTTAGGCATTAATTCCTCTCATCTTAAATATTAGAGTAATATCATAATCATACATTTGGGAGCAATAACATGCTTACCTTGCTCTTTGACATAGAAAGTGAAGATTCATCTTTATTTTGAGAAACATCTTCCTTCCCTCTTTCAAAACCTTTAAAAGAAATTATCAGATCTCAGTATTATCCCTTTTAAATATTATATAGGCTTTGATGCTAAAAAACAAATTCATATTTCATCTAATTTCAAATATACATTATATTTGATGTACCTCAGTGAAATAAGCCTTGACTATACATGAAGTTTTAATAGTATTACAGCTTAAAGACCCTTAAGAGGTCATTATAGTATAATAATATAATACTTATACTTAGTATAATACTTCTTTATATATATATAAGTATATACTTATAATAGTATAATACTTCTTTAGAATTAATTAAAACCTAGAGAGGCAATGAAGTCTTCTCCTTAACCCACTAAGGTTAAGTAAGCTAAGTGCCTCTTTTCTGTACTCCCAGAGTATTTTGCATGAATTCAGACCCCATGGAGCTTTTATCCCAGTGAGTTGGTTTTTGTTAGTTTCACATGGAGGACCCTACCTAGTAGAAATAACCCTCTTTTTATACCTCTGGCTAAACTGGAAAATAATTCCAGAACTGGTGGTAAATAAGATTGGGGGAATAAATTTGTATTAAAAATTCGACTTAAAAAATCTAGTAATATGTTTATTGTGAGGATTAAATAAGAATGTATATAAAGCACTTAGCATAGTGCTTTCCACATGGTATACATCCAATTAACATTAACTCCTATTGTATCATTATTATTGCCTTTTGCTATATAAAATTTAAAAGGGTAAACCCAAAATGTTTGAGTGCAGAGGGACAAACGCATACAAACAATATAGGCATATATTTCTGCGATCATATAAGACATTAATATAGCATTATGCCAAAAGTAATTAACAAATTGTTACAAGAGTACAATTAGAGATATGTTAAGACTGAGATTTGTGTGACAGACATAAAAGGAGAACACATTTTAATGAGGTTCTTTCTAGTTTTGAGAATAGGTAAAAGAAGCCACTCCTTACCTCTCCCCCCACTAACACAGACACAGCAAAAGAGCATATATGATTTCATTTATGTGAATTGGCAAATCTAATCTATGGTGTTAGAGACTGGAACGTGGTTACCTTTGCTGTTGGAGGTAGAGATGGAAGAGTTATAAGGGAGCCACATAAGAATCTGGACAGTGGTTACACATAACCAAAAATTCATCCAGCTGAACACATAAGATTTATGCACTTAACTATAATTAAGTTATGCCTCAATAAATATAAATAAAATTACCCAGATACTCTTCCCTATTCCCCCAGCTTTTTAGACCTCTACTGTTTTTACATCTTTTCCGACGTAGTCTATATCTCTTTAACTCATTCTGTACCTAGCGATTTCTAATTAATTCATCAACAGTAATGATAATTAACACAAAAATATTAATGAAAACAGTAAAAATAAAGGAACCACTACTGATCTGGGGCCACTTGTGAGTGTAAGGCACTATGTGAGAGTGTTATTTGTTATTTGTATTTTTTCTAATCTTCACAACAATGCCACACACAAAACAAATATCAAACACATTTTAAAGTTGTAGAAACTAGGCATACAGAGATTAAGTAAATTGACTAATGTTAACAAGTACTAGTTTCCGGCTGATTCAAATTTAGATCTAACTTTAAAATTCATGCTCTTGGGAATGGATGTGGCTCAAGAGGTTGACAGTGCCTACTTCCCACACAGGGATTGAGATCAATCCCTAGTCCTAGTACCTCAAAAACAAACAAACAAAACAAAACAAAACAAAAACAAAATGAAACAAAGCAAAACAGAAAAAAAATTTCATGTTCTTTCTACTATGCAATGGTACCTCTCAAAACATAGGCCATCTCTTCTGGGAGGCCTTGCTTTACTTGTCTGGGAAAGCTATACCCTACTCTGAGAAACAGAGTACTTCACACATATTTGTACTATAGTATATATCATAATAATCTCTAGTTATATTCATGTTCACCTTCCATACTTGACTATGAGCTCCTGAAGAGAGGAATCTAAATCCTTATTTGTCCTTTATTTATTGTCCCTTCTACCAGATTTAAAAAAAAATGTGAAATAAGTGTACTTTAAGAAAAATGAAGTTAAATATTTAACTTAATATGATGAAAACTGGTGTAACCACCAACCAATCAAGAAATATGCCAGGATCCCATAAGATCCCTCTTGTGCCATTCTTTGTTTTTTAAAATTTTTTTTCTTGGGCCATTCTTGATTACAATCCATTCATCCTCTCAAAAGTAATTATCTTGACTTTGTAATAATTATTCACTAGCTTGTCACAGCAGGCATTTTATTTATTTTCACAGTTCATTAGAATCTAAATACATGAATATATAACTATTTATCCATTTGACCATTGATAGACACTAGGGTCGTTTCTAGTTTCGCACTGTTATGAACAATGGTACTGTATTAGTCAGCCAAAAGTGGTACTGGTGCAAAGTACCAGGAATCTTTTGGCATTTATTTGGGGTAGAAGGTTACAGTCACAAGACCATAAAGCATAATTTACCTCCCTCACCAAAGTCTGTTGCCACGTGTTGGAGCAAGATGGCTGCCAGTCTCTGCAAGGGTTTAGCCTTCCTCTTCCTCCTAAGGTTCCGTGGTCCTAGCTCCCTCCATTCTCAGCTATAGGCTAGCATAAGGCTTTTTTCTCTCCCCAGGGCTCATCTCTTTCTGGGCTTTTTCAGCTATTCAGGGCTCTAGTCTCTTAGCTATAAACTATCAGGTGAAAGCTTGGCTCTCTCTCCAGGGCTCTAGCACTCAAAACTAAACTCTCTGTGTTCTCCTTCTCCATATATTTACTGCTCTTTGACCTTTATATAGCCCACAATTTGGGGGGGTGGGGCGGAGAGGGGAAGCACAAACTGAGTTGCCCTAATGACATGGTGAAATAAAAACCCTAATTTTGATTTATTAAAGTGAGAGTGACCTCTGAATCTAATGCAGTCTAATATGCCCAGAAGAACAAACCACTTTACAAACACAATCCAATATCTATTTTGGAATTCAAAAATAATATCAAACTGCTACAGGTGCTAATATATTCTAGTTCACTTATGTGTGAGTTTCTCCAAGGTTTAAACCTTGAAGTAGAATTCCTATATTATAGTATATGTATCCTTTCAACTTTAGTAGAACCAGGTTGTTCACCAATTTATTTTTTCACCAACAGTGTGTAAGAGTTCTCCTTGCTTCAAATCCATGGCATCTTTTGTTGTCAAGTTTTTAATAGTTTTGTCAATCTGGTGGCATATAATCGTGTATCGGTGAAGTTTTAGTCTGAATTTCTCTGATTACTAAAGATGTTGATCACTTTCTCATATGTTAACTGGCCATTTTGATTTCTTCTTTGGAAAGAACTTCTTCAGATTCCCCTTCTCGCACCCCCCCCTCCCCCCGGCCTTTTCTGGTTATCCTTTTCTTATTGATTTATATAAGAATTCTTGTTGTAGACCACATGAGAATTGGATTTGCTACAATTTATGGATTATCTTTTTTAACCTCTGTATAGTTTCTTTTCATATACAGCTCTTAATTTTAATGTAGTCAAATTTAATAGTCCCTTTCTTTAGTGGCTGGTGCTTTTTGGTATTAAGAAATTCTTTCCTAAATCTTTGCTCATAAAAGTATTTTCCTTTAATACAGTTATGCCTTTCATATTTAGGTCTCTAATCCATCAGAAACTGACTTTTGAGTATGACAATGTGATAAAGGGGCACAATTTCACTGTTTGTCCATGTAGCTAACCAAATGACCCTGCACTATTTATTTAAAAAGACGATTTTTCTTCACTTGCTTGGAGTGACAATTCTTCAATATGTGTTCATTATGTGTTGGTTTATTTCTGGACTCTCTATTCTCTTCCATTCATCTAGAATATTAGTACAATGTTGACTAGGAGTGGTAATTGTTCACATTCTCATCTTGTTCCTAATCCCAAAGAAAAACTATCAACAACATTTCACCATTAAGTAAGATGTTTGATGTAGGTTTTCTGTGAATAACTTATATTCATATATTTACAAGGATTTAGATATAGATATTACTATATATAGATAGATATTTAAGGAAGTTCACTATACTTCTAGTTCCTAAGAGTTTTTCAAGAACAAAATTTGAATTTCATCAAAAACTTTTTCCACATCTATTGAGATAACCATATGATTTTTTTCTCCCTTTAATTTGTTATCAACTAGTGAATCACATTAATTACATTTTCCATGTTAAACCAATTTTGCATCTTTAGGCTTACACCCAACATAGTAATGACGTAGTATTCCCTATATAAAAGATATTGTTGGGAAACGTAGATGTGCAATGGACACAACCAATCCAAGGTCCACAGAGAAAATGTGGCATTGGTGTGGGAAAAGTGGCCATGGTGGCTGCTGGGTGCAGGGAATGGGAGGAAGAGATGAGATGCGGAGGTGTTTTCGGGACTTCGAGTTGTCCTGGGTGGTGCTTCAGGGACAATTACCGAACATTGTAGATCCTCCCAGGGCCCACTGGATGGAACGTGGGAGAGTATGGGCTATGATGTGGACCACTGACCATGAGGTGCAGAGATTCCCAGAGATATACTTACCAAATGCAATGGATGTGTCATGATGATGGAAGAGAGTGTTGCTGTGGGGGGAGTGGTGGGGTGGGGGCGGTGGGGTTGAATGGGACCTCATATTTTTTGAATGTAATATTTTTTAAAAAATGAATTAAAAAATTAAAAAAAAAAAAAGGTATTGTTGGGAAACAGATGTTACTCAACCAACTGGGCCCCCATCTACCATATAGGAGGTCCAGGGTTTGATGCCCTCCTGATGAGGGCAAGCTGGCCCATGTGGCGAGCCGGCCCATGCAGGCATGTGGCCCTGTGCAGGAGTGCTGCCCTGCATGGGAATACCGCCCCATGTGGGAAAGCCACCCCACCAGCAGTGCCAGCCGATGCAGAGAGTTGGCACAACAAGATGATGCAACAAGAGACACAGAGGAGAGAAAATAAGAAGACGTAACAGAACAGGGAGCCGAGGTGGTGCAAGAGAGTAATTGCCTCTCTCCCACTCTGGAAGGTCCCAGGATTGGTTCCTGGAGCTGCCTAATGAGAGAATACAAGCAGACACAGAACACATAGTGAATGGACACAGAGGGCAGACACGGGGGAAATGGGGGAGAAAGAAATAAATCTTTTTTTAAAAAAAAAGATATTGCTAATGCAAATTAGCGATTTTGCATTTATACTCAGGAACATAGCAATTTTATACATATAGAAAAACTTAGGACATTCTGAATTTATATCATAGTTATACTAATACTAGTGTTTGTTTTGTTTTGTTTTTCCCCTACTCTCTAGAAGTGGTTGTACAATACTAGAATTATTTCAGTAATGAATGTTTGATGGAACTCCCTGAAGACAAATAGCTACCTGGGCCTGTAGCTTCCTGATTTAGTTTCTTAATGGTTATTAGAACTATTAAGGTGTTTCATTTCTTTTTTAAAAAATTTTAGTAAACTATATTTACTCGAAATTTTCCCATTTGACATCAAAGCCAAATCTGTTCCAATTGGCCAATAAGTAGCTAAGCCAGGATCTGAAAGCAGGCAGTCTAGCTCCATTTTCACTCTAACACATTCAGATTGATATCTACACTTTCTGTGGCTACAGAACTAATACTAATAGCATATATTTAGAATGATAAATATATATATATATTTAAAGATTTATTTATTTCTCTTCCATTCCCTCCCACCCCGGTTGTCTGTTCTCTGTGTCTATTTGCTGCGTCGTCTTCTTTTGTCCGCTTCTGTTGTTGTCAGCGGCACGGGAATCTTTGTTTCTTTTTGTTGCATCATCTTGCTGTGTCAGCTCTCCGAATGAGCGGCATCATTCCTGGGCAGGCTGCACTTTCTTTCGCGCTGGGCGGCTTTCCTTACGGGGCGCACTCCTTGCACGTGGGGCTCCCCTACGCGGGGGACACCTCTGCGTGGCATGGCACTCCTTGCACGCATCAGCACTGCGCATGGGCCAGCTGCACACGGGTCAAAGAGGCCCGGGGTTCGAACCGCGGACCTCCCATGTGGTAGACGGATGCCCTAACCACTGGGCCAAGTCCGCCATCAGAATGATAAATATTTAGATTGATAGATGGCAAACCTCAGAATCATCTAAAAGATAAGGATTTCTTCATCTACTTAAATATTTATAGCATATCTACTATTTGTCAACTATTAGACTACACGTGTAAAGATAAAAACATGAAAAGACACTGTTCCCTATCCTAAAACAGGCTACTGCCTAGTGAGAAGCCAGATATACAACCAAAAATCACAATAAAGTAAAACAATTCTTAAAATCTAGGCAACTGAGTAGTTAAAAGAGCAAGCTATAGAGTCAGACTGAGTTTAAACATTGGCATTATTGTTTACTAGTAGTATGACCACGGACAAGCTACTTAACTTGTTCAGTTTCTCCATATGGGAATCTAGTATTAGAGTGATATAGTATTGATTGATGTTTGAAACAAGAGAGAGCTGAAGTATTCACTTTATAAGGAAAGAAAACATACTAATGCTTTATAGAAATGTTTTTAATCATCAAAACAAATAAAAAAGAATTTCCTAGTTACAGCTCAGCTAACCAAAAAACCAACCAACCAACCAACCAAATAAAACTGATAACATTTAACTCTGTTCAAATAAAGTATTATTCTCTTGGTACTTAGCTAATAAACAAAACTAAACAAAGACTTGCCAGATCTTTTTGTTACAATCTTTTCATTCAGGGAGTAGCCAAAGATTCAAAATAATTCCAGTGAATGGAGATGTACATTGTACTTTTTAACTTTTCCCATACGAAATTATATAACCATGGTCAAATCCTTTAACTTTCAGGGGCCTCAGTTTTCTCACTTACAAATAAACTTTATACTAGATAATCTCTTCCTTAAGTATAAATAGGGGTTTACTTACTCTTGCTAATGCAATGGAATATTATTTCTGAATAAATTGGCACTCTGCCCTTAACATCTAATTTGTTAACAGAATACAAGCATTATTATTATCGATAAGGTGTATCTTTTTATATACTCAGAAATAAAACTGGTTCGTTACCATTTAGATCCAATAATACAAATTTTATGTTGATTCAGTCTTTTTAAGATGAGATCTTATATAACCATATCTACAAATGCATATTCAATAGATATTCACAAAATACGTAAGGAATTGCTACATTAATATTAACAATACTGAACATAGCCAAGTACCAGGAAATTTTACAGAAAAAATTTTTTGAAAAGTTAAACTGAAAAAAATCTATGCACCAAAGTTCATATAGTTTGTCTATAGGTTTTTTGGTCAAAATTTACTTCTATTTTTAAGTGTTGCTCTAGAGATTGGTACACTGAGCGTATTTAGAAGTTATAGCTGAGAGAAATGAAGAGACAGATAAGCAGACATGAACTAAAAGCAAAAACAAAAAAAACCAAAAAACCCACCTCATAGTTTATCACCAAGAAAAGGCAGAAGTGACACAGATTTTTCTAAAGAAAACTAAAATGGAAACAGGTTCCATTCAAAGTGGTAAGACAAAGTTATCTTTAAAAGTTACTAACATAGAACCTCTCTTCTCCAATGATATCAGATAAAAGCAACTGCATCTTTAAAAAATATTTTTCAGTCCAACCATGAAATGTCCTAGAAGAAAACATATTTATATTTACCTTTTAACTTTAAAAAATACATAATAAAAAATGCTTCTTTGAAGTACTAATTCCATTCTTACTTCTTAGCCAATAAAACTTACTTTAGAGATTTTTTTTTTTTCATTTCTGGTTATCATACAATCACTGGCTGTATTAAGGGAATCTGTAATCATTCCTATGAATATGATTTTCTCTATTTAAAAAATTAGAAAACAAAGCAAATCATTTGCTTTTCCATTAAAACAAATCCAACCAGGATGACTTTCAATATATTTTTTAACAAGATATACTGATAATTTTGCCTTTAATCTAATTAAGTAAATACCAAACTTTTTAAAAGTGAAGCTTTCTATTGTTTACTCAGGTGACATGATAAATTTATTATTAAATAGACCATTGGCATGAAGGTCAGTAAATAGCAAGTGTTATCAAGTTTGTTATTGTAAAAGTGACTTCTGAGCAAAAACATTTACTAAAATTTATACCATTTGAAAGTAAAAGAAACATGATAGTAAGCATGCTACAGTAAGAAGACTAAATATGGATTAATGTTGCTTAAATCTTGTGCTGGGGAATATGTGTAGTACAGTGGTTGAGTGCCTGCTTCCCTTACAAGGTCCCAGGTTCAATCCCTGGTACCTCCTAAAAAATGATAGATAGATAGATAGATAGATAGATAGATAGATAGATAGATAGATAGATAGATAGATAGATAGAAAGAAAGATAGATGGATAGATAAATCTTATGCTACTTATGCAGACTTCGGGATTATAGTTTTCAATTCTGGAGAACAACCCTAGAAAAGAAAATTAAATTAGTGAATTTAGAAAATTTATTAAATTGCCCCTGTGAACACTTTCTATATGCTTCACTACCTCAAAAGAACATCTATTAGCATGAATTTTCACAAAAAGCCATGAAAAAAGGTTAGTATGAAAACAAGATATACAAAAATGTAATTCAAATTTAACAAAGTATAAATGTGAGAAAGAGATTTAAACCATTAAAACAAGTATCAGTTTTAGACAAAATTTCCTTGTCATGAGTTTTAAAGAATACTTTTTTTATTTTAATAGAAAAAAAAATCTTAAAAGAGCAGATATAATTATGTTAGCAATTTAAAATTTTGAAAGGAAAACAAATGATTGTTTATATATAAATACATATATCCAAAAATTTCCTACAATGCATCTTTTTCAAACAATAAAAGATCAGTTATATCTCATTGATCAATATTTAATGTCTAAATCATAGCTGTTGAATGCATAATTTTGTTTAATATTACCTTAAATATCATAACATTTTCCTAGTAAAGATTGTCTACAAACACATCTAACAAGAAAAAGGTAAGATATCTCAAAAATCATACTTAGAAAACTTCACATTAGTCAGAACTTGACATATTAAAGCTTATACTAAATATCAATTTTAATAGTTACTATTCTCCAGAAAACAGCTAAATAAATATCACTATTAAATAACTAGGTTTCATTTGCAAAAACCTCAGAGCAATCTGCTTATTTATACAATTTTGTTTTTGTCTCAAACCCGAGAGAAGCTTTCATTTTATCCAAGGCTCAGAATATTTATTTTTCTAATTAAAGCAGAAAATCATGCTATAAGCACTAAAGAATCCTACTTTACTGAATCATTGGTTGTCAAGTTTTAGCTTAATACATGATAAGAGAAAAACAGGAAAAGTCAAGCCACATAGCAGCAGTTACTGAAATTTAACCTTCCACTACAGAATTGTTTTGTTAAAGGAAAGCAGTTTTAAGATGTTAAAATGCCTGGCTTATTTTAATGACAAGGAATAAGACAAAAATGCAAGATTAAACAAACAAACCTGGCAACGAAGGAGAAAGTTCATTATATCCTCCAAATGAAGCATTCCGGACAAGCTTTCGGCCATCACTTCGTGGAGGAAATAAAGTAGGCGAAACCCCAGTACATGAAGAAAATCTACGTTGTGAACCCTCTTCTTTCATGGCTCAGAAGGTCTATTTAATGTATTAATATATACTCACTCGGAAGACAAATTAGACCAATATGGCAATAACAGGCTTTTCTCTCACATCCAAATGTAGTAAAACCCACCAGCACAAACAAAGGACACACACATTTAACAGCAAAGGAGAAGGACCAGAGACTGTCAAATTAGCAATAAAAAGATAGAGAAAGCAACAGACAAAAAAGGCACTAAGCCATGCTGCTGCTTTCTTTTTAATGCATTGATAAACCAGAAGACTATTCCACTAATGTTCTGCCCTTCTATCAAACCCGTAATGTCCTGCACTGAATTGCTGCTTTAGGAAAACAAAGCAAGATCAATACTTGGGAGATTCAGTATGGAGTAATAAAATGTTTCTCTTCTTTTCTCAAAAAATGCAAGGCTTTTTATCACATCCATTATTTTTCTATAGTATCCTCCATACTTCCCACCTCTCCTGAGTGTTTCCTTTTGAGCTTTTGCTTAATTCAAAAATGATATAAACATAATACTGTTTATCTTCCCTGAAGCTTCTAGATTTATATCTAATCTGCTAGCCTCAGCCATAATTAAGAATTCATAAGGAAAGATATTCTTTCAATACAAGTCTGATGGGTTGAAACAGCAAGAAGAGAATAAATACTTAAGTTTTATTTCTAGCAGGATATATGAGTCATTCAGACTGTTAGTGCAAACCAATCGACAAAGATAAAATGACACCATAATAATGCTATAGGTGCCAACACATGTCCCCTTGAAGCAGATAAGAGCTGTTACAGTTCCCCTGCATTATATTTAAATTCTTCAAAATGTATAATCTACCAGAGTATTTTTCCATTTAAAGCTCCTCCATTAAAAAAAATAGAAGAAAAAATAAAATAAAGGGAAAAAAAAGCAATTTTATTTGTACAATGACAAATGAAACATGTTCCTTTACTACAGGTAAAACTAAGTGACTAGTAGACTCCTTCATCATTAAATCTAACAGGAAAGTAACTAAAAATGTACCTATAGCCAAAATAATAAATCATGCCATTTCTTTACACTTAATCTTTAAAATTCTAGAAAATTCTCACTGAATTATATTTGAGTGGTTTTTATTTGCTAAAATAAATTTTAGTTTAATTTTTGAAATTGGTAATATAGTCACATGGCTCAAAATTTAAAAGCTAAAAGGGATATAAAATGAAAAGCTTTCTTCCCACAACTATTGCAGGTTAAATATATATATATATTTTATTGTAAGCTTACAAAACAATCATGCATAATGTGCAGAATTCCCATATAACACCCCTTCACCAATATCTTACACACTGTTGTGGAACATTTGCTACAGATTATAAATGAACATCATCAGACAATCACCACTAACTATGGTCCATAGCTTAAATGTGGTATATTTTTTCCAAATACCTCCTATTATTAACACCATGTATAAGTATTGTACATTTGTTATAGTTCATGACAGAACACTCTCATTTTTGTACTATTAATCACAGTCCATCTTCCACTGCATGGTTCACTGTACTATACAATCCCACGCCTTCTACTATCTATCCAAAGCATACACTCAGTTGCTTGCAGTTTCAACAGAGTTGTGTAGGCATTACCTCTATAATATTTTGAACCTTTTCCTTAGTCTAGAAGGAAAAATCCAATACTCCCCTATTACTGACTTTTAGCCTTGATATACTACCGTCTAAGACCCTGATGCAACATTATAGTATTACTGTTAACTATAGGCCCTAAGTTACATTAATTGTGTTTTCCCCATGCACCATTGTATTCTTACCACCCTGTAATAGTGAACATCTTGTTCTAATTCACAGAAGAATATTCTTATACTTGTACTATTAACCAAAATCCTTATCCACCTCTGGGGTCACTATGTTATTCAAATCCCAGTTCTACCCTTGTTGGACGAAACTGAGCAATTTATTTAATTCCTCTAGGTGTCTGTTTTCTCATCTATAAAATGTTAATAATAGTACATGTGTTATGGGATTGCTATAAGGATCAAATTAGATAATGTATGTAAAATAAAGGTCCCAGGTTAAAGTGGAAGAATCAAAATAATGACCTAATTTACTCTATCCTAAAACTCGACTAAAATTATAGGAAAAGGACTTTTTTTCCTTTAAAAGACTGTGGTGGCCTGAAGCTGTACATACCCAAGAAAAATATTAGAAGAGACACAGAGGTATACACAGGGGAGAAGGCCATGTGAAGATGAAGGCAGAGATTGGAATGATGCATCTACAATGCTAAGGATTTCCAGAAACACCAGAAGTTAGAAGAGGCAAGAAAGGATTCTCCCTCACAGGTTTCAATTTTCTAGTCTCCCAAACTGTGAGCAAATAGATTTCTGTTGTTTTAAGCAACATAGGTTGTGATAATGTGTTATGGCAGCCATAGAAAACTAATAAAGGTTTTGCTACCAGGAAGTGGGTGCTGTTGCAACAAATAACAAAAAAATGCAGATGTGGCTTTGGAGTTGGGTAATGAACAGAGACTGAAGAATTTTAAGGCACTTGATAGAAAAAGCCCAGGTGCCTTCAACAGACTGTTGGTTGAAGTAAAAAATTTTAAAGGTACTTCCGATGAGGACTTAGAAGGATGAAAAGAACATGTTACTGGACACTGGAAGAAAGGCAATCCTTGTTATAAAATGGTAGAGAACTTGGTTCAATTCTGTTTTAGTGTTGAGTAGCAAGTAGAGCTTGTTAGTGACAAATGTGAATATTTAGCTTAGAAAGTGTTTTAGTTTGCTAAAGGCTGCTGGGAGCAATATACTAGAAATGGGTTGGCTTTTACAGGGGGAATTTATTAGGTTAAAAGCTTGCAGTTCCAAAGTTAAGAAAAATGTCCAAATCAAGGCATCAGGCAAAGCTGTCTTTCCAAAGGTCAGATGCTCGCAATCCTAGACTCCTGCCATGTGGCAAGGCACAATGGCAGCTCCACCAGTCTCTGCCTTCTCCTCTGGACCCATTGTTTTCAGCATTTTGTTCTCATGGCATTCTGTTTACTGAGTTCCTCTCTGTCTCAGTGGCTTTTTATTCCTCTGTTTATAATGGACTTGAGTAAGAGGATTAAGACCCACCCTCGGCCATGCCCTATAAAAGTGAACTAACTGATCTAATGTATTGAAGGTTTATAGTAAGTTCAATTTAAGAACCAAATTTTCTGGGGTCCACAAAAGACTTAAACTAAAGCAGAAGATTTCCAAGCAAAGTGTAGAAGGTGCATCCTGGTTTCTTCCTGCTGCTTATGGTAATGTGAGACAAAAGAGATAAATTGAGGAAAGAACTCTTAAACATAAAGGAACCAGCACTTGATGATTTGAAAAGTTCATGGCCTATCCATATCATGGACTCTGGAAACAGGGCCAAGGATGTAGCTAGGCAACTACTGGCTAAAGTGATTAGGCATGTTACCTATGGGTACAATCAAGTACTGTAGAAGCCAGAACAAGAGATGTGGTTATCCAGGAAAGATCTGTGGAGGATCCTCTTGTTTGATAGTTTGGACTTCTGTGAATTGCTACAGAAGGTTTCTTCCTTACAGGTTTCAGAGGGAGCATGGTCCTGCCAACACCGTGCTTTCAAACTTCTAGCTTTCAGAATTACGAAAGAATGTTCTACTATTTTAAGCCACCCAGTTGTGGTAATTTGTTATAGCAGCTGTAGGAAACTAACACTATATATATAAATAATTTGATCAATATAAACTATTTCATCAATTTAAGGTAGTTATACTAAATTACATTTTTCAAGTCTATAATCTATGTCAAAAAAAAAACCATTAGGTTACAATGATCTCAAGACAGTATAATAAACTGCTGGATATTAATTTCACAAGGGAAACAAAAATACTTTAATAATAAAAAATACAATTTTTAAAAAAACAAATTTCAATTAAAAAAAACTTATTTAAAACTAAAATTTGGATATATTCTTTTAAAGAATCAAAATAAAAAAACAGCACATTTTAAATGTCTTTTGCAATTCCAGTTTTCAGAATTACTCATTATTACTCCTAATTTTGTATTAATTTTAAAGCCAAACTAAGGATCAAATTATATTCAAACCCTGATTTACCTCTCTTGAAGAGCCACAGCACAATTACATTTGGTTGAGTCATGCTAGCTAGATAAAATTACTGCAGAACTTACGGTAAGGCTGAACACTCTTAAAATATATTTGTATTAATTTTTTTTAAATGTCGTTTTTATTTTTTAAATTAAATTAAATTAAATTTTTAAAATCCTACTTGCCATTTATTTTTTTTTCCTTCCCCTCTGCCTCTCCTGCCCTGCTATTTCTGTTGTCTGTGTCCATTCACTGTGTGATCTTCTGTATCTAATTTCTCTTTTTGTCTTCTCTTCTCATCTTTCTCCTCTAGGATTCACCGGGATTCAATTCTGGACACCTCTGATGTGGAGAGAGGTTCCTTGTCTGTTGTGCCACCTCAGTTCCTGCTCTCTGTTGTGCTTCACCTTGACTCTCCCTTTCACCTCTCTCTTTGTTGTGCCATCATCTTGCTGTGTGATTCTCTTGCATGGGCACTGGCTCACTGCGTGGGCACTCAGCTTGCCGCACAGGCACTCAGCTCGCCATGTGTGCATTCGTGCAGGCACTTGGCTTGCCACGTGTGCACTTGTGCAGGCACTCACCTCACCATGCAGGCACTTGTGTGGGTTCTTAGCTCACTGCTCAGACACCCACATCGGCACTCGGCTCGCCATATGGGCACTCGGCTTACCGCGTGGGCACTTGGCTCACTGCACAGGTACTCGTCTTGCCACATGGGCACTGGCTTGCCAGGCGGGCAGGCTTTCTCTTCTTCTTTTTCACCAGGAGGGCCCAAGGATCGAACTGGGGTCCTCCCATAAAATAGGCAGAGGCCCTATCACTTGAGCCACATCTGCTTCCCTGAGTTAATTTTGTCTTTACCATTTCTCCCATTGTACACTACATTATCTAAGAATGAAAACAACTGAAAATTACGAAAGAGAATGTTACAAAATCATAATCGTTTTGAAAGTTATCTGAGGCATATACATTGCAATAGATTTTAAGCCATATAAGCATATTTATTTTAAAGTGTTTTCAAAATATAAGTCACTAATAAAGTTGAAAAAAATCAAGTTGGTAGGTCACAAATGGAATTCTTAAAAATAAAATAGATTAGGTCGGAATAGGAAATATCAGCATGCAGCATACTCTGATAGTAAAGGGT
This sequence comes from Dasypus novemcinctus, assembly GCF_030445035.2. Lineage (NCBI taxonomy): Eukaryota > Metazoa > Chordata > Mammalia > Cingulata > Dasypodidae > Dasypus > Dasypus novemcinctus. Next base: position 58,666,125 of record NC_080684.1, read on the forward strand.
AAGTTGTTTCATGAATCATTTGGTTTAGGTTTCTTGTATACTATCTATATTTTGTTTTGGGTAGTGATATAAAATGTATTTCTTGCTATAGGTCATGGTCAAGATTGAAAAACACTGATGTAAACAATATATTTCTTTTGAAATGCTCTACTATTAAAAAGAACTAATTATGAAATTGTGTTACCACCTTATCAATGAAGAGACTCAACTTCATGGTTATTTCCATATTAAAATGGTAGACATTCAGAGCAGAGACAAAAACCATAAAAGGGCACTAATAAAAAGATTCTCTAAGTGTGATATTAAGTGCCGAGAGAAAATGCCCAATCTTAACCTGACTTTCTATAGAACGAAGAGGTCAGGATGAGAGAGGGCACTGCTCAGTAATATTAGAACTTTAATGAGTTCTCTGGGCAAATTCCAGAGCATCTGTATTTAAAAAAACAAAAATAAAAAAAGCCAAAAACGTCAGATAAAAGGCAAGCATCTAACAGCTAATTTCTTGAAATAATCTTAATTTGGTAGTTGGAAAACCCATTTAAATTCTATAAAGTCCCATATGGACACTTATGACAAAATATACTGGTTTAAATTAGATGAAAGTATTTAAAGAGCTATCTACTTTGTCTCATATCCCAAAATAATAAACATATACTTAAAGAGATTTTTAAAATCCTTTCTTAAGAGTAAGCAGAGTTGGATAAAGATCAAAACATTGAAAACAAAATTCAACCAACAAGAATTTAAGAACATATTATGTTCAAGCATGTAGAGAATAACTACCTTATAAATTGAACTGAACATCTGAGGAAGGTACTATGCAAAATCAGCAGCAAGAAAACCAACTTCCTTCACAGAACACGCAATTCTGATAAGAATATAGTCTACACACTGGACTAGCAAAAGACTTAGTGAACAAAGTCTACTAATAATCTTTCAACAGACACACAAATTGAGATGGGAGATAATACCTTTGCTTTAAATTAGAAAACACAACAATAAGGCTCTCCATCAATTTCCATCCTCCAATAGGGCAAATAGTTTTGTTTTGTTTTTTGTTTTTTAGTTAGTAAAACTGCACAGATATAGCTTGGAAATTATACAAACCAATCTTAGTATTCTACATGTCTTAATTAGTAATTCTGGAGATTCTCCATTATCAGCATTAAATATGTTCTCAAAAAAAGCACACACAAATGCACAAAAATTAAAAGCTGAAAATAACTTTGGAATAGATGGCAGTCTTATCTATATGTCTAAATTCACTGCAAGTGAAAGACAGCACTTTCCTCTGGATGAAACGTTCTTTATAATTATATATGTATATTATATAATCATTCATTCAACAAAAATTTACTGAGTACCTACTATGTGTTAGGAACTATTAGGCATGGAGAAGAGAGCTATCAATGTGATAGTCTCTGCTTTCTGATTAAACTTTCAATGTGTGTGTGCACATATGAATACATGTGCGCAAAAAGTTGATTGAACTCAGGGATTCTGTTCTCAAGAAATAAATGTTAAATGAGATGCTAAGATTCTTACGACTGTTCACAAAAAGCTATTTAACTGAAAATGTATGGCACTAATATAAATATGAATTTAACCATAATATCTCATATAGTAATTAATATATTTTCAAAAGTGTTTTCACATGTTATCAATAGATTTAAATAACCATGTGACATATGAAAGGAGCAGTATCCTGGTTTTATAGATAAAGTAATCAGGCTCTAAGAGACAGACATATGCTGCAGGTCACATAGTAAATAAGCAATAGAGCCAAGATTAGACTCTTGGGGCTAGTGTTTCCTCCCCTGCCCTTCTCACTGTCCTTAAGTTTGCCAACAAGATGTCAGCATCAAGCAGTTTTGTGGAGTCTGCAGTGGGAAGGGAGAAAATGAGGTACAACACAACAGTGAAGAAGAAATGGGATCCTAAAGGATCTAAGCCACCAAAATGGACTGTCCTTTACATATGAGGGCAGTTTGTAAATCAGAGACTCAATCCAAACTTAAAAATAACCTATGGTTGAAGGGTTGCACTACTAGAAAGAGGTGCAAATATCGTATTAGAAGAATGCAATTATACTTTCTGAGTACTGTTCTTCTATATTTAAAAAGTTCTCAAAACATTACAGATTAAAGAAAATCCCACTCCCCACTGTACCCATAGTGCTCTAAAAGTAACTGAAGTCAAAAGCCCTTCTCTGCCAGCATGAGAATCACTTTATAAAAGAGTATTGCTTATTCTGATGGCAAGCATGGATACTGTCCTCTTCATTCCCTCTCTTTACTAATGTTAAAATATTGCTGCCATTCCCAGACCTTTTATCTTTTCACTTACCCTCCAGAAACTCTACCCAACTTTAGGAACTTTGGAGTTGGATATAAATAAAATTTATAGTCTGCCACACTCTAGAAATTCCCTAATGATGAGCCTAACAAAGTACTAGAGAAGCTACTGTGGTTCCAAGTTACAACTACATATCCAACTAACTTCATGGTCCACTGTTCCATCCATAATACAAAAACTGTCTAATCTTTACCCTGTAGACATAACTCTCACATGGATAAATAGCATGAATCTATGTTTCCTAGATTTTGAATCCTGTGGACCTGTAAAAATTCACAATCTCCATAAATTCATAAGGAATATTAAATACTGTATAGCAGGAAGGCTATAATCTCACAATAAAAGCCAGTATTTTGCATTGAAATAATTTAACCTAAGAAAAACTGTGCACTTATTTTTCTTAGTAATTAATAATAGTGCACTTATTTTTCTCAGTTTTAGACACAAGGAAAACATCATAATAAAACCAGTACCAGTCCAAGACTATACTATAAAGAGGGAAAATATTTATTTTAAATGAGTGTACATAATGCATATACCCATCAATTTAAGAAAAAGAACATTACAAGCACCTAAGAAAAAGAACATTTGAAATATCTCAGAAGGCTTCCAAGCACCCACTCTAACTGCATCCATCTCTCTTCCAACCAGAGTTAACCATTATCACAAGTTTTTTTTTACATATTGCATTATTTTATCATGTAGTTATCCCTACACAATGCATTGATCAGTTTTCCCTGTTTTTAAACTTTATATAAATGTCATCATACTGCATGAACTATAATTTGTTTTATATAATCATCAATGTTGATGCCTGTAGGTCATTCATTTCACTACTGAGTGGTATATTCTATTGTTCGAATATATTGTAACATTTATTCATTCCACTGATGATGGACATTTGGATTTTCCCCTCAGTTTCTTTCTATTACAAACAAATCTGCTAGTACATGTGTGAGAGTTTGTCTGGTATAGGGTATATTCCAAGAAGTATGAAAGCTGCAGATTAGGGTGTGCTTATATTCAATTTTACTATGTACTGCCATACTGTTTTCCGAAATGGTTCTACCAATTTATGCTCCCATTAGTAGTAGATGAGAATTCCTATTGCTCTACAACTTCACTAGCACTTGTAATTGTTAGACTTTAAATTTTCATTAGTCTGGTGGATGTGAAATGGCATATTATTAAATACTTTTGATTATTATTAATGATATTGACTATCTTTTCACATGTATTGGCCATGTTACCTCTTTTGTGAATTGGCTGTTCATGTCTTTTGACCATCTTTCTAGTGAGTTTTGTTCTTTGCTGTTGTTGATTCACAGGACCACTTTATTTTTTTTCTCAATAGTAATCCTTTGTCAGTTACATCATGCACTGCAAGCTATGATTTGTTTCTTCACTCTTTTTATAGTATCTTTTGATGGACTGCCATTCTTAATTTCAACAAGGTGGAATTTTTCAGATCTTTTGGCTAGGCTTTTTTTGTGTCTTATTAAAGAAACCCTTCCTTATGCCAAAGTTATAAAGACATTATTTTACATTTCTAAAGTTTCTTTCACATTTAACCATCTGGAATTGATTTTTTCATATGGTGAGAGGCAGAGATCTATTTTCATTTTTTATCTTCTATGTGTAAACAATTTTTCTACAACCACTTATTGAGTAACCTGTCAAAGAGTTTCCATATATGCTTGGATCTGTTGCTGGGTCTATATTATGTTTTATTGCTTACTTTTCCAGCATGTGGGTCTGTTTCAGTATTAATACCTCTCTGTCTTATTTATTATAGTAATTATTTGTTAACTGGTAGGGAAAGTTTCCACTGCATGCTTGTCTGGCTCTGCTTTTTTAGAAGTGTTTTGACTCTTCTTTGCCCTTTGCTCTTCCCTAGGGAGCTTAGGATAATCTTATCAAGTACCATGAAAAAACCCTGTTGAGATATGAATTGGAAATGCTCTGAACCTGTAAAATCAATTTTAGAAGAAGTGAACCCCTGATAATATTGAGTTTTGCTATCATAAACATGGTATATCTCTCCATTTATTTAGAATAGATGATTTTAGTGTTACACTCTACTATGCAAAGATATTTCACATATCTTGTTAGATTTATTATGTATCATTTTCTGTTATTTTTAGCGATATTTTTTGAATTGCAATTTCAAGCATTTATTTTTAGTGCACAGAACTGCAATTAATACATATTCTTCATAATTCTAATAAGTTGTGGATTGGGAGGGATTTCTGTATAGACAATTATATTAGCCACAAATAAAGACAACTTTTGTGTTTCTTCCTTATTCTTTGGTCAAATTTCAAGTACAATGTTGAAATGAAGCATAGATAGTACAGAACTTTTCATTTTTTCCAATTCTAAGTTACAAGGTTAAGAAGGTTCCCATCTATTCCTAGTTTGCTAAGAGTTTTTATCATGAGAAGATGTTAAAATTGTCAAATGCTTTTTCTTTATTAGGATGAAGATAGTTTTCCTTCTTTAATCCATTAATGTATTAAATTTTTGACAATCAGATTTTCCTAACATCAAACCCATTCTTGCATTTCTAGAATAACAATAATGTAGTTATAATATTTTTGGTTTCTTTCTTTCTTTTTTTTTGGTAGGAGGTACCAGGGATTGAACCTCATACATGGGAAGCAGGTGCTCAACTAGAGTTATATCTGCATCTCCAATGAAAGTTGGTTTTTTCGTTTGTTTGTTAGTTTTAGGAGGTACTGGGGATGGAACCCAGGACCTCATACATGGGGAGTAGGCACTCAACCACTCAAGCTACACCTAAACTCCCCAGTTTCTTTTTATATCTTGCTGGGTTCAGTTTGCTAACAATGTGTTTAAAATGTCTGTATCTACATTCACGAGCAAGAATGTCTTGTAATTGTTCTTTCTTGTAATGTCCTTGCCTGCTATTCATATAAAAAAGCATACCAGCTGACCTTCATTTCTGCTCTGACAGGTAAAGAAGTTATCACTCCAGCCTTCACAACAAGAAAAAAGCTGAATGAACTGAAAATCAGCAATTTTTTAAAATCAGAGAACTGAAGTCACAGGACAAACAGCCACCTCCAAAACTGGAGAGATAGATGAATACAGAGAATACAGATCAGCTTACCAGCAGAAGAAGCTTCTAAAGCGAGAAACTGGTAGAAACACTTACAATAACTTCAGAAAGTACTGTGGGCTGAGGGTGGAATAGTTTGAGAGCTAAAAACTCCATGGGGCCCAGGCTAAGGGATGCACTTACAGTTTTTCCTTTTACCTCTAGGAACCCCAACATGTTCTCATATTGAAAATCAGAGAAATAGTCCCTTGTGTTTTGCCAGGAGGAGGGAGAAATTAACCATTTTTTAAAAATGCACCCGGGGGAACAGTAAACCTTATGAAATAAATCCTGATCACTCTCCAAAACAAGGACCTACCCAGTAAGAGTCCACCAGAGTTTATCAGACTTGGGAAATGGAAGTTACCCAACTCCAGTCCCCTCTATTCTTCCTTTCTCACCTAAGGAAGAAAAAAGCACCTGTGAAGGTCACAACCCAGAAGGGGCACAGGCCCACTAAAAGACTAAGCATGGGATTATAGAACCATTCCCCTCTTTCTACACCGTACCACATTAACAGGGCTCCTGTATAATAATAGTGGACTACAATTCAAAGAAATGCAAGGTACAAACTCTATTTAAAAAAGGAGTTTCTCCTGAGAGCCTCCTTGTTGCTCAAATGTGGCCTTTCTCTAAGTCAAATTCAGCATATAAATGGATTATCTTCCCCCCAGCATGGGACATGACTCCCAGGGATGAGCCTCCCTGGCACTGATAGATTACTACCAAGCACCAACTAGCAATGCCTCTGGAAAAAGAACTTGACCAAAAAGGGAAAATGGTAAAGCCAAATGAATTTATACGGCTAAGAGACTTCAAAGTGACTCGGGAGGTATTCCAGAGATTACACTTATGCATGTCTCAGAAGGAACTCATTGACTGCCAAACTAAATATTTCCTCAAATAGTGGGGCTCCTGAGGGTTCTGGAGACATCCAGACACTACAGGCAGAGCAGACAGCTCAGGAGTTTAGCACCCTGCCAGTGGGCCCAACTTTGGAATTTATGCTCTTCAGTGTGCCTGAGTTGGATTCAATTGTGGTTTCCCTGCACATGGCTCTTCTGCCCCTTCTATCTGAAACTATAGTTAGTAATAGAGTTGATAGATGTATGACCAAGAGACTTAAATCTTTGGGCTGTCCATGTGCCAGTTGGGCTCTGAATCTCAACAGAGTTGCAACACCAATTCTCCAGTTCATTGGACTCACCCAGGACAATTAAAAAGGAGATGATATTGGACAATGCCTATCCCAAGGAACAGAGAGAGTCTGCAACTGTAAGCAAGGTAGTCCCATTCATCTGCCTCATGTGATCTAAGCCCCCTCTCAATTAGAGGCACAGTTGGCATCATCATCCCAGAATCCTCAGGATTGGGGAAAGAATGATGGATTAGAGTAGACTTATTGTTATTCAACTATAGACTTATTGTGAGTTTACCAATGGAAGAACTTTTATCACTGACATGGAGGCAGTGGCCACTGGAGATTCTGAGGGAAGGGAAAGGGAAAAATAGGTATAATATTAGGGGCATTTTTGGGACTTGGGAATTGTCCGGAATGACAATGCAATGACAGATAATAGACCATTATATATCTTGTCATAACTTACAAAATTGTGTGGGAGAGAGTGTAAACTACAATATAAACTATAATCCACGCTTAGTGGCAATGCTCCAAAATGTGTTCATCAATTGTAACAAATGTATCACACTAATGAAGAATGTTGTTAATGTGGGAGGTGTAGGAAGCAGGGCATATCGGAATCCCCTACAAAACACTAAGTATCTTTTAAAAAAATTAGAAAGTATATAAAAAATACAAGATAAAAAGGAATGTCTAGGGAAACTCACAGAAGACAAGAAAGAAAAAAAAAAAAGGATATTAGAGGAAATAAGCATATGACACCTGCAGCTAGGAGCAAACAGTAAACACAGACTAATTGCTAATCAGATAAACATAAAATTCTTTCACCCAATATATCATATCTGGTCTTCAGTAAAAATTTACACAGCATGCTACAAGGCAAGAAATACCACAATCTGAAGAAACAAAAGCAAAGCTTCACGACCAGAGTCAGGAATGGCAGAGATTTTGGAATTAACAGACTGGGAACTGAAATAATAATAATCAGTAATATGCTAAGGGCTCTAGCTGAAAAACTGTGTAACATACAAGAAGAGATGGGTAGTGAAAGCAGAGAGTTTTAACCTTTAAAGAGAATTAAAAGGAAATGCTGACAATAAAAAATACTGTAACAGAAATGAAGAATGGCTTTTATGGGCTCATCAGTAGACTGGACAAGGCTGAGAAAAGAATCAGTATCCTTGAAAATATGTCAATAAAAATTTCCCAAACCAAAATGCAGACAGAAAAAGACTGGAAAATAAACGAACAGACTATCCAGAAATTGTGGGGTAATTACAAAAGGATAACATATGTGTAATGGGAATACCAGAAGAGATTGAAAAAGAGAAAGGAGGAGAAGAAATATTGAAGTAATAATGGCTGGGAATTTCCCAAAATTACTGATAGCAAACAAACCATCAATCCAGGAAGCTCAGAAAACACCACACAAGACACATACCAAAAATCTATACATAGGCATGTCATATTCAAACTGTAGAAAATGAAAGACCAAAAGAAAAATCTCAAGAGAATCAGAGGGAAAAATAACCTTTCTTATAAAGGAACATAAGAATTACAGTGGACTTCAAATAAGAGGAGAGTTAAGTAAAAGATTTAAAGTGTTGAAAGAAAAAAAAATTAATCTAGAATTTTGCATTCAGCAAAAATTACTCTACAAAAGTGAAGAATAAAAAGAATTTCTTAAACAAAAATTGAGGGAATTTGTTGCCAATAGACCTGCCTTGAAGAAATGTTAAGAGTTCTTCAGAGAGAAGGAAAATGATGTACATCAGACACTTGGATCTTCATTAAAAAAGGAGGGCATAAAAGAAGGAATGAATTGGGAAGAGAATATAGCTCAGTGTTTGAGCGCCTGCGTCCCATCTATGAGGTCCTGGGTTTAATCCCTGGTACCTCCTTAAAAAAAAAAAAAAAAGGAGGAATAAGTGAAGTTAAAATAAAATCTTTCTTTTATCTTTTTCCTATTTGATCTAATAGATAACTGTTTGTTCAAGGTAATAATAGCAACAATGCTATCTTCTCTTTCTAGGTCAATTACATTGTGGTCTGAGAGCATACTTTGCATGATTTCTATTCTTTTAAATTGTTAAGGTGTGTTTTATGGCCCAGAATGTGGTCTATTTTATTGAACGTTTCATGTGAGCTTAAGAAAAATGTGTGTTCTGCTGTTGTTGGATGAAGTATTCTATTAACATTAGGTCTAGTTGATTGATGATGCTATTAGAACTCCCAAATCCCCCTCTCGACTCTTAAAACATTGCTGCCAATACTTTCAGTTATCCATGTGCTATAATTCTAAGATGTTATCAGTTGTAACACACAACCCAAATTCAGAGATGATATAAGATATAACAGTGGGCAAGAGAGATTATAAAACATAATAATTAGGAAACGGACTTTGGCCCAGTGGATAGGGCGTCCCTGGGCGTCCGTCTACCACATGGGAGGTCCGCAGTTCAAGCCCGGGGCCTCCTTGACCCGTGTGGAGCTGGCCCATGCCCAGTGCTGATGCGCGCAAGGAGTACCGTGCTACACAGGGGTGTCCCCCGCGTAGGGGAGCCCCACGCGCAAGGAGTGCGCCCCATAAGGAGAGCCGCCCAGCGTGAAAGAAAGTGCAGCCTGCCCAGGAATGGCGCCGCCCACACTTCCCATGCCGCTGACGACAACAGAAACGGACAAAGAAACAAGACGCAGCAAAAAGACACAGAAAACAGACAACCGGGGGGAAGGGAATTAAATAAATAAAAATAAATCTTAAAAAAAAAAAAAAAACCATAATAATTAAAGACTTAACTTGATTTCAGAGATGTTAAATGTGGGAGAAAAATGTACTTTAGAAGTATGAAATAGAATACTTATGTGAGATTGGAATAATCTGTTCCCTAATGTTTGAACTTGTTTGTAAATCGACCTGGGCCTCATGTTTTCTTATAATATTTTCTTTTTAAATATCTGCTTATATTTTCAGTTGTGTCCCATTTTTATTCCTAAGGTTGTTTATCTCTGTCTTTCTCTCCCTTTATCTTGCCAAAGGTTTGCTAATTTTATTAGCCTTTTCAAACAAACAACATTGTCTTTCTTAATACTCTCCAACTCTGCTTTCTATTTAATTTATTCTCTTATCTTTATTATTTCCTTCCATCTATTTTGTTTATTCTATTATTCTTTTTCTAAATAAGTTAAATGCTTAATCCATTACTCTCAGTCTTTCTTCTTGTCATATATCAGCATTAAAACTATAATTTCTTCTTTTTTGGATTCCTGTTTGGAACCTGTGGGGCCTCCTTAATCAGAGGATTGTTGTTTTTTATCAATTCTGAAAAGTTCTTACATTAACTCTTTTACTATTAACTTCTTATCCATTAAATTATCTGTAACTGAAAATTCTAATTGTTGCAGTCTTTATATGGTTGTATGGTAGTTTATGATGATTCTTTCTGATGGTGCTGTGTTTTCTCATGTATTTATTAATTGCAAGCTCCTATATAATTCTCTGAGGCCTGTGCTTAAAGTACTCCATCTAAAGAGGAGTAGGTAATTCTTCCAGGCACCTGAACACACCAATAACCCAAGACTGAGTTTTAAACTCAATTAGGCATGGTGTGTGTGTGTGTGTGTGTGTGTGTGTATTTTAAGGCCACACAGATAGTTTGAACTGTGGCCCCAAACCCACATGAGAATGAGTAGGTGCTTGGGCTTATGAAATATAAAGGAAGGTTTCCCTGCCATTCTACCTAGAGTTAAAACCAGGACGGGGAAATACAACATTATCTTTCTCTGTGGGCATGTTTTCCAGTTTATCAGCTAAGAATATTGACCCCATCAGGATTCCAAATTTCATGTGAAGAGATCTCTAATCCATATTTCCATCAAGAATGGACTTTTTCTCCTTTCTCTTTTTAAATAAAAACCCAAGCTTCAGACCATCAGAATCTGCTAGGTCAGGATAAATGTTGGCTCCAGAGCTCATCACCTTTCAGGTTCCTCCTTTTTCAAAAATTTTGTCACTCCTACTAATTTCTTTACTCTACAGACAGCTCAGCCATACTTTAAAACTAAATTTTAAATATTTTACCCAGCATTTTGGTATTCTTACTATGAGTTTTTTCTGAACATCTAGTTTGCCATGATATTGGAATTACAAGTTCACTTACATGTTTTCATCTTTATTCATACTGTTGCCCTACTTCTTTCTCCTAAATTTATCAGTTACAAATTAAACTCATCAGTCAGGGGTTGAGAATACCATATTTGGTTTGCTGTTTCTTTCCAGTACAGACTATGCATCAATCAGGCTAAATAAAGGCTGGCTTGTTAGAGGAGACCCTTGGAAAACTCTGCATTCCCCAGGGGATATCTGACCATCTATCATGAACAATCTTTCCTTCACCTGGAAAGAAATGAGTCTATCAAACTTTCACTGTTTCATCCTTAAATAAAATTTATATATGTACAAGGTTACAACAACCAAAGAAAATGGAAATAGAAAATTTTCTTTGAGATTGTTTATCTTCTTTCAGAAATTATTTAAATAATGCTTGGTAAACCATATTACCTTGATATATAGTTACCAAAACTACAGGAAGCCCATCTCTTCATGTCCCAAATAAAAATATAAAAATCGTATTTTGTTTTAAGTGCTACTGACCATTTAGGTCACATGGTGTCTTGATCATAACAGAAACCCTTTACCACTTCTGTTATTAAGCAGATCTGAGTCTCTCAGACTTTAAAAAACAAAGGGGACAAAATCCCAACAGAAAAGAACTAAGAAACTAGTGCAGATAATATGCAATTACTCTTTAATGTTATCTTAAGTTTAAAAAAAAAAGCATAAAAAGGACTTTTTTTTAGGGGGCTGGGCAAATCCATTAGTTTTCTGAATGTTAATCTTACTGCTTTGTTAAAGAAACAATTAATAGGGTCCGGCAAAGAAAAAATATATTCTCTTTTTCTTTGTAAAGATGCCTAAAAGAGAGATGAATCATTAATTTGTTCTCACTTTTCAGTAAATGCTTTCAAAGCATTCCATTTTTCATTGTAGGAGCTTAGCAACAGTTGAACACAAAGCCCTCAGTGCTTCACAGAGAGATTCAGAAAAAAATTTTATTCTTACGTTCTTAAACTTGCCAAATGTTATATTCTCTTTCATTATTCAATAGGTACTTTCATAGCTCTGCAAAGCAACTACCCAAATACAAGAAATTTCAAAACAGAAAACAACCATGCCTTAAAAAATAAGTTCAGAAATCTAATGCTTTAAGGAATCAAAAACTCAGAAAAGAAATTAGGATAGCCTCCAACTTATATTATTTCTAAAGAAAACAACTTATGACTGTAAACCTAAATAAGGCATTTAGCAAAAAATAAAAAAAATTAAAGATAGTAGAATGGGGATAAATACAAGTTCTCTCTCAGGTAAGGTATGGTCATTAAGTGTTTATGACTACATTATTTTTATTAAATAAAACACAGATATCATGAATACATTTGTTATGTGTGTATGTCCCCACAAAAATTCAGAATTGATCCCAGAAATGTCTTACCAAGGAAGGAAGAATTGCTTCGGTTCATGGAAGAAACTGAATTCTAGCTCTCCTTTTGTCTATGAACCACTAATGAAGGTACATTTGTTATTCACCTGAGGTTATGCCAGCAATGTCTAACACTGTCACTCTGGGGAATCTGATACAACCTCTTCACACTAGTAAATTCTGTGTCAAAGAACATTTTCTTTCACTTTGAAACTTTCTATTAAGCTGTAGATATAGACTTATCAGGCCATTTTTAATCCTGCCAGAGTATTCCAGGTAAGGGGACTTTGTAGATTTGAGAAAATTTACTAAGGGATAGGAGAAATATATAATGCTAAGAACAGACATTTTCATTCAAGTCTATATAGACCAAGCATGGTCTAATTAATTTTGATAAAAATTTTAGCTTTAAAAATTTTTTAATTTAAACATTTAAAAATTAGTTTGAAATTGATTCATTTAAGCTTTGGAAAAGCAACATTTTATATTCTCTCACAAAGAACTACAATGTAAAGATAATTTTTAAACATCGAAGGGCATGCAAAATAGCTTTTTATATCCAAAGAATGAAAAAGTAGCTACAGAATAAATTATAGTATCTCATGAAGCTTTGGATTATCAAACATGATCTAGAGGGAATAGAATATCTATTCATGAGCTGAGCTATAATTTAGTCTCTAGGCTCCTTTGGCATTATTTGTATTTAAAAGTAAAAGGGAAAGAGGAGACAATAAGCTAATTAATCTACATGCCTTTCTTTCTGGATAAACAAGTAAAATATACTAAGTTCAAAACAAGTCAGCATAAAGCAAATACCATCCCATTTAAGGGTTGTATTCATATAATACTTGAGTTAAAATTATTTTAAAGTAAACTGATAGCCTTTGAATAAGAAAAAATCTGGCAAATATACAAATTTTGGAATAATCTGATTCATACCTTAGTCTAAACATGTAACAAAATATTCATATTATCTTGATCCATGTGGGCTTAGTGTCTGCCCAGCTCCTCCCCCAAAAAAAGTAAAAAAAGAGAAAAAAAATCATAAAATAATAGAAGGAAACCATACTGCAGAAAATTAAGCATGCAACCTACATTAAATTACATGAATTAATATATGAAAGAGACTCTGCCGGAAAACAAGAACAATAAGAATCCTTGCAACTCTGTGCCACTCTTTGAGTCTGAGAAGGTAACAGAGCAGGCATCCAAGTTGGTGCTGTTCGTATTTCTGGGCAACATTTGTCTATCACCCATTGCAGAAACAGTTTTCAGAAAACTTGTTAACTGATGAAAATATTTCAGATAGTTGGAGGACAGACAGTGCTGCAACATCCACATGAGATAGGAAAACCTCCTGATTATCGAGGGCAAAATTGCATGAAGATGCATGATATTCCTGAGTACGTTGCCTGGCAAGCTACCATAGAAGACTTTGCCACATTTGATTATATACTATTTATAGACAAAACAAGCTGAGAGATCTGATTAACAAAGGTAATCAAGTTAAAAACTGCAAAGCTAAAATTGAAGTACTTGGCAGCTAAGAGCCACAAAAACAACTTACTAATGAAGATCCCTATTATGGATCTCAAGGTCGCACTGACCTTGAGACTGTGTACCAGCAGTGTGTTAGGTGCTGCAAAGCATTTTTAGAGAAGTCACAGTAAAGCTGCATCCATTCAATGCTGAGGGCCAATAATGATTTACATCATTACAGTAAACATTCTAAATTATTCAGTATGTTAAAGTAATGTTTGATTAGCTTAAGGCCACAACTGTTTTTTCCATTGACTTACTATTTCTCATCTTAAAAAATTGTGATGGAAATCAGTGTTGTGTGTAGCAGAAGAATTAATAAAAATCTTTGAATCAGACAGTATGGGTTACATTAAATGTTTTAAACAACTGTACCTCTTACCTTGCCCCAATTACAAAGATAGTGGAAGAAATACTAGAACCACAAAATAAAATGTTTTGTGTGCATTTTGTAACACAGTAATTTTTTCCAGTGTTTAATCTTAAGGTATTAATCCAGTGATAGCATTCTAATATGCTTAATTATAATCTTAATAAATAATGAAATAAAACATCACTTTAAGGCCCAAGTCAATATCTGAGCCCATTATACTTTTAAATAATCTTTCTCTTCAGTAAATTGATATGAGCAACTCGATGGAGAGATGTCCTCTATTCACCAATACTAACTCTCTTTACCCCAGGGCCCTTTATCAAATTACATTTCCCTAGTCATAGGAGTTCACAGTCTTGATTAGAAGTATTCTAATTCACATACACCTATAGTGCACATTTGTATGTTACAAGGTTAGGAGAGAGAATGATTTTTGGAATTAATCTTTAGCATCTTTGGTTATTCTTAATTTTTGTGTTTTTCTAGTCTATTTAATAAGGAAGTCAGCTTTATTACTCCCATTTGGACCACTTTGCCTCTGAAAATTTGATTATATCCAGAAAGAATACTGAATGTTGTTTTATCTTCTGCTCACTTTGACAAATGCATTTGTTTTTATATACACATATAACACAGATGTCAGATAGATATTGGCTTAGATGAGAAAAAATAGTTTAAAATACTGGAGAAAGAATTCTATTATGTTGAAATTCTTAATATGTTCGGTATTCTTTTATCAGTGTGTCCTTTATCGTAGAATCTAGGTAATTCTGGGTACTTTGAGATAACTGTAGCCTCAAATTCATTTGGATATACATCAAAATAAATTGTGGTATATAAAAATACACAAAAAAAGAATACTTGCTGTTCTGAAGTACTGATAAAACAAATTAAATATGTAGTACCATATCATGTATAACAATAAAGAGAAAATAGATGACACTATAATTCCTCCAGTATAGTAGAGGACATCTGGACTTCAAAATCAAAAGGTTCTGAATTTGAAACCTGCCTCTGCCACTTACAACTATGGTGATTTGACCAAATTTCTTAGTATCTCAAATCCTCAGTTTTCTCGCTTGTAAAACAGACATAATGACTGTGTCTATATTTTGTGGGTCTTTTTAAGAGTTCAATATAATTTTGTACATATGTTAAGCACAATGCCTAACCTCAGTAAGTGCTCAATAAATGGTGGCTATTATTTTGAGTCCAGAAAATATCACCAAAACATATATCCTTCTCTTCCTTGATGTGTGGTCATCTACTTTCTTACAGGCTCCCTTTAGAAAGCACAGGAATATGACATATGAAGTTTGTAGCAGTTTGACATAATTATGAATTCCAAAGTAGATATTGGATTATGTTTGTAATTTGGTCTGTACCTGGGCATGATTAAGTTATGATTAGGCTTTGATTGTACCACATCATTAGGGCATTGAATCCTTACCCCTACCCCTTGGTAGATGGGGACTCACAGATAAAAGGCATGGCAAAGGACAGAGTTGGAAGATTTCTGATATTGGAGTTTTGATGTTAGAGTTTATTGCTGAAGACCCAGGAAGCATGCTCAAAGAGGAAAGAGAAGCCAGCCCCAGGAAGAAAGGAACCTTGAATTCAGAGGAAAGCAAGCTCCAGGGATGTAGGAACCAAGGAAGCCTGAACCCTCAGAGATGTCAGCAGCCATCTTGCTCCAAATAGACATTGTTGAGGGAAGTAACTTAAAATGCTTTATGGCCTGGTATCTGTAAGCTCCTACCCCAAGTAAATACCCTTTATAAAAACAACACATTTCTGGTATTTTGCATCAGCACCCCTTTGGCTGACTAATACAAGGTTCATGAGAACAGGTTCCCAGCACATTAAGATTATCCACCCCAAAATGCATTTATACATTCAAATATGAGAGTGCAAACTTTGCAAAGGCAAAGACCATTACCTATCAGGTGCTCAATAAAGATATAATTCATTTATAAAACACATAAGTACCCACTATATTCTATGCACTATGCTAGGTATGTGGACACTCATTTTAAAAAGGAAGGGAAAAAATATATATATAAACCCTTGCCTTGAGGAGCTTATTGGTAAAGACATTTACTCTCTACAACTTTCCTCCTTTTACATTGACCCCCAAATTATTTTATCATTTAAGTATTCATGTGTTGGAGATCCATTCCCTCATATCCTAAAGTCAGTCACCTACAGAGTGCCTCTAAACTGCTTACTGATTCTGGCTTCTCCTCTTAAGGATCACTTCTTCTTCAGACTCATTTGTTAAACCTCCATTCCCTTGCCAGCATCCAAAATTCCATTCTGCCACTATGTTTTTGATGTACACATTTCATAAAGTTAACCTTACAAAAGAAAATCCCACACTAGGATAGATATACCAACCTCAACTGAGGCCTGAATACTACCTGGCAATCTGGTTCTTCCATTTTCTAGCTGTATTTCTAGTTCAGACAAGCTGTGGAGGTTTTTGTTTTGTTTTGCTGTTTTTACCTAAGGTCAATCCCTGCACCTTCACACTAGATACCATTCCTGTTGCCATTTCTGAGAATATGCCCTATTAATTCTCCTCTTTCACACATATTTTCTATTTCTCCCTACTAACTTTGTCTCATCAATATTTGAATGTGATCAAGTATCTCCCACCTTAAAACAAACTTTCCTTGTTCATGCCTTTCTCCATTCTTCCTGGAAGTGCTCTCTATCCTTTCTCCAATGCCTCCTCTTTCTCACATTTAATCCTGTTGCTGGCTAGCTTTTGCCCTCATTACTCTCTTCAAAACTGATTTCAAAAGGATTATCAATGATTGCCCCCCACCCTTGTCAATGGACAATTTTTCAGTTATTACAACTTGTTTGGCTTTTGAGCTGTATATAAAACAGCTCACTGTTTTTTACAGTTTTCTAAAACAGGTTATTTTCTCTCCTTCTTAAAACCCTCAGTTCCATTTTGCTGGGATACGACATCCTCCTGCACAAATGTCCTTTGCCAATCCCTTCTCCACCAGATCCTTAAATGTTTAAGCCGTCTTTTCCCTCAAGCTGCTACTCTTTCTAGCCAAAACTTTTCAGACCACAACTCACAGTGGGAAATATATTTTACATCAAGTTCCTATGTGTATGGGTATATTTGTGTATGTACACATATACATATATATGGAAGTATCAGAAAAAATTTTCAAGGTCAATAAACTCTGGTGTTTTTTATCCCATTCTATTTCATTTTAAAAACAGTACTGGCTGGGAATCGTTAAACTGATCTATGTGATTGCTTCTACTCTCATGTCTTCAACCACCCTATTTATGCTGATGACATCCAAATCTACATTTCTAGTCCTGAATTATCAATTAAATCCCAAACCCATAAAGCAAACTTTCTCCTTAACAACCCCATTTTGTATATCTAAAGTACTTCAAACTTACCATGTTCAAAATTGGAGTTCTCAGCATCTTCCCCAAAAGCATGGTCCTCCTCCACAGCTCCCTATCTTTATAAACTACTGAACTAAATTCTTAAGCAAAATATCTAGGAGCCATTGCTGATTCTTCCTTCTCCCTTTGCATTATCACCCACATCCAACAAATCACTAATCCCTGTCAAATTTTCCTCTAAATATCTCTCCCCTTTCTTTCCTCTGCCACCACCCTCACTTCATTCATCTCACCTGGATTACTACCACAGACTCCTAATTAGTCCCTTCATGTGTATGTCATTCTTCCAAAGCTCTTTTGCAAATATAAATCTAATTATTTTTGTGTTGCCTATTATTACACTAATCTATATTGCTAAACAACAAATCACCTAAAACTTAGCGACTTAAAACACTAAAATAACTTGTTCACAATTCTGCAATTTAAGCAGGACTGGGTGGTAGGGCAGGATGGCTTGTCTCTGACCCACACAATATCTGTTGCAATGCCCACTACAGCTTTCTCACTCGTATGTCTAGTCCTTCAGCTGGGATGACTAGAGCAACTGGGGGCTGGCTAATTGGGGCTTCCACACAGCATGTTAGGACAGTGTTAGGACAGTCAAATTTCTGACACGGAAACTAGCTTCCTCCAAAATGCAAAAGCAGAAGTTACCAGGTCTTTTCAATACCTGGTCTCAAAAGCCCTAGTATGTCCTTTCCATCATATTCTATTGGTCATAAATGTCACATGGCCAGAGAAGATTCAAGAGAGGGAGGGGCAGAGGAGGAATAAACTCCACTTCTTGATGGACAAGCAGTAAGGGCACAAGAAAAACAGCATGAGAGATAAGATATTTTTGCAGTCATTTTGAAAATCAAATCTAACAAGGTCTGCCCTTAGGCCATAACAATTCACATTCCTTCCATGTGCAAAATACACTCAAACTCCATCTTCTGCAAAATCTCATCCTATTACAGTATTGTCTATAAAGCCAGGATCCTGTTACTGAAATCAATTTCAAATGCAGATGGGACTCTTGGGTATAGTTCTTTAAATACGGCTTCCTAGATATGACTCCTCTTAAGTAAAAAACCTAGGACCTCAAAAGATAACTTACTGCCTCACTTTGGTGAGTCAGGAATAGGATCAGCAAAAGACTGATTCAAAAGGTGAGGGAGAGGAGGGATTTACACAGGTGGCACAATGTACATAGCAATTCTGAAAATTGCTAGGCATATGCCATCAGCATCTAGATTAGAACTCAGTTCTCCTCTGTGAAAATAGTTCTCTATGGTTCCAGACTACCCTTTGGGCTCCTGGTTCCATCCTCTGAGTAGTCATTCTTCCTATTACATAAGAAATGGTCCATGTTTACAGTTATGTAGCTTCCTCAGCCTGTTTCGTATCCATAGAAGATTGGAAGCAGGCCCTCCCACTGAAGGCTCTTTTTATTTCAATTGTGTGTATGTTTTTTAGTCTAAACTGGTGGTGCTTTCATTAATACCATTCTTTCAAAAACTCTGTGGGTTTCCTATGAACTTTATTGGGATTAATTCCATTTGAATCCACACCCACAAATCTCTCTGAGGCCAGACTCTTCTTTGGGCTGAAAGTCAGGGCACTATGAGAGAAGCCCTTCTGACTATGTGAGAAATTCTAAAGATGTAGGTCTTTTAAACTTTCAGAAGTCGCTTTGTATAGGTGAAAGGGCCCAAGAGGAACCATCTTAAATCATTCTGAGGTGTCAACAAAGAATTTTAATGGTACATGCTCAAGCTGATCATTACCTTAAGGCCATTTTTTACTGAGGGCACCCTGGGATTGGATCATTGACCTCAGGCTATTTATTACTTTAAAAGTCTTTAGCCAAGGAAGACTAGGGATGAGAGAAAAAGAAATAGTTCTATTTTTGAACCTAGCAAGTCCTTGGCACTTATTTCTTCTAAATTCTGCCTGAAATGTTGCTTCTTTAGCTCATCTTGGCCTTCTACTTTATCACAGGCAGCTAAAAGAGGCTGGCTGGCCCTTAAAATTCTACATAAAAATAGTATTAGCCACATATTAACATTTTATCTGGCAACATATACACAAACCTAAATGCCCCAATTTTACACTTACTGAAATATAATTCAGTTGTTAATTATATCCACAATGTTGTGCCACCATTACTACCATCCATTACCCAAACTTTCCAAAAACCCAAACAAAAACTCGCTATCAATTAACTATTAATTTCCATTTCCTACCCCCACCTGGTCCCTAGTAACCTGTATTCTGTTTCTGATTCTATGGATTTGCATACTCTAATTATTTCATATAAGTGAAATCACATAAAATTTTCCTTCTGTGTCAGCTATTGCATTCAAAATGCTGTCTTCAGGGTTGGTCTGCGTTGTAGTATACATGAGCACTTAATTCTTTTCTACAGTTCAATAACACTCCATTGTACATATAGACTACCTTTTGTTTATCCATTCATATGTTGATGGGCATTTGGATTGCTGTCCCTTTTGGCAACTGTAAATAATGTTGCTATGGACATAGGTGTGCAAATATATATTGGAGTCTCTGCTTTCAGTTCTTTGGGATATATACCTAGAAGTGAGATTGCTGAATCATAGGACAAATTTATATTTTCTGAGGAACTGCAAAACTGTATTCCACAGGTGCTGCACCATTTTACATTTCCACCAACAATGTGTGAAGGTTCCTATTCCTCTATGTCATCTCCAACACTTGTTATTTTCTGTATTTTTTTTTAATAGTAACCATTTTATTAATAGTAGGTATGGAATAGATTTCATTGTGGTTTTAATTTGTATTTTCCTGATGGCTAAATGTTGAGCATCTTTTCATGTACTTTCTAGCCATTTATATATCTTCTTTGAAGAAATGTCTATTCAAGTTTTTTGCCCATTTTAAAATTGGGTTGTTTGTCTTTTTGTTGTTGTTGTAGGTCTTCTTTATATATTTTGGCTATTAATTCCTTATCAGATATATGGTTTACAAATATCTTCTCCCATTCTGTGGTTGTCTTTTTACTTTCTTAATAAAGTTATGTGGTCAACAGAAGTTTTCAATTTTCTTTTCTTTTTTTAAGTACCCTTTCCCTAATACAAGATTCTGAAGATGCTTCTCTATATTTTCTTTAAGGAGTTTTATAGTTTGGGATTGGATATTTAGATTTTTTTATCCATTTTGAGTTAATTTTTACATATGGTATAAGGTGGAGGTCCACCTTTATTCTTTTCCATTATAGATTTAATTTTCCTGACACCATTTTTTAAGAGACTATTCTTTCCCAATTGAATAGACTTGGCACCCTTGTCAAAAATCAAATGGCCATACATGTGTGGATTTATTTCTGAACTTTCAATTCAATTCCATTTGTCTATGTCTGTCCTTGTGCTGTACAATGCTGTTTTGATTACTGTAGCTTTGTAGAAGGCTTTGAATTGAGAAGTCTGAGTCTTCTAACCTTACTCTTCTTTTTCAAGATTTTTTAGCTATTTAGGGCCCCATACTCTTCCACATAAATTTTTTTTTAAGATTTATTTATTTCTCTCCCCTTCCTACCCCCCCACCCCCCCACCTAGGAATTTGGCATTGCATTACATTTTATGAATATAAAGTCTAATTCTTGCTTTTATCAAGTACCTTAACTTTTGGACTTACCCTGTTTGCCTTTCCTTTTAGTGATGATGGTGCAATGAATCCTCTCCCAACCCTATTGATGTGAGGGAAAGGGTAGAATGCTCGTCACCAAAAGAAAGAAACAACTCAGAAATAAATGAGGTGGAGGAGCAGAAAGATCATCAAATCCTGCTAACCATGAAGGCAAATGAGACAGCTTTCCTAATAACTAAACTCAGTTTGTAAATCATTTTTCCTTCCTATCCAAAACTAAGGTTTTTTTCTAAAGCAATTCTCATCTTTACATTTTTTAAAAAGATTTTTTATTTATTTCTCTCCCCTTCCATCCCCCCCTCCCCCAGTTGTCTGTTCTCTGTGTCCACTAGCTGTGTGTTCTTCTGTGACCACTTCTATCCTTATCAGTGGCACCGGGAATCTGTGTTTCTTTCTGTTGCATCATCTTGTGTCAGCTCTCCGTTTCTGTGGCGCCACTCTTGGGCAGGCTGCACTTTCATTCGCGCTGGGCGGCTCTCCTTATGGGGCGCACTCGTTGCGCATGGGGCTCCCCTATATAGGGGATACCCCTGTGTGGCACGGCACTCCCTGCGCGTATCAGCACTGTGCATGGCCAGCTCCACATGGGTCAAGGAGGCCTGGGGTTTGAATTGCGAACCTCCCATGTGGTAGGCGGATGCCCTATCCATTGGGCCAAGATGACTGGCTTTTTCATTTCTGCAAAGAAAGTTGCTGGAATCTTGATTGAGATTGCATTGGATATGTAAACTGCTTTGGGTAGAACTGGCAGCTTACCAATATTTAGTCTTCCAATCCGTGAACATGGAATGCCCTTCCATTTATTTAGGTCTTCTTTGTCTTAAATTTCTCTCAGTAATGTTTCATAGTTTTTCATTATTTATCTCTTTCATCCTTGGTTAAATTTATCCCTAGATATGACTGTTTAGTAGTTATTTTAAATGGAACTTTTTTTTCCTGATATCATCTTCAAATTGTTCATTACTAGTATACAGAAAAACTACCGATTTTGGGGTGTTGATCTTGTAACCTGATACTTTTCTAAATTCATTTATTAGCTCTAGCAGCTGTCTTGTGACTTTTTCAGGAATTTCTATATATAGAATCATGTTCTACTTTTTGTTTTCCAATTTGGGTGCCTTTCATTTCTTTTTACTGCCTAAATGCTCTGGTTAGAACTGCCACTTACAATATTGAATAACAGTGGTAAGAGTGGACATCCATGTGTTGTTCCTAATCTTGGGGGGAAAGCTTTCAGTCTTTTACCATTGAGCATGACGTTAACTGTGAGTTTTTCATATATGCCCTTTATTATGTTGAGGAAATTTCCTTCTATTCCTAGTTTTCTGATTTTTTTTTTTCAAGAAAAGGTGCTGGATTTTGTTAAATGCCTTTTCTGCATCAAATCAGATGAATATGCATTTTTCCCCTTCATTTTATTAATATCATTTATGCCATTACTTGATTTTCTTATACTGAACTGCCCTGGGTTTAATCCCACCTGACCATGGAATATAACTCTTTTAATGTGCTGCTGGATTTAGTTTGCTAATATTTTGTTTGGATTTCTGCATTTATATTCATGAGGGATATTGTTCTAAAATTTTCTTTTCTTGTGGTATTTTTATCTTGCTTTGATATTTAAGTATCCCTTTTATCTTTCATGTTTATCTAATTGTTTTTTCAGTTCACAATTCAGTTACTCTTTGCTTCAGCTTCTAATAGAAATTTTCTCACCAACCTTCAACCCCCACTAATAATGTTTCAAGACTTTACATATCAGTCAGTTGCCCAGTTTCAAAGCCAGTGCCTTATGGTTAAGTTTTTGTTATGGTGGCACCCTACTTCAAGACAGCAATTTCTGTTAAAGTCATCTATTGCTATTAAACAAATTACTGCAAAATTCGGTGGCTTAAAGTAACAACAATCCCTTACTTTGATCACAATTCTGAAATCAGGGCAGGACTTTGTGGAAATACCTTCTTTCTGTTCCATGTGCTGTCTGCTAGAACTGAAATGTACAGATAACATTCTCATTCACATGTTTGATGCCTCAGCTAGGATGAGTGAAATAGGTCGGTGCTGTTAGGGCATGTCTTTCCATCCTTCCCTCCATTACTTCCTCTTCCTCCCATCCATCACATCCTCTTCCTCCCTCCCTATCTCTCTCTCTTTTTTCTGTTTCCTCTCTCTCCCACCTCTCTCTATCTCTTTCTCTTTTCCCCTTTCTCCATTCTTCCCTCCTCTATATAGCCTCTTTATATTTTCAACCTTGATGGATTGGACTTCATCACAGCATAGAGTCTCAGGTCAATTTTTTCCAACATGCAAAAGCAGAAACTGTAGGTTTTCTTAATGTCTTAGCTCAAAGTCCCAG
Organism: Dasypus novemcinctus; assembly: GCF_030445035.2. Classification (NCBI taxonomy): domain Eukaryota; kingdom Metazoa; phylum Chordata; class Mammalia; order Cingulata; family Dasypodidae; genus Dasypus; species Dasypus novemcinctus. The sequence continues at coordinate 58,689,660 of NC_080684.1, forward strand.
AGAGTCCCTTCCATAGCCCTTTTTTGGTAGAAGCAGCTATGTGGAATGGGAGATACTGTTGTGGTCACCTTTAGAAATGCAATCTATCACACATATAAAGCTTAAAATGAAGTGTAAAATTTATTCCCTTAATAGGCCCTCTAGGATCCAACTCTTGCTTTCTTCTCATTTCTTTCCCAAGAAAGAAATATTTACAATTCATTGCTTCAGAAATATTTACAATTCTTTAAAAGCACTAATCCAGGACTTATATATATGCTACCCTCCCTCTGCTTGAAAACTCTCAATGCTTGGTTAACATCTACTCATCAAACAGGACTACAGGGTGTTGCAAAGGCATCAGAAGATTAACAAAGATGGATTTAAAAGTACTTACTAATCTAAGAAATGTGTGATTCTAATGCTTAATTCTATAGGAGAATTACTTACTTTTGGCTGATAATTATAAACAAAGTCTCTTAGGATTAATGATAGAACAAGAAAATATAAGATCCTTGACTAGTCTAATATTGACCTTAATAAACCATGTAATCAGGATGAGGGGAAAGATGGTAGCAGAGTAAGGAGCTCCAAGAGTCAGCTTGTCCTACAGGGCAGTTAGTAAGCACCCAGAGCTACCTTAAAGCACCTGTTTGAGGAGCCCAAGAGATTAGAAGAGCATCCTGCAATACCCTTGAAAGAATGAAAGGAGGACACTGCCCATCTGTACTGAAGATTCATGAGTAGAGCGCTCCATGCCATGGAGGCCAGTGCCTGTCTACCACTGGCAGCACTGTCACCTTGGGAGCTATTCCATGGCTGGAGTTGGAAATGCCATTTCCCAAAAACTGGGGAGGAAGAGATGGTCAGGCAGCAACTTCAGCTACTGGTTAGTAAATTCAGCTGGCTAAAGTATAACCAACCCTAAGAACCACTAAAATTTGAACCTGTACAAGTTGGAAAAAGTAGCTTCCATTCTAACTCCACCCCAGGCATGAGGGGAAGCAGGTCTGACTGAAAATCACAATGATGGTAAGAACCAGCTTCTTTCCACCTAGACTGGATTGCAGCCCTAGCCTAGGCATAATAAATGAAATTAAAATTACACTGGAGGCATTTAACAGCAGATTTAAGGAGGGAGACAAAAGGATCAGTGACCTTGAAGACATGGCCTCTGAAAGCAAATATACAAAAGAACAGAAAAAGAACAGAAAAAAATTGAACAGGGTCACCAGAAAGAAATAACAATCATAAATGTACATCTACCTAATCAAGATGCCCCAAATTATATGAGGCAAACACTGGCAAAACTGAAAGGAGAAATAGATGTCTCTATAATAAACTGGAGATGTCAATACACCACTCTCGGCACTGGATAGAACATCTGGGCAGAGGATCAATAAAGAAACAGCAAACTTGAATAATATGATAAATGGAATAAACCTAATAGACATATACATATACAGAACACTGTATTCCAAAACAGGAGGATATACCTTTTTCTCAAGTGCTTATGGATTTTTCTCTAGGATAGAACATATGGTGGGTCATGAAGCAGATCTCAATAAACTCAACAAGATCAAAAGGATACAAAGCACTTCTGTGATCATAAAGGTTAAAGTTGGAAATCAACAAGCGGTAGAAAAAGAGAAAATTCACAAATACATGGAAATTAAACAACACACTCTTAAATAATCAGTGGGTCAAAGAAGAAATTGCAAGAGAAATCAAAAAATATCTCTAGACAAATGAAAATGAGAACACAACATATCAGAAACTATGAGATGCAGCAAAGTCAGTTCTGAGAGGGAAGTTTATAGCCCTCAATGTTTACATTAAAAAAGAAAGAAAGAAAATGAATGACTTAAACAAACAGTTGGAGGAATTAGAAAAAGAACAGCAAAGTATTCTTAAAGCAAGCAGAAGGAATGAAATAACAAAGATAAAGCAGAAATAAATGAAATCAAGGACAAAAAAACCATAGACAGAATTAACAAAACCAAAAGTTGGTTCTTAGAGAAGATTAACAAAATGCACAAGCCCTTACTAGATGATGAAAGAAAAAGAGAGAGTAAAGGCAAATAAATGAAATAAAAACTGAAAACGGGGACATTACTATTGACTCCACAGAAATAAAAGCGATTGTAAGAGGATGTTATGAACAACTGTATGTCAACAAACTAGACAATGTAAACGAAATGGAAAAATTAATGTATGAACAACCTACATTAACCCTAGAAGAGGAGAAGACCTCAGCAAACCAAACACAAGAGATTGAAATAGTCTTCAAACAACTCCCCTAAAAGAAAAGCCCAGGAGCAGATGGTTTCATAGGTAACTACTACCAAGCATTCAAAGAAGATTTAATACTAATCCTACTCAAACTCTTCCAAAAAAGTGGACAAGAAGGAATGCTACCAAACTCATTTTATAAAGCCAATATCACCCTAATACCAAAGCCAGATAAAGATATTACAGAAAAAAAAATTTACAGACTCATTTCCTTAATGAATATAGATATAAAAATCCTCAACAAAGTACATGCTAATTGAATATAACACATTAAAAGGATTATATATCATGTTCAAGTGGGTTATATACCAGGCATGCATAGGTGGTTCAACACAAGAAAACCAATCAGTGTAATATACCACATTAATAAATCAAACAAGAAAAACCACATGATTCTATCAGTTGATGCAGAAAAGGCATTTGATGAAATACAGCATCCTTTCTTGATAAAAATACTACAGAAGATAGGATTTGAAGGAAACTTTCTCAACATGATAAAACCAATATATGAAAAAGACACAGCTAATATCATACATGATGGTGAGACTGAAATCTTGCCCACTGAGATCAAGAACAAGACAAGGATGCCCGCTGTTACCACGGGTGTTCAATATAGTACTAGAGGTTCTATCTAGAACAATCAGGCAAGATAAAGAAATAAAAGGTATCCAAACTGGATATTTGCAGATGATACGATCCAATATCTGGAAAATACCAAAAAATCTACAACAAAGCTGATAAAGCTAATAAATGACTTCACCAGTGTGGCCAGATACAAGATTAATATGCAAAAATGAGTAGTGGTTCTATACACTAGTAATGTGCAATCTGAGGAGGAAGCCAGGGAAAAAATTCCATTTACAGTAATGACTACAAGAATCAAATATTTAGGAATAAACTTACCAAATATTTAGGACATAAAATACTTGTATTCAGAAAAAGACAATGCTTTGCTAAAAAATTTTAAAAGGCCTAAATAAATAGAAGAACATTCTGTATTCATGGATTGGAAGATTAAATATCATTAAGATTTCAATTCTACCTGAATTGATATACAAGTTCAATGCAATCCAGATAAAAATTGCACCAGCATTTTTTAATAAATGGAAAACACAAATATCAAGTTTATTTGGAAGGGTAAGGGATCCCAAAAAGCCAGAAACATCTTAAAAAGAGCAAAGTAGAGGACTCTTACTTCTGGATTTTAAATCAGATTACCTAACTATAGTAGTTAAAAGCGTATGGGACGGATATAAAGATAAACACATAGACCAATGGAACAGAATTGATGGTTCAGAAACAGACCCTCACATCTATGGTCAAGTGACTGTGTGTGTATGAATTTTTTTTTATAAAACTCTGTAATTACTTTGTAGGCTCTCAGGAGGACCTAGTGGGTTGCTAGAGAATTTTCTGTCCTCCCCACCAAAACACAAAATGCCCTTGGAAATTTAAGAACAAAAAGATCATGTCTTGAATACATAGATCATTATTCAATTTACAAAGTATTTACACAGTTGATAACTTATATTGATTCCCATAAGAGAGACACAGTACATATTATCCCCACTTTTTAGATGAGGAAGCTCAGGTACTGAGAGTTTAAATTATTTACTAAATCCTTCTTCTACAGCAGAACTGTAACTTGAGCCTTAGTATTCTTTTCAACAAAATTTGTGTTCATTTCATTGCACCTTGATGCCTATTTCGGGCTCATTTTTCTTTGTAATATCCCAAAACTTCTTCTTCCCCATGGTTTATTTAATTTCAAATGTCCAACTGACATCACTGGTCTTTGTTCTAACTTAGATTAAAACAATATGCAATCCTTATTTATTCCTGGATACATTTTTCAACTTGCTTTACATTGCATTTGTGGAGGGGGTATTTAAACACCTTGCATTGTTTTGAAATATTTTTAATAAACTATGAAAGAACACTGTCAAAATATTACTACTAACTATAACCAATAACTTACATTTGGTCTATTTTACTCCCAATCCACTCAATTATTAATACCTTGTTTTACTATTATATATTTGTTATAGTTCATGAGAGAATGTTCTCATATTTGTTGTTAACACATTTCATCTTCCACCACAGGATTCCCTATGTTATACAGTGCCATGCTTTTCACAATCCGTTCAGAGTATACACTCAGTGGCCCTCATTTTCATCATAGAGTTGTGCTGTCATCACCTAGTCAACCCTAAAACATTTTCATCATTTATGGTTATATTTTTAAAAAATCCATTTTAACAAATTCTGTCTTCCACATCTTCCCTACTGTGTGTCCTTCTCTATATTGATCAGGTATGGAGGAATGTGAGATTTTCTGCATCCTTGTGGGTGATCTGTGAACCAAGGCTGGCCTCTTCCCCAGAACACTGGTTCTTTATGGCAAATGGGTTGGATAGAAGTCAAGTGATCTTTAAGCCTGTCAAACCCAACCAGCTGGGGCAAGAGTGTTCAACAAACGCTGCTGGGAAAATTGGATATCCATATCGAAAAGAAAGAAAAAGGACCCCCTCACACCTTATACTAAAATACACACTAAATGGATCAAAGACCTAAATATAAAAGTTAGAACCATAAAGCTCCTAGAAAAAAATGTAGAGAAACATCTTCAAAACCTGGTGGTACAAGGTGGATTCTTAAACCTTACACCAAAAGCACAAGCAGCATAAGACCGTTTTAGATACTGCAATTTAATTTTTCTTTATTTTTCTAAATTAGTATGTATTCTATATCTAACCTTTAAACCTTGATCACGATATTCCATTTTACTATTAATGGAACTTTGCAATATATTAGGCTTCATTTTTTAAAAAGTTTTGGACCAGCACAAGCTTCAACTACGGCAGGGGAGGAACACTGATGTGGGGTGTTATTGATGGGGGGCACATGGTTGGGAAGGAGTTCTCCAGGGCATGTATACAGGGTATATAAAAATGTTTGGATATTTTCATAGTAGTTACAGTTAAAAACAACAACTGAGGGAGTGCTGAGTTCCTAGCCTGGGGACCTCTATCACATTCCCCAATGGAACAGCAACAATCCCCCAATGGCAACAGCAAAGACCAAGAAAGGATTTTCCAACAATGAGCCCTTGATACTGATTACTATGCTTAGGAGCCTGTGCGCCAGAAATATGAACTAGGCCTAGAGCTGCAGGGTGCCTAAGAGTTACCTCCTGAGAGCCTCCATGTTGCTCAAATGTAGCCACTCTCTAAGCCAAACTCAGCATGTAAATGCATTACCTTCCCCCCAGAGTGGGAAGGTAAAAACTCCCAGGGATGAGCCTCCCTGGCACCAAGGGATTACTACCAAGCACCAGCTAATGATATAACTAGAAAAAGACCTTGAATATAAGGGTCAACTCAGACCAGCAGAATATCTCAGCCTACATGTAATATCAGGTGTTAAAAATTGGTTTTTGACCTTGAATAAAAGGGGAAAATGGAAAGGACAAATGAATTTATATGGCTATGAGTCTCCAAAAAAGAGTCGGGAGGTCTTCAGAGGGATCACCCTCATGCACACCTCAGCACGGTTGCAGAGACAGCCAAAGTAGATACAACCCCAGGTACTGGTTCTCCTGAGGGATACAGAGACCCACAGGTTCTATGGTCATGGCAGATGGCTCTGGAGTTCAGTGCCATGTCAGTTGGCCCTACTTTGGAGTTTGTGTTCCTGAGTGTGATGGAGTTGGACTCAGATGTGACCTTTCTACACATGCCTCTTCTGTCACTTTTACTGGATCTGTGGTTGGCGCTGGGGTTGGTGTATACTCAGGAGACCTGGATCTCTGGACTGTCCATGTAAAAGCCAGGCCCTGAGCCTCGGCAGACTTGAAACTCTTACCCTCTGGTTTATTAGACTTACCCTGGCCAGTGAACAGGGAGGTGAAGAAGGTCAACCAACACACCAGGGAGCCAAGAGTGCCTATAACTGCAAGCAGGAGAACTGCATCCATCATACGTATGGAATCTAAGCCCCCTATCGATATAGAGATAGAGTAGACATAACCATCCCAGGGTCCACAGAATGGAGGAATAGAGTATGGATTAGAGTGGACTTACTGATATTCTACTATGGAACTATTGTGATTAGTAATGGAAGAAATTGTAGCATTGATGTGGAGAAAGTAGCCATGGTAGCTACTGAGGGTAGGGAAAGGGAAAAAGAGACATGATGTGGGGGCACTTTTAAGACTTGGAGTTGTCCTGGGTGGTACTGCAGGGACAGATGCTGGACATTGTATGTCCTGCCATGGCCCACTAGGTGGATGAGGAGACTGTAAACTACAATATAAACCATGATCCATGTGGTGCAGCAGTGCTCCAAAACGTATTCACCAAATGCAATGAATGTTCCACGATAATGAAAGAGGTTGTTGAGGTGGGAGGAGTGGGGTGAGGGGGGTGGGAGGGTATATGGGGACCTCTTATATTTTTTAATGTAACATTAAAAAAAAAAAGAAAAAAAAAGAATTGAAAAAAATAAATAAAAGTCACCAGTCACACATGTGAAAAAATAAAAAAACATGGATAAATGGGCCTCCTCAAACTTAAACACTTTTGTGATTCAAAGGACTTCATCAAGACAGTGAAATGGCAGCCCACTCAATGGGAGAAAATATTTGGAAACCACACATCTGATAAGGGTTTGATTTTCATTCTATATAAAGAGATCATATAATTCAACAAGAAAAGAGCAAACAATGCAATTTAAAAATGGGCAAATGACTTAAACAGACATTATCCAAAGAGGAAATACAAATGGCCAAAAAGCATATGAAAAAATGTTAAATATCACTAGCTATTAGGGAAATGCAAATCAAAACAACAGTGAAATATCATCTCACACCTTAAAGAATGGTCATTATTAATAAAAGAGAAAACTACAAGCCCTGGAGAGGATGTGGAAAAATAGAACACTCCTTCACTGATGAGGAGAATATAAAATGGTGCAGCCTTTGTGGAAGACAGTTTGGTAGTTCCTCAGGAAGCTAAATATAGAACTGCAATGTGATCCAGCATTTCCTCTGCTGGGAATATATTCAGAAGAACTGAAAACTGTGACGCCAACAGACATTTGCACATCGATGTTCATAGCAGCATTATTCACAATCGCCAAAAGATTGTAACAACCCAAATGTCCATTAACTGATGAATGGACAAACAAAATGTGGTATGTACATACAATAGAATACTATGTTGCTGTAAGAAATGAAATTGGGACACATATGATAACATGGATAAACCTTGGAGATGTTATGTTAAGTGAAATAAGCCAGACACAAAAGGACAAATTGCATGGTCTCACTAAAGTGAACTAAATATGAAGAATAAACACAGGAAGTTAAAATCTAAAGTATAGGTTATTAAGAGATAAGAGGAGGGCTCAGAAGGGGTACTGATGCTTAATGTATATAGTAGTCTAAATTAACTTGACTGTAAAAGTGTAGAAATGGATAGAGCTGATGTAACATAATAACTAGAACTAATGCAGGTGGTTTATAAGTGAGATTGTGGCTGAAAGAGGTACTATAGGGATAAACGTCAATTGGAAAAAAGTTAGAGAATAATCTAGGGATTAATAACAGTGATCCTCAGTCTTGACATTTTCTGTGAGATGGCAATGCACATGGCAGCCTTTTCTCTCAGTTCATTTGACTTCCAGCTTCTTTTTGCCCCCTCAGGCTTCTCTCCGGACAACTTTACTAAGATTAAGATCATCTTGATTCAGTTAGGCCACACCTTAACTGAAGTAAACTCATCAAAAGGATCTATTTACAATGGGTTCACATCCACAGAAATGGGCTGAGATTAAGAACATGTTATACTGGGGTACATAGTTCTAAGTCACCACAGAAGGACAAGGCCCAAAGCTATTTGCTTTGAAGACAGAGGTAGAGGACAACCAGCCAAGGGAGTAGGTGGCGTCTAGAAGCTAGAAAAGGCAAAGAAACAAATTCTACCCTAGAACCTCTGGAAGGAATGCAGCCTTGTCAAGAACTACACCTTGATTTTAGCCCAGTGAGATCCACTTTGGAATTCTGACATCCTGAACAGTAATATAAAAAAATTATACTGTTTAAGCTACTAAGTTTGTGGTTGTTTGTTATAGCAACTAGTTAGGAAACTAATATACTACCCCTTGCCATGTGACTTGCAGTACCTGCATGTAAAATAGCTGCAGCAAGCCTCTAAATATCAGCATTTAACATGAATGAGAAATAAATATTTTTGTTGTAAAAAGAAAAACCATGTAATCAACTGATAATTCCTTAAATATAAAACAATCTTCAAACTCTTACTCCCTAATTCTCACTGAAATGTGTAATATATACATACAGATTATGGAATCTGGAATTTATGCTCTCAATTATTGGTTTCCACTTGTAGGTCCAAATGTTGCTACATAAGATACACTTAGAGAGCTTTATAAAAGCAGTTTACTGAGCTTCACCCTAGAGATTCCGATGGTTGGAATAGAATCTGTATCTAAGCAAGCTCTCAGATAATTCCCAGACGCAGCCAGACTTCGGAGCTCTAGGCAACAGTAAGCCTTTTTAGAATGGGAATAACATAAATGCAGGCTTCTAGCTGGTTCTTCAGTTACAAGTTTGAATAATAAAATGTAGTAATTTCATTTACAATTTGCAAATTCCCCTTAATTCATATTATTTCCCTCAGAGATCTAAATCATAGGATTTCTGAATTCTCTGATCACATTTATCTATAAGAATCCCAAATCTATCATAATCTCACCTTGACACATAACAAAAAATATCTGTTTATTAAGAAAAGATCAGAAGGCAAGATACTAATATAAATTATAAGGCTGAGCACTGTATGCTGCAGGTGTGAAATAATGAGGACCTAATCCAAGAATGAAAACATAGAGAGAAATCAGAGATTTCTGCAACCTTAGTGTAGACAAAGATTTCCTTAATAGGAAAATACAAATGCCTGAATCATGAGAGAGAAAAAATGGCCATATTGAGTTTCATCAAAATTAAAAATTTCTCTTTGACAGAAACTATTAGGACAATGAAAAGTCATGCCAAGGCTGGAAGAAAATACAATACACATAACAAAGAATGAATTGGAATATAAAGAATTTTTAAAACTCAGTAAGAGGACAAACAGCTCTCTTTTTAATATTGGTCAAAAAATTTGAACTGACACTTCACAAAAGAAGATATAAAAATGGTCAATTAATACATGAAAAGATGCTTAACATAAATCATCTGAGAAATACAAATTAAAACCATAATGCAGTACCACTACATATTCTCTAGAATGGCTAAAACAGAAAAAGGTCAAGGATGCAGAATAATTTGAACTCTCATATACTGCTAATAGGAACAGTTTGGTAGTGTAATACATACACTCACCACATGACTCAGCAATTCCACTCCTAGGCCATAAGAAATTAAAAAATATGTCCACTTTGTACTCAATGGGGTTATATCAAAAGATAGAGGAGCCAGGGTTAAAACTTGGAAAACTGAACCTCAAAACATATAATGACTAAATCAATTAAAACAAATAAACAAGGAGGAGTGGGTGTAGCTCAGTGGTTTAACGCCTACTTCCCTTGTACAAGGTCCTAGATACAGTCCCAGGTACCTTCAAAAAGCAAACAAACACACAAACAAAAGACAAGCTCTGGAGCCATATCTTGGCTCAAATTCTAACTCTATCAACTCTATCTAACTCTATCAACTCACTGTATGAAATTGGGCAAAAATATTACCCTTACCAAGTCCTCATTTCCTTATTTGTAAAATTGGGATAATAATGATGCATACATTATAAGATCACTATAAATATTCCATGTAAAAGCACTTAGAGACATAAGGAACCCGTAAACGTCAGTCATTATTACTACTAATAAGCTTTCAGAACTCTTTAATCATTTCGATTCACAGGCTGAAATTACTGAACAAGAGGACTTGCAATATGGTAGACATATCAAAGAGGTTTCCTAGGTGTTTGTTTATCTCCTGCAGCAGCTTATATTCATGATAACCAATAATAAGTGGGTATATATTATTTCAAACAGACCTCTGACACCTGAAAATTGAGTATGGAATTTTAGTAGATAAACCAGAAGGAGATATTTTTCTCTATAAAAAGACAGCACATTGCCTTTAACAAAGAAGTACATTCAATTTGTGATTAACTCCCCAAATATTAATTTATCTGTAACTTACCCAGGAACAGGTAGGTGCAAATCAAGCTATAACTAATGCTGTGGCTGCTTTAAATGGGAAATTAGGAGTATTGCACATGGTCCGTCCATACCAAAAGAAGTTCTAAATGAGCCTCTGGAAGATCCTGAAGTACAGTAAAGGCTGAAATATCTGCCTTTGACCCAATATAGAATTATTTCTAATTTAAAGTAATAATTATACCACTATTAATTTATTATTATTATTATTGCATCAGCTAATAAGAGTGGTTGTCATCTCCCAGGCCCTGTACTAACTTCTTTATACAAACTGGCCCATTTTTAAATCTAATAAAAATCTCATGTAATACTATTCTTGTCTTCATCTTATCAATGACTGAGACATAATGAATACATAAAAATGCATGAGTTCTTCATCATATTTTAAAAAATTAGCAGAGCATGTATGCTTCCGTGGTTGAGCACCTGCTTTGCATGTACGAGGTTCTGGGTTCAATCACCAGTACCTCTTAAAAAATGAAAAAAATAATAATAAAAATTAGAAGGTCAAAAAGTTATTTGTCAACAATGGAAAAAGACTTTACAACACCTCTTTAATTTACAAATTGGTATTTATTAGGAATAGATAACAATTTATCCTGCCTTGCTAGTCAGAATTTATTTCAAGTTTTATCAAGTAGCCCTAAATTGTTGAAGAATTCTTCGTTGAAACAGTACCAAATGTAGAAAGAATGACAGAATTAGAAAATCAGCATTTTTCAAACCCTAATCATGTAACTGATTCAGTCAATGATCATCAAATGACACTTATATCTTTATATGAAAATTTGAAGGGAACAGAATATTTGCAGGATGCCAAATATGTCACCTCCATCTTATTTTCAGGTCATAAAAGTGAAAAGATATATCTTCCAATGAAGAGGATGATACTGTCATCACCTCAACCCACTGACAAATCTCAACATTGCTAATAGTGGGAATGTCAGATATTAAGTGATTTCTAATGTGATGCAATACAAATTACTACACATCCCCTACAAAGTAGTCTTGTCAAAAATGTCCAACCTGCGTTTAATCAAGCCTTTACATCTAACTCCAGTTTACTGAAAATATTGAAGACAAAGGAACAAATGAAACAATGCTAAAAGGAAGCAATCAAATTCAAAGTTAAATTCTCTATAGGATACTGATCCAGTTGCTTTAAAAAGCCAAATGCAAAAGGGAAAACAACGATTCTTTAAGATTAAAGAAACCAAATTCAGCATAACAAACAAATACAATGTTATGATCCTTATTTGGATCCTGACTTCAACACGTCTACTATAAAAAGGCTGGGGAAATTTTTATGGAGTAGGTAATAAGATATGTTAAGTAATTACCATAATTTTTGTTGATGGAATAAAAGTTTTGTGCTTATATAAGAAAATATCCTAATTTTATAGATGTATTAAGTATTTAAGGGTAAAATATCATGAGTCTATAATTTACTTTAAATACTCCAGCCCCCTTGCCAAATAAATGAGACAAATACTGCAAGAGGTCAATCATTTCTTAAATCTACTAATAAATAGGTAAGTTAGAGTTAATTGTACTATTCTTTTGACTTCCCTGTATGGCTGAAAATGTTCCTAATAAAAAGATAAACAAGGGTGGGTTAATTATCAGTAACTAATGCTTCTGTTACTTGATCCAGATTCAAATTAAAGAACCCCACCAAAATATTCTAGTACGCAGATACATGAATCAGAAGAACTATATCCATCAAAGTCAAAATTCTGGAGCAAAGAATAAGAAAAAACAGATAAGCTGCATCCTTTCAGAGTTTTGTCTTAATGCAGCCTATTTCTATCAGTGTATAACATATATCCATTTTTAGGTCTTCGAAACTCAAAATTTGGCAACAAAAATGCTAACTTTCCAAAAACATATTTAACAACTAAACAGTAAATGCTAACATAGAAATTTATTCATCTTGTTACATAAAGTTTGTACAATTCATACAATGCTATAGAAAAATGTTCCATCTAACACATGCCTAGAAAAACATCTTCCACAGAAATAAAGTAAAAGATGACCATGTAACTTACCATTTACCAATTAACACTTATCTAAAAGGAAATAACTAAAGCCAAATTTCAAAGGATAATTCATAAAGTAACAATACCTAAACCTGACTAATCACCAAACAGTATAAGATGTTAGTCCAGACTCTAAATTTAATTTTTAAAAATACTTGATAACTTAAAGGTATATTAGCTTTCAAAAATCAAATTTAAGTTCTCAGTTTTAAAAGTAGAAGTCCTTCTATCGAAGCTATCAGTAGTATCAGCAGAGAGACTTCAAAGTATTTGATTAAATAAACTTTAGTTGAGAAGCAGAATCTAATATACAAAACTGATCTATTATGAATGAGAAAAAAGTGACACCAAACAGTAGTAATTATTACAATTCTTCACTACCACAAATACATAGTAAAAGAATGCCAGTTTTGCTTAAAAATGTTCTTGATGAAGTAGTAAAAATTAATAAACTTGACCTTTGAGTTTACGATCAATTTTTAATATTCTGTGTGACAAAATGAGAAGTACACATAAAACACTTTTCTGTATTATACTAAAAAATGTTTCAGTACTTGGAGGATCTGCATAACTCAATGAACCAGCATTTTCCAAATGAGTAATGTATGATGTTACAAAATCATGTATGAGTAAGAGAGCCATTCAAAGTTCAAGATAGACCAGTGGATTTTAATTTAACAAAGTATGAAAAATTCACTGATATGGTTTCAGAGTCCATATTGCAGCTAATATTTAAGCATCAAAGAATAATATCCACAATTATATATAAACGCTATTAATATAATCCTTTCTTTTCTAACTACTTACATGTGTGATACCAGATTTTATTTAAATACTTCAATCAAATCATATCACAACAGACTGAGAAGCAGATATGAAAATCTAGGTGTCTTCTACTAACCAAACATTAAAGAGAATTCACAAAAATGTAAAACAGTAGTTCTCCACCAAAGAAGATTTTGTCCTGCAATGGGCATTTGGCAATGCCTGGAGCATTCCTAATTGTCACGACTTGGGGGACGGGGTAGGGTGCTATTGGTATCTAGTAGGGCAGAGGCCAGGGATGCTGTTAAATATGCTTCAATGCACTGTACAGCCCCCTACAACAAAGAATTATCTGACCCAAAATGTCAACAGTCCATAGGATGAGAAACTGTGAGGTAAAAAACGATTACACTCTTCTCATTCAATTTATTATTTTTTCTGAAAACTTATTTTTTATAAGAAATGTTATTTATGTTAAGATGTAATAGTTTCTTGTTATTTTAAAATGTGCTCATTTCAAGAAGGTTACAGCTGTCAAAAAACAAAACTAAACAAAAAATCTATAAACCAAATCGTTAAAGCAGAAAAAGGTATGAGAGATAAAAAATATAAAACCTACCCCACAGCCTGTCAAAAAAAAAAACGGTTAAAAACCACAATGTCTCAATGTCTTACCCTGGCTATGAGGACTTGCTGGACTAAGAGACGGCTGATGCAAATCTTTGGTTGGTGTTGGATAGGCTTCTTTGCCTTGTCGCTGACTCATTTTTCCTGGTGTCAGAAGTTGAGATTCGTCACTGTTTGCTACAACAGCTCAAGAGAAGACGAGAAGAAGAATTAGTACTAATGTCATAGATATACATAGTTGAATAACTAATACCAGAAAAAAAATTATGATTGAAATGAACTCAATGGTTATGTTCATTTTACCACCTTACTATTTTAATAAATTTGCGTAACTGCTTTGTTTTCTTTGAATTTTGGTTTGCTATCAGTCCTAGAGGAATTGATAATCATGTGTGCATCAAATATCCAAATTACAGGCATTATTAAAATGGAAATACCATATCCAACTGATAACGAATGGTGTCATGAGATTATGCACCTTTTATTGTGCTATCAACTCTTTACATTTGCCAATAGAACAATAAGCAAAAGACACAAGCATTTCATAGAAGAAACACAAATCATCAATAAACATATGAAAACATACTGAACCTCATTAGTAATAAGAAAAACACAAATTAATAAGAGTATAAATAATATTTCATATTCACTAGAATTTCTACTCTAATTTTCATGGAAAGTAGGTATGACTCCTGTTTTAGAGATGGGAAAACTTGAAGTTCAGAGATCGCCTTGCCTAAGATTAAGTAGCCAGTAAATAATATAAAGATTCTAACTCAGAACGATTTGGTTCCAAAGTCTGACCTTGTCAACATTTTCTGCTAAATAATCAGTTTAAACAGTGTTTTAAGGAAGCCTCTCTTCCATTTGGCCAATTACTAAAAGAGAAAAACACTCATTGAAGGAATGGGGCAAATTGTGAGCAAGTCCATAGTGTCCTAGGATCTCCACAGTCTTTCATTTTATGTCTCTGTGCATTCAGTCTACAAAAACTTTCGCTTTTAAGATCAGACCCTTGTTAACTTTTTGGGCCATGGGTTTTATTGTAAATATAATGGAAAGCCATTGAAGAGATTTCTGCATGATGCAAATCTGATTTACAGTTTAAAAAGACTGTTCTGGCTTCTGCGTAAAGAATGAGCTCTTCTTCACAAGCCAGAAGGAGGAAGGTAAGCTGTGAGACCAGGTAGAACTCTCCTACTGTGGTCCAAGGGAGAGGTAACAGGGGCTTGGATGATGGTCGTAGTTGTGCAAGTGGGGAGAAGCAGTAGGATTTCAGATAAATTTTGAAGGTGGAGCCTAAAGATCTCACAAATGAATTGGATGTAAGTAGTGAGAGAAAGAGAAAAGTCAAAGAATACATGTAGGTTTTTGGTCTGAGAAAGTAGGGGAATAGTAATTTCTTTTTAAAAAAAAAAGAGAATAAGTGAATCAAGAGTTATATTCTGGATAAATCTGAGATGCCAGCTAAGTAATAAAGGGACAATTATAAGGCTGGCAACTGCCCAAGAGTTGGAATTCAGGGGGAGATGAAGATATTGGGACTAGAGATATAAATTCAGGAACCATGAATCACAGATATTATTTTTAAGGTAGAAAACTATTGTTTTACTTTTATATATTTACTTAAATAATGAAAGTATTTTTTAAGTTTTACTTTGAAATTTAAGGAGCTAAAATATATTTCTGAAACCTTTAGCATAATGGAAAATATGTTAAAGCAATTTGATTTATAAGGTATTGTGGTAAAAATGTAAATGTGAAGTTCTGGTAGATTAAGTTGCAAAATTAAACTTAGAGTTCTTAGTACACTAAAGGTATTTCATAAAATTTTATTGAATGAATAAATCAACAAACTATATTTTTATGCAACTTGACTACCCAGGAATATATGTTGACTCCTTCAGTTACCAAATCCAAGATTCATGGTAAACTGATTTCTAAAAATAATTATTGAAATTGAAAACATATGATATGGATGGTAAGCAAGACAAACTGACCTAAAGAACAAAGCAGAAAGCTCAGAAACAGACCTTTGCATATGTGGAAGCCTTGATATACAACAGAGGTAGAGAAAGGAAAGTCTTTTCAGTTAATGGTACAAGAACATTGGATTATCCATATTGGAAATAGATATCTACCTCATGCTTCACACAAAGAACAGTTCAATGAAGATTAAAAATAGAAATGTAAAAAGAAAACTTGAGAACTTTTAGAGGAAAATATAAGAGGATAATCTTTATAAACTTGGGGTAAGGACTGATTCCTTTAAAAAGGTATAACTAGGCATTAACCAAAAAAGAAAGAATAAATTCTACTTTATTAAAGAATTCACTAATCAAAAGACACCATAAAGAAACTAAAAAGAAAGGAACAGAACACAGAAGATCTTTGCAACAAAGGATTGGTATCCAGAAATACATTTAAAAAAAAATATATATATATATATGTATATATATATATATAAAATTTATATGGAAAGGTAAGGGACTCCAAATAGCCAAAGCCATCTTGAAAAAGAAGAATGAAGTTGGAGGACTCACACTCACAAATACTAAAACATATTACAAAGCCACAGTAATCAAAGTATCATGGTACTGACACAAGGACAGGCATATAGACCAACAGAATCAAAATGAGAACTCAGAAATCACCCTTCGCATTTATGGCCAACTGCTTTTTCTTAAGATAGCAAAGACTACTCAAGTGAAAAAGAATAATCTCTTCTACAAATGGTGCCGGGAAAACTGGATCTCCATTTGCTAAAAAAGGAAGAAAGGGAGGGAGGGAGGGAGGGAGAGGAAGAAAAAGGAGGACCCTTAGATCACACCAGATATAAAAAGCAACCCAAAATGGATCAAAGACACAAATATAAAAGCCAGGACTATAAAACTCCTAGAAGAAAATGTAGGCAAGCATCATCAGGATCTTGTGTTAGGCAATGGTTTCTTAAGACTTTATACCCAAAGCACAGGAAACAAAAGGAAAAAATAGATAAATGGAACCTTATCATGAAAGTAAAATGACAACCTACACAATGGGATAAAATATTTGGAAAACACATGTGGTAGTTTAATATTATTTATGGACCATCAAGAAAAGAGAAAGATTATGTTTGTAAACTGGTCTGTTCCTCTGGGTGTGATATCCTTTGAATGCATTAGATTCAGCTGACTGAATTGCAATAGATTCAGTTGAAGGTACCTTGATTAAATTACCTGTTAAGATTAGAGCTTGTCAGTAGGGCATGACTTAAGAGTTGAGTCCCTGCCCCCTGGTGGGCTGGTATAAATGGACATTCGCTCAAGAAGACACACAGAAGATACTGGAAGAGAGAGAGCTCCATAGATTCCAGAGGAGAGAAGACTCAAACAGCTAAAGCCCAGAGAGAGATGAGACATTAGCCTGATAGTCTGCAGCTGAACAGCTGAGATAAAGCCTGGAAAGAAACAAGCACTATGTCACACTGATACAGAAAGCCTGAGAGACAAGCCCTATGCCATCCTACAGCTTATATCAGAAGAAGCTGGGCCCATGGAACCTTAAGCATAAGAAGGAGAGACCAGGCAGAGATGGCCCACCATCTTGCTTTAATACATGGTAACAGACTCTGGAGATAAAGCAGACTTGAGTTGGACTCTTTGTAACTGTATGCTTTTACTCCAAATAAATAGCCTTTATAAAAGCCAACAGATTTCTGGTACTTTGCATCAGCACCCCTTTGACTAATACACCACATATCCAAGAAAGGTTTAAAATCCAGAATATATAAAGAAATCCTTCAACTTAACAACAAATAGACAAACAGCCAATTTTTTTTAGATGAGCAAAAGACTTGAATAGATATCTCTACAAAGAATATACTAAAATGGATAGAAAGCACATGAAAAGACACTCAATATCATTAGCCATCAGGGAAATGCAAATCAAAATCACAATGAAATACCATTTCATACCCAGTAGAATGGATACTATTAAAAAGACAAACAATTATAAGTATTGGAGAGGATGTGGAGAAATAGGAATACTCATTCATTACTGGTGGAATGTAAAATGGTGCAGCTACTGTGGAAGACAGTTGGCAGTTTCTGAGAAAGCTAAATATAGAATTACCATATGATCCAGCAATCCCTGGTATATACCCAATAGAATTAAAAGCATAGACTCAAACAGATATTTGCACACTGATGTTCTGAGCAGCAGTATTCACAATTGCCAAAATATGCAAGCAACATAAGTGTTCATCAACTGATAAATGTATAAATGAAATGTGGTGTATACATACAATGGAATATTATTGTAAAAAGGAATGAAAAATTCTGATACATGTGACAACATGGATGAACTTGAAGAATCATGTTAAGTGAAATAAGCCAGACACAAAAGGACAAATATATAATCTCACAGGTATGAAATAATTAGAATAAGCAAACTCATAAAGTCAGAATTTGTAATACAGGTTACCAGGAGACATGATGAGGATAGAGAATGGGATGTTAAGGCTTAAAATGTACAGGGTTCCTATTTGGAACAATGGAAATGTTTTGGTAATGGATGGTGGTGATTGAGCACAACATTGTGAATGTAATTCACAGCACTGAAAAAATACATCTAAATGTGGTTAAAAGGGGAAATGTTAGGTTGTATATATGGTAACATAATAAAAATTGTTTTTTAATCCATGGAACTATACTACATAAGCAGTGAACCCTAAGTTAAACCATGCACTATAGTTAATATAGCTATAAAAATGTGTTTCCATCAATTGTAATAAATGTTCCACCCCAATGCAAGATGCTAATAATAGGGTGGTATATGAGAATTCTGTATTTTATGCAAAAACCCACAACTGCTCTAACAAAGGAAGGAAAAAAAAGCTCTAAAATTCAATTTGGAAAGACCTCATATTCTTTTTTTTTTTTTTTAAGATTTATTTATTTTTCTCCCCTTCCCCACCCCCCCAATCCCAGCTGTCTGTTCTCTGTGTTTATGTGCTGCATCTTCTTTGTCCATTTCTGTTGTTGTCAGTGGCACGGGAATCTGTGTTTCTTTTTGTTGCATCATCTTGATGTGTCAGCTCTCCGTGTGTGCGGCACCGTTCCTTGGCAGGCTGCACTTTCTTTCGCACTGAGCGACTCTCCTTACGGGGCGCACTCCTTGCGTGTGGGGCTCCCATACGCTGGGGACACCCCTGCGTGGCACGGCACTCCTTGCACACATCAACATTGCGCATGGGCCAGCTCCCCATGGAAGACCTCATATTCTGAACTACCATTCTTTAATTTCTGAATTCAGCAACACAATAGAAAAATGGGGCAGGACCTGAACAGTGATTTTTCTGAAGAACAAATACAAATGGCCAGTAAATATATGAAAAGCTGTTCATCCTACTTATTAATTAGGGAAATACAAATCAAAATCATTATGAAATATTTTAGGCTCAGTAGAACTGACAAAAATTAATATGTCTGATAATACTAAGTACAATTAGGAAAGATCAATGAAATATTTTAAACCCTGTTGGTAGAGTATAAATTGATACAAGCACTTTGGGAAACAATTAAGAACCATCTTACAAAACTGAATTCCAGTGCACCCTATAGCCCAATAATTCCACTCTTAGATTTATACTTAAAAAACTCATGTATATAGCAAGAGACAAAAATACTCAGGGAAATGGATGTGGCTCAAGTGGTTGAGTGCCTGCTTCAGTGGGAGGTCCCAGGTTCAGTTCCCAGTGCCTCCTAAAAACAAAAACAAGCAAACAAATGAAAAAATCAACTCAGGGGATTTGATGTGGCTCGTGGTTGAGCACCAGCTTCCCACATACAAGGTCCCAGGTTCAATCCCTGGCCTTCACACCTTTAAAAAAAAAAAATCACAGCTACACTGTTCATAGTAGCAAAAATAAAAATAACCTAAATACTCGTCGATTTAAAATAAAATGGACTGATAAATTGTGGCACATGAATATATGGCATACTATACAGCATTGAAAATGAATCACATATCTGTATGCAACAACATAGCTGAATCTTGGAATTAAAATGTTAAATCTAAATAGAAAATCCTAGGAGATTGCATATATTCTTATGAATATTAAAAACAAAGCATAATATTATGACAATGTTCCTTCATTTGTAACAAATGTGTCACAACAATGTAAAGTGCTGGTGGTAGGATGATACATGGGAATCCTGTACCTGATTTTTTATAAACTTATGACTTCTCTAATTAAAAAACAAACAAAACAAAACTTTGTGATACATACATGATTAAAAAATAAGAACGTATTTTTTTTAAAAAAACAAAGAACGTAAGCAAAAAGTACCAATGATTCATCACTTTTGGGGGGTAGGCATGAAGAAGAGGGAAGAAGGGAAGCAGACTTGGCCCAGTGGATAGGGCATCCATCTACCACATGGGAGATCCACGGTTCAAAGGCCGGGCCTCCTTGACCCGTGTGGTGCTGGCCCACGCGCAGTGCTGATACGCACAAGGAGAGCCGTGCCACTGACAACAGCAGAAGCGGACAAAAAGAACACGAAGCAAATGGACACAGAGAACAGACAATTGTGGGGGTGGGAAGGGGAGAGAAATAAATAAATAATAAATCTTTAAAAAAAGAAGAGGGAAGAAGCACATAGACCAATGTGAGGCATTTCTAATTCAAGTTCTTAAACTGGATAATAGGTTCAACAGGTGGTTACTGTATAATTATGCTTTACAGTTTACATATGCCACATAAATTCTTTAATATGTATCAGAGAGTATAATTAAGGCTTAATTTAAAGTACAGTATAAGAACAAAAACTAACACAGTTAAAGCATACTTCAGTATTCCATCAGTAAGATATATGCCTTAGATTCCTTCAATATAAAAAAGAAAGTACTCAGAGAAGTGCAAATTTGGTTCCAGTCACCACACCAATCTTTCTGTTTGCTTTTTAAATTTTTATTTTCTATCTAATCCATTTTTTTTTTTAAAGATTTATTTATTTATTTAATTTCCCCCCCTCCCCTCGTTGTCTGTTCTTGGTGTCTGTTTGCTGCGTCTTGTTTCTTTGTCCGCTTCTGTTGTCGTCAGCGGCACGGGAAGTGTGGGCGGCGCCATTCCTGGGCAGGCTGCTCTTTCTTTTCACGCTGGGCGGCTTTCCTCACGGGCACACTCCTTGCGCGTGGGGCTCCCCCACGCGGGGGACACCCTTGCGTGGCACGGCACTCCTTGCGCGCATCAGCGCTGCGCATGGCCAGCTCCACACGGGTCAAGGAGGCCCGGGGTTTGAACCACGGACCTCCCATATGGTAGACGGACGCCCTAACCACTGGGCCAAAGTCCGTTTTCCTATCTAATCCATTTTTGATTGAGGTATTACTCTTTAGGATTTTTACAACCTAGTATAGTATAATGAAAAACTTGGTTGGTTTATGTCCTCAGTTCCTAAGGAAGCTCTTAATCTTAGGAATCCCCTATTATAGGGATGTCTTTTGTTTTTTCTTCTTGGTGTGTCCAGGACCACACCTGATAGCTCAAATGCTAAGGAGAGGACAGGGAGGGGCCAGCCACATCAGCATGCAGTCTCAGGATGGGAGCTGGCCACATCAGAAAGACCAGAGGATTAGTAAGGCTGGGGCTTTGAACCCAGTCATCTGGGAGGAAAGGGGAGTCAGCAGATTGAGTTCAACCACATGGACACTGACTCTGTCAATTATGGGTAATGAGACCCCCATATAAACTAAGGATATTTGAAGACCAGAGGAGCTACCTTGATTGAGAAGACACATGGCTGATAGAAGGTTTTGATGACTTTATACCTTGAGAGTGACAGGGTACACAGAAATAGTAATGTATAGAGTACACCTCTTTAGAAAAAAACTAGGAAAGCCTATTATCCTATTGGTTTTCTCTCACCCCATTCATAAATATTAACAAATATACCGTCTAAAAAAATAGTCTCTGTATAATATAAAAATCACTATAAATCCTAAATCACTTATCCAATTGTGAACTACTCTAATGTAAGTTCTAGAAGGAGAGTGGCTTTGGTTTTTTGGTCAGTATTCTCTGGCACATAACAGACTTATAAATACTCATTAACTGACTCAATAGGTAATTGTTGAATAGAAATCTGCCTGATTCCAGTGTAGTTTCTGACACTACAATCAGTTCATATACTATTGAATAAGGTTTTCAGCTACTGAAGGAAACATTACAATGCGCCCTCTGCTGGTCTCCACTTTATAGTGAAAGTAAAGTAATGCACTTTCTATTCATCACATTTCATTCATCTTAAGAATAGTATAAATCACAGTAGAATAATCAATAGTTACATAATATACCAGTGATACACTCTAAATGGAATATAATGCTTTAACTACTATTCTTCACTTTCTGCATTCAACTCATCAAAATAAAATTTGAAGAATTTCACAAGCTTTAATCTCAGGTATTTCCTCCTTAATCTAAATGAATGAATTAAAACTAAGATAAGATGACGTTAAGTGATTTTACTTGGTAGGATACAATATAAATTCATTTCTATTACATATTGTACATTTTTATTTATATTTGCTTAAAGTACGTAACCATAGTAACTTTCCCCCATTTCATGTAAAAATTAGAGACGTCTCCAAGTATAAAACCCAGTTCCTAAAAGAGAACCATTTCAGTTCATATTAAAAATGCAATTCTATTTATGAAGTTCAGCAGTACCATTCAGTTCACCTGAGACAACATCTAAATATATGTGCTAAAGTAATTGAAGAACCCATTATAAATGTCTGCCAAGTATCACAAGGCTGAACAACAAAACATAACAGTGTTTTGGAATGTGTATAGTTTTTTCTATGTTTTAAACAGCTATTATTCTAATAATGCTAGTTGTATAATAAATAATATTTAAAATATTGTGAATTGTTGAAGTTAAGAAAAAAATGAATTTTTGCATATTAACTCACCTCTTTAAAAGAAAAAAACATGACATACATACTGTAATCTGTATTAGGAACCAATAGCAGCCAATTTTGATCAAAGAATTTATCACCTAGAAAAACCCTGGCCATTATCTTACCCAATCACCTTTGACAATTGAGAAAATTGAATCCTAGAGCAGTAAACCAATTGTCAATAGTCATATAACTAGGATAAATAGGAAAACTTCCTAAATCAATATAATTACTTCTATTTCTCTTCAGTAAAATTTAAACTTTTATCTGATATATGATAAAAATTTTAATTATTTGACTTGATTTGAACTCAGCAAATTGATAGGTTCATTCTGAATTTTTGAAAAACAGTAGATGGCACATTGAATTAGAGGTAAAAATAACCATTCTTATTCCTTAGATATTTAAGCTTTTAGCTTCAGCTCTTCACCTATAAAGTAAATGTTTTATTAGATAGTCTCTATAGTTCCTCTCACCTCAGTAATTCTTTGTATGTATGTGTACGTGTGTGTGTATGTGTATATATATGTATATATATATACACACACACATATTTTTAAGAGATATTAAATGTTTTATTTGGGGACACTGAGCTGTTGTATACTTACAAAAAGGAAAAATCAGTTTCAGTTTCTAATTCAGTGGGAGGTATATCCATAATGTACAGTGCTTACATTTTGGGTAAACAGTTATGATTTAAATGGCTGATTTACATATTTAAGGTATTTATTCAATTAAAATGCATCATGTCTACTATTTAATTGCCAAAAACACCACTAACAAGAACTTATAAAGTCAGTCTATATTTTTTAATGCAAAAGCTGTCCCTCCCACAATGATGTGAAACTATCTATTCATGGTTCTAAGTCCTCAGCTGGCCTATAAAGATGCAAGGCACATGTTTTATGCATTGTGTATCTCCAGAGCTAGCAAACGTCTGATTAAAAAAAAAAACAACTGAAATTTGTTGAGATAAACTGGATAAAACTTTAAAAGATACATCTTCTAAATCCCTACGATGAAACATTTTTCACTTACGAAACCCCCAAAGTATTAAAAAAATTCATAACCAGATTATCTATTCCATAAAAATTGTGACTAAAATAAAACATTATTCCTCATTTCCATATGGCAGTGAATTCTTTGCACTATCTCTAGCCTCAAAATAGTCTGATCTAAACCTTATGATGATTATAAAAAGGAATATTATGATTAAGAAGTCCTAAATTACTAATTAAATATTTGGCTGAATAAATACGTCATCTTTAAATTATCAAGATATAAATACACAAACACTGTCTGTCAAGGTTAGAGGACACTGAGAACAGATGGGCACCGAATAACAATTTATATTTTTTATTTTGAATTTTCAATGCCTGGAAAGAAAATGAGAAGATATAATAAACCAAGATAGAAATAACTTTTGCCTTCCATAAGTACATATCAAAATATTATCATGTCCCCAAACATTCTATTCAAACTTTAGCTACTTACTTGATGACCCAAGGACATCTTTGCTATCACCAAGAAGCTTTTATTAGGCAGGGTAATTGAGCAGCAAACAAATACAGTCCAAACCAGGAAGAAGCAAAATGCATCAGGATGGAAGTAGCAGTGAAACAAAAGGACAAGGAAAATAGCATTAGTTTATAAGTAGAAAGCACATGCATATCAATCCTAATAATCATAACTGAAAAGGAATTTCCTTTTCCTATCTAAAAAAAAAAAAGTACTGGCTTAGGTATTATCAAACATATATATTTTTAAAATTTTGGTAAAGAGAAAAATGGAATTAACCAAGTATTTTGTTTTGAAAATTACTCAAGTAAAAACCTGATGTCAATTATATTTTAAGGTATGGGTTAGGAGTGGTAAAATTTATTTAGAAATGTAAGGAACAGCAAAAAGTTTATTTCTTAAATTTAAGTGGCTTATAAATATATAACAATCCATGCACTATTAAATATTAGTTTTGCATGCCATGAAAGCAATTTTTACTTAGAGATTTAGTCTGTCTTCTACAAAAAGAAAGGAACTAACATTTACAGAGTGCTTATTCTATGCCAAGCATTGTACAAAGAGCTCCTATAAAGATATTCATAAAGTAGAAGAAACGTGTTTTCAAATGGCAAAAAAAAAAAAAAGGACTATTGATCAGAAAGATAAATTTTATTAAGTCAGAAAAATATTTCTAATGAAACTCAAGCAGAACATCTGGAGCTACTGGTTCTTTAGGAAGTTAAAAGACCCAATTCATTAACGAAGAGTTTGCAATAGACTCAAAGAACAGGAAAAAGACTACTGACCTTTTGTCTAGTAACTATTTTAACATACATTACTCTAGACATTGGCTATGGGCAAGTGTTTTTGTCTCTCTTGGCAGGCACAGTGTGCTCAGCTCACCTTCATTTTCAAAATCCAAGTATTACATATCAACACTAAAGTAGCAAAAAAATTGTATTGATTATATAATAACTTTGTCTTTTTTAAAGAGAAGAAGGGAATCTTAATTGGCTGTGATCAAAAAGGATTAAGAACTTTAAAAAATCACAGACTAGTTATTTGCTTAGGTTTCTGTCTCCTTGGAAAAAACCTCGGATCTGCTATTTCCCTAATGTGATGGCTGTTTTACAATGCTTCAAATTATGTTCCAATGTCTTTAAAGGCACTGGCTTTGTTCATTTTTTCTGTGGTTGACTCATTTAAGTCCATTCTTCTGCAACTGATTTCAGTTACACTGATACTCTGTAAAAATACAGCTTTGGTGACAACCAACTAATCGTGCTCAAGGCCTTATTGCTGATAGCCATGTTATCACAACTAGCAAGCTTGTGGGAAAAGATTAGAGTATAGAGGTAGGCAGTCTCTAACATGGCCCCCATTGATACCCTCTTCCTGGTATTCATGCTTTGAAGGTAATCTCCTGTCTTTGAGCATGGGTTGGACTTACTTAACCACTTCTAACTAAGAGAATATGGTAGAAGTGACAGGATGACACTTCTGAGATTAGATTGTGACTTCCATCTTTTTTTTTTGTCTTTATTTTTTTAATATTACATTCAAAAAATATGAGGTTCCCATATACCCCCCACCCCCTCATCTCACTCCTCCCCCCATAACAACAATCTCCTCCATCATCATGAGACATTCAGTGCACTTGGTGAATACATCTCTGAGCACCGCTGCACCTCATGGTCAATGGTCCACATCACAGCCCGCACTCTCTCACATTCCACCCAGTGGGCCATGGTAGGACATACAATGTCCCGTAACTGTCCCTGCAGCACCACTCAGGACAATCTCAAGTCCCGAAAACACCCCCACATCTTGTGACTTCCATCTTGAGTGCAGTCTCTTACTCCCTCAGTTTACCCCAGCAAAAGGCAACTGCCATGTCATGAGGAAGCCTTGTAGAAAGGCCCATAGGCAAGGAACTGAGGTCTGCCAACAATCACATATGTGAGTTTACACGTGGATCTCCTGGCTCTCTTCATCCACCCAGTTGTGCTTTCAGATGAGATATTAGTAGCCCCTTCGCCCAACAGCTTGACTACGTGTAAGACCTTGAGTCACAGACACCTAGCTATGCTGCTTTTGGATTCCTGAACCACAAAAACTGTGAGATAATAAATGCTTGTTTTAAACCACTAAATTTTGGGATAATATGTTATGCAGCTGTCAATAACTAATACAGTACTAGAAAACAGAAAGAAGTTAGGAAGCTAGCAGAGTCAGTTGTGGCAAACTTTAAAAATGCTTCATAAATATCTTCTAAAAAATCTTCTTCTACTAATATGAATAATTACATTTCCCTAGATCTACCAGTAACTTCCTAAAGGAAAGCAATGATTCTGATCAGTTATACACATATTTGGGCGTATTTAATAGGACCAATCAAATGGTGAAGGTTTTTGAGTTGGACTTCCATTTGGAATAAAAGATTAAGTTCACTTTTGTTGTACAGCTGTTATGTTCTCAAGTTTTGTCAATTAAAAGCACAATGTTAACTCCTGTGCAGCTATACTCATTCCCCAGTTACTCTCAGAAAATAATCCCTAGCATATATAGCAACTCCTGAATATCTGTTTCAAAAACCTTCAATTATGCCTATCCTTAAAATTCTACTTCAAGCATGCCTATGTCATATAAACCTGATTCTATACCTGATTAATCCTATTTTTTTCAGATTGAGGCACTGAAAAATAATCATAATAAACAGTGTCTATTCCTACCATCCATTTACCTATCCACCCAAGAATATTTATTGAGTAACTACTATAGCCAGTTTATCACTGGGAGATACAACCATGAAAAAAACAGACAAAAATTCTGCCCTAATGGTACTTGTATTCTAGTGGCAAAGATTACTAACAACATAATAGAGATAAGTAAATATTCAAAATGTATTATATATCCAAATGCTGATAAAAAATAATCAAAGAATTGGTGCAAATAAAATATTAAGGAAGAGGGAGTGAAATTTTTAATAGGGTGGCCTGAGAAGAGTAAGGATTTGACTGAATAAAATAAGGGAATTTATCATAAGGATATATGGGAGAAGTATATTCCAGGCAGAGGGAAGAACAAGTATAGAGTAGAGGCTTGGGATGGGAGCAAGTCTGCAATGTTCTGGGAATAGTTAAGAAGCCCAGTGTGGCTGGAATAAAATAAGCAAGTAGCAGAGTAGCAGGAGATAAGGACAAAGAGGTAAATGAGCACCAGATTGTATAGAACCTTGAAGGGCCTGGTTAGGAATTTTGTTTTATTCTGAATGAGATGGAAGACACTGGAGGATTTTGAGAAAAGGAATGAGAGCATACGATTAATTTAACAGGATCATTTTGGCTGCTATGCTGAGGAAGCACTAGAGGGACAAGAGTATAATCAAGGACACCAGTTAGGAGGTTACTGCAATAATTTAGGGGAGAGACTTGGACCAAGTGGTAGCAATGAGGTGATGAGTAGTAGTCAAACTCTGATTATATTTTGAAGGTAGACTAAACAGGATTTCCAGATTAACTTAATATGGGATAAAAAAGAAAGAGAAGAGTGACAATGAACTGAAGTATTGGGTATAAGCACCAGGAAGGATGAAATTGCCATTTTCTAAGAATGAAAAGACAGAGGAGCTAGTTTTCTGGGAGAATATTGAGTAGTTTGATCTAAGATGGCACTGGAGTAGCTCAGGCAGGGGCAGCTGTCTTGAAAAATAGGAAAGAAGGCATAGAAGTCCTCTGAAGGAGCCACTTGCTACGTGCACGAACAGTAAGTCTGATCCACAGAGGCTGAACAAAGTGCTGAGATATAAGCCCATGCCAAGCAAGTCTAACCTGGCCTTGGATGACCTGATGCCGGACTACATGAACCTCCTGGGCATGATCTTCAGCATGTGTGGCATCATGCTTAAGCTGCAGTGGTGTGTTTGGGGTCCAGTCTATTGCTCTTGCATCAGCTTTGCCAACTCCCAGAGCTCAGAGGACATCAAGCAGATGATGAGTAGCTTCATGTCAGGCTGTCAATCTCTGCCATGGTGATGTTCTATCTGCAGAACCCTAAGCCCATGACAACCCCTGGTGATGCCAGGCCAAAGGGGTTCAATCCTGGATCCCTGTACTTAGCTACAACCCTGGGGTTCCCTAGGTAAGGTGGGCTCAAGGGCCCAAGTGAATAGAGGGAAGCTTGCCCTTTGCCTGGGCTCCACTTTTGCCAAGGCATAGGGGAAAACTCAGAGGCCCAACTCCCAGCCTCCTCCACCCTGCCTGCTGTCAAAGGGGTTATTCATGTTTCCAGGCACTTCCACCTGCTTTAATGTTGAAGGTATTAATAAAGATTTTCATTTTGAGTCTCAAAAAAAAACCTAGATATTTTTCCAAAGAGGAAATACAAATGGGGAAAAGCATTCAATATCACTAGCTATTAGGGACATGTAAATCAACACTACAATGAAATATCATCTCCCACCTTAAAGGATGGCCATTATTAATAAAGCAGAAAACTACAAGTGCTAGAGAGGATGTGTAGAAATAGGAACATTCTCACTGTTGGCAGGAATATAAAATGGTGTAGCCTCTGTAGAAGACAGATTGGCAGTTCCTCAGGAAGGTAAATATAGAACTGCCACACGATCTGGCAATCCCTGTACCAGGAATATATAAAGAAGAACTGAAAAGAGTGATTGGAACAGACATTTGCACACTAATGTTCATAGCAGCATTATTCACAATTGCTAAAAGATGGAAACAACTCAAGTTTCTATCAACTGATGAACAGATATATGGTAAATACATATGGTGGAATACTATGCTGCTGTAAGAAGAAATGAAACTGGGGCACATATGAAAACATGGATGAATCTTAAGAATATTATGCTGCGCAAAATAAGCCAGACACAAAAGTTGTATGGTCTCACTAATATGAATTAAATACAAAGAATAAACAATTGACTTAAAATCTACAGTGTAGGTTACTAGGAGATAGGAGGAGGGCTGAGAAGGGGTATGGATGCTTAATGTCTATAGAGTTTTTAATTATCTAGACTGTAAAAGTGTGGAAGTGGATAGAGTTGATGGTAACACTATAGTGAGTATAACTAACATGGCTGGTTTATAAACGGGATTGTAGCTAAAGGGGTAGCCTAGGGATGTAAATGTCAAGTGAAAGAAATCTTGAGAATAATAATAACAGTGAACTCAATGGTAAATAAGGATTGTGGTTAATAGTACAAATACAACAAGATTCTTCTATGGACTACAACAAATGTACCTTACAAGGTGTTAAGGAATTACAAGGTGTTACAAAGTATTACAAGGTGTTAAGAATATGGTGATGCATGGGAAAAATACAATTAATATAAACTTATGGCTTAGAGTAAATAGCAACATTGTAATATTCTTGCAGCAATGTCAGAAAAATATACGATATGAATGCTAAGGGGCAATAATAGAGGTATGGAATTTTTCTTTTGTACTAAGGAAAACGTTAACAAACTTACTGAGGCAATGACTGCACAATTCTGTGATGAAAGTGACAGCCACTGAGTGCACACTTTGGATGGATGGTACAAGGCACGGGACCATATAACATGGTGAACCATGTGCTGGATGGTAAACCATGAACTGTGGTTAACAGTACAAATATGTAAGCGTTCTCTAATGAACTATATTGTCAGATGTACAATACAACAAATACATGGAGGGGATATATGGAAAAACTATACCAAATGCAAGCTATGAACCATAATTACAGTACTATTTTGAAGATGTTCTTTGATAATATATAAAAAATGTTTCACAATAATGCAAGGTATTATTGATGGAGGGGTGATACATGGGAATTCTGCATGTTACGCATGATTATTTTGTAAGCTTCCAACCTCTCTAATAAAAAATATATTTAAAAATACATTAGAAGCATAAAACAGAAGATTTAAAATGTTAGAAGAACAAATAAGTGAATTCAAAGAACATTTAAACATAAAAAGATATGAGAAGAGAGAAAAGAATGCAAAATATTTAACAGGGACTCACGGAATTGAATGACAATATGAAACACATAAACATACACATTTTAAGTATCCCAGGAGGAGACGAGAATGGTAAAGGGGTAGAAAGAATATTTAAGGAATATTCTTTGATTGACTGAAAATTTTCCCACCCTTATGAGACATGAATATCAATATTCAAGAAGGGCAGTGTACCCCAAACAGAATAAATCTGAAGAGACCTACTTCGGGACATCTACTATTCAGAATGTCAAAGACAAAAGATAAAGAGAGGATTTTGTGAGTAGCAAGAGAAAAGCAATGTAATACTTATGAGGGAGACTCTATAAAGATAAGCGCTAATCTTTCATCAGTAACCAAGACACAAGAAGGCAGTGGTACAATACATTTAAGGTATTAAAAGAGAAAACTACCAGTCAAGAATTTTTTATTCAGCAAAACTATCCTTCAGAAATGAAGGCGAATTTAAAGACTTTACAGATAAACAAAAACTGAAAGAGTATATTACCAAGAAACCAGATTCACAAGAGACATTAAACAGTGTGTTACTGCCTGAAAAGAAAAGGCAAGGGCAAGAGCCCTGGAGAAGAGTACAGAAATGAAGAAAATACATAAGAAAAACCTGAAAGGTTAAAAGACAGACAATAGTAAGATATGACAACAGGAAGACAAGGGATAAATGGACAAAATAAGTAATAACTTTACAGTAGTAACAATGAATGTTAATGGATTGAATTCCCCAGTTAAAAGACTTAGACTCATAAGATGGATTAAAAAAACAAGAGCTATCTATTTGTTGTCTATGAGACTCACCTTAGAGGTAAGGTGGTAGCAATGGAAGTGATGAGAGGTAGTCAAATTCTGAAAGTACAGTCAACAGTCAACAGGATTTTGAGATGGACTTAATGTGGGATAACAGAGAAAGGGAGGAGGCCCAATGATGTCAAGTGTTGGGGTCTAAGCGCCTGGAAGGACTGAACTGTCATTTTCTAAGACTGAAAGTAGTTTTCCAGGAGTATATTAGCTCAGTTTGGGACAGACTGAGTTTGAAATGCCTGTTAGTCATCCAAGTGGAAATGTCAAGTAGGCATTTGAATATACAGACCTGTAGTTTAGAGAAAGGTACAAGCTGGTAAGAGAATAATATAGTTTTTGATATATGTGAGGGTTTGGGTACATGACTTGATGGCTTAATCTCAGGAGCTTGAAAAATACCAAAAGATAAAAGAAGAGGCACCAGAAAAATATATGTTAAAACAAAAACAACAGAAGAATTAAGTTGAAGCCTTCCAAAGCAAAGCTGAAAAAACAATTAAATACAACCATGCCTTTAGAAATCTTCCCTAGAAGAATGTAGAGAAAAAGGCATTAAATTGGGAAATCATCCTCCCAGAGTTACTTGCAAGTGAGGCTAATAGGAAATGAGCTATAAGTTATTGAGGATTTAGATATTAATTTCACCTGATTACTTAATGTCTCAAAAGTGTTCTACACATGGTTAAATTGCATACTTATAACTTCTCATTCTTCTGGCTTTTTAGGACCCAGATCTAATTTGTGTAGTATCCATATATAACACATGGATAAAAACAATGTGGAATCATTGATGGGGAAATACTCTGCACAGGTATCTTTTGAGATATGAAAAAGAATAAAAAACTAGCCACCTTTCTTGACTTTTGCTGAAGAATGAAAATAGTTCTAGAATCTTATAGAACCCAGAAACTTTTCAGCTTGTTCAGAAAAAACACCATTAACAAATAACAGTAGCATTTTCTCTGTTTGAATAACTTATATCTGCCATTTTCCCTTGGACAATGTCTATATAGTCATCTCAATAATTTCTTAGTTATGTAAATAAATCTTCTATTTTGGCATAAGTTATAGGCTGAAAACAATAAAATAATAACATGCCCGGAATTTTTCTTTATTTTTTATTAATTAGTACACTACCAAAACAGATTAATTAAAAACATGAAATATTTATAGCCATTATTTACATCTTTACTAAATTCAACCTACCAATCTTAAAAGATTAAGCAAAAACTGATTTTATTGTGAAATTCTTCTAAACACTTGTCATCCCATCTATAATTAGCATAAAATACACAATCTTTAAGAAACATAAAGGAATGGGTAGATATTTACACTACATTAACACGCCCTGTATTCTGGGAAAACCCTCAGTCGTGGGCAAACCAGGATGAATGGCTATCCTTAACAAAGAAATAAACCCATGCAATCTAAAGTTTTAATTCCTTTGCCTTTAACACAGCAATTCCAACTTAACATACATATTGACTTGATTTAAGCCATGATGAGGTTAATTCAAAGTACAAAAAAGTTTATCAAGCATTGATACAGCAGGTGACAGACTTCTTTTTTCCCCAATGAAATTATTTTCATAGAGGCAATCCTCCTGCAGCTGGCTCCCAAAAGCCATAATGAGGATGAAGGAGTATACAAAATATCTCAAAAGTTCTCTACTTAGTGTTATATTTTGGCCCTTCCTTAGAATAAGAAACTTCAGTGAGGGATATATAACACAGCTAAAATCTGTTCTTTCACCAGAAGTCATCATTCTACACTTACTTCAATTTTTTATATTCCTGCAGTCACCTACAGAAAAAGCATTTGCATATTTTATCCCTGATTTACAAGAGAGAGATTTTAAGGGAAATTTTAAGGGGGAGCTAGAGTTTTTCATTATCAGATAGAGAACATGATCTGGCCTGCAAGATAGATTTTAAAGTAACCTAATCACACTTTTGATCCAACAATTCCACTTCTAGGAATGTATACTAAGGTGATAACCCAAAATGTTCAAAAATATGTGTGTACAGATATTTACCACAATACCAAGTACAGTGAGCCAAAATGTTCAACAGAGTATTAAATAAATAATAATAACACATCCATTCAATTAAATACCATGCAGTCATTAAAGATTTTTTCCACTGGCAGAAGAATATCCACTATCTACTGGCTTTTAAAAGAGCATTATAAAAGAGTTTGTATGATATGACCCCATATAAAGTTGCATATATAAAACATATATATACAAACTAAGTTAGGAAAGATTTACAGTAATTACATCTAGGAGGTAAGATTTTACTTATCTCATTATATTTTTCTGTATTATTTAAGTGTGCTACACTGGTACATGTTATTTTGATAGTAAAAAATATTAGAACTGTTTACATTTTGGAAAAAATACAATCGAATTTTAAAAATTGATCTTTTCAATCACATTAATTACTTCGTACAATCACATAATTATCTATGATTAGAGTGGAAAATATATTTTAAGAGCCTTAAAAAAATCCTGAAAAATTTTTTAAAGTTAACATTTCAAACACAGCACCATATATTACTTACTGTCTCTCGAACTTCAGCAACTTCTGAATAGGACAAGATCTAAAAAAAGAAAAAATTTTTTTTTCTCAGGAGTGATTTAATCTCATATACTTGAACCTGAATATAGAGAGCACCCTCAGTTTATCAAATGAATTAAGTGGTGCAACAATCTTTTAATTGTGGTTACTTTTTTTTTTTTTTTTTTAGGTACCAGGGCTGGGGATTGAACCCAGGACCTCATATATGGCAAGCCGGCACTCAGGAAAAAAGTGCAATAGTACTTTAAGAAATTTAAGACAGTCTGCCAACCTTAAAGTCCTCACTGACATGTTCCAGGGGCCTTTTCACAACATTTATCTCCCTGCATGTATATAATTCTATCAGCCCTTTCATCATGCAAGCCCTCTTCTCCCTTGGTTTCTAAAATACTGTTCTGGTCTATCTCCCCTTCTTTTTTCTGCCTCCACTTCGTCCTCCAATTCAATAACTTTATGGCCATAATCAGTGGTCAGACCTTAACCACTTGTTCTGTCTCTACTTGTTCTTTTCCTTCACTCATAGCTGTTACAGTTTGAAGTTATTTTATGAATCCCAAAACGAAAAGGATTATGTTCTTTCTTTTTGAGGTATTGGGCCAGTGATTGAACCCAGGACCTTATATGTGGGAAACCAGAGCTCACCACTGAGCCACATCGGCTCACCTGAGTTGGTTTTTTTCATTTATTTGCTGTTTTTTGCTGTTGTTCTTGTTGTTGTTTGTAGGAGGCATCAAGGATTGACCCTAGGATCTCCCATGTGGGAAGCAGGTACTCAACCGCTTGAGCCACATCCACTCCCCAAGATTATGTTCTTGAACTAATCTAATCCTGTGGGTGTGAGAACTTTTTGATTGGACTACATCACTGAGGCATGACTCAGGTTAGTCTCCACCCTCCTACTAGAGTTTTATATAAATGGAGACACAGAGAGAGAGAAACAAAGGAAAAGGGAGCTCTGCCATTCTGACCCAGCCTGGAGAGGACTCCAGATTTGTCTACAGTTGCAGAAAGACAGAGAAGCCCCAAGAGGCTCAAGGAGCTGAGGCCCAGGGAGCTATGCCTGACTGCTCACAGCTGAGCTCCAGAAGAAACTAAAGAGGGACTGGCAGATGCACCATCTTACCTCACCACATGGTAGGACTACAGAATCTGCCAGCAGACAAGCTTTGGTGAGAAAGCATCTCTGCTGATACAGTGATTTGGACATTTCAGAGCTTTGGAACTGTAAGACTGCCCCCTAAATGAAATCACCATTATAAAAGCGAACCCATTTCTGGTACTTTGCATCAGTAGCCCCTTGGCAAAGAAAGAAAGAAATTGGTCCTGGGAAAAGGATGCCACTGCTTACAATTACCAAAAATGTTAGAATGGCTTTTATAAATGGATAAGAGATAATTTTTTGGAGAAAATGTGAGATGCTTGATAGACAAAGCCTATATTGCTTTGAAGAGACTATTAGTAGGAATATGGACCCTGAAAGTTATTTCTGATGAGGCCTTAGAAGGAAATGATGAAACCATTATTGGAAACTGGAGGAAAGGAGATTCTTGTTTTAAAGTGGCAGAGAACTTGGCAAGATTGACTCCTGATATAAGATGGAAGGCAAATTTTGAAAATGACAAGCTTGGACATTTAGCTAAGGAGATTTCTAAATTAAAGGTGGAAAATACAGTCTGGCTTCTCTTTGCAGCTTATAGCTAAATGCAAGAGGAAAGGGATAAGCTGAGACTATATTTCTGGGCACCAAGAAACCAGAGATTGAAGGTCTGGGAAATTACAAGCTTCCAGAAAACAAGCCTCCAGAGAATAGTGCCCCATGTGAGGATTTAACTAAACTTGGAACTAGCCAGCCATTTTCTTGTAAGTCAGGTTTGGAAATGCAGTTATCCAGGAAGGACTTGTGGAAAATCTTACTGTCTGATGGCTTTGACCCCTATTTTCCTGCATGCTAAACCAGCAAGTTTTCTATGAGATCTCTATGAATGAAACCACTGTCAGCCTGGACTAAAAGGACAGGGAGGGGAGAAATTGAAAGAAAAAAGGCTTTAAGAGGAAAACTGGAAGCTGAGGTCTAGACTTAAGACATCATCTTGGGCCAAAAAAGGGGCCCCACCCATGTATGCAGAAAGGGAGAATTTACCCTAGCATTTAAAGGGGGTGGGCCTTCTACCAGAGAGGGGAGAACACATTCTCAGTGGTTGGAGAAAGTTAGGTCACCACCCAATGACCTCTAGTGAGAAAGCATCTCAGCTGATGCTTTGATTTGGACATTTCATGGACTGAGAACTTAAGATTTTCCCCTAAAGAAAATCCCATTGCTCTGAAGGTACTGGACCTATTCCCAATAGAGTAGATTAGGGAGAGTTTTAGGGCACCACCCCACAGTTCTGAGGTGGTTGGGCATGTATGTCAGAGATTACAGAGAATGTTGCTGCCACCCCCACTGAACTAACGGGGATGGAGACTATACCCCAGAGATTGGGGAACATGAGGCCATCACCCCAATGTTCTTGGAGGGTGGGGTCTAGAACTTGGCCACAACCCAGGTACTTAATGAGGGTGGAATCAAGAGGATGGTCACTGAGCAAATCCATGTAAGGGGTGAGTCCTCATGAGGTCCCAAGGAGAAGACATCAAGGAGAAGACATTGTTCTAAGGATGACTCTCAGACTGAAATCTAATGGAGTAAGTACTGCAGGTTTTTGGAACTGTTTGGGACCAGTGATGTATGTTTTCCTTCCCATTTCTTCCTATAGTAATTCAAATGTTTTTCCTATGTCTGCCCATCCTTTGTATACTGAAAGTAGGTAACTTGTTTTCTGAGTTTCACAGGTCTACAGCCAGAGGGGAACTGGTGCCCAAGATGAATGGATGACTTTAAAACTGATTTTTATGAGATTTTGTACTTAGCTTTGCTCCTGAAATGATTTAAAGCTTTCAAAATATTGTGAAATTTTACATATGGAAAGAACATGTCTTTTGTGGATTCAGAGGGTAGAATGTCACAGTCTGAAGTTCTTTTATGAAAACTCAATACTCAAAGGCTCATTTATTACCTTTATTCAGATAATGTCCAGGTTTCCTTTTTCATAGCTAACCTATTTCTAAAACAACCTTTATTCTAAAACATGTATGAATTCATGTTAGAACAATATTGAAAATTAACTACTCGTTCTAAAGTTTTGTTAACAAAAAAAGGGCTATAAGTTTATATTAGAAAGCATCTTTATGTCAAAAATAGAATTCATTAGCTTTCTTCAGAAATGAGCTTCCACTCCGATTTTCCCATTTTTTTCAATGGTACTGAAGCCTGCTAGTAAGATAGGGAATCAGTAGATGGATCTGGAACCTGGCAAAGAGTCCAAGTGGACATCAAAAACCCCAAGATGGCAGCTGGAAGACCCTCCCCAAGATTCTGCCATTCAGAACAAGATTTCCTCTGGAAGCCAGGAGAAGCCCTGGATATTCCCCAAGGACTTTATCATTGGGCCCTCCTACGGGATTGATAGGTAGGGTACTCAATCAAAACAGCAAAGAGCTGAAACTCCTCCTCTGCCATTAGCAAAGGGGTGGAATAATTAATTGGTTCGAAAAGCAGGCACAAGGCCTGAACTCGCTCTCTCACCTTTGGACCCCGACTCTGGCCGCCTTCTCACCCACTTGGATCACCACACAAGTAAACCTAGGGATTTATAATCTATAATGGGTAAACTGTAGTCAATAAATCAGCCCACTTTATCACTTTTCAGTCCCTTTCTCTTCACCTGGGACCCATGGTCTGTTATTTTCTCCCATTTCTCTTCCCTTCCTTCCTTAATAAATTATTGGCCTAACTCACCCGATGTGCTCTTGAAATTCACTTCTGCAGCATAGTCAAGAAAATAGACAAAATCCAGTAACAGTACCATATTTCTTTCACTCAGACCCAAACCCATGTCAGAGACATCTCCTTTTCCCAATAATTTAATTAGCCATTAAGTTTTATTGATTTTTACCTCTGATGTCTATCTTACATCCAGTCCTTTCTTTCAATTCCCATTAATACCACCTAGGTCAGACCCATATCACCTCATTTCTCAACTTTTGCACTTCCCTTTCAATAGGTATCTCTTCATTCAGTCTCTCCCTACTCACTCACTTACATGCTAGGTACTAAAATTCAAAAAATGATAAAGACATGGTCTCTACTACTAAAAATAACACCATATATTGAAAACAGGAGTATGCATTATACAGTAATTTATTTGACATTGAGATAAACTGGGTATCTCTAGTCTACTCGAAT
The DNA here is from genome assembly GCF_030445035.2 of Dasypus novemcinctus. Classification (NCBI taxonomy): domain Eukaryota; kingdom Metazoa; phylum Chordata; class Mammalia; order Cingulata; family Dasypodidae; genus Dasypus; species Dasypus novemcinctus. Next base: position 58,727,733 of record NC_080684.1, read on the forward strand.
ATTACACATTCTTCAAGTTAGTCCATCATTAGCAAGTCACTTAATTTTTGTAGGTTTATTTTTCTCCTCTGTGAATATATAATTATTAAAATTTAAAGTTTTCCAGGATTGTCGTCAAGTTTGATTGACATGTATATGAATGTACTTGCCTCAGGCCCTGATATTTTAAATCTTCTACAATTTGGCCCTAACCCACATTTTCATACACTTAATTAATTCCACAGAAATGTTCTGATCTCCTATGAGATAGCCTCACATCTCCAAAACTTCATTTAATATAGAAAAATTGATTACTCAGAATGATCTGCAATTTTCTCCCTACTTTCTTTTTGCTCCCTGTTCAATAATCCTAAAGTCTCCTGACTGAAGACTCACCTCGAATTGCCAATTCTGCTCCCCAAATTCAGGCCAGAATTATCTTTCCCCAGCTCTGACTTTCTAATATAAGTTCTTTGACAGTGTGTAAATAGCTATCTCCTAGTATTTTCTCTGTTGCTATCATAAATTTTAAATATTCCATTGTGATTTAACTTTTCCCCAAAATTATAATGGTCTAATAACAGCTGTCAAACAGAACTTTCCATGATAAAAAATATTCTATATCTGAGCTAATACGGTAGCCTACCAGTCACATGTGACTAGTGAATTCTTAAAATGTGGGTAGTGAAGAATGAGGAACTAAATTTTTAATTAAATTTAATTAACTTAAATTTAGTCACATATGTTTAATGTCTACCTTACTGGACAGCTGAGGTATAGTACAACCTTACCTTCCCCCAACTCAATATAACTGACCACTCTCTAGTATTTGCCACCACTGACCACTTCTCCTACCAAAACTCTCCCTTTTCTTAGCTTTCAAGCAATTTTTTTGTTTTTCTCCTCTCTTCTTTCTCCTGGGCTCCCTTCCCTGGGTGCTCCCTTAAGATAAACATTCCCTAAGGCTACATCCTAGAATATGTTTTGTCCTCACTCAGCATACTTTCCCCAGATGAGTCCAAACTGATTTTCAAATGGACTCTATTCAAAGACTTCTTCCCAAATTAGTTTCTCATCTTAACCTCTCCTGGGCCACAGCCCCTCAAGGCCATCTAAGTGATCTTTCTGGTAAACTCATTCTTCTCATTTCAGATAAAATATCACATCTTTGGTAAGGGCTTTCCTGGTCTCCCATGCCAGGCATAATAAAGGGATACTCCATCTTTGTTGTCACTGCTTCTTTCTTTTATCCGGTCATTGGCAGGACGGCCACAGAGCTCATATGCTCCCAGTGACTGCCCCTGCACCTCCATCTTCCTGAATGAAAAGGTGGTAAAATATTTACCCCTCCCACACTTACAGTCTAACCGCCATAGTTTGCCAACAAACATATGAGCCCCATGCATGGCTCTTTTCTCTGCTTAGAAAACTTCTTTCAGGACTCTGCTCAAATACAACCTCATTGGAAAAGACTTCCTTGATAATCCTTGAAAATGGCAATGTACTATTCCCTATTCTGTTACTCCCTATCCCTCTTACCCTGCTTATTTTTTCATCACAGCAATCACCAGCTAACATAGTATATATTTATGTACTTTTTGTGTGTTCCGCCATTCAAATGTTAGCTCATTAACTTTGTCTATTTTGTTCACTGCTATATCCCTTAAGACTACAACAGAGCCTGGTACACTGTAGACACAGAACAAATATTTGTTGAATGAATGAAAAAAAAGGCTTGGTCATTTTTATAGCCCAGATACCTGGCAAAGAGTTTCTTATATAGTATATCGAGTTCCTCTGTTCATTTAATGAATTACTTTAAATTATTTTATAAAAACAACAACAAAAGTCCTGCTTATCTTGATATTTTCCATCCACAACTTAACATACTCCTAGAAATGATATGGGCTAGAATCATGAAATCTGAGTTCTAAGCCTAATTCTATCAATATTCCCTGGGTGACCATGAATAAATACCTTCAATTTTAGTTTTCTCAACTGTACATGAGATCCATTGCAATCCTAAAATTCAGTTATTATAACTAAAAACTCAACATAAAAAATTGTCTTAATTTTAAGAATTTCCTAGTTATAACTTACAACACATTCATATTTTCTTCCACTATTAGTTTTTGGTCATTAAAATTTCCACTGCTAGGAATTCTCCCATCCTTTTGCTTAAAAAATTCTGTCCTTCATTGTAACAGATTGACCATCAGTCTTTGGTAATGCAAGTAATATTTCTTCTAGTACTGGTGGCCCCTTGACATGATTAAACCAATCTCCATCAAGTCACACACAGGAAACACTCAAAATTAATATGATTTTCATTGTAATTAATGGCATACAACTGGTGACTATTGATGAAGTCTGTGGTTATGCTGCAAGAAAAAAGTTAACTGTCCAATAAAATTAAAACCCAGGACCCTGACCTTTGGCCTCATTAACATTTCCCTATAGATCAGACTAACCAGTCATAGTTGCCTTAAAAATTTATGAAACAACAACAGCACAACTGAAATCACATAATCACATCACAATCATGCCAGGTAAATTATGAGAAATGGTTATATAAAATAGCTTAAGTCCCTAGTCTGTAAATATTTCAGTGTACCATGTATCATCTTGAGATGTGTTTAAATCATTTCTATTTTCAATCTAAAATAACAGCATATTTTTACCTGGAATTTCCTTTTGGCCAATTTTTTACACAGATACATAAGCCTACTTTCTAAAAATCATGACCAGGGAGTAAATTAAGATTATAAGGACTGCATAGCAAAACTTCTTTCCTCCTAGAGTTCTATTCTGTTTCTAACAAATCACTCATCAGTATATCATGCTGTTCAGTATTAAGCCTCAGGCAAGGCTGCTAATAATATTATGTAAACTTCAACTTCCATGACTCAAAGTATCTATCACAAATAAGAACGCAGTTAGCAACTGCTCTTCGTGTCCGAGCAACTAAGTGGTGCCTGAATGCCAAAATACTCACCCCCATATTGAAAAGTCAAAACTGACCACAGGAGTACAAAGCTTTGGTTTAAATAACATAGATGACGTATCACAAACTTTTCAAAGTATAAGTTACCTTAGGTAATTTGTATGAAAACTTTAAAGAGATGCCTAAAAGGCTAGACATAATATAAGGTTGGTTTATAATATAAAAACATCAGCTTTTACGATCAGTGGCAAAAATTAAAAATTAGAATATCTGTATTAAATCCTAGCACTTCCCACCGACTAGCTATGTGACTTTAGGAAAATTACTTACTCTTTCAGAATCTCACTTTGTTCATCTCTAAAAATAGAGTAATATCTACCTCAGAGCATTAAGGAGAGGATTAAGACATCAAGTTCATGGAAGGGCAGTTTTCTTTCTCATCACACAAATACATAACCCAAGTACAGAAAGCAGAGTTGCTAAAAATCTGTAGAAAAAAGCAAATTCCAGAAGGAAAATGTTACAGAAAATGATTAAGAATTATAACAGCTTCTGGATAAAAATGTAATGAAATGCTTCCTCAATAAATTCCTTACTAACTTTTCTTATTTTCTTGTCTTTTGTGACTAGAATAGCTTTTTTTCTTTTTTTTTTTTTTTTTTTTGAGGTATCAGGGGCTAAGGATTGAACCCGGGACCTTGCATGTGGGAAGCCAGTGCTCAACCAATGAGCCACATCAGCCTCCCTCTGTTGTTTTTTACATGTGTTTTGCTTACTGTTTGTTTTTTGTTTTTGTTTTTTTCAGGAGGCACTGGAACTGAATCCAGGACCTCCCATGTGGGAGATAGGTGCTCAACTGCTTGAGCCACATCAACTTCCTCCAGCAATTATCTTTTACCTAATGATACCTAAATGTGCCTTAGAGTTATTCAGCTTTGGAAAAAGAGAGCCATTTTCCTTTTAGGAAGACAAACAATAAAGTAAAATCAAACTATGATATGACCTGACTATTACCAGCTAGGAAAAAGGAGAGAAGAAATGACTACAAAAAGTCTTAAATTAAGAAACAGTTCTTATACTTCCTTACCAGTCTGAACTCCATGGTCAGCACCTACATAGACAATATAAGGAGAACCCAATTTATTAAATCTATAGGCCCAGGCTAGACAAGGGGAGTTGACATCCATTATTGTTTAAAAGAGAAATTCATCAGAAATTGAGCTTTAGGCAACAATACATCACATCTCAATAGTTTGAACAAAAAAGTTAGTTCTCAGCAGTCTTTTGACTTTTGAGCTTTGAAGTTTAAAAAAATTTTTTTAAGGTTTGCATGTTAAAAGATACTAAAAAACCAATCTGACTTTAAAAATATATTTATTCGGGAAACGGACTTTGGCCCAGTGGTTAGGGTGTCCGTCTACCATATGGGAGGTCCGCGGTTCAAACCCGGGGCCTCCTTGACCCGTGTGGAGCTGGCCATGCACAGTGCTGATGCGCGCAAGGAGTACCGTGCCACGCAAGGGTGTACCCCGCGTGCGGGAGCCCCACGCGCAAGGAGTGCGCCCGTGAGGAAAGCCGCCCAGCGTGAAAAGAAAGTGCAGCCTGCCCAGGAATGGCGCCGCCCACACTTCCCGTGCCGCTGACGACAACAGAAGCGGACAAAGAAACAAGACGCAGCAAATAGACACCAAGAACAGACAATGAGGGGAGGGGGGGAAATTAAATAAATAAATAAATCTTAAAAAAAAAAAAAAATATATATATATATATATTTATTCTATCATTTCTATGAATAGTTCCTTTACTTAAAAGAAAACATGTGATATCACTTATGTCAAGTTACCATGAATTTCAGAACTAGGAACTGAACACAACAAATAATGTTTTAAATATGTGTGAAAGTGATTCTATTTCTAACCTATGGTATTTTGGAACAAACTGGACTTTTAGAAATGAGGTTCAAAATACAATTATATAAGGGTGATGTATATATTTGAGAAGCAGAGAACACAATTATCATGTACAAAGGTTTACTTAGCTACCAAATACCTTACTTCCTGACTAGTAGAAAATACCCTTCATATATTAAATTCTTAGCCCATGACAACCATTTGTTCATTCTTCTATCTTCCCAACTAGATTACCACTAAAACCATGACAAAGTGGAAAACATGGTATTTAAATGGGCAATCTGTGATTTTTGGCTGGCTTCACAAACTTAAAGAAGTAAACATTTGTTACATAGACATTCTGAAGTTAACAGGCTCTCTGGAGAGGTATGTACTCACAGAACAGTTCAACTAAAGGAGTTCTGACGAATGATTCTACAAAATAAAAATTAAGAATTGGCAATATCTAGAATGGACCATGAAGTTGTTACTTGAATTCCAGCTACATTTGAACTAAACAGGCTCTCTGCTCTAACTATATTATCTCACTCCAACTTATCCTAGTCATGCCTTCATCTTGTACTCTCGTCTCTTAATTCCATCTTATTCTCCCAGTCCCCCAGCCCCCTACCAACCAAATTCACTTGCCTCATACACCTAGTTTAAACTTCATGGATAGCCACTTCAAGTACTTCTGTGAAACTGGTTTTTCAGCAAACACATTATTTGTAATCTTAGTTGAATCAAATGCCATTTAGCAATCCTTTCCTTTGATGTTACTTATCTATTAGAGTTCCCATAGCACCTTTCCTTCTGCATCTCAAACCTTCATCCCCACATCTCAGTAGGTGAATTCATCTTTCATACTTTACTATGCTGATCAAGACAACTCAACATGAGTTTCACTAACTTAAAATTTCTCCATATACCAATATCACATACTAGTTTTGTCTCTAAAGTAAAGGTACTGGCATATTGAGAAATGAAGACCTTCCATCAGTACTTCCATATGTAATTATGTCCATGTTATTAGGAACCAAGATTTTCAGAATAAAAGAAAAAGTATATACATTTAAAATAAAAAAAATATCACAAATTTGACTGAAAATCTAAAACAAACTCATACATTTTCTCTTAGAACAAATATACATACATATATATATATATATTCCCTGGCTCTATCTACTAGAAAGACATAGGAACAATGACCAATCCAGTAACAATGGGCAACCTTATAACCCAGACTGTGGTCTCCAAAAACTATTTACTACATAAAGATACCAAAGCTACTGCAGAAATGGCTGATTACTAGTCTGGGACAGAAAATGCACAAAATGAGTTTGAACATATCATTATACTAGAGAAAGAAGAAGATATCAAAGATGACTAAGGTCCTGTCAAAAAGACTCAGGAGTCAATCTGAATTAGCTCTCAATGGCCAAAGATGAAGCAAACGATTTAATATCAAACATGTTTTTTAAAAAAACCTAGGAGTTTGTTACTCAAACAAAAACTACTGCTCACTTTTGAAGAATTGTAGGAAACTAGATCATTATCCCGAGAACTAGTAAATAGAATTAAAAATTTATGCTTTTTATATATGAACTATATCTCAGTGTAACCAAACAGTTGTTGAGGTAAAATTGTATTACTGTTGCTGTTGTTGTTTTAAGTTTTCCAGCCAATAAGTACTGAAGGAATGATCAACTTAAGAGTATCACCACTTTGCAACCCCTCAAGAATTAATGGATATAGGAATGATCATCAATGGCTGCTAAAAGAATTAGCAACTGATAAGGAACTTACATGAATGTGGCAGATTTTATTAATATTTTCCAAAGATGACCATAACATTAGCCATCCCACACTCTCTTCTACAAAAGTAAACATCAAAATATGGCCCATGGGCCAGCCACATGTTTTTGTTACTAAAGCAATTTGTACTGAAACAAAGCTACACACATTCATTTATGTACAGTCGATTCTGCTTTCATTCTACAATGGTAGAGATGAATACTTGCAACAGAGACTGCAAGGCCTGCAAGTCTAAAATACTTACTATCTGGACATTTAAGAAAAAGTTTGCTGACTTCTGTTCAAGAACTTTGCCATTCTCCCAATAAGAAATGAACTCTAATTTCTTTCTCTTAAAATGTGGGTGGCTTATAACTTGACAGGTCTTCAGATTCAGAACAGTATTCAAGAAGCTATATTAAAAAAGTGCAACTGAGGAGCTTCATCCATACTTGGAATTAATTTAGATGACTAGCTCTTGGACCACAAGCTAGAAGTGATACCATGAGACCCTTGGGGACCCCTGTAAGTGCATTTTCCATGTAACTGGGAGATGATTTGTTGTAATCCTAAAGTACATTAAAATAGATTATAATTTTCTAAAGAATATTTTCCATCTCATACACTTTTCTAGAATCTTGACATATCGTCATCAAGATATGGGATCTAATTGCCCTTTCCTTTGAATCTTGCAGGCTTGGAACTCACATAGCCCAACAAAAAGCACTGGACATAATAACAGAACATTAAAAAGGGCTATTCAAATTCTGTCTTACTCACTGGAATACTCATTTTGTAAGACCTCAGCTAACATGTAAAAGCCGGTCTATATTAATTTTCTATTGCTTCTATAACAAATTACACAAAGCTAGTGTTTTAAAACAATACAAATTATCTTACAGTTTTGAAAGTCAGAATCCAAAATAGGTTTCACTGAGCTAAAATAAGATGTCACCAAGACTGCATTCTCTCTGGATATTTTAGAGAAGAATATGTTGCCTAGCATTTTCCAGCTGCTTAAAGACCATATGCATTCCTTACTTATGCTCCTTTTCCCCATCTTCAAAGTCAGCAATGTTGCATCTACATTATCTCTCACTCTGACCCTCTTCAACATTTTAGGGGCCCTTCTGATTAGATTTGGCCTGCCTGGATAATCCAGGACAATCTCCCAATCTCAAAATACTTAAAAATAATATCTGAAAAGTCTCTTTTACTATGTAAGATATCTTACTTTCTTAGGTCTGCCATAACAAATTACCACAAATGGGTGGCTTAAAACAACAGAAAGTTATTGTCCTACAGTTCTAGAGGCTAAAGCCTGAAATTAAGGTGTTCATAGGGCCATGCTTAAATCAAAGTCCATAGGGAAGAATCTGCTCCATGCCTCTCTTCTGGCTTCTGGCAGTGGCATGCCGACAATCTATAGCATTCTGTGTCAGTCCTTTTCCGCCTGTCTGTGTCCAAATTTCTTCTTATAAGGACCAGTCAAATTGGGTTAAGGAAGGGTCCATACCAACTCCAGACTCATTTTAACTTACATAATTCCATCTGTAAAGACTCTATTTAAAAATCAGGTCACTTTCTGAGGTACTAAGGACTAGGATTTCAACATACCTTTTTAGGGGACACAATTCAGCCTATCTTTGCGTGGCCATTATCCTGCCTACCACACAGTTCAACTGCCCTGATACTCCCGTACTGTGAGGAAACGCAAACTAACCATGTGGGAAGATTACATGGAAAGCCCTTTCGATCACATTAAGAGACCAAAATGCCTGGTCAGTCCCACTACTTTAGTTCCTGGCTGTTACAGCTCCAGCAACTGTCTGACTGCAACCACAAGAGAGACCCTAAACCACAACCAAAAATTACACTGTCTCTTTGCAGCTCTATCACATTTTAGAGAAAAAGTAGAATTTCATCTGCAATCCACAGGGGGTAAGCTCTGTATAAACAAATTCTCTAACTGCAAACCCAAATGCTCAAGTCTCTATTTACTGCAAACTTTTTGAAAAAGTGGTTTTCACTTGGTGCACTTAGTTTCCTTCTAAAATGTGTATGTAATTAGATTCCCCTGCAAAAACCCTTCAGGGATTTTGTACTTGATAGAGTGCCCACAGTCTAACAAAATTAGAAGACTGTCTTCAAAGTTCTTCATAATTTGGCTTATCTTATGTCATGTATCCCTCCACACATTCATAGACCCTACACTTTAAAAACATGACAAACTGCAAATTCCTTTCACTTCTCCAAACATACCATGATCCCGCACAACTTGCTTATATTTACTTTCACTGTTCCCTCTGCCTTCAATGCCATACTCTCCTTCACTCAATAGGCAAACAGCTAAAATTCTTTCAATCCCTGGGTCAGCATCGCCTCCTCTAAGACAACTTTGCTGACATCATCATCAAACTCTTCCAAACAAACCTGACCACTAACTTTTCTGGTCCCCTCTATAATATGTTAGTATCTCTTGCTAAATGCCCTAAAACCCAGGAAAGAACATGGATTCAAGTTCTGACTCCACTGTCTACTTGCTGCAGAACTCTGGAAAAACTACTAATTTCTCTAAATTTGTTTCGAACCTGTAAAATGAAGATACCCCCACCTTACCATTATTGTTGAGGATTCAACATGTTTAATACATGTAAAAGTGCTCTGTAAGCTACAATTTGTCTTTAATATGTTCCTGAAATCAGATATCCAATCAATCACCAGGTCCTGTTGATTTTTTTCCTTTCATAACTGAGATTTTATTGGTTGTTTTGAAGATCAGTATACAGACATTATGAACAATTTGTACATAATTCTTAATGTGTGTACTGAAAAACTAAAAAGCCATGTAGTTGGAATTCTTTTCTAAAGTTATTCCAGTGACTTTCCAGCTTAAAATTTGGAGGCAAGTTTTCCTTAAGAGGATATCAAGTGCCACTATCTTCAAATGTCAATAAGCTGTTACATTTTAAGTTCTATCAATTCACGATTTAATATCATACACACTACATACTCGTCACAGAATGCTAAACTGACATCCAAGACAAAGCCTCCCAATATTTCAATATACTATTTTCTAGTTGTTCCAAAAAATAATCAGCAAATGATTTCCCCTCTTAAAACATTTATACTTTAAAAAAATGGAAATGAGGTGGGATTCCAATCTCCTTAAAAAATGTTTCTTCTAGAGCTATTAAAAAACTTGTATTTACAAAATAATTGATAAAAATATTCCTTTAGATTGAATAAGAAAGTTGAAAGAGGGACCACTCATAAGACATGGTATACAATATTAGTCACATGACTTTCTTCTCTCCTACTACATCAGAGGCTAGACTCTCCTCATTTTCAGTCTCTCCATTTTCTGCAGATAAATCTAGTTTTTTGGTTAGCCACTTTGGACTGTTTTCCCCTTGCTTCCCTCTTCCTTTTTGGTTGCACCTTTTTGTCTGAGGGCTTATTCTTCCCTGCTATCTTTTTTGGCTTCGTTTTGACCTTTGCAGGAGCAGTTTTAGCTGACAACCTTGCTGACCTCCCTGGAAGGGGCCCAGTTGACCTTCCTCTTGGCCATCTTAGTGGGGGAGAGGATGCCTACCTGGTGCTGCTGACAGCAGCGTGCTGAGAGCCTGACACGAAGCTGGCACTCCTCCTACCACCCAAGATGCTGAGACGATGGAAGGGGCCCTGTTGATTTTTATCTCTAATTCCTTTAATATATTTTCCTATTCTGCTACTAATAGCCTAATATTGGGTTTAATTGCTTCTTATATTAAAGAACGGGATGCTGACTTGTTCAGTGAGATTAACTACCTCTATTTCAATGGTCCTTGACCTCAGCTGAGCATCTAAATCACCTACGAGACTTTAAAAAATACTAATGCCTGCATCTCATCTCATCCTCAAAGATTCTGATTTGAGATGGGTGCAGCCTGAGCACCAGAATTTTTAAAAACACTCCAAACAATTCTAATGTATGTTGTCCCTTTAATAGTCCCAATTCTGTCAAAATAATTTTCCTAAACTACAATTCTAAATGGGTTGCTTTCCTGCTCAAAAAAATTTAACAGTTTGATACTATCTTAAAAACAAAAATTTCATACTGTAGAAATAGTATTCAGGGCCCTGTATAATCAGAGTCTAATAAATGTGCAATTCAATACAAGATAGTGATTAAAGTTTGGCCTCTGGAGCCAAAATATATCATAGCTCTGCTACTCACTAGTTATATGACTCTGAGCAACTTACTTATCTCTCTCTCTGTGTCTTCATCTATGAAATGGGGGCAATAACACATTCTCTCTCACATAGGGTTATTATGAAGATTAGAAAAATTTATCTACAAACAATTGGAACAGCTGCTGGCACATAGTAGAAATTCACTAAATGTTAGCTGTTATATATTTGCCTCTAGCTTTATTTCCTCCTAATTCCCCTCATACAAAAAACAGTAATGACCGTGAGGCCTAAAACCTATTCTGAACACATCATGAACCTAGGAGGGCAGTAGGTACAGAGAAAGAGTTCAATGAAGGTAGATAAGTTTGCTGGACTCAGTGTTTGACAAAAATTAAACTTAATGTGGATATGAACATAAACATACATATATCAACATATATAAAAGTTAATATATGTATAAATTCATAAGCAAACAAACACATATAAAATTTCATTCCCTCTCCCAAGCTCCATTGCTATATACAGTTTCTACCACATTAAACTTCTGAAGCAATCCCAAGTTAATGAATACCTACTAAGGTGCTCTGAGGTCTGGATAAAAAAAAAACCCCTCATTGCTCCACTGTCACTAACTAGACAGTTAAATTTTATCTTCACTTATCCTTAAACTGCTAAAATTCTAATCCTACATATTTCCTTCTGCAGTTTTACGGGGTTCATATTTTATTTAAAAGAAAAGAATAACAAAAATGTATTTTAAAATACTTAATGTACATACTTTTACTTCAGAGTTAAATGTAGAGCTGTGGGTTTCTTAGCTTTAATTATACACTGCTCATAGAAGCATCTGCTTATCTTCAAACTTAGGAGAAACAAAAAGTAATAATGCTTACAAAAAATCTTCAATCCATACTTTTATTTTTAAATGATTTATGGATATTGAAAGAAATAATCTTTAAAGCCAGTTTTCCTCCAAATCTATTTTAGCAAAACAAATAGCTATTTTCTCATTTTAAATAATTTCATTATTTATACTGGCAAATGCAACATTCTATTTACTTAGGTGATACGGTCATTTAAAGCTGTATGTATCCCATAAAAACATATTTTTAAATTTAATCCAACCCTGTGGGTGTGAACCCACTCTAAGAAGGACCCTTTGAAGAGGTTAATTCATTTAAGGAATGGGCCAGGATGAATCTTAATCCTATTATTGGAGTTCTTTATAAGAGAATGAAATTTAGAGAGAGAAAAAGCCACAGGAAGTAAGAAGCTGAAATCAACGAAATCCAGAAGAGAAGGGAGGGACCAAGAGGTGCTGTCTTGTGCCTTGTCATGTGACAGAGGAACCAAGGATTGGCAGAACACCACAGTCTTCAGGGGCATTGCCTTGATGATGGCGTGATTCGAACCTTCTTTTAGCCTCAAAACCATAAGCTAACAAAGTCACATTATTTAAGTCAACCCATTATTTGCTTGAACAGCCTAGGAAACTAAAACAGGTGGTCCTTTTACAGTTCTACTTTTGAGCCATAAATTATAGGTATGTCACAGCTGCCAAAGATCTTAATTTGAATGAACTATCCATAGTCCTGTCGTTCCTTTGACTCTTTGGTCAACTTTCAACCACTACCTCATCCACTCTACATGCAGAGCACAAGAAGACAATGAGAACATAATCAATTGCTTTTGCAAATGGGAATGGAGTTATTACTGAAGTAACATCCTCACTGAACCCATTCATAAAGATGGATGGATAGAAAGCAAGGAGTAGTATTAGAGTAGAAAGAGAAGAGAGGACCACAGATTGAGGAAAGGCCAGGGTGGGGGAAGAGCTAGGAACTACCTTTCAGTGCCCTTTTCTCTACATAATATTGCCCTGGACAGATCATTGCCCACTGATCTTTACTACCAGGGCAGACATGTGCTTTAAGGACAATTTTTTATTATTTTTAAACATTGTATTTGTCCAGCTGCAGAAATGCACACAAGAGGTGCAAGGCAAAGATGACCACTAGCTTCCACTGCTCTTTCCTCCAAATGAACATATAATTCTACAAAATATCCTCACAATTATGCCAGTGCTTGCTTGATCAAACAAATGGACACCATAACCTTACCAAGTTGAAACATGAACTTTAACCATCAGTCTACAGTCAATCTGGCACCTATACACATTTCCTTAAACCATTCTTAATCTCTAAATAAAAACATAAACAGTCATATTTTCATCAACAATACTTAACTGTCTTATGTACAACTAGAAAACACACTGACTTTCCCAAAAATAGGGTGCAAGTCTTTGGGTTATATTCATTCAACTTGATACCCTATAACTTAAATTCTATGATATGAAGTTAATACAACTTAAGTTATATGATAAGGGGTTAAGATAGGGAAGAAAAAGATATTTGCTTTATCTATTGCTTTATGTATATATACAAATATACTCATAGCAAAACAAGAAAGAAATATTCATAACCATTACAGTCCTCAATTCTGTAACTATTCACATAGTTGGAGTCAGTATTTGTAACTACTCTTTTCTACTACCCATTCCATATTCCCCTTTTAGAAAGCACCTCAGTTGGCCATGGTTCTTTGCCTGGTAGAGTGACATAAACCTTCATTCCTGAAGTTTCTGAGCCATTAATAGGCCTGCTTGGATTGGGTTGTTGCAGTTTTCCATTAATTTAATCAGAGAGCATGGGAGTACTAAAAGACAACCTAGGGGATCTCCTGTATTCCAAGGACTCTTCTTTGTCTCTATTGTGTGGTTGCAGTCATGTTTCACCTTGATAGTCAGGATCAATCACCCCAAAGTACAGTAATTCCGTTCTTTGCCTATTGATTCAGAGGCACGAGGAGCTCAAAATGACCAGCTGGCAGTCTTAACTTCCAGTTCAGTGGAATAACTGTTGTGTTCCCTGGTGGAAGCATTCCTCCTTTTGGAACTAAGACCTGTAGAACTGCAGAGCTTAAGGTTGCAGGGACAGAAAGCACAAATTATCTTTTTCTTTATTTTTATAGAAGTTTCGATTACATAAAGCTATATCAAAGGAAAATATTACTATCATTCTTACTTAATAGATGAGCTAAGTGGAAATCCAGTGAAGTTAAGTAATTACCCAAAGATATAGAACTAAGTTGACAGAGCTCAAATATTAACATAGCTAAATGACTACAGAGCTAAAGTTCTTAGCCATTTCCCTCAGATCTAAACAGTAACTAGAACAGGCCATGCAGTTCAAAGGTGATATTTCATAAATAGTGGACTCAAAAATGGATCTCAAGATTAGTTTTAAACAGAATATTTCAGTAGTTCACAATAAAGTTACTGGAATTATTCTCTCTAAAATGAGCTATAATATGTCACAGAAGAAATTTAATGAACAAAAAAAGAAAATTGCTCTACTTTTTAAATAACTTTGCTCCACCTCTCAAAATCAACAGAATTTAGAATTAAAAATGATTAAAATTTTATTAATATATCCCAGTTATTCAGGTATAATTTAATACTACTATCTAATTAGATATCTACTGTAAAAGATAAAAAAATAATTTAAGCTCTTCAGAAAAATACATACACAGTCACAATCTTTGTGGCAAAATAATATTCAGAGACAGAGGACCTCAGTTCCACCATTTAAGCTGTGAGGCCTGAGGGAAGATAATTAACTTCTCTGAACCTATTTTCCTATCTATAACAATGAAGAAAAATAATTACCTGCTTCTAATTGCTGCTACAAGGACTAGATTAACAAAGTACACACTTAGAAAATCGCATCTGTTATTATTATTATGACATTTTTGTTATAACTAGGAGCTCAAAAATACTTCAGCTAAAAAAAAAACTAAGTACATTAGCTTTAGACAAGATATTTATAGTAAAGATCATGTTCTAAAAACAAGGTTTTAATCTTAGCATTTTTTGAAATTATAGTAAAAATAAAATAACCTACCATCAGTTTTCCATTTATAATCACTGTGAAAATAACTTTCTTCATAAACCAAGTTATTTCCATGCACATTTTATTCTCTATCGTCAAGTAATCATTTTAAAGTTTAACTTTTCCTTGACCATTTAAGAAACCAAAACAAGTTTAAGCAGAAATTCAAGAAGAATTGGGACTAAGTTAAGACTAGTCAGCAGAATTTCATTTTTCTATCAATCATTAGACTGTTTTACATTTGAATCTGAACAAAGCTTTCACAAATCTTTAAATTTCACAAGCACCTCAATGTAATAGTGATTCTCAATTCTATAGCAATATAAAGACGAAAAATTTGGCCTTTGCATTATTTCAAAAATATAAATTTGTCTAAGAATCTACCACATAAATCACAGACCTGCCAACTGACTACATATTTTACACAGGACTCTCTCACTGTAGGTAATACAGTCCTAATAAGGAATCTAGAAATCAATACTTAATGGAATAACTCAAAATGCAACAATACAATTGAAAACTAATTATGCTGACACAAAATATTTTTGAACAATGACAAATTATCAACTAATCTACCCTATCAATGATTTTTTTAATTGGACAAAATATACTATACTTCTATCCCTACTTATCTATCTTAGTTTCAGAAAATTTAACCACGACCAATGATTATTAAACATATATACTTTTAGTGGCAGGGTGTGGAAGGAGTGGGGAGTGGGGCATATGGGAATCCCTATTTTTCTGTATAACATTTATGTAATCTAAGTATCTTTTAAAAAAATAAAAAATATATATAATTTTTTTAAAAAATAGCTGATCACCTGTGGTGTAATTTCCATCAAAAGATATATAAATGTTTACAGAAGAGTTTGAAAATAAAAGATTTGAAAGGAAAATATATATATTGGTTTCTTATTAATTTGTAGAACATTTATATATATTTTGGATATTAATTCTTTTTCAGTTAATAGTGTTTAAAGCATCTCCAAATTTGTGGCTTGTTTTCTCAATGCCATATTATATTTGAATCATTTTAATGTATTCACATTTATGAATATTTTCCTTTATGGTTTGATCTTTTCTGGATCTTATTTTAAAAATTCTTTCCTAGTCCAATGTCCAAATATATATTCTGATATTTTTTCTTATAGTTTTGAGGTTTTGTCATTCACATTATATCTTTAATTCAACTGGATTTTTTAAAAAGCTGTTTGAGATGGAAAACAATTTCATTTTGATATGGTTCACTAATTGTCCCAGAACAATTTATTAAATAATCATTTCTCCAATTAAATATATATATATATATACACACACACACACACTTTTATGGAAAGACTATGTATGGCAACATTAATTACTTTAACTGTTTTATCTCCTCTGACTGCTCAAAGCTGCATGTGATTTCAGATTTGGAGGCATTTCATTTCCTCAACTGTTATCCTCAATTCACTTAAGACAAAAAGTTTTTTGGGAAAAAATAAACACAAGCTATTATATCATTATGTCTTATACTATATGATGGGTAAGTGGGGTAAAGAGGAAGAAGATGGGAGCAGAAATATCAGAAAACTGGGTTGTGCTCTAGCATGCTTTAAAATACCTGTAATCCTCATATCAACAGAGAACTTAAAGTATTATTTTACAATACTTTAAAAAATTTGTCTTAAGTACATTTTTTAATGAAATAATGGCTTACAAACACTTCACAGTTTCAGATAACAGTATCTTATGCTATTTTTGAACCACTCACCGAAGTTCGGTCAGGTTCTCCACCATCTGCCAAACCTGCCTCCATAGTGAAAGAATAGGTTTATGCTTTGCTTTCCATTAATGTGCAGCCATCCTCTAAATCTGGAAATCCTAGAAGAAGAAAATCATATGTATTAGGCCTAAGTATTAAATTGTGATAAGAGGAAAAGAAAGGGTTAAGTATATTAGGAGAGATTAATCATTTTAGGCTGGGGTTATTCGGAAACTCAAAAATAGAGGAAATTGACATGAGCCTTGAAGAATAGCAAAATTTACACAAAATCAAAGGAGGAAAGAAAATATTTCAAGTGAAGAGGGACAGCAAGAGCACATTTAAAGACATGAGATTGTTCAAAATTTGTAAAGATATTCAAATCTATATATAATTAATAAAATTTTATTTTTTTTCATTACACTGGTGAAGACTTTAAAAGTATGCTAATACACAACATGGGTAAGGATGTGGGATCACAGTTACTCTCACACACTTTAGTTTGAGGATATAAATCAGGAGAATTGTTTTGGAGAACATTTTAAAACATGTATATTTATTTTCACCCAGCAATTTCAGGGATAGGAATTATCCCACAGATACACATATGCACAAAGATATACAAATAAACACATTCATCAGAGTAATACATATGATGGGAGGAAAAAAAACAGAAACAACCTTAATGTCAATTATTGGGGACTTTTCAAAATTATATTTACAGAAATGCAGTGGAATATCACACAGCAAATTTTAAAAATGAGGTAGATCTAAAATACTAACCTGGGAAGAAGACTGCAATACATTAGGTGAAAAAGTAAGTCACATAACATAATACATAATTCTATCTTGGTGTTTGTATTTGTTAATTTTTACATGGGCATATAATACTTTTATCGTTGGTTTTATTTTTAAAAGTTTTAGAAGTATGTCTTCATCATGTTTTTTTCTTCTGAACTTTTTAGCTGACAAAACCCACATGCTGAACACCCATAATAAGAATATATTCAGATAGCTCTAATAAATTCACTAAGAATCCTTTCTTAAAACAGCCAAAGCCAAACCCAGCAAATCCGTAGAACTGCTAGCCATTTCTTGAAGTTTAAAAAATATTTTTTTAAATTTCTGCAAGTATAAAAGGCTGCACTGAAATATGAATGATGGTGATATTATTCTTTAATTGGGGTTTAGAGGGCTGCCATTGGGTTTCCTGCATATAATCAGTAAGATTAGCCCAAGCAGCTACTCTGACTTAGAACTTCTGAACTTAATATACATTTTCTTCAGTACTTGTTATTACAAGGCATGGAAATATTTGTTCTCATAATCTAGTTCTCTTCAAGGGCAGAGACTGTGTTTTACTGACCTGTCTGGTGGTTAGTTCATGGCAGACATTTAATAAACATTTAAGCCACTGAACTAAACTGTCAACTCAATTACCTATATGAACAAATGAGAATAATTCAACACAACACATACATAAATTATTTATATCTATGGGATAAACACTGAAATTCATATTTGAATAGTAACAGACATTATAGTCTAGAAATTGGCTATTTTAAAACAAAATAAAATCTCCAGAGGAAATTTCAACTTCAAACAAATCTTTTAACAATTTTTTTTTATTCTATTCATTCCAATTAAGGGATTCATTCATCCCTGGACATTATACAAGGCATTTAAAGCAAAACAAATAAAAGTCTCTGCTCTCATAGAGCTTATAGTCTAGAAGGGAGAGTAAGCAAACAATAAATATAATAAATTAGAAAATTATATAGTATGTTAGAAGTTGGTAAGTGGTATGGGGTAGGAAAGAGTAATGTAAGAAGAACCAGAGGGAAGGTTTACAATTTTAAATGGGATGGTCAAAGTCGGGCTCATTGAAAAGGTAATGGCTGTGCAAAAGACTTGAAATAAGGGGAGGGAACTGGTCATGTAGCTATCTGAGGAAAAAGCTTTGGGGTCAGAGGGAACAGTCAGTGCAAAAGTACTAAGGCAGGTATATAATTTGTAGGTTTGAGAAAGAGCAAGAAAGCAATGCAGCTGAAATAATTTGAGCAAATGGAAAAGCAGTAGGAGATATGATAATAGAGGTAAGGGAACAAAGTATATATAGTTTATATTAAGTCCTATAGGCCACTGTAAATCTTACCCTTTTACTCTGATGATATGAGAAGCCAATGGAAGGTTCTGAGGAAGGAATAAGTTGATCTGACTTACCTATTTAAAGTTTCTGTGTTGACTGTAGTAGGGGAAGGGTAGAGACTGGGAGTTTAGTTAGGAGACAATTACAGTAATCCAGGAGAGAGACAATGATACTAGGTTGAAGATGAGAGCCATTAAGGTAATGAGGTAGTCAAATTCTACATATTTTTTGAAGATAGAACTAACAGGATTTTCTGAAGGCTTGAATATGGAGTGAGAGATAGAACAGAATCAGAAATAACTCCAAGATTTTTTATTTGAGTGACTGGAAAGACGGTGACAATCAGATGAGATGCTGGGGGAAAGGAGTTGTAAGGTTTCTCTTTGGGGAAGTAGGGCAAGGGGAAAACATATCAGAAGTTTAAAAGTTTGAGTGTCTGTCTGACATTCAAGTGGAGATGTCTAACAGGCAGCTGGGTATGAGTTTAGAGCTCAGAAATGACTTCTAGGTGGATATATTATATCACTATGGGAATTAGCATATTGATGGCATTTAAACCCATGAGACTGAATCAGATCATCAAGGGAGTGGATATCAAAGGATGGATTGCAGAACTACTCAGACTGCCTTCTCTCCACCCCCATGCTTGTTGATTGATAAGACAATGATGGGCAGGTAGTAGTGGCTTATTTAATCCCACCTTGGGTCCATTAATTACATTTAAAAATGAAAAGGTCATTACCAGCGTTAAAATGCCTGCCTCAATATTTCTTTTGATTTTCTATACACCAGTTTTCTTCCAGGTCCTGTAAGCCATATGTTATAAGCAGAATACATCAACACAGGGTGCAAATTCAACATTAACAAGAATACGGTTCGTAAACAAAATATCCCAGCTAGCATAATCATTTAATCCATTTTTATAAATGCCTCCCAAACAAAGGCATCCAGTCCAAGAATAAACAAACTTCAATTGAACACTATATAAAACATTTGAACAAAGTGCTGTGAGTGCTCAGAAAAGTCCAACGGTGCCTAGAGGAAAGCACTGAAGTCTGCTGCTGCCAAATGATTTACCATTTTCAAACACAGAACTATAAACCAAGTAATGAATACCAAAATATTATGTAAATCTGACACTATATTCTCCAGCCTTTTGAGAAATCACTCACAAAAGGCAAAGAAAGGACTATTACATCAATCATACTCAGTTAAACAAGAAGAAAAAATGACCACTGAACAATTTATATATTACCCTTCCGTCCCCAGTGGAAATGTGTAGGGATTTAGTTATGAAATCACACAGGATTTTTCTAGGTACAAGTCATTTTGATTAATTTTGTTAGGTCTCAGAGTTCAGGGAGTTCTTTCCAGTCTGAACACTTTATCTTTCTCCCATTCAGAGAAGCTTTATTAATTAGTCCTTTCTATTCTCTCTTCTTTCCTACTGGAATTTTTAATAGGCAATTGTTGGACCTCTGTGTTTTTTTTATTTCAATCTGATATTTTCCACTGCACCATCTGCATAGCACAGAGGTCAGCAAACTTTCTTGCAAAAGGCCAGATAGTAAACAGGCTTCACTTTAGGCTTTGCAGGGTCACAGGGTCTCTTACACAACTACTAAACTCTGCCATTGTAGAAACTGTATTTACAAAAACAGACATAGGGCATAGTGTGGCGACCCCTAGTGTAGCATTTCAGCATTAATATCATATGTGGAAGCGGTACATTTGTAGGCTCGTTAAAACCAATTTTTTTCTGATAATGCCAAGATTTGGAATCGCACCTTCCCCCCTTTGTTTTAGCTCCACTTACATGTACTTCTGAACCCTAAAATTAGTTTTCTCCCTTTAGTCAGAATATGTCTCACTACAAACTTCATTCTTTTTCTAAAGCAGCATATTCCCTTCAGTTGTTTTTTTTAAAGATTTGTTTTATTTATTTCTCTCCCCTTCCCCCCACCCCATCCCAGTTGTCTATTCTCTATGTCCATTTGCTGCATGTTCTTCTTTGTCCACTTTTGTTGTTGTCAGCGGCACAGGAATCTATGTCTCTTTTTTGTCATCTTGCTGTGTCAGCTCTCCGTGTGTGCGGCGCCATTCCTGGGCAGGCTGCACTTTCTTTCACGCTAGGCGGCTCTCCTTACGGGGCGCACTCCTTGTGCTTTGGGCTCCCCTACGCGGGGGGACACCCCTGTGCGGCACGGCACTCCTTGCGCACATCAGCACTGCGCATAGGCCAGCTCCACACGGGTCAAGGAGGCCCAAGGTATGAATCGCAGACCTCCCATGTGGTAGATGGACACCCTATCCACTGGGCCAAGTGTGCTTCCCATTCAGTTTTTTTATGCTAACTTCTTCTCTATAGCTCTTTTGTGTTTTTTTCCCCTCCTTTTTTCTTCTTCTGTCCCAGAATTGCTGTTTTACTGACTTTTAGATGTCCTTAAATTCTGGCCAGCCTATGCAAGGGCTTAGGTATATAAGTACACATTTAAGTGTACCTTTGTGACCCTGGTAAAAGAGCTACAGTTAAGACAAAGGCTTATTTTTATTCCCCAGTAACAGAATAGACACATATCCCATTTCTCTCCATAACTTGTACAAAGGTAATGTATTAGAATTAGGCATTTTTATATAAAAATTAAAGAACACATGAACTTACGTGGGTTGTTTTTACCATTTCTCTCCATAACTTGCACAAAAGTAATGTATTAGAATTGAGTGTTTTTATACGAAAAATATTAACTAAGGAACACATGAATTTACATGGATTGTTTTTGCTCAGTATGCGTTATAACATGGATAATATAACAGAAGTTTTGGACAGCAAATGAGGACCAAAGTGTTGTGAGCACATTTTAGTTTTTAGAGACATGGATGTATTCCTAATGGCTGGCATGTGATAACTGCCTAATAAATGTTTGTTATAATGAATGGTATATAGATATTTCTCAGACAAATTAATTTTAAAAACTAGTATTTGGTTTTACAGTAATACTGTAATATGAGATCTGGTTCAGTTTTAAATATGAGTATATTATATTTATCAATAGATAGTTCTCAAAAGCTTTATGTAAATACAATAGCAATGAAACCATAGATGACAAGGAAATTTAATACATAAAGCAGAGGTAACTAAAATGGAAAGTAACTTGCTATGATTTTGGTCCTCTTTTTTAAACCAATATTTTTAAGGTGAAAAACTATGAACTGAGGACTTGTCTTGAAAATAGGAAAGAGCTGACAAGATTAGGCAGCAACTGATCAGAGCTGAGCAGCTGTTGACCACTTTACAAGGGACAAGCTCTCTCCAGTTTGTACTCAGCTCTCATACAGTATTTCACTGCTTCACTCATTTTTGCTCCCTGCTTGGGTCCCATAATAGTTCAGCTCCAACTCCTGATTTAAAGTGATCTGTACAGAATCTTTTTAAAATGAAGAAGATTTCAATTATGACACAACTGCTCTTAATTAAAGCACTTCTGTAAGCTTCCATTTTGGATTTCTTCTCTAACACCTACCACCCTTTCTGCTTTCTACCTAAGCTTTTGATTTAGTCCCTTTTAGCACCTTATAATATTAGTCTTTACTCTTGTATCAAGAATTTGTCCTGTTAATATTTATCTTAAGTCACAGTAATTTTGTTGGATTGCTTTTTAAAATATATTATACTTTTATTTAATAGAAGATACTAAGTCTTCACTAACCATTTTGTTACGCAAGTATAATATGGCTAGTTATATCCAGACCTATACTAGGAACTGAGGGGGGAAAAGGGGAAGCAATAACCCTTGTCTTTAACAAAATACTTAGCTTGTATCCTTATAACTCAGGACATTAATATTAATATCAGGTGCTTACTCAATGTATAGCAGTATAGTGATGTCAGAGGCTTTTGAGTATGTATAGATATTGCCTCTTTCATTGAATAGCAAGTGAAAACATGTTGTGTGGAATATCTTGATATTTCTTGAAGGAGAATAGAAGTCTAAATTCTCTATTAAATATGCCTTTGTACACTGTGGCATATACAGAAGAATTACCCAAACCTTATTATAATCCTTATTTTTAAAGCATAAACAATTCGTATTTGTTCATTATGAAATGGTAAGTAAACATTGTAAAAAAAAAATTCAGACTACAAAAATAAATCAGGAAAGAAATATAAATCATGTAAAATTCTACTGCCCAGAATATAACTTAGGCTGCTTAAAATCCTATAACTTTTAATAGTTATATCAAAGATATTTTTAAATATGCAACAAGCCAGAAGGTACACCACCCAATATAAAAAAATCACTCAAAAAGACACTTCCCAAAATGAATAAAAACAGCATGGAATGCAAGACAGTGGCAGTTGAATATGACACAAAAAAATGAAAAGGAATTAGGAATTATGAGAGTTTCCTTCAAGTGAAAAAGCTCAAATAACATGATTACATTTCCTTTTCCATGGGTCCAAACAACTTTGTTCTACCATGGAAAACAGTTGATCATATTTATATTCTCACAAAAATTTAAGTTCCAAAATTGCAGAGATTTTTCTTTATTTTGTCCACCAGTGCATTCCAGGGCCAGAGAATATTAGGCATATTATAGGCATTCAGTACATTCATTCATTCAATTCCTTCAACAAAACTTATTGAGTACCTATTATATACTAGGTACTGTTATAGATGCTTGGGATACAGTAACTGAACAACAGACAAAAATCCCTATTCCCATGAAGCATATAGTCTAATTGAAAAGCATGCTAGATACATACATATATATATATATGCAGAAATATGTGTATATGTATACATGTACATGTGTGTATGTGTATATATGCATATCTCTCTATTTACCTATTTCACCATTCATTCTCACCACCTTCTGTACTATTCTGTATGCAGAGGCTGAAAGCATAAGAACTACATTTTCCGGATGTGTTTACTACATTTTCCAGATGTGTTTACCTTTGGGGTTCTGAATATGACTTACATTCTATTCTGTCAAGGCAATCTATTAGCACAATATTTGGAAGGCAGAAGAAAGAAAGAAGTCAAATTATTCTTCCTCTGATGGCAGTGAACAGACACATGGGCTTTTGACAGATAAGGTTTTGCAGTGATCACCAAATACTCCCTTGCCTGTGTTGGTACTGCCAACACAACTACAATCAGTAGCAGCAATGTTTAACATGAAAGCCAAGAACAGTTTTCCAACGTCCACACCCCTTGCATTCCAAGAAATAGATAAGTATTTAATTTCCTCTATTAATTTCCCCCTTGCTTGAAGTAAGTACCTGTAGCAATTTGTTTTCCTAAATGAAATTTTCCTGACAGATAAGAGAAAAAGATATTTAAATATATTGTATATTTAAATATATTGTATATATTGTATATTTAAATATATTGTATATTAGATTATAATCAGTGCCAAGAAAAAAATTAGGCAGGAAGGAGTTATATGACATGTCAAGGAATAGGAAAGGATTTTAGATAGGCTTACCTGGAAAGGACATAGGCCTCTCTGGGATGACTCTGAGTCAAGATCTGAGTAAAAGGAGGGAGCCAGCCAGCAAACCATCTAGAATTTCCTTCCGGGTATAAGAAGAAAGAGCTAGCACAAAGGTTCTGAGGCAGGAGAATGTGGCATGTTTGAGAAACAAAGGAGACTACCATGACAAGTAGAATAAGGAAGAGAGTGGTGGACATTGACAGCAGAAAGGCAACTAAGTGCCAAATCATACAGAGTCTGGTAGGACAGAAGAACTTTGACTTTTACTCTGAATGAGATGGGATGCTATTGCTGAAGGGTTCAGAGCAAGAAATGGCAGGATCTGGCAATCTGGTTTATGCAGTATCATTCTGTCTGCTGCCTGAGAATAGATTACAAATTAGAAGGTTATTTCTATAGTCCAGGCATGAGACAATCATGCCTTCTGCTGGAATAGTTGCAGAAATAATGAATAGTATCGAATTCTTTATATACTTTGAAGATAGGGTCAACAGGATTTGTTTGTTGTTTTAAATCAGTCAAATTTATTTCTCAAGTACATTTTTGCATTTAGAAAATGAAAGTTTAGCTTTAAGTCCAGCTCTGTGAGCCAAATTTCAGCACATGACCAATTATATGGTTGTGTTGAAAATGCCTGGGAAATAGCTTAAGTGGAGACACAATTAATACAGTGCCGTGAGAAGGACTATGAATTGGATAACATTTTGAAAAGTAAGGTATGCTAGAGGTTGCAATTCTTATGTTGAATATTCCAGCATATTTATTTGATCAAAGTAAAATAAACTTTCCATTACTACAAACTGAACACAAGTAGTCTGTTGATACATCCATATTTTCATGCTGTGCCAACATTTTGCATCCTGCATAAAACATTTGGTTTGAATGAGTTTCTCTATTTTATTTCTGATCTTCTCTTCTCTTGTCTCCCATCCTCTGAAGACATTTTATATTAGTAGTTGTAAGATAAATTATTTCCCCAGACACCTAAGTGGTATGGAGGACAGCAGTGAACTGCAGAAAATTTAACATGCATAGGGAATGAATGGCAAACCCAACTTTGGCTACTTACATTGAGGGAAAACTTTTAAGAGTGGGCAGAAATATTCCAGAAGGTGTCAGGGAACCTACTTTCCAATTTATCAGAACAAACAAGGAAGATTACATACATAACAAACTGTTGAAAGTTAGAGACTTCAGACACAATCACTAATAAAAAAAATTATGCATCATGAATATTAACTCACTACGTAGTGTACATTTAAATGATGACTTAAATACCCACCTCTAGTATCCTGAATCTGTTCTTATAGTAGGGATTATTCTAAATAGCCAAATGTCAACAACACAGATTAGCAAATACTGACATCACAACATTGTCACATTCAGGAAGAGGGAGAAAAAGCCACAGTTCTTCCTTCCATCTTCTCCAGTCTTAGAATTAGGAGAGGTAATAAATACCTCTCTTCAAAACAAAATTGAAATGCAACTTGGAGAACGGTTATACAAGCCATATTTTCTACTTGCCAGCTGGCCATTCTGCTACCTTCCCAAGGACAGAAGGATTCCTTAAAGTATACACAGAAATAGTGTTCTTTTCCCAAACGTTTTGTTATATAAAATGCTGTATCATTGGTTTAATCATGATGCTCCTATTCATCAATAAGCACTGAATCCAATCATTTTTAGCTTTGCTAGCCAGTGACTTTCTCTTTAAGGTTTTCCAAAACTTGTAGCACCAGAGCCAGGCCTTAGTTTATTTGGAAAGTGGTTCCAGCACTTTAAAGATTAGCTTGCCCTGAGGAGTTGTTAATAAACCAGACACAAACGGTAAATAATTTTTTTTTAAAAGATGCAGGGGAATTAAGCAAGGTTTTTGCTTAGCAAAGTTTTTGCCCTGAGAAAAGAGAAGAATGAATGTACTGAATTCATGTGAATTGCTATTAACAGATATGGAGTACACTGTGAGAAGACTTGGAGAGGGGAGGGATGGATATCAAGAGCCTTTTGGGCATGTTCCCTTGGAGATGTCAGTTAAAAATCTAAGTAGAGCTATGAAGGAGGCAATTGGATGCACATGTGTGAGAAGTTAGACTAGAAATGTAAACTGGGAGTAAGCATATATATGAAATTTAATACCATGAGACTAGATGATTCTTAGGAATCTGCGAAGATAGAAGAGAGGCCCAGGTTCAGAGTATTGGGTACTACAATATTAAAAGGTCAATATGTATTAAATGAATGAATTAATCAATCCTGATTTTTTGTTTCTATTTTCAGAATTACTCTCTATAAAAAGCAAAGATGACATACATACTCACACATGAATGTATTTTTACATACACAGTAAAAATTATAACATAGCTAAAAAAAGGGAGCAGGAAGAGGAAAGGGAATATAAAATTAAGGGTAAGTGCCCTAAATTCCTTATATTTGGTAATAAGGAATTAAAAGACACACTAATCTGTCAAGGAACAAGTTTTCACTATTTTCTTTTAGGCCAAAGATGAACTAAAATTGTGTATCAAAAAATCCTGGAGGAAGGTGGTAGTTGGAGGCTTAAAGTATAAGCACTCTAACTTCCCTATCTTTCAGAATGAAAATCAAAAGATGTTTAAATGATAAATTTAAGAACAGACAAGTATATTTTTTAGAAGTTCAAACAGTAATTTAAAACAAACTTAATGGCAGTAGGCTGTGGCATCAGGGAAAAAAGGTATCTTCTGCCATTTTATATTTTAAACAGTAAGTACTGCTTCTATAACAAAAAAAAATGTCTAATAACTTCCTTTGTAAACAAGTAAAGTGTATCACAACTCTAAAGTTATCTTTTGAAATTGCCAAGATAAGGCTGGCAGCCTGCAATTACTAGTTGACTTCAAAGTTTAAAGAAGACTATGTTCTCTCTGTTGTTCTCTTAGAAAGGGAAGGCATGACATAGTAAATATACCTAAAGATATAAAGGTGAAAGGAGAGAAAAAAATCTAGATGACTCCCCTTATCTGGTTTGTCTGGAGCATGTGTATGCAGGTATTCCCAAGCACTGACCACCCCTCCCAAAAGAAAACCCTCATTTAAAATCACCTTTTCCCATAAACATAAAATAAACGCACACTACTATGCACATGTATGTCAACTTCACAAAATCATTATAATCTAGTTTTCATTTACTTAATGACTGCCTGATAACACATTAAAGCCCCCCAAATTACTCACTTCTGAACTAGAAAGGTATCCACAACTTTTTATATCTCCAGATTTGCCAAGGCTATTAAATACTTAAACAGATGAATTGTCTTAGATAGATATATATACCAACCATCCATCCAAGTGGCAATGGCTACTAAAAAACAGCATAAAGAAAACATGTAGTAAAAATTTTACTGACCTGTTGCTTTATACTATATATACATCATTTATGTAGTATCCAGCCAAAACTATATTGTAAGTACTTTAACCTGAGAAAAAGCAAGAGTGTTCTCTTGAATTCAAAGAAAAACAGGAAATCACTGCTACCAAAATTCTGACAAAGAACATAGTAAATTCCATATCCCAGTATCTATGGACCAATCACTAATATATATATATCATAAAATATACAGTTTACAAACTTTAATACATATTGTTGCTTCACCATCAGTTATATGCCCTTTGACAGCTCAAAACACATTAATCAAATATTTATTTACCTCTTATGATGGAGAAGGCACAGTTTCAGATTCTGAACATATAGTGACCCATTAAACGTCATTTCTATCTTCAAGGAACTAGAACTATAGCCCAAGATATAGCAGAGTAAACTGGTTGATAAGCAATAAAATATGATGAGACTTAGAACAGAGGTATATACTTTTATCTACAGTAGCATATAAGACGTACCTTAAACCCAGATTTCTAGGGATAATAAAGTAAGGGTCAAAAAAAACACACCAAAAACCTTTCAGTAAGTCCCTTTATATTAAATACAAAATAAAAAATATATAGTATTAAATATTTATAATCTAAAGAAGTTACTTAACTTTTGCCACTATGCAATCCGTTTTGAACTTCAGTTTTAAATTTTCTGAGATTCATTTATTTGGTTTATATTTAGCCACAAGAAAAACTAGTTTACATTATCTCCCAATGGCTCTACAAGGCTACAAAAGAATAAATTGAAGTAATTTCAAATACACTACTACACAGGGAGTTTTATTTAAAAAAAAAAATGTATGTGGGAAAGGAATAAATTAAAAAGGTAATCTAGTTTGAAAATAAATAAATAAAATTAGTTACAGCAAGATTTTATCATGTATACAAATCATCAGACATTTTACAGAGTGGAATACAGAGAAGAAAACATTTATAAATGGTAGAAAATAACCAAAATAATATAAGTTTCTCTAAAGGTTTCATGTCAACCTGCAGAAAGTGCTATAAGCTCCCTCTTATGACACATTCATATTTACCCTCTAAAACCTCAAGAGAAGAGCAAATCATTCCAAAGTGAAATACAAAGCTACACAAGTTTTAAAAAGAAATAGCAAAATAGCACATAAAAACAATGATCAACCCAGTAGCTATCAGACCCAGCACCCAGTGTGGTCTCTAAATATCATCTCTCCTTAAAAGACATGAAGACTTTTTAAAGAAATGGCATATTACAGATCTAAGACAAGTGTACAAGATAAGCCTATGTATCCTACATTCCAGAAAGCAAGAAAGCTATCAAAGACTACTGGAGTCAGATCTTGAAGACTTAGGAGTCAACCTGAAGGGCCATTCACTAGTCACAGTTGGGGCAACTTAAGTACTGAAATTTTTTTTTCCCCTGAGGTACCAGGAGCCAGGGATTGAACCCAGGACCTCAAATGTTCGAAGCCAGCACTCAACCACTGAGCCACATCAGCTTCCCTGAGTGGGTTTTATTGTTTCTTTGTTTGTTGTTTGTTTTTGTTTTTTTAGGAGGTACTGGGGATCAAACCCAGGACCTTCTATGTGGGAAGCAAGTGCTCAACCACTTGAGCCATATCTGCTCCACTGGAAATAATTTTTAAAGTTAAGATATATAAAAGAATATAATTAACATACTTTATTAACTGACCTATAAATTTTACCACACCCTCAACTACAGCACACATTCTTTCCAAATATACAAATTTCCAAATATGACCACTTACTGGACCAAAAAGCAAGTCTCAAATAACTTCAAGGACTGAAAACATACAGATTATGATCTCTAACAACAGTGCAATTAATATAAATCACTATTGAAAGATAACTAGAAAACCTTCATATGTCTTGAAATTAAGAAATATACTTCAAAATAACCTATGAGCAGGGACAGATGCAGGACATTATATATCCTGCCATAACCCACTGAATGGACTGGGAGAGAGTGTAAACTACAACATAAACTATAATCCATGCTGTGTAGCAATGCTCCAAAATGTACTCATCAAATGCAATGAATGTACCACGCTAACGAAAGACGTTGTCAATATGGGAGGAGTGGGGGTGTGGGGAGTGGAGTATATGGGAACCTCTTATATTTTTTAATGTAACATTTTGTGTGATTTAAGTATCTTTAAAAAAAATCATTTTAAAAAAAGTAAGAAGTTGAAGGAGTAATCTCAGTGGCAATTTGGAAAATCACATTTTTAACCAAATGATGATGAAAACACTATTCACCAAAACCTGAGGTATCAGAGAAAATTAATAGCTATAAAAGACAGTTGGGAAATCAAAGAACTAATCATCTTTTTTTTTTTTTATGAAAAAGAGGAACAAATCAAACCCAAAGAAAGTAAATGAAAAAAAAAAACAAAGAGCAGAAATAAATGACACAAAAAATCTAAAATACAAAAGAGAAAATCAACAAAGTTATAATTTGATTCTTTGTAAAGAATAATACAATTGATAAATGGCAGGTGAGACAAACAAGGGAAAAAAAGATGCAGCAGAAACAACAAATATCATGATTGGTAAAGGATATATCACAACAAATGACCCAAATATTAAAAATTATACAAATAAACTCTATACAAATAAATATGCAAATTTATATGAAATAGACTAATTCCTAGAAAAAAACTTACC
Organism: Dasypus novemcinctus; assembly: GCF_030445035.2. Lineage (NCBI taxonomy): Eukaryota > Metazoa > Chordata > Mammalia > Cingulata > Dasypodidae > Dasypus > Dasypus novemcinctus. The sequence goes on from NC_080684.1 coordinate 58,757,938, forward strand.
AATACTTCTGCAAGATGAAAAAGAGAGTCAGAATAGTCCTATTAAATCAATAATTTTAAAAAACTTTCCAACAAAGAAAATTCCAGTAATTACTTCACTTGTAAATTGTACTCAATAATGAAAAAAAAATCATATACAAATTTTTCCAGAAAAGTGAAAAAGAAGAAATACTACCCAAGTACTTTTATGAGGCTAGCATAAACCTGATATAAAACTATAGCAGGGAAACGGACTTTGGCCCAGTGGTTAGGGCGTCCGTCTACCATATGGGAGGTCCGCGGTTCAAACCCCGGGCCTCCTTGACCCGTGTGGAGCTGGCCCAAGCGCAGTGCTGATGCGCGCAAGGAGTGCCGTGCCACGCAAGGGTGTCCCCCGCGTGGGGGAGGCCCCACACGCAAGGAGTGCGCCTGTGAAGAAAGCCGCCCAGCGCGAAAAGAAAGTGCAGCCTGCCCAGGAATGGCGCCGCCCACACTTCCTGTGCCGCTGACCACAACAGAAGCGGACAAAGAAACAAGACGCAGCAAACAGACACCAAGAACAGACAACGAGGGGAGTGGGGGAAATTAAATAAATAAATAAATCTTTAAAAATAAATAAATAAATAAATAAAACTATAGCAAGAACAGGAAAAATTTAAGCCAGTCTTACTCATGAACTTATGAGTATGGATGTCAAAATCCTTTGCAGAATATTTCAAAACCGTATGTAATTAGCAGATAACCTCCCTAATCAAATAAAACCTATTAAAAAAATCACACCAAATGTTGAAATGTTGAAATGTTCTCTTTGATTGCAACAAGACTTTCCAAATCAACATTTCCATTCAAAATCACACAAGAGTTCTTAATCAATGTGATAAGGTAAGAGAAATAAGTGAAAAGTATAAGTTTTGAAAAGTAAAAAGCCATCTATATTTACTGATAATCTATGTCATAAATCCAAAAGGAGAGCAAATTAGAATTAATAAGTGAGGCTTGTCACAATTACTATATTCAAAGGTGTAAAAAGCATCTCATTCCAACACACCAGCAATGGTCAGAAAATGAAATTTTTTAAAAGATACATTTATAATTACATTTCATAATGTCACATATGTCAATAAATCTGACAAAAGATATAAAACACTTCTACATAAAAAAGTTATAAAATATTACAGAGAGAAATTAAAGAAGATCTAAATAAATAGAAGAATACATCATGTTCATAATTGGAGAGACTTAGTATTTTTAAAATGCCAGTTCTCCTGAAATTAATTTATATATTCAACGGAATTACAAGTAAAATCCCAACAGGCCTTTTTTTTAAAAAAAAAAAAACTTGACACACTGATTTAAAAATAGATATACAAAAGCAAGTGCCAAAAGAACCTCTGAATCAGTCTTGTAGAGAAATCGTAAGATAGGAGGACTGCTTTCCTAGATAGCAAGACTTTGTATAAATCTACAGTAATGAAGACAGTGTGGTACTGAGTAAAAACTATTCAACTAACCAAAATTAAAAGAATAAAGAGTGTAGAAACAAATCCATGCATATATGAACATTTGAATTTATGAAGTAGTTGGCATACATAATAGAAGAAAAAGGATGATGCTTTCAATAATTAAATCAAATAGATATCCATATAGAGGAAAAATGAAAGCTGATCTCTACCTCACATCATACACTGCAAGTCTAGACAGACTGAAAACTAAATGTGAAAGGCAACAAATCTTTAAAAAGATATAGGAGAATACCCAAATGATGTTGGGTTGGAATGGATTTCTTAAACACAAAAGGCACTAACCATAAATTTTAAAAATTGGTAAAGGGACTAGATTAAAAGAAACTTCTATTCATCAAAAGAATCCATGAAGCCAGTAAAAAAGCAAGAAGCAATGTAGAAGATAATTGCCAAACATATTATAAATAGCTCATATCCAGAATATAAAGAACTACTATAAATCAAATAAAAAAGGACGCGTAACCCAATAGAAATATGAGGCAGAGACACCTGAATTCACAAAAGCGTATGCTGAAATAGACAATAAGTATATGAAAAGCTCTAAACCATAAAGAGGTGTCACTACACACCCACAAAAATGACTACAAGTAAAAAGACTGGTAATACCAAGTATTGGCAAGGCACAGAAGATGAAAAACTCTCACACACTGATGTTCAGTAGTAGTAAGTTGGCACACCATTTTAGAAGACGGTTTTGCCTTATCATTCTTCTAAAGTTAGAGATGTACAGACCCAAAGATATAATAATTTCAATCCTTTTCACTGCTAGATATATATACACACACACACCAATGTTTGAAAAACACATTTACAATTGCACAGGAAACACCCAAAAACATTCATAGCAACATTATTTGTAACAGCCAAAATTAAGGGAGGGGGTGATATCCAAATATGCACCAACAGCAAAGAGAAATCAATTGTGGTTAATATAAACAGTAGAATACTACACAGCTAAAGAAGAGTAAAACGACATGGATGATACTCATCTTCAAAATATTAAGTGAAGCCTGATGCAAAAGTATGCATTCTATATGACCCTATTCATGTGAGTTTCAAAAATAAGCCAAACTAATCAATGGCAGAAAAATCCAAACAATGGTTTTACCTTTGAAGAAAATATGATGTTCCATTTTTTAACCTGGTCAGTGTTTACACAAGGGTTGCCTTTGTAATGACACACTAAGTTGTACACCTGTGTATTGTACATATGACTCAATGTGCCATTTTTACAATAAAAATTAGAAATTCTATGGCAAAAGTAATTTAATTAGAGGTGAGATAGGAGGCAAAAGCCCTTTAAGAGGACTCGAAGTCTAAACTTCTGGTTTAATCACTTTTTAGAGAAACCTAGAGGCCTGCTAAATCCAATATATATGCTATTATATATAAGATGACAATTTAGCATTCCTACTATTACAGTGAATTTATGTGCTAATTCTTTCCTTTGGATTACCACAGAATTATTTTTTAAGTATGATCACCGTATTCTACATCAAATAAATTGCTTGACTAGAAGATAAATTGTATTTTCTTCATATTAAATTTAATTGCAGAATTAAATAGAGCAATGTTACAACATCAAAGGAGGCAATAGGAAAAAATTAAAACTTAATGGCTAATAAAACAATCATTTTCATGCTCTTCAGCATGTTTCTGGAGAATTCTAATTTTAAAAGGTTTCTTCCTATCGAGCAAGGTCTCAAAAATATTTCACGTTAACTACCTAGATGAATTTTTAATTAAAAAATAAATGGTTTTGCCAAACATTAAACAATATTTAAGTACCATCACCAGGTATTTAAACTGATTGTTTTAATATCTCTTATACTTATATATACAATAGTAACAAGTAATGTTTACTGAAATAGATGGCAGAGGTAAATTTCAAATATTTGACTTTAAGAATCTCAAAACCCAAAAAGACAAATAAGGTGTTTATTAGTTCAATAAAACTGCTTAAAAGTTGAGACCTAAAAGATGAATGGTAGTTAGCTAAATAAAGAATGGCAAGAAACACATTCCAAACAGAATGTGCATAAACTCTGGGATGTGAAGCAACTCTTATGTCTACATTCTCAGTAGCACTATATCATGCATAGTAGACATATTCCATTTGTGATGATGAGATGGTGGGGAAGGAGATGTAGGAGGATGGAAGAATGGGAGAAAAAAAAAAGTCAATATAACAGTTGTATATTTTGGATTTAACTCATATTTAACCATGCTATGTGATTAAGTCTTTTTAAAAAATGAACCAAAGCCCTGGTAAGGATCCATTCTACCATAGCTTCTCTGAGTCAGCGTAACATAATGGGGATGAGGAGCAAATAGGTATATTTTTGATGTTCTTTTGCTCTAGAACAAGAAAACTGTCAAAAGAATAAAGTGTTGCATAGAAGGCACAGAGTATTTCTTTCCACCTTACTTATCTTTCATTTTCTTCCCCAAAGCATTTCTTGTACCGAAGAATCCAATAACAGGGTCCAAATCTTCCTTACACCAAATAAATAAGCAATTTGATAGTGTGAATGATGATATCCCTTAACTGTTCATAATACACACCTTGGGTTTTCACAGTAGCCAAAACTCAATTCCTAATTATGCAAACATGTTGTGACTGTAAAAGGGTGTAAATAACAAGATTAATGTTGCTGCCTACCAAAATAAGTATATTAAGAAGTGGAATGAAATTTTCTGATTTAGAAATAACATAATTAGAGATCAGATTCAAGACATCAACTTGCCTCAAAGATGACAAATTTGTCTAGCTCCAGTTAGAAAGAACTCAATTATGGTGGCACTGTGACCCCTTTCCATGATACACTGGTTATTCACACTGAACTATGTAAACTTAATGACCTCTTGTTTCATTTATGACCAAATGATCCCATCCTTTCTGCTAACAGGTTAAAAATTGCCAGTGAGCTAGACTCTGACTTCGCTGTTTCTTAAGGGATTTCCATGTAGTGCTAGAGCTTTTAAAAGTTTAAAAGGGAAAAAAGTACCTAAATAAAGTCCAACTACAATTATCTGAAAAAAACTGTGATATGGTTATGGTAAATGGACAAAGTCCTAAGCCAAGAGTATTCATAGTAGGTTCCTATTGAGCTTTCAGTAAGAAAATCTGTCATTTCCACTGTGCCAATCTGCATTGTCTACTCAAAAACTAACCATATACTTATTTCTATATTTCCCTAGAGGAAAAAAGAATTTTTAAGGGGGAAAAAAAAAAGGAGCTTACTGTTTGTCTTAAAATTTTCTACAGTATCCCCTCTTCAGCTAAGTCGAAGCTAATGAGAAAGAGCAGAGTACAAAGGAATGTAAGAGAGGTTACACAGATGTATACCTATGTAAAAGTACATTGAGATGCACATAAGACTTGTGCTCTTTAGTGTATATAAGTTGTAATCAGTTTTTTTAAAAAGGTCATTCATGTTGCCTTCCACTGTTAATAAGTATTTCTATATATACCACTTAAATTTGAATCTACAAAGAATCTTGAAACAAATTTCTGGGATAGTCAGAGAACTACATGTCCCATTGTGAGATGTTTCAAATAACCTAAGAGGAGAAAACATGTATAATATTAAAAAAGAATATACCTATTAATAGGCAAATATTCAATGAAATTGTTGGGTTCTATTTATCAATACATAGCACAAAAGTATGAACTGAACTTTTTTCAAAGGTTGACGTCTCCATTAGCTATATAATTATGTTATCAGATATGAACTTAAATATTATCCCTATAACAATGTTTTTATTTGGAATACCAACTACACAATTTTTGCCATGTATTACTAACACGCAGTTACTTAATTTTTTCACTCACCATTTTAAATTTAATCTGTCTTATCTAATAAAGTCTGTGAATTTTCTGGTTTGACTAAAATTCCATTTTTTCTAATATACATTATAATATGTAACTCTAAAAATTAAAAACGTTCATTAATGTACTGTATTCCCACTACTGTACCAAATACTGGGAGACACTTCCATAAACTGTTTCATCTCTGTCCTGATGCAGCATGATGGGATATAAAAAATATTAAACTTGCTGACAGTAAACCTCAGTTCAAGTCCCCACCTCTATTAAGAACTAGTTATAGGCCTTCAGACAAACCATTTGATATCTGTGGACCTCAGTTTCCTCATAAGTAAAATTATGAGACTAATTGGCAAGTACTGGGATTCTTTGCAAATCTGATATTCTACAATCTAACAGCTGGCAGTTTTACCTCTTCTCTAAATATTGTTGACATAATCAATGCAATGCAAAAGAATATAAGTTGTAAGATAACATCTTCACTTTAAAGTTCATACTAGGATCTTTAGTCAGAGTAACATATTGAGGGGGAAAAAAACAAGATCATGAGGTAACTTACAATAACCACAACAAATCAGAAAGTACGTTAGTTTTCTAAGCTTTTTCATATTCAGTTAAAACCTTATTTTACATCATCAGCACAAAGTAAGTTACTCAAAAAAAAACAAAGTAGGAAATCGAAACAATATTTATGTATCAAATATTTTATTACAATTGAAATATATATTATTGTGAGGGAATGGCATTTTCATTGGGTATGTGTTTTAGTGCCGCAGCCACAAAACAAATACCATACAATGGGAATTTATTTGCTCACAATTTTGAGACTAGGAGAAGTCTAAAACCAAGGCGCCAGCAAGGCAATGCTTTCTTCCTAACATACATGGATTCTGGGGCTGGTTTCTAACCATCCTTGGTCCTTGGCTTTTCCATCACATGGCAAAGCACACAGCAGCCTCTCCTGGCTTCTCTTCTTCCTCTAACTTTCATTCTCCCTATAAAAGTAATCCAGATTAAAGCCGACCTGTTTCAGGTTGAAAAAATATCCTTGAAAAGATAGTCCAGAACAAAAGGCAGTCAGTGCTTAGTTTACAAAATATGCTGAAATGCAAGAGACTGATAAAAAATTGTCTATCAGAAAAGTCTGTTCCTCCCTTGTCTGTATCACTACTGCCCAATACAACATTCTGTAACATTTTACATTTTACTTTGCAGTATACAAGTGTTCTTGTTAATAATAGAAGAGCTAAATGTCAGTGATTCACAAACCACTCCTAAGAAATTTCATTTTTGCAAATGTCTAAGAGCTGATTAGAAGAATTTCTGTTTTTAAACAAATTGAGGAATCTTTTTAGATACAAATCACACCTTTGTTAAATCCAGTATTAATTAGTGAATGATTTCTATACTGAAGCTAACCATTAGCCAAGAACTTCAAGAATTATTACTGAATTGAGTGACTGCTTAGAAAGGATACATCCTGAAATAACAAATACTTGCCCAACAAGTCTCAAAAGACAAGGAAGTTTGAGAGATTAAAAAATATTTCTTAAGTTACTGAATTATAATATTCAATTATACTTTCACTTGATATTAAAGGAAAGAAATAATGCTTTGAGATTTAGTGAGAAGAATATGAAAATCTTGTTTAAAAAAAGAAAAGCAAGGAAATGTAGTAGAATCACCCCTTACATATCATATCATAGCGTTGAAGCATCAGCAAATGACATTAAAAGAATTAAAACTGGAATCCTGGCTAAGTTTCCCTTTTTGGGGGAATCATGCCCCAAAAACAAACCAGGGAATGACCAAATATGTTTCTACTTAAAAACTTAGAAGGTATGTCAGGTTAAAGTAGTATGTCAAATTAAGAAAATCAGCTGCAACTCTTTGATACTCTAAAACATGAAATAATTTACCCTTTTTACTTGCCTTAGAAGAGCAGTACCATCCCAACTCTGGATCATCTATCTACTACAGTATAAAAGGAAAAAAATATTTTTTCTTATTTAAGCCACTGTTCATTGGGCTCTCTTTTCGTGAATTAACACAGCACAGAATGCAGCTCTGTGGAGGTAATGGTAAAGGAGCTCGTAGGGGAAGAAGGCTTTACCCACTGAGGCCAGAGGTGAGAAGAAGCTGGTTATTCAAAAACCATTATGGCTAAAGCATATTAAAAAAGAAACAGAACTGACCAAGTTGGGGTTATAGAGACAGGTAGATAAGTGTTTTGGATTTTATTTACTGTGCAAAAGAAAGCCAATGAAGGGCCTGTGCATGACAGGAACATGATCCAATTCATATTCTAAGACACAGTACAAACTGCTTTAAATGCATTAGCCACATGTAATCACAGCAAACTATAAGTTATTTGTCATACTAGCCCCATTTTCAAGATTACATTGAGTCTCAGAGAAGGGAAATAACTAACTGCTTGATCATTTCTGTACCAGACATACTAGTGTCAGTGTTTTTCCTTTAACATGTCAAGCAGATTTCCATACCTGTTATTCCTTGCCCAAAATGCTCTTCCCTATGGCTCCCTCCCTCACTCCTTCCAGATCTCTCTGCTTCAGTGCCACCTCATCAGAGACCTTCGCTAGCCATCTAGCTATAATTACAAAATAGTAACCTACCTTCCCCCACTTTCTGATCTATTTACCCACTTTATTTTTCTCCATAACACTTAACACCGGACATATTAAAGACTTACTGTTTGTTTGTATCCCCCAATAAATTTTGAGCTCCACGATAAGAAAGACTTTGTTTTTGGTAACTGAGGTATTGCAAACACAGAGAAAGTACTTGGCAAATAATAGGTGCTTCTTAAAACACTTACACTTAGTAGCAATGCTCCAAAATGTGTTCATCAATTGCAATGAATGTACCTCACTAATGAAGGATGTTTTTAATGTGGGAAAATGTGGGAGGTATGGGGAGCAGGGTATATGGGAATCCCTTATATTTTTTATGTGACATTTGTATAATCTAAGTATCTTTAAAAAAATAAAATTAAAAAAAAAAGTCAGAGACTAGAAGACTAAGGAGCCAGCTATTCTTCTTCAGGCAAGCAGGTTCTTTATGGTATAATAAAGCAATGAAGATCATAAGGGGTTTATTAACATACCCAAAGATACATCACTAACAGGAAAGGACTTGATTCTGTATCTCCTATTTCCAGAAACAATACAAGTTCTCACTCAATGAACTACATACAGTAACCCAACTGTACATATGATAAATGGCTCACTATTGTTTACATGAAAACTTTTTCAGTGCTATCTGTTCTTCAATAATGCAACAGTCGAGTTGTAACAAATCTGAAGTTATCCAAAATCATGTTACATGAACAATTATTTCAGAGAGAAAAAAACTGGAAAGTTTCACATTCTCTCTAAGTTTATTTCCCTGCAGGGATGTCAATAATAAGTCTTTTAAATATTTTAGTATACAAAAAACTTAATCATCACCCTGAACAAAGTTAAAATTTGATTATATCTAGATCTTAGCATAAGAGTAATAGGCTTTCTTGTCCTATCATAACCACCATGATCCTTAACACCAACAATAGTGTACTTTTTAGAATCACTATATCATCTTTTATCACTCAATTATCATCATAAACAAGGACAAAGCCACTGAAACCCACTTACTTAAGTGTTATATAAGCAACACCATTCTCCTTTTTCCTAACTTCCAAACTCACAAGCAATCTTCATTTGACTTTCAATAATTGCTGTTGGTTACAAAGTATTATCTCCACAGTACACTCTAGGTCCAACTCATCCTGTAAGACCAATTGCTTGTACATTTCAGCAGGCAGCTCCTTGGCAAACCTACTCAGGAAATGGAGAGTGGACAGGAAAATACTAAGACAAAGCATATCAAATTGGAACAATAAGGAAAGAGCATTGTGTGTATACAAACACAGAACACTTGGAAGACTTCGATATTGGAGAAAAATAAGGATAACAGAAGGAACAGACCATGTAGTGAAACGAAAATCTACCCTAATAACAATGATGTTAGAGTAATTGAGCCAAACAAAAAACAAAAAACAAAAACGCTAGGCACTGTAAAGAAAGGGTTTAGTTTAGTTTTCACATAAAGATTTAGCTGAAGCCAGCTCCGCAGATGGAGGGAGAGAAAAGGGTTCTAGCGGCTTTGGCGCCAAGAATTTGAAAAGTGGCGCCAACAAGGACAAAGCCAACAGTGAAAAGCGGTGCGTAATTTGAAAAGGAATTAAAGCAGCCACCAGAATGTAGGGATCGGGAGCAGCAACTCAGAGCAGGAACCCTCCTAAGTTAATCAGACCTCTCGGATAGGTTATAACCTCTAAAGTACCCAATCAATGGGGAACAGGGAGGGACCTAAGTGTTAGGTTTAGGGTATAAATGTCAGTATTTCTTGTTTGGTGTGCCAGCCATTTTACCCAGGTGGTGAGCCTGTTCTTGCAAGATCCTTAATAAAACTCTTTTCTCCTCCACTCTCAGGTGAGCTTTTGTTCTCTTACACATGGAGCTTTCTTCCTAACAGCACTAAAATAACTAACCAAAAGCATGAAGACTGACAAATGTGGTCCTTAAAATTTTTCTTTTCTAAACAGAAATATTGGCTTATTTTGTTTTGGACTATTCCTGGGGGATTGTATTTGGGTTAAAAAAAAAAATCTGGCTCACTAAATTGAGATAATATTCTAATTTCTCCAATATTCATTCCACTTAAACTAGGTGATATCATTAAAAAAAAGAATACTTTCAGAAAATACTATGTTGGGTGAAAAATTTATGATAAATTAACTATTCTAAGAGGGACTATTTGAAGTCACTCAAAATCAGAGCAAACTTTGACTCTTTTCATGTTTTTTTTTAATTACACCTTCATAGCACAATAATAAATCTAGAAGAGATTAGTCAATTTGAGAATAAAACTTCTCACCAACCAATACCTTTTACCCAAAAGCTATCCAAAATAAGTTAAAAGTATAAAATGCACCCTACCTATAGCCAATAAATAAGAGCAATGTACATATTTCTGACAACCTTTTTACCCTAACCTATGCGGGGGAAGTGGGAGATGAGGGAATCTGAGAAATAGTAACAACATAATTTTGCAGACTGAAAAAATAAGTAAATTAAGAGAAGGCAATGTGTTAACACAGATATCAAATCAGACAGCCTTGATTCATCCTTAACTGTATGCAATTCTCTATTTGGTTCCTGAATCTTTCACTAAGCCATTTCATATTAATCTGTTTAACTATATAGTATAATTGCTTTATCACTGTAAAAGACTGTAATTTAAATAATAAAACAAAAACAGAATCACCATGCTCAAAACATAAGAGAGTTCAAATATTCTCTCTCATTACAATATTCTTTCCCCTTCCTTCACAAGTTACTACTTACTTTAAAAACTAAGAAAACTAAAAGACTTTATTTTTTCTTAGAGGTTATTTCTAACTTTAAAATTCTCAATTTATTATCAAATTCACCAACAAAAAGAGAGAAAATCTTTTAGTTCATCCTCTAGTCACAGAAACCATAAGTCTAATAAAATTCCTACAAGCCATAGTACCTGACAAAAAAATAGAGTAGAAATATTAGATGTTACACAGAGTATTTTAAAAATTTATATAAGTGTTTTAAAAATTAAAACTCATTAGATTAACAGTGATACTACTTGATATTCTTGGTAATCTGCCCTCTTCAGGCAAAGAATGGTAAACAAAGCCAAGTCAGGCCAACAGCCCTGTCTCACTCTCCAGTTATGGCATGAATGGTAAAATAATTAGAGATGATCAGTCTATCCTAACGGAGGCTCCAGAAAGACTGTCTATCCCTTCCTCTTCTCTAGACACCTGGAGCTCCTTTAAGGGACTGTTCTTTCTAAAACTCAGTTCTTCAGCTTTTACTTCAAGACTATAAGCTTATCATTCTGGAAAATTAAACCTGATTTAAGTCAGCCAATGCTTCCTACTGCTTCAACCAAATAACCCTAAAAGTAAACATGGATAAGCTTTCATTTTAACAACCAAAATAGGCTAACTTCAAATATATATTTCAATATATTTTTAATGATTTTATATAAATAAATCGATGTGAGACCCATAATATAAAACACTATACATGCTATCATAAGAAAAAACACAAGAGTATAATATTCACTATGAGTTTTTAAGTAGGTATTTTAAGTCCATTTAATAAAATCTATCATAAATATCATGCAAGGTAAGGTTTTGATTAGAATCATAAGGAGAAAAAAATGTGATCTCTCGCAACCTTAAATTTAGTTTGGATACTACTCTCTAAGGTGCTTTGTGGGCACCTGCTTTATTTCTTCTCATCCACTATCAAATGAAGGATTTGTGGTCAACTGCGTGATTAGTACTAAGATAAGAGGCATAATTAAAAATATCTCTTTAAGCAGCTGACTGACATTTCTATTTGCCTGACAATTTTATAATCTATTGCTATCTTTAAGAAGTAAATACAGGGAAGCAGATGCTCAACCAGTTGGGCGCCTGCCTAACACATGTGAGATCCTGGGTTCAGGTTCTTGTGCCTCCTAAAAGAAGACAAGCAGATGCCACCCCCCAATGCAACAAGCTAGATGCCGCCCCTAAAGCAACAAGAGAGACACTGTCCCCTGTCACAACAAGCTAGATGCCACCCCCACCCCAATCAGCAAAGACCACAAACCAGCAGATGCCACAGCCCACGGGGAGTGAATGTGGCAGGCAGTTGGGCACTTGCCTTTCATGTGAGAGGTCCCAGGTTTGGTTCCCGGTGCCTCCTGAAGAAGGCAAGCAAACAATGAACAGACAGACGAGAGAATCATCTCGGGGAGAGGGGCAATAAAGAAAGAAAAATAAAGTAAATAAATAAATCTTTTAAAAAAAGCAAATACAGGTGAAGACACAAGCAAGTGATAACCAACTTTCTAAGGTATGTAAGAACAGTCAACCAAAATCAACAACTTAAAAAGGGAAAATTAGGTGTTTAGAAATTTGAAACTATTAACCCCTACTTCTACCTCATTACCTGTTTTTATAAAATTCTAAATTGCATCAAGTGCAAAGCTGAGAAATATCTTTCAAAGGATAGACGTGATTCAGTAGTGTGTGTGTGTATCAACTACAAGCACAGAAATTATTATTAATCAGAACAAGTTAATTAAAATGCATATAATCAAGTACCTTCAACATTTCTAGTATATGAGAAACAAAAAAAAGTTCACAAAATAAACAGAAGACAAAAATCCCTGTCTAGAAAAACACACAATTTAATTAAAAGGACTAAAAATACACATGAAACAAAAGTTATAAATAAAAATCAATATATAATTAAATACATGTTACATTTATCTTTTCTCCTATTATTTTTACTTTAAAATAAGATGGCTTAAGAAAAGAAGAAATATGAAAGCATCTGGGTGCTATTTTATAACCTAAGTGTTATATGCATTAATCTGAGATTTTTTTACTCTTATTTACATGGTAATCAGAAACTAAATTAAATGTGAGCTTTATCTAACATTTTTCTGACTTCAACATGTTCCCACTGATTACACACTACAGTTTTAGCAAATGCCACTAGAATTCTCCAACTGTTCATATAAAAGACTACTTTAAGTAAGGTTAGTATGTTTCCAATAAAGAGAGGTACAGGAAAAGAAATAAATGGTTTTAAAGTAATTTTTAAAATATTATATTTCATTTCCTCTCAAGTTTCAGATTTTTAAACACTTTGCTTTTGGTATACACTTTTGTTGCAATAGCCCCAATTGACTTACCTTATTGGAACCTAGAGTTGTTTATTACAAATGATAGTGAGGGAAGGAAGAATTAAACTACTGCCTAATTCCTTCTATCCACCTGCAAGTATTTAGCTTCTTCCTTAATACAAACAATAATTGCCCTGGAAAATATCAGCAAAACCCGTTGGTGGCAACATCACTGAAAGTAGAAACCAAAAGAAAAAACACCACCACACACAAACAAGGAGGACAAGAGAGTAAATCCTGTGGGTTTTTTTTTTTTCTATTTCAAAATGATGCTGGGTTGAAAGATTGACTCTATGGTCAAGATTTATTATAAAAATAATTGACACTGTAGTATTGGAACCAAACACAAAATTTAACTCAAAATGAATCAATGACAAAAATATAAAAACTAACACTATAAAATTTCTCAAGTAAAACATAAGAAAATCCTTGGGTTTAAAATTCTTGAGTAGAAGGGTTGGTGCTTTGTCAGTCTATCTGGACACTACAGTCAGTTTTTGGCCCATACAACCACGTTTACTGCCCACATGCGATGTTACATCCGTTCCCTTGACAGGGGAGGAAGGGTTATGGAGCTTTATCAGTCTCTCTGGGCAACTACAGATGGTTTATCCTGCATGGCTTGGATTTCAGCGCATGGCTGTAGCTCTGTCCACATCCCAGCAGGAGAGAAAGGTGAGGGAACCTTTGTCATTTCCTGGGGCAACAGGCAGCTTCGGCCTCATGGCTTACAGCATCAATTGCAACCTTGGCTCCTACTCAACCCCAGCAAGGAAGAAAGGGTGAGAAAGAGATGAAAAAGAGGTGAAAAAATCGAGCCATTATACAGTTGTAAAATAACCTGAACCAAGTGCCAAAGAAGGACTGTAGCACAAAGCCCTTCAATCAAACAGAAAGCCCTAGACTAAAGAAAGAAATTGAGCCCAGAATAAAACTATCAAGAAAATCAGATCCTGAAACGCCAACAAAAAATTAGAAGCCATATAAAGAAACTAGAAGATGTGGCCCAACTGAAGAAACAAATTAAACATCCAAATGACAGAAAGGAAATGACACAATTAATCACAAATGTTCAAACAAATCACCTTAATAAATTCAATGAAATGGCAAAAGAGATTAAGGATATTAAGAAGACACTGGGAGAGCACAAAGAAGAATTTGAAAGCATACAGAGAAAAACAGCAGATCTTATGGGAATGAGAGGCACAATGAATGAAATTAAAAATAACTGGAGACTGTAACAGCAGATTTGAAAAGACAGAAGAAAGGATTAGTGAGCTTGATGACAGGGCCTCTGAAAGCAAACACAAAAGAACAGATTTTAAAAAAGAATGGGAAAAATTTAACAGGGTCTCAGGGAACTAAATGACATAAGAGACATGTAAACATATGTGTCATGGGTGTCCCCAAAGAAGAAGAGAAAGGAAAGGGAGAAGAAGGAACATTTGAGGAAATAATGTAGACATTTCACAATTCTACTAAAGAGCATAGATATCCACGTCCAAGAAGCACAATGTACTCCAATCTAAATAGATCTGAATAGACCAAGGGTTCTTAACCATTTTTTTTCCACAGATCCCTCTGCCAGTGAGATGAAAACAATGGACTCGTTACTGAGTCCACACTATACTGTGTATTATTCAATAAATATATCACACCCACACAAATACGCCTCCACAAGAATAATGTCTTTTTGAATTTCAATTCAAGCTCATGGACCCCTTGTTAAGAAACCCTGGAATAGACCTACTCCAACATGCATACTAATCAGAATGTCAAACGCCAAACATAAAAGAGAGAATTCTGAAAGCATCAAGAAAAGCAATTTATCACAAACAAGGATGCCCAATAAGATTAAATACTGATTTCTCATCAGAAACCATGGGGGCAAGCAGTCAGTAGTATGATATTTCAGATACTGAAAAAGAAAAATGCCAGCCAAGAATCTTATATTTGGCAAGACTGTCTTTCAAAACTGAGGGTGAGTTTATACTATTCACAGATAAACAGAAACTGAGAGAACTGGTAACCAAGAGACCGACCTTGCGGGAAATATGAAAGGGAATGCTACTGCCTGAAAAGAAAAGACAGGAGAAAGACTTGGAAGAGAATCTAGAAAAGATGATTATACCAGTGAAAGTAACAAAGTGTAAAAAAAGTGGTGGAAATAAGATAATACAAACAAAACCCAAAGGTCAAAATGGGTGAAGTAAGAATTCTAAAAAAGTCAGTAAGAAGGGAGCCAATGCAGCTCAGTGGTTGAGTGCCAGCTTCCCACATACAAGATCCTGGGTGCAATCCTCATCCCCAGTACCTCAAAAACACAAGCAAACAAACAAACAAAAACAAAAAGAAAACTCAATAAGACGACCCAACATTTTTTAAATGGACAAAAGATTTAAACACTTCACCAAAATAAATAAATACCAATGGGCAACAAACCCATAAAAAGATGTTCAACATCACTGGACTTTAAAGAAACACAAATGAAAAGTCATAATAAGATATTACTTATTGTATATCCAGTAGATATACAACTACTGGAATGGCTAAAAAAATCTTAACTGATAATGTAAGTATTGCTAAAGGTGTATCAAAACTGGAACTATTAAACACTGCTGGTGGGAAAGGAAAACGGTACAGCCACTCCTACGTACTTACCCAAGAAAAATGGAAATATGTCCACCCATAGGTTTGTACAGAGATTTTAATAGAGACTTTATTTATAATAGCCAAAAACTTGAAAAATCCAAATGTCCATCAACAGGTGTATGAATAAATTATAGTACTATATATTCATTCAGACAATAGAATATCTAGCAATAAGAAGAAACAATCTCAAAATCATACTGAGCACAAGAAGCCACACAAGACTACATACTTTGATTCCATTCATATTAGATTCTAGAACAGAAAAAAAAAAACAATCTATAGTAACAAAACCCAGATCAGTGGTTGCCTGGGGCAAGGAGTAGGAGGGTCTATAAGAATGGAGATTAAGTACAAAGGGGCGCAAGGAAATTTGGGGAAATGATGGGAATATTCTATATCTTGATTGTGGTGGTAGTTACATATACATTTGTCAAAATGCATCAAACTGTACACTTAAGATGGTACTTTTTATTCTGTATAGTTTATACCTTAATAAAGTAGTTTATTTTTTTTTTGTAACTGCTATCAGTGCATTGAGTGCAGGAGAAAAGACTACAGAAATAAAGGGAAATGACATAGTAAAAAAAAAAAAAAAAAGCAATGTTTTTTACCAGAAACTAAGCTCCAATTCTAGCACAACTAAAACTAGGAGTGTAACTGAGGGAATTTATTTCATCTATAAAATGGGAATAACTCAAAGGATAGCTGTGAAAATTAATACTAATAGTAACACTATATCTGATTCATCACAGAAGCACAATGTAAAAGAATTTTAACCTGTACCTATTCATTTTAAGTGTTAAGTTAATGCCAAGAAAATAACAAGCACATGGAGTAAATCAAGAAAAAATTTCTAGAGGAAATAATATTAGATGCCAATTTTAAAAGAAGACAAGTTAAAGGATGGAAAGGACAGAGGGTATTACAGGTGGAGGGAATGGGAATGTGCAGAAGAATGGAGGTGGAGAAGAATAAGTCACGTGCAGATGACAAAATCAGTGTGCCTGTGACAGCAAGTCCATATATTGGAGTTACAATAATAATTTTTTTAAAAAGGGCAATCTTCCCATCTGAGGGAAATATTCATTTAAACTTTACAGTAGGATGCAGAATAGTAACTTCATCTAGTTGATGCTATGATAGAAGATAAAAATATCCAAATGTTTAAAACAGGAAAAAAGAAAAATTCCTTTATTCTGTTGAGAAAATGTAACTTACACTCATCAGTTTTAGTCTCTTGAAGTTAGCCAAAGCTCTTCCCCAAAGAAAAAATAAGTATTAAAATATAATTATAGCTAAGCAACATACGGGCTCGCTGTGCAGCTGTCATTGTTCTGAAATTACAAAGGCCTTTATGTTTTCCAGTATTTTCTAGAATCTGAATTCTTTAAGTGACTTATTTTTGAAAACAAGACATAAAATGTCCCAGAGAACCAGTGAGCTATAACAAGAATTAACTCATAACATACTACTTAAAGGTCATCAGAATTCTGGAGTTAAATAACTCTGCTAAAATTACATTTCAAGAGACCTAATGTGACTAAGATTAGGATTTGTGGGCAGTTATAATTCTGAATATTTGTATATGCATATATTTAAAAGTGTTTAATAAAATAATGCAAGGCTAGCATTCTTATGGTGTTCAAACTAACTTAAATATTAAGATTTTAAATTCATAACATAATTTCTTTCTATATTTTACATACATAACAGGAAAGTATTCTTTTCAATGTTTTATTTCTGGGAAGAAACAGTCATGATAGCTAGTAAAAACTTGAGTTAGTTACCAGAATGAGAGAAAAATGCAGAAATGTACAATGAGAGAATGAGAGACACAGAGAGATGAAATATTAAAGGGCAGTAATACTGACCTTTAAACAGAGTAGCAGCAATGAAGCTATGCTGAGGACAACAAAGCCACAGGATCAAATTAACTCAAGTCTCCTTAGTAAGAAAGGGCATCATGTGGTGACACTCAACTAACAAGGAAAGTTTTATTTGTTTTAGCTGTTCATCTACATCACAGCAATATCCAGTCTGAGGTCTTGGCTCAGAGCGGAGCATGTAAATGCTAAAAAAATGGCTTTATCCACTCTTGCTTTCTTGGGCCCATACGTTATACATCAACATAGTAGCTAAAATGCAAACACATAAAATTTATTGATGAGTTATAGTGTTCAAAGTCATGTATGATTTTTCCTTTTAAAGTTTTCTTTTCTTGATGATAACATTTCACATTATAAAACACTCTTCAAAGTATTTACTATATACTTACCATATATTCATTAATAAAAGGTAGTTCCATTTCAAGAACTATAAATTGAAAAAAGTTACTAATAAAATTAGTAACTAAATATCTAATTAATACCCATCATAAATTGTTGTTTGTAGAAAGAAGATTTTTAAGAGGTTAATACAGCTAAAGATTGATTTTTTAAATGGGGATTGCAAAACTTTTTAAATCAAACATCTTCCTGATGACTAAAGGGATGATGGACAACAGGAGAGAGCAATCCCTCTAAGTATATCGCAAAGGCTTTATTACAGTAGACAAATTTGTTCTGTTTAGGTGTGGGAAATACCTGTGCTGTATCTTCATTACTCAGATTAGAGCTCTGAGGAAGAGATTGAAAATTTAAAAGAATCATAAATTCTCTAAAGAGAAGCCCTAAGAGCAGCTACTAGATAAGTAGAAGGACAAGTATCCTGAGTTTCTTACTTAAGAGTGTAAACTATATTTTGAGCTATCTATTTTAGAACCATGCCACCAATTAGGGAAACACACACACAAATTAATAAAAATTAAAATTAAAATTAAAAAAAAGGCAGAGTTTAAGCAAAAAGTCAAAAAGGGCAGGGAAGTTTAAAAATATATCAGATGACAAGAAAATATTATTAAATTAAAAAGCTAAAAAGCAGGAATAAAAAAAGAGCGCATTAAACGTTAGTGCACAGGGAAACAGGTGTAGCTCTAGCAATTGGGCTCCTATCTACCATATAGGAAGTCCAGGGTTCAATTCCCAGGGCCTCCTGGTGAAGCTGACCTGCATGGCAAGCTGACCCACATGGAATGCTGGCCCATGCAGAGAGCTGGTGAAGCAAGATGACACAACAAAAAGAGACAGAGAGAAGAGACAATAAGAGATGCAGCAGACCAGGGAGCTGAGGTGGTGCAAGGGATCAAGTTCCTTTCTCCCACTCCAGAAGGTCCCAGGATCAGTTTCCAGTGCCACCTAAAGAAAAGACAAGCAGACACAGAAGAACACAAAGTGAATGCACACAGAGAGCAGACAGCAAGCACAAAATAAAGGGGAGGGGGGTAAATAAATAATTCTTAAAAAAATAAAAAGTTAGTGGACAAAGAAAAAAATATATAAGACAAAAAAGATGAAAAGAACTAAAAATGGAGAGGTAAGAGATTAAAAGGGCATAAAATGAAAAACTAAAAGAAGAGACACTACTTTTTAATCAAAGTAATAATAATATAGCAATATTAATTCAAAAGCTGAACACCTTTATTCAAAAATAATAATAATAATAATAATATAGCAATATTATTTCAAAACCTAAACACCTTCATTCAAAGATTCTTCAAGCTATGGTCACTTTGACCTTCCAAGTTTTTCGTTAAAACTTTACTTAGTAGGGGAGCTTGTGTGGCTCAAGCAGTTGAGCACCCACCTCCCACATGGGAGGTCCCAGGTTCAGTTTCCAGTGCTTCCTAAAAAAGACAAGCGACAGTGAGCAAAAACAAATGAGCGGGTAGCAAATGTGACTCAAACAGTTGCACTCCTGCCTCCCACACAGGAGGTTCTGGGTTCGGTTTCCTGTGCCTCCTGAAAAAACAAATAACAAGCAAAACAAATGAAAAAACCAGCTCAGGGAAGTCGATGTGGCTCAGTGGATGAGCACTGGCTTCTCACAAATGAGATCCCGGCTTCAATCCCTGACCCCCAGTACCTAAAAAAAAACAACAACAACAACAAAAACCTTTACTTAGTAAATAACTTCAAGGTGAAAAGTCGAAGAGCATACAGCATAGCTCCTGGCCTCATACCAGTGGCTCCCTCCTTACTGCCTCCTTTTTTAAGACACTTAAGTGAGTAAACCATACAGTTCCTTAAAGAATACTGAGCAGGCCATCATACTCACTTGTTTTACCTACCATGAATATCCTACACCTCCAAAAAAGTTACTGCTATCTTAAAAGCAGTAGGTATGCCTACTGAGTTTATCAGTAAATGACAGAAAATCACCTTTTTTAAGAACCTTTGTACTTTTCACTTGACAAGAATTTATCCCTTTAAATGTTCACAGGAGGGTACTGACAAACAAATAACACTCATTTCAATTCAAGAAAATTTATAAAAAATGTACCATATCAATACAAGGTGTTAATAACAAGGTAGTATATGAGAACCCTGTATTTTATGCATGATTGTTCTGTAAACCCATAACTTCTCTAAAAACAATTTTTTAAAAAATTTTAATAATTTTTTAATGGTTTCTCAGGGATCTTAAGACAAAAATTAAAATCTGTAATATGGTCTATAAGGCCTCACATGATCAGTCCCTGCCTACTTTCCCACACTGCTATCACTCTCTTCATTTGTTACACACCAATCATGATGGCCTTTTTTCAGTTCCTAGCAAAAGCCAAGTGCCTTCCTGTTCCAGGATCTTCAAACAAAATGTACTGCCAGAAATATTATTCTTTTTCTCCCTCAACTGAAGTCACTTTCCTTGAGCCTCCACCCGCAATGGGTCAGCACTTTTTATGTCACCTTATATTTCATCCTCTTAGCACTTGCCAAAATGGTGATTACATGGTAAATTGTGCAACTAGTAGTTTACTGTCCATTCTCCAACTCTAACTCACACACAAGCTCAAAGAGATCAGGGAGCATGTCTATCTAGTTCCCCCTGCATTTTCAGTCCCTTGCATAATGGCTTGCACTCAAGTATCAAATGAATGAATGAATGAATGAATGAATGAATGAATGAATGAGTTTGGAAACTGAAAAGTAAAAGTAGTGCTAAAAAGGTGCTGGAGGCATTTTTTTAGTGTTCTTTAATACTTACAAATGAAGAAAATTCATTAAACTCCACCATTTAGGAATTTAAATCAAGAAAAGTACTACCTTCAAAAGATAAAATGAAATCTTCATATCACAAGTTCCTCTGCCTTAGGTTATATAGATATATTTATTAATTGTTTACTGTCTATACCAATACAGTATAGCACTGATAACTAAAAGCCATTCAGTCATACCTGTATTTATAATGCAGCCTAAAATTTTGTGGAAAATTCTACTCAGATGGAAGCTTGCACCAAAGTGTAGACTAACACTTAGCAAATGAAATAGTTTTAGTCCATACAAACCACTGAAAATGTTGGTTTATAGATCTCCTTTAAAATGGACATAAATACCTATCATTTAGAATTCATTCACCAACTCTTTTCTCTACAGTATACTACTAAATAAGCCTAAGTGGAGAACAGAGAACAGGTATAACTCTCTTAAGATGTAACTTTAAATGATATAACATAATTTACATCCAAATAAAGCATATCTCCATTCAGAGTAGCCACTTCTAGAGACTATTTCAAGTTGCCATTGCACAAAATGATTCTGGAATTCCTCTAACTGCCTTCTTAGTTCCTTATAAATGACACAAAGGTAGGTCCCACCCCTTTGGTCATTATTTGTATTTAACCAAAAATGACATTCCCCATTTTTATTTATTAAACTTGAATGTGAATGACTTTCTGCTTTTCCCAAATGTCAAATCCATTCTTAAAAGATGTAATTTCCCACCATAATAGTTAAAAGAATGAGATTGAAATTACTAAAGAAATTCCAAAAGAATAGTTCCAAAAGAGATTTTTGAACAAGAATGACATTTCTGAAATAAATTCAGGATAACTTTGTACATATTCATCATCTCTTAGAAATTTAAGGTCTAGTATGTTATTTAAAAACTGGCTATATTTCTACTTCAGGTACACCTCATAGACAGGCCTGATCCTTGACTTCTGGTTTTCCTAAGTGATAGATTCTTTAATGGAAAAGCACATTTACTGAAAACTACATTAAGAAACAATAAATTTTTTAAAATATTTATTGAAGTATATCATTCATACATGAACACACATAAACAATAAGTGTATAGCAAAGATTGCGAACTTACAAACATACATAACATCATGCAGGGGTCTCATACATCACCCCTCCACCAACTCTTTGTATTAGTGTGAAACATTTGAAAGAGAACAAATTTTAAGAACAAATAAAATAGGGCGGCAGACTTGGTTCAGTGGTTAGGGGTCCATCTACCACATGGGAGGTCCGCAGTTCAAACCCCAGGCCTCCTTGACCCGTGTGGAGCTGACCCATGCGGAGCTGACCCATGCGCAGTGCTGATGCGCGCAAGGAGTGCCCTGCCAGTCAATGGTGTCCCCCCCTGTAGGGGAGCCCCATGTGAAAAGAGTGCGCCCTGTAAGGAGAGCCGCCCAGTGCAAAGGAAAGTACAGCCTGCCCAGGTATGGTGCTGCACACATGGAGAGCTGACACAACAAGATGACGCAACAAAAAGAAACACAGATTCCCATGCCGCTGAAAACAACAGAAGCGGACAAAGAAGACGCAGCAAATAGATACAGAACAGACAACCAGGGTAGAGGGGAAAGGGGAGATAAATAAATAAATAAATAAATAAATAAATAAATAAATAAATCTCAAAAAAAAAAAGAACAAATAAAATATGGTGGTCTAATGCAAAGACAGCTTGAGGAAATAGAATGGTAATAAAAAGCATGGATATAGAATGAGCTAGACCAAGGTTCAACTTTTGCTTGGCTGCTTAGTAACTACATGACTGAACACATTACTTAAACATGGAATCTAAAATAGGAAAAATTCCATCTGTAAAATGGGGAAAATGCCATTTATTACATGCAAATATTACATGTATGTATTACCTGAATGAAATTCTAGTCCCCAATATCTTCAAAAATCCTAAGAGGTTACCAGTTCCAAACTCCTTTTTACTAAGCCTCAGAGAGACTAAGTGGTTTGCCAAGGTCACAATGTTACTTGGTACGAAAGACAATACTTCTGGCAGGTGTCTTATTTTCCCAGTGCATCTGTTAACTACATCAGCTGGTGTTTGTAATGCCAAGTTGCATGCGTCAGTGACAGAGGGTCTCAAGGAGGATCTCTGAGAAAGTAATACCTGAAGACCTCTTAAAGATAATGATTAAAAATATGAAACTGGCAACAACAAACTAAAAACTTAGACCTAAAAATTAAACATCACCTTTGGATTTTAAGTCTTTGTTTTTGAAGTAAGATATTTTAAATTACAATGAAAATTACCTGATTCTGCATAAATTTTCACTGTTTTCTTGAAAGATTATTTTCTAAAGAAAATACAAACCTTGCTTTAAAACAAGATATTAGAAAAAAAAGAATGTTTCTTATTTACTAAGATTAAGTAAGGTAACTGATTATAATAAATCAAGTAAAAATTCATACCCACATTTATGCTGAGGGTCCTTTATTAAGGATCAAAGCTTAGAATGCAAGATTAACTCAAGACAGGTTCAAGGAATTTGATTACTGTTTTGCTTATTCAATTTCAAAGACAATTTCTTCATATTTTGATAGAGACTAAGAATGGCTCTTTATGTTGGGCATGAAAGAAAACTGAGTACATGAGTGGCTGACTCTGGCCTAGATGTTTCTGGGTTTTGAATTCTAGGTATACATTACACAGCCAAAACACTCATCATCTTTAATTTATCATGTAAGTAATCAAGACACTAATTACTCTTCTACATGCCTATTCAAAAGGGATACTGTGAGAATCAACTCAATTTTTAATACTTGAAAAAATATACCAAGAATGAGAAACTACAGCATTAACTCATTTCAGAAGTCTGTTCCTAAAAGAGAACACTGATTCACAAACTGACAATGAAAAAAATTTTTACTGAATACAAAAAAACAAATTTTCTGAATTTACTAAACATGATAATTTGTCCTATAAACACGAATTGTATCACTGATTAATTTCTGTTAGAGTTTGAACAGGATAATTACTGCTACAGTGAATTATGAAGAACTCAAAAACCAAGCAAACCACATCTTTCCAGTTAAAATCCTAACTATGTTAAGCAGTCAACCTTTTAAGTGAATCTCTATTTTTATGGAGCTTTCCTCAACAATGACACAGTATTATTTTTTTTAATTCCTACATCCTAATCATAAATTCTGAGGAAAATAAGGACATAATATCTATAATTTCCAGAACAATAAAACCTTTGAAAATATTCAAAATATAATGCTAAAGATTCTATTTTAAACTTCAGGAATAGCAAGAAAAGGATAACAAATTATAAACATAAGAGAAGCAATAAAGGATACTGCAGTGAGTCAGTCAAGAAGTAAATTAACCCTAACATCAGATTTCTTTAAAAAATAATATATGCAGAATACACATAAAAGATAAAGCAAGAGATACAAAATCACCATCTTATCCAATCTGATTCTAAAATCAAGACTTTCACAGAACATAGAAAAATTTCATAAACAAAATAATCAGTAAATACATGTCAACTCTGATAGGGAACATTTATAACTTTGACTTCTTCTGCTTTCGGCAAACAAAGAAACTTTTTGAGTTAATTTATTTCTAAGTTACTTTAAATTTCATAAGTATTTCCTATGTAGGTTCTATATACCTTATATAATCAAGCCAAATCTGGGGGTGTAAACCTTCCAGGTTACAACCTTTTTGACATGATCTCAAATTCAAGGCAGTCAACATTTTAAAAATCTGGACTATACAAACTTCTGATTGCAAGAGAATTAAGACTCCAGTCATAAGAAACATGTTCTAACAGTCAATATCATAGCTCTAAAAGAAAGAACTATAAAATCAGTCCTATGAGAAAACAATCAAACAAGATTAAAAAGAAAATGTAGCAGTATGTTTGGGGAGAGGAAAGTGGGAAGAAATGGGTAAATTTACATTTGATTTGTCCAGTATAATTTATGGTACTTTTCAAAGCTAAATCATTTCAGGGTCTGACAATTCTGGAAAGGAGACAGGGAAATTTAAAAAGAGGATAAGTTAAGAAAAAAAAGTCTAGCACAAGGATGGGAAATTTTTATGAGCATAAAATGAAAAGACAAAATGAAAATTAAGAACTCAAATGAACTAGCTAGGAAATCTGAGTTCAACATTTAAAAAGTACCAAAGATTGTGGACTGGGTAGAGCTTAGTGGTTGAGCACTTGCTTTGCAAGCACAAGGTCCCAAATTCAATCCCTAGTACTTCCTAGAGCAACAACAACAATAATAATAAATTACCAAAGATAATAAAGTAGAAGTTTAGGTAAAATAATTAGAAAAATTACTGAACCAACGTAACTATCACACTTAAAGCAGAGAAATAAATGAAAAATGATAACATCTCACTTGTCTGGATACAGTAAAGAAACAGGAAATAAGTAAAGACTTCTGAGTAATCAAAATGCCACAATGGCTAAACACTTAATTCTCTAGAGCAAAGTCACTGTTTTATGCAGAATTCTAACTGGTCTCATACAATTTCCAAGCAGCAAATCAGAAATGTTGACAGAATCATAATGACATGTCAGAATTAGGGTAAGTGACAACAAAAGAGGAAACAGAAAAACTAACAAGTAAACAAGAATTCAAAAAGATCACAGGGATTTCCGGTTTCCCATCTGACATGTAAAGAGCTCGGAAGTTCTCACTCCCGTACTCATAAAAAGAAAAAAGCTAAAAAACTGAAAATCAACAACTCTTTTTCGATCCATTACAAAATTGAGGTCACAGGGAAAACCACCACCCTGAACACTGAAGAGAGACAGATACTGGGGGCAGAACTTGGCCCTAGGACCAGTATCTGGAATAAGAATGCTTAAAGGGTAGTTGACTAACTGTTCAAGACTAAACCTGGACTAGCTTGAAAGATTAAAAACTCCTGAAAGCCCAGCCTTAGAGGAGTCCCACACTTTTGTGAGCTTTACGTCCATCACTGCAAATTGAAACCCTAACTTCATTCTAAGCCCTAACTTCTTATTCCTTGTCTCTGGTAACCTAGATTCCAGATCCTGACTCTACGAGTTTCCTTATTCTAATTATTTCATATCAGGGAGATTATACAATATTTGTCTTTTTGTGTTTGGCTTATTTTATTTACCTTGATGTCTTCAAGGTTGATCCACGTTGTCATATGTATGAGAACTTCATTCCTCTGTATGCACATACCGCATTTTGTTTATACAAAAGTTGGCTGATGGACACTCAAGTTGCTCCCATCTTTTGGTAACTGTGAATACTGTCACTATGAACAACGGTGTGCAACTATCTGTTCCAGGCCCTGCTTTTAATTCTTTTGGGTATATGTACCTAGTGATGGGTAATTCAACATTTAACATTCTGAGGAACCGTCAACTGTCTTCCACAGCAGCTGCACCACATTAATTTGCCACCAATAATGAATGTTTCCATTTCTCCACATTCTAACAGTTGTAATTTTCCATTTTTTAAATAGCAGCCATTCTAATAGGTGTGAAAAGGTATCTCATTGTGGTTTTGATTTGCATTTCGCTAATGGTTAATGATATTGAGCATCTTTTCATGTGCTTTCTAGTCATCTGTATATCCTCTTTGGAACAATGTCTATTCAAGTCTTTTGTCTATTTTTCATTTGGGGTGTTTGTCTATCTGTTCATTTGAAGATTTCTTTATATATTCTAGATATTGATCCTTTATTGGATATGTGGTTTCCAAAGATTTTCTCCCATTGTGTAGGTTGTTGTTTTACTTTCATGATAAAGTCCTTTGAGGCACAAAAGTTTTTACTTTTGAGAAGGTCCCATTTATCTTATTTTTCTTTTTGTTGCTTGTGCTTTGGGTGTAAAGTCTAAGAACCAATGCCTAACAACAAGGTCCTGAAAATGCTTCCTTACATTTTCTTCTAGGAGTTTGATAGTTCTGGTTCTTATACTTATGTCTTTGATCCATTTGAAGTTGACCGTAGTATAAGATGTGAAGTAGGGGGTCCTCCTCCTATTTTTTTGCAATGGCGATCTGGTTTTCCCAGCAAAATTTGTTGAAGAGACTATTCGTTCCCAATTGAGTGGTCTTTGTCAAAAATCAATTGGGGGAAGCAGACTTGGCCCAGTGGATAGGGCATCCGTCTACCACATGGGAGGTTCGCAGTTCAAACCCCGGGACTCCTTGACCCGTGTGGAGCTGGCCCATGCGCAGTGCTGATGTGCGCAAGGAGTGCCGTGCCATGCAGGGGTGTTCCCGCATAGGGGAGCCCCACGCACAAGGAGGGCGCCCCATAAGGAGAGCCACCCAGGGTGAAAGAAAGTGCAGCCTGCCCAGGAATGGCGCCGCACACACGGAGAGATGACGAAGCAAGATGACGCAGCAAAAAGAAACATAGATTCCCATGCCGCTAACAACAACAGAAGCGGACAAAAAGAAGAACACACAGCAAATGGACACAGAAAACAGACAACTAGGGCGGGGGGGGGGTTAGAAATAAATAAAAATAAATAAATAAATGTTAAAAAAACAAACAAACAAAAAACAATTGATAGCCAGCCCCAAAGTGGCGACATGGTGGCCCAACTGGAGAAGATGCCCAGCCCAGCACAGAGGCCCTGAAGGTTCTGGTGTTGGCAACACACACCAGGTGCTGAAAGAAAGAGCTGTGCATCCACACAAGTGGTGGCTGCCATTAATGTAAACACTGTCACTAATGAAGTATACAAGCATAACTTTCCTCATATACCACTACTGGCCAAGACAATTGAAGGTATTCCCCTGGTAGAGTTTGACAGATGGTCTTTCCATATGATCCTTTTTTTTTTTAAAGATTTATTTATTTATTTATTTATCTCTCTCCCCTTCCCGCACCCCCCCCCCCACCCCGGTTGTCTGTTTTCTGTGTCCATTTGCTGCGTCTTCTCCTTTGTCCACTTATGTTGTTGTCAGTGGCACGGGTTTTGTGTTTCTTTTTGTTGCGTCATCTTGTGTCAGCTCTCTATGTGGGCAGCACCATTCTTAGGCAGGCTACACTTTCTTTCACGCTGGGCAGCTCTCCTTATGGGGTGCCCTTCTTGCGCATGGGGCTCCCCTATGCAGGGACATCCCTGCGTGGCATGGCACTCCTTGCGCGCATCAGCACTGCACATGGGCCAGCTCGACACCAGTCAAGGAGGCCCGGGGTTTGAACTGCGGGGCCAGTCCTAACCACTGGGCCAAGTCCACTTCCCTCCATATGATCTTGATGAGCCCTCCCTGACAGTCATTCATGCCTGCAGGAAGATACGACAAATCCAAGGATGAACATCTTTTTATATATTCTAGATATTCTCCCAAGATTACAAAAATTGTGAGAGTATATTCTTTTAGAAAATGTCAAAAAGTTTTTAAATTATCTTCTACAAGATATAATTTCTCAAGCAAATATTGGAGCTAGTAAATACTTAAGATCATTCTTTCTCTAAACAACTTGAGTGAAGAGAGCAGTTGGTACAAACAATAGAAAATTGTGACTTCCAATATCAAGGATTTCTATTATCTCTAACCTCTCTTGGCATTTCTAACTCAAGGCTGTCTTTTTTCTAATAGCAAAACTTCAGTTAGAATCGTTACCTTTTCAAGCCTCTGGTCAGGTACTGATGCAGTTCCCCAAAACTGGATCTGAAAATCCAAAAAAATGTGCAATAGATGTAGATAAGAAAATCAAAGAAAACTGAACTCAGTAGTTTATGTGATGGCAGCACACAGTGTTCTGGAAAATAGGCATACTTTTTAAACTTAAAAGTGCACAAGAAATCAACAGAAAACATCAACAGGACAGTGATCTCTCTGTTCAGATATTGAAAGAATTTCTTGAAGAAGACTTTGACATGAAGCAGTCGTTTTTGCCCCAGTTATTGCTGCTATATACTCTTTTCTTGAACATTGTTAAGCACACTTGTAGAAGGTTCACGTGCTTTACAAAAGCTTATGGAAGTCAAACAGAAGGGACAGGATCCGTGTTACAAACTACAGAGGATGTACAGATCGAGAATATCTATGAACCCCTTACCAACTTGTCAAAAGAAAAGATAATGAAATTGTTAATGTTTATGTATTAAACTGAGATATTTCACTCCAAGAGAAATAGCAAATCTCCTGGGACTTCCTCCAGAGTTCGGATTTCCTGAGAAGGTAACAGCGAAGCAACATTATTGCCTACTTGGAAATAGTTTCAATGTGCATGTAGTAGCTAAACTAATGATTTGACATAAATCTGGAAGATGGTTATGATGTTCCCTGCAGACCAGATAATAATTTGAAATTCTATTTTGAATTAATTTAGACTAAATTCAACTAAATTACTTTAATCTTTCTTTAATAAGGAATTTGGAATTAATCAGAAAAATGGTATCAATTTGCTACCTTAAATGTGTATTATTGTATTTTGGATCTTGTAAAATGCAAATTATTGCTATGTTTTATGTATAACATTTTTCACATGAAATTATTAAATACATATTTAAAATACTCATTTTATAATATTATGGTATAAACAAATGTAGGAACACTAGCATTTTAATGTCTATGTGAGTATTTTCTAAAATGTCTTAAAAGGCATAGTAAAACCAAGCTTAGAAATTGTACATTTTGTATATTAATGATAGAGGTTGTTTTATAATCATCTCATCTTTTATATTCGATGATTATTTCTAATTCTGAAATGATGGCTCTAACTCTAGCCTGTTTCAAATATTTAATGTCTGCTTAATTCCAATCCTCTTAACTTTCATTTATTTTATCTAATCAAATTACCATCATTCAAGTTACAAAAAAGTCTGGACACTATGTCAGAAAAAATATTTATAAATCATTGAATACCTCTAAGGAGCCAGAGAAAATGTAGTCTCATGTTATCTAATTATCATTCCTTCTACCTCCAGCTCATGGTCAAAGCTCATTTGTGCACCTTTCCTTTTGCTTTACTGCTGTCAGAGTTTACTTTTAGCTTCTTCCTCTGCCTCACATTGTAAGTTGTGTCTGCCACCACACTCTGCAAAGGAAAGCAGGGCATGGAGATTTCAAGGAACAGACCTTGAACTCTGCAAGTATTCCATACAGCTCTCAACTATAAATTAACTTTATAACTTCAATTCTCTCTCTCTCTCCCATCAGTAGATTTCTTGTAATTAGGATTTCTAATCAGACAAAATCTTGCATCACGTAACCTGTGGTTTTCATTTCAGTGATAAAAGAAAGTGACAAAAAGGAAAGGAGAAGAAACAAAACAGGAAATTGTATCAAATTTTTAACTCATATTTTTATTCTTAGAAAACAATAATTTCCCTCCTCCATCTTTTCAGCAAGAACTCATAGGTAAATATGGGATATGAGAAGCTGTAGGCCAATACAAATTAAGCACACATCATAGTCTGCATTTTGTGTGTGTGTTTGTTTAAAGATAAGCCTCATTACTAGTATCAGGACATTAAGTGTACAGCAATCTGAAATCACTCTGACACACTTTCATGTAGTTTCTATTCATGCTGAAAGATTCTAAATCAATAAAAAGGTTCAGAGTTTTTGCTGTAATTAGACTATGATTTTTAATTATGCTGTAATTATAGTGTCCTATATTCCACTGACAATGTACAAAGTGTAAAAGTACAGTGAAACATCTCCAAAAATCTGGTAGATTAATGGAGACATTTTTTACAAACTAGAAGGAAGAATAGAGCTTCATGGAATTAGTTAAATATAGCAGGGTACTCAAGGGCAGATAGTAATTCTTGCCATTAATCATAGTTGAAAATATATACTAGTAAACATAAATTTACATCTTAATGAAGAAATATTTATCAGACACACACACACATGCTTAACTAATTTGAAAAATACCATTTTATTTGCATGACCACTGTATGTTACTGGCAATGAATAAGCACAAATTCTGACTAAGAAATTCTTTTTTGTAACATTTGGACCTCTCATCAATTTATTCAATATTTTGGAAAATATAACCTCTTTTTCAAAGAGACCTTTTACAATCAACTCTGTGCCATATCTGAAAGTTAAAAAAAAAAAGCTGGCCATAAATGTGAGGGCTGATTTCTGAGCTCTCAATTCCATTCCAATGGTCAAATGTCTGTCCTTGTGCCAGATCCATGCTGTTTTAATTACTGTGGATTTGTAATAAGTTTAAAGATTGGGAAAGGAAGTGTGAATCCTCCAACTTCAATCTTCTTCAAGATGGCTTTACTATTTATTTAGGACCACACAAATTTAATGATTAGATTTCCCATTTCTACAAAGAAGGCTGTTAGAATTTTGACTGGGATTGCAATGAATTCATCAATTACTTTGGGCAGCATTGACATCTTAACAATATATAGTATTCTAATCCATGAACACAGAATGTCCTTTCATTTATGTAGATCTTCTTTCATTTCTGTTAGCATTGTTTTCTAGTTTTCTGTACACAATTCCTTTACATCCTTGGTTAGATTTATTCCTAGATATTCCAGTTGCTATTATGAATAGAATTTATTTCTTGATTTCTTCTTCCAATTGCTCACTGCTTATATATAGAAACACTATTGATTTTGGGCTGCTGATCTTGTACCCTGCCACTTTGCTGAATGCATTAATTAGTTCAGGTAGCTTGTTGTGGATTTTTCAAGATTTTCTGTATATAGGATCATGTCATCTGCAAACAGAAAGTTTAACTTTTTCCTTTCCAATTTGGATGACTTTTATTTCTTTTTCTTGCCTAATGTCTCTGGCAAGAACTTCTAGTACAATGTTGAATAATAGTGGTGCCAACGGAAAGACTTTTCTTGTTCATCATAGAGAGAAAACTTTCAGTCTTTCATCATTAAGTAGGATGTTAGCTATGGGCTTTTCATATATGCCCTTTTTCATGTTTAGGAAGTTTCCTTTTATTCCTAGTGTTTTAATTAAGAAAAGGCTCTGAGTTTTTGTCAAATGCCTTCTCCATCAATTGAGAATATCATGTGGTTTTCCCCCTGGTTTTGTTATGTGGAGTATTACATTAATTTTCTTAGGTTGAACCATCCTTGCATACCAGGGATAAATCCCACTTGATCACAGAATATAATTACTTTAATGTGCTTTTAGATTCTGTTGCTAGTATTCTGTGGAGGATTTCTGCATCTATATTCCTTAGAGGTATTGGTCTATAATCTTCTTTTCTTGTGGTACCTTTATCTGGCTTTGGCAGGAAGGTGAGAAGGTGATGGGTAGCCTCATAAAATGACTTAGGGAGCATTCCCTTCTGTAGCAGTTTGATATGGTTATGAATTCCAAAAACAGATATTGGATTATGTTTGTAATCTGGTCTGTACCTGGGTGTGATGAGTTAAGATTTGGGCTTTCATTGGGCCATGTCATTAGGGTGTTGAGTCTCCAACCCTTGGTGGGTGGGGACTCACAGATAAAAGGCATGGCAAAGGACAGAGTTGAAGGTTCTTAATGTTGGAGTTTTGATGATGGAGTTTGATGCTGAAGCTGGAGCCCTGAGGAGCAAGGAACCCTGAACCCAGAGAGAAGCAAGACCCTGGAAAGGAAGAACCAGGAAGCCTGAACCCTTGCAGATGTCAGCAGTCATCTTGCTCCAACACATGAAAACAGACTTTGGTGAGGGAAGTAACTTATGCTTTATGGCCTGGGACCTGTAAGCTCCTACCCCAAATAAATACCCTTTATAAAAACCAACCAATTTCTGGTATTTTACATCAGCATCCCTTTGGCTAATATACCTTCTCTTCAATTTTTTTTTGGATAGAGTTTGAGCAGAATTAGAATTAGATTTTCTCGGAATGGCTATAAAATTTCCCTGTGAAGCCATCTGGTCTTGACCCTTTCTTTGTTGGAAGGCTTTTCATTTAGTGATTCAATCTCTTAAGTTATTTATTGGTGTTTTGAAATCTCTTTCTTCCTGAGTCAGTGTTGGTAGTTTGTGTTCTTCTAAGAATTTCTCCATTTCTTCTAGGTTATCTAGTTTATTGGCATATCGTTGTTCATAGTATCCTCCTATAGTCCTTTTGATTTCAGCAGGGCCAGTAGTAATGTCACCTTTTTCATTTCTAATGATCATTATTTGTATCTTCTATTTATCTTTGTCACTCTAGCTAAAGCTTTGTCAATTTTATGGATCTTTTTGAAGAACCAACTCTTTGTTTTGTTGATTCCTTTGTTTTTTGGTTCCCTATTTCATTTATCTCCACTCTAATCTTTGTTACTTCCTTCCTTCTGCATACTTTGGGTTTAGTTTGCTCTTCTTTTTTCTAGTTCTTCCAGTTTTGAGGTTGCTTAGATCTCTAATTTGAAGTTTTTCTTCTTTTTTAATGTAAGCATTCAGAGCTGTAAATTTGCCTCTAGGCACTACCTTTACTTCTTCTCATAAGTTTTGATATATTGTATGTTCATTTTCATTCACCTCAAGTAATTTCCTATGTCCTTTGTAATTTCTTCTTTCACCCATTGTTCAGGAGTATGTTATATAATTTCCACATATCTGTGAATTTTCCATTTCTACCTCTGTTATTGATTCCTAGCTACATTCTGCTGTAGTCAGAGAAGATACATGGTATGATTTCAATATTCTTGGACTGAGACTTACTCAGTAACCTAACATATGGTCTATCCTGAAGAATGACCCATGTGCACTCAAGAAGAATGCTTATTCTGGGAAGCAGACTTGGCCCAGCGGTTAGGGCGTCCATCTACCACATGGGAGGTCTGCGGTTCAAACCCCGGGCCTCCTTCACCTGTGTGGAACTGGCCCATGCCCAGTGCTGATGTGCGCAAGGAGTGCCGTGTCACGCAGGGGTGTCCCCCGCATAGGGGAGCCCCACGTGCAAGGAGTGTGCCCTGTAAGGAGAGCCGCCCAGCGTGAAAGAAAATGCAGCCTGCCCAGGAATGGTGCTGCACACACGGACAGCAGACACAACAAGATGATGCAACAAAAAGAGACACAGATTCCCATGCTGCTGACAACAACAGAAGCGACAAAGAAGACGCAGCAAACAGACACAGAGAAGAGACAACTGGGGTGGGGGGGAAGGGGAGAGAAATAAATAAATCTTTAAAAAAAAAAAAGAATTCTTATTCTGCTGTTGTGTTGGGTGAAGTGTTCTATATATATCTAAATGGTACAGTAGCATGGCCGGTTAGCTCAGTTGGTTAGAGGGTGGTGCTAAAAGGTACAGTAGCATTCAAGTTTTGTATTTCCTTATTGATCTTCTGACTAGATGTTCTATCCATTATTGAAATTGGTATATTAAAATCTCATACTAATAATGCAGAACCATCAATTTCTCATTTCAAATCTGTCAGTATTTGCTTCATATATCTTAGGACACTGATGTTAGATGCATATATGTTTATAATTGTTACATCTTCTTGTTGTATCTTCTTTTATCAATATATAAAGACCATCTTTGTCCCTCAAAACTATTTTTAACTTAGTCTATTTTATCTAATATTAGTACAGCTACCCTAGCTCTCCTTTGGTTATTACTTGCAAGATACAGATTTTTCCATCCTTTCACTTCCAACCTGCATGTATCTTTGAATTCAAGGTGAATCACTTATAGATAGCATATAGTTGGATCATGCTTTTTTTATCCACTCTGCCAAACTCTACCTTTTGATTGGAAATTTTAATCCATTTACATTTAAACTCACCACTGATAATGCAGGACATATTTTTTAGTTTGTCAACTAACTGCCAGTGCAAAGTACCAGAAATGGGTTCACTTTTATAAAGGAGATTTTTTTGGGGTAAATGCTTACAGTTCCAAGGCCCTGAAATATTGAAATGAAGGTACAGTCAAAGGTGATTCTCACAAAAGTCAGCCAACATTGATATTGTTGTCTGGCCATATGGCAAATTAAGATGGCTGCTGATCTCTGCCAAGGTTTCCCTCTTCCTGGGGCTTCTCTATTTTTCTGAAGTCTTCTTTCTCACAAAACTGGATTAAATATGGCAAAGCTCTCTTTTCTCCATTTATATTAGACTGAGCAAGAGAAGGGAGACTCAACCCAAGTCACACCTCACTGACATAGTTTAATTGAAAGGGTCTCATACCCACAGTAATTAATTAGTTCATAAACATAATCTTTCTCTTTTGGGGATTCATAAAAGAATTTCAAACTGCCACAACTTTCTTCTGCCATTTTTCTACTTAACCTTTGTAAGTCTTATGCCTCTTTTATCCCTTGATTCGTCCACTAATGCCTACTTTTAGATTTATTTGATTTTTGTCTTGTACCATATTGAGTACCTTATCTTTTCTATATGGATATAAATTTTCACATATTTTCCTTGTAGTTACCATGGGATTAAAATTTAAAATTCTAAATTTTATCATATTAGGTTTGATTTCAACTTGACTTCAACAGGATAAACACATATTTTTCCTATACCTACTGTCCCCCCACCAGTTTTTGTACTAGTTACCACTTACATCCTTGTACATTACATGTCCAAAAACAAAGATTTATCATTATTTTTTATGCATTTGCATTTAGCACCTATAGGAAATAAGAAGTCGAGTTGGATACCAAACAATAC
This sequence comes from Dasypus novemcinctus, assembly GCF_030445035.2. Classification (NCBI taxonomy): domain Eukaryota; kingdom Metazoa; phylum Chordata; class Mammalia; order Cingulata; family Dasypodidae; genus Dasypus; species Dasypus novemcinctus. The sequence goes on from NC_080684.1 coordinate 58,793,379, forward strand.
AATATTATAAAATGGCATTTATAATTACCCAAATGGTTACTTTTATTGCAGGTCCTTATTTCTTTATGCTACTCTGAACCACTGTCTAGTGTTCTTTCTTTTTAGTCAGATGAACTCCCTTTAGCATTGCTTGTAAGACAGGTCTAGCGGTGATGAACTTCCTCAGCTTTTGTTTATCTGTGTCATTTTTGAAAGAAAATATCACCAGATATAAAATTCTTGGCTGACAGCTGTTTTCTTTCAACACTTTAAGTATCTTCAGATGAGAAATTGACACTCAATCTAATTGGAACTCCCTTGTACAAAACAATTTTCCTTTGCAGCTTTCAGACCTCCTTGTCCATTGAACTTGATAGAGTGATCAACATATGGCATGGTGTGTTTTTCTTCATATTTACTGAGTTTAGTGTTCTCTGGTCTTATTGAATGTGCATATTCATGTCTTTTGCTAAATTTAGAAGTTCTCTGTCATTATTTCTTTGAACATTCCTTTGCCCCTTTATTCTTCTTCTGGGAGTCCCATATGCCTGACGGTGTTCCAGAGGAGTCTTAGATTATTTTCACGACTTATAATTATTTTTTCTTTCTGTTCCTCAGCCTGACTCATTTCAGTTATCCTGTCTTTGAGCTTGCTGATTCTTTCTTCTGCCAACTACAATCTGCTATTGAAACCCTCCTAGAAATTTGTCATATCAGGAATTTTGGTCTTCATCTTCAGTGTTTTTGTTTCATTCCTTTTTAAGACAAACAGAATCTAAAGGATGAGATTTTTGGTTGGTTATGGGGTTTTGGGAATTGATTCTCAAACATGATTAGATTCACAGGCACTAATAACTCTATTTACAACAATCAAGACTGCACTGATAATCCATGCTGTGAGGTGGCAAACTATCACTACTGGAAAAAGCTACTCAAATGCTTTTAAGAAGCAAGACACTGGGTGACAATGTTTTTGACACCTTAACAAAGTGTTATGGAGTTAAAAAAGTATAATGATATTGGTTGGTTGTTTCTAAATATGCTGGATATAGTTGTAAAAGAAAGAGATGCACTAACTTCAAATTCCCCACTTAAGCACCACATGAAGGACATGAAAGTTTCTACATGTGCCCTGAAAAAAGAAATTTTGTGTGTGTGTAGGCTGCAGTCTTGAGATTTCTTATTACCAGACCCAAAGTCTCATTAAATTAAGGTGAATTCCCAACCTAGTGAGGGCACTGATTGGAAAAGAATGAGATCCTAAAATTGGAATGGGGACATATGGGTTGATAATGATGAGCGTGCGAACAATGAAACCATAAATTCTGCTGAGTCTTTGCCAGATAAATCTGTTATGCCTGCCCTGAGGAATCAGCCATCCAATCTCCACCTAAAGAAGTTAACCCTACCAGACTTGATAAATCTCTAACAACCACCCCTAAGAGATCAGCCCTCACACCTCTGTTTGAAAAGATTAATCCTTTTTCAACAGATAAACTGCAGTGGAATGCAGCAGCTGGCTTTCAAAACATTTCTAATTCTTCTCATGACCCACCCACCCCCAACATCCCTCTTTTCTTCCAGTTCTCAAGGTAGACTGAAGTCTCAACAGGCCCCCAAAAGAATTACAAAGTGTGACACATGAGGATGTGCACTACACTCTAAAAAACTGCATGATTTTACCAATTCATATAGATAGTAATCAGGGGAATATATGTGAGAATTGATATTAAGGATGTGGGATAAGGGTGGAAGGAACAAAAAGCTGGATCAGGCTGAATTTATTGATACAGGCCAATTAGGCAGAAATTCTGGATCAGTGTTAAAGTTAGAGGCATTACAACAGGCTCTAACAGTTTCTTCAGGTGGTTGGTTGAAGCATGGACCAAAAAGTAGTACACTGCCTGAAGCTGAAATGCCAGAACTGCTCAGGAACAATGTAGGGGAGGAAATCCAAAGGCTTAGAGAGATTGGAGGGTTAGAGTACATTTATCATGTAAGACTTGCTCACTCACCTCAGTAATATCCAAATACAGGGAAGTAGACTTAGCCCAATGGATGGGGCATCCGCCTACCACATGGGAGGTCCACGGTTCAGTTCAAACCCTGGGCCTCCTGACCCATGTGGAGCTGGCCCATGCGCAGTGCTGAAGCACGCAGGGAGTGCAGTGCCACACAGGGGTGTCCCCCGCATAGGGGAGCCCCATGCACAGGGAGTGCGTCCCATAAGGAGAGCCGCCCAGCGCGAAAGAAAGTGCAGCCTGCCCAGGAATGGTGCCGCGAACACGGCGAGCTGACACAGCAAGATGATGCAACAAAAAAAGAAACACAGATTCCTTGTGCCACTGATAAAGAGAGAAATCAGTCAAAGCAGAACGCAGCAAATGGACACAGAGAGCAGACAACTGGGGGGGGGGAGGGGGAAGGAGAGAGAAATTAAAAAATATATATATCCAAATACATCTTTCACCAGGATTATGAGGAATAATTTGTGAGACTAACTCCATCATTCCTGAAGAACTCTATGGTTGCTCTTCTAATAGGTCAGATGTTACTGTGGGAACTGCTGTCACTGAATTTGCATGCTTAAACACAACAGGGATAGTCAGATCCCAGGTTGGCAGAACCCAAGAGGCATTACTTAATCACCAAAGATAAGGTGGGCATGGCTGCCATAATGGAGAGAAGCCTCTAAATTCTTACTTGATCTGCACAAGCAGAAGAATTCTAGGTCAAGTGAGCAAAAGCCTCACTTGAATTACAGAGAGTTGCTGCCCCTTAATTTCCAGGCCTCAGATAGTTGACAGACCCAAAGCCCCTTGTAAAAAGGGAAGGCCAGTTCCCTTTGGGGAAGGACCCTGTTAACTGCCAAAAAATTTATACTATTAATCATCCTCCCAAACTTCCTCAAAGAGATTTATGGCCTTTTCCTAGGATACTGGTGCATTGGGAAAAAGGAAATATTCGGACAAGGATTATTAGACACTGGTTCAGAAGTAGCATTAATTCTGAGACCCAACACATAACAGTGGTCCACCAGTCAGAGTAGAAGATTATGGAGTTGACATGATCAATGGAATTTTAGCCTAGTCCATCTCACAGTCCATTCTGCAGTATTTCCCCAGTTCCAGAATGCATAATTGGAACAGACACACTCAGCAACTGACAGAATCCCCACACTGGATCCCTGACCTATGGAGTGAGGGCTTCTTTGGTAGGAAAGGCCAAGTGGAAGCCATTAGAACTGCCTCTACCTAGCAAAACAGTAAATCAAAAGCAATACCATGGAAAGCGGATTTGGCTCAACTGATAGAGCATCCACCTACCACAAGGGAGGTCCAGGGTTCAAACCCAGGGCCTCCTGACCCATGTAATGAGCTGGCCCATGCACAGTGCTGATGTGCACAAGAAGTGCCGTGTCAGGCAGGGGTGTCCCCTGCATAAGGGAGCCCCACACACAAGAAGTGCGTACTGTAAGGAGAGTCACCCCATGGGACAAAAGCACAGCCTGCCCAGGAGTGGTGCCACACACACACAGAGCTGATGAAGCAAGATGAACACAACCAAAAGAGACACAGATTCCCAGTGCCACTGACAAGAATACAAGCAGACACAGAGAGCAGACAACTTGGGGGCGGGGGGGAAGGGGAGTGAAATAAAATCCTTTAAAAAAAATTTTTTTTAATTTTTTTTAAAAAGCAATACCACATTCCTGGAGAGATTGCAGACATTAGTAGTACCATAAGGATTTGAAGGATATAGGGGGTGGTGGTTCCCATCACATTCCCTTTTCAATTCTCCTATTTGGCCTGTGTAGAAAAGAGTTGAAACTTGGAAGATGAAAGTGGATTACTATAAACGTAATCAGACAGTGACTCCAATTGCAGCTGTTGTTCCAAATGTGGTATCACTGCACGAGCACATCAACACATTCCCCTGGTTCCTCGTATACAACTATTAATATGGCGAATGCTTTTTTCTCAATTTCTGTTAGTAAAGACCTCCAGAAACTGTTTCCTGCTGGCGAGGCCAACAATACACCTTCACTGTCCTACCTTAAGGGGGGTATCAACTCTCCAGCCCTATGTCCTAATCAAGTCCAGGGACCCTGATCATCTTTCCCTTCCATAATACATTATACTGGTCCATTATATTGATGATATGTTGACTGGACCTAGTGAACAGAAAGTAGCAACTACTTTAGACTTATTGGCAAAGCATCTGTGAGTCAGAGGATGGAAGATCTAGTTGGTATCTTTGGTGTTTAGAGACAACATATTCCTCATTTGGGTGTGCTACTGTGGCCCATTTACCCAGTGACCAGAAAAACTGCTAGTTTTGAATGAAGACCAAAACAAGAGAAGGCTCTCTGACAGATCCAGGCTGTTGTGCAAGCTGCTCTTCCACTTGAGCCATATGATCCAGCAGACCCAATGATGCCAGGGTGTCCGCAGCAAATAGAGATACAGTCTGGAGCCTTTGGGAGGCCCCCATAGGAGAGTCTCTGCCTTCTGGCTGGGTCTGATGAAAGCAAGAGACAGACACAAAGAGATACACACAGAAAAAGGGAGCTGCCATGTTTGATTCTGCCACATGAGAGAGAAGAGACTCCAGTTTTGCCCACAGCTGAGCTGAAATGAGAGAAACCCCAAGAAGCTCAAAGTGCAGGGGTCCATGGAAGAGGTCCGGTAAGAGGCAAGCCCTTTGCCAGGTTTGTCTACAGCTGCAGAAAGGCTATCTTGCTTCACTACTTGGCAGGTGACTCTGGTGAGACAGCACCTCTTATGGTGCCTCAAGTAGGGCCTTTCACTGCCTTGGAACTGTAAGCGTTTACCCCAAACGTATCCCCTTTATTTAAAAAAGTTAATCCATTTCTGGTACTTTTTAGCTGCAGCCCTTGGCAAACTAAAACAATCACCGTTTAAAAACCATCCATACCAATCCATGCACCAGTCTTATTCTTAAATATATAATTCATGTATATATGTGAGAATTTTAAAAATTATAACAAGCCAGCTTAAAATAATATATCTATTATGTTCTTTTTATTCTAGTACAGTCTGGAATTTCCCAATAAGAAAACAGCAGTTGAATAAACAATAAATATTTGCTTTACTCCAAGTATTTTTAAGATAAAAAATAAGATGTCAAAAAATAAAAACAAATAAAAATGTCAAATACTAATGAAATGAAAAAATTGAGGCTATATTTCATCTTATTACAAAGTACATTTTCATCAACTCACACAGCCAAAACGGACTCAGAAAGCTCATTAAAGTCAAGACAATCACAAATAAACTAGACAACTCAGTATAATGTGGTAGCTAAAAGGACTAGCATTAAGATGGAGTTGAAAAAGGACAACCACCACACCATGGAGCCTAGAGTGATTACAACTGAAAATGGGAGGATTGCATCCAGCATCCAGGTGGAATCTGAGCCTCCTCTTGACATAGAGGTGCAATGGACACAACCAATCCAATGTCCACATAGAAGAGGTGGCATTGGATTGGGAAAAGTGGACATAGTGGACGAAGGGTATGGGGAAAGGCAGGAAGAGATGAGAGGTGGAGGCGTCTTCGGGCATGGAGCTGCCCTGGATGGTGCTTCAGAGGTAATCACCGGACATTGTAAATCCTCACAGGGCCCACTGGATGGAATAGAGGAGAGTATGGGCCATGATGTGAACCAATGTATATGAGGTGCAGAGGTGCCCAGAGATGTACTTACCAAATCCAATGGATGTGTCATGATGATGGGAACGAGTGTTGTTGGGGGGGGGAGAGGGGGGGTGGGGGGGGGGGGTTGAATGGGACCTCACATATATATTTTTAATGTAATATTATTACAAAGTCAATAAAAAATAAAAAAATTAATTAAAAAAAATAAAAAAATAAAAAAATAAAAGGACTAGCATTGAAGGATAGGTATTGAAGCCAAAGGTCAAGTTAAATCTCAAATTCAAATCCTGGCTCTACTACCTACAATTTATCACCTACTAGTACCACCTACTACTAATTTGTGCTTCAGTTTTATGATTTCTATAAAAAAGGACAAGAAAATTGCCTGATTTTTAGGATTGCTGTGAGGATTGAATGTGATAATATGTGTCAAGTGTTTCTCCAGCAGTACCTGGTACATAGTAAGCAATCAACAAATATTAGCTATTATTATAACCTACCATTCCCACTTAAAAACCCCTTTAAGAGCTATAACAATCTTCCTCTGAAGCTATCAAGTTTTTAACAAATCAAAAGCATTTCCTTCTTATCTAAAAACAGTCTTCCTCCTTTAAAACCATTTCCTCTCTTATTCAGTCTTTTGTGAATATGGTTAACTGTCTTCTTTAAAATTTAAAGACTCTTAATCTTTTATAATAAAATTCCCATCTAAGTATTATACAAAGGACATAAAGTATAATGAAAATTTGAGATTGTTAAAAGAATAAAGCTTTAGATAAGAAATGATGCAGAAGACTATCAGCCTGCTTTAAAAAAATGGATTCTAAAATAAAACACAGCAGGTAGACATCCTTCATGGTTGTACTCACTTATATCACTAATAAAAAAGAGTATGTTTTTATGAGATTTTTTTCACAATAGCATGAAAACCCGTTTCTTCAGAAAAATGAATAGAGAGCTGGCATAAAAAGTCAAGGGCAATTTATTCAAAAAAATTCTGTGAAGAAGAAAAGCATAAAGACTTAGATTTTTCAGTCCCACCCATCCCTTACTTAAAGGTTTAAAAATTTGAGGTATTTAGCATTTCTTGCGGTCTGCAGCATTAGAAAGTAATAAAATTAAGCCTCATTTCTATCAGAAAACATCAAGTTTGCTTGAAAGAAAACATTAATCTAAACTTTTGACACTGATAAATTTAAAGATAATATCATGGGTCAACTGAACTCGAAGACCAATATATATGAGAGTTCATAATAAACAAATCAAAATATTGTTTAAGGAGCCAGAGACAAAGAAATTGTTTAAATAATTAAATATTTGTTGAATTCCTCCTATGTATTAAATATTTAAGTAGGTACTTTCTACACATTATATAATTTAATTCTTCCAACAACCATGTAGGGTAGAGATAACTCCTCATTTTACAAATGACGAAACTAGGGCCCAGTGACTTGCCAAAGGGCATGCTGCCTATATAATATGTGGAGTCAGAATTCTAATTAGAAATTGTTGACAACCCCTGTTCTTAGCTTTCACCGTACCACTGTCACTTCCAAAACTCAAGTACTCTAAATCTTAGCTCTTATAAGGCATTTCAAACTTATTATCTGAGAAGAGGCAACAGTTGTGAGGAGAGAAAAATTCTTCATAATGTTACACAAAAGACTCACTGCGCTGAATCTGACATGGCTCACCTAGTTCAATTTAAACGCTTTGATCCATGCTGTCTACACACTTAAAACATCCATTTACCTCCAGAAACACAGCTTTCAGTAAGACCTAACTCAAGAATCACCTCCTCCAAGATAGTTTCCCAGATTAAATAACCTGCTCTCTGCCTCCCAAGTTAACATCCCTCCTTCTCATTGCTTATATTTAGTTTGGACTATATTATCACATATTTCTCTTCATTCCCCAGTCATATACCTAGAACTATATTTTTCATTCAATAAATATTAAGCATTTGGAGCTTCAATGGTGAGCAAAACAGACAAGGTCCTAGCTGGTCAAAGAAAGCCTATGTTATCTGGAACTTTGTCAATAAAGTTAAAAATAGCATAGGGTATAAGAGTATGATGTTGCAGGATAAGGATTCCTTCCTAAAAGGTTTCTGACCAAAGTTCTCTCTTCCAAACTTTTCAGGGAGAAAACTCCCTTCTACAATGCCTTCCAAATTAGACCTTCAATCTCATGCCTTTGTGAGTGTATATACACAGGGTGGGGGGGGAGGGAGTGAGAAGGAAGAGAATAAGGATAGATCTAAAATCTCTCAGGGATGGTTTCCCAAATACATGCGTGAAATATGCACACAACCTTCGTCCAGACATCGCCTTGTATTCCATTCACAAGGGAACTATATTTAAGACACAAGTGCTCCACTCAGTCTCTCCATCCATCTCCGTATACACCAGCCAACTTCATTAGAAGTAGTATATAAGGAAACAAAAAAGAAAAAAAAAGTAGTGTAGTTTTCAGAGGCTTTTTTATTCAAGTTGTATTTATGTCTTATAAGTAGGTCTTACTCATAAGAATAAGACAGGAAGCAGATGTTGCTCAAGTATTTGAATGCCTGTCCCAAATATAAAAAGCCCTGGGTTCAATCCCCAATACCTCCTTAAAAAAAGAAAGAACAAGGCAGCACCTACATCTTCTACTTTTGAATCACGTGGTGCTCCAAGATCACTGCTTTGAATGTTTCCGACTTTGGATACTATAACATCAATATGAAAATATAATACTTCTGGTATTGTTATTAGGATAAAACTTCCAAAAATAGTATCAGAAAACTTGATCTAAATATCAATTCCTTATCTTGTCATTCATTTCTCAATTCAAGTAACATACTTTAGAAGGATTACATATGACCCAAACCAAATTTAAATGTCCTATGATCACTCACTATTAAAAGAAATCCTTTAGAGAGAAATATCCTTTTTTTATGCAGATCTTGTAAAGTCATAATGTTATGTTTTTTTTCTTTTCTTAAGTAAACTTTATTTTTATTTAAAAAAATTATTAAAGAAGCTGTAAGTTTTTGGAAAAAAATCATACAGAAAATACAGAAATCCCATATACTATTCTCCTCCCAGCCCATTAACACCTTACATTAGTGTGGTACCTCTGCTGCAATTGATGAAAGAATATTAATAGTACTATTAACTATAATACATGGTTTACATTAGTGTTCCCTATTTGTGTTTTACATATATCTACATATGTTATTTTGACATACAGTCTATTTTCTTTATACTAGTAACTATATACAATTATTTTTCCCCTTTTAGCCACATTCAAATATATAATTCAGTGCTATTATGTTCACAATGTTGTGCTCCCATCACCACCATTCATAAATCAAAGCAAACGGAAACATAACTTAATAAACAAAATTGTATATTTATCCCCACAGTATATTTTAACACCCTCAATTCAAAAATAGAATCAAAATTGAATCAAAATTGAATCAAAAATTGAATCAAAAAATCTAAATATTGCCAAACTTATAAATGCCATAAATTTGTTGTAAGAAAAATAGTTGCTACTAAAATGCAATTAACATTCTAACTGAAAAATATAGCAACATTTTCCTATAGGTAAGAGATATAATAAACATTATAATTCAATCAAAGAGAAATAAACCATGACCATTTTTAATTAAACAGGCATTTTTAAGCACATATGTATGTATAATGCATTGTGGCTCAGATTATCCACATGGAATTTGAACTCAACAACTTAATCTCTATAATTAACGACCTAAAAGGTAGTTCTTATGTTTCATCAATTCCCTTTCTTAGCTTCTTTAACAGGCATATAGTAGTCATTCAATACATAGATGCTATCAAAATACAGGTAACAAAAATTTGAAGGTAGTTGTACTTCTAATAGGTGCTTTTAAATCTCATGGCCTTTTTCCTTCCCCAACCCATTTTATAAAACAACCATGATCTTAATAATTTCACTGTAAAATGGGTTCTAGCAAGCACAGAAAATTATAACATTCTCTCAGCATAATCAAGTTAGACTAAACAGGATGGTATGAAGAAAACCTAAGAAGCAATTCATCCACGTTCCTCCACAATTTATGCTGTTCCTAGCATCCTGGGAGAGGAAAAATCTACTTTAAATAATTATTTGAAAAGACCTAAGGTAACATTAATTTGAGGATGTATTTCAGGTGAAAGTTAATTTCACCTGAATAATAAATTCTATAACCATTCTATAAGACATTTAAGTCTTCCAGTAGTAGAAAGCAAAACTTCTTTATATTATTTATTTAAAGCCAATATGCTTATATCAGTTTTATCACCTAAGTAGGAGCCCAAATTACCTATCATTTCAGACTGCATTGGGATGAAATGAAATTAGTTAACGTTCAGCAACTCAGATCTCTCTCAAAAAGAGAGTTAAATGGCTTTTGTGAACGGAAAATCTGCTTATACTGTCCCCTCGCCTCAGCTAATCTTGAATGGGTGTTTCAATGAACCAAAAGCATGCTACATGTGAAGAATCTTGGGACCTGAATCTACTCTTGAGAGAGCTTAAAAATAAGAGCAAGGGCTTCTTAACAAGGTGTTGGTGAGCTTGAATTGAAATTTTTTTAAAAAAATTATTCTTGTGGGGACGTGTCGGTGCGGGTGTGATATATTTATTAAATAATACAGCGTAGTGTGGACTTAGTAATGGGTCCGTAGTTTTCACCTGATAAGCAAAGGGGTCCGTGGAATAAAAATGATCAAGAACCCCTGGTCTCGATAAAAGACGTCGTGCCACTCGGCTCTGCAAAGGCAGGTGCGGTCTGCGGTGCGCGGCACAGCCTCCTCTGGGGCTATCACAGGAAAACGGGAGCCTCGCCTTAACAGAACTAAGCGACAAAGCGCCGATTCTCCCGGGTGCTGGAGCTTCCGGCGAGACCCTGCCGTCCGCCCAGTCAAACTTCAGGAAAAGGAGACACTCTGGGCGGTCAAAAAACGCGAACAGACTCCCGCCCATGCTCTCCAGCCGTGGCTCCTCCTTTGGGCCCCAGCTTTTAGAACCCCAACTCCAAAAGGGACAAAGAAGCCAAAGAGGAACTCCCTGGCGCTGAGTGGTCGGAAGTCCCCGCCGGCCCGAGCTCAGAACGTGGGGTTAAGGGGGTGCAGTCGCCGGAGAGGCGGGGACCCCTCGCCTCTGACTCAGGGATCCGCGCGACACTCACCGGTGCGGAGCCCCAGGAGAGGCGGAGCGCAGGAGGCCGGTTCCTCCCGGGTCGGGGTGGCGCCGGGGGTGGGGGCCCGGCACGCGTCCGTTCGGACCCTAACTTCTGTCGGTCGCTGTTGCTGGCAGCAGCTGGGGCGCGAGCCCACACGGAGGGCGCTGTCTCGCCGCAGCGGAGGAGCAGTCGGCTCTGCCCGCAAGATGGGCGGGAACTCAGGTCCCGAGGTCTACAGGCCAGGGCGGGCCCCCTCCTTCCCTCCGTCCGCCCGCTACCGGAGGCCGCTGCTACCGCAGCCAAAGCTAACGCTGCAGCCGCTCTGGCTGCCGCTAACACAGCCGCCCGCCGGGTACACGTCGCGGCCTAATGTTGTCATCGGCCGCGTCGCCGCTCCTCTGGGTACCCCAAGCCGCCACGATCCTTCACATTCTAGCGTCCCCCACCCTCGGCCCCGCCCCCGACTCGCGGCCACCGGCCACACCCCCTTCCCGTCACGTGACGACCCGCGGAGGCGGGGGCCTAGTCGCCCTATTGGTTAGGCGGGAGCAAGCCGCGCGGGAGTAACTGTCAACACCTTGCCCCGCCAGAGTATTTTCACGGCCAAACCGCCTCTGCAGACCCGTGGGCGGCCTTCGGAGCCGAGCCCACCATCGTGGGCCTCGCACTTGCTGACCTGCCGAGGCGAGGCCTTCTGGACCCATCGTCTCGAGCCCGTTCTAGTCTGAGGAGATGGCACAGCAGAGCTCCCTAGTGAGGGCTCACTGCACCCCCACGTCCACTCTGAGGTCTAAGCGTGAGACCCGCCTCCCCAACCTCGGACTTGATTGAAGTTCTAGGCAAAGAGAAAAAGAAAGCACCGTAGTGTACACCATCTGACTTTCAGTAACTACTGTTCCTATTTCTAGTAGCACGTTAATTGTGGCCTTTAATTTACAGTTTTCTTCATTAGAGGTTTTTATTTGTGAAGGAAGGATGATGCATTTCAGTCATGCCTGCGTGAAAATAGCACAACAAATTTATTTTTGTTCCTAGTCATGTTCAGGATCCAAGGTGCCAGTTTTCAGTAATTAAGTTTTACAGTGTGTTAGGTTGGTGGCAGTTTAAACAGATACACAGGAATTTGGCATTGCATTACATTTTATAAATATAAAGTCTAATTCTTGCTTTTATCAAGTACCTTAACTTTTGGACTTAACCTGTTTGCCTTTCCTTTTAGTGATGGTGCAATGAATCCTCTCCCAACCCTATTGATGTGAGAAAAAGGGTAGAATGCTTGTCACTAAAAGAAAGAAACAACACAGAAATAAATGAGGTGGAGGAGCAGAAAGATCATCAAATCCTGCTAACCATGAAGGCAAATGAGACAGCTTTCCTAATAACTAAACTCAGTTTGTAAATCATTTTTCCTTCCTATCCAGAACTAAGGTTTTTTCTTACTCAATTCTCATCTTTACATTTTCTTGATATGTTAGAAGACATTCTGATCAACTGGATACTTTGAAATGCACAAGCAATCAAGTTTGGCCTATATAATTCTTAGTATTAATATATTTCATAGAAGCTCTAAGACTCACCATTATTCCATGTTCCCAAGAAGGAAAAAAAACACTGCTGTTTACAATAAACCAAGTCACTGATTTGTTCAGATACATCTTGAAATCAGTGATGTTAAAATGTGAAAAACAGGAAACGGACTTGGCCCAGTGGTTAGGGCAGCCAATCCGCAGTTCAAACCCCAGGCCTCCTTGACCCTTGTGGAGTTGGCCCACGCGCAGTGCTGATGCCGCAAGGAGTGCCCTGCCACACCGGTGTCCCCCGCGTAGGGGAGCCCCACTCGCAAGGAGTGCGCCCCGTAAGGAGAGCCGCCCAGCGAGAAAGAAAGTGCAGCCTGCCCAGGAGAGTCACTGCACACACAGAGAGCTGACACAAGATGACGCAACAAAAAGAGACACAGATTCCTGTGCCGCTGACAACAGAGGCGGACAAAAAGAACACGTAGCAAATGGACACAAAAAACAAACAACTGGGGCAGGGAGAGGGGAAAGGGATAAAAATAAAAATAAATCTTTTTTTAAAAATGTGAAAAACAATGAGTCTTCGAATCTGAGATATGCTAATAAACTACTGTTCAAATTAGGAAAAGATTCTGCCAGGTTCTGTTCTGAAAGTCTCCAAGATTGTACTTGTAGTTCAGATAAACTTGGAGAATGACAGTATTTCAGCAAAGCTAGTAACTTTCAACACTTTGAAATTTGTCTCCAATTTTCTAGACTAGTGTTTTTCAAACAGTGACTCAAAAACTAGTTTTATTTGTTAATTAAATAGGATAGAATTGAATAGAATATTTTTAAAACTCAGAATGTATCATATCTAGTAAGTGTCAGAATTGCTTTGTGAAACTTTTGTTTCACCTGGAGGTGAGGGGGAGAGGAGGTGTGAAGATTATGTATCCTGTGTTGTGATTTAAAATGTATTTCTTACTGTGAATTGGAATCAAATAGATTTGAAAAAGAATGTTTCTAGAGCATAGATAGCATGCCAAGTATACTATCTAAACTCTGTTTCCCTGGTGCTTTTCCCTTATTTTAGCAACTGAGACCACAGATTAGGAAAAGGAGGCAAGTTGCTTTACCTAATCCTCTCTTGCCTCAGCCCTAGTGTCTTATATTGGCTGTTGAAAATATAATCATTGGTTGAAATGGAAAGCACTATACTGGAAGCAAGTAGGCCTAGGTTACAGAGTTGTCTAATTACCAAGTGCGACTAGGTAATTATTCTCTGCGTTTCAAGTTCTGATAAACTACATGTTCTTTAAGGGATGCTCCTCAATCTTTTTTCCAATGGCTGACACTTAGGTTTGAAACAAACAGCCATGGTATACCCAGGATTATGCAAATTCTTAACTAGCTATAACTCCTTTCAACCCCACTCAAAAAAAAAAAAATCAATGCAAGTGAGAATAAAGATATAAGAAAACAAATGCAAGTGTATCTTTCACTATCTTCTGTCCTTTACGTTTCACAAATAGCTGGATTTTTACATTCCTCACAACTAATTGCAACATAATGATATATCTTTACAGTTTTAAAAATTCTCTCCTGTTGTGGGCCTTCCAAATATTCTCAGATTTCAGGAAATAAATCATTCAATCTAGCATTTTCAGTGTAATCACAACATAAAAGCTGAAATTGTAATATGGGATTTTGCACTGTTACTGAAAAATACCCAATAACTCCCATTTGCTCTTTTAAGAGATATCCTGTAAGTTTGCTACTCTTAAAATGACTTTTAAGAATGACATTTTAAAATAAATTTTATATAACTGTCCAATTTTAACTCAAATGAGAATTCTGTCTTCTTTGCCTAGTGATTAATTATTCAATTCTGAGAATAAAAAGTTATGTTTTCCAAATCAGTTTAAGCACTGACAAGCACTGACAAGCTAGATGATCTTTCCCACAGAATGTATTTTGACCCTGATCTAGAATGAGAGAGGTATGGCTTGAGATTTTTTTTCACTTTATCCTATCCAGTTAGACAATGTTGCCAAAGGTTGCTAATCAGGAGATAAACTACAAACTTCTTTTTTCTGGAAGATTGAAATTGAGAGCATTGAGGTAGTCAACATAATTTTCAAGATTGTAGTGGGTTGTATTATTAATCACAAATATTCACTCCCCCCACTCCCACCACGACCATGGGCGCTTGATCATGTGACTTGCTTTAGCCAATGGTTTGTGAGTAAATGTGACACATGCTGTGTTGAAGAAATTTTAAATATGAAGGCAAGATTCAGGTCAATCTCTTGCTTTTGTGCTGTCTGTCTTGAGAAAGACATGTCCCAGACAGAAGTTGTTTCTTTAGCCTGGGTCTCAAAATAATAAAATAACTGGAACAAACCCAAAACTGACCCTCATCCTGGAGCAGTACTACAGCAGCTGATCCATAGCTACTGATGTAAAACATTAGCGAAACATAGTGTTGTTATAAATCCCAGAAATTTTTGAGGTTGTTATACAACCCAACCTAGTGAATCATCCAAAGTGAATTCGAGCCAACAAATTAGTGGTTCCAAGATTAAATGTACTATAGAACAATAGTTAAACTTTTTTAAAATAAATAAATAAAAGGTATCTACAAACTAGTCAACCAGATAGTTGGTAAAAATTCAGCCAAATTTTACACTAAAAAAAGTGGCTTATTTATAAATCTATAGATTTGCTTGCAAAATATTTGCAAATTGAGTTAAAGCAGTTCTATTTGGTATTATTTGTCTTAAAGGAATATCCCTTGAGGAAAATTTGGATAATACAACAAAATATAAAGAATATAGGCTTCTGTTTCTGGTAATATCATGGACTAGACATTTAAATCCATTAAAAGCAAAATGCCACCCTGAAAACAGAAAGATTGGAAAAATATTTTTTTAATCTTTGTTAAATATGTTGATTAGCTAGCATTAAGGTAAGAAATTATTAAGTCAAAAACACCAAGTGGAAAGAAGGAAAAATAAAAAGAGAATTTTTTTTTTTTAAAGCACACACACACACACAGAAAAACAAGTGAAGGTAGGAACTAGAGTTAAGCAGAGCCTAAACACAGCTTTTACCTTCAAGGCATTTGCCAAACCCAGTTACTAGGAGATTTGGATTTAGTGGCCTTACAAAAGACAAAACCCATGACCCTGTCCAATATGAAAAGTCTAAGGACTGTCCCCCAAGACGTGCACACACACAAAACTGAATTTCTGGTGATTATTCATTCAGTGTAATAAACTTGCCCCTTCTTACACACATACTGCTCTCCCTGAGTCTGCAAAGAAAACTGTCGCACAAAAACTGTCACACCTAGAGGACATAGGAAAAACAAAATCATATCAAGAGTTGGGATCTACAATCTAGCTTCCACAAAAATATAACCTGGATCCATACTACCTGGTGATTCCCAAAACCCTCAAACTGATATTTAAGAATGATTCTTGACCAATAGTGCTCTCAGACACCTGGCAGATGCAAATGCCCATCTTCACTGGAGGAACCCTCTTCATTTTGAGCTATAAAGAATGACTATAAACAAAATTGTGAGAAAAATGAGCACCTCATAGTTTTTAAAAAAATCACAGAAGAAAATAAGGATATTAGGGGAAAACAGCACAAACAAAAGGCAAAAAAACAAAAACATTTAAAAGCACTTCAGATACTAGAATTATCAGTCACAGACTATAAAATAAGAAATATGAAAAAAAAGAATAAAAGACAACCTTGAAAATATGTGCAGGGAAGAAGAAACTGTAAAGAATGAATGATGATTGTTGGGGGGAAAAAAACAAATAGAATTTCAAGAAATAAAAAATATAAAATCAAACTAAATATTCCCCAGACAAGTTTAATCTCTTTGACACAAGAGAAGTACAAACTGGTGAACTGGAAGGTAGAGGTGTGAGAATTATCCCAAATGTAACAGAAAATGAAAATTAAATAAAAAATATATGATGCTTAAGAGACAAGGAAGTCTTTGTGAGAATATCTATAATCTTATTATAGCTCTAGGAGAATAGGAAAGAGCAAATGGGACAGAGGCAGTATTTGACAAGATAATGGTTGAACACTTCCCAGAACTGATGAAAGAATCCAACCGAAAAGACTTAGAAAACTTCGTAAATCCCAAGCAAGTTAAAAAATAATACACACTTAGACACATCATAGTGAAACTGCAAAAGAAAAGAAAGTCTTGAAAGCATCAGAGAGAAAATACAAATTATCCTCAAAGTCAGAAGGCTTCGACATCAATTCTTAGCTGAATTTCAAGCCTGCCAGCTTTCCTTAAGGAATTCAGACTTGCCAACCCCTACAATCATGTAGCCAATTCCTTATAATAAAGCTCTCAATCTCTATAAATTCCCTATGATATCTTTATATATGTGTGTGTGTGTGTGTATGTTTATGTGTATGCATATATATACTATTTGTAGACATATATATCCTGTTGACTCTTTTTCTTTGGAGAACCCTGACTGATGTTTCATCAGCAGACAGTGGAATATCTTCAGTGGGCTAAGAGAAAATGACTGTCAGCCTAGAATTCAATACCTGTTGAAAAGATCTTTCAAGAATGAGGCCAAAATACAGGTATTTTCAAGTAAGCCAAAGTAGAGTTCGTTACCAATAGATTCTTACTAAAGGAAAGTCTAAAGGCAGAAAATGGATGGTGTGAGACTTGAGAATAAAAGAAGGGCACTGAAAATGGTAATAGTTGGATAAATCTAAAAAACATTGACTATGCAAAACAGTAAGAATTGTTCAAATATTTTAATAATATTTTAAAAGGAAAAATAACAATCACTCATATGCCTAAAATTGGAAATATATCCAGCCAAATTCTCATTTTATACCTACTATAAAACAGATCTTGGAGGCGGACTTGGCCCAGTGGTTAGGGCATCTGTCTACCACATGGAAGGTCCCCGGTTCCCGGGCCTCCTTGACCCGTGTGCAGCTGATCTATGCGCAGTGCTGATGCGCGCAAGGAGTGCCATGCCATGCTGGGGTGTCCCCTGTGTAGGGGAGCCCCACGCGCAAGGAGTGCACCCCATAAGGAGAGCCGCCCAGCGCTAAAGAAAGTGCACCCTGCCCAGGAATGGCGCCGCACACACAGAGAGCTGACACAGCAAGATGACGCAACAAAAAGAGACACAGATTCCCATGCAGCTGACAACAACAGAAGTGGACAAAACAAGAACATGCAGCAAACAGACACAGAGAACAGACAACTGGCGGGGGGGGGAAAGAAATTTTAAAAAAACAGATCTCATCATACTATTTTATCCATTTGTACTATTGTCTCATTCCAGTATATGCCTTTAAAAGCAAAAACATTTCCATTTATTTTTCTTTTCTTATCCATATAGGAAAATCTGATTTAACATTTTATTGGTATCCTCTTTTTAAGTAACTGTACTTGTGCTGCATTTTAAGTGCTTTCCTTCATAATGACATTCTTTTTTCAAATTTGCATAATGTACCAACTGAAGATGATTTATTAATAGTCAGACTATGAAATTAGCATATATTTAGGAGATCATGATTTAGAGTAATAAAAAGCATAATTATATACTATTTTTCACAAACCATGATGCATTAATGATTCCTACCATAGAAATCTAAAAATGAAAGTTCATCATAACAAATTATATAATTATGTATTCACAGGTTAGGGACAATTAAGTCTTTTTGAAAGACTCTGCCTACTCTTTCCACCCACATTGCCTATTCAAAATTAGGTACTTGCTAAGACTTTTAACATCATCTGTAGAAATAGCCAGAAATTTATGCTCAGGGTATAAGGATTTACTCCTGAGTTTTAATTCATTTCAGAAGGCATCCTACTCAAAATAAATAACCTTTTTCTTCTTGATGGCTACTTAGACTACACATTCCCAGTTAAAATTTTTTCATTTCAATTTCAGGAAAGTATATAGAAAGCAGTTTATCACAATTATTTAAGCATTGAAGGCACAGAAAACATAATCCCTTAGATTTCCAAAGTCATAAATAGCTATTATGCAAAAAAATTACCTTACTTTTTAACAAAGGTTTACTCTCCTTTGCATCAACCATTCTACATTACATGAGATTATTCAAAACATACTTCTATGATACTTCTTTGATAAAATCAAATCTACAATTTCACAGCAGTCCGTCCAAATGACTTTTATTTCTTTACAAAATATATAAAAGGTCACATATTACTAGTATATATTATTCCAGTTAGCTATGTACTATGTGTCTTTATAGAATATTACAAACTTCCTGAGGCCACAAGTAATTCAATTTGTATGAATCAGATTGTGCATCAATTCATTAAATTTAATAAGTTATCAGTTCTTACTAGCTCCTAGACCCATTATGTTTACAGAAAAATTATCAGATATCTCTAGGATGCTCCACTTTAAATGAATAAGAATCTAGCAAAAGACTGTACCCTGTTAACCAACAGTATTTCAAAACTGTCATTTCTCCTATTCTCTACTGGGAGTAAAGGTGCCATATACACTTACAGCATTATCAAATAGCAGCCATCTGTCTACTATTCCCAACAAGGACAGGATCTACTTCAGTGCCTTCTGCCAGATGTCATAAGTATTCAGTATCTTTCTTACCTTTCCAGAATACTGGTGCCCAGAGATGACAAAGTAGAGAAAGAAGGTATCTGCCCTATACTTCGAATAAGCAGTCCACTGCATTCCTGTCAAGCTCTTCCCTCTGTTCTGGACCCTGTTTTTAGTGGCTTTCAATAAGTTTGTGTGGGAGCCTTACTTTTTCCTGATATTCTTAGATGAACAGCTGAGACCAGAAGCTAATCCCATTCCCCCAGTAAATTTTCTTTAACCTCTTAATCCCTGTAACACCCTCCTAGAAATGGACTTTAAATTCAGCACACCTCCATTAAGACTTTCTCTTTGACCATCAGCCTCTTTTCAGGGAGGATCAGTCACAGGATCCAGTCCTGAAAGAATCACATTGCTACTTACTCCCCACTAAATTCCTTCTATTGTCAGCCAAGTCTTGGGACCTGACATCATTTGCTTCTTAGCCTCCACCTCTTTCCTTAAATTACTATAAAAGTAGTACACCATGTGAACGCAATTATCTGAACTCTAGAGGAAAATGACCTGGTTTCTTAAACAAATAAAGGCAAGGGAAAAAAAGGGAGCGGGTTGGGGGGGGGGGGCTGTTATAAATTAAAAGATAATTCAATGTATCAACTAAATGAGATGTGTGAAACTTTTTTAGTTTTCTTCAAACCAAGTTTTTAGTTGAGACAAGGAAATATTAATGCTGACTGAATATTACATGATATTGAGGAATTTTTGTTAATTGTTTTAGGTGTGGTAATGGTAATGTGATCATGTGTTTTTTAAAAATGTTATTTTTTAGAGATAAGTACTCTAAAATGTAACCAGGCCCCTGCTTAAAAACAACAACAAAACCTTCAAAGTATGTTGCTTTCTTTTCTCTACTGCTAGGTCAGGTTCATGGTAATGTACTCTACTACTTTGTTATTTTCTACCCTTAAACAAATAGAGTAATCATTTCTTCCTTACCTGTCTATAATTTTTAAAAATTAGAGTATTCAAACCAAAAGTAACTCATGCTATTTACTTTTTGCTACAAACTTCTATTAACCCCCTGCGAAGGGCCTATCATCATATGGTCTGTGGTAATTAATCTGAGCATGTTAACATATTCAAATTTATATAAAGTATTCTGCAAATGCAGATTACTCTAGTGATGCTGAAAAGCAGATGTACTGATCTCCTTGGCATTCTCATGATTCAACTACAAATAGAATTTGAACAGATTCCAAATGCACAACTGTCAAATTCATAAAGAGTAGCAAAAAAATGTCAAGTAAAAGTTTAGACTTTGCCTTGAATAGCATTCACTGTTTTCTGTGGGAAAAAAAGGGAGATACTCTCTTAATGTTTTGTTTCTTTGGTGCTAATAGTTGACAAGAACTGAGTACTTTCATTTCTTGCATAGATATCCCCACTTGGCTAGCAATGATAACCCAAAAGTTGTTGTTAGTATAACTAATAGGTCCAGAGAAAATCTTGGAATCACTTCAATATTAAAAAGTTCAGTAATATAAATTTGGCTACTAAAGTAGTATCACACAAAGAGGCTGAGCTCCAACTCCAAAGTCAGACAAATCTTGGTTCTAATTCTCCCCTATCATTTACTAGCTGTATGATTTTAGCAAGGCCTTTTTCCTTATCTGGTAAAGGTAGAATTGAAAAACAACATTTTTTAAAAACCTACTGTACAGTGTTATTCTAAGAATTAAAGAACTCAAGAAATATAAATGATTATGATAACTACCTTCTGGGAGTGCATGTTGCATTACAAACTGTATTTTCACTTCACTCACTCCAAAGAAAATTACACACAGACCATACACCCTGCTAACTTATTGATACCATAGCTTTTGCAGGAACTGATCTTGTTCTGAAAATTATAGAAGATATATAAACGGACATAACCTCAGACCTTGTAAACAGATTTATGAGAATCTGTACAAATACCAATGCTCCTATGAGGATCTCACATGTGTTGTGAAAAGTCAAGCCAGTTCCTGAGCAACTAGGTACAGACTCAATTTCAGATTTATGTTTACCATTGAAGAAGCTAAAGCCTCCACCCAGACCTCCTCTTAACAATACAGAGTCAACACTCTTAAGCCACTCCCCTCTGGTGAAACTTATTTATTAAGTACAACAAATAACAGTAAAACAAAGATAATCTCTAAGTACAATATAGGACATATATATTCTATCTTATTAATTCTATTCTTATGCCTCCACAGTAAAGCTTAGCATCCCAGAACATCTTATCTTGTTCATGTCATACTAATAATTTTTAGTCATCCATGTTACTAGTCTTATGACCTTAAGTAGCATTTTTTGAACCTCTCATGAGGGCCATTCTTGATTATCTGGTGCATTATTATCTCTAGGACCAAGGGACTTAGTCAATCATCCTCTTGATGTCAGCCAAGGTGGGGCAGGCTAGACTATCAGCAGTTCATTCCTCATTTATCCCAACCCAGAGTCCTTATTATATACATCTTCAAAATAAGGAGGGAGTAGTGTGTCATCCTTGAAACAGTGCCCCAATGTTCCAGCAAGAGAAGACTATTTACCTTCCCGTCAGTCCTGATGGAGCCCAAACTGGGTTGATTATGTGTAGGGATGATACTGCCCTGTTGCCTCACCTGCTTAGGACAGACATCCCTAATGGAATAAGACCATTATTTCATAATGTTCTTTTACAGCCGGCTGTTTAAATTTGGATCCAATGCAGACCCATTATAGCATCTGGCTGTTAAGTATTTTCTAATGTAGCTCAATTACCACCAACTCCCAATCCATACAGACTTTAAAAAAATTTTTTTTAATTAATTTTTTTTTTTTTTTTTGAAGCATTGAGGCTGGGGAAACTGGGATCTTGTATGCAGGAAGCCAGCACTCAACCACTGAGCCACATCGGCTTCCCTGAATTGTTTTTTTTCATTTGTTGCTTGTTATTTTTAGAAGGCACCCGGGACCTCCCCTATGGGAAGCAGGTGCTCACCTGTTTGAGCCACATTTGCTCCCTCTGTACAGACTTTTGACTTGTTGAGTAGAAAAGGCTGGTGTCTTGTGGAATATTTCACCTTCTGGATTCATCTGGTGCTTCCTTGTAGTGAGTGCACTTTGCTTGCTTGTCTGTCCCTAGTACTTCCTGTGAACTAAAAGATACATATAAAGACTCAATGGATTCAAGTTAAACATTTTGGGCCAGAATACATATAGGCAACGTTTATTTTTATATTGCATCTTTCAGGAGGCATATACTATTTGATTGACCCACAATGATGTTGATGCTTAGACCTATAACTAAATTAATGGTATGGCAGTCTCATCCCTCCTTTATAAACTTGTGACTAATAAGTAATCTGTACTGCATTACTTTGATACTATATAGATGTCCAGTTCACTTTCAAGCATAAATCTCATGCTTTAACACCTGTTGGAAACCCTTATATGAATCAATAATTTCAGTAAGAATTGCAAAATAACTCTAATTCTGTAATTCCTTCCATGTCCTGACTTTCTTCAGTAAACTAGAGCTTGCCTTTGTTTCCTGGAACTATTTGGTTTCCTTGAAATATGGTTCATACTGAAAAGGAAAAATAAATGATTCTTTACTTTTAAAAACTAATTTTCAAAGTAAAGATATTTTGGGAACTAATGGACGATTATGAACTTGAGGTTTAGAGAAGATGAAAATTTATTGATTTGGAAAGGTGAAGATTGTTCATTGAAAAAGTAAATAACAAAATCGCATGTAGAGTATTATATCATTTTGGTAAAAAAAACTATATAAATGAATATATATTTACATACTAGGTAAGACTAGATAAAGATCTGGAAAGATATATGATAAGATTCTAACAATTATAATTTCTAGAGGGGGAATATGGTTATTTTCTTTTCCTATTTTGCTTATGTGTTTTCTAATTTTCTACCATGTACATATACTGCTTTTATAACAATAAAAAATCCTTTGAAAAAAAAACTTTTAAAAAATCCCTGGGAAGCAGATGTGGCTCAACCACTTGGGTGCCTGCCTACCACATGGAAGGTCCAGGTTCCGATCCCCATGCCTCCTAAAAGAGAAGATGAGCAGACGTGGCCTCCTACCACATTGAGCTAGACTACCTCCCTGCCACAATAAGCAGTGGCCACAAACCCCAGACACTGCAGCCCAAAGGGAGCAGATGTCACTCAGGCTGATGGGCACTTGCTACTTATGCAGGAGATCCTGGTTTCTGTTCCCAGTGCCTCCTGCCGAAGGTGAGCAAGCAATGACCAGACAGATGAGAGAACCGTCTGGGAGATGGGAATATAAATAAAGTAAGTAAAATAAATCTTTTTTAAAAATCACTATTTCCTACTGAGCCCTGATACAGTTTCTGAATCATTAATATGAGACTCTACATTCCAACATGGTAGGCTGCCAGGCTGCCAGTGCAAAGTGTGTCTTTGCCTACTGATGTCCTTTGCCTGTCCATCTTACCCTTGCCTCTTAAGGGCTACTTTAGTACAAGAGCCACACAGCCTTTTCACTTGAGCAGCCATCACCAACAACCAGCAATTTTGCATATCTCTTGGTTGGTCTTTGTTTAGGCAGTAGTTCTCTCCTTCTTTAGTTTTTTGTTTTTATTTTAAAAATTATTTTATTTAGACTGATGTATCAAAACCATCATTTCAACAGGTGCTCAATAAACACAGGTGACAGATACCACATAGTTTTAGTTTCTTTTCATTAGAGAAGTTGTTGGTTTATAGAACAATCATGCACCAAATAAAGGATTCCCATACACCACTCCACCACCAACACCTTGTGCTGATATCGAACATTTGTTAAAATTCATGATAGCACATTTTTATAATTATATTTTTAAAATCCATTGTTTAACTTAGGATTCACTGTTAGTATA
This sequence comes from Dasypus novemcinctus, assembly GCF_030445035.2. Lineage (NCBI taxonomy): Eukaryota > Metazoa > Chordata > Mammalia > Cingulata > Dasypodidae > Dasypus > Dasypus novemcinctus. Next base: position 58,817,277 of record NC_080684.1, read on the forward strand.
GTGTAGTTCTATGAATTTAAAAAAAAATTTATACCATATATGCAATCTAAGATATCTCCTTTTAATTATATTCAGATATATATTTCAGTGCTGTTAATTGCCTTCACGATATTATCCTACCATCACCATTATCCATTACCAAAACATTTCCATCATTCTAAATAGGAACCATGCACATTTTAAGCCCTAACCACCTATTCCTTATCCCTACCCTGTCCCCTGATAACCTATATTCTAAATTCTGACTCTGTGAGTTTGCTTATTCTAATTGTTTCATATTAGTGAGATCAGGCAATATTTGTTCTTTTGTGCCTGGTTTATTTCGTTCAAAGTGATGTCTTCAAAGTTCATCCATGTTGTCACTTGTATCAGCACACTTCATTCCTTTTTACAGCTGAATAATAATCCATTGTGTGTATATACCACATTTTATTTATCCATTCTTCAGTTGATGGACATTTGGGTGCCTTCCATTGTTTGACAATTCTGAACAACGTTGCTATGAACATCAAAGTGCAAATATGTGTTTGATTCCTTATTTTCAATTCCTTTGGGTAGATACCTAGTAGTGGAATTGCTGGGTAATATGGTAGTTGTGTATTTACCTTTCTGAGGAATCCCCAAACTATCTTCCACAGCAGCTGCATCATATTACATTGCCAACAGCAGTGAATGAGTGTTCCTATTTCTCCACATCTTCCCCAACACTTCTTATTTTTCATTTTTGTAATAGCAGCAATTCTAATGGGTGTGAAATGGTAGCTCATTGTAGCTTGGATTTGAATTTCACTGAAGGCTAATGATGTTACAAGTATTTTCATGTGCTTTCTGTCCATTTATATATCTTCTTTGGAGAAATGCCTATTCAAGTGTTTTGCCCATTTTTAAATTGGGTTCTGTGTCTTTTTGTTTTAAGTTGGAGGATTTCTTTATATATTGTAGATATTAATCCCTTATTGGATACGTGGTTTCCAAATATTTTCTCCCATTGTGTAGGTTGTCCTTTTACCTTCATGATAAAGTCCTTGGAAGAATAAAAATTTTGAATTTTGATGAGGTCCACTTGTCTAATTTTTTCTTTTTCTGTGTGTGCAATACCTAACACAAGGTCCTGAAGAGGCTTCCCTATATTTTCTACTAGGCGTTTGGTAGTTCTATCTCTTATTCATTTTGAGTTGATTTTTATAAATGGTATATAGTAGCGCTCCTCCCTTTTTTTGCAAATGGAGATCCAGTTTTCCCAGCACCATTCACTGAAGACACTCTTCTTTCCCAATTGAGTGGTCTATGCAACCTCGTAAAAAATCAGTTAATCATAACTGTGAGAGGGGATTTCTAAACTCTCAGTTTTATTCCTTTGGTCCATATGTCTATCCTTGGGCCACTACCATGGTGTTTTGATTACTGTGGCTTTGTAATAAGTTTTAAGATCAGGGAGTGTGAGTCTTCCAACTTGTTCAACTTTTTCAAATGGCTTTAGCTATTCAGACTCTTTGACTCTTCTATGTAAATTTGATGACTGGCTTTTCCATTTCTGCAAAGAAGGTTGTTGGAATTTTTATTGGGATTACATTGAATCTATAAATTGTTAGGATAGGATTGGTATCTTAACAATATTTAGTCTTCAAATCTATGAACATGGAATATCCTTCCATTTATTTAGGTCTTCATTAATTTCTTTTAACAATGTTTTGTAGTTTGCTATGTATAAGTCCTCTATATCATTGGTTAGATTTATTCCAGGATACTTGCTACTCTTAGTTGCTATTGTGAATGGATTTTTTTTTTCTTGATTTCTTCTTCTGATTGTTCATTGCTTGTGTAAAGAATCAGTACTGGGATGCTGATCTTATACTCTGTCACTGTACTGAATTCATTTATTAGCTCTGGGAGCTATGTTTTAGATTTTTCAGAATCATATTATCTGTAAATAGGGAAAGTTTTATTTCTCCCAATGACTTTGGGTGTCTTTTATTTCTTTTTCTTGCCTAATTGATCTGACAAGAACTTCCAATACAATGTTGAATAACAGTGGTGACAATGGGAAACCTTGCCTTGTTCAAGGTCTTGGAGGGAAATTCATCGATTTCACTATTAAGTAGGATGTTCACTGTGGGATTTTGATATATGCCATATCATGTGAAGGAAGTTTCCTTCGATTCCTAGTGTTTTAAGTGTTTTTATCAAGAAAGGGTGCATTTTGTAAAGTGCCTTTGCTTAATCAATTGAGATGATCATGTGTTTTTTTTCCCTTCATTCTGTTAATATGGTGTATTGCAATAATTAATATTTTTATGTTAAACCAACCTTGCTTATCAGAGTAAATCCCACTTGATCATGATGTATAATTCTTTTAATGTGCTGTTGGATTCAGTTTTGTGAGGATATTTCATCTAGATTCATAAGAGATATTGGTCTGTAATATTCTTTTCTTGGAGTATTTTTTTCCAGCTTTCATATGACAGAGATGTTGACCTCATAGGAGTTAGAGGGTATTCCCTCATCTTCAATTTTTTGGAAGAGTTTGAGCAGACTTGAAGTTAAGCCTCCTGGAGTTTTTGGTAAAATTCCCCTGTGAAGTCATCTGGTCCTGGGCTTTTTAGTTGTTGTTGGGAGGTTTTTGATTAATGATTCAATCTCTTTACCAGTAAGTGATCTGTTGAGATCTTCCATTTTTTTCCTTGAGTTAATGTAGATAGTTTGTGTTTTTCTAAGAATTTATCTATTTCATATAGGCTAATTTATTGGCATATAGTTGTTCATAGTATCCTCTTACAGTTCTTTTTATTTCAGTAGGGTCAGTAGTAATGTCACCCTTTTCATTTCTGATTTTTGTTATATGTATCCTCTCTCTTTTTCTTTGTCAGTCTAGTTAAAGGTTTGTTGATTTTATTGATTTTTTAAAAAATCAACTTTTTGTTTTTGTGGTTCTATTTATTTTCCATTTCATTTATCCCCACTCCAATCATTTTTATTTCCTTCTTTCTGCTTGCTTTTGGTTTAGTTTCCTCTTCTTTTTCTAGTTCTTCCAATTTTGAAATTAGTTCAGTGATTTGAATCTTTCTTCTTTTTTAATGTAGGCATTTAGAGCTATCATTCTTCCTCTCAGCCCTGCCTACACTGCATCCCATAAGTTTTGGGATGTTGTATTTTCATTTTCATTCACTTCAGGAAATTTCCTTATTTTTTTTTATGATTTCCTCTTTACCCCCCACTGGTTATTTAAGAGTGTTTTGTTTAATTTCCATATATTTGTGAATTTTCCATTTCTTCCTCTGTTACGGATTTCTAGCTTCATTGTGTTGTGTTTGAAGAATCCATATTGTATAATTTCAATATTTTTTAACTTTCTGAGACTTGTTTTGTTAATCAACATGTGGTCTGTCCTGGAGAATAATCCATGTGCACTTGAGAAGAACATGTATTCTGTTTTTGTTGGGTGGAGCATTCTATAATATATCTGTTAGGTCTAGCTGGTCTAGTACACCATTCAAGTCCTGTACTTTTTTATTGATCTTCTGACTAGATGTTCTATCCATTATTGAGAGTGGTGTATTGAAGTTTCCTGCTATTAATGTAAAACTGTCAATTTCTCCCTTCAAATCTGTCAGTATTTGATTAATAAATTTTGGGGCTCAGCTGTTAGGTGCATATATATATTTATAATTGTTACATATTCCTGTTTGATTGTCCTCTTTATCAGTATGCAATAACCATCTTTGTCCTCGTAACTGTTTTTGACTTGACATCTATTTTATTCAATATTAGTGTACCCACCCCAGCTCTCTTTTGCTTACTACTTCCATACTTTCACTAACAACCTACTTGCATTTTTTAATTTTAAAAGGAGTCTCTTGCAGACAGAATATAGTTGGCTCATGATTTTTTATACATCATACCAATTTCTGCCTTTTGTCCTGGAGAGTTTAATCCATTTATATTTAAAGTCACTACTGATAATGCAGGCCTTTCTTCTGTCATTTCTCTATTTAGCCTTTTTAAGTCTTATACCTTTTTTGTCTTTCACTTCCCATTAAAACCTCCTTTTATATTTGTTTACTTTCTTGTGTTGTTCTATATTGAATGCCAATTCACTTCTATCTGGATATATTTTTCATCTATTTTCCTTGTGGTTACCATAAGGTCAAATTTAACATCCTAAATATATAACTATCGTTTCGGTTTGAAACCAACCTAACTACAATAACATGCAAATATACTTTTCCTCTATCCCTCTTTCCCCCCCCCATTTTTTGTATTTGTTACCACTTATATTTTTGTACATTGTATATCCAAAAACCTAGAACTATCACTACTTTTATGGATTTACATTTTAGCACCTGTAGGAAGTAAGAAGTGGAGTTACCTACCAAGCAGTATAATAATACTAGCATTTATAATTACCCATAGCGTTATCTTTACTGGAGGTCTTTATTCCTTATGTCACTTTGAACCACTGTCTAGTGTCCTGTCCTTTCAGTCTGAAGAACTCCCTTTAGTATTACTTGTAGGGCATGTTTAATGATGGTGAGATCCCTCAGCTTTTGTTTATCTGAAAAATGTCTTAATCTCTTCCAATTTTTGAAAGAGAATCTTGCTGGAAATAAAATTCTTGGCTGACAGTTATTTTCCTTCAAAACTTAAAGTATTTCAACCCACTGCCTTCTTTTTTTTTTTTTTTTTAGATTTATTTATTTATTTCTCTCCCCTCCCCCCACCCATTATCTGTTCTCTGTGTCTTTTCACTGCCTGTTCTTCTTTTTGTCCGCTTCTGTTGTTGTCAGCGGCACAGGAATCTGTGTTTCTTTTTGTTGTGTCATCTTGCTGTGTCAGCTCTCCGTTGTGCAGTGCCATTCCTGGGCAGGCTGACCTTTCTTTCGCACTGTGCAGCTCTCCTTATGGGTGTACTCCTTGTGTGGGGGGTTCCCTACGCGGGGGACACCCCTGCGTGGCAGGGCACTCCTTGCGCACATCAGCACTGCACGTGGGCCAGCTCCACACGGGTCAAGGAGGCCCTGGGTTTGAACCACAGACCTCCCATGTGGTAGACGGACGCCCTAACCACTAGGCAAAGTCCGCTTCCCCCACTGCCTTCTTTTCTGCATGGTTTGTGATGAGAAGCCAGCACTCACTCTAATTGGGAGTCCCTTGTATGTGACACATTCCTTTTCTCTGAAGCTTTCAGAACTCTCTCCCTGTCTTTTGCATATGATAATATAATCAGTAAGTAAAGGTGTGTATTTTTCTTGATGTTTTTCTTATTGTCTTCTCTGAGCTTCTTAGATGTGCAAGATCACATCTTTTGCTAAGTTTGGGAAGTTCTCTGTCATTATTTCTTTGACTATTCATCCTGCCCTTTCTCTCTCCTTCTAAGACTCCCATAACATGTACACTGATGCACTTCCTGGTGTTCCATAGCTATCTTAGGCTATTTTTGCTTTTAATATTTCTTTCTTCTTTCCCTCCGAGACTGGTTCATTTCAAGTGTCCTTTCTTCTGCCAGCACCAATCTGCTCTTGAAACCCTCCCAGGTGTTTTCCTTTCAATTATTATGGGCTTCATCTCCAATAGTTCTGTTTGGTTCTTTTTTTAAGTTCTCTTTGCTTAGACTCTCATATTGCCCACTCATTCTTTTCCTGATATCCTTTAGTTTTTTGCTTGTACTTTCCTTCATTTCCTTGAGCATTTTTAGGATCTCTTTTTTAAAGACTTTGTTCAATATGTCCACATTCTATTTTCTTTCTTGGTGTTTTCTATTTTTTTATCCTCTTCTTTTGTATGGGCCATCATTTCCTGTTTCTTTGTCTTATATCTTTTGTTGCACACCATACATTCTAAGTTTTAAAATGTACTCTCTGTGATTTACTCCCTGAAATGTCTTTTCCTGGTTTTGTAACCAACTGGTGATAAGACAGAGATATTATTGAGCTTCAATCCTGCTCTCAGGAAGGTCTGCCCAAGGCAAATTCACCTTGCAGGGTTTTCCTGTCTTTCTGGGCCTCTCTCTTGGTCTGGGCTTTTGCTTATTAGTTGTTTCTGAGTTCCCTGTGTACGAGTTTGGTTTTCCCTTCTGTTTTCCAGTAGACAGACCTCCATCCCCCAAGTATTTGAAACCGGCAGGTCTTTGTTCCAGACTTTCCGTCTCTATAGTTTTTTACACTCCTTTCATTTTCTCACACTGCTTTTGCCTGGAGGGCAGATTCTGGGAGGATGGTCACTCCAGAAAGGACTTTCCCAAGTCAGTCTTTCTCAGCCAAAACAGGGTCAGAAACTCATGATCAGGGTGCATACCAGTTCCAAAGTGCCCTGGGGAGGTGATCAGGAAGGTGCCAAGAGTTTTTCCAATGGTTCCCTAAAGGTGAGTTTTCCTGGCCTTCCCTGCAAATGCTGCCCTTGAGCTAAGTGTCCCAGCAGCCAAGGAAATGCTCATCTTTAAACCTCTACCACCTCTTCACCTGTCTGGGGACTTATGAAACAATGGCTCATGCTGCCTTTGTCCAGGGTGGGTTAAAACAATAGCTGCCCTTAAAGCCATGACCCAATAATCTGAATTCACTAATCAAAAGTCACCATCAGTGATTGGCCACACTCACCCCTGTTGTGGGGAAAGAGAATTTTTATGTCCCTTTCTGTTACCAGTAGCTAGGCAGGGCTTGGACTCTGCAGTGGCCTGCCACAAGAGTCAGGGATGAAAGCCAATACCCACTGCATGGAGACAACAATTTACAGTTCTTTACCATATTTTATCAGCCTCTTCCTCCCATTCTTCTCTGGATGCTATACCATGTTCTTCTGGCCTCTGGAGTTTCAAAAAGTTGTTTCAGACAATTCTTGCCTGTTTAATAATTGTTCGGTGGAAGGACTGAGTCCTGGAGTTCCCTACTTGACTAACTCCCTGGAAGTTTCCCTTCTTTAGTGTTTGTGTCATCATATTTTCTTAGTTTTCCTTCTTCCTCTTTGACTCCTCCTCAGTCTCCTTTGAAACTTTACCTTTCACTACTATTTCTTTAATTGCTCCAGAATTCCACACTTAGCCTTCTTCACTTTTTACTCTGTATCTTCTTTCTGCAAAAAGGAGTGACCTTATGTTCTTATTCTTGTTGATCTATCAAGTATATATTTCAGACTCATAATCTAATTCACTCTGATGTCTATCAAATATATATCTATACCTAGTTCTCTAATTTATGCAACAAAATCATATATACAATCACTAATTTTGTAATCTCCACTTAGACATTTCACCTCAAATACATGTTTCAAACTTAAATCACATGCCTTAATTTATTCATTAATTTTATAATAGTTATCAAATGCCTTCTGAAAGTCAAATTGTACTAGTAACTGTGGTGAGTAAAACAGGCATGTTGGAAATTAAATTGAATGAATTAGTAGAGGTCAAATCCTGTATGAAGTGATATAGCATGGTTAGGGTTTCAGATTTTATTCAGAGTGCAACAGGAAACCACTGAATTGTTTTAGCAAAGTGACATAACCAAATTTGCTTTTACTAAAATGTCACTCTAGCTGTTCTACAGTTTGGAGAATGGTAAAAGAGGAAGCAGAGTGACAGAAGATTAGTGCTGTAGTCAAACAAAGGCTAAATGAGGCCTGGGATAGAAAAATTGGACATATGGAGGAAGAATTGGACAAATTGGAGGAAGAATTTATAGGTTTTGATATTATCTTGGTGTTGGGGTTAAGGAAAAAGGGAAGAATCAGGAATGACTACAGTTTCTGGCTTCAGATACTGAGAAGAATAAATAATGTTCAGAGCAAATCAAGAATTTGATGTTAAATATCTAAAACTGAGATATCTATGAGACATTCAAATGGAAAAGTCAAATAGAGAGTTGGGTACTCAAATCTGAAGCTTAGAGGAAAGCCCCAAAATTTGACATGAATTTAGGAGACTGTCTTTTCTGTGTTCTCCCACCTCAGTAAGTGGTACCACCATACAGTTGTCCAATTAGAAACTTGGGCTTCCTCTTTTTTCTTCTACCTTTCTCCTCCTCCATCAAAACCTAATTGTAACATTTTAGACATCTTCCCAGATGTATTGCAGTATGGATCAATGTAGAATTGAAGAAAATACTCTTCAAAGGACAGGAGCAATTAATTTATTATTAATTTTTTGGAGATTTTCAGAGTCTTTCATTCATAATTCAATAGTTGTTAAATCCATTCCTTTCCTCAACAATCCCCTAGTAATTCCCATCATCTTCCTTGATGGTTTTCCCTAAAACCTCTCCTTACATCCATTCCATGGAGATCCCTTCTCCCTGTCTCTGCTCTCTCTACTCCCTTTTATACTTTTACTTAGATTTGGCATCTTTCCCACAAAGCAAGAATTACTCTTCTTATGAAGGGAAAAATAAGCTGATTCTAGTTGCTAGACCTGAGAGTGGAAGACTGTGAATACCCCATTCCCTTGTTAAAAATTTGTTGTGCAATTAGGTAATTTAACTCCAAATCCTATTGCTTATAACAGGATTTGGAGTTGAGAGATTTGATCAGCATTTGTCCCTTCTACCACTGCTTTTGGCTAGGCCATCATTTTTCACATATGAAAATTATTAATTCATTCCAGAAATACTTTTTGAAAATCTATTATGTCCAAGCACATGATAGGGTCTGCAGATAAACAGTGAAGAAGAAAACAGAGGTCTCTACTCCCATGAAGCTTATATTTTGTGGGCGAGAGAACAATAGACATATAAGTAAAGAGGCAATTCCAAATGTTATTGAAAAAGAATGAGAATGTCTGTTTTAGTTCTCTGGGCTGCTTAAGCAAATACCATGAAATAAGTCAGGTTAAACAATGGAAATTTATTTGCTCATGGTTTTGAGGCTTAACGAAAGTCCAAATCAAGGTGTAATCAAGGCAATGATTCCTTCCCGAAGACTGGTAGCTTGGGGCTGGCAGCTGGTGATCCTTGCCTTGGCTTTTCTGTCATATGGCCTGACCTGGCCTCTCCCTTCTCTTCTGGGTTCCATTGATGTTCAGGTTCTGGCTGCTCCCTCTGGCTTTCTCTCTCTCTCTGTCTAACTTTCATTCCACTTATAAAGGACTCCAGGAATAGAATTAAGACCCATCCTAATTGGGCTGAGCCACACCTTAACTGAAGTAACCTCATCAAAAGGTCCTACTTGCAATGGGTTTACACCCACAGGAATGGATTAGATTTAAGAACATATTTTTCTGGGGTACATACAGTTTCAGACCACCACAACAACATTGGATGAAATAAGAGAGGGAGGCAGATGGCAAACCCCACTGGGCCTTTTCATGATGAGGCATTTGAATTTCATTCTAAGTGAAACAGAAAGCCATTGAAATAATTAAACAGGGGAGCAATATTAATGGATTACATGTTCTAAAAAGATCATTTTGGCTACTATGTTGAGAGAGGTGGAAGTAGGAAAACCAGTTAGAAAGTTATTGCATTAGAGCAGGTGAAAAGTGATGATGGCCAGATTAAGGTGGTTGTAGTAAAAGAGAAATACAATTTTGATGGTAGAGCCCATTGGATATGGGGTATGAGGGAAGAGTCTCAAGAATGATACCTAGGTTTTTGTATTGAGCAAGTTAAATGCAAATACTATTACCTGAGAACATGAAGACTGGAGGAGGAACAAGATTTGTTGAGGAGGGTAAATCAAGAGTTCTGTTTAAGATGTGTTCAGTTCGTAGTGCCCATGAGGCCTCAAAGAAGATAAATTACATACACAGTTACATTCAGAAATCTGATTCCTAAATGATCCCCACCTCCAGTTTTATACCTTTCATATTTCTATACTATTCATATTCATTCTAAAATTCAAATCTAATAATGCTACTACCCTGCTTTTAAAATCTCTCAAGACCCTTCTGAACTGAATCCAGAATTCTTAGTATTGTTTACAAATATACCTCCTATCTACCTTTCCAGCTTCCTCTCTGTGCCTCAGCCTTTGTGCTCAACATCCTAGCATCCATGTTCCTAAATGTGCCATGCTCTACCACATTTTGGTGCTTTGATCCATACTTGCCCCTCAGTTGGAATACCTTTCCTCTTTTCTTTACTCCATTAATACTTCCTCAACCTCTGTCTCTCTTGATGGTTATACATTGAAGTCATAGTCTCCAAGCAGCTTTATCAGTAAGCAGGAGGTTTTACACTTCTGTCTGGCTACTTATAAATTACTTCTTAATTCAGAGAAGGTCTATGAGTAGATATCATCACCTAAATTCCATTATTGAAAGGATACTACAAAGTTTTTTGGTAGACAATTCTACCAAAAGTAGTTCTTTAATAAGAATCTAGATCTATCGAAAAAAATTGAAAATGAAAAAAAGACAGAAAATGAAAATTTGACAATCTGACAATACAGGAATAAAGACCCTACAAAAAAGCAATAATAATTATTAGAGAGGCAGCAAAATAGGAATTTGTTCATTTATTCATGAATGCCTTCTATGTGCTGGGCAGTGTCCCAAGGAAAAGTTTAAAGAGTTGGAATACTTAAAGCACAGTTAGTTACCTAATGCTCTAATTTAACTGAGTTTTGAATTGTCATAATGATTAAGGAGCAGTATTTTTATTTTCAAAGCTGATATAAGTCACTGTCAAACAAGCAGTCCCAATACATGATCTTACTGAATCCTTTAAACAACTCTGTAAGACATTACATTTGTCAGGATAGTCCAGGTTATGCTGCAGTTGGGGAGAAAATCTTCAATGGTTTAATTGAACAGAGATTTTAAAAATATTGGCTCTGAATCCAGACAACTATCTTCCACATGATGACATGACAATATAGGCTGCTTCCATCTTGTGCCTCCACTATTTAATGTGATACCTCTTCCATGCCATGGTTGCTATAGTAGAACAGAGAAGACTGAGGAATATCACATTAGCCTTTTACTGCCTAATTCTAAAAGTGACACATGTCAATTCCACCATACTTCATTGACCAGGCACAGTCACATATGCCATAACCACCAGCAAAATTGCTGAGAAATATAGTCAATCTACAGTCTACTTAGATGGGGAATAGAAACGAATATTGAATATTGATAAACAGTACCATAAATTGGTATTACTACTGTTTTCTTTTGATAGGTGAGAAAATAGAAGCTTAGTAAAGTTAAGTAATTCATGTTAGTCACATATAAGGCAATCAGTAGAACCATTGTGTGAACCTGAACAACCTGATTCCAGAGTTTGTGCTCTTAACCTCTACCCTATAGTACCTCCCAATACCACACTAGAAGCCTGGCAGAACATAGCCATGCTAGAGATATTTAATTCAATTCATTTAAATCCAGTGCATTTCAAATCCAGTACACATTTGAATATTTTCTTTGTGACAGGCATTGCATTTGTGTTGGAGGAGGTTTATACTATTTGACCACATAGATTTTTTCCACACCTCTGACATTTATGATATAAACTAGTAAGATAATCTTAAAATTAGTCTCTATAAAAGATGGCTAAGAAGTTATAGTTTGTTAAGTTTTAGATTGAAGACATGATCCTAAGCAATCCAATTTACTTTGATCTTGATCTTAGAAAGCTGAGTGAAAGTAAAAGAATCTTAGAGGGGAGCAGATGTGGCTCAAGTGGTTGAGCACCTGCTTCCCACATAGGCTGTCTAGAGTTACGTTCCCAGTGCCTTCTAAAAACAAAACAAAACAAAACAATGAGCAAACAAATGTAAAAAACAACTCAGGGGGGCCAATGTGGCTCAGTGGTCAAGTGCCAGTTTCCCACATACAAAGTCCTGGTTTCAGTCTCCCTGACCCAAGTACTTAAAAAAAAAATTCCTAGAAAGACTAGTAGAAACAAGTCAATATTCATTATACTTTATAACACAAAAAGTTCATTAAAAACTTATTGATTATAAACTTCATATTTTTGCAAAATACCCTGCAGACTGAAAAAAACAACCAAAACAGTCTGCCACATATAGGCCTCAAAGTGTGGTTTTGTAATATGTCTACTTAGAAAGTGTTCCAATTACCTTCACAAATACAATGTTGTGAGAATATGTAGCTAGGTGCTAATTATCATTTTAGAAGGAATTCAGTTGTTCACAGCTGAGGATGCTAACAGTCTCCAATTTTAACAGGACAAGATGATGCTTTTAGAAGTATAAAATTGCCCTCTACTGGCCACAGAATTACAGAATTCCTAATATATATATATATCTCAGATTTTATAATTAATGACAAATTTCTGAAGGCATGTATTCCATTTTTTTTTTGTCAAATAAATTCACAGTGAATTTTCAGTGCTCAAATGAGATATTTTTATCCTAGAGTTCTTCTTTCTAAAATACTTGTATCTTTTATTGTATGTCTCTTCAAATTCTTTTTGAAGCCATGCAGGAGTAACATCAAACAAAAGGAATAAAAGCACTTGTTCAAGAACATGAAAAATTATTTTTATCCTGTCTTTGCTACTACCTCTCTGGTTAATCTGGGACAAAAAAACTTTATTTCTTGATGCCTAGTTCCTCATGTGTAAAATGAGGTATCTTTGATATTCAATAAACTGCACATGTAATTTCAAGTATGTAACTTGAAATTTTCATATATGTATATAACCCATTGATACTACCAGTACAATCAAGATTGTGAACATATCCATCACTCCTGTAAGTTCCTTTGTGCACTCTGTAATACCTTCCTTCTGATTCTCCCACCCCTGTACAATTCCCCAGTAACCGCTGATCTGCTTTCTGTGTTTATAGATTGGGTGGTGTTTTCATTTTCTAAAGAAGAAAAGAAGTTTAAGAGACTAAAATGAGGAATGGAAAATTTTAAGTGTTTTAAAATATTTTTAAAAATTTTGAATTTCATATCTTGAACTTGAGGCAGCAGTGTAATACAGTAGATAAAGACTTGAATTGAGTTGATGAAAACATGAGCTTGGATCTTGATTTTGCCATTTACTAGCTGTGTGACTGTAGCAGTTTGATATGGTTATGAATTCCAGAAATAGATATTGAATTTTGTTTGTAATCTGGTCTGTACCTGGGCGTGATGAGTTATGATTAGGGCTTTGACTGGGCCACTTCATTAGGTAAAAGTCATGGCAAAGGACAAAGTTGAGGGTTTTTGATGGTGGAGTTTTGATGGTGGAGTTTGATGCTGAAGTCTTAAGCTGGAGCCTCAGGAAGTCAGCACACAGGGGAAAGAGAAGCAAGGCTCAGGAAGAGAGGACCTGAGCCAGGAGAAGAGTACAGAGGAATAGAGACAGCTTCTTAAACACGGCAGAAACCCCAGAGAAACAGAGCCGTTCACCTGATAGTCTAGAGCTGATCTTGTGGAGCGAGGCAAAGTCTAGAGAACCTCATAGTCTACATCTGACCTTATGGAGAAAAGCGAGGAGCTGAGCCCAGAGGAACCCAGGAAGCCTGAACCCTTGCAGACGTTGGCAGCCATCTTGCTCCAACATGTGGAAATTGACTTTGGTGAGGGACGTAACTTACGCTTTATGGTGTAACTGTAAGCTCCTACCCCAAATAAATACCCTTTATAAAAGTCAACAGGCTTCTGGTATTTTCATCAGCACCCCTTTGGCTGACTAATACAGTGACCATAAGCAAGTTACTCACCATCCTAAGTTTAACAGGTTTCCCTCTTAGAGAAAAGGATAATAATAGCATCTGTCCTCATGAGGATGTTGTGAAATTACATGCAAAGCTCTTAACTCAGTACTGGGCCTACACATACAAAGCATTCAACCAATGGTAGCCATTCAGTTTCTGCCACTGTTCTTGTACATTTCAAAGAGTACCAACCCAATTTTAAGAAAAGAAAATGAGAAATCTGACCATGCAGTCTGAGTAATCTTAAGGCAATCATTTTAGAAGTGTTATGTGATGATTAAGATAGTTCACTGTGGTAGACATGGGATCCTCCTGACTCTGACTCAATTCATTCTTGAGTGATCAAATGGTTAACCTTCCTTATTACTCTTTCCCCAAGTGCCATTGCTTCTCTTTCTTTGTAACCCCACTTCCCCTCTCCCAACATGTGACCTGATGGTCATCTCATTTCACCTTTGAGATTTGACAAATAACATGGCTTTGGTAGAGTAAATGATAGTCACCAATGGAGGTGACAGGCACCATGGAAATGGAGATAACTGAAGAAACTAGTGTTTTTTTTTAAATGAGAAATCTTTGCTCACTTAATCCCCTACATTCAAGTATATCTGTTGCTCTTTTTGAGCTATCAAGATCTGTCACATTCATACTTACTAATGTTCTCCCAGAACATTACTGGAACAATACCATTGGAAATACTCGAGCTCTACTTACTAGCTCAGGCCTGTCCAGTGTCTGGGGCCAATTCTGCCTTTATAGAAGAGACAATTAAGATGATACATCTTTCATGTGCTTTCTTCCTCCCAGAAACCAGAGTCTGATAAAATAATTTACATGTAGATAATATTTTGGGGGGAAGAGATCCCAGTGAATAGAAGTGGCGGTCTGGAAAACTAAATATGGAAGGAGGGGAAGCCAATTCAAGAGCACATTATCAACCTGGATATTGCTGTGAGCGACTAAGGCTCATTCTGTTAGACTTTACAATAGCTGTCTAGAACTCACCTAGAATTGTCTGGTGAGTAAATAAGAGGGAAGCATTTATTCACTAATGCCTTCTTTAAGGACATTAAGGATATTAATTGTGGGATTTTCTTTAAGCCCTGCCTCCTAAGTGTGGGTGGAAAATGTTAATTCCTTCTAAGCAATAGAAATTTGTCAGAGGTGATGGGATGTCAATCTTGTGATTACATTGTTATATAATTCTCCATAATTCTAATAGACTCACTCTCTCTCAGTTACAGTAGGTATTTTAGAATAGAAAAATTCATAGAGACAGAATATAGAAGAGTTGTTACCAGGGGTTAAGGGGCAGGAAGAATGGGGAGTTATTGCTTAATGGGTACAGAGTTTTTGTTTGGGATGATAAAAGTGTTATGGAAATAGGTAGTGTGATGATTATACAACATTGTGGATGTACTTAAAGTCACTGAATTGTAAACTTAAAATACTTAATATGGTAAATTTTATTTTATTTTTATTTGTTCCAAGTATAGCAGAGAATCATGGAAAATGATAGCTTCCCGCCAAACTAAGTGGGATCTATCAGACCAAAGAAAGACTCTGACAAGTCCAGCTTGGCAAGCAAATGAGTGTTTAATAGGGGGCTTATGTGGGGCCTTGCCCTTGATGATTGAAGGGGAGTCCTCTTTCAGGAAAAGTCTGAGCCTGGTTGTGACTTAAATCTTCATCCTTGGTGGCAGGAGGAGAGTGTGGCACTTCCAAAGCTTGAAGGGGAAAGAACTGGAAGGGATGTGCAAAGATATATGCTACAATATTTTACCACAATTTTGAAATGTCAAAAATAAAAAGAATGCATGAATAGAAAGGCCATTATGTATGCATAGGTGTTACTGAGGAGAGAGGCTGAATGACTTCTACTGGACAAGCTGTCCTTTCTACTTCACTTAGTGCCTTCTCCGAAGTACGCCTATCTGATAGGCACTAATGTGACAGAAATTTTTCACACATTGAGCCTACTCCAATAGGTCCACCTATAAGTATATTCCTCAGACATCTTAATCTCCCTTTCTTGAATCCTGCTCCTCCCAGGCCTCTGACCAACCAATCTAGCCATTTGTCATTGTTCAAAAGTCCATGTACTCTGTGTATCAAACCTCTTCTTCTTTTCTAGAAAATGACTGATCAGGTACACTGCTCATGGTTCTGCTTATTGGGAGAATTTCCTTTCAGAGCCACTCGGTAAAGTTTTGTGGCAGCAGTCCATTCTTAAGCAGTATAAACAGCACCAACATATTAAGCTGACCCTTGTTTGACCCAGATTCCAGTTTGTTCCCCCTCTAACAGGTGGTCATAGGGAAGTCCTCCATTCCCCCCAACCTCCAATGAGGCCATAGGTGTGAAGTGAGAGAAAGACTTCAGTGCAGCAGATGGAGGTGGCTTGATGGTCTGGACCACTTGGTCGTGCAACTTACTTGCACCCTCTGGACCCGTCAGGCCTGATCCCCATATGCACCATTTTTATTATTAAACAATTGCTGCTTTGCTCACATGACTTGATCATATAAAACCAAGCTCATGGTCAGCTTTGGCCCCACAGTCAAATTAAGTCCTATAGTAAGCATCTTTTTCCATCTTGGATACCTAGAACATCAGGTCTCTCTCCCCTGGGTTTCTGTCATGTCTAAGAAGCCGTCTCTATTCCTCTGTGTTTTTCTCCTGTGTGTTCACTTCCCAGGCTCTAACTCAAAACTCCCAACTCTGTCCTTTGCCATGTCTTTTCTCTGTGAGTTCCCACCCACCAAGAGGTGGGCACTCAACATCCTACTGACATGGCCCAAAGTCCCAAACATAATTTAATCAATTAATAGTGACAGACCCATTTATAAACATAATCCAATAACTGTTTTTGGAACTCATAAACAATGCCAAACTGCTATAACAAATAATAATACATATTCAAGACCATTGACACTATAAAAATGGCCCATGTTCTACTTTTCCAAACACCACCCCACACAACAATCTTGGTTATCCATTCATTTACATAGGAAAACTTTCACCTTTGTAGTTTTCCAGCAAAATCATTTACCCCTCCCCCTTATTCATATCCCATTTTTGTTAGTGTCTTTTTACCCTTTAGGGCAACATTTGCTTTTCCTTCATTAAGTTTCTCTTATTGAAAGGATGATTGCCTACCAACAAGATAAGTAATTGGGCCATTATTTCCTTTCATTGCTGAATTCTCCTATATTAATAAGGTTGTGATAGTTTAAATGTTGTCAATCCCCAAAAGAGAAAGATTATGTTTTTTAACTAACTATTCCTGTGGATGATACCCTTTGACTGCATTGAATTCAGTTGATTAGATTACTTGATAAGATAAGTTTGAGGCTTTTGATTGGACTGTCAGTGAGGTGTGATTCAGGATGAGTCTCTACCCTTTTGCTGGGTCTGATAAATGGAGACACAGAAAGGGAGACACACAGACACAGGAAAAAAGGAAGCCACCATATTGGTACTGCCATGTGAGAGAGGACTCCAGTTTCACCCACAGTTGAACTGCAACAGGATAAGTCCCTGAGAGGCTCCAAGAGCTGGGGCCCAGGGAGAGTTAAGCCATGTGCCTGCAGTTTGCAGCTGAACCCATGATGAAAGTGGAGGGGCTGAGACTGATAGAGTAGGCCTGGAAAGAGACAAGCCCTATTACCTGGTTGCTCACAGCTGAGCTCCAGGAGCTGGGCTCTGAGAGATGGTAGATTCTGGAGGGTAAGGCAGAGAACTCAGCAGAGATCAACAGCCATCTTGCTTCACCACATGGCAGCTGACTTTGGTGAGAAAGCATCTCTGCTGATGCCTTAATTTGGACATTTCATGGCCTTGGAACTGTAAGTTTTTGCACCAAATAAATCCCCATTACAAAAGCCAACACATTTCTGGTTCTTTGCAGTGGCAGCCCTTTGGCAAACTAAAGCAAAGATCTTCCACTTTTTTTATGCCAAACCCTCCCTTCCACATAAACTATGTTTTCCGAGTCCATTTCATGGAACTTGTCCTTCACCTCTTTCAATATACTTAGGTCATGCACAACTAGTTGGGAGAACAATCAATCATTCAAACAAATTTACAGATACTTATTCATCAAATTGAAAGCAATCCCCAATGTTTAAACCAATTGATATCAGAGGGAATTCTTGGAGGCAGGTTACTAATTTTGGGGCAATTTATATAAGAGCTAATACCTGAAACCCTCTAAACATGATAAAAATCTCTACCTGAGCTTCTGCCCAACACCAATGGTATAAAATTGCAGCCCCCCCCCCCATTTTCTATTTCTATCCCACATTTCACCAGTTTCTTCTCTCCTAAATCAAGCACCCAATTCCCTGCAGCCCACACTCTCAACTCCCATACTAGTGAATTATAGAGAGTATAAGGTTAGACCATTCTAAATGCTTAACTATAGTGAAGATAATTAGTCTTACTGACTAGAAGGGTCAGAACTGATCCCAGATATTGAGTTGAACTGGGCTAGTAAGTGGAGTTCAAGTATTTCCAGTGGTATTGTTCCAGGTAATGTTCCAGGAGAACAATAGAAACCAAACCTAGGTCTTCAACACTCAAGCCTACACATTGGTGGTTCCATTGCCATTAAGCCTATACCTCAGTCTGTCTTCTAGAGACTGGTTTAAGGTAAGGGTACCAGAACTCAGAAAAAAAAAAAAAAGATAAGTTTACATCAAACATCATTAAGACTGGGGATAGGTGATTCTGACTTCACCTGACTTCACCTGACTCTCAGATTTCTTGCTACGTCCATGCAAATAGATTTTGAACAATTTCTGTAGCAAGGAAACATAGCCACTTGCCCATGGAAACTATCCACTCTTAACCTCTACTAATACTCCTAACGTAAGAAGGCTACTCTGGGGTGAGGCTGACAAGCGCTACAGTCCTTAATTTTTTTGGTTGTTTTAGGACATACTCACACTCTAAAAAGTTTGGAGGATTCCAAAAAGTTTTTGTTTATGTGGATTATATATGTTGTTATTTACCATATTAGTAATTAAAACAGATTAATTTAAAAAATATTTACCAATTCATTTAAAAATAACAATAATAAACACATAACTGTATTTTCCAAAACAATAAATATTTAGTGAGAAGAGTGGTATTGTTTTTACATTTTGCAAATCTCTGTGATGACTGGTTTAATAGAGAACTGTTCCAGTCTCATTTCTACTTCTATATTCAGTCTGTTGTAATATGTTGTTTTGGTTGACCTAAATGAAGAATACCCAGCCTTACAACATATGTAACTGGAAAAGGGAGGAGTGTTTTAATAGTATTTTTCAGATCATTGTGACTATTCTTTGCTATGACACCAAAGTCTTATAAACAATCGTTTCAAAGATTAGTAGCAATATAAACTCTGAAACCATATGAATGAACTTTTTGTACACTCTTACATTAAAATCCATTGTTGTATTTGAATGGGTCTTTTACCCATGCATTATTTTATAACATGATATATTGGTCATTTGGAAAATACTGTTCCACTGATTTATGCATATCTTCCAAGTGCTGACACATTTCATTATGTAATATGAAAATCTCACATTTGTTAATATTACCACTTATTTAATCAGAAAAAAAGTTTTAAGAATTAGGAAATTGCCAGATTCACAGAGGTGGATACAAGTTTTCCAAAATTCTAAACTTTACTTGAAAGCCCAAATTTTATCATTGGTAGCAATCACTGTAAGTTGTTTTCCTTGAAGTGACAGGTTCACTTCACTCATTTTCAAGAAAATATCCTCCAAATACACAAATCTGAATAACTACAGTTCATCAGTCATTCTTTCAAGAAAAAAAAATGATGTTCCATTTTAAAAGTGGCTTGTTCTCCTCACAACCCAAAATACAAGTCCTTTTTCTTGAGATAACTATTCTACTTAACATGTAGCAGAAGTGCTTTATGATATTTCCCATTTCATCTTAGGGAATTTTTAAAAAATGTATTAGCAAGGGTTGAGGGTTAATAAAACTAATTTTACTATTTTATCAAGTACATTATTAAGTGAAACTGCTTTTTTATTTCTGTGAGTGTATAGCATGAAAAATACATGGTTACTAATACAATTTGTCACTACTGCCTTGCTTTGTGCTAAGGCACCAGTGATTTTATTTCCCATTGCCTTTGTTTCATAGTACAAATGCCAATACAATGGAAAAAGCAAATAGTCCCTACTATTATTGTAAAAATAGCTTTGACCTTGCAGGCTCCCTGAAAGGATCTTGGGAACTTCCTGGGGTCTGCAGATGACAACTTGAGTTGAGAATCACTGACCATCAGAAAACCTGAGTCTTAAGTGGTAGTAATTCGCTGTTCACATAATTTGTCTCTCGGATAAGAGTCTATGCTGTTATAACCAGTCATGACCATAAAGGGTGAGATTATTTGGACAAATTAAATAAAAATATTATTTTTTCAAGGTATAAGAAATAATACATTCATGGAGGTGAAAAGGCATGGGGCTACATGTAATAGAGTAGTTAATGACAAAGTCAGCAAGGCAGAGTAGGGTCACATTGTAGAAAATGTAGACTGCCTAGAGTTTGTCAAAAATGATTAGAACTTCAAGCAAGGGTTACTGAGAAAATGGTGATGCTGTTAAAAGAAATAAGAAGTCAGAAGAAGGAGCAGTTTGTGTGAGACAAGATGATGAGTTCAATTCTCTACATGTTAAGCATATAAGTAGCTTTATTCAAGGAGGAACTATTTCGTTTTATGACATTTACAAGAACTGGAACCTAACAGTTATTAGAAGTTTCTGGTTGCAATGACACTTACTTATAGTGTCCCTTTACAACATGCTGTATTTTGCAAGATGAATGTATAGGGTCTTCCTTTATCTGGGAGAAAATTTAAAATGCAGTCAATTTTTTATTTTAATTCTCTGTAGACTTTCTTTCTGAACAAAACTAGCAGAGATCTATTGCTTATCTATGGTCCATACATCACTGACAGCTCTTATAAAGTGATTTATATTTATTGAATGATTTATGTTAGTTATTATGCTAAATTTTATATCTTTTATGTCAATTAATCCTCATAACATATCTTAGATATTATTATCTGGATTTTCATAAGAGAAATCAGGGAGCAAAAAGGTTAAGTAATTGTCCAAGGCCAAACAGGAAGTGATGGAATGACATTTAACCCCAGGTTCTTTATGGTTTCAAAGTCATCGTTTTCCTACTCCATACTGCTAATTGCTTTCCTCCCATTTTCTTTTCAAAGAAGGAAGAAGCCTGACATAAAGCTGGAAGAGCAAGTCTAGGGCAAGGTAAATCGATTTTACTTGTAAAGAGTTTCTTCCCTTACTAAGAAACAAAATGTTTCTTAAAGAGGTTCAAAATGTATAATCTTCTCAGTCAACATTCTCCATCATCTGAACTTGGCTAGTCCAGTTAAACTTATCTCCCCCTGTACCTCTTGATGCTGTTAGCAGACTAGTCTCCTGTGTGTGAAACCATCTCATCATGCTTTTGCTTTTCTTGATGTTTGACAAACATTCAGAGCTCTTTTTGTTATTTTTAGATCCTGCTAATCCTTAAAACTCCACTTCATGCTTGAGACTTTCCATGAGGCTTTCTTTGACAACTCTGTTAAATTTAGCAGAGTTAAATTTCTTTGCTATAGAATATCACCCATGAATGGATTAAACAAAAGTGTCCTCAGCTACTGCACAAGGGAGGTTTAATATGTTACCCAAAAAGTGTCATGGGCCTTTGTTCATATTGGATCCATGTTCAGTTTGGACTCCAAATAGGAAAACCCTTCCCACCAGAAGACCTTCTCCCATCATCACAGCTCAGTGACCAGAAGAACAGATGATCAATCCCTACAGTGAGAGTGAAAACCCAGAACATTCAGGTCAGAAAGACTGAGCTGCAGAATTATCCAGTCTATCTCAGTTTCAATGAGTTAAGACTTTTATGTATCTGTACAATGGAAATGATACAGTTTATTCTTCAGGGTTGTTTTTTTAAATATAAAGCATAAATGAAATGAGGTATGTGAAAACATTTTGTTATATGCAAAAGAAGCAGGGACAAGAACTTATATTTACCGAGCATTCACCAAGTGCCAGGTGGTGTGTGTAAAGCACCCAGCACAGGCCTGTCTTTCTTTATAAGAGATCTATGCTCCTTTGCACTGTGTGGGAGCATCCAAATGGAACATTAATCTTGAAGGCTCTTCATCCACTGTCCCTTATGTATAGAAAGTGCTCCACACTTTGATGCTCAGACTTACTACTAAGGACAAGCTCTGCTGTTATTATAAATTTAAAGTGGATTCAAAGGAACTTTCCTAGCCATTTATTATTTTTTAATGACTTTACTATAGCAATATTTTCAAGACTGTTATGTCTACCCTTTTTAATGGGTGTTTTTCCACTTAAATAATGTTATTACTTAATATTTCTTTCAATCTTATATAAGGGATAGGGATGGTCAGTCCAATGGGAAAAGCACTTGTCCCAGGAGGGAATGTTCCTGAGCACCAGCCCCTCCTATAATGCATTTCCTAAGTAGGCACTAAATGAATGCCTGGGTACAAGCAGATAGTGACCAATAGGCTGGGCTAAAAATAAATATTTCCTTTTCATTAGATGAAGAAGAAAATGGAGGGAAAGAAAGAAGCAAATAATTTAGCAGCTGGAGCAGAAAAGACAAGAACTTTGAAACCATAGGGAACCTGGGTTCAAATATATTCTACCACTTTCTGTTTGACCTTGGATAAGTCTTGTAACCTCCTTGCACACTGATTTATGACAAATGCAGAAAATTATATCTAAGATCTGTTGGGGGGATTGACATAAAAGATACAAGATTTAGCATAATGATTGACTCATCTTAGTCAGGAGATCACAAGCCCTATATTCCCTGAAGGAGAGTAGAAAGGCAATATAAGTGAATTGTTCTTCCCTGGGACAGCATTTGACAAGAATCCTAGAAACTAGGAAAAGTTCCTTATTATATTAAATTCAAACCTTTACAATATGAGAATCCTGTATATCATGAGATGGTTGAAAAGGCCCCCTAATCTTCTTTCTTCCATCGCTTAGAAAAAACAGGATGGCATTCTGGATAAGTCAGAGTGCCTGCAAACCAAATTAAAAGGACCTGTATTGGACCTAGTTCCTATACAACATAACTAATATCTATATCCTATTTGCTTATTCAACAAACGTTTATGAGGATACAGTATTAAGAGGATACAGTACATATTAAGAGGATACAGTAGTTACAAGACAGACATAATCCCTGACTGGACCTAGTTCCTATACAACATAACTAATATCTATATCCTATTTGCTTATTCAACAAACATTTATGAGGATACAGTATTAAGAAGATACAGTACATATTAAGAGGATACAGTAGTTACAAGACAGACATAATCCCTGACTGGATGGAATTTTCAACTCCTGGGGGAAACAGGAGCTTAGGAGTTGTACTCATTTGTATTGGTATAACTTTTAAAATCAATTTTCCTTTTTGTGCAACTACCATTTGACTATTTACTTTGTGAAAAGTTAATAAGTTACATTGAAGTTTTATGCTAGATGTAAGAGATACAAAGGTAAGTGTCCTCAAGGAAAGGGAAGTTTCATCTACCTGGCTGGGAATTTGTTACATTACTAAAACTTGTCCAGTTGTCACCATTAATGTCTAATAATCCTGGCTCTTTTGCCTCGAAATATGGTCGAAATAAAATCCTCTTTCTCTTTATATCCCCATTCATCTCTCATTCCATTTCCACCAATAGAATGCCATCATCCCTCACCAATAAAGGCTAACAGAGAGGGCCTGTGAGTGCTTCCACTGAAAGGAATTGCTCAACCATATTGTACCAGAGCTGACAAGAATCAGGCCTATTGATTCCTGTTTCAGAAAGCAGAGAGCTGCATTTTCTGACATGAGAGTTTATGGAACTCATAAAGTGTGAAAATCCTGTTTTAGAATATGGCAAGATGAAGAATTGATCAAAAAGGCCCAGATCCAATAGCTTTATGTCTTGTACTGTCCTTATGTGGTGAAGATTTATTTGGATTTTAAAAACGAAATCTCCTTATATTTATAGCTTAGGCCTCTTTAAGACAATGTAATTACTAGCAAGGGTGAGCTGATTACAGTGTCCTCAAAAAAACATCAAAGCTACTATTTCTGAGTAACCAAGCATTAGTTTGGTGCAAAAGTAATTGTGGTTTTGCATTGTTGAAATTTTGTTTGATATTGGCATACATTCTTAAATAAATGTGATTATGTTTTATACCATTTTAATGTGCTTTTCTCACTTTATGTTTTTTTGCTAATGACTTATTACTTGCTGTTTGTTTTATATTTATTTTAGCCCATGGAAATGATGTTAGACAAAAAGCAAATTCTAGCTATTTTCTTATTTGAGTTCAAAATGGGTTATTAAAGCAGTGGAGACAACTTGCAACATCAACAACTCATTTGGCCCAGGAACTCCTAACAAATGTACAGTGCAGGTGGTGGTTCAAAAAGCTTTGCAAAGGAGACGAGAGCCTTGAAGATAAGGACCATAGTGGCCGGTTATCAGAAGTTGACAACGACCAATTGAGAGCAATCACTGAAGCTGATCCTCTTCAACTACGCAAGAAGTTGCCAAAGAACTCAACATTGACCATTCTACAGTTGTTCAGCATTTGAAGCAAATTGGAAATGTGAATAAGCTTGGTAAGTGGGTATCTCATGAACTGACTGAAAATTTTTAAAAATCGTCATTTTGGAGTGTTGTCTTCTCTTATTATATGCAACAACAACAAACCATTTCTCGATCAGATTGTGACGTGTGATGAAAAGGGATTTTATGGGACAACCGCCGATGACCAGCTCAGTGGTTGGACTGAGAAGAAGCTCCAAACGCTTCCCAAAGCCAAACCGGCACCAGAAAAAGGTCATGGTCACTGGTGGTCTGCTGCTGGTCTGATCCACAACAGCGAAACCATTACATCTGAGAAGCATCCTTGGCAAATTGATGAGATGCACTGAAAACTACCACTTCTTCAAGCATCTCAACAACTTTTTGCAGGAAAAAAGCTTCCACCATGAGCTGGATGCAGAAAATGCTTTCCAAGAGTTTGTTGAATCCCAAAGCATGGATTTTTACACTACAGGAATAAACAAACATTTCTCATTGGCAAAAATGTGTTGATTGTAATGGTTCCTATTTTGATTAATAAAGATGTGTTTGAACCTTGTTATAATGACTTAAAATTCACGGTCTGAAATCACAATTCCTTTTCTACCAACCTAAAATAAGAATTTATACTTCTCAAGTTTGTCCTTCTACAAATGACCAGCTAGGCCTCAAAGGACATTTTCCTCTATTATTCTGTATTTTGGGAGCTTTATATAGTCATCCACCATACTTATTAGCTGACAACCATCATTGCAAGAAATCCAAATGCAGGATTTGTAATGGTTCTACTAAAATCCCAACAATATGATAGATCTTACTTTTCCATAGTGATTTATAGTGAATAACTTTCTAAAAGTTCATCCTGGGATTCCCAATTAAAATAAAACAAAAATAAAAAACTCAAATAGCATTTTATAAAGGATTTCCTGGTTCCCCAAATTTCTAATTGTGTATTTAAATTAAATAAAATAGGTTTTTTAAAAACTGATGTTGCATGGAGCACCTTTTTTTTTTTTTAGTTGGAGTCAAAAGGGAAAAAAGTATCAGTGTCCTTGTAAACCAGCTCTCTGAGGGAAAAAAAAGCCTGGGTTTGCAGTGTTTGCTGATTTCTATAATGTAAGTATACTTCCACCTTGGCCAATTTCAAGAGATGCAGCCAATCTACTCTCAAATTCCTTAGCAAACTGACTCCAGGCCCCACTGGATATTGAGGGGTGGGGTGGCATGGGTGTGGTGGTGGATATTAATGTCTTTTGTGTTAAAGAGCCAGAAAGAGTCAGAAGACAACAACTTTTTTCTGGATATAGTTCTTAGAAAATCCCATTTTGGGAATTATATTTATCTTTTTAAAATTACATTTCGTTTTAATATTTTATAAAATGCAAACTTTCTTATAGCCACTTTTTAAATGTGGCATACTCTGATGTGATTTAGGTTTAAACATGGCAAGCAATCATTTATCTAATGGTAAATATAGACTAAAATGTGAATGTTTGCTAGTAAGACAATGTTATTAATAAGATTTATTTTACTTAACGTGGCAATAATATTTCTAGTCCATTGAAGTAGATTTGTGGTACTCTCCATGACTGTCCACCAGATGGCAGACATTTCACAGCAACCTTAAAATCCCTTTGTTGCTGTAACACAGAATAATAACACGTAAGGATTCTGAAAGAAATAAAAAGTGCATTTGGTTAAACAACAACAAGTCAAGACTACTTTGATTTGCACTCTTGATTTTCCTCCGGAAGCTTATACCCCTTTTGGGGGCTCTTGTGGGCTCTGTTTTGGCTCTCTCCTGACACTATCGCTCATGGAGATCATTGAAATTGAGCATGGCTAAAACAGAAATTTTGGTCTTTCCCTGCCCTCCAGTTCTACTTCTTCAGAATTTCATACCAGTTGCTTACCAAAGAAACCTGGATAATTTCAGTTTTTTCACCTTTCCCATCTGTGACGGTTAGACTAATTTGTCAGCCTGGCCAGGTAATGGTGCCAGTTGTTTGGTCAAGCAAGCACTGGGCTAACTGTAATACAAGAACATTTCATGGACTTTAATTATCAGTGAGTTGATTGCATATATATAGTAATTACATCTACCATCATCTGAGGAGATTGCCTTCAGCAATGAGAGACATCTCATCCAGTCAGCTGAAGGTCTTTAAAGAAGTGATTTCAGCATTCAGAGAGGGAATTCTCATCCCTATTTCAGACAGTCAGTGTCTCCTGGGGAGCTCATCGAGGACCTTCATGGGACTCCCTGGCTTGCAGCCTGCCCTATAGAATTTGGACTTGTGCATTCCTAAGGTCGTATGAGGCAATTTTAGAAATCTCATTCTATTTACAAATAACACCTGTCAGTTCTGTTTCCCTGGAGAACCCTGATTAATATGCCATTTAATTCATCATAAAATCCTACTGGTTTTTATCTATCATCTTTCTCTGGGATGACTGCCATAGCTTTCTAATTGTTCTTCTGTCTTCTCCATACAGCAGAAACAACGTTACTATAAAATGTAAATTAGAACATATTATTCTCCTGTTTAAAATCCTGCAATGGCATCCCTTTTATTTCAGATATAAAATCCAGCATCTTCCTACCTGGGCAACTTTACCTCCTGCCATACTTCCTTCTCTTTGCTCACTACATCCTAGCCCCACTGACTTTTATCAGTCCCTCAAATATACTCAGTGTCTGGCATAACACATGGCTCAAAGTCAAATTCCTCCTGTGATGGTTAGGCTAATATGTCAACTTGACCAGGTAATTGTGCCCAGTTGTTTGATCAAGCAAGCACTGGGCTAATTGTAATAAAGTCACCATTGACTTTACTGCAGTGGTAAATCATAGATAGCTGGTTACAATTACATCGACCAGGGAGATTGCCATCAGCAATGAGTGACACTTTATCCAATCAGTTGCATGCCTTAAAAGGGGAAGTGATTCTAGCATTGAATGAGAATTTCCCAGCTCATCTTTGGACAACCAATGCCTCCCAGAACTCATCAAAGACTTTCACTGGACTTTCATTGGAGCCCCTGGTTGCAGCCTGCCTAGGGAACCTGAACTTGTGCATCCCCATGGTTATGTGAGAGACTCTGATAAAAATCTTACTATCAACAGATATCTCTTGTTGATTCTGTTTCCCTAGAGAACCCTGACCAATACACCTTCAAATATTGAACGTCCTCAAAATTATTTTTTTAATATATATGAAACATGACATTTAGAAAACTTCATTTTTCTTTCACTATTAACTGACTTTCTTTTCTGTTAAAGTAATTGACTTTTTCCTTGTCATGGTGGGGTCTCAGAATGAACTACCAAATGCAAGCGGACAAAAGACAAAACAATAAATTATATTATCCCACTAGATACAGCCATAGATGCATTCCACAGAAAAATGATTGTTACTTTATTGTTACTTTATTGCTGCCTACCACAGGAAAATTATCTTCTTGTCTACTTAAGGCATTCAAGATCTTATTTCAAAGGGCATAAAAGACTCGAGAGAAATTATGAAGGAAAATTTGGAATGATGGTTAGATCTGGTGACAATAAAATTAAGTGCTTCTGACTGGAAAATTTTGAGATCAATCTGCCATAGTTCTTTGGGAGGACTCTTCAATATTTTGGTTATCTATAGCTGTATAATGAAGCACCCAATTTGGTAGCTGTCTTAGTTTGCCACAGGACTGTTGTACCAGAAATGGGTTAGCTTTTATAATGGGGATTTTATTTAGGGTGAAAGCTTACAGTTCTGAGATTATAAAATGTCCAAATCAAAACACCATCAGAGATGCTTTCTCACCAAAGTCAGCTACTGTGATCCTGGTATCCCGCCATGTGGCAAAGATGGCAGCCGATCTCTGCCAAGGTCCCTATTTTCCCGTCCAGAATCTACCCTTTTCCAGAGGTCAGCTCAGGCATAGGCTTGTCTTTTTCTGGACCTCCTCTCTCCATCTTGAGAGGTGTCTCTTGGGGGCTTCATGCTTATGCATTGGTTGTTAGCAATCCTCAAGTCCTCTCTTACATGGCAGGATCAAAAATGGTAGTTTCCTTTCTCTGTGTCTCTCTCTCTATGTCTCCATTTATATAAAGCTCCAGTAAGAGGGCAGAGACCCAACTTGTATCTTGCCTCACTGACGCAGTGAGCCCCACATCCACAAAATTGGATTAGCTCAAGAACATAATCTTTTTCTTTTGGAGATTTGTAAAATGACTTCAAACTGTCACAGTAGCACAGAACAACTGTACTTATTCTTGTCTCTCATGAGTCTGGGGGCAGACTGGGCTTGGTTAATTCCATTCTCTTGTGCTGTTGCAGTCAGACTGCAACTGGAACAGGAGTTACCTTGAAGGCTTCCTCTTTCACATGTGTGGAGGTTGATGCTGGTTGTTGGCTGGGAACACAGCTAGGGCTTTTGGCCAGTATGCATACATGTAGCCTTTCTATGTGGATGGTGATTCTGCACAGAATGGTGGCTAGTTTCCAAGTTGGAGCATCCCAAGTAAAAGAACCAGGCAGAAGCCGCACTGCCTTTAGTGAGCTAGCTTCAAGTCATGTAGTGTCATTTCCACCAAATTCTGTTCTTTAGTAGTGAATCACTAAAGCCCATCCATTTAAGGAGGAGAGAGATTAGACCCCACCTTCTGGTGAGAAGAGTATGAGAAAATGCAGTTATGTTTTAAAGCCATCATATTCAAAAAAGTAGGGAAAAGTCAGTATGCCAGATTGAAACCAGTGACCCCCGAATAGCTATCTTAAAATTCCATGCGACACACTGTTCAGATCTCCCTCAATGAAAGACTACTCACTCCACCCTTTAGGAATGCTGTCAATAGAAAGTCCTCATCTCCTAGTCTCTTCAGGAATTGCTTCACCTGCTGATAGCTACTTTGCCCAAAGTCTCACATCCCTTCTTAGGGTGATCCACATCCAATAACTGGCTAATGCAGGATTTTAAAAGTCTAGCCATCTTGACTCAATTTGGGACAACTTGGAAGGCCCATTCCAGATGCAGAATTCCTTGTGGAGTGAGTCAATGCTGTCTTTGAGACTACATCACAGCACAATTTCTCCCTCTGTCCATTTCTGCTTCCTTCTCTTCCCTTCTACAGATGCATACATTCCTTAATGAACATCATGCACACCATCAGTGTTAGAATCTACTAATAGGAACCTGACCTGCAACAAAATGGGAACTGTAAATTGATTAGAGAAGGCTGGCTAGTATGAGTTAAATGATCTGTAATCATATGAGGCCAGTTAGTGTTGGTGTTAGAATTTCCACTTGCGGGCCATGGGAACAGCATTCTTGCATATGTGTGTGTGTATGTGTGTGTGTGATGGGGGAGGGTGAAGTTCACCTTGGGAAATTTTTTTTTTTTTTTTTGAGATTGTATACAAGAACACTATAACTTAGATTTATATTTATTTGTGTTATTTGTCTGGGCAGCTGATAGAGAAGGGAGGATTGGAATAAAAGTCCTGTGTGTGCATACACTGCCCCCATCCCACTTCAATCACTCCTTGGATGCTACCTAAGTTTGGCTGAAAGACTTATAGTATTCTCTGGAAAGTCATATAAAAAACTGAGGCTCTTGGCAGAGTACAACTGATTCTCATTATTTGTGGATTCTATGTGAATTTGCCTACCCAGTAAAATTCATGTGTTTGGATATTTTCATAGTGGTTTCAGTTGAAAATGACAGCTGAGGGAGTGCTGAGTTCCTAGCCAGGGGACGTCTATCACATTCCCCAATGGAACAGCAACAATCCCCCAAGTGCAATGGCAAAGACCAATAAAGATGGGTGGCCCAACAATGAGTCCTTGATACTGATGGCTATGATTATGAGCCTCTGTGCTTGAAATATGAACTAGGCCTAGAACTGCAGGGTGCCTAAGAATTGCCTCCTGAGAACCTCCATGTTGCTCAAATGTGGCCACTCTCTAAGCCAAACTCAGCATGTCCCCTTGTGGGGGACATGACTCCCGGGGATGAGCCTCCCTGGCACAGAGGGATTACTACCAAGCACCAGCTGATGATGTAACTAGAAAAAGACCTTGAATAAAAGAGTCAACCCAGACCAGCAGAATATCTCAGCCTACATGTAATATCAGGTGTTAAAAACTGCTTTTTGACTTTGGATAAAAGGAGGAAATGGAAAGGACAATGAGTTTGTATGGCTATGAGTCTCCAAAAAAGAGTTGGAAGGTCATCAGAGGGGTAATGCTTATGCATGCCTCAGTAAGTTACCAGAGACAGCCAAAGTAGATAGAAACCCAGATACTGGTTCTCCTGAGGGCTACAGAGACCCACAAGTTCTATAGTCATGGCAGATGGCTCTGGAGTTCAATGCCATATCAGTTGGCCCTACTTTGGAGTTTGTGTTCCTGAGTGTGATGGAGCTGGACTCAGATATGACCTTTCTACACATGCCTCTTCTGTACTTTTACCAGACCTGTGGTTGGCATTGGGGTTGGTGTATACTCAGGAGACCCGAATCTCTGGACTGTCCATGTGACAGCCAGGCCCTGAGCCTCAGCAGACTTGCAACTCCTACCCTCTGGTTTATTGGACTTACCCTGGCCAGCTAACAGGGAGGTGAAGAAGGTCAACTACCACACCAGGGAGCCAAGAGTGCCAACAACTACAAGCAGGAGAATTGCATCCATCTTCCATGTGGAATCTAAGCCCCCTCTTGATGTAGAGGGACAGGACATAACCATCCCAGGTCCACAGGATGGAGGAATAGAGTATGGATTAGAGTGGACTTACTGGTGTTCTGCTGGGAAACTATTGTGATTAATAATGGAAGAAATTGTAGCATTGATGTGGAGAAAGTGGCCAAAGTGGCTGCTGAGGTAGGAAGAGGGAAGAAGAGATATGATGTAGGGGCATTTTCAGGACTTGGAGTTGTCCTGGGTGGTGCTCCAGGGACAGATGCTAGACATTGTTTGTCCTCCCATGGCCCACTGGGTGAACTGGCGGAGAGTGTAGACTACAATGTAGAACACTGTCCATGTGGTGCAGCAGTGCTCCAAAATGTATTCACCAGGTGCAATGAATGTGCCACAATGATGGAAGAGGTTGTTGATGTGGGAGGAGTGGGGTGGGGTGGTGGGGGCTATATGGGAATCTCATATTTTTTTACTGTAACATTTAAAAGAAAATAAAGAAGAAAAATAAAATAAAATTCATTTGTAAGCCCCAAATCAATACTCACAGTGCTTTCATGGTCATTTACAAACATGCACACAACAAAGAAAAATCTGAATAATCTGATGCATTCCTCCTGAGCTTGAACAAGGCAATACTCTGCATTCTTGTTTCAGTTCTAATACAATAAAAAAGTGTCCTTTTTGCATTATATTTAGTGCAACTTTTTTTTTACATTTTCATGCTTTTTAACAGTGATTTCACTATTTAAAAATCAGTGATTTCACTATGTAATGCTGAAGTGCTGCCTAATGTTCCTAAACACAGGAAGGCTGTGATGTGCCTTAAAGAGAAAATAAGTGTGTTAGGTAAGCTTTGTTCAGGCATGAGTTGTATTGAGTGCTATTGACCATGAGTTCAATGTTAATCAGCAATATGCATTACATAAGGTGTCTTTATTTTTTTTATTTCTTTTTTTTTTTTAATGTTACATTTAAAAAAATGAGGTCCCCATATACCCCCCACCCCACACTTGGTGAATACATCTCTGAGCACTGCTGCACCACATGGTCAGTGGTCCACATTATAGTTTACAGTCTCCCCCAGTCCACCCAGTGGGCCATGGGAGGACATACAATGTCCAGTAACCATCCCTGCAGTACCACCCAGGACAACTCCAAGTCCTGAAAATATTCCCACATCACATCTCTTTTTCCCACTCCCTACCCTCAGCAGCTACCATGGCCATTTCTCCATGTCAAGGCTACATTTTCTTTGATTACTAATTACAATAGTTCATGAATAGAATATCAATAAATCCATTCTAATCCCTACTCTACATAAGGTGTCTTTAAACATAAATACACGTAAAACAAGGTTATGTATTGATCTGTTGGTTAAAATGTTGTGACCAGAAGCTCACAGGAACCTAACCCTGTAATTTCCTTAGGAGTAATGGTTCAGGATTACTTATATCAGTGTTAGCTCTGACTTTATAGTATATTACCGCAAATAAAAAATCAACTGTAGTTGGTGCTCTGTGACTAATGAGAAGCTAGAAAATCATTGTGAAGTAGGGCCAATAGAGGGCTGTGTCAGCAATCCGTGTATTGCCTGCCTAAATGAAGAATTTTTCGTAGAGAAATTCACCTGAATATTTTTAAGATGCTCCCTGTTTGGGAATTAATCAAAATTTAAGAGTTTTGAAACTCATTAGCTCCCAAATACTAGCATGGCTGACCGCCTTCATTTCATTTAGTTTTTCTGCTGAAAAAACACCTCTTTCAGGGGTCATTCTCTAACACAGCACCTCGGGCTCAGGCTTGGGACCAGCGGCTGCCTGGGCATCCGGATGGCGAGCTGCTGCGGGAAAACTTATTTGCCAAAGAGTCCAATTGGGCGGGCCATGCCTGTGTCTGGGATCAGCTAGAGGAGCAGTGCGGGCCACTGGAAAAAATTTCCTAAGTCCGGATGCACGTGGAATTCACGGTTCACCTGCGGAGCAGGCTGGGGGCGCTGTGCGCCGGAAGGGTGGAGGTGCAGAGGTGCAGAAGGGTAGCGCCACCAGCAGCAGCCAGTCGCGAACCAGTGGGGAACCAGTGGGGAACCAGAAATGGAGAACTCCAGCGAGAGCCCTCGGTCTTCCCGCAGCCGCCACCTTTGACCTCCAGCCGCTATCTATGGTCCCACGCTGCGCTTCTTTCTCCTGTGCAGAGTCGCGGATTTTACCAGAAGTTTTGCGTATAACTCCCCTGAAAAGATAATTGGAAAGGACGAAGGAAAACCTGCCTATTTGCCATGCACATTTACCCTGGTCGACTGAGCAAGGACTACTGGATATTGAGGGCTGCTACCACTAGCTGATAATCACAAGGTGGATCAAGAGATTATTATATATTCTGGAGACAGACTTTATGATGACTTCAATCAAGACTGAAAGGACAAATACATTTTACAAGTAGTGATCTCAACTCTGGTGATTCATCAACAAGTATAATAAATTTACAATTATCAGATATATTGGCACATGTCAGTGCAAAGGGGAAAAAGCTCCTAGTGTTAGAAATAAGATTCCTCTGACAGTTCTTGTTAAGCCTTAGGGTACAAGATGTTATACTGATGAATCAGAAGAAATTGGAAATGACTTTATAGAACTAAAATGTGAACCAAAAGAAGATTCACTTCCATTTCAATATGAATGGCAAAGTTGTCTAAATCACATAAATTACCCACCTCATGATTAGCAAAAATGACTTCACCAGTTTATCTGTTAATCTGGGACACACAGTTGCACAATAAAAAACACTGTAGGTTCTCATCAGTGCCTGGATGTTTTTTCCCTTTCAAATGCATTTGAAGCCTCTTCATAGGTTTTGCTTGTTTTTTGGGAGGTACTGGAGATTGAACATGGGAACTCTTACATGGGAGGGAGGAGCTCAAACCACTGAGATACACCTGCTTCCAAATGTATCTGAAGCAATTGTAGGAGCCTTTATAGGAACTTTGTTTACTCATTGGTCTTATCTTTGTATCTGTTGTAAAAAGTTCAGAGAACTGGAAGCCAATGTAACTCAAGCAATTGGCAAGAGGACCAAGATTCAATTCCCTGGGCCTCCTGGTGAAGGCAAGCTGGCCCACGCAGAGTGCTGATGTAGCAAGATGATGCAACAAAAAGACACAGAGAGGACAGACAACAACAGATGCATTAGACCAGGGTGCTGAGGTGGTGCAGGAGATTAAGTGCCTCTCTCCTACTCTGGAAAGTTCCAGGATCGGTTCTGGTGCCATCTAAAAAGAGTAGACACAAAAGAACACTCAGCAAATGGACACAGAAAGCAGACAGAGCAAAAGAACAGGGAGTGGGAAATAAATAAATACTTTTTTAAAAAAGCGCAGAGAAGAAAAATATGAAAAGAAAGTTCATTGTGATATTGGGGAAGATGTGCTTCTTCCATACATCCAGTGTCAGGAGCTACATTGCAAGGATCATTTATTTCTGGGATCCATGTCTCCTTCCAATATGGGAAACTCAGTATAACTAAGTACAGTATGGAGCAAACACTTTGAATGCACTCCTCGGAGTCTGGCTCCCCCACTCATTAAATTAACTGCTCCTTATCCAAGTAGAACGGTGCCTCTGATGATTCTAGCACAGAGCAAGCATGGTTTAACAATTTCTGATGATAATTTCTTCATAGAGTCAGAATGATCAAATATGTTTTAAGAGAGTATGTCTGCTCCATCCACTTAATATTTGAGACTTAGGAGAATGTACAGTTGCTATTGTATGGCCGACATGTCTTTGTGTAGCTCCAGAAAATCAGATTGAGGTTTGAAAAAGTTCAAGTCTTAGTTTTTCACAGTGATTGAAGGCTGGAAGGGAGGAAGGAAGGGAGGGAAGGAGGATAAAGAGTACTCCTGACTACCAAATATGTTAAAAACTGTTTTAGTAGAAAAAAGTAAATTTACTGTACTTTCCTTTAAATTGTGAGGCAATGTGGATATAGTAAAATGAGCCAACAGTTTCTCTATAGTAAATAAGGTTTGCAGTAAATTATTTCACTACCTCTAATGCCTTTTCCCTAGATTTTAGTAGGGAGTTGATTTCTTTTAACCTCTTTTTGTACTGTGGTATTAAATGCTGCATTATAAATTAGTGTTGGCATGAATTTACAATTAGCCAGAGCACTGTGTATATTTTTAATGATAAGCTTAAGCTAAATATCTATGCAATGTCTAAGTATTTAGTTTTACTTGTTTGGAAGCATTTTTTAAATAGGCTTTTACATGAAATTACTCTTATATTTGTGTTAGTATTTTCATCGATGTTTTTGCAGTAATTTAACTTTTATTATGAATTTCTGGTGCCTATTATTATAGACCAGTGATATCAGCCAGACTCAGACTCTGAATAAAGTTCTAATAGAGAGTTTTATTAGCTGTGCGGTGACTGCCTTATCCTATGTAGAAGAGAGAGCAGCCCCGGGTCACGGGGGGAGTTTGCTTATATAGGCCTTCAGGTTCAGGGTGGGGGGCAATAGCTCAGCAAGTAAGCAGGTACAGAAGCAGATATTTGCAGTTAATTAAGTGCTGGGAATTTTATCAGGGAAGACAAGCAGTTGGAGAGTTCTTGTTTTTTACTAGGGTCTGGGGCAGGTTGGTCTTTTGGCAGGGGCTGACAAGATTTTCTACAGAGGAGGCTCTGAGATAAGGTTTTACAGTTGAGCAAGCTTGTTACAGAAGTGAGATATAGGTGGTTAGGGGGCTGTGGAATTTTCCTCTTGGGTGGGGTTGATCACAGGCTCCTACTTTTCCACATTCCTACTCTTTTGGGCAGATTCAAACCTTTGAATTTGAGTACTCTACAGTGTCCTAATAGGTAAGCTTTGGTATGGGGTATTCAGGATTAAGAACTTAATGGTTTGCACTCTTTCTCGCATAAATCTAACTAAACGATTGATTATGAGTGGGCCGCAGGTTAACAGCAATAATAGGAGGATTAAGGAACACAAAAGGGCAGTGATAAGGGTTGTAAGCCATGGGGACCAATTAAATAAACTTTTATACCAATTTTTGGTGGCTGACTGAGCTTTTTCTCATTCTTCTAATTGTTTCCGAACTAAGTTTAAGCTTTTTTTAAATGATGCCAGAGTGGTTAGCATAAAAGCAACAAGTTTCTTTTAAAACTAAACGGAAGCCTCCTTGTTTGAGGAATAATAAGTCCAGTCCCCACTGGTTCTGGAGAAATCAAGTGCCTCTTTTAAATGTGAAATTTGATATTCAAGGTTCTTGAGGTCCTGGGTAACTAGGGCTGACAATTGGCTGACATCAGAGTGACTTTTTACGAGAGCTGCTGATTTTACCACAGTTGACTCAGTAATGTCTAGCCTAATTAGAAGGGAAACTAGGATTGGGGCCCTCTTGTGCCGGTGGTGCTCAAGACTCGATGTTTCAAGATACTCTCTCCCAGTTTCTCCAGAGAAGTGATGTACAGATCACTATGCCTCAGTTTCCATTTCCCCCTTTTTGTTTTAGTTGAGGTGACCATGCCTGTCTTAGGTTGCCCTCCTCCGAGAGTCTTATCCGTCATTGACTACCAGCCAAGCTCTTCAACTTGGGGAAGTTATTGAAGTGCTTTTGCTAGCAGCAGATTATTTACATGTTCCATGGCTGTTATGCTTTGCAATTTTCTTTGAAAACACTGTCCGGCACAGGTGAAAATAATGAGCAACAGAACAAATATGATTAGCCCTATTCCTACAGCTGACAGGAAATGCTGTGATTTCCACTAATTGACTGGGTTAAATTTTGTAATATATTAAATCATATCTGAGAAAATATTCTTATTATTGGCTACATGAATTTGATTTTGAGACATTTCTAATATTTTTCTTTGTAATTCAATTATTTCCAGAGAGATATTACTTTTATGGCCTAGCAAATGATTCTTAATTTTTTTCTATTTTATATCACATGAATTATAGGCAAGAGGAGTAATACAAAAGTTGCTTTCATTCCAATCACATTTCAATCCCCTTAAGTTTAAATTATACAATTTGATTTCTAATATGCAAAACAACCAATTTTAAAGTATTAACCCAATTATTTAACTGTTAATCAATGTGCTCTTGGCTATGCTACAAATCACTAGCATTTTTATGCCAATCATGAACGTGTTGTTGTTTGTACTTTTATGTAGCTACCATAGCAGTAGCAGCAGCGGTAATGATTCCAATCAGTCTCAAAATGTTTATAATAAGCAGTTCAATAAAGCATTTAGTCTGTTTCAAGAATTCTTGTACTGTATGTAGCAATAACTGACTTTCAGGGGACGACTGCCAAATCTGCATCATTCTCACAGGTATCTAGATGCCTTTTCTTCTTCTGGCCATCGCTATTGTTTCTCCATCCTGCAACACACTTTCTGGTAGACATGTACACTAGGCACAATTTTCATAAAACAATGAGTCATTTTTAATCGTTACCTTACCAGTTATGAAAACAAATGGTTCTCTAACACAGGCTTTAAAATGATATGTTTGATTAAGGGTTAAATACTGTTTTGTTTTATTTATATTTCCCAACCATTTGTAAGTAGGGGCAATTCTAAGAAATATCTTCCCCAAATTCTTTTGCTGGTTATGACTATGAGTAACATTAGCCCAAGGGGTGGTATTCATTTTCTTTTGTAATGTTAACAATTTCTGCCACAGTAGCATAAAGAGAGGGCATGCAGGTTCAAAGTTCATAGGCAGACACAAGCTGCAAGTTCACAGTTCCAGGATTTGTAAAGTTAATGTGATGTGTGACAGTAATTGCCACAGGTTTCAGTGAAGTATTTTAACTTTGGGCTATATTTTTACTTTTCCCCCTTTTTGTTTTTTTAAAGTAATGAATACAGTTCGGGTGGTTTTTGTTGTATTACTCCCCCAGAGGATTTGAATAGTGCATCTGGGGGCTCATTCCTCTCAAGAGCAGAAGGGATCTGATGTTACAGTCATTGGAGTAAGCATGAAGGAAGTTATGGGGGATGTTTATGAGCTGTTGGCAAGTAACAGGCAGCCAGAATTGCTGGGCTAGGCATCACATGGATTGGTACTCATGATGTTTGTTTTTTTCAGTGGAGTCATTTTGCCTTTTCTCAGGTTCTAGTGGTAGGGTCCTGGATATTCACAAAGGCATCTGCGTTAACAGTCCTAAAAGGAATGTTAGTGGGGTGGGCAGGGACATGACAGTCACCTGTTACTACTAGCAGGTATCCCAGATGTTTTTTCATAGATCTCAGGGTGATTTAAAATAGTTCATCATTTCTGTCTTGCTTTTAGTATTTGCAATCCACCCCTGGATAGGGATGGCTATCTTCAGAGTGACCAGACACTATTGGGTTAAATCTTTCACTTTTAGCAGAACTTCTTTTGCTGCACATAATTGCTTTTTTATATTGTGCTTTTGGCTTCTTTCCAGAATTGTGATTAAAATCCAAGGGGTACTTGTTTAGAATTTTGCCTTTGCCACAAACTCCACCCAAAACAAATATTGGTGCTTGCTACATCTAATTCATAGACTAAGTTAATGTCCGCAATTTACTTTTTTTTTTTTTATTATTTAAAGCAGCTTGCTGGAGGTTTTCCTACTTCCATGAAGGATTTTTTTCCCAATTAATACATACAATGGTTTTAATATTTGAGCTAAATGAGGGATGAAAGATTTTTAGTATTTTAATAATATTACAAATTCTATTAACATGAGAAAACATTGTACTTCATCAATTACAGCAGAAAGTATAGTTTTATCTTACCCAGCCAAACAACACTTAAGAATTTGATAGAGCAGCAGGGACTTTGCAGCCAGTTCGAATTGTTTGTTGTTTGGGTAGTTCAGGCTCTTAAGATAAGATACTATTGTTTCTGATGTTTCTTTTAATTTTGAAAAAAGGATTACTGGTTAGTAATATTATCAGTAGGGTTTTAGACACAGATCTTTTTCTACACAGCCAGATTATTATTACCATGCCAGGAGAGATGGTTGGGCTATGCACATAGCCCCAAAAAGCACTGCAAAAGTTCATTGTTAGGTTTTTTACAGATAGAGGAATTCAGACTGGCTTGACCTGTCTAAGAAGACACTAGTCTTAGCTAGTTTTAAAACAAAGTGATAGCAACACAGCTGGACATTAACTTTTTGCAACAAACTAAGCAATATTTGCACTGCTGCATACTACAGTGTTGTTACTTTAGTTTATGATAAGAGGTTGTTTCTGTGACACACACTTTTTAAATAATAATTAAAACCATAATTAACCACATTGTACTTCTGTTTAATATTATGCTGAAATATTGGTAAATTTATACACTCTTAAGTATTCATTTGAACCTTTTACTCATACAACTTTAACTAACAGAGGGTTAAAGAAAAAAACCTGTTAATTTTATAACACTTTTAAACACCTCCCATTCAACTTATAACATATTAAATGAACTCAACTATTACTTTAATTTTCTTTCAAGGTAAAAGAACAAATCTCTTGCAATTTGTTTGAAATAAAAAGCTACTTTTCGGGATTTGATTTTGAGAAAGCAGGTTTGAACATTATGTTCCTTTAAAAGAGATAAGACCTTTTCTTCTTCAAACACTGAGGAAATGATGAGGTTAAAGCATAAGAAGCTATTTTGATAAAACAGACTTTCTTTGTATACTGATTATTCAGGAAACTTTTATCAAAACAGACTAATGACTTCAGAGATTTTGAGAAAGAACAAAATTTCTAACCTTGCATCAGTATACTACCTGATACTAAACCCTTTAAAACTTTACGGACAGACCCACCAAATCTCACTCAACCTTAATCACAAAAATTTCCCCTTCACAAACCTTCTACACTTTCAGCATTCACCCAGGCTTTGTCCCACACTCTACTATTCCCAATAATCAATCATTTTATCTCAGGACAAAATCTTCTCCTGTTTCCTTAACAATAAAAACACATTCCATACATCCCACATACATAAGTTACCAGGCAAACTTCTTATAACATAAAATTACCATCAACATTAAACTTTTCTTCACTTTAAACTTAGCAGCATGCAATACCAAAAACAGTCTCCCAGAAGCAAGTTGGCAGGGGAGGCTGGCCTCCGACAAGCCCTCCTGTTATAAAATTACCTTTTATTATTATTATTATCAATTCAGTTTTTGTTTAATAGTGACTTTCTGGATTTAGCCATTTAAACACTTTAATTTAAATAATGCTTTGTTAAACTTCTTATAATTATTTATACCCATATAGACTATAATTATACTACTTTTGTTGTAGAATTTGAGAGAGATTCAAATATTTGTGTACAGAAAGGCCAGGACTCAGGAATGATTTTGAGAAGGAAAAATGGTTTATTGACTGACGGCTGGATTCGGGTGCTTTCTTTCTTTGTTAGTTAAGTCTTTGCCTGAGTACCAGGTAGGTTTTGAATTAACATATCGCTCACACCTCAGGTGAGCTTGAATTAGCATCAGTGGCGGGTTTGGTCCAGCATCTGTCTACCACATGGGAGGTCTGTGTTTCAAACTCCAGGCCTCCTTGACCCATGTGAAGCTGGCTCATGATCAGTGCTGATGCGTGCAAGGAGTGCCCTGCCACGCAGGGGTGTCCCTGCGTAGGGGAGCCCCATGCGCAAGGAGTGCTTCCTGTAAGGAGAGTCGCCCAGTGCGAAAGAAAGTGCAGCCTGACCAGGAATGGTGCCGCACACACGGAGAGCTGACACAACAAGATGATGCAGCAAAAAGAAACACAGATTCCCATGCCGCTGACAACAACAGAAGCAGACAAAACAAGATGCAGCAAAAGAAGATGCAGCAAATAGACACAGAGCAGACAACTGGAGTCGGGGGGAGGGGAGAGAAATAAATAAATAAATCTTAAAAAAAAAAAAAGGATTAGCATCTTGCCCACATTCTGTCTGGATGCAACTTTGAATACACATTCAGTCTTACATCCTTTCTGAACATTCAAAGCCTGTATCACTTAACTGGATTTCTAGAGACTAGGCACACTTGGATACAGAATTAGATGATTTTGAATTTATGCACAGGCTATATTATATTTTTTATTTGAGGCCAAGTCCAAGTTCCCTTAAGTTTTGGCATTACCACCATCAGAGTTTCCTGGACTGACTGGTATATATCGAGTTTGCATTGCTAAATTGCCTCCTGGGACTGGAGTTGTTGCCATGGTCACCAAGAGCAGGACTGCAGCCTCTTATCATTCCACACCCACAAGTCAGTACAGACAGCTTAGGTTAAGGTTATCTCTGAAGAGACAAAGAGGCTCCCACCCATAGCTCACATCACTTTAAGACAAATTTTATTTTCACAGAACACATTCTCTTACTTAAAATTACCACAATACCTTCTACAATTTACCACATGTATTTAAGTTTCATGAGTTTATGAAAATTAGCCATCCTATTTTAGGGCAAAACACACCTTTTTGAAAAACTTATTAAATTTCAGTTAGCATTCCCACAAATTTTTTACTTTCTTTAATATTCATTTTTTTACATACTTCATTTTATTCTGTGAGGAAAAATAAACTTCATTTTAATTGAGGCAAGAACTATTTTTTTAATGAAAAGACAGTAATTTTGTTAAGACTTACAATTTT
The DNA here is from genome assembly GCF_030445035.2 of Dasypus novemcinctus. Classification (NCBI taxonomy): domain Eukaryota; kingdom Metazoa; phylum Chordata; class Mammalia; order Cingulata; family Dasypodidae; genus Dasypus; species Dasypus novemcinctus. The sequence goes on from NC_080684.1 coordinate 58,858,899, forward strand.
TGTCATTGTATAAATCCCATTAACATTCAAACTTATGTATTAATATAAGTGCTTATTTAATATTTGGCTATTTGAATAGACTCTTTTAAAAAATCTTTATTAATTTATATCATCATCCAGAGGTATCAAAATACACACTGACATTGAACAAACAGACAAATACAAAACAATTACAACACATTAGCAGAAACATACAGTTTGCAATTAACTCATAATTCTTCACAAATTACACAGAACAGAAATACAAAAAAGACAAACAATTAAGACAGATGAAGAGACAAACCAGACAACCTGAACTGGAGTCAAGAGTGATGTCTCGCTCTGACCGGTGGGTGGGATCTATTCTCTGTGTCCAGCAGATCCACTTCCCCACAATCCACAGACTCTGCAGAGGATTTCCAGAAAACAGACTCACCTAGGGACATCCCGTTTGCTGATCCTGGACCCAGGAACTCCTGACGCTCTCCAGATAGAATTTAGGTGGAGACAAGTTCCAGGGCCGGGCGACGTCCAGGGTGGAGGAACGTCTCTCCAAGGCCTTCCCCTAGACCGCCGGTCTGTCCCCAGAACGAACCTGTCTCCCTGAGTCTGAGGAGATCAGCCCTGCTGGAGTGGGGGGGTCTTGTCAATCTGTCTCTCTGGGGCCTCCAAATGTTATAGACCAGCGATATCAACCAGACTCAGACTCTGACTAAAGTTCCAATTGAGAGCTTTATTAGCTGCACAGTGACTGCCTCATCCTATGCAGAAGAGAGAGCAGCCCCGAGTCATGAGTCACGGGGGAGTTTGCTCTTGTAGGCCTTTAGGTTCAGGGCGGGGGGCAATAGCTCAGCAAGCAAGCACGTACAGAAGCAGATGTTTGCGGTTAATTAAGTGCTGGGAATTTTATCAGGGAAGACAAGCAGTTGGAGAGCTCTTGTTGTTTACAAGGGTCTGGGTCAGGTTGGTCTTTTGGCAGGGGCTGACAAGATTTTCTACAGGAGGAGGCTCTGAGATAAGGTTTTACGGTTGAGCAAGCTTGTTGCAGAAGCGAGATATAGGTGGTTAGGGGGCTGTGGAATTTTCCTCTCGGGTGGGGGTGGTCACAGGCTCCTACTTCTCCACACTATGAGCTAGCTGTATCCTGAAAGGTGCTTAGAGGAGAAGGTATTGTTTCCATAACCACCTTCACTGTGACACCTTTTTATCCTCACACTTTCAATGTTGTTTCTCCTCTGTTCTATTAGGATGTAACTTAAATGATTGAATTTGTACTAGTCAGGGTTCTCCAGGGAAACATAATCGACAGAAGAGTATGAAAATTTTTATAAGAATTTTCTCAGGAGACTGTAGGGATGGTCAAGTCCAAATTCCGTAGGGCAGGCTGAAAGCTGGGAACTCCTATGAAAGTTTTCAATGAATTCCCCAGGAGAAACTGGCTGGATGAAATAAAGATGGAATTCTCTCATCTGACTGCTGAAATCATCATTTCTTTGGAGGCCTTTAAATAATTGGATGAAAGTCCTCGTATTGTTGAAAATGATTGACGATGCAGCCATAGATGCAGTCAGCTTACTGATATTTAAGCCCATGATATATCCTCACAGTAACAATCAGGCCAGTGCTTCCTTGACCAACTAGACATCATAATCTGGCCAACTTGACCAAATTAAACTTAACCATTACAGTATTATTCAAAAAGATTTTAAAATTTCAATACCTCCAACACTCTTTGTGTTCTGATTTTGTAGCAGTAGATATTTTTGAATGTCCGATATCTAGCCTGTTTTATTAAATTTATAAGATTTTATAGGAATCAATAAATAACAATATGAACTTCAGTAATAAAGATTTTGTCCTTTCTATTCCTGTTTTTCATATAAATGAAGATTATGCTATCAATCTAAATTGAAATTACTACAGAAGGTAGGCATATGTTAGAACTTCCTCCTCTTAGTCTTTATGTTTACCTCTTGGCTATAATAAATCAGAATCTCTTCCAAAAAGGCTTTCAATTTAGATCAATACTAAATATAACCTTAGAAATGAACTCTCAAAAAAATCACTGTGTACCCTGAGGAGACCTGTTAAGTGTGCTTATGTTTAGACAGAATTATTTTTTAGGCCTGTGTTTCACTTTGGAAAATTTTCAGTTTTCCCAAAGGTCACATAAAAACACTGATAACTTCCCATTTAATTCTCACTGATAATTTCAATTGAACCAGAAATCAAATATTTATTCTGAAATTGCTATTAGTAATCAAGTAGTTCTACAAAAGTTTGTTATTAAAACATTTCCAATTAGTCAGCCAAAAAACATCAGTCAAGGGTACAGCATTACATCATCAAAGCACAATAGTTAAACCACTTTAGATCTAAGGGATGTGACAGCATCTTTTAAGATACACAGAATAACCTGAAAAAAAAATGATACTGTGGAATATGTGGTTATATGTTTTTAATATGGAGTAGTTTACAGATATTCTTTTTCTTATTGAAAATCTTACTAAATTGTCCTCTATTAGAAAGCAAACAACAACAAAATCTCTCTCTGATCACACTGACCACTTATACCAGACAAATAACTTCATTTAAATTAGGGCTGTCTGCCATGGAATTGTTACAATGAAAACACAGCTTGCCTGTGTCTTAGAGAGAATCTAAGTGAAGAAGCTCAAACCATTAACCATATAGATTATTTATTTATTTAGCATTGTAAAAGTTGAGTTTAATTTTCACTGAATTATAGTCTGACAGACTTGGAGTTGGAAGCTCTGATGTGTGGGGAAGAAATGTTACTGCTTAGCAAATGGTGAAATGAGAGATTATCAGTGGACCCACGGTTGGTCAATAGAGATGTGAGCAGTTTCTCAACCTGTGCGAATTGACGCTACCATTTTTTTTTACCACCCTATTATTAACACCTTACATTAGTGTGGTGTATTTGTTACAATAAAGGAAAGAATGATTTTATAATTATACTGTTAACTCAAATGCATTGTTTTTTACAATAAAGTTCATTGTATTGTACTGTCATATTTTTACTTTTAATATTTATTCTGGTATCATTTATATAATCTAAAACTTCCCTTTTTTAACATAATTCACTTACATAATCCACTGATATTAATTACATTCATAATGTTGTGCTACCATCACTAGCATCCATTACCAAAATTTTAAAATTACCCAAATAGAAATTCTGTACAATTTATACAGTAGCTCCCCATTCCCTAACCCCAGCCAGGCCACGGTAAACTATATGTTAGATTCTGATTTTATGGGTTTGCTTATTCTAATTACTTCATGCTAGTGAGATCATACAATACTTGTCCTTTTGTGTCTGGCTTATTTCATTTAATATGATATCTTCAAGGCTCATCCATATTGTTGCATGAATCAGAATCGCATCCCATTAAAATGCTGAATAATATTCCATTGTATTATATACCACATTTCGTTTACCCATTCATCAAATCGATGAGCAGGGAAACGGACTTGGCCCAGTCCGTCTACCACATGGGAGGTCTGCGGTTCTAACCCCAGGCCTCCTTGACCTGTGTGGAGCTGGCCCATGAGCAGTGCTGATGCGTGCAAGGGGTGCCCCCGCATAGGGGAGCCCCACGCGCAAGGAGTGCACCCCGTAAGGAGAGCTGCCCAGGCTGAAATAAAGGGCAGCCTGCCCAGGACTGGCGCCACCCACACTTCCCGTGCCGCTGATGACAACAGAAGTGGACAAAGAAACAAGACGCAGCAAATGGACACAGAGAACAGACAACCGGGGGAGGGGGGGAATTAAATAAATACATAACTAAATAAATCTTTAAAAAAAAAATCGATAAGCACTTGGGTTTCTTCCATCTTTTGACAATTATGAATAATGCTGTTATAACCATTGGTGTAAAAACATCTGTTCTAGTCTCTGCTTTCAATACTTTTGGGTATGTACCCAGTTGTGGGGCTGCTGGGTCATACAGTACTTCTATACTTAGCTTCTGAGGAACTGCCACACTGTCTTCCACAGCAGCTGCACCATTGTACATTGCCATCAGTAATGAATGAGTGTTCCTATTTCTCTGCATCCTCTCCAACACTTGTTATTTTCTGGTTTTATTTTTTTGCTTTTGTTTTTTCAGTAGCAGCCATTCTAAAGTGTGCAAAATAGTATCTCAGTAGAATCTAAGTATAGTTTGATTTGTATTTTCCTTGATGGTTAATGATACTGGGCATCTTTTCATGTCCTTTTTAATCATCTGTATTCCTCTTTGGAGAAATTTTCTATTCAAGTCTTTTGCTCTTTTTTTTTTTAGGCACCTGGACCAGGAATTGAGCCCTGGACCTTGTATGTGGGAAGCCAGGGCTCAGCCACTGAGCCACAACAGCTTGCCTGAGTTAGTTTTTCATTTGTTTTGTTTGTTTGCTTTTAGGAGGCACCAGAAACTGAATCTGGGACCTTCCATGTTGGAAGCAGGTGCTCAACCCCTTCAGCCACATCTGCTCCCCCTTTTGCCCATTTTTAAATTGGGTCATTTTTCTTTTTATAACTGAGTTGTAAGACTTCTTTAGAAATTCTGGATATTAAACCTTTATCAGATATTTGGTTTCTAAATATTTTCTCCCTTTGAGTGAGTTGTTTTTCACTTTCATTATAAATTCTTTGATGCACCAAAGTTTTAAATTTTGATGAGGTCAAAATTTACCAATTTTTTTTTTGTTGTTGTTGCTTGTGCTTTAGGTATAAAGTCTGAGAAACCATTGCCTAATACAAGATCCTGAAGATGATTCCCTCCCAGGAGTTTTATAGTCCTAGTTCTTATATTTAGGTCTTTGATCCATTAAGTTAATTTTTGTGTGTGGTATGAGATAAGGGTCCTCCTTCATTCTGTTGTATATGGATAGCCAATTCTTCCCATACCATTTGTTGAAGAGACTGTTTGTTCTCAATTGAGTGGACTTGGCACCTTTGTCAAAAACCGGGAGTAGATGTGGTTCAAGCAGTTGAGCGCCTGTTCCTCTCATGGGAGGTCCCAGGTTCTATTCCTGGTGCCTCCAAAAAAAAGTCAAACAAACAATGAGCAGACAACGAGCAGACAATGAGCAAAAAAAACAACAACGAGCAAGACAGTGAACAAAAACAAACAAGCAGGGAGAGGATGTGGTTCAAGCAGGTGAACACCCACCTCCTACATGGGAGGTTCCAGGTTTGGTTCCTAGTACATACTAAAGAAAAAACAGACAATGAGCAAAAAAAAAAAAAAACCAAACAAACAAAAAAAAAAAGCTCAAACAAGGAGCAAACAGATGAAGGAGCCACCTTAGGGGTGGGGTAATCAATTGGTCATAGAAGAGTGGTTGTAGCTCAGTGGTTGAGTACTGCTTCCCATGTACAAGGTCTGGGTTCAATCTCTGGTACCTCCTAAATAATAAACAAACAGATTTCAGGATTTTTAAAAAAATCAAGTGGTCATAGAGGTAAGGTTGATTTCTGAATTGTAAATTTGATCCCATTACTCTCTATACCTATCCTTGTACCAATACCATGCTATTTTTATGACTGTTGCTTTGTGATAAGTTTTAAAGTCAGAAAGTTTGACTCTTCCAAATTCATTCTTGTTTTTCAGAATAGTTTTGGTTTTTCAGGGCCTCTTACCCTTCCAAATAAATTTGATGATTTGCTTTTCCATTTATGCAAGTAGGCTGTTGGAATTTTGATTGGACTTGCAATGAATCTGTAAATCATTTTAAGTAGATTTGACATCTTAATCATATTTAGTTTTCCAATCCATGAGAATGGAATCACCTTTGAATTATTTAGAATTTCTTTGATTTCTTTTAGCAAAGATTTGTAGTTTTCTTTGTGTAAATCCTTAACATTCTTGGTTAAATTTATCCCAGATATTGGTACATTTAGTTGCTATTATAAATGGAATATTTTTCTTAATTTCCTCCTGAAATTGCTCATTATTAGTGTATAGAGATACTGCTGTTTTTGCATGTTGATCTTAAAACACCCATTTTGCTGAAATGATTTATTAGCTTTAGTAGTTTTGTTGTAGAATTTTCAAGACTTCCTATTTGTAGGAATAGGTCACCTGCAAAAAGGGAGAGTTTTAGTTTTTCCTTTCTGATTTAGATGGATTTTCATTTCTTTTTCTTGCCTAATTGTTCTGACTAGAACTTCATTTCATTGTGGAATAACATTGGTGACAGTAGGCATCCTTGTTTTCTCCCTGATCTTAGAAGGAAAGCTTTCAGTCTTTCACCATTGAGTATGAAGTCAGCAATTAGTTTTTCAAATATCCTTTTATCATGTTGAGGAAGTTTCCTTCTAAAAGCTAGTATTCTAAGTGTTTTTATCAAGAAAGTATGCTGGATTTTGTCAAATGCCTTTTCTGCATCAAATGAGATAATTATGTGATTTTTCCCTTGCATTTGTTATTGTGATATATTAATTGACTTTCTTATGTTGAACCACCCTTACACACCTGAGATAAATCCCAAATGATCATAGTGTATAATTTTTTTTTCTTTTATTAGATAAGTTGTAGGTTTACAGAACAATCATACATAAAATACAGGATTCCCATATACCACCCCACCACCAACACCCTACATTGGTGTGAAACATTCGTTACAATTGATGATAGCACATTTTTATAACTCTTCTGTTAATTAAAGTCTATTGTTTAACTTAGGGTTCACTGTTTGTGTAGTGCATTTCCATGGCTTTTATTAAAATTTTATTCTGTTACATATATACAACCTAACATTTCCCCCTTTTAATCATATTCAGATACATTTTTCTATGCTGTTAATTGCATTCACAATGTTGTGCTATGTCACCCCATCCATTACCAAACTATATCCATGATAAAGTCCTTTGAGATATAAGTTTTTTATTTTTATTTTTTTTATTTTAATGGGGTACCATTTATCTATTTTTTTTTTCTTTTGTTACTTGTTCTTTGGATATAAAGATCTAAGAAACCATTGCCCAACACAAGGTCATGAAGATGCTTCCCTACATTTTCTTCTAGGATTTTGATAGTTTTAGCTCTTATATTTAGTCTTTGATCCACTTTGAGTTAACTTTCATATTTGCTGTGAGATAGGGGTCCTCCTTCTTTTGTTTTGCAAATGGATATCCAGTTTTTCCAACACAAAATATTGAAGAGACTATTCATTCCAGTCTTTGCTACCTGTCAAAAATCAGTTGGCCATTAATGTGAGTGTTGATTTTTTAGCTCTTGTTCTATTCCACTGGTCTATATGTCTGTCCTGTGCCAGTACCATGCTGATTTGATGACTGTGGCTTTGTATATAAGGTTTAAGATAGGAGGTATGAGTCTTTTCAACTTTGTCTTCTTCCTAAAGATGGCTTTAGCTATTTAGGGCCCCTGACCTTTCCATACAATTTTTTTAAGGAGGTACTAGAGATTGAACCCAGGAGCTCATACATGGGAAGCAGGTGCTGAGCTACATCTGCTCCCCATCTTCCATATGAATTTGATGATGGCTTCCCATTTCTGCAGAGAAGGTTGTTGGAATATTTATTGGGATTGCATTGAATCTACAAATTGCTTTGGTTAGAACTGACATCTTAAAAATATTTAGTCTTCAAACCCCATGAACACAGAATGCTGTTCTATTTATTTAGATCTTATTATTCTTTCAGCAACGTTTTATAGTTTTCTGTATAAAAGTCTTTTATATCCTTTGTTAGATATATTCCTAGATATGGGTTTTTTCCCTTGATTTCATTTTCCCATTGTTCATTGCTTGTGTATAGAAACACTAATGATTTTTGGGTATTGATCTTATGTCCTGCCACTTTGCTGAATTCATTAATTAGCTCAGGTAGATTTGTTTTTTTCCCCAAGATTTTCTGCAAATAGGGAAGATTTACTTTTTCCTTTCCAACTTGGAAGACTTTTATTTCATTTTCTTTCCTAATTGCTCTGGCAAGTACTTCCAGTACAATATTGAATAACAGTGGAGACAGTGGGCATCCTTGTCTTGTTTCTGATCTTAGAGGGGAAAGCTTTAAAGCTACTTCACCATTAAGTAGGATGTTGCCTTGGGCTTTTGATATAGGCCCTTTGTCATGCTGAGAATATTTCCTTCTATTCCTAGGGCTCTAAGTGTTTTTATTAAGAAGGTATTCTGGATTTTGTCAAATGCCTTTCCTGTATCAATTGATATGATTTTGTGGTTGTTGTTGTTTTTTTTTCTTCATTCAGTTAATGTGCTGTATTACGTTAATTGATTTTCTTACATTGAAGCAAACTTGCATACCAGGGATAAATCTCACTTGATCATGATGTTTGATTATTTTATTATACTGTTGGATTCAGTTTGCTAGTATTTTGTTGAGGATTTTTGCATCTATATGCATAAGAAATATTGGTCTGTAGTTTTCTTTTCTTGTGGTATATTTATCTGGCTTTGGTTTAAGGGTGATGGTGGCTTCATAGAATGGGTCAGGGAGGGTCCTCCCTCTTCAGTATTTTGGAAGAACATAGTAAGCAGAGTTGAAGTTAAGGCTTCTTGGAATATTTGGTAGAATTGGTATGAGAAATCATCTGATCCTGTGATTTTCTTTGTTGGGACATTTTTGGTGACTGATTCAATCTCTTTACTTGTAATTGGTCTGTTGAGATCTTTCTCAAGTCAGTGCAGGTTGGCCATGCATTTCAAGGCATTTGTCCATTTCATCTAGATTGTCTAATTTTTTGACATACAATTGTTCATAGTATCTATTATATAAATATGGGATTATTTTCTTGATTTCTTCTACTCTAATTTTTGTTATTTCCTTCTCAATTTTTGTTATTTCCTTCCCTAATTTTTGTGATTTCCTTCCTTCTGCTTGTTTTGGGTTCAGTTTGCTCTTCTTTTTCTAGTTCTTCTAGTTTTGAGGTTAGGTTTCTTATTTGAATTCTTCTTTTCTAATGTAAGCATTAAGTGCTATAAATCTTCCTCTCAGCCCCACCTATGCTGCATCCCATAAGTTTTGGTATGTTGTATTTTCATTTTCATTTGCCTTAAGATATTTCCTAATTTTGTTTCTGATTTCTTCTTTAACCCTTTGGTTGCTTGAGTATATTGTTTAATTTCCACATATTTGTGAATTTTCTCTTTCTCCTTCTATTATTGATTTCTAGCTTCATTACATTGTGTTCAGAGAATAGATGTTGCATGATTTTAATATTTTTTAACTTATTGTGGCTTTTGTTTACCAACATATGACCTATCCTGGAAAATGATCCATTTGCATGCAAGAAGAATGTGTACTCTGTTTTCATTGAGTGGAGCATTCTATGTGTCTATATATGTCTGTTATGTCTAGTTGGTTTAGTATATAATTCAAGTCCTGTACTTCTTTATTGATCTTCTGACTAGGTATTCTGACTAGAGTGGTGTTTTAACATCTTCTACTATTAAAGAAGAACCACTAATTTCTCCCTTCAAATTTACCAGTATTTACTTCACATATTTTGGGGTTCCGCTGTTTTGTGCATATATATTGATAATTGTTATATCTTCCTGTTGAATTGTCCCCTTTATCTGTATGTAATAACTACATTTGTGTCTCATAAGTGTTTTGACTTGAAGTCTATTTTATCTGATATTAGTATAGCCACCCCAGTTCTCTTTTGGTTACTACTTGGGTGTTACATATATTTTTAATCTTTTCACAATAAACCTACTTGTATCTTTGACTTTAAGGTGAGTTCCTTGCAAGAAGCATATAGTTGAGTCATTCCTTTTTATTCATTCTGCCAATCTCTGCATTTTGACTGGAGAGTTCAATCCATTTACATTTAAAGTCACTACTGATAATACCGGTCTTTTTTCTGCCATTTTACCGCTTAGGCTTTGTAAGTAGTTTTGTCTCTCACTTCTGTTAAATCCTATTTTTATATTTATTTGACTTTTTGTGTTGTACTATATTGAATGCATTCTCATTTCTATTTGGATATATTTTTCGTCTGTTTTCCCTGTGGTTACCATAGGTTTAAAATATAGCATCCTGAATATAATATTTGGCTTGATAGCAACTTAAGTTCAATTGCATGTGCATATACCTTGCCTGTATCCCTCCATTCCCCCACCATATTTTGTGCTTGCTACCAATTATTTCTTAGTACATTGTATGTCCAAAAAACCTAGATTTATCATTACTTTTTATGCACTTGCAATTTACCACCTTTAGGAGGAAGTGGAGTTACATACCAAAAAATACAATACAATAATACTGTCATTTATAATTACCCAAATGGTTTCCTGTACCTCAGGTCTTTATTTCTTTATGCTTCTTTGAACCACTGTCTAATGTCTTTTCCTTTCCATCTGAAGAACTGCATTTAGCATTGATTGTAGGACAGTTCTAGTGGTGATGAACTCCCTCTGGTTTCATTTATCTGACAATGTCTTAATCTCCCCCTCAATTTTGAAAGAGTCTCACTGGATATAAAATTCTTGACTGGCAGTTGTTTTCCTTCAACACTTTTAAATATTTCAACCCTCTGCCTTCCTTCTTGAATGGTTTCTGGTGAGTCATGGGCACTCATTTTAATTGGGAGTGCCTTGTATGTGACACATTCCTTTTTTTCTTGCAGCTTTTGTAACTGACAGTTAAGAATTAAAAGGTGATTATAATTATTGAATCATTATATAGATGCCTTTTAACTTTCTAATATATTGTAGAGTAGCCAAAGTAAATACTTGAAACTGGCTGAACTATAACACAGATGCCTTGATCTTTGATATTGATTGTAAAACTATATTACCTTTATCTTGTGATTGTAAAAACCCTGTGACTGGCCCCCACTTGTACCCACCCCCCATTGTGTTTTATAAATTTGAAGTTTATGATCACAAGACAACCCCCTAATGTTTGTTAATGAAGGAACTTGAGAAAGCCCAGAACTAACCCATCCCAATTCCTCACTATCTTATTAGACAAAGCTAAATCTAACCAAAATTGGCCTGCCTGGCATATGCACTGGCTTCTGTACTTGGCATGTAATCATTCTCTGCATGCTCAAAATTAGATCATCTCTAACTTCATTATCTCAAGCCACTACACTCATAAACATAAACCTGCCTGTATTTTGATACTATAAAACTATCAGAATGACTGCAGTTTGGGGAGACAGATTTTTGGCAGATAGACCATCTGATCTTGCTTTGGCCACTCAGCAATAAACTCTTTTCCTCTTTAAAACCCTAGTGTCTCAGGAGGTGGTCACTTGAGAGCATTCCACAAAGAAATCCCTTCCCCCTACTTTTGCTCAATAACACTTAAAGAACTCTCTCCTTGTCCTTTGTCTTCGATAGTGTAAATCCATATAGGATGGGTGTATTTTTCTTCATGCTTATCCTGTTTGGTATTCTCCTGGCTTCTTTGATGTGCATATTCACATCTTTTGCTAAGTTTGGGAAGTTTTCTGTCAATATTTCTTTGACTTTTCCTTCTGCTCCTTTCTCTCTTCTCCTTCTGGGACTCCCACGAAGTATATATTGGTGTGCTTAATGGTGTCCCATAGCTGCCCTAGGATTTTTTGCTTTTATATTCCTTTTTTCTTCTGCTCCCAGCCTGACTTATTTCAAGTATCTTATCTTCAGCTTCACAGATTCTTTCTTCTGCTGGCATCAATCTTTTCTTGAAACCCTCCTGGGCACTTTTCATTTCAGTTATTGTGGTTTTCAACTCTAGAAGTTCCGTTTGACTCCTTTTAAAAATTTCTCTTTACTTAGACTTCCATATTGTTCATACATTGTTTTCCTGATATCCTATAGTTCTTTCTCTGTACTTTCCTTCATCTCTTCAAGCATTATAAAGACCATTTTTTAAAAGACTATGCTTGGTGTGTCCATATTCTCATCTTCTTCATTGGTGTTTTCTATAATTTTATCTTCTTCCTTTGGATGAGCTATCATTTCCTGTTTCTTTTGTACTATTTTGTTGCACACCATATACATTTTAATATTTAAAGTGTTATCAATCAAAGGGAAGCAGGTGTAGCTCAAGTGGTTGAGCACCTGTTTCCCATGTGCAAGGTCCTGGGATTGAGCCCCTGTACCTCCTAAAAACAAAAACAAAAAAATAAGTGAGAGAGCCAGCTCTCACTGGGGAGCAGATGTGGCTTGGTGGATGAGCGCCTGCTTCCCATGTGTGAGGTCCTGGGTTCAATCCCTGGTACCTCCTAAAAAAATTTATCTCTATGATTTAAACCCTGGAATGTGTTTTCCTGATTTTGTAAATAACTGGTGATAAAACAGATTTTCTTGAGCTAAAGTCCTCCTCTCAGGATAGTCTGCCCAAAGCAATGGACTTTGCAGGGTTTTCCCTGTCTTACTGGGCCTCTATCTTGTCCTGGGCTTTTGCCTATTAGTTGTTTTGGAGTACCATGTTTACAGCAGAACAGAGAGCCTTATTCCTCTCTGTTAAATTTTCAAAGAACAAAGCTCCCTCTCCTGGGTAGCTGAAGCTGGCAGACCTTTGTCTCAGATTTTCTGCCTCTATCATTTTACACATTCCTTTCATTGGTTCACACTGCTTTTGCCTGGACAGCAAATTCTGGGAGAAGAATTACCCATTGGAGTATTTTCCCAATTTGCTTTTTCCCAGCCAGATCAGGGCCAGGGACCCACAAAGGGGACTGAGACCAACTCCAAAGTGCCTTGTGGAGGGAGACAGGAAGGGTGGCAAAACTTCTCTGAAGGTTCCCCAAAGCTGAGCTTTCCCAGCAAATCTAGACGTACCTTTCCCTGAAACTCAGAGGGAGCCCTTCATCTTTAAATTTACTCTACCACCTCTGCTCCTGTCCTGAGAGGGTTGAAACAATAGCTGTCATCAGAGCCCAGATTCAGTCATCCAAATTTGCCAATCAAAAGTCACTATTAGTGATCAGCTGTGCCCATCCTGTTCTTGGGGTAGAGGATTTTTGTGTTACCTTCTGTCACCAGCTGCAAGCCTGGGACTAAACACCATGGTTGCATCTGCAAGAGTTCAGAATGGGCCTGGTAGCACCTTGCAGAGAGGAATTTACAGCTCCTTACTATAATTGATCAGCTTTTTCCTCCCATTCATTCCTAGAAGCTGTACATTATTCTTCTGGCCTCTGAAATTTCAAAATAGTTGTTTTAGACAGTTCCTGCCTATTTAATAGCTGCCATCTTCCCTGGAAGTCCCAGTGTACAATTCTTTTAATAGACTGTTGGATTTGGTTTGCTGGTATTTTGTTGAGGATTGTTGCATCTATATTCGTAAGAGAAATTGGTCTGTAATTTTCTTTTCTTTTAGTATCTTTCTCTGGCTTTGGTATTAGGGTGATCTGGCCTCATAGACTAAGTTAAGTAGTGTTCCCTTCTATCCAATGTTTTGGAAGAGTTTGAGCAGGATTGGCATTAATTTTTCTTGGAATTTGTGGTAGAATTCACCTGTGAAGTCATCTGGTCCCTAGTTTTTCTTTGTTGGGAGGTTTTTGATAACTGTTTCAATCTCTTTTAATTGGTCTGTTGAGATCTATTTCTTCTAGAGTCAGTGTAGGTTTTTTGTGTTTAGGAATTTGTCCATTTCATTTAGGTTGGCTAATTTTTTTGGCATATAGTTGTTCATAATATCCTCTGATGATCCTTTTTATTTCTGTGGGGTCAATAGTAATGCTCCCCATCTAATTTCTGATTGTATTTATTTGCACATTCTCTCTTTTTTTCTTTGTCAGTTTTGCTAAAGATTTGTTAATTTTATTGATGTTTTTAAAGAACTAAATTTTGGTTTTACTAATGATCTTGCTTTTTAAAAATTCTCTATTTCATTTATTTCCGCTTTAATTTTTGTTATTTCTTTCTTTCTGCTTGCTTTGGGTTTATTTTGCTGTTCATGTTCTAGTTCCTTCAGTTTGCAGTTAGGTGTTTGATTTTAGCACTTTCTTTTCTTTTCAAAGTAAGCATTCAGGGCTATAAATTTCACACTCAGCACTGCCATCACTACATCCCATAAGTTTTGACAGGTTGTGTTCTCATTTATGTCCATCTCAAGATATTTACTGATTTCCCTTGTAATTTCTTCTTTGGTCCATTGATTGCTTGAATGTGTTCTTTACTTTCCAGTTATTTGTGGATTTTCCAATTTTCTGCTGCTTATTCATTTCCAGCTTCATTCCGTTGTGGTCAGAGAAGATGCGTTGTATAGTTTCTATTTTTTAAAATATATTGAAACTCATTTTGTGACCCGGCATATGGTCTACCCTGGAGAACAATCTATGTGCACTTGAGAAGAATATATTTGGGGTATAATGTTCTGTATATTTCTGTTAGGTTCAGATCATTTATTATATAACTCAAATTCTCTGTTTTCTTGTTGATCTTCTGTCTATATGTTCTATTTGTTGATGAGAGTAGTGTGTTGAAGTTGCCTCCTATTATTGTAGAAGTATCTATTTTTCCCTTCAGTTTTGCCAGTGTTTGCCTCAAGTATTTTGGAGCACTGTGGGTATGCATATAAATATATATGATTGTTATTTCTTCTTGGTGGATAGACACCTTTATTAATATATACTATCCTTCTTTGGCTCTTGTAACAGTTTTTGACTTAAAGCTTATTTTGCTCAATATTATTAAAGGTATCTGTAGCAGTTTGGCATTGTTTATGAATTCCAAAAATAGAAATTGGATTATGTTTATAAATTGGTCTGCCTCTCTGGACATGTTAGATTGGATTGGATTCAGAGGTTTCACTTTTACTTGATTGGGCCATGTCAGTAGGTGGGGGTTCACAGAGAAAATGACATGATAGAGGAGACAGCTGGAGTTTTGATATTGGAGTCTGGGGAAGTAAACACACAGGGAAGCAGGTACATGAGGAAGGAAAAATGGCTCTGTTAAACACAGCAGAAACCCCAGGAAGAGAGATGAGACATTTGCCTGTTAGTCTACAGCTGGACTTGTGGAGAGAAACAAGCCCTGGAAAGAGAGTAACCCAGGAAGTCTGAACCCTTGCCGATGTCATCAGCCATCTTGCTCCAACATGTGGCAACAGACTTTGATGAGGGAAGTAACTTACGCTTTATGGCCTGGTAACTGTAAGCTTCTACCCCAAATAAATACCCTTTATAAAAATCAACAGATTTCTGGTATTTTGCATCAGCACCCCTTTGGCTGACTAATACAGTATCCCAGTTCTTTTTTTTTTTGGTTACTATTTGCATGGTTTATCTTTTTCTGCTCTTTCATTTTCAACCTATTTGTGACATTGTGTCTAAGATGAGTCTCTTATAAACAGCATATAGTTGGATTGTGCTTTTTAAAATCTATTCTGCCAATATGTGCCTATTTTAGTTTTCTATGCTGCGCAAACATATACCATGAAATGGGTCAGGTTAAACAATGGGAATTTCTTAGCTCATGCTTTGAGGTTGGGAAAAAGTCCAAATCAAGACATCATCAAGGTGATGATTTCTTTCTGAAGATTGGCATTCTAGAGCTGGCGCTGGTGATCCTGGGCTCCTCTGTCACATGACAAGGCACATGATGGTGTCTCCTGATCTGTCTTTTCTTCCACATTCCTTTGATGTCCAGCCTCTCTATTCCTGTGGTTTTCTCTCTGTGCCTGAATTTCATTCTGCTTATAAAGATTCCAGTAATAGGATTAAGACCCATCCTGATAGAGGTGAGTCACACCTTAACTGAAGTAACCTCATTAAAAGGTCCTATTACAATATGTTCACACCCACAGAAATCTATTTGATTTAAGGACAGGCTTTTCTGGGGTACATTTAGCTTCAAACCACCACAATGTGTTTTCATTTTATTTGTCTATTTATTTATTTATTTTTATTCTTTGTTTTTACCACAGGGTTTTTTAAAAAACATTTATTTATTTATTTTATTTATTTTTATTTATCCTGCCCTCTCCCCCCCAGATGGTTCTTACATCTGTCTGTTCATTGTTTGGTTGCCTTCTCCAGGGGACACTGGGAACCAGTCCTGGGATCTCCCACAAGACACATGAGAGACAAGTGCTCAATGGCCTGAGCCACATCCACTCCCCATGAGCTGTGGCATCTGTTGGCTTATGGCATCTGCTTGTTGTGGTGGGGGCAGAGTCTAGCTCATTGTAGTGCTCATATTCTTTTAGAAGACATCAGGACCTGAACCTGGGACTTCCCATGTGGTAGGCAGGTGCCCAACTGATTGAACCACATCCACTTCCCTACAATGTGGTTTTTAAAATATTTTCTCCCATTGCCTTTTTTAAAAAATTTCTCTCCCCTCCACCCCCACCCCCCAGTTGTCTGCTTTCTGTGTCCATTCGCTGTGTGTCCTTTCTGTGACCGCTTCTATCCTTATCAGTGGCACTGGGAATCTGTATTTCTTCTTTTTTGGTGTTGTTGCGTCATCTTGTTGTGACAGCTTTCCATGTGTGCAGCGCCATTCTTGGGCAGGCTGCACTTTTCTTTCGTGCTGGGCGGCTCTCCTTATGGGGTGCACTCCTTGCATGTGGGGCTCCCCCACATGGGGGACGACCCCTGCATGGCAAGGCACTCCTTGTGCGCATCAGCACTGTGCATGGGCCAGCTCCACACGGGTCAAGGACGCCCAGGGTTTGAACCACAGACCTCCCATGAGGTAGGCAGATGCCCTATCCATTGGGCCAAGTCCACTTCCCTACAATGTGTTTTTGATTGGGTAGTTTAAACCATTAATATGCAGTGTGAATACCGTAAAGGCAGTGCTTACTTCAGCCATTTTGTCCTTTGGTTTTTACATGTCATACTTTTTTTTTTCAGTCTCTCTTTTCCCTAACTGCAACTACCTTTTCTGTTTAGTTGATCTTTTGTGATGTATCTGACTGATCCTTTCCTCATTTATGTTTCTGCATATTTTTAAAGTACATTCTTTGTATTTCCCCTTGGATTTGTTTCACACAACCTATATCTATAACCCACTAATTTGAAAATATACCAACTTAACTTCAATAGTGTACACATTCTCTCCTTCCATGTCCCTCTGTTTCCCCTCTTTATATTGTTTTCGTCCACATTATCTCTTTATATTTTGCATGTCCATTATCAGGAAATATGATTTTTTCCTAGTTCAATTGTATTCTGACTCTTATAGGAATTAAAAAGTAGAGTTATATATTGAGGATTCAGTACTTGTGAGTTTTGCATTTATACTTTTAATTGCCTTTACTGAAGATCTTCATCTCTTCACACTACTCCAAGTCACTATTTCCTGTCTTTTCATTTTAACCGAAGCACTCACTATAACAATTCTTACAGGGCAGGTCTTTTTGTTGATGAAAGCTCTCAGTTTCTGTTTATCTATGATTATTTTAAGCTCTCCATTTTTTTTTAAAGATTTATTTTTATTTATTTCTCTCCCCCCCCCCCCGTTGTCTGTTCTCTGTGTCCATTCACTGTGTGTTCTTCTGTGTCCACTTCTATTCTCGTCAGTGGCACCAGGAATCTGTGTTTCTTTTTGTTGTGTCATCTTGCTGCATCAGCTCTCTGTGTGTGCAGTGCCACTCCTGGGCAGGCTGAACTTTCTTTTGCACTGTGTGACTCTCCTTACAGGGCACGCTCCTTGCGCGTGGGGCTCTCCTATGTGGGGGACACCCCTACATGGCACAGCACTCCTTGCACACATCAGCACTGTGCGTGGGCCAGCTCCACATGGGTCAAGGAGGCCCTGGCTTTGAACCATGGACCTCCCATGTGGTAGACGGACACTCTAACTGTTGAGCCAAGTCCACTTCCCTCTCCTTCACTTTTAAAGGACTTTTTTTTTAGGGGGTACCAGGGATTGAACCCAGTACCTTGTACATGGGAGGCAGGTACTCAACCACTGAGCTATATCCACAGTCAAAGACAGTTTTTCTGGATAGAATATTTGGAGCTGGAAGTTTTTCTCTTTCAGTACCATAAATATATCATTCCACTGCCTTCTCACCCCCATGGTTTCTGATGAGAAATTGGTGCAAATCTTAATGAGGATCCCTTGTATGTGATGAATTGTTTTTCTCTTGCTGCTTTCAGAATTCTCTTTATCTTTGGCATTTGACACTCTGATTAGCATGTGTATTGGAATAGCTCTACTTGGGTTTATTCTGCTTGGCATATTTTGCTTCTTGGACATGTGTATTTATATTTTTCATAAGAGTTGAGAAATTTTCAGTCATTATTTCCTCAAATATTCTTTCTGCTTCCTTTCCCTTCCCTTCCCCTTCTGTGACACCCATGATGTACATGTTTGTACACTTCATGCTGTCATTCAACTCCCTGAAGCATTGTCCAATTTTTTCTATTCTTTTCTCTATCTTTTCTTCTGACTATATGATCTTCATTGTTCTGTCTGCCAGTTTGTTGATTCTTTCTTCTGCCTGTTCAAATTTGCTGTTTTGTGCTTCTTGTGTATTTTTAATCTCCAGCACTGTGACTTTCATCCCCATAATTTCTTTCATGTTTCTTTTACAACTTTTAAATTCTTCTGTATGCTCCACATCATCTTTTTTTTTTTTAAGATTTATTTATTTCTCTCCCCTTCCCCCCCCCCCACCCCGGTTGTCTGTTCTCTGTGTCTATTTGCTGCACCTTCTTTGTCCACTTCTGTTGTTGTCAGCAGCACGGGAATCTGTGTTTCTTTTTGTTGCGTCATCTTGTTGTGTCAGCTCTCCATGTGTGCGGCACCATTCCTGAGCAGGCTGTGTTTTCTTTTGCACTGGGCGGCTCTCCTTACAGGGTGCACTCCTTGCACATGGGGCTCCCCTACATGGGGGACACCCCTGCGTGGCACGGCACTCCTTGCTTGCATCAGCACTGCGCATGGGCCAGCTCCACACGAGTCAAGGAGGCCCAGGGTTTCAACCGCGGACCTCCCATGTGGTAGATGGATGCCCTAACCAACGGGTCAAGTCCACTGCCACATCATCTTTTTAATATCCTTTAGTTCTATATCCATTATTAGTTTATTTCAATCCATATTTTCCATCATCTTCTTGAATTGATTTAGGAGATTTTTTTGAACTTGCTTGATGAATAGTTTCAAATTCTGAAGTTTTAATTGTTCCCTTGGTCGAGCCATATTTTCTTGGTCTTAGTATGGCTTATAATTTTTTGCTGCTGTCTGGGCATCTGATTGTTTTGATGTGTTAACTCTTAAGGTCAGTTTCTCCCTCTTGCTTAGGATTTTACTTTTGATTGGCTTGTGTTAAGACTCTTCTCTGATGCTTGGTCCAACTTATTCTGGACCTTTAAAGTAGCCAATGTCTAACCATTCAGATGTTCTCAGCTCTTCTGCACCTGATTCTTGCCCTGGATGTGCAGTACAATTTTTAAGATTGCCCTTTTGTGTGCAATTGCTTCACCTCCAGGAGAAAGCTTCCTCTCCTCTTTTCCTTCTCCAGGAGACTTGATCTGTTCTGTTTGTTTTTGTACAGAATTTTCTCTCCAGCTCCTATGACTTATTTAAATTCTCTTCCTCTCTAGTGTCTCCTTTCCATTACACTTTTCACTTCTGAGACCTACCTATCTAGTCTTATAGCCCTTTTTTTTCTTACCATGAGGCTTTTCTGCCTCCAATTTCTTACCCATTAGTTTATCTTGCCCTGGGGAGCCAGATGGGTTCAAACCAGAAAGGTCCCTTTGTGTTTAGGTGCTGCAGCAAACAGACTGGCAGGAGTGTATAAATCTCTCAACACCAGTTCTGCTGTGTTTTCTTTTTACCTTGAGGAGCTTTTATATGCAGCACTTTTCAGATGCTTGTTCCACCTTGGGTATCTGTGGACTTGGATATTCATTAGGGTTCTAACTCACCATTGTGAATCGTTGTCTGTTCTGCAGGAGTGATCCAGGCCATGTTGCCTCTGTGTGATTCTTAAGCTGCATGGGACAGAGTAAGGAGGAGGTGTCCTGACTGACTGGTCTGGAACACAAATCTCCTACCTGATTTTGGTGTGTGTGGTTTTTTTCTTTTAGCATTTGTGGACTCCTTCTCCAGTCTCTATCGTACTCTAGAGATCCAAACAAGTGGGATTTGGCTTTTTATAAGAGTGGAGATTTTTTTCTGGGGGATATCTTAATGATGCCATGCTGATGACATCACTCACATTTAGATTATTGATATAAAGATATATTTGATTTTTAATTTAAGATTGAGTACTGGAAATTTCGAACAATAACTCAAAGGGCAAATAAACATTTTTTAATTAGAGAAATTGTAGGTTTACAGAAAAGTCATGCACAAAATACAGAGTTCCTGTATACCATTCTATTATGAATACCGTGCATTAGTGTGATACATTGCTTATAATTCATGAAAGAGCATTTTTATATTGTACTTTTAATTATAGCCTATTGTTTACAATAGGGTTCAGTGTTTGTATTGTATAGGCCTATGTCTTTAGTTTTAAATGTTTATCCTAATAGCATATATACAATCTAAAACTTCCCCTTTTAACCATATTCAAATATATAATGCAGTGTTGTTAATTATGTTCACAATTTTGCTACCATCACCACCAACTTTACCAAAACTTTTCAGTCAACCCAAATAGAAACTCTGCAATTTAAGCATTAACTCCCCATTCTTTATCTCATCCCAGCCCCTAGCAACCTATATTCTAGTTTCTAAATCTGTGAATCTGCTTATTCTAATTATTTCATATTAGTGAAATCAAGAAATATTTGTCCTTTTATTCAGCCATAAAAATAAATGAAGTTTTGATACAGGCAACAACATGGGTGAACCTTGAGGATGTTATGTTGCACGAAATAAGCCAGACACAAAAAAGGCAAGTAAACATTTTGATTAAATATAAAAAGGACCCTCATATGAAATTGGATATCAAATTCTATATTGTGGGGCTTCATAAAATACTTATTTTCAGTGTCTTTTTTTGTGTTAATGGCATATAAATTTAAAGTTACATGAATATTTGAAGTTTTTTTTCTTAACTACTTTTTGTCTCAACATTGTTTAGTTCTTTCAGATGACAGTATGAACAAAAAATTCGATATTTTATGAGGTTAATGCTTTGGTGTTTTACTTAAGAAGTATTTTGTAGAAAATGATAGCCAATTTTAACTTTTTAGTGACTTGTGACATTGTATATTATATACATGTACATATATCTTTATAATATTCTTGAATTTAGTCATATAAGTGTTCTGGCTAAGTTTTAATATTTTAAAGGCATTTAGATTTGCCTGTAATAAAGGCAACACATTCTGCAGTAATATTTATTACTTGTTTGCCTATTTTGACTCTAAAATAGTTAATAATTTGGCACAACTTCCATTTATAAATGCTGTAAAAGCAGAAAAGAATAATAAATAAATTTATGAGTCATGATTCTGTTTCTGTCTCTTTAGGCAAGGCTAATCATTTATTTTATGGATGGTAATTCCAGCAAATATTTCCTGCATCTGAACTTTTATTGTTAATTAAAATTGTTTTATGAAGTACACTATTTTTTTAAAGATTTATTTTATTTATTTATTTATTTCTCCCCACCCACTCATTGTCTGCACTTGCTGTGTCTGTTCATCTTCCTTATTTCCTTAGGAGGCACCAGGAACCAAACCCAGAACCTCCAAAGTGGGAGAGAGGCACTTAATTGCTGAGCCACCTCCACTCTCTGCTTTGTTGTGTCTTTCATTATGTTTTTCCTCATGTCTCTTGTTGTGTCATCTTGTTGTGTCAGCTTGCTGCACCTGCCTGTCGCGCCAGCTTGCTGTCTTTTTTAGGAGGCACTAGGAACTGAACCAGGGGCCTCCCATGTGGTAGGCAGGAGCCCACTCACTTTAGCCACATCCGCTTCCCATAAAATACACCATTCTGTAATTTAAAAGTATGATGAAGGGAATGAATGTAGTTCAAGTGGTTGAGCGCCTGTTCCCCATGTAAGAGGTCCTGGGTTCAATCCCGGTGTAACTCCTCAAAACAAAATAAATAAATTAAAAAGCCAACTCTCTCATTGAGAAGTGGATGTAGCTCAGTGGTTGAGCGCCTGCTTCCTGTGTACAAGGTACTGGGTTCAATCTCTGATACCTTCTTTAAAAAAATGCTTGATAAATATCAGTTGGGTTTGATTTTCATCATGGATAGTAAAAGCTCTAATCAAGGAAGAACTTTATGTTTTCTACTAATTTATTTAATGACACAAGTGTTAGGACGACCAGAATTCATTGATTCACTTTTTTTTTTTTACCCTTCCTGTGGTTTTAATGATAAATACCCTTATGTATCTGAGAAAAATATTTCTATACTTCATGTATGCGAAATAGAGAATTGATAGTATCAGTTTCAAAATGATTTTTCACTTCAAGTTTCTGCCTTACATTTTAAATGGTGCATATTTAGAAATTTGTAAGAATTAAATTTGTTTTTAAAAGGATGAAAACTTCCTCTACTTTTGTGACTTATACTTTTGAAATAAAATCATGAAAGCAGTTTTCTGCTTCACAAAAAAGTACCCCCTCTTTTTTTCACCTCTCTATATTGCTTTTATTTCCATTTATATTGCTTATCACCACCTGACATGACTTTGTATATTTGTTTATTGCTTCTCTCTCTAGAATATAACCCCTGAAACAATGGAGAATTGTCTATTTTGTGGATCATTCTATGCCAAGTGCCTCACATAAAGCAGGAAATTAATATTTGTTAGTTGAATAAATAAATGGGCATTTTCTTGGGCAATAAAAATCTCTCCGATTTTTTATATCTTGAGAAAAACTCTAAACCTTCCTGCTTACAAAAGGATAGACAACAAAAACTTTTACTGACTCTTTTCTAAAAGGCTTTTATTTCATAATTGTAAAATTTAAAATATAGATCACTGGATGAAATAGGTGCAAGCAAATAGATCACCCTTGTAAAAATCAAGCATCTATGCCCAAACTTCGGTAAACTGATAAATGGTCTTTCTTCCCTGTTCCCTTCTTGCTCACTCTCTCCACTTTTCTACCTGTCTATTACTGCAAACATGTGTGGTATTCTGTATCTAATGCCCTGGTAAGTCAATAGATGTCCCCATAAAATGAGAAAAAGTAATTGTTTCTCGGTGCTTATTAGCTTGAAAATGCACTTTTAATTTTTCAGTGGTGAATTCATGCAGGTGTGTATTACACATTAATATGTGAACCTGTTTCTTCCAAATGAAAAAGTTGAAATGGGAACCCTAATTTATTTCAGTGGGACTATCAGTGCTACCCTGAAAATATCAAATACCATAAGCACTAAAAATAAACCTGAAATGTATTAATATAGTACAATGTATTTTAGGTGGAGAGGGTGAGATTACTTATGAAAGGTATGATAAGAGTTATTTTGTAAGAATTTCCTTATCATTTGGAGAGCCATCTGTAGACTATCTGTTGTGCCCAGTGCTCCAGCTTTCTGGGACCTGCCCTCATTCTCTATTTCTGGGAATTTGGGGCTCACTCCCCAATCCATATGAATATGTAGTCTTCCTAAACTGTGATAACCCTTCCCCTCTGTAGGACACTCATCCTGGATGCCAAGTTAGGCCCAAAGACTCCTTTCCTGGAGATTTGGGACTGGGACTACAAGATTTCAGGTTTTTTCGTAAGCTAGGAAAGAAGCTGATGATGATAGATATTTTCTGTCCTATGGACTGGAAGGCAGAGACAGCCAGCATGAAGAGAAAGGGAAGAATTAAAGAGCCTTGGAGGCGAAGCAGGGACCTAGGATAGCTCCTCCTGATCTCCCTTTGGTACTCTGGGCTGATAAATCTGGTAAACCCAACATGGAGGCATCCACGCTAAGCATGACAGCAAGTTTGCTTCCTGTAAATGCCCAGCTGGCCCAGAAGACCACATTTAAATACAACCGGTTCTTTATCAGTTATCACCAGCTAACTTCCTTGTTCCTACACCAACTAATTTCCTCATTCCTAAGCAACTACCTACTCCCCACTTTGCTAACCCCTCCCCGCCCCCCCTCCCTCAAGGAAAATGGGAACTAAATGTCAGCCAGTCAGAACATTTCCTCACTTGCTTTTTGCCTCGGCCCTATATGAGTTTCTCCTTTCCAACCCTTGGGTAAAGCTTCCTTCTGCTTCCCGTATGGGATGCTGACCAATTATTAATAAAACTTGGAGAGTTTAGGTTCTGACTGATGGCTGAGGCACTACTGTATCTCTGCACTTGCATTCTGAGACAACCGCATTCCTCATAATTATTTTTCTTTTTCTTACTCTATCTCACTTGGGTCTCTATAACTTGCCACTAAAAGTTCTAACAAAAACACTTTTCTTTGGTAAGTTTTAGGCTTCTCAGGGGCTGCCCCTTTCTAACTACCCCTGAGGAATCTCAGAAAGACAAAGCAACTGGTATTTCTTCTTCCCTTGCAATTCCAGAGAAGCAGACACTATTCAGCAGTATAAAAGTATTTCTGATAAAGAGGATATTCACAAAAGTACCAATCTTACTTTTTTCTGTTTGTTTGGAAACTCATACAAACATATAATCACATTCTGTTTTCTGATCAAGGATATTCACAAAAGTACCACTCTTACTTTTTTCTGTTTGTTTGGAAACTCATACAAACATATAATCACATTCTGTTTTCTGTTACTATAAAATTCCCTTTGAAAGGTATTTGTAGAAAGGAGGTTTTTTTAAAAAGACAGACAGCTTGAGGAGAGATCATTTTT
This sequence comes from Dasypus novemcinctus, assembly GCF_030445035.2. Taxonomy (NCBI): domain Eukaryota; kingdom Metazoa; phylum Chordata; class Mammalia; order Cingulata; family Dasypodidae; genus Dasypus; species Dasypus novemcinctus. Next base: position 58,883,569 of record NC_080684.1, read on the forward strand.
CCCCACAATTGAAAAGTTCCCTACACGCAATTCTCATTGGTTATTTTACCTAATAATTTGTCACCTTGGTAAAACTCACATCTCTACTTTCTGAAATGTAATTAAATGTTTGTGTAGTTTCTTCGTGAAGTCAGAAGAGTTTTAAAATGGACTTCTTTTCCTTTCATGCACAAATGACTAGTACACCCATGACTCTTTTGGTTTCTTTATTCAAACATATAAGTGAGAGTTTTCCTCTCAACTGGGAATAGTGTTGCAATTACTTCCCTTAAATGATTGTTATTGGTATCACCCAATTTATTTTTATTAACTGGCCCCTAACACAAGGAAAAGTATTTGAATTCTATGGGTCTTTGTTTCCTATTATTTCTTTTTTTTTAAACACATGATCATCTTTTTTTTTTTAATTTCTCTCCCCTTCCCCCCCACCCTGCCCCAGTTGTCTGTTCTCTGTGTCTATTTGCTGCGTGTTCTTTTTTGTCTGCTTCTGTTGTTGTCAGCGGCATAGGAATCTGTGTTTCTTTTTGTTGTGTCATCTTGTTGTGTCAGCTCTCTGTGTGTGCGGCGCCATTCCTGGGCAGGCTGCACTTTCTTTCACGCTGGGAGGCTCTCCTTACGGGGCGCACTCCTTGCGCATGGGGCTCTCCTGCGCGGGGACACCCCTGTGTGGTAGGGTGCTCCTTGTGCGCATCAGCACTGCACATGGGCCAGCTGCACACGGGTCAAGGAGGCCTGGGCTTTGAACAGCGGACTTCCCATGTGGTAGACTGACACCCTATTCTACTGGACTAAGTCCGCTTCCCTCCTATTATTTCTAAATAATAGCTAAATGATGAGGGCTCTCACTTCTGTAGTGTAGACTCTGCTTTTTAGGATTCTGGGGCAGGGGCCGAGCCTAAGTGTTACTTGAAGGAAAAGTAATTTTGACTTTAAATCTCTTAGGGAAGTAGAAAACCCTCTGTAAAATCATTTTGTGAAGGAAGCAAACGCATTTCTGAATGAAGGCATGTCTAAATAATATTTATCCTGTCTGGTGTGCTAGAATGGTGTCTCCTCAATTTTAGAGATTTGCCTGGTTCAGGGTTGCTTGTGTACAACTCACTTGACTTTTTGCTTTTTTCAAAGATTTTTCTAATTGTTGGACCTCAAGGTCACGTATCCAGTACATGAGGAAGCCAGAATTCAAACCCAGACTGTCTTATTCTACACACTGCGGTAAATCTACTAAATAATAGATAGGGAATGGGGTTGGGGCAGAGGATCAAGGATAGGAAAGAGGTTAAAGCTGTTGCCAAATCTAGTTCCAGACTCTTCTTATGATCCGGTAGAGTAATATGGTCAGGGTGACTTAAAAAAACATGGGCACAGTGGGTACAATCCTTGTCTTCATCTGTTTCAGGGGAAGTATTATTTGTGGTGTACCAAGAACCTTAATATCAATTCCAAGAATCTTCTTTTACTTTCTTCTTGTAGACCTTTGGGTCCTCCTGAAAGTAGAACTCCTAGATAACTTACTTTTCCAAAGTTCCCAAAGTAGAGCATGCCAATTGGTACCCCCATCACCCCAAATCCTGGCATATACCCAGACAGAAACCCATTATCTTTATGACATATGATGTTATTTGCTCTTTAAAAACTACCAAAAATGTGTATTTTCAGTTCTTTCCCTCCCAGGTCTTCTTAGTCCTTGTTTATTTCTTCTAGTAATCCTATTGTACTTGTTCTAGTTACAATTGCTTTGTAACAAACCACTTTCAACTTAATGATGTAAAACAAGAACAATTGCTTTATTATATCTTTGGTTTCTATGGGTCAGCAATCTGTGAGGGTTCAGGGTCTCTGATGCTAGCTAGTGAAATCAGACAGTGGCTAATGCTGTAACAGCAGGTTGGGGCAGGGAAAAGGAGGGCTGGGGCAGCTGGGGGCCTCTGGGGGACCACTCTCTCTTCACATAATTTCAGAGTTTCTCCATGTGGTTTTTCTGCCTGAGATATTTTGGGTGTCCTCACAGCATAATGACCTCAAGATACTTGGCTTTTTCAGTAGGGTGGTTCAGGACTCCAAAGAACAGTTTTCCAGCCCAAAGGACAGAAGTTGTTTTCACCTTCAGTGGTCCAGCCTCAGAAATCATATAGTATCACTTCTCTTATTTATAAGTGAGACACAAGCCTGCCCAGATCTGAGGTACTGACAAGGTAAGGGCAAAGTTCTAGTAGCATCAATGTTATTATAATTTTTGCTTTCAACTGTCATACATATTTTAAATAAAAGGAGAAAAATAGTCTGTTATATTTCCCCAAATATTTTACAGTTCTTCATTTCTGAGGTTCCAAGTTTCTCACTGACATAATTTTACTTCCTTGTGAAGAACTTCCTTTAATACTTCTTTTAGAGCAGATGTTTGAAAGTTTTAGTTTTCATAACCTTTGCAGCAGTGCCTTTAGGACCTGCCCCAAGTGTGTGCCACCAAGTGGCCAGGGTAGTGATCTGCCTTCTAGTTCAGTTACCAAATCCTTTAGTAATGCTCTTTGGGGTCAGATTCAGGCAGGTACAATTTGGGGGTGAGTGGGAGGGCATAACCAATTTTATGACATTATTTTCTTGAGCTCTATTATTTTCATGACCTCCTTGACACTTTCAAGCTCCTACCATATCCTCTCTTCCTGGTTCTCTGGTGAGAAATCAAGAACTTCGTATTCCTTGCTCTACTATGCACTTCATACTTTGTATCTACTTTTGGGGCCAAAGAATGAGAGAATATAGAAAGAAAAAAAAAGCAACAGAGATTTCTCCGACACTCTTTGGACTATAGTTCCCCCTGGTGATAAGGAATCGTTAGTTCGCTTGGAGTTTTAGACAAGTAACTGACTGCTTCTGCTCTCACAGAATTGCCTGGAGGCTGCTGCAGGAGAGAATGGAAAACAAGAAAAAAAACCCAGGGAATTTCCTCCACTCTCTCTGACCCATTGGGCCCCCTTTCCCATTCCTCAGACCAGAAATAGAGGAGTCCTCTTGAAGCACTTTCTGTCTACACTCATTGTGCAGTTCTAGGTTTTAGGATGCCTTTGAGTTCAGGCCAGGAAATACTGGGATAAACAGGAAACTTACCATTAGTTCAGTGATATTTCAGGTTCAGGTTTCCTTCCTCAATTTTCCACTAACATTTATTTTTCAGAGTCCAGAATTTTCAGTTGAATTCAGAGGGAGAAAAAGGGTAAAGTGTGCTTTCTCCATCTTTATACTTTTCTTTGTTTAATAATTAATTTCTGCTTTTCCTCCTCTTAGACTTTTTTTTACTTCCCATTACCATTTGAGTTAGTCCCTTCATCTGCTCTATTATCAATGTTTGTGGAGCCATACCACCCTACTGCTAACAACAAGATTTTTATTTTCCAGTTTCATAAAGCTTATTTAACCTAGTTTTCCCTAAAGAAATACTTTTTAAAAAGCATACAAAATTCCCAAACAAATGAAAAATAACCTCTTAATCTGCAAACCAAACCAAATAAAACAAAAAGCCTCACAAGATTCTTAGATCTGAAATGCATGTGTTCCTGGGTCTTATTCAAGAACATATAATCCTGAAAATGCCTTGATTTACAAGAAAATTATTTTGAATGTTCTGTATCCTAGAAATTTGGTACTATGTGTTTCAAATGAGTTTAGCTATTTTGATTAAAATGTAGATGCTGTTTTGCCTTTCTGTCTCTTCTTTGTTTTACATCTCAAGCTCTGGCTCTCATTATGTGTCTCCTTGCCCCTCGAAGTTATTTTCCATGGCCATACTGCAATCCCACTGCATTCTGCCATTCAGTTGATACTAGGAATTTTAGTGAAATTCTAGGCCCAAAAGGAACCTCAAAAATCACCTATTTCAATCACCTATCTGATTCAAGGGCTAATTATTTGCTGAAAAGAATATCTGTTATTTCCATTGACTTTCTCTCCAAATTTTAATCCACTTAAAAAAAAAAGTTTTGCACTTCATGTCAGTTTTTTTCTTTTCTTAAACTTTTAATTTTGAAATAATTTCAAACTTACCAGTTACAAAAATAATACAAATCTCATACAAAGAACTCCAACATACCTCTACCCACCATATACTCAGATCCATCAATTTTAACATTTTGTCACATTCATTGTATCCATCTATCTTCTGAACACTTGAGTGTAGGTTGTATATGTCATGCTCTTAGAACACTTAAAACTGGCATGTAAATTTCCTAAGAACAATGATAGTCACTTATATATTAGTCAGGGTTCTCCAGGGAAACAAAACTGACAGGAGATGTCTGTAAATAGTATGAGATTTTATAAAATTGTCTCATTTGACTGTGGGGATCCACAAGTCCAAATTCTGTAGGGTTGGCTATCTGAAGCAGAGATGAGGATTCTCTCTTTGAATGCTGAAATCACTTCTCCTTTTAAGGCCTTCAGTTGATTGATTGATACATCACTCATTGCTGACAGCAATCTCCTCAGTTGATTGTAGATGTAATCAGCCATATATGCAATCAAGTCACAGATGATTAAAGCCCATGAAGTGCCATTGTACTACAATTAGCCCAATGCTTGCTTGACCAAACAACTGGGCATCATTCCCTGGCCTGATTGACACCTGAAACTAGTCATCACAACTTATGTATCCATCTTAAGTGCAGTTACCAAATTTAAGAAATTTAACAATCTGCATTCCAGTTTTTTCATATGTCCCAATAATGTCACTTTGAGCCTTTTCTCTTCCCTGTTTAGATCCCATTCAGGATGATGTATTGTATTTAATGGTTGTCGTTTCTATAGTTGCTCTTTCTTTTCCTTTCTTTCTTTTTTTTAATTGTGGGAACATATATACAACATAAACTTTCCCATCTCACCACCTCAAAGTATACTGTTCTATGGGATTAATCACATTACTTCCTTCCATGATAAAACTTTCCCATCTTCTCAAACAGAAACCCTATACCCATTATGTATTAACTTCCCATTCCCCTTTGTCTGCTGACCACTCTTAGCAACCTGTGCTGTAATTTCTATCTCTATAAGCTTGCACATTCTCTGGTATTTTCTTTGAAGTTGCTATGGGACTTAAATTAAACATCCTAAATCTATAACAATCTTATTTCTTTAACACCAACTTAACTTCAATAGTATACTCAAATTATGTTTCTATAGCCCACCTTTATGTAGTTCTTGTCACAAATTATATTTTTATACATATTGAGTCCAAAAACACTGATATACCATTACATTTTATGAATTTGCCTTTTTGATCTTGTAGGAAGTAAAAAGAGGAGTAATGACCCAAAAGGACAATAATGCTGGCATTTATATTTACCCATGTCATTACCCTCACTGGAGACCTTAACTTCTTCATTCAGCTTAGTGATCTATTGTCTATTGTCCTTTCATTTCAACCTACTCAACTCTCTTTAGCATGCATCTCATATAGGGCTGGTTTAGTGGCAACAAACTCCCTCTGTTTTTGTCTGTCTTGGATGTCTTAATTATACCCTCATTGTTAATAGACATTTTGTGGGATATAGAATTCTTGGTTGGCAATTTTTTCCTTTCAGTGCTATAAATATGTCTTCTCACTGCCTTCTTGCCTCTATAATCTCTGATAAGAAATTGGCACATAATCATGTTGAGGTTCCCTTGTATACGACACCTTTCTTCTCTCTTGTGGTTTTATCTTTATCTTTGGCATTTGACAATTCCATTTTAATATGCTGGGTGTGGATCTATTAATATTTGGTTTTAAACGGTCTGGAATTTGTTGAGCATCTTGACTTTATATATTCATGTCTTACATTAATTTGGAAAGTTTTCAGTCATTTCTTTGAGTATTTTCTATGACCCCTTCTCTCTTTCTTCTTCTTCTCTTCTGGGACTCCCAAAATGAGTATATCGGTCCATTTTATGGTATCCTACATGTCCCTCAGAATCTATTTACTTTTTTTCATTTTTTCTTCTTTGTGCTCCCCAGACTAAATGATGTCAATGGTCCTACCTTTAAGTTCACTGACTCCTTCTTCTGCCAGTTCCAATCTGCTGTTGAACCCCTCTAGGGAATTTTTAAATTTCTGCTACTATGGTCTTTAACTCTGTTTGGTTCCTTTATGATTTCCATCTCTCTATTGATACTCTCTTAGTGTTCATCTATTTCTTTCCTGATATCCTTTAGTTTTTTAATCCATGTTTTCCCTTAGCTCTTTGAACATACCTCAGACCATTTTTTAAAAAGTCTTTGTCTGCTATGTCCCAGGTCTTGTCTTCCTCAATGATGATTTCTAATGCATTAATGTTCCCCTTTACCTGGGTTATCACTTCCTGTTTATTTTTATGTTTTATAATCTTTTGTTTAAACCTGGAAATTTTGATATTTTAATGTGTTATCACTAAAATTTAGACTATGAGACTTAAATTTGTATCCAGCTAGTGTTATGACAGAGCTTTCTTTAATTGCCAGGAGCTAACAAACAAAACAAAACAGAACAAAAAATAAGAAGGAAAAAAAAAAAGGACACATTTGCCAGTCTTTGCAGACTGACCTGTACAAGTACTCTCCTTCAGGCCTTATCCATACAATGAGTGACATGCTCCAGGCATGTATCTTGTCTTGGGCATGTGTGTGGGACACTGGGAATTCCCCCATTTACAAGGTTCCAAGTGTCTCCTCTTCCCTAAGAAACAATTTCCTCACAGTCTCAGCCACTATAGAGTATATCCTACAGCCAGCAATCCCTTATCCCAGGGAGTACAACTTGGCTGATGTCCCACAGGCTTCCGCAGGAAACCTTGGTGAGTGACCTTCCATAAGTAGGGCAAATTCTGGGATAGTGAGTCCCTCAGGCCACTACCAAACAGATGAGGCCAGGCATACATGCACCCAGTATGTGCATGTGTAACTCTGCTCCCTCTGCTAATGGGATCAGGGATCTGCACTGGGAGTATGGGCTGGGTCCATGAAGTGCCAGTAAGGGGACAGGGAAGGGGCCAGCCAGGGTACAAGAAGTTCTATGGCTTTTAAGTAGTCTCTTTCTTAATTTGGTTCTCACCTATTACTACAGTCTTTGAACTGTTTTCTGGGGCTTTGAGAAAGATGTTTCTGCAAATTCTTGCTGGTTGTTCAGCTTCTATAGGAGTGTGGAGCCCTGCAGTGTCTCACTCCACCATCTTGAGCCCTTACTTCACTTTATTTTTAAATAATCATAAATCTCTTTGCCAAAACTAAAAAAAAAATAACCAAAAGACAAACATCTCAATAATACAATAATATCTATTTTCAAGTAATAGGTAGCTTGGGTGAAACAGAATAATGACACAAATCACACACAAGAAAAGGGACAGGCATAGGTTCAATCTCTAAATAAGTCTTGACAGAAAATGCAGCATCAAGAATGGTTAGTCAGAAACGTCTGTGGGGCAATGTGGCTTTTAAGATTTCCCTTGAGGATAGTGGCTCACCTGGAGAGATGGAATGGAGAGGAGCAGAGTTGGAGAGATGGGATCTAGGCTCAGAATGGAAATTAGAAAAGTGAAAAGGCAGAAGGTAAAGAAGTGGGAATGACTGGCCTCAAAATACGTAATTTTCTGAGAGCAAATAAGTAGCAGGAATCCAGTGGCAAATTTCTATCTTTCAGTATTTTATGAATTCTGAGAAACAATATTAGAAGGCATAAAAAGAATGTGGGCCTGGGGTTTAGGAATTAGAAAGCATTAAATTGTAGGAAGTGATAATGGTTTAGTGCTCTGACTTTGTCATCGGATAACCTGAATTAAACCCCAGGTCTTCTGACTATGTAACCTCAGAAAACTAAGTTCCCTCAGCTTCTGTTTCCTCACCTCTAAAATCATTCCTACCACATTGTTAATATTAAATAACATTTATAAATACTCATGGAAGTGACTGGCACATGGTAGCACTCACTATTTTTTATTCATGAAAGCCCTGCAGGGTTTGAGGATGAGCTATTTCCATTTTTTTTTTTTTTCCATCTAAACAGCAATTCTTTAGGGATATGTTTCCCAATTTGGGAAACTTCTGTCTTTGCTATTATTATTTAGCATTCATATAACTTAAGTTTCCTAAAGAACCTGATAATTTATAGGTGCTACTGTGTTAATAATAAAGTGAACATTTATGAATGGATATGGAGCTAGGTAGTACTATGATGCACAGACAAAAATGCTGCCTCAGCACAATCTATCCATTATCTCTTTCAGCCATTTTGACCTATCTTAGACAGTTTTTGACGAAAGGGAAAGTGAAGTGATATTAGAAATACAGTGAAACAGAGTGGGAAGGGATGAAAGGATGAAAAATAAGAGAGAAACAGATAACAAAAGAAAGAAAAATCAGTCAGATGAAGCATAGACAAACGAGGAAGGAAGATCTTAGTAGAATAAAAGAAGAAAAGAGATGGGAAGCAGATGTGGCTCAACTGATAGAGAGTCCGCCTACCATATAGGAGGTCCAAGGTTCGAACCCAGGGCCTCCTGGCCCATGTGGTAAGCTGGCCCACGTGCAATGCTGCCATATGCAAGGAGTACCATGCCATGCAGGGGTGTCCCTTGCATAGGGAAGCCCCATGTGCAAGGAATGTGCCCTGCAAGGAGAGCTGCCCCATATGAGAAAAGCACAGCCTGCCCAGGAGTGGTGCTGCACACACAGAGGGCTGATGCAGCAAGATGATGCAACAAAAAGAGAGAAAGATTCTGGTGCCACTGAGAATGCAAGCGGACTCAGAAGAACACACAGAAAATGGACACAAGAGAGCAGACAATGGGGAGGTGGGGAAAGGGGAGAGAAATAAATTAAATAAATCTTTGAAAAAAAAGAAGAAAAGAGATGTTTAGCTGTCATCTATATTAAAAAATAGGGAAAATCATTTTCAGACTTCCAAAGGGGGAAATATATTCACTACCAATTTGTAAGAATCAGTTTCTGTATCATTTTACTGTTTCAACTTATTCTCTGCTCTTATTCTAAGCTTCCCTTAGATTATCAGTGCAGAAATATTAATTAATTCTTCTGCTTTTCTACAAACTGCTGAAGACTGTGTTTCAGGTTTAAGAATGTTATCATCTCTGTTCTAAGCCTGGGGACATTTCAGAGAGAAACTAGAGCCAAATAAGAGAGCCAAGGATTGGGTAGTATAGTATTTCACTTTTTCAGCATCTGGTAGATCTCAGAAAGATTTACTAAATATTGTTACAGCAAATCAGGAATGGGAAAAATATAATTGAAATAGTAGATTGGGAAGCTATTGTAGCTCAGCCATTGAGCACCTGACTCCCTTGTATAATGCCCTAGGTTCATTTCCCATAACCTGATTAATGAGATAAGTAATTTGAGTTGCACAAATTATGGATCTGAACACTGAACCAATCTGTGTACTCCTCCCAACCTCACTGGCTACTATTATTTCCCCCCACCTATAGTGCATGGTCTTTCCCTTCAGTAGAGAGGCCTAGAATTGCTTTACTTCCCCATAAGCAAATTTTTTAGTAGGTAACAGGGATTGAACCCAGGAACTCATACATGGGAAACACTGAGCTACATTCACTTCAATGAGAGGTCGTTTTTTCATTTGTTTGTCTGTTTTCAGGAAGGATCAGGGATTGAACCTGGGACCTCATACATGGGAAGTAGGCACTCAACTACTTGAGCTGTGTCACTCTTCCCCATAAGCATTTTGAAATGATCAATGTGCATCGTGAAATACTGGTGAAGTTTCCATTTTATTTCAAAGAGTCATAAGGAAATTGAATATTTGGATTTGGAAACATTTTTTCCACAGAAAACTTGTTTTAAATAGTAATTTGATTCTGAGGGGAGTTTACTAACTAAATCTATAATGTTGAAATCCCAAATATTTTTAAATGAAAAGATAGGAAATAAAATTGTTGCAATATTGATTTTTAAACAAAACAGTAAAGTAAGGCACTGGTCTATGAAACAGGAGCCCTGAGTTCAGTTCTCTGCTCCCCTCCATCCTGGTGATGTGGGTCTTACCAGATCATTTTCCCTCTCTAGCCCTCATTTCTTCATCTTTAATATGAAAGGGTAGGATAAGGTTGTGGGAAGATGGTGGAGAAGGGACCTCCAGGACTCAATCTTCCCATTGAAATAATTATTAAACAGGCAGGAACTGTCTGAAACAACTATTTTGAAACTCTGGAGGCCAAAAGAACACTGCAGAGCATCCAGGAAAAGAGGGAGGAAGAGGCTGATAAATTACAGTAAAGAATAGTAAATTACTCTTTCCACACAGCAGCAACCAGTGCCCAACCCCCACTCTCCTGCTCGGCCATCATGGGGTCCAGTACTGGCTAACTCACAGATGGCAGAGAGGGACATAAAAATCTTCCCCAAGACCAGGTGGGTGCAGCTGATCACTGACCAGGGCTTTTGATTAGCAAATTTGGAACACCAGGGGCTTGGTTCTGAGGCAGCCATTGTTTCAACCTGCCCGGACCAAGGCTGATGCAGTGGCCATTGTTTAAACCTTCTCCAAATAGGGGCAGAGGTGGTGGAGACTTCATGGCACTGGGCGTCCTCAGGATGGGGGAGGGGCAGTTAATAGAAAGGTTGCATTTGTCGAGCAGGCCAGGTAAGCTCAGCTGTGGGGAGCCCTTGGGAAGGCTCTTAGTGTACCTCTTGATTCCCTCCTCAGGGCACTTTGAGTCTAGTCTGTCTCCCTTTCATAGGGTCCTGGCCCTGTTGTGGCTGGGAAAGACTGAAGGGAGAAACTTCTCTCCAGTGTGCCCTCCTGCAATAATTTACTCTGCAGATAAAAGCAGCTTGAGATAATGAAAGGAATCTCAAAACTATATATATAGAGGTAGACAGTCTGGGACAAAGGGCTGCCAGTTTCAAATACCTGGGAGAGGAAGTTCTGTCTCCTGTGAAACACAGGGGACAATCAAACTACTGTAAACTGAGGAACTCCAAAACAACTATAAGCAAAAGCCCAGGACAAGAGAGAAGCCCAGGGCGCGAGAGTGGGAGCCACTGCAGGCGGTTAGTGCCTGTCCTCAGGGCCAGTGAGGGGACTTTATGGTGAGCCAGGTTGCTAGGAGCAGGGACACCCACCCTGCAGCCCCCCTGCAGTCCCAGGAGTGCGTGTGTGAGCTGGACGCAGGGCCCACCCCGGCCCTTCCAGCTGACTAAAAAGCATCCGCACAGCTCTTAAGGAAAGACCCACATGGTCCCCAGGACTGGCTGAGTGGTGACCGATCCTGCTGGAGCTGTTTCAGGAAACTACAAAGCAGGAGTTATCTGGATGTTGACCTGGAGAAACTGCGACGAAATTAGTGCTTCCTCAAGGTAAAACTACAGGTTTTTAACACTGAACTCGGAAGCTGTGGGAAGGTAAATCCCTTCCCCCTAGGGCAAAGGGCTGCAGCTTTCTCTGAGAACTACCGGCTACACGGCAGAGTTCCCAAGCCCTGTGTTCCTTTAAACGCGTGAACCCTAAGCCTGTGTTCCCACATCTCACAGATCCATGTTCCCCGAGTCCACATTCTCCCGAGCCTCCCGGGCCTCCGTTTCCCAAACCCTGTACTCCTGGAAATCTGGCATTGCCCTAGCCTGTCGGGCTAACTCAGGGAGTGGGAGGATTTAGGTGGGAGGTACACAGGGGTCCAAGGAGTGCAGGTTCAATTTTCTGGTCCCCCCTCTTTTACTGAGTTTGGAGGAGTTACCAGCTGACTTGGGGAGATCCTAGGAAGAGAGGAGAGGCGAATCTGCTGAGAGAGCCTGATTTACCTAAGTCAGTCAGAGTCAGAAGATTAACTAGCCGCTTTGTAGCACACCTAAGGGAGAGGGACAGGAGGTTCTGTTTTGCAGGCTTACAAAAGCATAGTTAGGGTTCCTGGCAAGGGGTGGGTGCTCTCTCTCAAGAAATTAAGAGACATTATTTTCTGAGGTGAGTTGGTTCACCAGGGACCCATTTGAATCTCCTCCAGGAGCCCTCACACAGCCTTCCTACTGCCCTGGGAGAGAGGAAAGTGAGTAAGGGAGAAAGGGGAAAAGTCAGACTTCTAAGCAGTTTATTCAATTGCAAAGAGGATTCCCTCCTTAAGGACTTGTCTGTTTTTTCTAGTTGGCTTGTTTTCTTGTTTTCCTTCCTCTTTATTCCTCCATGGCCCTTTTTTTCTTTTTATCCTTTCTCTTTTTCTTGCTTGCTTTTTCCCCCCCTTTTCCCTCCCCCCCCCCTTTTTTTCTTGTTTTCTCTTTTTTTTAATATTAGGTGTTACAGGCAACATTTCTTATTTGCTGGGCTTCCTCATCCTCAATTTCCTCCTTCCTGTGTGTACTGACTTTGGCTACCAACTCTATCCCCTTTCCTTTACACCTTTCTATCCTCCATCATTTATTGTTTCTCTTACATTCCACCTCTTTTCATTTAGCCCCCAATATTTCTGACTTCTGAACTCTAAAACCTCTATTTTGTTTTCTATCTTTTATTCACTCTTTATATTATTGTCCTTTCTTTTCTCTTTACCTCTCTCCAGACCACACTGGCCTTTTAATTCATACTATATTTCTCGCCATATTCAGTTTACTATCTCATTAAAGGTACTCCACTTTTTTACTGTTATAACCCCACACAGCTTACATGAGTTCAATATCCATTCTCCTAATTTCACATGGTTCTTCTGCTAACATTCACGATCAATACTACTATTATCTTTTACTTTTCTTACCCCTTTTGCTTTCTCTGGCCCTAATATTTTCTTTCAAGGGAACTTAGCCAACAACAAGGAAATAGAATAAGAAGAACAAAGTGACAAAGGGAAGACTTAACACACACGAAAACAACAACTAACTGAACCCTGACACACAAAAAACTAATCAATTGAATAAACCCATCAAAATAAAATGATGACCAGACAGCAACAAAAAACTACAAACCATACCAATAATCAGGAAAATATGGCCCAATTCAATGAACAAACTAAAAACCAGGAAGAGGAGTGGAACACTGAACAATTAATTAAAGCTCTCAAAAAATGGATCATGGACCAATTTAATGAAATGAAGGAAGAGATTAAGGATATTAAGAAAAGACTTGGGGAGCACACAGAAATTGTAATCATGCACAGAAAGATAATGGCTATGATGGGGATGAGCAGCACAATCCAAGAAATACAAAATAGACTCTCAGCAAATAACAGCAGATTTGAAGAGGCAGAGAAAAGAATTAGTGATGTGGAAGGCAATATATCTGAAATCAAACAGATAGTAGAATTGATCAATAAAAAGATAGAAAAAATCCAGCAGGGAGTTAGGGACCTGAATGACAATGCAAAATGTGCAAACATATCCATTATAGGCATCCCAGAAGAAGAGAAGGGAAAGGGGACAGAGGGGTGTTGGAGGAAATAATCGCCGAAAACATCCCAAAACTAATGAGAAAGATGCATGTTCATGTCCAGCACTACACACCCCAAACAGCATAAATCCCAACAGGCCTACCCCAAGACATATACTTGTCAAATTGTCCAATGCATACAACAAAGAGAAAATACTAAAAGCAGCAAGAGAAAAGAGAGCCATCACTTAAAAAGGAGGTTCCATAAGATTAAGTACTGATTTCTCATCTGAAACCATGGAGGCAAGAAGGCAGTGGTATGACATAGTCAAGGTACTAAAAGAAAAGAATTTCCAACCAAGAATACTCTATCCAGCAAAGTGATGGAGAATTAAAAATATTCACACATAAACAGAAACTAAGAGAGTATGCCAACAAGAAACCTGTCCTTCAAGAAATACTAAAGGGAGTTCTTCAGGAAGAAGGAAAAAAACAGGAGAGACAGAGCTGGAGGAGAGTGTAAGAATAACTAAAATGACCAAAAGAGAAAAAAAAAAATCAAACAACATATGACAAACACAAATACAAAGAAAATATGGTTGATATAAGTAATTCCTTAAAAATAATAACACGGAATGTCAGTGGATTAAACTCATCTGTTAAGAGACACAGATTGGAATTGGATAAGGAAATATGACCCAACTATATGCTATCTACAAGAAACACATCTTAGACCCATGGATTCAAGGAGTTTGAAAGTGAATGGCTGGAAAACAATCTTACAGGCAAACAATAACCAAAAAAGGGCAGGAGTAGCTATATTAATATCAGACAAAATAGACTTTAAGTGCAAGACTATTGTGAGAGACAAAGATGGACACTACATATTAGTGAAAGGGATAATCTTTCAAGAAGAAAAAACAATCATAAATATTTATGCCCCTAACAAGGGAACCTCCACATATGTGAGGCAAACACTGCAAAAACTAAGGGAAGGAATAGATGCCTTAACAACTATAGTGAGGGAATTTAACACACCACTGTCACCATTGGACAAAACATCTCAAAAGAGAATCAATAAAGAAACAAAGACTTTGAACAATATGTTAGAGGATCTGGACATCAGAGACATATACAGAACATTACACCCAAATACAGCAGGATATACATTCTTCTCAAGGGCATATGGATCATTCTCCAAGATAGATCACATGAAAGGTCCCAAAGAAACTCTCAATGAATTCAGAAAGATTGAAATCATACAAAAAAATTTCTCTGACCACAGTGGAATGAAGCTGGAAATCTACAAGGGTCAGAGACCCAGATTTGGCACCAAGATATGGAAGTCAAACAACACACTCTTAGAAAAACAGTGGGTCAAGGAAGAAATCTCAACAGAAATCAATAACTACCTTGAAACTAATGAAAATGACAATACAACATATCAAAACTTATTGGATGCAGCAAAAACTGTACTGGGAGGTAAATTCATAGCCATAAATTCATACATCAAAAAAGAAGAAAGAGCTAAAATTGAAGAACTAACTGTACAATTGGAGAAATTAGTAAAAAAACAACAAATAACCCCAAAGAAAGAAGAAAGAAAGAAATAACAAAGATCAGGGCAGAACTAAATGAAATAGAAAATGAGAAAGTGCTAAAAAAATAAACAAAACAAAGAACTGGTTCTTTGAGAAGATCAGAACAATTGACAAACCCTTAGCTAGACTAACAAAGTAAAAAAGAGAGAAGCAAATACACAAAATAAGAAATGAGAAAAGGGATATCACCACTGACCCCACTGAAATAAAGACTATCATAAGAGGATACTTGAAAAACTATATTCCAACAAGAAAGACAATTTAGAAGAAATAGACAAATTCCTAGAAACACATAGCAGCCTACATTGACAAAAGAAGAATTCTATGATCTCAACAAATCAATGACAAGTAAGGAGATAGAATTAGTTATTAAAAACCTCCCAACTAAGAAAAGCCCTGGGCCAGATGGCTTCACAGGTGAATTCTACAAAACATTCCAGAAAGAACTAACACCAATCATGCTTAAACTTTTCCAAAAAATCGAAATAGAAGGAAAATTGCCTAACTCATTTTATGATGACAACATTACCCTAATACCAAAGCCAAACAAAGACACCGCAAGAAAGGAAAATTACAGACCAATCTCTCTAATAAACCTAGATGCAAATCCTCAACAAAATACTTGCTAATCACATTCAGCAACACATTAAACAAATTATACACCATGATGAAGTGGGTTTCATTCCTGGTATGCAAGGATTGTTCAACATAAGAAAATCAATTAATATAATACACCACATAAACAGATTGAAGGGGAAAAAACACATGATCATATCTATAGATGTAGAAAAAACATTTGATAAAATAAAGCACCCTTTCTTGATAAAAACACAGCAAAATATAGGAATAGAAGGAAACTTCTGAGCATGATAAAGGGTATATATGAAAAATCCACAGCTAATATCACTTAAAATGGTGAAATCTTAAAATCCTTCCCTCTAAGATCAGGAACAAGACAAGGATGCCCACTATCACCCCTCCTATTTAATATTGTATTAGAAGTACTTGCTCAAGCACTAAGGCAAGAACCAGATATAAAAAGGATCCAAATAGGAAAGGAAAAATTCAAAATTTCACTATTTGCAGATGACATGATCCTATACATAGAAAGCCCTGAGAAATCTACAACAAAGCTTCTAGAACTTATAAATGAGTTCAGTAAATTCACAGGTTATAAGATAAGTGCACAAAAATCAGTAGCTTTTCTGTACACTGATGATAAGCAATCTGAGAAAGAAATCAAGAAACAAATACCATTTATAATAGTAAATAAAAAACCAAATACCTAGGAATAAATTTAACTAAAGATGTAAAAGACTTATACACAGAAAACTACACAACTATGTTCAAGGTAATCAAAGAAGACCTAAATAAATGGAAGAATATTACCTCTTCATGGGTAGGAAGACTAAATATTATTAAGATTCTATCCTACCAAAACTGATTACAGATTCAATGCAATCCGAATAAAAATCAACAAAGCATTTTTTTAAAAATATTTATTTATTATTATTATTTTTTAATTACATTAAAAAAAATATATGAGGTCCCATTCAACCCCACTGCCCCCGCCCCCCACTCCCCCCACAGCAACACTCTCTCCCATCATCGTGATACATCCAATGCACCTGGTAAGTTCATCTCTGAGCATCACTGCACCCCATAGTCAATGGTCCACATCATAGCCCAGACTCTCTCACGTTCCATCCAGTGGGCCCTGGGGGGATCTACAGTGTCCCGTAATTGTCCGTGAAGCACTATCCAGGACAACTCCACGTCCCGAAAACGCCTCCACATCTCATCTCTTCCTCCCGTTCCACACACCCAGCAGCCCCATGGCTACCATTCCCACACCCATTTCACATTTCCTCTGTGGACATTGGATTGGTTGTGTCCATTGCACACCTATGTCAAGTGAGGGCTTAGATTCCACATGGGTACTGGATGCACTCTTCCCGCTTCTAGTTGTAGACACTCTAGGCTCCATGTTGTGGTGGTTGACCTTCTTCAACTCCATGTTAGCCGAGTGGAGTAAGTCCAATAAGTCAAAGTGTAGGAGCTGAAGTCTGTTGAGGCTCTGGGCCTGGGTGTCATATTATCAGTCCAGAGATTCAAATCCCCTACATATATCTTAAACTCAGCACCAACTACAATTCCAATAAAGTAGCATGCAAGTCTTGTGAAAAGAGATCCCCTCTGAGTCCATTTCCATCACGCAGAAACACCAGCTCCAAAGAAGGGCCATCTGTCATGGCAGTGAACCCCTTCTGCCATGACCATAGAACCCGTGGGTCTCTTTATCCCGCAAAAGAACCAATACCTGGGGTTGTATCTACCTTATCTGTCTCTTAGACTCTGTTCAGTTGTACATAGGGGTATTCCTTCTGACAACCTCCAGACTCTTTTTTAGAGACTCACAGCCTTATAATCTCATTTCTCCTTTCCATTTCCCCCTTACATTAGGTCAAACCGCTTCCCGAAGTCATGTTATTATATGTAGACAGGTATATTCTGCTGTTCCGCATTGAATCTTTAATTCAAGGCCATTTTCTAGTTGCTTCTTCAGCTGGTATGTGGTAGTGATCCCTCGGTGCCAGGGAGGCTCATCCCCGGGTGTCGTGTCCCACGCTGGGGGGAATGCATCACATCTACACGCTGAGTTTGGCTGTGAGAGTGGCCACATTTGAGTAACATGAAGGCTGTCAGGAGGAAACCCCCAGGCACAATGCTACTCTAGGCCTTGTTCTTATTGCAGGTGCATAGGCTCAAAAGTGTAGCCATTAGTATCAAGAGCCCACTGTTGGGCCCTCCTTCCTTCCTGGTTCTTGCCGTTGCACTTGGAGGATTGCCGCTGCTCTCCCAGGGCCCACAACAGTGACCCCCCGGCCAGGAGCCCAGTACCCCCCCAGCTGTTGTTTTTAATTGTTTCCACTATGAGTATATATAGACATTACCATATACCCTGGGCATATGCCCTGTATAACTCCCTGTCAACCATATATATCCTGTCAATAACATCCCATATCAGTATTCCTCCGCTGCCATTGTTGAACCACTCTGTGATCCAAAACTTCCCGTAAAGTGAATCCCAACATAATGTCAGCTTCAGAAGAGTCTTAGATCACCAAAATTCATATATACAATATACAGTATTTCCCCAGATCCACCATAAAACCTTTTCCCTTCCACAGCAATAATCTTTTAACTTATTCATATCATATTTCCTGAAACTGATGTACAGATTCCGAAACTACAGTTTTCAAACAAGGTAACATTTGTGCTTACTATGTGGTCCATACTTTAGGTTGTACAGTTTTCTAAATTTTTTAGTTATCCTATGTTTTGTCTTATGGTTTTCATTATTAGTCTGTCGTCCCCTATATGTTTTTGGTGTAATATTAGCTGTTTTATATTCATCCTCGTGTACTCTCACATAACTCCTCTTTTGCCCCCTTATTTACCTTTGTTCTATCCATTGCACGTCCATTTTCCCCTCCCCTTAGGGCCCACAACGCCTGCCAATCTAATGCCCTGGGAGCCGTCCTTTCTCACGAGAGATACAGTTCTCTCTATTCGACGGCATTAGTCTTCCCCAGGATATGGGTCCACCCCACCCAATGGTAGAACCCACCTTGGCAAAATGAGCCTTCAGCTATTCCCTCCGGAGTCCGTCCCGCATCAGACCATACCCCCTGAGCGTCCTAACCAGGTGACCCTCCTATTTATACTTTGATACGTTTTACTCAACATTTAGTTCTCAACGAACTTCTGGCACTCTCCCATGTTTGTATGTTGCCCCTCCCTCCCACCTATTTCTTGGACCATATTACCCCTCTTCCCATCCCCAGCCCCCCTCAAACCCAGAAAACCCCACCCGAAGGTAACCCCTTGCCCCCATTTTGTCCCTTCTTTGTGCTCATACTTACCCCCAGCTCATCACAGATTCCACCCCTACAGATATTAACTCACATCCTTCCTCCACCCCCCGATTTCCAGTAAGCCACTTTTCCAGACTCTAGCTCTCTGAGGCAGTTAACTTATTTCATATCATTGAGGTCATATAGTATTTGTCCTTCAATGCCTGGGTTGCTTCACTTAACATAAGATTCTCAAGGTTCATCCATGTTATCACGTGCGATTGTAGTGTATTGGTTCTTACAGCTGAGTAGTATTCCATTGTGTGTATATACCACATTTTATTGATCCACTCATCTGTTGATGGACTTTTGGATTGATTCCAACTTTTGGCGATGGTGAACAATGCTGCTATGAACATTGGTGTACATATATCGGTTTGTGTCCTTGTTTTCAGATCTGATGGGTATATACCCAGCAGTGGTATTGCTGGGTCATATGGCAAATCTATGGATAATTTTTTGAGAAACTGCCAAACTGTCCTCCAGAATGGTTGGATCCTTCTGCATTCCCACCAGCAATGGATGAGTGTTCCCCTTTCTTCACATCCTCTCCAGCATTTGTATTCTACTGTTTTTTTCATGGCTGCCAATCTTATGGGAGTAAGATGGTATCTCATTGTAGTTTTGATTTGCATTTCCCTGATAGCTAGGGATTTGGAGCATTTTTTCATGTGCTTTTTAGCCATTTGTATTTCTTCTTTGGAGAAGTGTCTGTTTAAATCTTTTTCCCATTTTTTAAATGGGTTGTTTATCTTTTTGTTTTCGAGATATATGAGTTCTTTATATATGCAAGTTATAAGTCTCTTATCAGATATATGGTTGCCAAATATTTTCTCCCATTGTGTGGGTTCCCTTTTTACTTTCTTGACAAACCCCTTTGAGGTGCAGAAGGCTTTAATTTTGAGGTAGTCCCATTTATCTATTTGTTCTTTTGCTGCTCGTGCTTTTGGTGTGATATTCATGAAGCCATTTCCTATTACAAGGTCCTGTAGATGTTTCCCTACACTGCTTTCTAAGGTCTTTATGGTCTTGGCTCTTATATTTAGGTCTTTGATCCATCTAGAGTTGATCTTTGTATAAGGTGTGAGATGGTAATCCTCTTTCATTCTTCTACATATGGCTATCCAGTTCTCCAGGCACCATTTGTTGAATAGGCCATTCTCTCCCAGTTGAGAGGGTTTGGTGGCTTTATCGAATATTATATGGCTATATACATGAGGTTCTATATCTGAACTTTCAATTCGATTCCATTGGTCTGTGTGTCTCTCCTTATGCCAGTACCATGCTGTTTTCACTACTGTAGCTTTGTAGTATGTTTTGAAGTCAGGAAGTGTGATTCCTCCTATTTCGTTTTTCTTTTTCAATATGTCTTTGGCTATTCGGGGCCTCTTTTTATTCCAAATAAATTTCATAGTTAGTTTTTCTAGTTCCTTAAAGAAGGCTGTGTTGATTTTTATTGGGATTGCATTGAATGTGTAGATCAGTTTTGGTAGGATAGACATCTTAATAATGTTCAGTCTTCCTATCCATGAACAGGGAATATTCTTCCATTTATTTAGGTCTTCTTTGATTTCCTTGAACAATCTTGTATAGTTCTCGATGTATAAGTTTTTTACCTCTTTAGTTAAATTTATTCCTAAGTATTTGATTTTTTTATTTACTATTGTGAATGGTATTTGTTTCTTGATTTCCTCCTGATCTTGCTCATTATTGGTGTATAGAAATGCTACTGATTTTTGCGCATTGATCTTATAACCTGTGACTTTGCTAAACTTATTTATGAGTTCTAGGAGCTTTGTTGAAGATCTCTCAGGGTTTTCTATATATAGGATCATGTCATCTGCAAATAATGAAATTTTGACTTCTTCCCTTCCAATTTGAATGCCTTTTATATCTGGTTCTTGTCTCAGTGCTCGAGCCAGTACTTCCAAGACAATGTTAAATAGGAGCGGAGACAATGGGCATCCTTGTCTTGTTCCTGATTTTAGAGGGAAGGATTTCAGGACTTCGCCATTGTAAACAATGTTGGCTTTAGGTTTTTCATATATACTCTTTATCATGTTCAAAAAGTTTCCTTGTATTCCAATCTTTTGGAGTGTTTTTATCAGGAAGGGGTGCTGTATTTTGTCAAATGCCTTTTCTGCATCTATAGATATAATCATGTGGTTTTTTTCTCTCAATCTGTTTATATGGTGTATTACATTGATTGATTTTCTTATGTTGAACCATCCTTGCATACCTGGGATAAATTCCACTTGGTCATGGTGTATAATTCGTTTAATGTGTTGTTGAATACGATTAGCAAGTATTTTGTTGAGTATTTTTGCGTCTAGGTTCATTAGAGAAATTGGTCTGTAATTTTCCTTTCTTGTGGTGTCTTTGTTTGGCTTTGGTACTAGGGTAATGTTGGCATCATAGAAGGAATTAGGCAGTGTTCCTTCTGTTTTGATTTTTTGGAATAGTTTCAACAGGATTGGTGTTAGTTCTTTCCGGAATATTTTGTAGAATTCACCTGTGAAGCCGTCTGGCCCTGGGCTCTTCTTAGTTGGGAGATTTTTAATGACTGATTCTATCTCTTTGCTTGTGATTGGTTTGTTAAGATCATCAATTTCTTCTTTCGTCAGTATGGGCTGCTTATGTATTTCTAGGAATTTGTCCATTTCCTCTAAATTGTCATTTTTGTTGGAATATAGTTTTTCAAAGTATCCTCTTATGATAGTCTTTATTTCTGTGGGGTCAGTGGTGATATCACCTTTCTCATTTCTTATTTTCTGTATTTGCATCTTTTCTCTTTTTTTCTTTGTTAGTCTCGCTAAAGGTTTGTCAATTTTGTTGATCTTCTCAAAAAACCAGCTCTTGGTCTTCTTTATCTGTTCAAGTGCTTTCTTATTTTCTATTTCATTTAGTTCTGCTCCTATCTTTGTTATTTCCTTCCTTCTTCTTCCTGTTGGGTTACTTTGTTGTTGTTTTTCTAATTCCTTCAAATGTGCAGTTAATTCTTCAATTTCTGCTCTTTCTTCTTTTTTGATATATGAATTTATGGCTATAAATTTCCCTCTCAGTACCGCTTTTGCTGCATCCCATAAATTTTGGTATGTTGTGTTATCATTATCATTTGTTTCAAGGTAGTCATTGATTTCTTTTGAGATTTCCTCTTTGACCCACTGTTTTTCTAAGAGTGTGCTGTTTAATTTCCAAATTGTCGTGTGAAGTCTGGGTCTCTGTCCCTTGCAAATTTCCAGCTTGACTCCACTGTGGTCAGAGATATTGTTTTGTATGATTTCGATCTTTCTGAATTCATTAAGCCTTTCTTTGTGGCCTAGCATATGGTCAATCTTGGAGAATGTTCCATGTGCGCTTGAGAAAAATGTATATCCTGCTGTGTTTGGGTGTAATGATCTATATATGTCTATTAGATCCAGCTCTTCTAATATACTGTTCAAATGTTTTGTTTCTTTAGTGATTCTCTTTTGAGATGTTCTGTCCAGAGTTGATAGTGGTGTATTAAAATCCCCCACTATAATTGTAGATGCATCTATTCTTTCACTTAGTTTTTCCAGCGTTTGCCTCACATATTTAGAGGCGCCCTTGTTAGGAGCATAAATATTTATGATTGTTCGATCTTCTTGACAAATTGTCCCTTTCACTAAAATATAGTATCCTTCTTTGTCTCTCACAATTGTTTCGCATTTAAAGTCTATTTTGTCTGATATTAATATAGCTACTCCTGCCTTTTTTTGGTTGTTGTTTGCTTGTATGATTGTTTTCCAGCCATTCACTTTCAACCTCCATGAGTCTCTGGGTCTAAGATGTGTCTCTTGTAGGCAGCATATAGATGGGTCGTATTTCCTTATCCAGTGTCCCAGTCTGAATCTTTTGATAGGTGAGTTTAATCCGTTGACATTCAGTGTTATTACGTTTAGAGAGTTATTTATGGTAGCCATATTTTGGTTGGATTTGTGTTTGTTATATTTTGTATTATTTTATTTTCCCCTTCTATTTTTGTCTTTCTTGTTGCTTTTACACTCTCCTCCATCTCTGACTGTCCTGTTTTTTCCTTTCTTCCTGCAGAATTCCCTTAAGAATTTCTTGAAGGGGAGGTTTCTTGTTGATATACTCTTTCAGTTTCTGTTTATCTGTGAATATTTTGAACTCTCCATCCTTTTTGAATGCTAGTTTAGCTGGATAGAGTATTCTTGGTTTGAGATTTTTTTCCTTTAGTACCTTGACTATATCATACCACTGCCTTCTTGCCTCCATCGTTTCAGATGAGAAATCAGCACTTAATCTTATGGAGTTTCCCTTGTATGTGATGGTTTTCTTTTCTCTTGCTGCTTTTAGAATTTTTTCTTTGTCTTGAGCATTGGATAATTTGACAAGTATATGTCTTGGGGTGGGCCTGTTGGGGTTTATGGCCAGTGGAGTGCGCTGTGCTTCTTGGATATGTACATCTGTCTCTTTCAGTAGATTTGGGAAGTTTTCATTCATTATTTCCTGCAACACTCCTTCTGACCCCTTTCCCTTCTCTTCTCCTTCTGGAATGCCTATAATACGTATGTTTGAGCGTTTTGCGTTATCATTCAGGTCCCTAAGTCCTATCTGGATTTTTTCTACCTTTTTATTGACCACTTCTACTATCTGTTTGATTTCCAATGCACTGTCTTCCACATCACTAATTCTCTGCTCTGCCTCTTCTAGTCTGCTGATATTTGCTGCCAGTGTATTTTTTATTTCTTGAATTGTGGTGTTCATTTCCATCATATCTGTTATTTTTTTGCGCATGTCTGCAATTTCCCCTCCAAGTGTTGTCTTCACGCTGTTAACCTCTTTCATTACTTCATCAAATTTGTCGGTGATAAATGTTCTGAGATCTTTCATTGCTTGTGCGAAGTCCTGCCCCCCTTCCTGATTTTCAGTTTGTTGATTGGATTTAGCCATGTTTTCCTGATTACTGGTTTGGTTTGTAGATTTTTGTTGCTGTCTTGTCAACATTTTTTCTTGACGGGTTTAATCAGTTCCTTAGCTTCTTTGTCTAGTCTTGGAGATTAATTAGCTGTTGTTTTTGCGTAAGTGTTATATCTTCTCTTTGTCACTTTGTTCTTCTTATTCCAATTTCTTATTGCTAGTTAAGCTCACTTTAAAGGAAAGTATTAGTGCTGGGGAAAGTCAATTGTGTAAGGAAGGAAAAAGTGTGAAGTAGTATTGGTGATATATGTTTACAAAGCAACAATATGAGTTCTGGGAGGATGGAGGTTAGATCATGTAAATTGTGTAGAGTTATAGTAGTAGGAAAGTACCTATAATGAGGTAGACGACTGAATATGGGAGGAATGTGGTACGTACTAAGAGGCTAATGTTTTCGTGAGAGAGGGAAAGAGAAAAGAAAGGTAATAGTTTCAGGGACGAATACCAGATGGAAAACTAAACAAAGGTATTAGAAATTAAGAGTTAGACACTTTGTGGATCAAAGAAAGGGAGATGGAATATAGGAGAGATAGCAGATGGTGGAGGATATCAAGTTGTAGGGGAAAGGGGATAGTGTAGATAGGCTAAATCTATTCACAGAGAAATGAGGCAGTAGAGGGTGAGGAAACCCAGCAAATGTGAGGTATTTCCTGTAGGACCTATTGTATTGTTAAGGTAAAATAGTATAAGAAGAATATTGGGGACAAGAAAGAGAGGATTGAAAAAAAAAAAAAAAGAACAACAAGAACAACAACAACAAAAAATAAAAAATAAAAATAAAATAAAATAAAAAAAAAAACAAAGAACAGAAACCCCGCCGCCAGGCTCGGCTGGGCTCAGCTGGGCTCCGGTCCCCCGCCCGCCGCCCGCCGCGGCTCGGCTGGGCTCGGCTGAGCTGGGCTTTCCCGCCCGCCGCCCGGCGCGGTGTGGCTGGGCTCGGCCCCCCCGCTGTGGCTCAGCCGGTCTCGTCCGGACTCGGCTTCCCCGCCCACCGCCCACCGCCGCAGTGCAGCGCGGCTCGGCTCTCCCGCCCGCCGCCCGCCGCGGCACGGCTAGGCTCGGCTGGGCTTGTCTCCTTCGCCCGCCGCCCGCCGCGGCACAGCGCGGCTCGGCTCTCCCGCCCGCCACCCTTCGTGGTGCTAGCTGCCTTGGCTCCGCCTACCCAAGGAGGGAGTCCTCCACACGTAGCTGGGATCTCCGTGTATATTTCACAGATGGATCCTCTCTGTTACCTTCCCTCCAAATCGATGTCCAGACACCTCCGGACCAGGAAAAATC
Source organism: Dasypus novemcinctus (assembly GCF_030445035.2). Lineage (NCBI taxonomy): Eukaryota > Metazoa > Chordata > Mammalia > Cingulata > Dasypodidae > Dasypus > Dasypus novemcinctus. Next base: position 58,908,652 of record NC_080684.1, read on the forward strand.
CCGAAACAGCCGGTACCAAAGAGTCTCCGACGCCTCCCAGCCGATTCCCCCCAGGAGCTAGTAACCGGGAAGTTCACTCAGCCGCCATCTTGCCTCCCCCTCCTGAAAAGTCCCAAATTATATCTTATAGACCAGTCCTTTCTGTTACCTTCCCACCAAATCGATGTCCAGACACTTCCTGCCCTGAAAAAATCTTGAAAAAGCCTGGTCCCGGAGAACCTCCAGTGGTGCCCAGCTGCCTCTTCCCAGGAGAGACGGCAAGGCAAGCTCACTCAGCCACCATCTTGCCGGAAGTCCAAAGCATTTTTTAATGAACTAGAAAAACTATGAAATTTATTTGGAAAGGAAAGAGGCCCCAAATAGCCAAAGACATATTGAAAAAGAAAAATGAAATTGGGGGAATCACACTACCTGACTTCAAAACATATTACAAATCTACAGTAGTGAAAATGTCATGGTATTGGCACAAGAATAGACACACTGACCAATGGAACTGAATTGAGAGTTCTGATATAGATCCTCATATATACAGTCATCTGATATTTGACAAGGCCATCAAACCCACTCAACTTGGAAAGAATGGCCTCTGCGACAAATGGTGCCTAGAGAATTGGATATCCATATGCAAAAGAAGGAAAGAGGATTATCATCTCACACCTTATACAAAAATCAACTCAAAATGGCTGAAAGACCTAAATATAAGAACCAAGACCATAAAGACCTTAGAAAATAATGTAGGGAAGCATCTACAGGACTTTGTAATAGGAAAGGGCCTCATGAACTTCACACCCAAAGCACAAACAGCAAAAGAACAAATAGATAAATGGGATTTCCTAAAAATTAAAGCCTTATGCACCTCAAAGGAGTTTGTCAAGAAAGTGAAAAGAGAGCCTACACAATGGGAGAAAATATTTGGTAACTATATATCTGATAGGAGAGTTATATCCTGCATATATAAAGAATTCCTATATCTCAAAAATAAAAAGACAAACAACCCATTTAAAAAATGGTCAAAAGACCTGAACAGAAGCTTCTCCAAAGAAGAAATACAAATGGCTAAAAAGCACATGAAAAAATGCTCAAAATCACTAATTATTAGGGAAATGCAAACCAAAACTAAAATGAGATACCATCTTACTCCCATAAGACTGGCATCTATCAAACAAACAAACAAACAAACAAACAAACAAACAAACAAAAAACACAGAAGACTACAAGTGCTGGAGACAATGTGGAGGAAAGGGAATACTCCTCCACTGCTGATGGGAATGCAGAAGGATCCAGCCATTCTAGAGGACAGTTTGGCAGTTTCTCAAAAAATTAGCTATAGATTTGCCATATGACCCAGCAATTCCACTGCTGGGTATATGCCCAGAGGAACTAAAAATAAGGACACAAACTGATATATGCACACTGATGTTCATAGCAGCATTATTCACTATTGCCAAAAGTTGAAATCAACCCAAATGCCCATCAACAGATGAATGGATAAATAAAACATGATATATACATACAATGGAATACTACTCAGCTATAAGAAGGAATACAGTACAAACACATGTGATAACATGGATGAATCTTGAGGACCTTATGTTGACTGAAGCAACCCAGGCATTGAAGGACAAATACTACATGACCTCTCTGATTTGAAACAAGCAAACCAAGCTGTCTCAGAGAACTAGAGACTGGAAAATAGGCATAAAGGAATTGGGGGGGGGGAGGAGAAGTTTGTAAGCTGGCGCCTACATGGGTGAAGTCTATGATAAGCTGGAGGTAAGTATTTGTACAGGCATAGGGATACCATTTGGTGGAGCTTTGTGGGCTTGAGGGGGGCTAGGTTTGGGAGGATGGGTCAGATGACCCAAGGAATTAGGTGGATAACCTGGGGGAACAGTTGAATATGGGAGAATCTCAGGTATATGGTTGAAACTATAAGGTTGAGAAAACTCTTTAGAAAATATAATAAGGAAGGATTACGTGTTTAAGGTGCTTAAGGGGGGGCATCAGGCACAGGGGCAGGCTGCTAGAGAGTGTGTGAGTGCTCAGTTTGTCATAGTGTATTAAATCATTGGGTGGAGACCATACAATTAGTGCGAAGGTGTACCCACGTCCTGGGGAGAACTGATGTTCTCAAACAGAGAGAATTGTGTTCCTTGAGAGAATCAGTGGCTCCCAATGGATTAGGGCAGTCTAGTATATCAAGCCCTCAGCACTGTTGCAAGTATCTGTAAATTTGGTTTCTCAGGTAGTGAAGATTGATTATCACTGTGGGCCTTGAGGGGAAGAGGAGAGAGGTAAAGTATAGATGGAAGCAGAGTAACTAGGGTGCAATGGAAGTGCTCCACAAGATGAATGGATATAGGACATGTTAACGTACACCAAAAATGTATACAAGTCTAAAAGCTAAAATGTAAACCATAATATAAAACATAAGGAAACTAAAAATTTAGAAATTTGTACAGTCTAAAATATAAACCATAATGTAAACCAAAATGGAACCATGTTTGAAAGCTGTGTTTCAAAATCTATACATCAGTTGCAGCAAATGTAACATGAACATGTAAAAAGATCATTGTTGGGGAAGGGGAAAAGGGGTTGATAATGGATATGTGGGAGTCCCCTATATTGTATATGTGAATTACTGTGATCTAAACTTTTTTGAAGACAAAAATAAAAATTAGAAAAAAAATTTTAAAAAAAGAATGGATGTAGACACCGAGGAAGAAATGAAAGAAAGTGCCTTGCCACTGTACATACTGGGCAACACCTATTACAGTGATGAAAGGTAAAATGTTAAAAACAAACCTCTATAATATTGTTCATTTTTATTAATACACCAATTTATTTTTACTTAATCTTAGTACTTCTAAATTAGTATGTATACTTCTAATCTTTAAACCCATCATTATATTTCCTTTTCCTATTAATTGAATTTGGCAATGTATTAGGCTTCATTGCTGAAGAAATTTTGGACAACAGAGAGGTTCAACTATGGCAGGGGAGGAACACTGGTGTGGGGTGTTATTGATGGGGGACACATGGTTGGGAGGGAGTTCTCCACGGCATGTATATAGGGAACATAAAAATGTTTGGATATATGTTGGGTATTTTCAGAGTAGCTAGAGTTACAAACAACAACTGAGGGAGTGCTGAGTTCCTAGCTAGGGGAGCTCTATTACCTTCCCCAAATGAACAGCAACAATCCCCCAAATGCAACGGCAAAGACCAACAAAGAAGGATTTCCAACAATGAGCCCTTGATACTGATGACTATGTTTATGAGTCTATGTGCCTGAAATATGAACTAGGCCTAGAGCTGCAGGCTGCCTAAGAGTTACCTCCTGAGAGCCTCCATGTTGCTCAAAAGTGGCCATTCTCTAAGCCAAACTCAGCATGTATTAATAATATACCACATTAACAGAATGAAGGGGAAAAACACATGATCATCTCCAATGATTCATAAAAGACATTAGACAAAATCCAGAACTCCTTCTTGGAAAAAAAAACCAACATATTGAATACTAGGAGTATAAGGAAACTTCCTCAACATGACAAAGGGCCTATATGAGAAGCTCACAGCTAACAACCTACTTAATGGTGAAAGACTTGAAGCTTTATCTCTAAGATCAGGACAAGACAAGGATGCCCACCAATACCATTGTTATTCAACATTGTACTGGAAGTTCTTACCAGAGCAATTAGAAAAAAAAAGAAATAAAAGGCATCCAAGTTGGAAAGGAAGAAGTAAAACTTTCCCTATTTGCAGATGACATGCTTCTATATATATATAATCCTTTTTTAAAAAATCACAATAAAGCTACCTAATATAACTAATGAATTCAGAAAGGTAGCAGGGTAAAAGATCAATACCCAACAACAAGTAGCGTTTGTATACATCAGCAATGAACAATAGGAATATGAAATCAAGAAAAAAATCCCATTCACAATGGCAGTTAAAGGAAATATTTAACAAAGGATATAAAGAACTTGTACAGAGAAACCTTGAAAACATTGCTTAAAGAAATTTAAAAGTCCTAAATTAATGAAAGGATATTCCCTGTTCATGGATTGGAAGACTAAATATTGTTAAGATGTCAACCTTACCCAAAGCAATTCTTTTTTTTTTTTTTCAAGGTTTTTAAAAATTTATTTCTCCCCCCTCCCTCCATTGTCTGCTATCTGTGTTGATTCACTGTGTGTTCCTGTGTCTGTTTGGATTCTCATTAGCTGGCTCTGAGAACTGATCCTGGGACCTTCAGGAGTGGGACAGAGGTGATCATTCTCTTGTACCACCTCATCTCCCTGATCTGCTGTGTCTCTTATTATCTTTCCTCTGTGTCTCTTTTTGTTGCATCATCTTGCTGTGTATGCCAGCTCTCTGCATGGGCCACAGCACTCCTGTGTGGGGCAGCACTCCTGTGTGGGACAGTACTCCTTGCAGACCAGCACTCTGTGTGAGCCAGCTCACCACAAGGGCCAGCTTGCCTTCACCAGGAGGCTCTGGGCATCAAACCCTGGACATCCTACATGGTAGACAGGAGCCCATTTGCTGGAGCCACATCCACTTCCCCGAAGCAATTCTTGAATTCAATGCAATCCCAATCAAAATTCCAACAACCTTATTTGTAGAAATGGAAAAAGCAATTATCAAATTTATGTGGAAAGGTAAGGGGCCTCAAATATCTGAAGTGATCTTGAAAAAGTAGAGTGAATTTGGAGGACTCATACTACCTGAACTCAAAACAGCATGGAACTGGCACAAAGAGAGACATATAGACCAATGGAAAAAAATTGAGAGCTCAAAATTAACCTTCATATTTATGGCCAACTGATTTTTGACAAGGTGGCAAAGACTATTCAATTGGGAGAGGAAGAGGAGGACCCCTACCCCACACCATATACAAAAACCAACTCAAAGGGGATCGAAGACCTAAATATAAGAGTTAGAACGATCAAACTCTTAGAAGAAAACATAGGGTAACACCTTCAAGACCTTCTGAAGGGCAACGATTTCTAAGATTTTATACCCAAGGCACAAGCATCACAAGAAAAAAAAAAAAGATAAATGGGACCTCATCAAAATAAATTTTAAAAACTTTTGTTCCTTAAAAGACTTTCTCATGAAAGTAAAATAATAAGCTACACAATGGGCAAATATATTTGCAATCCACATGGCCTATGAAGGTTTACAATCCAGAATGTATAAAGAAACCCTTCAACTAAACAACAGAAAGACAAACAACCTAATTAAAATAGGAGCAAAAGTCTTGAATGGATAACTCTCCGAAGAAGATATACAAATGCCCAGAAAGTACATGATAGGATATTCAACATCATTAGCCATCACAGGAAATGCAAATCAAAACCACAATTAGATACTATTTAACACCCATAAGAATTACTGCTATATAAAAAGACAAGTGTTAAAGATGTGGAGAAATTGTTGTGGCAGTTTGATATTATTTATGAATTCCAAAAAAAGATATTGATTGTGTTTGTAAACTGGTCTTCCTCTGGGCTTGATACCCCATGATTGTATTAGGGTGACTCAGGGTTGAGTCTCTGCCCCCTTGGTGGGTTGTATAAGTGGACTCTCATACACAGGTATATACAGAGAAGATACACAGAGGAGAGATCGCTCCATAGACACAGCAGAGGAGGGAACTTGATCCTGGTGCCCAGAGAGAGATAAGCCATTCTCCTGATAGTTTACAGCTGACCTTGTGAAGAGAACGGAGCACTGGGCTCAGAAGGAAATGAGCCCTGGGAAGAGAGACGAGCCCTATGCCATCCTACAGCTAAGAACCACAGAGCCTTAAGACAGAAGAAGGCTGAACCCTCACAGACATCACCTGCCATCTTGCTTCAATATGTGACAACTAACTTTGGGTGAGAAATCAACCTTGAACTGGACTCATTAGGGCCTTGTTACTGTAAACTTCTACCGCAAATAAATACCATTTATAAAAGCCAACAGATTTCTGGTACTTTGCATCAGCACTCCTTTGGCTGACTAATACAATCGGAGCACTCATTCATTTCTGGTGGTGATATAAAATGATGGAGTCATTGTGGAAAATAGTTTGGCAGTTCCTCAGAAAGCTAAGTATTGAAGTACAATATGACCTGGCAGTCCCACTGATAGGTTTATATCCAAAAATATTGAAAGCAGGGACTTGAACAGTTATTTGCACACCAATGTTCATAGTGGCATTATTCACAATTGCCAAAAGATGGAAGCAACCTTAGTGTCCATCAACCAATGAATGAATGAAAGCTCATTTTAAAAATACCCTTTCCCATACCTACCAAAAGGAACTGAAAGAAACTAATTAGGGAAGGAAACTGCCTACACTGAAACTAAGAGAGGACCTAACCTCACACTACAAACTCTGAAGAGCACCATCCACCAAGAACATTACTTGAAGTAAGCTAGAAGGGGAGCTGGTCTGAATTGTTTCTCTTACTCGTAGGCGTGATGAGACTATGGAAAAGAGACTTTTCTAATTCTATCCAGTTTAGAGGGATTGGGCTTAAAAGACTGTGCACGTTTTGGGAAAGGCAGCAAACTTCCTACTTTAAGTTCTTTCCCTACTGAAGTTCTCCAGGAAGCATTGGCATGTCCAGAAGTTCTAGATAGTAAGGATCGGTATGTAGTAGGTTGGTGCAAAAGGAATTGCAATTTTGGACCATGAATTTTATATCATTATAACTAGGCTTAAACACATATTTATTAATCAAAATAGGAACCATTACAGCCAACACATTGTTGCCAGTGAAAAATAAGTTTGCTATTCCTGTAGCATAAAAATCCATGCTTTGGGATTTGACAAACTCTTGGAAAGCATTTTCTGCATCCTGCTGAATGTGGAAATGTTTTCCCTGCAAAAAGTTGTCAAGATGCTTGAGGAAGTGGTAGTTGGTTGGCAAGAGGTCAGGTGGCTATGGCAGATGAGGCAAAACTTCATAGCCCAATTCGTTCAACTTTTAAAGTGTTGGTTGTACAATGTGCAGTTGGGCATTGTCACAAAGAATTGGGCCCTTTCTGTTGAACAACGCCAGATGCAAGCATTGCAATTTTTGGTGTATCTCGTAGATTTGCTGAGCATACTTCTCAGATGTAATGGTTTTGCCGGGATTCAGAAAGCTGTAGTGGATCAGACCAGCAGCAGACCCCCAAACAGTGATCATGACCTTTTTATGATGCAAGTTTGGCTTTGTGAAGTGCTTTGGAGCTTCTTCTCAGTTCAATCACTGATCTGGTTGTCACCAGTTGTCCTATAAAATCCCTTTTCATCGCGTGTCACAATCCGATCAAGAAATGGTTTGTTGTTGCATAGAATAAGAGAAGACAACACTTCAAAATGACAATTTTTTAAAAAATGCACATTAAAATGATGTATAACATAACCACATTTATTTTAGAATGTATGCCAATATCAAATGGAAAATTTCAACAATGGAAAACCGCAATTACTTTTGCACCAAACTAATAGATGGTATTAGAGGTTGCAGTGGTTGGAAGAGGGGCTTTAAAGCTTTGATTTTGCAAAGAGATGTCAAAGGTCAATATCAAAGAATTGGGGTGGGAGCACCGGTGAAAATATGGGGGCCCAAAAGCAATAGGTCCCCAGTTACCCCTTGGCTCTTCCATTGCCAGAAATTGTGAGGTAGGAGAAAGAAGGCCTCAACAAAGGAGAAACCTTTTATTTTCTTAGAAACTGGTTGGAGAGCCATTGGTAGGAAAACACTGAATGAAACACTTGGGGAATGCCACTGAAGTCCCAAGCTTCCCAAGAAGGGAATTGCTGTTCATGGTGAGGTGCAGTGAGATCCATCAAAGGGATTGAAAACGTGGCATGCCCAATTGTCGAGGGAGTTTACTCCAGCTGTCACGTAGGCCTTTATGAATAACAGCAGGACAAATCCCAAGACTTTGGAGAAAAATGAAGAATCATGAAGAGGGTCTACCCAGGCAATCAGCAATAAATTCCTGTGAAAAAATTTAAGTGGCAAATAGGGGATAACTTTAAACACAAGGATTAAACTAAGTGTTTTCCAATGTTCCTTCCAATTCTAATATCATAGTAGTTGATGGATAAAAAAATCTTCATCTTGAATTCTAATACTTACAGACATACAGAATTAAGTGGAAAAGAATGAAGTGATTACCTCTGCAGCAGTTTAATACTATTGATAAATTCCAAAAAGAAATTTTGGATTATGCTTGTTATTTGATCTGTACCTGGGCATGACTGAGTTATGATTAGTCCCCACCGAGGGGTGGGGACTCACAGCTAAAAGGCATGGCAAAGAACAGAGTTGAGGGCTTTTAATTTTGGAGTTTCGATTTTGAAGTTTGATGCTAAAGCCTTAAACTGTAGCCAAGGGAAGTCAGCACACAGATGAAAGAGAAACCAGCCCCAGGAAGGAAGGCACATTGAACCTAGAGAAAAGCAAGCCCAGGAATGTAGGAACCCAGGAAGCCTGAACCCTCACAGATGTCGGCAGCCATCTTGCTCCAAATAGACTTTGTTGAAGGATGTAACTTATGCTTTATGGTCTGGCATCTGTAGGCTCCTACCCCAAACAAATACCCTTTTTAAAACCAACCAATTTCTGGTATTTTGCATCGGCACCCCTTTGGCTGACTGATACAACCTCCCTGTAAAATGGATAAAGTAATATTTCCATCTCATTGGGTTAATGTTACCAATGAGTTCATGCATGTGAATTCAACAGTAAAGAGTACAGAGTAAGTGCTCAATAAATGTCAGCCATTAGGACCCTGCCCAATGACCATGAGGCACCTGTAGTAGTAATTAAACAGACACTGGTAAATGCATAATTGGATGACAGTGTCACAAGACTGATGTTTATAACTCAAATACTACCTAGCATTAAAATACCTCTAAAATATTTAAACTGCTAATGTGACTCTTTACTTTAACAAAGTATATAACCTCAAGAGTTCATTGAATTGATACTTCTCCAAGTATCATTTAGGATTTATGTGTACTTCATTGAGCCTTGGCAGGGAGCTAAACTAAAAGAGTAATAAATATTGCAAAACTAGGCAAACCTGTTTAGGTTCGTTCCATAGGTAAGAATTCCCATCATGTTCAGTTCTACCCAGACACAAATAATAAAGAGAGACCTTCAGCTTTATAGGTTCAGTTCCATCATTACCTAGAAGGCCACTTAAGGTAGGCAAATGTTAGCATGAAGAGGCTGGAATGAGTCTTGCTGTTATAATCTTGATAGTCAGTGTACCAGGACCATTGAGCTGCATTTTTCCTTCTTAACTTTTACTCGGTAAATCCAGGTCTTAGAGTGAAGCTTCTACTCAGCTTCCTGGTTTTCATATCAACTTTTTCCTGAGAATGTAGCTCTGCCATGGGCTGCAGCTAGGACTATGATAACATACCTGTCCATTTTTTATCCTTTTATCCAATTGTCTGAATTTTGTCACTGTCCCCCAGACACTGGATTAAATCCTGCTTCAAACTCCATGGATCCCTCTGGAACAATGATCACCATGCCTCTGACTATGAGTAATATATAATCAAAGGGGTGAAAATAATCATCACATCACCTATTGGATGTAGAGAGATTGGATGTAGCCCAGATTGATCCTTCAGAGGGACTACTGAGCATCCCAGCAGAGGCTGACACAAATGCATATTTATCCTTTCCTTCTCTTGCCCATGCCCATTTTCACCTCCCTTTCGTTTTTTTCCTTACTGGCTCAGAAAGCCTCATTCATGGCTGACAGGAAGGTAAGATTGGAGTGCCATTAGAGGAAAACATATTACAAGGAGGAGAAGTAACATGAATACCTTTAACTCCAGAGATACAAATGCTATGCATAAGAAATGGGAGAGAAACAAAGTGATTCTGAAATTTTAACATGAAGGAAAACGTATAATCTCATAGAAGCAATATGGAAATAAAATGGGATTTAGGTCTGTTTGAGTACTGCCTATACTAATTATAGGTTGTGTGACTTATGAAAGCTTAAGCTCTCTGAACCTCAGTTTCCTTATCTATAAAATGAAAATGAAAAGATTTCTTTTGCAGGGTTGTTGTGAGAATTAAGTTAGAGGCTGGAATCTTTACAGCTCATGACCAGTTATTAGATTGGAGGTTGAAAAATAATACCCTCTAAGCTAGATTCACAGATATGTTTTACTTGACTTTGTGTGGAGATTCCCAAGACCACCCCCAAGGTTTGATGATTCACTAGGAAGACTTACAGGACTCAGCAAACAGTTTTACTCATGGCTATGGTTTACTGTGGTAAAAGAGTACAAAGCAAAATCAGCAAAGAGAAAAGGCACATGGGGTGAATTCCAGGAGAAAACAGGCACAAGTTTCCAAGGGTCCTCCCAATGAAATCACACAGACTGTTCTTAATTCTCCTAGCAAGTAGCTATAGGAATACATGTGAAATATTGCCAATTGGGTAAGCTCATTAGAGACTCAGCCCTCGGGGTTTTTGTTGTGGGATGGCCACACAGTCACCCTCTGCCTAGCATGTACTAAAATTTCAGACTCACAAAGGAAAAGCAGGTGTTCATCACAAACCACATTGTTTGTATAAACAGTTTAGGTACAGGGAGCCACTCATAGTTCTGGAAAGGCAGGAACCTTCCTAAAGTCCAAGTCCTTAGATGTCAGCTAAGGGCCAAACTTGTAAGCAAGCCTTTGTAAGGATAAGGAGTTAGGCCTGTAATATTAACTTTCTTCTGCACAGGCTTTGCCTGTGCAGATTTTTATTTTTAAAATTAGCTGCCATCCTTTAAAAGATAAGTAGTTTCACTCAGGATTTTCAGGTCCTTGTGAATAATCAGAAATTGTGATAACAACAGATCCACACTCCCACATGGCAACAAGTAATAGTTCCCTTTATTCATCCTAGTTCCCATGACTCCCAATAGTCTCTTCCATACTAAATACCAAGTGTCATTGAACATCATGCTTTTGTGACTCTGACATGGGCTGATTGAACTAGAGTGGCCAAATGATCTGAGGACAAGAAAAGAAGCAGGCATGTGGAATAGTCTGAGTCATGATAATTGATGATAATGTACAAGGGTCAAGGCTCAGAAATTTCTGTTGTTGAGGTCCCAGAAATACCTTGAATTCAGAACTCTTCTCTGGTACTCCCTACTCCAGCAATTACTTGTGGGCATTTGGATTTATATGGCAGTGATTTTATTGCTGTGTACAATATGTCCTCTTTATCTAAGTCAACTTAAGTCAGTCTTTTTCTGATCAACATAAAGAGCACTGACTAGAATAGTGTTATATAAAGAAAGCATTGCATATATTGCCAGTTGGTATTCTGTAAACTGAAGTCATTATTATCATCACTACCAAGACTTGTTAGGGTGGAACTCATGACTAAAATATGTCAACAGAAAGGTAAATGTTTTTCAAAGGAATGGTTCCAAAGGACAATCAAGTAGTTCAATATATCAGTGTATTTACATATTTATTAACTCAACAAATGTTTACTGAGCACCTATTTAAATGACAAGTTAATGCCAGGCAACAAAGTAAAAGTTCATCTTTATATGACTAGCATCTAGAAAACTATAAGTTATGGAGTTTGGCTCCAAAATTATTTGCTGACTTCATAAATAAAGTTCACTTATGAGATCTAGAAAATAGATAATAGACATAATAAAAATCAATTTGTTCAGGATAGAGAAAAATGAAAATATTATTGTGGGAGTTTACTATGCTATACTAATCAGACAGGTGCCATAGAATCTGTTTTTTCTAATTCCAATCACAAAACTGGTCCAGAGGTAAATTATAGAAGAGTACCTGCAATTAGTCCAACATCTATTTAAAGTTTCCTTCTACTAAAAGCAAAGGATTTGATTGATAAATTCTCTGCTTGTCTCCCTGATAATTTCATTACCCAGAAGACAAAATAATTAAGGTAAATCTACTGTAGACTTGCTTTTTACAAACAAGAAAAAATGGTTAGGAAGTGTACAGAAGCTATAAGTACATCATAAAAAGAGGTAATGTCATCGTAGAATCAGATACTGCAAGTTAGACACTGAATTTGTTAGGATTCTTTTAGTTGCAAGTGACAAATTCAAACTGATTCAAGAACAACTTGTCAAATGAAATCATTAGCAATCAATATTCCTCTATGCCTTAGTTCTGTTTACTTTCCAATGTGCTGGTTTCATTCTTAAACAGGGTGAATTATCAGTGGCAAGATGACCTCCAGTAGCTTTGAGCTTATATCCTACAAGGCTAGCTACTCCCGTTAGAAAGAGAGCATTACTTTTACAATAATTTCAGCAAGAGTCTGAGACTTGAGAGTCATTGGACAGGTTTATGTTATGAACCAATCCCTAAACCAATTACATGACCTGGGGGTAGGTGGGGGTAGATATATACTAGAAATGTACTAAGTCTGAAGCTGAGGAGGAAAAGTCACTTCTAATCAACCACATGCACTAAAAATGATGAAGTCATTCCACAAAGGAAAATTAAGGTGCTATCACAAAAATTAGAGATGCTAGGGATTCATTCAATCATTCATTCACAAATATGTATTGAGTGCTTACTGTGCATAGGCAGGTTTTAGATGCCAGGTGTATAATAATGAATAATATGAACAAAAATCTTTGCTCTATTAGATCTTACATCTAGTTGTGGGGAGAGAGACAATTAACAGCTACATTAATAAAATATATAATATTTCAGATGGTGGTACATGCTGTGAAAGGAAATGGAAAAGAAAAAAGGAATTACATGGTGCAGGTGTGTGGAGAGTGGCATGCTGTAATTTTGTATGTTCAGAGAGATAAAGCATGAAGAAAAAAACTAAAGGATATCAGGAAAATGATAAATAGCAATATAAGAATCTCAATAAAGAGGTAGAAAATTTTAAAGGAAGCAAACAGAAATACAGGTAATAAAGACTACTGAAATGAAAAATTCTCTAGAGCAGGTGTTCTTAACCAGGGGGTCTATGAACTTGAATGGAAAAAAAATCAAATTATTATCGTTGGTGTCTCTGACATCTAACTGAAATCTAACATTTCCTTCTCTTATGAATGCATGCAATAAGTTACAGTAGTATTTATTTCGTATCACATTACAGTTATGGCATATCTCAAAAAATCATGTACACCCATCCATACTTCAAAATTACAGTATTTGTTAGACCTGTATTTGTTAAGTGTCATAAAACTATCTGCCACTGCATTCTGAGAAGGGGTCTGTGGTTTTCACCTGATTGGCAAAGGGTTCCATGGAACAAAAAAGATTAAGAATCCCTGTTCCAGAGGGAATCAATAGCAGATTAGAGATGATAGAGAAAGAATCAGTGAACTCAAAGACAAGACAACTGAAATGATTTCGGGCTAAGAAGCAGGAAAAAAAGTGAATAAAAAAATGAACAGAGGACTTCTGGGAAGATGGTGCCAGAGTAGGCAGGCAGGGATCAACTCTTCCACAGAAATAACAGAGAAAGGGTAAAAAGCTGCCCAAGGGACCTGCTTTGGGGGTCAGCAGACCAGGACAGTGCTGAGAAACTCTGAGGAGGGCAAAGGACAGAGAGACAAAGACCCTGAAACAACAACTATGAGCTCCTAAACCACCACAGCAGCTGGGAAGAGCATCCATCCCCCACCCTAAAGGCACACAGCTGGAATAAAACTCATGGCTCACTGCAGCTGACTAAAAAGAACAGATGACTTCCTCCCTGGAAGAGGGAAGGTGCAGAAGGGAGCAGAGAATGGTTTCTCTTCTGTGAATTTGGCTAGAAGAGCCTGCTTTGAATCTTGGCTCTGGCCAGATCAAAACAACAAGCAAGTGGAGGTTGAAATATACACCTCTGTGGAAAGGTTCACCAATGAGTGCCATCTGCTCCCTGGCTGGAAACTGCAAGGAGAAAATTGCTTTTAGGTCTCTCTTAGGTGGACTCCTGGGAAAAAATCTGTGCCTCATTAGTGAGTCCCTGACCCAATTTTGATAACTGAAGCTGGGAAATTTTTAAAACACAGAAGATGAACCAAAAATCAAAATGAGCCTGGGAAAAAAGCACTAGGCAAGAAGGAGATATTGACTGTCAGTGTAAATTCACAAACATATTCAAATGCCTAGAAATCAGCAAAAAATTACAAGCCATGCTATGAAATAGGAAGAGATGGCCCAGACAAAGGAACAAACCAAATATCCTAATTAGATACAGAAATTAAGAGAATTAATCAATGATAATCACACAAATCTTCTAAATCAGTTCAAAGAGTTGAAGGAAAATATGACTAAAGAGATAAAGGATATTAAGAAGACACTGGATGAGGTTAAAGAACAATTTGAAATCCTGCAAAGAAAAAGTAATAGAGCTTTTGGGAATGAAAGACACAATGAATGAGTTTAAAAATATATTAGAGGTCCCATAACAGCAGGTTTGAAGTGACTGAAGACAGAATTAGTGATAGTGAGGACAGAGCATCTAAACTTAAAAAGACAGGTGAATAGAAAGAAAAAAGAATGGAAAAAATGGAAAACAGGGTCTCAGAGAATTGAATGACAAGGTAAAATGCACAAATATAGGCATTACTGGTGTCCCAAAGGAGAAGTGAATGGAAAAGGGGCAGGAAGAATATTTGAGGAAATAATGACCAAAAAGTTCCCAGCCCTTATGAAAAATATAAATATCAACATCCAAGAAGGAAAACACACCCCAAATAGAATAAAAACAAAGAGACCTACTCCAAGACACCTACTCTTTAGGATGATAAATATCACAGATAAAGGATTCTGAAAGCAGCAAGAGAAAAGCAAAGCATCACATCCAAGGCAACCTCAATAAGATTATATGGCAACCTTTCATCAGAAACCATGGAGGCAAGAAGACAGTGGTATGATGTATTCAAGGTACTAAAAGAGAAAAAGTGCCAACCAAGAATTGTATATCTGGCAAAACTGGCCTTCAAAAATGAGGGCAAGTTAATGGAGGTGGATGAGGACTATGATTAATAATTCAAATACAAGAATGTACCTCTATTAACTAGAACAAATGCATATCACTATTACAAGATGTTAGGAATATAGTGATGCATGGGGAAAATATAACTAATGTAATTTATGGACTAGAGTTAGCACCATTGTAATATTTTTGCATCACTGTCAAAGAAGGTACTATATCAATGTTAAGAGTAAATAATGGGGGAGAATGGGATTTTTTTTCTTTTGGACTAAGGAAAACATTCAGAGGTGTGCTGGGGCTATGACTGCATAACTCTGTGAAGAAAGTGAGAGCCACTGAGTATATACTTGGGATAGAATGTACAAAGCATGAACTGTATAATACAGTAAACCATATGGTGAAAGGTGGACTGTGGGTAACAGTACAAATACGAGAACGTTCTCTCACGAACCCTAACAAATGTACAATACACAAAGTGTTAATAGTAAGGGTGTATGGAACTAAGTGTACACTATGGGCCATAGTTAGTCATACTAATCTAATCATTATGCATGATTGTTTTGTAAGCTCACAACTTTGCTAATAAAATAAATACATAAATAAAAATGAGGGCGGGTTTAAAGTCTTCACACAAAAAGAAAAACTGAGAGAATATGTTACCAAAAGACCAGAATTACAAGAGATACTAAAGGGAGTGCTGCAACCTAAAAGGAAAAAACAAAGGTAAGAGACTTGCAGAAAAGTGCAAGATTATTAGGAAGGGTAAATTAAAGGATAAAAAGACAAACAATAGTAAGACATGACAATGGAAAGCCAGAGGATAAAAGGGACAAAGTAAGTAATGCCTTTACAGTAAATAACATT
The DNA here is from genome assembly GCF_030445035.2 of Dasypus novemcinctus. Taxonomy (NCBI): domain Eukaryota; kingdom Metazoa; phylum Chordata; class Mammalia; order Cingulata; family Dasypodidae; genus Dasypus; species Dasypus novemcinctus. The sequence continues at coordinate 58,924,483 of NC_080684.1, forward strand.
GAATGCTAATAGCTTGAAACCACCATCAAAAGTCATAGACTAATAGGATGTATACAAATGTATGAGCCATCTGTATGCTGTCTACAAGAGACTCACCTCAGATGTAGGGACAAAACCAGGTGGAAAGTGTAAGGTTGAAAAAAGATATTCCATGCAAAGATTAACAAAAAAAAAAATCTGTAGTGGCAATACTAATATTAGACAATATAGATTTTAAGTGCAAAACTGTTATAACGGATGAAGAAGGCATTATATATTAATAAAAGGGGCAATTCACTAGGAAGAAATAACTATAATAAATATTTATGCACCTAACCTGGGTGCCCCAAGATACATGCAGCACACACTGGCAAAACTGAAGGGAGAAATAGATGTCTCTACAATAATTGCTGGAGACTTCAATACACCACTCCCTGCATTGGATAAAACATCTGGACAGAGGATTAAGAAAGCAAGAGAGAGCTTGAATAATATGATAAATGAACTAGACCTATCAGACATTTCTAGAGCATTCCACCCCAAAACAGCAGGATAAACATTCTTTACAAGTGCTCATGGATGTTTTTCCAGGATGTATGTTGGGTCACAAGAAAAGACTCAATAAATTGGAAAAATTTGAAATTATACAACACGATTTCTCTGATCATAGCAGAATGTATCTGAAAATCAATAATGGATAATCAGCCAATGGGGTGCTGATGCAAAATATCAGAAATTGGTTGGTTTTATAAAGGGTAGTTATTTGGGGTAGAAGTTTACAGTCACAAGGCCATAAAAAGTAAATTACTTCCCTCACCAAAGTCTGTTGCCATGTTTTGGAGCAAGATGGCTGCTGGTCTCTGCAAGGGTTCAGCCTTCCTCTTCAGGTTCTGTGGTCCCAGCTTCTTCCGGTCTCAGTACTAGGCTGGTATAAGGCTTGTCTCTTTACCTGGGGCTCATTTCTTCCCTGCTCTGTTCTCTCCACAAGGTCAGCTGTAGACTCTCAGGCTCTCTCTCTTCCTGGGGCCTCTGCCATGTCTATAGAAACATCTCTATTCCTCTGTGTTCTTCTCCTGTGTATTTACTTCCTGGGGCCCCAGCATCAAAATGAAAAATCTCTCCTCTGCTGTGTGGTTTTCTCTGAGTCTCCACTGTCTTGGTGACATGGCTGAATTAAAGCGTTGATCATAATTTGATCAAGTAAAAGTGAAACCTGAAGCCAAAAGCACATTAAAAGAATCATATACCATGATCCAGTGGATTTTAATTAGTGTAATAAAACACATTAATCAAATGAAGAATAAAAATCACATGATCCCCTCCATTGATGCAGAAAAGGCATTTGACAAAATACAGCATCCTTTCTTAATAAAAACACTTCAAAAGTAGGAATAGAAGGACACTTTCCTAACATGGTAAAATGAATAGATGAAAAATAACAGCTAGCATTTTATTCAATGGTCAAAAACTGAAAGCTTTCCTGCTGAGGTCAGGAACAAACAAGGATGCCCACTGTCACCAGTTGTTCAATATTGTGCTAGAAATTCTAGCTAGAGCAATTGGGCTAGACAAAGAAATAAAAGGCACCCAAATAGAAAAGGAAGAAGTAAAACTGTCACTATTCGCTGATAATATATATCTAGAAAAATCTAGAAGATGTTCAACTAAGCTACTAGAACTGATAGACAAGCAGCAAAGTAGTGGGATACACAATTATTATGCAAAAATCAGTAGTGTTTCTATACAGTACTAATAAGCATTCTGAGGAGGAAATCAGAAAAGAAATTTCATTTATAATAGTGACTAAAAGAATCAAATATTTAGGGATAAACTTAACCAAGGACATGAAGGAACAGTATTCAGAAAACATTGCTAAAAGAAACAGAAGATTAAATAAATGGACGGACATTCTGTGAGCATAGAAAAGAAGAGTAAACATCATTAAGATACCAATTCTACCCAAACTGATTTACAGATAAACACAATACCAATAAAAATTCCAACAGCCTTTTTTTTTCAGAAATGGAAAAGCTAATCAACAAATTTATTTGGAATGGTAAAAGACCCTGCATAACCAAAAATATCCTTTAAAAAATATTGAAGTTGGAGGACTCTCACTTCCTGACTTTAAAGCATATTCCTGCCCTTGCTTTGTACGGGTCAGGAAGAGAGCTTAGAGACTGTGCTTGCAGCAAGGCCACCAGCACCCCTGTGCCTTAGTGCTCCTGGGCAAGAAGAGCCAAGCCCAGACTGGGGGTGTCGGGAGTCTGCGGGTCCTGGTCACTGTGGACAGCTTTTTCTTCTGCTGTGAACTCTTTGGCCGCCCCGATCCTTCACCTTCACGGTAGAGGAAGATGCAGAGCACATGCTGGCATTGATCATGCTCTGCCTCACTGAGGGAGCCAAGGATGAGTGTAATGTGGTGAAATCATGGCTTGGAACAATGACCATCAGGAGATTGCTGTCCCTGTGGCCAACCTCAAGTGGTCCTGTCAATCCACACTCAGCCCAATCACTTTCAGCTTCAACCACTGATAACCTTCCGCTTGAAGTCAGACTCTGGTCCTGTGCGTATCACTGGGCGACACCGGATTGTTACCATAAGCAATGACATTTCTTCAGAGGAGGAGGAGGAGACTGAGTTGTACCCCATCCTGACTGCCAAGAGGCAGGGGGGCAGACCCTACCCTTCTTCGGTCAGCTACCTGCCACGTGCACCATGCACGATGTTCCTAGAGTAGTCTTAAAATTTTTAAATGTTTCCTCTCCATTGAAGAGGAGGTTTTGAGGCACGTGGGTGGGAGGAAACTTAGGCTGGTGCTAGGAGAAAAAGGGCCTATTCTCCCTAGTCCTATTTTATAGGACTTAACTCTAGGGATGGGAGGAACTCGGAACTTCTATCCTGATCCTCTCTCTGCCTATTCCCAGGAGGATTAGAGCTCAGTAGCTGAAACTAGGGACTTCACAATTTTAACAATTTTTTCATTTTTGGATAAAGGTTGAAATAAAGTGCTGTAGAACTTTTTGCAAAAAGAAAAAGTAAAATAAAATAAAGCATATTACTTAGGGCAGAAGTGGCTCAAGCAATTGGGCTCCCATCTACCATATGGGAGGTCCAGGGTATATTTCCCGGGGCCTCCCAGTACAGGCAAGCTGACCACGTGGTGAGCTGGCCTGAGTAGAAGATTGGCCAATGTGGAGTGCTGGCCCGGTGGCAAACTGGCCTGCACAGCAAGCTGGCCCAAGCAGAGAGCTAGCCCAGCAAGATGACGCAACAAAAAGAGACAGAGAGGAGAGACAATAAGAGAAGCAGCAGACCAGGGAGCTGAGGCAGTGCAAGAGATTGAGTGCCTCTCTCCCACTCCAGAAGGTCCCAGGATCAGTTCCCAGTGCTGCCAAAAGAGAAGAAAATCAGACATAGAAGAACTCACACACAGCAAATGGACACAGAGAGCAGATAACGAGGGTAAAGGGGAGAAATAAATAAATAAATACGTCTTTTTAAAAAAATAAAGCATATTACTTAGCTACAGTGGTAAAAACAGCATGAGACTGGTATAAAGATAGACAGATTGACCAGTGGAACCAAATTGAGAACTCAGAAATAGACCCTCATATCTATGGTCAAGTCATGTTTGACAAGGCTGTCAAGCCCTCCCAGCTGGGCTAGAAGTCTCTTCAACAAATGGTACTGGGAGACCTGGATATTCATATCCAAAAGAAAGAAAGAGGAGCCCTATCTCACACCTTATACAAAAATTGACTCAAAACAGATCAAGGGCCTAAATATAAAAGTGACAACCAGAAAACTCCTAGAAGAAAACATAGAAAAACATTTTCAAGATCTTGTGGTATGTGGTGGTTTCTTAAACCTTACACCCAAAGCACAAGCAACAAACGAAATAATAGACAAATGGAGCCTCCTAAAATCAACCACTTTTTTTCTCACAATGACTTTGTCAAAAGGGTGAAAAGGCAGCCAACTCAATGGGAGATAATATTTGGAAACCACATATCTGAAAAGGGTTTGATATCCATACTCTATAAAGAGATCATACAACCAAATTTAAAATGGCAAGACTTGAATAGACATTTCTCCAAGAAGAGATACAAATGGCTAAAAAACACCTGAAAAAAATGCTCAACATTACTAGCTATTTTGAAATGCAGATCAAAACTACAATGAGATACCATTTCACACCTTATAGAATGACCATTGTTTAAAAAACAGGAAACTACAAGTGCTGGAGAGGAAGTGGAGAAATAAGAACACTTATATACAATGTAGAATGGTGCAGCCTCTAAAGCTGAATAGAGAAATACTATGATCCAGCAATCCCATTATTAGCAATATATTCAGAAGAACTGAAAGCAAAGACACAAACTGACATTTGCACACTGAGGTTCATAGCAGCATTCTTCACAATCAGTGAAATATGGAACCAGCCCAAGGGTCCATCAAACAAAATATGATATTTATACACACAATGGAGTACTATTCGGCCGTAAGAAGAAATGAGAGCTGCCCAGTGCAAAAAAAAAGTGCAGCCTGCCCAGGAATGGCACTGCACACATGGGGAGCAGATGCAGCAAGATGACACAACAAAAAGAGACAGATTCCCGGTGCTGCTGACAAGAACAAGCAGACACAGAAGAACACACAACAAATGGACACAGAGAGCATACAACTAGTGGGGTGGGGAAGGGGAGAGAAATAAATAAAAAATAAAACAAAACAAAACAAAACAAAAAAACCCACTATACTTTAAAAAAAAATGAAATTAGGATACATGACAACATGGATGAACCTAAAGGATATTATGTTGAGTGAAGTAAGCCAGACACAAAAGAACAAATGTTGAATGGTCTCACACATTATGACCTAAATATGATGAGTAAACTCATGGAGGCAAATTTTTTAGTATAGTTTACTAAAATATAGAATGTGGGTTGAGAATAGGAGTTGATGCTTAAAGTATGCAGCATCATTAATAAGATAAATTATAAAAGTGTGGAAATGAACAGAGTCAAGAGTAACACATTAAAATGAGTATAACTAACACTGCTGACTTACAAATGTGATTGTGGCTGAAAGGGGTAGTCTGTGGACGTAAATATCAATTGGAAGGAAACTAGAGAATAATCTAGGAAACGTGCAACATAGTGATTTCAGTGGTGAATGAAGATTGTGGTTAATAGTATAAATATAAGAATACTCTTCTTTTACAAGGTGCTAAGAATATGGTGATATGAGGGAAAATTACAACTAACATAACTTAGGGACAATAGTAATTCTGTAATGTTTTTCCACAATGTCAACAAGATATTTTCAATTCTGAGAGAGAACAATAGAGGGGTAAAAGGGTGTATAGGATTTTTCCTTTTGGAGTAATAAGAACATTCTAAAATTGACTGAGGTGATGACAGCAAAACTCTATTATGAAATAGAAAGTCACTGAATGTATACATTGAATGGATTATACAAAACATGAGACTATATAACACAGGGAATCCAGTGGTGGAGGATAGACTGTGGTTAACAGGACAAATATTAGAACATTTTCTCCTGAACAATAACATGTATATAATTCTAATACAGTGTGTTAATACTTGGGTGGGTTGGGGGAAAATACACCAAATATAAGATATGGGTTATAGTGAGTAATAATATTTTGATGATGCTTTTACATAGTTTGTAACAAATTTTCACAGCAATGCAAGTTGTTGCTAGTGGGGAGATGTATGGATGCCTTGTAGGATGATAAGTATGTTTGTTTTACAAATTCATAAATTTTACTGTACATTGATTGTTTATGTAGGTTCATGTATGAATGATATACTTGAATAAAATTTTATTTTAAAGAAGTGAACAAAGTCAAAGATACCTGGGGGACACCGTCTAATGCTCCAATATACACATTATGTCAATCCCAGAAAGAGAAGAAAGGGGCAAAGGAATATTCAAAGAAATAATGACAACTTCCCAAATTTAATGAAAGATATGAATACATACATTCATGAAACTATATGAACCCCAAACAGAATCAACTAAAAAGAAGCATGCCCAGACACAGCAGTCAAATTGCCGAATGCAAGGGACATGGAAAGAGTTCTGAAAACTGTAAGGGAAAAGCATCGTGTTATGGGCAAGAAAGTCCCAATAAGATTAAGTGTTGATTTCTAATCTAAAACTATGGAGGCAAGCAGGTAGTGATACAAAATATTTAAAGTGCTGAAAGAAAACAATTACCAACCAAGAATTTTATATCTAGTGAGACTTACTTTCAAAAATGAGAATGAGATGAAGATATTCCCAGATAAGTGAAAGCTGAGTAAGTCCATCACCACTAGACCTGCCCTATAAGCAATGCTAAGGGGAGTTCTTCAGACAGATAGGAAAGGACACTAGACTGTGAATCAAAGTGACATAAAGAAATAAAGACCTCCAGTAAAGGTAGCCATATGAGTAATTATAAATGCCAGTACTAATGTAATGTTTTTTATATGTAAATCTACTTTTTACTTCTTACAGGTGCTAAAATGCAAATGCATAACAAGTAATGATAAATCTATGTTTTAGACATACAATGTACAAAGATATGATTTGTAACAAGTACCAAAAAAGGTAGGGAAGATGAAGGGATAGAGGAACAATGTATGTGTAAAATAATAGGGTGGTCTAAAGAAACTTTGTATTATGTGCATGATTTTTTGGTAAACCTACAACATCTCTAATAAAAGAAAGAAGAGAGAGAGACAGAGAAGGAGAGAGATAGGGAGGAAGGAAGGAAGGGAGGGAGGAAGGTGGGAAGGAGGGAAAGGAGAAAAAGAAAGAAAGAGAGGAAGGAAGGAAGGAAGGAAGGAAGAAGGAAGGAAGGAAGGAAGGAAGGAAGGAAGGAAGGAAGGAAGGAAGGAAGGAAGGAAGGAAGGAAGGAAGGAAGGAAGGAAGGAAGGGAGAGAAAGAAAGAAAGGAAGGAAGAAAGGAAGAAAGAGAAAAAGGAAGAAAGAGTAAAAGGAGAGAGGGAATGAAGTACATAACCAGTTAAGGCTAATGTTAATAAAAACAACTGCAGGATTTTTTATACTTTTTAATTTTAAGCTATGTTTGGAGCAAGAAAATGATAATGGATGACAGATAACGACTTAATTATTGCTTTGCTTCTGCTTTTTTTCCCGAAGAAAATGGCCTTCAAAGTGGGAGAGAATATGACTAAGTGGGAATTGATTTGGATGGTGAATGTTTTATTTTGCAGCCAATGCAAAATACCAGAAATGGGTTGGCTTTTATAGTGGAAATGTATTAGGGTAAAATGTTACAGTTCTGAGGCTGTGAAAATGTCCAAATCAAGACATCAGACATGCTATGTCACCAAAAGTCAGCTACTGGCAGATCCTGGACTCCAACCATGTGACAAGGCAAAATGGCCTTACTTTCTCCTCCAGGCTTACTTTCTCCCTGAGTTCAGCTGTGGACAATCAGGCATATGGCTTGTATCTCCCCAGACATCATCTCTTCTGCTTCAGGTTGCTCTGCTGATTCCAGCCTCTGGCCTCTCTCTCAGCCTCTAGGGTTTCTCTGCCTTTCTGTGGCTGTAGGCAATCCTGGAGTCCTCCGTGTGGCAGGTAAATGGGCACCTCCCTTTCTCCGTTTATCTCTGCTTTCAGTACTCTGTTTATGTAAGACTCCAGTGAGAGGATTAGGACCCATCCTGGGCCCCACAATCTAATCAAACCCCCTTAAGCAATATAATCAGAAGTGATCTAATCAACAGGTCCCTTAACTGAATCTAACCAAAAGGTCCCCCATACAATAGACTTATATGCACAGGAATGGGTTAGTTTAAAAATATAATCTTCCGGGGTCCACAAAAGACTCAAACAGGGACAACGTGACTATGGACATCCTCCTAATTTCCAGGCTTCTTTTGTTTTCTAAAATTTCTGTAATAATCATTTCTTTAGTAAAAATATCTTAATTTTATTGAAAAACAGGGAATTGAAATTTGACCTACATAAAAAGATTTAGTAAGAGTTCTACCCAGTGCTTTAGATAAGGCCAAGACCACAAACCCATGTATTGTCCTGGTTTGAGTCTTCTGTGGACCCCAGAAAATTATGTTCTTAAACTAACCCATTCCCTCATGTAAAAAGGGAAAGAGATGCTTCCTCCCTTTTCTTAAGATCATTTTCTTTAGAAAATGTATCATTGTAAATACTTTCTCTCCCTCTTTGAGTTGTGAGTCTTTTCAAAAGCTAAATAAGCCTCTTTATTTACAGGACAGATTTACAATCTATGAACATCTTTCTTCAAGACAAGGGAACCATCTGTGAGTGTAATCATCAAGGAAGATAGCAACTCCATCTCCCAGTTTCTGTGGAAGAGAGGAGCCTAACCTCAGGCGGTGCCTGGCTTCCGGTTGAAAGCTTACCTTTAGTCATTAAGATTTGAGAAGTCCATTTTTCCTTTGGATAAAGGCAATTAGGTAATACAGATGGTCATCGCACTTACTAGGTAAATTTAAGATAAACGATGTGTGACAAATGGTGCTGCCATTTCCCTTCCTTGAGGACTACTTATTGTTTATCTTGAAAAGGCATATGTAATGGTTGTATTTGCTTGTCTATATAAAAGGGTGAGATTTCCTTCTGTCTTTGCAATCTCTAGCAGATGATCTGTGAAGCACATCACATTCTGGTTTAACGGTTATTCAATAAAACTGTTTTCTTTCTCTTCTACTTTCTTGGAGAGGTTTTCTGAGTTGGCAGATTTTGTCTCTAATTACATTGCCCCAACACCTGCTTTGGCCATGTTTCTACATTATAAAGCATCACATTATCCCAGATATAACAGAAGTAAAATTATAAAGTGGGTTTCTTACTTTTGTATAGCACTTTACAGTTGCTGTTCTACCTTTTATTTTTGGACAAAATTATGTGATAATAAGATACACATTCTTCACCATTTAAAGTTTGATTTTTGTAGTTCTATCATAACTTTTGTGACAAACATATTTGAGGGCTTTGTTATTTTCCTAACAACTTCTTTCACTCTTTGATAAATCATTCTCTTTTGAATTGCTTGTCATCATCCCTGTTTATTTGTAGACAGATGCTCATTTGGTCTAACTCCTAACTTGTCAATGGCCTTTATGTGACTCAGCAATTTTCCAACATTCATTCATTGGCTTGCTGAAATGTATCTTGTTTTAAAAGAAATTCAAATCCAATTAGAGTCCATCTCCATTACATTTGGAGATGTTTACATGCAACATTCAGAAATGGCTGCCTGACAAATACCTTGACGGGATGGGTGGGGATGGAAGCCAGTGTTAGGCAGGAGGGTGTTTGAATGGGGACTAATTTTTTAAGTTGTCAGGTCATTAGTAAATATTTCCATATTATGATAACTATTGCTTTCCTGGGCAACCTCATAACTGATAAATGGGACAAGGAAACTTACAGAACAGGGATCCAAATGTTAAGAGTGACTATTTCTTGGCAGAAAGAGTCTGGGACGTTTTTATTTTCTTCTTTGTGCTTATCTGTATTTTTTAAACTTTCTAGAATGACCGCATGCTGTTTTTGCAGGCGGAAACAACTGTTCCTTAATAATTTGATTATGTGAGGTATAATTGACATTCAATACAATGCACAGAGATCTTAAATGTACAGTTGGAAGAGTTTCGACAATTACGTATACCCACATAGCCACCACTCCAAACAAGATACAAAAGGTTTCCATCATCTGGAAAGTTCCTTTGTGCACTTTTAAACTAGAAATTTCCCTAACTTAGTAATCCTCCTATTACATACACACAACCTCCTACTAAATACATTTAACCCCTAGAGTGGTTTTGTTGCTGGGGCGGGCTTCCAGGTTCTTGGCCACGTCACGAGAAAGAATTCAAGGACTCACCACAGCTCAAGCAAGCAAGTGAAGAGTTTAATGTGAAGCGAAAGTAAGCAAGAGAACGCACTTGAGACAGGATGTGGGTGTGCCCAGGGAGGGATGTGCTTGCTGGGAGCTGGGGTTAGGCTTTAGGCAGGCTGCTTTTCCTCCTTCTTCCTGTCTGCTAAGTAGGGGTTGGGACCAGCGGCGCTTTGGATTGGCTCCTTTCCAGGGCTTCCCTTTGGCGGGTAACATGGTCTACGTACGCACGTTGCTCTCCATCAGCTTTGGGGGACCAATAGGGGCGGCTTCCTGTTCGGGGTGCTCTGGCGCTTTCTCAGCCGGGACGTTCAGATGGGGTCTCATGAGCAGGTTCTTGGCAGGGTTTCAGTTGCGGCGGTTATGGCTTTGTTCTCGAGCTGGCTGCCTTCCCTCATTGCCTATGCCAACCTGCCTCAGTTTCAACAAGCCATACTGAAATGGCACATAATATCCAGATTCTAGCACATATACATTTGTGTTGACCTCAAGCATAGAACTAAGATATACGGAGGTATTCAGTGCTGCATTCCGCATGTCTTCCCATATAGTCCTCTTTGTGAATTTCTAACTCATACTTTGAGTAGAAAATGAGAACAATATTTTCCTCCTATAATTTCCCCTCCCCCTCAGCCATTCCTTTTTCTCTTTCCTTCCTGCTTTGAAATAGCTGCTGTGCTGCTGGCAGAGGATTCTGTTAAGATGAAAGCTTTGTCCTTGCCAAGGCAGACAAAGGGATTTAAATAAAGCCTGTTTACCATATCCAGGAGGGGAAAACATAACATTAAGTCACACCCCTCTCTCTCTTTACAACGCCCACACCTGCCTTCAAACATCTCTTTCTTATTGTTCTGGTTTGTGATAACAACAAAAACCATAGACATAATGCTGATTAAAAGTTAATAAAGTTTAGAATACAGAAAACACTTTTTAAAAAGTCATCTCATTCTGATAGGCTCCCCTGCAATACCTTTGAGTTTTGTGGGAGAAATACTATTATTCATTCATTCATTTGTTCATTCACACACACAGTCCCTCACATTTATTGTCCAATGGGGGAAACACAAATAGGCAACCATGATGCAGGGCATACCAATTTATGTATTAGCTTATTGAACCCAGCTTAATTATGATACTGAAAAGTTCTAAACAACCTATGTAATAATAGGAAGTTGTTAAATTACTGCACAACTGCTTGATTTTGTGACCATTAAAAGTTATTTTTGGAAGATACATGTTACCAGATTTTATCTAGGTTCTTGGCTATGCTGTTGAAATGAATTTCAAGAGCACACCGGGTGAGTTAGGCCAGTAATTCATTCAGGTAGGGAGGGAAGAGTAATGGGAGAAAATAACAGAGCAGGGGTCCCAGGTAGAGAGTAAGGGGGTGAAAAGGCATAGAGAGCTAATTTACAGACTACAATTTCCCCATTATAGGTTATAAATGCCCAGGTTTTACTTGCATGGCAGAGGAAAAATGGTGAGAATGGCACGTAGAGAGGAGGAAAGGGTCCAGAGGCAAGAGAGTGGAGCACATGCTCATTTAAGCCTGTGCCTGGCTTTTAAACTGTTAATATTCCACCCCTTTGCTAATGGTAGGGAGGGTTTCCAGCTGTTTGCTGTTTTGATTGATTACCTCACCCATCAATTCCCTGTGAGGGCCCGATGATAAAGTCCTTGGGGACTATCTGGGGCTTCTCCTGGCTTCCAGAAGAAGTCTTTGTTCTGAATAGCAGAATCTTGAGGGTGGGGTCTTCCAGCAGCCATCTTGAGGGTTACTGATGTCCAAGTGGACTCTCTGTCAGGTTCCAGATCGATATATCCATTGATTCCCTATCTTACTAGATTGTGTCATATATATTCATGCTGTAATTTAAAGTTTTTCAGAGAGCAGAGAAAAGAGAGAAAGAACTAAAGCACTAACTAGAAGAAAGACATTAAAAAGTTAAAAGGGCATATCTCTGTGAGGTGGGGGTTTTCTCCTTTACATATTTTTGTATTTTCCTAATTTCCTATGATAAGCGTGTGCTACTCTTACAATCAGGTTAAAAAATATGATACGGAATGTTGTTCTATGAACTAGAACAAATGTACAGAACTATTACAAGGTAGTTAAACTATGGAGATGAAAGGGAAAAATACTATTAATGCAAACTATGGACTATAATTAACAGCAATATTGTGATATTCATCCATCAATGTCAAAGAAGTACTGTGCTAAGAATAAGGGGTTATGGAAAAAATTAACCAAATGTATACTATAGACCATAATTAGTGGTAATAGTCTGATGATGTTATCTCATAATCTGTAACATGTTCCACAAAAATGTTGACTATTTGTTGGGGGAGGGATGTTGTATGAGAATTCTGTACATTTTGCATGATTGTTTTCTAAGTTCACAATTTCCCTAATAAAAATATATTTTAAAATATATATATTATATAGTGAAAGGTTGTTAGTAGTGATCAGCACCTATCAGCAAACAAATATACTCTGTGTTAAAATGTTTTCTAATGAAATTTTAATTTAAAAAATTTCTCATAACTTTTCTTTTAATGTTATTTTTAATTAGCTCTTTTGGCTTGAAAATCTAATTTTTAAAGTAAAATTTTCAAATATGTAACCATATTTATAGTTATTCATATATTTATACAGTTTTTGTTCAATCTTGACAATAACCTGATGTTGGTGTTATCATCCCCTTTTTACGGAGAGGGAAAACCAGGTTTGGAGATGTTAAAGAACTTGACCAAAATCACAGAGTTGGTGAGTGGCAGAGCCAGAACTCCAAACTAACTTTTAAACTCAAAATCCAGAGTTTCTTAAATTCCACAGTGTCTCCCTAGTATTCTTTACATCCTGCTATGCCCAAGACATTTCAAACAGTAATGTTTGAATGAGCATATTAGAATTACATGTGTTAAGTTTATTTTCACTCTTGCTTTTAGTATTAATAATTGAAATAACTTCAAATACTTGGTAATGCTTAATCTGTAGAAGCAACATGCCAGAGAGTTCAACTTTTCTCTGGTCTATGATGTTTAGTATTTTTACTATGTATTTGTATTTTCCTTATTATAAAATAACAACTGCTCATGTAGAATTTTTCTTGATTGGAATTATTTTTAATGTGGTGGGTTTGCTATATAGTTTTCTAAAGTTTAATATTAAATTTTTTTTGTTAAATTAATACATTATCTAAATAAAACTGTCATGTAATATAATTAAGCTTATAGTAATTCCAATCCTATGTAAACAACTGTTTCCAAACTTTTTAGCTAAATTTTTTGAGTATTTACCTTGATAATCTGAAGTAACATATGACTGTTGCTATTTTATGTTTTTTTTTTCAATATTAGTTTTAGCTCTTCTATGTAATTTCTGTTAGGAGTCCTCCATTTCCCTGGCTTTAGGTTTCCACATGTAAACCCTCCAGCCCCTCTCTTGCCATCCTTTGCTTCCCCTCCTTCAGGGAGGAAAGTGAGCAGACTTGACTGTGACCCCTTCCTCTTTTTCTTGGATGCACCTGCCTGTGGCAAGTTACTTCCTGCTCTGTTCTCACCACTTGGTGAGCCTACTGAGGCCAGTGACTGAGGGCCCAATTCTGCCTAACTCATGGGTGAAATATTAGGGAACTCACTCTCCAAACTTCAATTCAGCTTTTGTTTGTTTAAAACCCCACCCCAGGTACCCCCACCCACCCCCAAGCTCATTTGCTGTTTGTTGACTCTGCATCTCTTTTCTGTTCCACCTGAGGGCTTTCTCTGGCTGCCAACAGGAGTTCTTAGTTGTTCAGGTGGAATTTAGAGGCACAGAAGAGTTACTACCTACTTCAACCAGTGGGACTATCCTCCCTCTCCTCTAGTGGGACAATTCTAAGGTGTGTTCAGCACAGTTTCTCAGAAGGTCTTCAGAGAGTTTGAATTGATTAATAAATTCTTTTTTTTTTCTTCATAAGAAGACTAAATGGAATTTTTCACAAAAACAATGATTAATAAATTCTTTATTGGCTTTTCTCCCTTCCCTGACATTCTTTCCCAGGTCCTCGCTCTACTTCCTAGGATCACTTCTCCCAAAATCCTCCTGCACCCAAGTCTTGTCTCTTGGTAATGAGGCTGATATTTTGATCTTCATCCATTTGACACCTATGGCCATGTCTCAATTGATTTTGAACAACGTATTATGAAATATGCAGATTTAAACTACCCTTCCTCAACTCACACATACATGTTTTTCCAATCCCCATGCTTTAAATATAGTTATATAATCCATATCAGATTAAATTAGTATAAAATAATTACGTTGTTATGACCATAAATATGTCTTATCTGAGCCACATATGGTACTACATGACACATCTTTTGTCTGTAAAACCTTCTAACATAGCTAACCACATGACAATCTATCAGTCCAGTTTTTCCTTGGTGACATTGCTCGTGCCTGCTGTTCCAGCCTGGACTAGCTGCTGTTTGACCTGCTCCCCAATTCTTACCTTCACCACCAGCATGACACTTCCCCTGGTCTCTCTTGTGTGGGGTCCCCATCATCCTCTTTCTTAGCTTACTCCTTTATTTTGGTGTAGTCCAATGACCTCCAGGAGCATATGGAAAGTAAATTATCTGAGTCCTTGCTTATCTGAAGATGTCTTTATCTTTGAATTTGATTTAGATTATGGACAAGTACATAATTCTAATTAGAAATCATCTTTCTTTAGAATTTTGAAGGTTCACACAAGTAATTAATTGTCTTCTAGTTTCCTGCGGTTGCCACTGGGAATTCTGATCCCATTCTGAGTCCCAATTCATTGTGATTTAGTTTTGCATTTCTAAAAACTTTGAATACATATTTTTAAATCCTTGGTGTTCTGGAATTTCATGATGCTGTTCCTTGGTTCAGTTCTTTTGCAGGGTTCTAAGTGAACCCTTTCCATCTGAAAATTCATGTCCTTTAATTCTAGGAAACTGGCTTATTTTCTCTCTAATTTTCTTTTTTCTCTCGTTTTCATCTGTTTGTCTTTCTGTTTTTTCCTGGGAAATTTGCTTGATTAGATCTGCAAACTTTCTTCTGATTTTTAATTTCTACCATCTTATTTTTTAATTTCCAAGAACTTTTTGTTGTTCTTTGAATATTTCCTTTTTAAAATATTTTGTTTTTGTTCCATGAATATCTTACTTTTTAACTCTGAGTATATGATTTTAGTTTTTTGTTTTAATTTGTCTTCTCCCTGAATTGTCACAGAGTTTCTTTTATTCTGTTGTTTTGTCTCTGTCTTTCATGTTAAAACTTTTCCTCAGAAATCTTGTGATCCTTATTTTCTATTTAAGTATAAAGTTACTAAAATGTCAAAGGAAACAATGTTTGGGGATGTGATGGTTAAGTTCAGAGGTCATATTGGCTAGGTTGTTTGTTTAACCTAGCCAATATACACTGGCCTGATTGCTACTGTGAGGATATTTCTGGGATTTCAGTCATTAGTCAGTTGATTGTATCTATGCTTGATTAAATCTACAGTCAACAAAGGAGATTACCTTCAGCAATGGGGGGGCTGTTTCTCATTCATTCAATTGGAGGTCTTAAATCCAGAACTGAAGATTTCAGAAATCAGAAAGAATTCCTGCCTCAACTTCACCCACAAGTTTCTGGGGAATTCCTCAAAATCCCAATCTGTGGCCTGTCCTATGGATTTTGGATTTGCCAGTCCCAAAGGTCATGCCAATTCCTATAATAAATCTCCTGACAAACTGATGTCCTGTTGATTCTGTCTCTGTGGATAACCCTGACTAATATAGTGGGCTTCACCACAGGTTGATAAGGCAAGAACCTGGTGGTTGGTTGGGAGACTCTCAAATGTCAATTTATGAAGGTAATTTCTCTTGGAGTGAACAATTTCCCCAGAAAGGGGATTCTCCTGTCTTCTGCCTGAGGGAGATATACCTTGTTTCCAGCAAGGGCAAGGGATTGTAGTGGTTAGGAGTTGTATGTACCCCCAGAAAAATGTGTTCTCAAACTTAGTCCATTCCCTTGTGTGTGAAGCCATTATAATTAGGACATTTTGATGAGGTTACTTCAGGGAAGGTGTGGCCGTTTCAATCAGGCAGGTCTTAATCCTACTGCTGGAGTTCTTTATAAGTAGAAGGAAATACAGACACAGAGAGAGAAAGTCACAGGAAGCAAGAAGGTGAAATTCAGCGGAACCCAGAAGAGAACTGAGAGGCCAGGAGAGGCAGCCATGTGACAGAGGAGAAAGATCAAGGCTCACTGGTGCCAAAATACCAGTCTAGGAAGAACGCGCCACCTTGATGATGCCTTAATTTGAACTTTCTCTTAGCCTCAAAACCGTGAGCTAATAAACTATCATTGTTTAAGCCAACCCATTGCATGGTATTTGCTTAAGCAAACAAAGAAACTAAAATAGGAGTTATCTCACCATTTTAGATGTGTTCTTCACTTAAATCCCCTCCCCCCATTCCCCCCCCACACACCTTTAATCCTTAATCTGGCTCCTAAGGATAGCCAAGTGGGGAGACATGAAGATACTGGGCTAAAAAGAACATCTTCCAACTCCTTTTGAGTATTTTCTACCAATTCTTCTGTTTTAGGCCTAGTTGCATCCCTACCTCCAGCAGAACCTGGAACCTTCAATTCCTGAAACTTTCCATGATTTTGCCATTTGCTTCTTATCGGCCCTCTCCATGAGCCCCTTTTCTATTCCCACCCTTCCTTCTTCCAATGCAAACTCCAATTTCAATGTTCTCTGGTCTGCTAAGTCAGTTATCAGTCATGCATATGATTTCTAGCAGGTGAAGGACTTTTTTTCATAGGGTTGTAAGATTAGTGGCATTTCTGACTACTTTACTAATAACAACATGGCATTTCCATAGCATGTTATATTTTATGTGATATTTTCACAGATATCATCCCTTGTAATCTTTCTAGCAGCCTAGTGAAAGGGGTTTATAATCTTTGTTTTGCGGATTTATTTAACACTTAGTGCTAGATAGCATTTGCTGACTGCCAAGCACTTAAAGGCAGCTTTACCAATAACTAATTTAATCATCAGAACAGCTCTAGGCAGTAGAAGCTATTTCATAAGAATTTTAGTGACCAACTCCAGTTCAATTAGTTAGTAAATTGTGGAGCTGGGATTCAATGCAGATAGGCTCAAAAGTCTATTATGGTAAGAAGTATTTTATGCTATAGATAGAAATGTTAAAAACTAAATAACAGTCTCAAAAAAGTAATTTTCAAGAGATAGCCAGAGCCAGGACTTGAACCCAACTCTTCTGACTCCCTGCCTAAAATGCTTCAAATTACTAGGCAAGGTAGCTGTCAGCATTGAACTTCACAGTAGAATAATTTGAAACAGTATACTAATTAGACACCTCAGGAACTGTAGCTGGTGGGAATTCTGCAACTTCTGATGTAGTTGTGATAAATGTACATGTTATGTAAATCTCTGCTTCTCTCTGCATCTGTTTTCTTAGCCTGGATTCCTGTAGACTATTATTGGATTCAGGATTTTTATATAATTTTCTAAATAAATTATCAAAAAGATTGTTTCAGTTTAAACTCCCACCCGCATTATACAAGAATTCTTGTCTTATAGTAACATTGCAGGCATTGAATTCTTTTGCTAATTCACAGGTGAAAAATGTTTACCTTTAGAAAATTTTTCTATTGTCAGATTGCACACTTTTTTCCATGTGTATCAGCTATTTGTATTTCTTGTTTCAGGAAGTATCTTTCAATCTTTTTCATAAGTGATAAATCCAAATAAACCAAAACAATTACTAAAATGCTTCTCTTGGTCATAACAAAAGTTTTCTTCTGAATTGTGTTTATCTAAAGGTATCAAGGCTTTGAAAACTGAACTCAAAATGATACCATGATATAAAAACATGATAACACACCAATTCAGCCTAACTAAGACTGCCCCTTTTTCTTCTAGCAGATTCTAGAATTTATGTTCTATATTTCTTTTAAATGAGAGAACAAATTCCCATGAAATTATTCTTACTACAATAATTCCTGCCAAGTGTCCTATAAAATTTCTGGACTCCAGCACTGCCAGTGGAGGCATTAGGTAAAGCCCAGTGTTTATTGATGAAACAATCCTTTAGCAAAGTAGCCACAGGCACTTAAGTCATAGGGAGAAAGTGCTTGATGTGAACTAAGAAAAATTACCAAAGTAACTTCTGTTAGTTCCATTTGAAGGTCAGGAAATAACTGGAAACACTGAAAGAATTTTCCTAAAGAGAGTCTCTGAGAAGGACATTGTCCATGGTGAATGCCATTTTTCAGAAACAGTGAATAACCTGAATCTGGCCACCAGGTCCAGTCTTCCCCCCACTCACGGCCTACAGGTCTCCTTCTCCTGCAGAGAGTGGCTATTGGAGGGCAAGTCTTAGATGTCACGGAGACAGAGTCCTCGTTCAACTTGTTCTCCAGTGACTTTAGCTAAGCCTCAGACATCCATTGAAAAGTAGCAGTTAGTGGCTGCATTTATGAGACAGAGCCTAGAAAAAACTGTTTCCTTCTTGCTAAAAATGGCTTTTCTTGCATTTGCCAGCACATGGAGTGTGCCTGATAAATGTTAACCAGCATCTGTGAGAGGATTTCAAGGCACAGAGAATATCAGGAATAGTAGACTGGAGTACATTTTTAATAGGTTGATAGAGGGTTTCAGTGCACAGTCATAATTCAAGTATTTCACTAGTTTTGCCACTGGCATGGCTGTGTTGTTAAGAACAATGCCTAATAATTGAAAACTGAGGCTTAAGAACTTGAGCTCTGGAATCTGACAGACAGGGATTTGAATTCCCCCCATCACTTACTAGCTGTGGGCCCCTTAGGAAGTTACTTAATTCCTTTGTGTCTTATTTTGTTCATTCTTATAAAATGGGGACCATACATAGTACTTAACTCACAGTGTTTTTATAAGGATCAAATGAGAAAATCCATGTGAATGCTTAACCCACTGCCTTGCATGTAGTGGGCTTAGTATATCTTTCCTGTGATATAGCTATTAAATAAAACTCATTCTATCAATCAGTCTTTGTCCATTTATGAAGACTATCATATGATTACTCAAAATTATAGCCTTTAAATACCAACAGAGATATGAGTGAATCATTTCTGTAGAGAAATGACTAAAATAAATATTTTGTTGGTATCTTTAAACCTAGCAAGTCTTGTATCTCAGCTTATGAATCACCAACTACCCTGAGGTACATTGTAGGACAGAGAAGCCCAGCTGAGAGATAATCAGCAATAGTGTTAAGATGCCTCCCTGGGTGGGTGCTTCTTGTTTTTTCCTTGGAGTATATTATCAGTGACTAACCATGAAGAAAAGGTCCTCATAAATTACTAATAAAATAAGAATATTAATGATAAAAAAGGCAAGAGAGGCAAAGCAAGTTGGTTCTGAGTTAGACTGGCATGGATGGATATTGAAGAGCCTTGCTCTTTACTTTTATTACTTTGAAATTTTCAGGTTTTCTTTTGAGGAGTGTTCCCTGTTGTGCCCCTCAGGTGGAAGTAAGGAGAAAAGGAAGCAAAGACAGAAGGTTGAAAGAGGGAAAATCTAAAGTAATCATACATTTAAAAAATTGTTATTGTTTGTTTTGCAGAGGGATTTTCGATAAAGCTGAAGTATTTGTTGCTGTTCTTCCTGTAGGAAAGATTCAGATAGGAGAAGGTGACCCACTCAGGTTTGTTTAGCTTTGGTTCAGGGTAATTTGTTTACTTTTGACTCCTCCAGCAGCCCTGACAGAAGTAGGAGTGAAGGCATAAAAATCAGGAAGTGCGAAACATCCTGTTTCCTGCTTAGATATTAGCCTGTAGAGTAGATGTGGACTAGGATGGCAGAGATCATGAATACAAAATACCCATGGGCTTGAACAATGATGAACAAAACTGTGGACCTAATTATAATTTATATGCCCCAAACAACCCTAGTTTACTTAAGACAGTTCTATGTTTACCTTTAAACAGTAACTGTCCTCTTGGGGGTGGGGGGGATCCTATATACATGAAATAAGAAATTGCTAGTACCACATCTGGGTGCAGGATAGAGTAGTGGCTAACAGCGTGGACTCTGGAGGCAGACTGTTTAGGTTCAAGTCTAGTTATTAGATCTGTAACCTCAAGCACGCTATTTAATAGCTTTGTGCCCTCTGTTTGCTCATCTGTGAAATGGTGATAATAATATTATTTACCTCATAGAGTTGCTATGAGGATGAAATGAATTAATCCTTGTAAAGCACTTAGAATATTAATATCCTTGGTAATCTGACTTATGCCACTGTGGGTTAGGCACTTGATAAACTGTTATCTTTTGAAGTTCTCACAACAAACTGTCTTAATTTCATGGCTGCTAAAACAAATGCCATACAGTGGGATGGCTTAATACCAGGAACTTACAGGCTCATGGTTTCAGAGGCTAGAAAGCTTGCTTCCTCCCAGGGTCAGTATCTTCTGGCTGGCTGGCAAACTTTGGGGTTCCTTAGCTTTTCCATCACATGGCAATGCACATGGCAGCACCTTCTCTTTTCTCTTCCTGGTTCAGTTGACTTCCAATTTCTGGATGTTCTCCATGACTTCTCTTTCTCTCTGCCTGAATTCAATTCTACTTATAAGGACTTCAGCTATATTAGATTAAGGCCCAACCTCATTCAGTTTTGGCTCACCTTAACTAATAACATCTCTAAGAGTCCTATTTACAATGGGCTCACACTCACAAGTTCAGGGGTAGAGACCTGAACATGCTTTATGTGGGTGGCATTTGATTCTCAATACAACTCTATAAGCCGTTATTAACTCCACTTTATACATGGAAACTACAGTTAGATTTGGGGGCCTGAAAGACCTAGGTTTGAATTCCACTTCTTATATGTTTGTCTTTGGTCAAGGTGGTGTTGTTGGTCAAGTTATTGTTCTTTAACAGCTTTATAGAGATACAATTCATACACGATACAATTTCCCCATTTAAAATGTACAGTTCAATGGTTTTTTGGCATAGTCACAGATACGGGCAACCATCACCGCAGTCAATTTTAGAATATTTTCATTGTCTCAAAAAGAACCCTATAGGGAGCAGGTGTGGCTCAAGCAGTTGAGTGTCCATCTCCCTCATGGGAGGTCCCATATTAAGTTCCCAGTGCTTCCTAAAGAAGACAAACAAACAAGAAGCAGATATTAAGCAAAAACAATGAGCAGATAATGAACAAAAGCAATGTAAAAACAAGCAGGGAGAGGATGTGGCTCAAACAGTTGAGGGCTTGCCTTCCACATAGGAGGTCCCAGGTTCAGTTCCTGGTGCCTCCTAAAGAAAAAACAACAACAACAAAACAGACAACAAGCACACAACTAGAAAAAACAACCAGCAGACAATGAGCAAAAGCAACAAGCAAAAACAAAAAAAAAACAACAAGTGGACAACAACACAAACAATGAGCAAACAGACAAGGGCACCATCTTGGGGGGAAAAGGGGGGGAAAAAAAGGGCCCTGTACCCTTTAGCTATCACCATTCTACTCCTCCATTCCACCCCCATGCCCCAGCTCCAGCAACCACTATGGAAGAGTCTCTATAGATTTCCCTAGTCTGGACTTTCATATGAATGGATTATATAATATGAGGATTTATTGGCTTTTTTCCCTTAGTACATAATATTTTCAAGATTCTTCCTCTTTGTACCACGTAGTAGTACTTCATTACTTTTTATGGCTGAGTAATATTCCATTATATTGATATAGCACATTATGTATATATATATATATATTCATCCACTGAAATTTTAAAAAATAGTAATCCTCAACTGGCATTTAGGAGTTAATGTCTGCCTCACAAGATTACTATTAGAATTGAATGGTAATAAATGTAATGTACCTTGTATCATGCCTGGCAAATGTTAGTAGGACTGCTGAATTGTACATCTCCATTTGAAAGCATTGCTTACATTATACTTTGGGTAAACAGAGTCTCAATTTCCTTTCCAATAGAAATCCTTATTTAGTCCTATTTAACCTCTTTTGAATACTTATAGTGATGAAAACACATTACTTTCACTATATGGCCTGTTCTTTTTGAGAATTTTCATTAACAGGTTATTCATTATGGTGAACTGAAATTTGCCTTCTTAAATCATGGGTCCCCTGAGCCTAGTTCTGCTCTCTTAAATGGCACAGAATGAGCCTAATGTAGGGTCCTGATACATGGCGGGTGGGGAGGAGGCCTGGGCCAAGGACTGTATGCATAGATTTCAGGGTTCTGTGAACTTAAATGAAAAAAATACGATTTAAAAAAAATTTACCCTAACTAAAGTTAGATTTCCTTCAATTATGAATGAATTAATTCACAGTAGTGTTAGCAGCTCCTCTGGCTTTGTCAACAATAGATATTTTCTATCATATTCCAGTTATTACAGAAATCTTGAAATATCATTTCTACTCAGAGTAACTTTACATGTTCAGAGATTAAGGCTGTTGTCACATCTTATTTACTGTGTTAATAAAAAATCATATACTTTGCTATCACAAGATAGTTTTTAAAAATATTTTGATAACTACTTCAATATAATTGGTTTCCTTGTAATCCTAGTATTATGGTTGGTACATTTAAAAACATTCTAAGAATGGCCTGGTAAGCATCTCTGGACAGCCAAATGAGTCCATGGTATTAAAAAATGTAGAAGCCTTGGTCTAATTCCTTATGTATGGGTAAGATCTTCAACTGTTTGAAAACAGTTCCAAGTTTCTCTAAGCTTTCTCTTTTCCAGACTGAAAGTTTCTAGCACCCTTTTTCTGGGCATAACTTGCCATCAGGAAGCTGTAGCCTGGAAAGATGGAACTGGTATCACAGGAATGGATGTAGTTGCCCAAGCAGGAAGCAGTACCATTCTGCAGTAGAGCACGGATGGTATTTCAAGAAAGAAGTCCATATGGGGGTGGGGGGAGTGAGAAGGTGGCAGTAACACGAAATAGCAGAGGTATCCCAACTAGTGGCAGAGCTCAGAAGTGGAATGGTAATCACAGGTGCAGGCATTATGCTAGGCAATTTACAGACATTATCAGTTTTAGCCTCACAGCAAATCAGTATGGTAGATATTATTTACCCCATTTTAGAGTTGAGCAAACGGAAGTTTGAAAAGATTAACTTACCAAGTTCACCCAGCTGCCCAGAAATCCAGGCAGAAGGCAGGCAGCATTTGGGACGATACTCTGGAGTATGCTGGGAGCATTTCTGCTATTTGGGGTTTGGGACGGGGCTGACGAGAGCCAAGCAAGACCTTAGTCCTAAAGTGACTCAAGGAATTAGGCAGAATACCAAGAAGCGCTAGGCAGAGATCACTTATCAGAACTGGGATTCAAAATGGTGCCTGGGTCTCTAGAACAAGAGGAAATGCACTCTGATCCTTTTACCCCTATGCCTCTGCTCATGCTCTTCTTTCTGGTAGATTTCTCCTAGACCCTCCTCAGTGACATCCAAAGCCCACCCTCCCTTCCAATTCACAGCCAAGTGAGGCACCATTTATTAGAGCACTTACCACCCGCTATTATAATGATTTGTTTGTAGCCCCACTCCCCATCCCTTCTACCACCCCCATAATAAAAAGGTACTTAATTTAAGTTAAATGTGTACAATAATGAATTAAAATGCCAGATATCCAAGAGCTTTCTGTACCCCATTTAGCCTACAGCTATTGACTCAGTTCTGTTACTGGATGTAAATTTCAGACTGGAATAGATGCCTCATTCTGCCCTTGGATAGATCAACTGCCTGTCAACTGATTATCTGTCTCCAGGGAACTCATCTGATTTGTTAACACCTTTCTGTACCTTTCATTTAGATATTTCACCTCTTAACCTGACGGAACTTAATGAAGACATATAGAATCAAGCATTCTTCTTCAACTGAGATTGCCAGCTTAACTTTAAAATCACAGTCTAATGACTTTAGCAAGAGTGGCAATGAATGTATTTCTAAATCAGTTTATATTCATTTCTAGAAAAAATACACTGATATTTTATCTAAAATTTTCAATGAGGTTTAAAAAAAGATGAATGTTTCATTCACATGTTTCCCTCATATATTTTGAAGTGGTACATAAAAGATAGGATTCATCCAACTATTGGTGTTTCAATGCACCAATGCACCATAATAGCAAAGAATTAATTTCAACCCAAGAAGCATTACATAACAAATGCCATTAACATGCTTCCTATAAGGGATTTTTTTACCTTCCCCCCTCCCCCTGCCCTGCTGTTTTTGCTGTTTGTGTTCATTTGCTGTGTGAGCTTCTGTATCTATTTCTCTTTTTGTCTTCTCTTCTCATTTTTTTCTCCTCATTTTTCTCCTCTTGGATTCACCAGGATTCAATCCTGGGGACCTCTGATGTGACAAGAGATTCCTTGTCACCTGTGCCACCTCAGTTCCTGGTTGCTGCAGTGTTTCCCTTTGATTCTTTCCTCGTCTTTCTTTTTGTTGCATCATCTTCCTGCTGTGTGACTCACTTGCATGGGCACTCAGTTCACCACACAGGCACTGGCTCACCACGCAGGTGCACTTTTTCTTTTTCTTTTTCACCAGGAGGCCCCAGGGATTGAACCAGGGTCCTCCCATATGGTAGGTGGAAGCCCTATCACTTGCACCACCTCCGCCTCCTCTTATAAGGGATTTCTAATAAATTTCAGATGAATATGTGAAATTCAAATATTCTCATTAAACATTTCAAGATAATTAGGCAGAGTATCTGTGTCAAAGTGAACACTGTTAGAGTAATCATTTTCAAATCACTAATTGGTTATTCATTCAAATTTAGAAATTATCCTTCTAACAATCTCTTGGATTGTTATTTTGATTACAATATCAGGTTTTATCTTTAGAGACAGTCTCAGTGTTGCATGTCAGGTTGATTTCTCTGGTCTTACATTTCTTTGTAAATGACATGGCTGGGCTAGATGATCTCCGAGATCTCAAACAGCTCTAACATTCTTATATTCCTTTGACTACTATCAAGAGAGGTGTTGGTTTGCTGATATGGTCCATCACTCACTTCCATCATAGGCATTCGGTTCTATAATGATGACAAGAACAACGTAAGGGAAATCTGAAGATGTTTTAAGTAGAACCCTATTATAAGGTGGTTTGGCATTAAGAAAATTTGTGTATTATTGGTTAAACCAAATCCCCCAAAATTGTCATATAAAATAAAAGCTCTCTATAGCTTTATTAGTTTATTATGCTGGTAGCTTCTTTTTACATAATACTAAAAGGACTTTTATTGAATTAAAATTAATTATCTTGCCTGTATTAGCACATACATTTTTAATCACATAAATGAAAAACTACATTCATGTGTATTTGGAAATGGAAAATAGTCCTTCATATTGAAGCCATCATGGCTTTCATCTACAGAATATTTAAAAATAGATAGTTAAGATTAAAACAAAAGGGGAAGCAGCTGTGGCTCAATCAGTTGGGCTCCTGCCTACCATATGGGAGGCTCTGGGTTCACGTCCTAGGACCTCCTTGTGAAGGCAAGCTGGCCCATGCACTGCAGAGAGCTCAGTGGAGAGCTTACAGCCCATGTGCGGTGGAGAGCTGACAGCCAGTGCGCCGTGGAGAGCTGGCACCTCAAGATGATGCAACAAACGGGAGACAAGCAGATACAGAAAAAAACGTGCAGCGAATGGACACAGAGAAGAGAACAAAAGAAAAGGAACAAGACTCAAGGGGGGGAATAGATAGAAAGATAGATAGATGATAGATAGATAGATAGATAGATCCTTTTTAAAAAATTAAAACAGAAGGTTATTTCTTAAGAATTAATTTCTTTGAGTTAAAATATTGAGTGCTTTAGAATAATGTGGGATATATATTGCACACTTAGCAAGATTTCTTCTTGAGGTCCATAGAGCTTTACAAGTACAAAATAACATGCAAAGGATTAACTCATTATTTATCACATTTCTATAATGGAAGATAGGCTAGGACATTTTCTTTTTTAAAAATTAAAGTTCTTCAATTATTGATACTGTGAGTTTTCAGTTAAGTGCCATATGTTTGGGATAAGCTTAACATTTCTTGTATTGCAATTAAATGCTAGAGGAACATATGGCAAAAGCAAAGTCACCCAGCTGAGATGTGTAATTATGACTGGGAAGCAATAAGAAGCAAAGCAAGCTAGAAAGAAAATTTCCAAGCACCTGAAACCTTTTGATCCTACCCCAAGTTCCTCCAGGACTTACCACCTAAGAGCCAAGACAATCCTGATCCCTGTGAGAACACACCCATGACTACCAGTTGTTTAAAGGCCAACTCTTGGGCCTCTCATAGAGGGTAGCCGAAGCTGTAAAATATATAAATGTAATGATGACAAGAATGTATCATTTATTGAGGTGTGAATATATCTTAGGCATTATAAAAAATTTAGCTATAACTCTCTAGCAGAGCAGTTTTTTTAAGGCTTCATATTTTCATACCATTATGTCCCTTGTTGTTTTCTCACCAGACATCCACCAAAGAAAAGAACCACAAAATATGGAAGTCTTGTGCAAATAATATTAATATTCAATCATCATTAGGAGGAAAAGCACTCTAAAATATCCCCCAAAGTGTTTAATATTAGATATTCCAAAGGTACTTGCAAATACAGTGTGAATATGAAACTTCATCTCTCAAGATTAGGATTCTAGTAATAACTACATATATTATCAACTGGTATAGATAAAAATAGCACCAGAACACCACACCCCCCCCCCCTTGTAGGTCAGTGCTCACTGCTGAGTGTGCTGTAATTATGTACAATAAATGAGCGACAGCTTGAGCTAATAATACCATAATGAGTACTAGAAAGCTGTAATTTTACAACGACATAATACATGCTTGGCAAGATTTTCAGTACTGGAGAATCTACTGTCAAATAGCATCTGGCAGAGTTAAAAGTCCAATATGGAGGTTAGAATAGTTAGTCTAGACTGAACTAATTCAGAGCATTGTGGCTAAAGCAGAGTAAATGTTTATTAAATTGTCATGTACAATTATAATGAATATATCTAGAAACAATGTAATGTTTTAAATCATATTTTCTCATTACTAGAACAAGAAAGGAGAGGACACTATCATATGATGGGAGGCAGATATAAGCCAAGGATCCCTCAAGGATTGCTTGCAGTCAACACCTGAACACTACAGACTTTGGGGAGAAAGCATCGCTTTGCTGACACCTCAATTTTCACAAACTTGTCTTTCCATCTGTTTCATGGAAGAGATACAGAGAATTCTACTTTCTCTAATAAGGGTTAATTTTAGTATCTTTTTTGTATGCCCCAGATCTGAATTCCATTTAGTTTGTAAAAAGCTTTATGTAGAAATCTGTTATTCTATAAAGCACATCTGCTCTAATTTTGCCAAAAGCCACACTTTTTTTTTCCTGGTAGAAATTACTTGTTGGCTGAATGATTTCTTGGGCTTTTTAGATGGTGGAGAAGTCTTCAGTCCAATTAATCTGATCTTTTCCAGGAACTTGTTTTTATAGGAATCTAGATTTCTTATATTTTGGAAGACTTACAACTTCTATAGTCATGTGTTTACATGGAAACCTTGTCCAAATTTATTATTATGGAGCACAATTTGACTTTAAACATATTGTTCAGTTCAGGGAATGATGTGTAAATGTTTGTGCAGTTAATCTCTTGAAGCTATTATTAAATGATGAATTTGGATCATCAGGCAAAAATTATCACTTTGACTTAGCCATTTTTGATGTGCCATCATTTAGGAATTACTCAAGAGATTTCTCCCCCCTCAAATACAGGCACTTAAATTTTCTTTCCAACTGCCAGTATTGGTGAGAATGTTAAGAGGCTGTTAAGTATGTGTAATTCAAAGAAAGCCAAAGAATATTGGTTACAGCTTTGTTTGCTGAGATAAAGCAGTACAAGAGGTTTTGCACTTTTGTAATATAATACATTCTTAAAAATTCATTATTATATGGCACCCTCTAAAAAGGACTGAGCATATGCATAAGAAAAGGGAAGTAATTATAGGTATTTTTTTATGCAGAATTGAACCTGATCATTGAAATGCAAAGCAGAAACTACCTGTGCCGTTAACTAGACCAGCTCATCATTATTATAGTGGCTTAAACAATGGGAATTTATTCACTCACATTTTGAGGCTCCACAAGGGTTCAATTTCTCATTCCTCATGCTAAATGTAGGTCACTAGATTAATAGTTTCTTCTTATCTGTTTCAGAGAAAGTTTGACATTTCTTTTTCTACTCTTCTCTCTCTTCTGTAGATAAGATAATCCCAACTGAATCAAGGGAAAATGTATAGATCTACTAAGAGAATTCAGCAAAGTTGAATTTTGCTGAATTAAATATACAAGATCCAGTCACAAAATCAGAAGTGTCCCTCCTCATCAGCAAGAACCAACTAAAATTATAACAGATACTCTGATGTTATTCACAGTAGCAATCAAAATCATAAAGTTTATATGAATTTAACCAAATAAACATTGTATAAGATCTTATTGGGAAAAGAAAGAACTTATTGGAGAAAAAGTCTTAAATGTATTTAAGGACATAAAAACAAATAATAGAGCACTATATCATGTTCATGGAAGGGATGTCAATCGTGTAAAAATGTCAATTCTCCAAAATTAATCTACAAATTTAATGCAATCCCAATTAAAATTTGTCAGACTTTTTAAAAAATGACATCATCATAGTTATTCTAACATTTATAAGAAGAATGAATAAGTTATGAATTGTTAAGGAAATTTTGAAAAAGGACAGAGAGAGGGACCACCTTACTACCAGATATTAGACAAAGTGGAAAACTATTGTAACAAATAAACTGTGACAATGGCTCAGGAGCACATATACCAATGAAATTAAAGTTTAGTAATACGCCCATGCATATTTGCAGGTGGGGAAAGGACTAATGAATTCTAATAAATGGTATTGGGGAAATGGCTCATTTTATGGAAGAAAACAATGCAGTATACTTAGCTTATATCAGTATTTCTCAACCTTTTTTTGTTGTTATTGTTTCCTAAGGAGGAAACTTCTAGAAATTTTTTCCTAATTGAAACTCCTATCCCCATGAAATTTTAATACTACAGATGTACTGAATTTGTGTTTATGCACTGTGGCCCTTTGGAGGGCCACAAAATATCCATCTAAGTTTTTTCACTCCCTAAGAACCAATTCACATTCTCTTGGGAGTGATATTGCCCCTGATGAGAATGCATGCTTATATTATACCACAAACACAGTGACTCCAGTTAGATTAAAGTCCTAAATAGAAAAGGTAAAACTCCAAAGCAAATGGAAAAAGAAAAAAAAAAGGTAGAAGATTATTTTTCTAGTTTTGGTCATGAAAGAACTTCTTAAGTCAGCTCTCCGAAGCAGAAACCCTAGGATAAAATTTTTAAAAAGGATGGAAATGACATTGAAATTAAGGATAGTTGTATATCAAAGGATAAAATAGGCAAAGTTCATACACAGGTCATAGGCTGAAATAAGATATTTAAAACAACTGAAGCCAAGAGACAAAAATCTATATTAGACAAGGCATTCCTGTTCATTAAACAAGAAAATAGTAAGCCTGTTAACTAAACAAGGAAAAATGTGTAAAGGATATAAACATGGCATTCACATAAGGAGAAACTTGATACCTAATTTATAATGAGATGTTCAGCTCACAAGTAATTAGAAAACACAGTAGAGGTTAAGATTATTGGAAGAGGTAAACGGACTTGGCCCAGTGGTTAGGGCGTCCGTCTACCACATGGGAGGTCCATGGTTCAAACCCCCGGCCTCCTTGCTCCGTGTGGAGCTGGCCCATGCGCAGTGCTGATGCACGCAAGGAGTGCCGGACCACGCAGGGGTGTCCCCGGCATAGGGGAGCCCCATGCGCAAGGAGTGCACCCTTAAGGAGAGCCACCCAGCGCTAAGGAAAGTGCAGCCTGCCCAGGAATGGTGCCGCCCACACTTCCCGTGCCGCTGACGACAACAGAAGCGGACAAAGAAACAAGACACAGCAAATAGACACAGAGAACAGACAACCGGGGGAGGGGAGGAATTAAATAAATAAATCTTTAATTTAAAAAAAAAAAAGATTATTGGTAGGGAATAGAATTATGGAACCAAAGGCCAGGGTATGGGAAGAGTAATATACTGGATATTAAAATAAGCAAGAATTATCAAAAGAATAGTGAGGAGAATGATAGTGAATCTGGGGTTAGAATCTTCAGAGAATGAGAGTCACCCTTTCAGATGGTTTTTCTACCATATGCAGGGTGAAGCTCTTGTCCTCAAGGATCAAGATGATTTATCACCATATCCCTGATCCTAGGAGCAAGATGCAGTGTGCAGAGGAAGGAAGGTATGCTCCTTCATTTTCCTGACACAAATAGGAAGTTACATTCAACACTTTGGTTACATCCCAGTGGCCAAAATTTTATCATATGACTACACCCAACTGCAAAGAAGTCTGGGAAATGTAGTAGTTTTTACTGAATTGTCTTATGCCCACCTAAAATTTGTGTTACTCTTGAAAAAGGAGAAAATAGATATTAGGAGATAACTAGCAGTCTTAGGCATGGTAGGATATTCACAAAAAATTTGTTCGAGATTTTTTGGAGGTGGTGAAAGAGCACACTTTTAAAATTATGAAGGCTATGAAGAGTTCAAAATAATTCAAAATAATGTAACTGTCTGACATGATCCTTGTGCTTGAGAACTTAAAGCTCTGCTGAGGGAGAACGGAATATAAAACAATTATTTCAATATAATGTAAGATTTAAGATGACGTATACACAGAATGCCATGGGAAAAACAAGCTTAGGGAATTGATCTAGATATGAGCTCTTTGAAGACATCCTCTCTGGGTAATAAACTTACATACAACTACAGAAATTAAATGTTAAACAATTTTTCAACAATATCCCATGTTTCAGTTTCCAAGGGTGCTTAAGCAAATACTCCGAAATGATTTGGCTTAAACAATGGGAATTTATTCACTCACATTTTGAGGCTGGGAAAAAGTCCAAAATAAGTCGCCCTCAAGGCGATGCTTTCTTCCAAGACAGTGGCATTCTGGGACTGGCTGGCTGCCAGCAATCTGTGGTTCTTCTGTCACACGGCAAGAACATGGCAGTATCTCCTAGTCTCTCCCTTCTCTTCTTTTCCATTGATTTCAGTTTCTGGCTACTTCTTCTGGGGCTTTCTCTCCATGTGTCTGAATTTCATTCTCTTATAAAGGTCTATGGTAATAGAATTAAGACCCTCCTGATTGCAGTTGAACACACCTTAACTGAAGTACATGGGTTTGTGCCCAAAGGAATGAATTAAATTTAAGAACATGTTTTTCTGGGGTACTTATAGCTTCAAACCACCGTATTCTATAGCTAATAACTGCAGTTTTAATCTTTTAGCAGAGTGATAAAATTATCAGCAGCCTGGGCAATATTCTCAGTTACATTTCACACAGGTCAACAGTGCCCCAAAAGCTGCAGCATGTTCCAGGTCTGCTGCTCCTACAGTTGGCCCTGGGTAGCATGGATTCCATCTGTGCTTTGAAAGAGAAAAAGTAAGCATCTGTTTGCTTGGTTATACCCTCCATGAGTAAAATCACACTTAGAAAAAGAATCACTATCACTCTGCTTTCATTTGTGCTTGCTCCTGGCTGCTCATACAAGATCCTAGTGTTCTACAAAGACCCTGGCCAAACCCAAGTACTTATGAAGGTCCCCAGGGCATCTCTCCCACACGTTCCCAAACAAGGATAGCCAGTCAGTTAATCTACAGCAACAGTCATTTTGTTCCCATCCTGTCCTGCCAATCTTCCTCCACTAGACACTTCCACCTCTTTCTTCAGGTAGAATTGCTGCTGGGCTATGGCTGTCGGGCTCTATCAACTGCTAAATTTTGCTGCCTACAATACATTGAAGCCCTGGATGTGTCAATGCTGTGTGGAGATTGTCTCTCTCTCCTTTTAGAAGCTGACCAATACCCTGCTGCTGTTTCATTGTGTTTTTGTGAAGGAAGTCTTAGTTTTTAAGTCATAGCTTCTTTTTAGCCACCCAAAACCATGTGCTGACATGTGAGTCTATTGGGTCTGATCAGAAAGCAAATCCAAGTTCAGGGGACCATGTAGTACTCAGGATTGCCCCTAGCTTCCTAAAGCTTTTATGTCTATTCCAGTTTCTCTGGGGATGATTCTCTCCAGAGGGTTCCTCCTTCACTCTTACAAATTGACTTCTTAAAGGTCTACTCCTGCAGCTCACCAGATTAGCCCTGAAATGTCTGAATCCCACTTGGGCTCAAAGTTTCTCAACACCAAGTTAAGGAAAATGAGATTCATAATAAACTATACTCCCTGTTTCCTGACATTGGCCATGAGCCTCCCCAAACCTAGCTGTATATAGCCAGTTTCATTTGAAACTCTGAGGCCCATCTCTTTGCTACTTGGACACAGAACAGTTATCTAGAGGAGGAACAATTCTCTATGCAATAGAGATTCAAGAAATAACTCCTGATGTGTTCTCCCTTTTTTGTAATCTTGTTGCCTGTACCGTGTCCTCTTGGCCATTTTCTAACCCCAGGAAAGTGTGTATGAGGGGGATTGGGGGCTAGAAATGCCATTT
This sequence comes from Dasypus novemcinctus, assembly GCF_030445035.2. NCBI lineage: Eukaryota > Metazoa > Chordata > Mammalia > Cingulata > Dasypodidae > Dasypus > Dasypus novemcinctus. The sequence goes on from NC_080684.1 coordinate 58,957,051, forward strand.
GGCCAAAGAGAGATATGAGATGTGTGGACAGTTCCTGTTGGACAAGAAGGGGAAATAGAAATCCTCTCCTTTGTTGAGTGAGGAGAAAGGAAGCAAAGGTCATACCTTCAGGTGGGAGTGTGCAGATTTCCCTGCCCCGACCTCCACCCCCTCCAGAAAATGTCAAGCCCCTTAGAGAGGCATGGCACTGAGGCCTAGAGGGCTGCTGGGAGGTGGATTAGAAATGCTTAAGAAGGGTGTCTTAGTTTTCTAGGGTTGCTATAAAAATTGCCACAGACTGGTTGGCTTAAACAGAAGAACTTATTGCCTCACAATTTGGGAGACCAGAAGCCCCAAATTCAGATGTTGGCAGAATCATGCTTTCTCCAAAGTCTATATAGTTCTGGTAGCAGCTTGCTGGTGGCCCATTAGTCAGTCTCTGCCTCTGTTACATGGTGATCTGTCTCTTTCCATCTTCTACTGTCTCCTACTGCTCTTAAGGACTCCAGTCATATTGGATTAAGATCTACCTTGATTCAGTTTGGCCTTATCTTAATAGGGTCTTCAAAGATCCTGTTTACAAATGTGTTCCATTCATTGGACTAGGGATTAGGACTTGAACATGCCTTTTTGGGGGACATGATTCAATTTATGAGAGTCAGTCCAATCCACTCTCTACACACTCCAGGGTGGTGAGGAAGAAAGAATGTAAAGTTCCAGGTTCCTTCAAGGATGCCCATGGAATTTCTAAGAGAGCCAGTGGACCAGAACATCTGTGAGGGAGAATGAGAAGGCCACAGAGGGGCAGGGAGCTCAAGACTGAAGCTACAGCAGGCATTATGGATCTCCACAGATAGAATTCAGCTTCAGGGACAGGATAGTGCCCCAAACACAGTACACCCAGGGTCCAGACAGGATGAAGAACATCTCAGCAGGGGTCAGGAAAGACATTGAGGAAAGTACATGGACCAGAGACCCTGCTTCCATAGCCCTGAAACTACATAAACAAACTCAATCTAATTCCACTCTGGGAAAGACCCTTCAAGAAGGGAGAAACAGAACTCGAAGTTTGAATTGACTAGATGTATCCCCAAATTTATTTTAAACTGGAAGAGACTTGGTGACCTTTAATTGGCAAGTTTAAATTCTTCTCTTTATCTCTGTTCCTGTTTGGAATGAAGTCCAAGATGAGGTAAGTAATAGGAAATAAACACATCTTTTGTACAATTTGGTGACAGGGAATAAATTGCAGCCTCAGGCTATATAGGACTATTCCCAAGACTCAGAATGGAGGAGTAGGAAATGCAGGAGGGAGGGAAGAGGATATAAAAACCAGAGGCAAGGAGTAAAGGTTCTTCATGGCCTTGGACTTCTGGAAAGTTTGATTTCAATTGTCTAGGCTAGTCCCAGGAAATGGGGCTCCCTTCTGGTTCAGGATCAAAGAATATTTCTCAGACCTGGTCTCAAGTCTAATATCCCCTATAATATAATACTCAGGAGCAGTTATGAATCTAAGCTCTAGACTGTCAGGTGAGATACAAAAGGAGGGGAAGTCAAAGAACAAATTCAGGGGTGCATCCTGGTATCTGAGGGCAAAAGCACAGACCTGTGAGTTTCCCCTGAATGCTCTGAAGGAGCAGCTGGCATTAAAGTCTGGACACCCTCAGGAGCTTTCTGTAAGAACAGAGGTCCAAACAGTCTGGGACATTCAGCTGTGATTGACAAGTAGCAAAGAAAAGGCTGTGAGCAGTTCTTGGACAATTTCCATAAGTATGGAAGACTGTATTTTCCAAAATGGTCTGAATAATATTTCCGAAGGCACATGCTTTTCTTAAAATTGCTTTGACACTCCTCTCCTTGGAAGTAGGGGCTATATGTCCCTTCCTTTAAGTCTATAAAGGCCTGTAACTATGGCAAATTAATGAAACCTATGGACTATAGTCAACAGCAATACTGTAATATTCTTGCATTAATGTTAAAGATGTACTGTGTTAAAAGTCAGGGGCTATGAAAAAATATACCAAATGTATACTATAGACCACAGTTAGTGGTAATAGTCTGATGATGTCATAATTTGTAACAAATGTCCACAACAATGTAGTGTGCTAGTGCTGGGATGTTGTATGGAAAATTCCACACATGTGCATGATTGTTTTGTACATTCACAACAATAAAAATATACACTTTTTTACAAAGTGAAACTATATTACTTCTGAGGCTAGGTCATACACCTACTGCCTCATTCTCTTAGGAACTTGCACTTGGAACATTTGCTCATAGAACCCACAACCAAGCCTAGGCAGCTACACAGAGAAATCAGTTGTGTATGTTCCCACCGACAGCCCAGCAGTGGAACCAGCTGATCTCTAGCCCATGAGTGTAATATGTCCTGTACATGTATGTGCATGTATTCAACTTATCTAATTCTGTATTCAAACTTGCCCAGACTTCTAAAAGCCAATTAAGTGATATAGGCTCCATAGGCTCTATGTATTCAGGAAGGATGTAGACTGTGTGTGTATTTGAGCCTACATTCAGAAAGAATGTGGGTGGTATGTTTATTCAAGCTTATCTGATGTCCAAACACCCCAAAGACCCTAAGAAACTGAAACTTGACCTAACAAAGAAAGTTCTTTTCGTGCCAAAAGCACTGCTTTATTTAGGATTGCTTCTAAATCCTCTGCATAAAAGGGATCTGAAAATCCTACTCTGGGCTTTGTTTTTGGACAGAAGCCTGCCAGGCCAGGCCGGTCATAATAAAATTCCTTCTCAGAGGAATCTCGCATCCTGGTCCTCAATACCACAATCACCAACTTCTCTTGGCTGCCACAACATTTCTGGGGGCTCATCTGGGATCACTGCAAAGGCCAGAGATGGCAACAGTTGGTTGCTCCTCTTGGACACCTCCGAGAAGGCTGGGAGGACCCAGGTGAACCCCAGCCCAGGACGCCCCTAGACCCCTTTAGTCCAGAAAAAAGATTGCAGACTCCGCCAGAGCCCTCCTGGAAGAAATTGGAGACACCAAAGGGTTTGAAGGAGACCCTAAGAACAAAGCAGAGGAGCTCTGCACACCAGGTGGGTAAGACCCCTGGGGGTATAGTGTAAGACAAGCCTAACTCTGTAAGTTAAAAGGGGAGCCTGATCAACTCCTGAGAAAACCCGAATACTCCCAGGAAGTTCAGGAGGAAACTGTCTTCTCTAGGTCTGAAAAAGGAAAGGAAGGAAGGTGGTTGTGTGCATGTGATTGTGGAGACCGAGTGAGATGCAGAGACAAACTTCTGAGGGGTGAGTGCCGAGTCCTGATCCACAGTTCTGTGGTGACCTCACCTGATCAAGAGCAGTCTGGGGGCCTCTGTGCAAAGGAACACTCTTCTGAGTTGGAGGTTTATACTGACCCACTAAGACTGAGGTGCCGTAAGTCCCTACAAGGGAGCAGCTGGAGACAGATGAAGTGAAAGGCTGAGTGAGTGTTGCACAGAGTTGATGCAGGGTGGAAACATGGGGAACACACAAAGTAGGACCCCAGGCTTTCCATGGAGATGTATATGGCATAAAGTTCCTGCCAGGGAAGCTTAGAATGCTTTGTGAATTAGAATGGCAGACTTTTGGTGTGGGCTGGCCCCAGGAGGGCATCTTTGACCACCAGATCATCCATAAAGTCCATGATGTGGTAACCAGAAAACCACGGCACCCTGACCAGTTCCCATACATGAATGCCTAGCAGGACGCTGTGAGTCAAAGTCCGCCCTAGTTAAGGAAATGTATGACTAAAGAAGCCAGGATTTGCCTGATGCAAAAGCCCAGAGGTGCTGTCCAGGGGACTGGGTCAAACAAGCACCTTGCGAAGGGTCCAGAAAAAGTGAGCTTGAAATTTAGTCCTAACCAACCCATTCTGAAGGAGCCAAATGAAAATGACCTCCCACCACCATATGCAGTTGCTCTTACTGTGCCAGTGCTGAGGAGTGGGCACAAGGTACCTTCCCCAAGCAGTGCAGCCTCTTCACCCCCAGAGCTGCTGTCTCTGCCAGTCTCAGCCCACAGCAGCACAGTGCTGACAGTCAGTCAGGAAGGAGCCCCTGAAAGATGACAACTCAGACCACAGGGAGCCCTGGAGACAAGTGGACCAGGGAGAAGGGCTGCCCTACAGCTACTTCTCGGTGAAGCCCAAGCTCCAATTTATTATGATGCCAATAGCCAGGTCCAAGGAAAAAACCAAATGTTCATGTACCAACCCTTTACTATCACTAACATTTTTAACTGGAAAAATCACACCCCATTATACTCAGAGAAGCCTCAGGCCATGACAGAACTCTTCCAGTCCATCATACAAACCCATAAACCCACCTGGGCTACTGCAAACAACTCCTCATGACCTTATTCAACTTTGAGGAGAGAACATGAGTGACACAAGGAGCCCTCACCTGGCTCAAAGAGCACCCACCTGTGGGAACCCTGGACCAATATGACCATACATAGTTCCCAGATGAGGACTCCCAATGGAATTCCCAATGACACAACCGGGCTCAACTGACTAGAAATCTTCTACAGGGCCTTAGTCAAAGGGTTCAAAGCTGGATGATGAAGGGTACTAAACATGTCTAAAACTGCTCAGGTCTTATAGACTCTCTATGGAAGTCCTGCTCAGTTCTACGAGCAACTGTGTGAAGCATTTCGTGTATGCATACCCTTTAACCCAGATACTCCCGAAAGCCAAACAATGGTCAATGCAGCATTTGTCAACCAATCACAGGCTGACATCCGAAGAAAGCTATGGAAGTTAGACGTGTTCACTGGTATGCACATTTCCCAGCTCATGGAGGTAGCCACCAAGGTTTACATCGACTACAATGTAGAAACCAAGAGAGAGGAAAACTGGAAAATGAAAAAGAAAGCAGACCTTCCTTCAATAGCAATAGTCAAAAAAAGCAGCCCTGTGTCAAGGAATGTGAACTGGGATGCCCCTGCCCCAAGGAGGGGCTGCCCAGCCCTAAGACGAAATCAGTGTGCTTCCTGCAAGAAGGAAGGGCACTGGAAGCAGGAGTGCCCCAATAGACCACTTGACCCCATTGCCTCCAAGAAGGCAGCCAAAACATTAGCCAGGAGAGCAAACAAGGAACTACACACTAAACCCTGGGTTCACAGAAATTTGGAAGGAAAACATGCAAATCAGCTCATCAGACTTGTGAAAATAGAGGGCTCTGATGAAGATTATTAGGACAGACCATGCTCCTATTCTCTTGCCCCTGTGAAGCCTATGGTCAGAGTCCAAATTGGGGGCTACACTATACATATGATGAACGACACTGGGGCTCAACACTCTGTGATGACCAGGCCAGTCAGGCCATTTTCAAAAAGACAAGCCACTATTGTAGGGGCACCTGGCAAAAGCACCCAGTGACCCTCCCTCCAAGCCAGAACCTGTAACACTGGAGTAAAGAAGTCACTCATGAGTTCATGTATCTCCCTGAATGCCCCATCCCCCTCCTGGATTGGGACCTGCTGTCTAAACTACAAGCTCAGATTATGTTTAATGCCATGAGCCAATCCACGCTAGCACTCAGACCACCAACGCCTGCACATGTGGTGTTAACCCTCCCTCTGCAGGAAGAATGGAGACTGTTCTGCCTCAGTGAAGCTGACCAATTACAGCTGCATAGCTTCCCTTTAAAGATGGACCCGAAGTTTTGGCAGAAGGCAACCCAATGGAGATAACATACACCATTCCCCCAGTTGATGAAATAAAGCCCACAGCCAGCCCAGTAAACATAAAATATCCCATTCCATGTGAAGTGCAAGAAAGAATCCAGTTACATATTCAGAGATTGCTGAATGAAGGCACACTAAAGCCATGCCAGTCTCCATGGAATACCCCACTCTTCCCAGTTAAAAAGGCTGATGGGGATTACCTGCTGGTCCAGGACTTGGGAGCAGTCAACGCAGCAGTAGTAACCCTACACCCAGCAGTCCCAAACCTTATACTCCCCTCAGCCTGATACCCTCATCGACAGTCTACTTTTCATGCCTGGATCTCAAAGACACCTTCTTCTGCATTCGAATAGCACCCCAAAGTCAACCAATCTTTGTCTTTACATGGGACAATCTGAGCTCCAGCAAAAAGCAACAACTCACCTGGATACGGCTCCCTCAGGGATTCAAAAATGCACCCACTATTTTTGGACAAGCCCTAGCCAGTGATCTTAAGTCCTTTAAACTAAAAAGCCATAATTGTTTCTCCTCCAATATGTAGATGGCCTCATCCTTGGAAGTCCCACTTACCAAGACTGTGCTAGCAGAACCCATGCCCTCTTAGAATATCTGCAACAAAAGGGTTATCAGATACCTAAAAAGAAAGCCCAAATCTGCCTAACTCAGGTCAAGTATCTAGGTTATAAAATAGCACAGGGGCTCCGCGAATTAGGACCTAAAAGAAAAGAAGCAATCTGCAGCCTTCCTGAGCCCAGCACTTGCAGAAAGTTGTGAGAATTTCTCAGAGTGGCTGGGTTCTGCCGCATTTGGATCCCCAATTTTGGAGTCCTCACATGCCCTTTGTATGAAGTCACAATGTGGGGAGATCATGGACCCCTGCTCTGGGAGAGCCCACAGAAAAATGCTTTCACCTCTCTCAAGTGAGCCCTGATGGTAGCACAGAGTCTTTGGCTTCCAGATCTCAGTAAACCATTCTACCTCTACGTGCATAGTTGCCAGGGCATCACAGGAGGAGTACTCACTCAGTACCTGGGTTCCTGGCAAAGACCTGTAGTCTACCTATTCAAACAATTGGACACTGTAGCCCAAGGGTGGCCCTCAGGCTTACAAGCTGTAGTTGCTGCAGCAATGCTAATGCTAGAAGCCATGAAATTAACTCTTGGACAACCTATGATTGTTGGGATTCCGCATGCAGTAGTCACAATCTTAGAAGCCAAAGGAACACACTGGTTAAATATCAAAGTCTATTACGTAAAAATCTGTCCATCCAACTGGATCTCGTAAAAACCTTGAATCCTGCTACTCTGCAACCTGTTGAGCCAGGGATTCCAACCTACAACTGCCTCAAGACATTGCAAGAAGTATATTCCAGCAGGCCAGACCTCCAAGACTAGCCACTACCATATCCTGGCATGGAGCTCTTCACAGACGGGATTGCTTTGTTCAGGGCAGTGACCGGTAAGCAGGATACGCTGTAGTAACCTCCAAAACCACAGTAGAAGCCCAGTGTCTCCTGGATAACACCCCAGCGCAAAAAACCAAACTCATTGCCCTCACCCAAGCCCTACAACTTGTGGCTGGGGCCAAGGTTAACATCTGCACAAAACTCAAATATGCCTTCCTTACCCTGCACGCGTGTGGAGCCTTATGCAAACAAAAGGGACTCATTAACTCGGGAGATAAGGGCTTTAAATTGGCACACAAATTCTGGAGCTACTAAAAGCAGTTTGGGAGCCCACCAAAGTGGCCATGATGTATTGCAAGGGACACCAGGCAGGCCACAGCCCTGTTGCTCAAGGAAATCAGAGAGCAGATGCTGAAGCAAAAAGAGCCGCACAGGAAGGATCCCTGTCAGAGGGCCTGGTCGCTGCCCTCATTCCCCAACCTCTTAATTATCAGAAACTCCAGTAGAGGCAGCCTGCTTTCATCCCCCAGCCTCTGAAACACTGGGAGCCGCAATATACTCAAGCCGAAAGAGAATGGATACTCTCTGAGAGTGGGACACAAGGAGCAGACAGGTGGTCGACATTGCCCGGTCACAGAATAGTCATGTCTCAAATATTAGCCGCAACTGTAGTTCAGGACTACCATGAAAACACACACTTGAGAAAAACCCATCTTAAAGAAGTGTTAAAAAGATTCCTCTATATCCCAAGTCTAGCCACTACTACCCATGCCGTATGCCAGTGGTGCGTGACATGTACAAAAAATAACCCTCACCAAGAACCCACAGGAGCCCCAGGAGTCCAGCGAATCAGCAACATGCCACTTGAAGATCTAATAGCTGATTTCACCAAAATGCCACTCTCCGGAGGCTACAAATAACCTCCTAATTCTCATTTGCACCTTTTCTGGCTGGATGGAAGCCTTCCCCACAAGACCTAAAAAGGCTGAAGAAGTGGTCAAAGTTCTGCTCAGGGAAATCATTCCTTGATATGGGCTACGCCTCTTAATTGGCTCTGACAACAGGCCTGATTTCATATCCAAAATCACTCAAAAGATTGCCAAAGCACTACGCTTCTGACAGAAACTGCACACCGCTTACCATCCTCAAAACTCAGGGAAAGGAGAGTGAATGAATCATAAAATAAAGACCCATAATGCCAAAATTTTCCAAGAAACTGGGCTAACATGGGTGCAAGTGCTCCCAAGTGCCCTCCTCCAAGTTCGAGCCAGCCCAAGTGGAAAGCTAAGCCTAACCCATTATGAAATCCTCTTTGGGAGCCCCCTCCCCCACCCCACTTAATCCAAAATATAGAAGGGGATCTCAGAGAAAAAGGAAACTTATTGCTAGCTCAGCATATGATCAGCTTAGGAAAAACCCTACAAAACCTGCATCACTGGGTTCAAGAAAGGGCCCCCCAACAAACCCCTAGACCCTAAGAAACTGAAATTTGATCTAACAAAGAAAGTTCTTTTCTCGCTCAAAGCACTGCTTGACCCCGGCTCCTAAATCCTCTGTGTAAAAGGGATCTGGAAATCCTGCTCGGGGCTTGGTTTTTGGACAGAAGTCCGCCAGACCTGGCCAGTAGTAATAAAATTCCTTCTCAGAAGAGTCTTGCGTCCTGGTCCTCAATACCACGATCACCGACTTCTCTCAGCTGCCACACATGAGGATACCTCCCAGCCCCTAGCCTTCAGGCCTTCCCACTGAGACCTAGCGTTGTGATCAGAGACAAGCTGTCCCTGCTGTGTTCTGTCTGAACTCCTCATCCACAAGATCTGTGAGCATAATAATACGGTTGCTTAGGCAATTACAGTTTGGAGTGATTTGTTTTGCTGCACTATTAACTGGAATAGTAAAACATTGGACTCAAATCTCCAAGAGAAAATGCAGGAGAAAGAAACTGGGTGGTGGTAATAGTAGTACTAATAAAAATGAGCATTTATTCGGTCTATGCATTCTATATGTTTTTCAGTCCACGCCTATGAGGTAGGTGCCATTGTTGACCCCATTTTATAGAAGAGGAAATTAAAGAGAGGCTAAGGGCGATGTCGTAGCTTAACTTCCAGGCCTGAAAGGAGAGTCGGGTCTTCCTAAATAAGAAGTGCATCTCCCGCAGAAGTATTAGTTGAAGAGTTGTGGATCTGTCTACCCGCATTTTATTGGCCATATACGCTCCTTCAGTCCTTCCCGGCTTCTTGCTCCAACCAACCCCCTTTATCATGCTAACGGACCCTGTGGGTGGCCAGTGCTGATTTAGGAAGCTTTCCCCTGAATGATTACCTGTTGTCTCTAATTCTGGTCAGAGCCCTTGGTATGTGGCTCTTGACAAGAATCTGCCCTTTTATCCCTGATGCTAATTTGAGTGATCTGGAAGTCAGAATAATTCCACATTGGTTTGGCAATATGGATTCATGACTTGCATTGGTGGCATGATGAGTGCTGACAAATAAAAATTACTTCACTTGCTTAGGTGATTTTGGAAGTGAATTATGGGGAGAGCAGCAACTCTAACTCCCAAGGGTGGCCCATTAGTATTGTGCCAAATGGCAACAGATGCTGGCAGTAAATTACAAACAGTGACTATGCAATCAGCTGTGAGCTTTTAGAGTCCAACATCTGAGGACATTTAACCACTTGCACTTCTGCCACACATGCTTTCCAAGGAGTTATTCTTTGGTTCATTTAGCTGGTCAGGACAAGGACGCTTAGGTGGAAAGGAAGCAAATAATGATTTAAATGTCTTGATCCTGGTGAGGAAGCAAAGCATTATTTTAGTGAATTCAGCATTTGAAGCTCAATACGTAATGTCCCTTCATGGCAACAAAGAACACTAAAAGCAATTTGACCTGTTCTGAAAGCTTTGCCCTGCCCCCTCATGCCCACCCCCACGAGGATTTTAAAGGACTGTACTGGATGCTTTACCAGATGGGGGAATCGGAATCCTTTAAATAGGGAGAGGAGATAATGTTCTCTGAATTTTATCAACAATCTATATTCCCCAAAAAGGACTAGAACTGCTTCCTTTATAGAACAATGTTTACTGAATGGAAATTTTATTACCTGAATATTGAATTCCAATGATACCAAGGGCATTCCTTTGTAGACAAAGGTCCTTCTAGCCAGGTTTGATTTCTATTCTTTTATTAACTTAAAGGCCATTAAACAATGCCTTTGAAATGCTGATCAAGATTTTTGATGGGTTTGACTTTTAGTTTTTTATTATTTTAAATGCCAGAATGCCAGTTCAAGCTTTTCTTTTGTGGTATCAGTTCTTTAATGTACACTTTCTCTTTTCACCTGATAGTGAGCAGAGACTTAGTCCATGGGGGAGCAGGCCTGGAAGGGCTGGGACCAGGAGCTGCAGACACTGGTGGGGCATGGAGAGAGATGGCTTCCCCCCTTGGACTCTTTACTTTCCTGTCTTCGACACTGCTTCCTCCAATATTTTTTCATCACAGCCTGAAAAACAAAGATTTCAGTACTTTAAAACCTGGTGAGGGGAACAGACATACCTCAAGTGGTTGAGCACCTGCTTCCCACATATGAGGGCCTCAGTTCAATCCCTGATACCTCCTAAAAACAACAAAACAAGCAAACGAGAAAACCAACTCTGATGGGGGGCTGATGTAGCTCAGTAGTTGAGTGCCTGCTTCCCATGTACGAGGTCCTGGGTTTAATCCCCTGTATCTCCTAAAAAACAAACAGACAAACAAATCTCACATCTAAACCCAAGAACCGCAGTTTCTCCAAACAGCAGTGCTAACATCAAGCGAACCTCATCACCTTTGGGGGCTATGCTGTGCCCCTCAGAGTGATGTGGAGGTTCTTCACTCCAGGGGGCACTGCACAGGTGCGTGGGGGCTGCTGACCTCGCTCCTCTCTCCCAGGCCGGGTGCCCGGCACTGCGTGAGTACCCACTCCATCCAAATCATGAAGGTGGAGGAGATCACAGGACCAAGAAATCCATGCAACGTCCCGTTCCCAACCCCCCCCAAAAAACAACTGGTGAAAACAAGCCACTTTTGGAGAAGGTGCCCAGAGGGCACAAATGCAGTGCCTACTTCACCCCCTGAGGCCTGCCACCCTTTCTCCCCTGTCTTGGGACAAGGAAACCCAATGGTCCATCATTGGTCCTTTACTTAGCATCACTTTAGTGACTAGATTGTGTGATGCATTCGGATTCAGGATTTGTTTCCATAAAATAATTTTCCCCTGACATCTTATTTTAAACTGCTGGGGGAGAAGGAGAGAAAGAAATGAAATACATCCAATATATACAATGAATAAAATTATATCTGAATTCACAAAACATTTGAATTTGTATTCCACTGATAGCAGATTTCTGATACCCCTTTAATTGCCTGTGACTGCTGTCCTTTGGATACTGATTAGCCATAATTTAAAATCCACTTCCTTCCTGCCTCCCCTCGCTTTTGTTGCTTCACCTAAGTGAAGTGGATGTTTTCTCTTATGAGTCTTTATTTTGCCTGTTTCCAGGGCTTCTCAAAATTAACTCCAAAGAGTTTAAAGTCCAGCCATTTGCACCACTAGGAAATGTATTTTGTTTCTCTTTGTTATCTTCTTTCTATTTTTTACTTTTTTTTTTTTTTTTTTAACCTTCAGGCCCTCCATCTCTCCTGTACTCTTTATTCTCTGGGAGTTAGAGACAGCTGCTGCTTCACTGCTTTTTACCCCTGCACTCTCAACTCCCTCCTTAGTTGCATACTAACCTAAATAGCATTTTTTCTGCTGGCTGGTACTTCTTAATCATCTCCGGTGTATGCAGCTACATATTGCTTCCTCTGATACCCTTTAACGTGGACAGGAATTGATGGGAGTCCAAGCAATGCTCCTCCAAACCAGCCCCAGACTTCCCTCTGTAGTTTGCTCCAGCAAAGTATAATTTTCAAATCTTTTCAAACATTTTTCATACATAGAATGAAAAAGTGTCAAAGATTTATTCAAATCATTATTAAAGGAATTAATAAGATGCTAAAGCTGATTCAACAGGATTTGAGTAAATGGGTAAAGATTTTAGAAAAAAAATTATAGAATAAAATTGTTGGGTTAGATACAAAACTTGTTTATGTCTTACAGGACAATAAAAGCCAATAAATTTGGGATAATCTTTCTACTAGACAAATGAAAATGTTCTGAGCTGCTTTCAGGTAGCTCTTAATGACAGATTCCCATTTGTGAAGCCCTTGCGTACAGCAGGGTACAGCATCACAAGCCGCATAAATGCAAATGAAGCCAGTGTCCTGGCCCCAAAGTAAGAAAACCTTATTTTAATAGCATGTACAAAATCCGGATGGTACAAAAGTCTAAATGTACCACACCCAGCAGAGTGCCTGACTTAGAGCAGGAACCAAATATTGATTTCCTTGAATTGATTGTGCCTCAGGCGATTTAATTGGGACTTCCAAACACATTCAGCCGTATTTCACTCTGGCAGTGGGAGAGACTGAACACCAACAGATGGCAAATTGTGTCCCCCTGCCCTGAACTCTGCTGTGGGTGCCTGGAACAGAGGAAGGAGGCAGGGCAAAAGTCTCCACTGTGGTTTTAGAAGTGGGGCTGGAATTTATGAACCAAAATGTATGCACAAGAGAAATGAGATTGGTCCTAGAGCTGGAAGTAGCTGTGAGAAACAGTTATGTGGTACCACATTTTACTCCTGAGAACAAAGAAAGCTCCTTTTTGTGAAGCTCTGCAGTACCCAGGGCTAGTACTAGTCACAAATAAAATAACAAAGCAAAGAAAGCTGTTGTCATACTCTGGTTTCTATAGGAAAACATAGAGGCTAAAACTCCTTTAAAGCCAGATAGCTTGAGTTTGAATTCTGGCTCTTTTGTTATGATCTGAAGCCAAAACATCCAGATTAAAATCCTGGCTGCTACTAAATAACCTTAGGAAATTTCCTTAACCTCTCTGTCCCTTCTATAAAATGGGGATAATCAGTGACTGTCTCATTGACTTGTATGTGTGGTGTGATCCAATGATATTTTTCTTCTATTTGGATTACTAATTGATTATTACTTACTAAATATCTTATCCTTTTCCCACTGGACTATGATACTACCTCTGAATACATCAAAAACACATACATGTGTGGATCTATTTTTTGGTTCTTTATTTTATTCCACTGGTCATCTATTCCTACACTAATACCATATTGTCTTAATTATATAGGTTTATATTAATCTTGGTATCTGATAGAACAAATTTTCAGTTTATGGTGTTGTTGTTGTTTTTTTTTCCAGGAGTATCTTAGCTATTCTTGGGTTCTCGTTCTTTGGGGTAGTTTAAAAATATCTATAAATTCTTTGACACTTCTCATTGAGAGGTGGTGTAAATGCCCCTTCCCCTTGTCACATAGCATCATTTCTGCTATATTCTGTTGTTTGAAGCAGTAACAAACCTACTCTGCAATGTAAAATTCTGGACTAGAAAAAGGACATTGGTGGGACAACAGGTGAAATTTGAAAAAGTTCTGTAGATTAGTTCATAGTATTGTATTAATGTTTATTTCCTGGTTTTGATCATTGTAATATGATTATGTCAAATGCTAACATTTAGGGAAATACCAGACCTTAGAAAAACTGTGACTGATCACCTCCCTTTTGAATTTCATATTTTGTCATTTAGGTCTGTCTTTTTTTAAAAACAAAACAAACAAACAAACAAAACACCCTACAAATCAGATAACAATATTTATTCTTTTATAGGTAATATTTGTTTGCATTTACCAATAGTTTACCAATTCTTTTGCTTATGATTCCTTCTTGCCTCTCAGTCTTTAATTATGGTATCATTTTCTTCTTTCTAAAGATGATCCTTTAGAAATTCCATTGATGTGGGTCTGTTGACAAGAAACTCTCTTAGTTTTTATTTTCGTTGTCTTTATTTCATCTGCATTTCCAAAATATAGACTTTCTTGGTGCACATTTCTAAGTTAGTCATTTTATCTCAACATTTTAAAGATATTATTCTACATTTTAAAGGTACTTATTGTTGAGATATCTGCTGTCAGTCTGTCATTCCTTTGTAAGTTTCTCTCTTTCCTCTCTGAATGCTTTTAGGATCTTTGTCCTTGATGCTCTGTAGTTTCATTACATATGGATATTTAATTTATCTGTTTCATTTACACATTATGTTCTGGATTTTCACAAACATAGCTTTCAATTTTCTGGAAAATTCTGTCATTATCTCTTCAAATATCACCATCAAGACTATATTCTTGTCTTCTGGGATTTCAATTAGACCTTCTCCTTCTACATTGCATATCTCTTCCCTTTCCTCCATTTTTTTCTGTCTCCTATGCTGCATTTTTCAGATCTATCTTCCAGTTTGCAAATTTTCTTTTCTGCTGTGTATAGTCTGCTATTCAAGTCATCCATTGAGTTTTTATTGCAACAATTATGTTTCATTTCTTTTTGGTTCTTTTTCAAATAACTTTTGTAGTCTTATTTCATGCACACTTTTGTGATTCCTTCAAATACTTTATATATGGCTTTTATACCCTATTTCTGATGTTCAATATACATAGTCCTTGTAGTCTATTATGTTTGTTTTTTCTGCTGACTTATGGTATTGTGTTTATTTTGGGTTAGTGAAACTTTATGGTGAGTTAATATTTGAGGTCATTAACTAAGTATGATTTCTTTCAGAGAATACTCGTGATGGGCTTTGTAGGGAGACAGTTACTAACCTGGCACCACCCAAGCCCCTTTTGGGTCTCAGCTGAGTCTAGGAGGCTCAGCCTCACCTATGCCTAGGTTGGGGATTGAATCATATTCCTTATAAAAGGCATGTTCAAGTCCCAATCTCTGGTCCTGTGTGTGAACCCATTTGTAACTATGACCTTTGAAGATGCTATTAGTCAAGGTGTGCCCAAAGTGAATGAAGGTGGGCCTTAATCCAATATGGCTGAAGTCTTCAGGAAACTGGAGACAGAAAGAAAAGCCACAGGGAGCAGCCAGAAGTCAATAGAACCCAGAAGAGAGAGGAAAAGACATTGCTACGACATCGCTATGTGTCAGAAAAGAAAAGGAAAAGATTGCCAGCCAACTAGAAGATACCAATCCTGGGAGGAAGCAAGCCTGCTAGCCTCTGAAACCATGAACCAATAAATTTCTGTTGTTAGGCCAACCCATTGTATGGTATTTGTTTTAGCAACCCTGTTTCACCGGATGAAACTTGTTTTTGTTTCCTAGGCTTCTCAAAGAAAATACCATGAAATGGTTCAGGCTAAACAATGGGAATTTATTTGCTTAGAGTTTTGAGACCTGAAATGTCCAAATGCCTTTTTCCTGAAGACCAGCTGCCAGCGATCCTTGGCTCCTCTGTCTTATCGCAAGGCACATGGCGGCATCTGCTGGTCTCTCTCTTCTCTTCCGGGTTTCATTGATTCCAGCTTCTCGCCTCCAGGGTTTGCTTTCTCTTGGTCTCAATTTCATTCCACTTATAAAGGACTACAGTAAAAGTTTAAAGACCGGTTCTAATTGAGGTGGGTCACATCCTAACGGAAGTAACACCATAAGAAGGTTCTACTTACAATGGGTTCACACCCATAGGAACGGATTAGATTTAAGAATATGTTTTTCTGGAGTACATATAACTTCAAACCACCACAAAATTGTAATAGAATGCCCTAGGTAGGTGACTTGCCAGACACCACTAATTCTTCTCATGTCCCACCTCCTACCCCTCTCTTCTCCCACCTATAACCATACTGAAATTCCAACAGATCCCAAAAGGTGAGGTAGAAAGTGTGACCCATGAGGAAGTGTACTATAGTCTAAAAACTGCATGATTTTCCCATTTTATATAAACAGAAATCAGGGGAATATGTGTTGGAATGGGTACAAAGATTGTGGGATAATGGTAGGAAATATAAAGCTGGATCAGGCTGAATTTATTGATTTGGTCCCACTAAGCACAGATTCTGGATTCAGTGTTACAGCTTGAGGGGTTAGAAAGAGTTCTAACAATTTATTTGAGAGGATGGCTGAAGCATGGACCAACAGGTGGCTTACATTACCCCAAAATGAAATGCCAGAACTGCCCTGGGATAAAGTAGTTGAGGGGTTCCAAAGACTTAGGAGACTGGGATGTTACAGTGGATACATCATGTACGACCTGCTCACCTGCCCTGTCCAAAGACACACTTTCACCAGGAATCAGTTTGTGAAAGCAGCTCCATCATCCCTAAAGAGCCCTGTGGTCATCCTTCTCTGTAGGTCAGATAATACTGTGGGAACTGCTGCCACTGAACTTGAAACAGTGAGAATGATCAGATTGTGGGTTGTCAGAAGCCAAGTGGTAGCACTTAATTGCTAAAGACAAGGTGGGCGTGGCTATTGTAATGGACAGCAGAGTCACAGCAATATTTGGAATTATCTGATTCGCAGAAACCTTTGGTGATGACTAGTTGACCACAGGGTACCTAAAAGTAAAACAGATTTACAGTCTACTAAATTCTTGTTTGATCTGTATAAGCAGAGGAATTCTAGGATAAGAGGAAAAAATCTAACTTAAATCATAAAAATAGAGGGTCATGACCCCTCAATCAATTCCCAGATTTGAGACAGTTTACAGACTCAAAACCCCTTAATGAAGGGAAGGTCAGGTCCCCTTAGAGAACCCTGATATGCTGCCAAAAATTTATACTGTTAATCCTCCCAGTCTTCCCCCAAAGAGACCCACACCCTTTTACCAACATGACTGTGCTTTGGGGGAAAAAAAGTGATCAGATGTATCAGGGACTATTAGACACTGACTCAGAACTGACATTCTGTATATTAATCGTTATGATATATTGTTCGTCTATATACCTTACATGGTTCACCTGCTGTAATGAAAGTTAAGATATAAAGTCCATGGATTTATTTTTATAGGGCTTTAAGTGTTTTAGTATGATATATCATACTTCCTGTGATCTGATTTTGGTCTTCATATCCTCATCAAGAATTGTGCCTGTGTGTGTGTGTGTATGTGTGTGTGTGTGTGTGTGTATATACATATATACATTTTTTTAACAGTGAGGGTGTAAGGCTATCAAGGCAAATGAGATTATGGAATTTTCAGCTATGGCATTTTCAAAATCTTTTCCTTAAGAGTCTAATCTGTAAGTTCATCCCTTAAAAACATGGGACTTTCTGTGGCTGTCACCAATCCTGACATTACAGTTTTAGGTATATTAGGCATTTGTTTTGTTTTTTAAAGTTCTAAATAATCACTATAAGGTACTCAATAATATAAAGTAACATTCTTCCAATAGACTAGTTCTTTGAATTAGTTCAATGATACTATTTACTGCATGGTATATTAGCAATACCACCATACCATGTATTATGGGTTTTTTTTTTGTTTTGTTTTTTTTCGGTTTTCCCCAGTTGGATTATCTTGTCAAGTCTATAAGCAACTTCCCCAGTTATGGTGGTCAGTGCCCTATCTGTTTAGTTAAGAGTGGTGCATTCTATTACTGGGATCTTAACCCCTATAAAGGTCCTATTGGCCTTTTTATTGCAAATTTGTTCATAAGTTACTTGATTCACCAACATTTTGTTATTAGTCTTAGTGCAGGGCATAACTATATATTTGTGGTCTTTCAAAAACAGTCTGAAGGGTCCTGTCAGGTCCAATCCTGCAGAGCTGTTAATGGTTGCTATTTCCCAACATGTGGTTTCATGTAGAGCCATTATTTCATATCCTAACAGTCAGTATTTGTTTACTACTGTAAAAGAGCCCATGGTGCATGTTCTCTATAATATTCTCCTTTCTGTGTTCAATTTACAATGTCTTAATGTATAGGTATCTGTTATGCGTTTGTTTGTATTAACAGCAGAGGAGTTTTAAAAATCATCAGTAAATATCTGGTGGGTTTGGTCCATTCAAAATTTCTGGTCTAAATTTAGGGAATTCTTATAATCCACAAAGTTGACTGTGGTTAGCACTAAGGGAAATATACTATGTCACCAATTTAATTTTGCAGAAGGAAGTTCATCACCAAACCATACCCAGAACACTTCTGGTTTAAAGAAGTCAGCTTTTGATGTGACTAATTCAGTTCCTTGTATAATCATGCTTTATAATGGGACATATTTGGCCAATTGGTGACCTTAGGTGTTATATGGTTTCACTTGTGGTATCATCCTCCATAGCACCCCTATCCTCATTATCCCATTGTATGGTAATGGAGGTAATTTCACATTAACCTTAGGTCATTCTTTAGTAGACTTTAACAGTTGTTTCTATATGAGAGTCATAGATAGGATGTATTGTTGTGGTATAGAACTGGGTAGATAGTGCTATTTCCCTCATCTTCCTCTTCTGCCTTTTGTTTGTTTCTTTTTTTCTCCTCCTCCTCATAATCATTGTCATAATCATCATCATTAATTTCCTCAGACATCCATTGTGTCATAGCCAAACAGTATAAACTTCCTACTGAAAACTCTCAAATTTTCCTATTTTGTGGGTCACATGGGATCATGTCTGTTAATAGACTTGTCATATTTCTGCCTTCAAGATTATAATAAATATTCATAGCACATCCCAGAATTGTTTGGCAATTTCCCATTGTTTAGTAAACCATAGCTGTATTAGTACTTATAGAGCAAGTGGTTGTCCGTTTGCTTTGCCCACCTGGTTATATGATGGAACTTTAACATGCTTATGGTGGTGATATCCAGACCTATGTAAGTATCTCAAGGTATCATAATATTTCCACTGGAAATATTGGTTAAAGTCATCTGAGCAAGAATGAGAGAAAAAATGGTCTAATTCTGATGTATTCATATGCTTAAATCAGTATCCTGATGTATGAAAGATACTTGTTTCTGCTAGCCAGTAGAGCCAGCCAGAAATTACATATTTTCCTTTAATTTGTATAATTGGGTCCTTGATAGTTGTGATTCTGGTTGTAATTTCATTACCATAGTTACCAGTCACATTTCCCCTATGTGTTCCATGATTAGTAGTATTGGCAATATTACTCAACATAAAAACAAAACAATAACAAGATACATAGCCTTTTAGGGCAATTAGCTGGTATTCCCCATGGATGTTTCACTAGTTTTCCTAAGTGGGAACTACTCCAGCAGCAAAAGGCCTTTTTAAAACCCTTTGGGTTTCCTCTGTTGGCAGTTTTGACTTTTCTAGAGTACCAACAGCCCATTGTGTGTAAATGCACCTGTTCTTTCACTATAACATGTGATTAGAGAAAACAAATTAGATATCAAACCTATATACTCTAGCCTTGAATAGTGCCTAAAACTGTGTGCAACTCAATCAGAAATTGCTCAAGAAAGTCAGTCTCAGTACCTGAAGTGCTCCAGGTTGGTATTGCGCATTCCCAGCCATCCCACTCAAGATCCTGAAGATCCTCATCACAGTTTGCCCACTGCTTCTCTCCATTCCTTGAAAATGCTGAAATTGATATGGTGTAGGGCTGGTGCAATCAGAGGCATGGGTGTAACTTCAAGTTCAATAGAGATAAAGTTGTTTGGTGGTGTGACAGAAAGTGGTGTTGTAGTTGGAGAGGGTTGAATTATTGCCACTGGTTTCTCTTTCATTCTTGGCTTCCAACCAGGATGCAGATTGAAAAGATGAATAGGCCAACCAGAACTGCTGTGATGTGCACCCTGTAACTCATCTTCAAGCATGTAGCTTGACATAATATTAGTATGTGCTAATTACCTGTGCTAGATGTCCTTCAACCAGGGTTAGCCAGTAAGTCTTGCTTGAGGCTGGTGCTATAAATTCTCCAATCTTCATATTCCATGTGCACTTCTAATTAACACCTTTTCCTATATTTCCTTTTTTAGTCTCCTTTTCTGTATTGCCTCATATTTTTATTTCAGTAGGTTGTGTTCTAATCATGTCTATAAGGCTAGGTAATTGCAATCTTTCCTTATTATTTAATTAAGACCTTAGCAGCCTTCCAAACTTGTTTAGACCAAACTTTCAGGTCTGTTTTATTGATTAGCATTCTCAATTTTTCTTTTAATAACTTTTTTATCTTTCTATGTTTCTTGCTCCTATGGGGTTGTATGCTAAATGAAAATTCCAGCATACTTTCACTCTCTGCCCGTTTTTGCACTTTTTTTCCTGTAAATTGACTTCTTTGATATGATTCTATGATTAGAGGGTTTCTGTAACATGCATAACATGTTTCAAGAACTTTAATAGTTTATTTCTGATCATTCTTTTTAGGTGGAAAATGTATTCCAATTCCTGCTTACATGTCTACTAGAATACAAGAGCAAGCTATATTTTTTTGTTCATGATATTGGACATATATGGTCAATTTGTACTACATTTCTTGCAATGTGCATGTATATAAGCAAATTCCTGTTTTGTATCCATTTAATTGTACCATGTAATCCTTGGTGTCCTGTCAGTTCAAGTGCCCATTCGTTTATTTTCCTCTGTGGTGTTAGGTCATCTTTCTGTATTTTCTCATTTTTTTCATTATTACTACTTTGGTAGAGTTGTTCTGTGTTCCTTTTCTATCCTACTTAACTTGTCTACTGCATTATTATGATTTGTTGTCTTAGATTTGCCCTTTTGATGTGTTGATAACATGTGTGAGCATATCTATACTTTTTAAAGATTTATTTAATTTTTTATTTACACCCCACCCCCCATGGTTCCCTCATCTTTCTGCTCCTTGGTTTGCTTGCTGTGTCTGCTCATCTTCTCCAAGAGGCACAGTGTTGGAAACTGAGGCACAGTGGCCTCTCAAGGAGAGACGTGCTGTCTCCATGCTCGTGCCGTCTCCATGCTCGTGCTGTCTCCATGACTACGCTTGCAACCTAAGGAATGCAGTGATTGGGAGTTCCGGGCAAATGGGCTGAAGCTGTTAAGGGCTGAAGGAAAAGATGAGCTCATACCTTTTGTAATGTATAGAACACTTAGGCTTTGTACCTTGAGATAAGGTTTTTTCCTAAAATTCCTTAGACTATAGGTAATGCTGATAGTTAATACGAGTTGCTCCTTAATGTCACGGAAGCTATGTTTCTACTAGGTCTGTGCTTATTGGCACGTAGGCTGTCATGGTCCTGCTTGTAGACACATACACTGTGGTATATAAAGAGCCCCTTGTAATCAGTAAAGTTGTCTGATGAGTCTCTACTCGCAGATCCCCTGATCCCAGCTCTCTCGTTCTTTTTCTCTCGCTCTTTCTTTTTCTGTTTCATTCTCCCTTCTCTCTTTGATTTTCATTCCCGATACCCTTCGGGTCCGTCGACTCCAACAGCACAGGGAACCAAACTGGGGACTTCACACATGGGAAGCAAGTGCCTGATGGCCTGAGCCACATCTGCTCCCTGCAGGCTGCAGTTTCTGCTGGCTTGTGGCATCTAGCTCATTTGGGCCGATTGCGGGGTCTAGGCTTGTTGCAGCAGGTTGCTGCAGGTGCAGCATTGCTCGTCTTGTCCAGGAGGCACTGGGACCTGAATCTGGGACCTCCCATGTGGTAGGCAGAAGTCCAACGGGTTGAGCCAAATTAGCTTCCCTCCATTTTTAAATTAGCTATTTTATCCCATATTTCTTTGCCCCAAATGTCATAATTACTAGTTTGCCAATTATTGGAAATCTGTAAATATGTGTATTTTCTTCCTTTTCTCTTTTAACATTTATTTCATGGACAGTCGGATTGTTATTAATTCTGCATATTGCACTGAGTACTCTGTCCCTGTACTAGTTAGGTATTTGTATCTTTTAGTCTCAAGACCATAGTCTTCCAGCATACTCCAGAGGAGGACATGGTGGCTCCATCATCTGTAAACCATATATTTTCAAGTGCCTCAGACAAGGGTGGTCCCCATTGCCCAACTGCTAGAACTTAGATCAATTCATCCCTTGGAAATTCTGACAAGCCCACATTTGACATTGCTGAGGTTTCCTCAGTTAATGCAGAGGGTAGATCAACCATCTGAATATCCTGCTTGAAAATATACAATTTCTAATTGAGAATCCCTTGATCTGGCCCAATTCCTTTGTGCTCACTTGGGGTTTGCTTAGCCCATGGATTTTGTGGGATTCTTAGCAATATGCTTTGTTTTTCTATTAATGCCTCTGTATGTTTTAGTGCTTCATTCAGCACCTAAGCATTCTTTTCTAATGGAGAGTATCTGGTCTTAACCTGTGATATTTTTTAATCCAGAAAATTACTTGATTAAAGTTAGAGCCTTTTGGTGACTTAGTCCATAATGACCATGTGGCAAAACCTTGTGCAAATAAACATTCAAGTTTAAAATTGACTCTGGTACCACTGGTACTAATTCTGGTAAATTGTAATTGCATCTTTCATTACTATCATTCTATTTCCCGATTTTCTTCCCAGGTACATGTTTTGCTTTTCCTTGTTATTCCATATATTGGTTCCAACATATACCTAATTGGGGTATATGCCATTTCCGACAGCTAAACAAATCTGTCAAGTGTTTTGCCTCTTCTAATAGGTGTGTGCGCGTGTGTTTGTATGAAAGTGTTGTAATTTGTTGATGATTGGATGTAATATAGTTTGTCCTTCTGAGGATCATGTATTCCTAAAAATTTTATAGGAATATGTGGTCCTTGCACCTTATTAGGGTTTATACCTTTGCCTCTTTCTGTTAGAAAGGCAATTATTTGTAATTTAATGTTTTCCTCTTCTGTCTGTTCTATTTATAATGATGCCATCTATGTAATATAAGATAGTATCCTGGTGTAGATATATGTTAGAAAAAGTGTGTAAATCTTTAGTTAACAGGTTGTGCATTTTTGCTGGACTATTAATGTTTCTTTGTGGTAAATTAGCGGACAGATATTGCCTTCCTCTCGATGAGAATGCTGTCATAAAACTAGCAAAAGAACAAATCACTAAGATCTATGGTTGTATATCATGTACATTTCCCTGTGGTAATATTAATAATTAGTATACCAATATCTTGTGCTCCTTCCAGTTTAGAAGTATCCTCATTGAGAGTTCTAAAATCTACAGTGAATCAATAAGATTCATTTGGTTTTTCAACTGGCCAAATGGGGCTATCTTGAAGTGAGATGATAGGGATTATTAAATCTTCTTTCAATAGTTCTTGTAGCTTTTATTATTTTACTATTCCTTATTTCTATTTACATAAGGTGCCAAATTGTCCATTCTCAATGTGTTTCCTAAATTAGGCCCTCTTAGGCATTTGGCTTTCATGGGTTCCATTTTTTCTATTATAATATATATAGTATGGGAAGTGGACTTGGCCCAGTGGTTAGGGTGTCTGTCTACCATATGGGAGGTCCACGGTTCAAACCCTGGGCCTCCTTGACCCCTGTGGAGCGGGCCCATGTGCAGTGCTGATGCGCGCAAGGAGTGCCATGCCACGCACGGGTGTCCCCCCCATAGGGGGGCCCCACACGCAAGGATTACGCTCCGTAAGGAAAGCCGCCCAGCGCGAAAGAAAGTGCAGCCTGCCCAGGAATGGCACTGGGCACACACGGAGAGCTGACAGAACAAGATGACGCAACAAAAAGAAACACAGATTCCCGGTGCCGCTGATAAGGATAGAAGTGGTCACAGAAACACACACAGCGAATGGACACAGAGAGCAGACAATTGGGGCCGGGGAGGAAGGGTAAATAAATAAATAAATAAATAAATAAATAAATAAATAAATAAATCTATTTTTTAAATAAATAAATATGTTTTTAAAAGTATTTATGGTCATCTATCATCCAAATCTGTATGCCATGTTCAATTGTTTGACTTCAATTGTGCAAGCTATTGTGAGCCATTCATAGCAGAAGGAACACAATCAATTCTGTGCTTTAGAATGACTTTAGTGGAGGGTGATGGGTAGATCAGTGGATGCAAGATTGGAAGGAGGGAAAGCAGATAGGAGAGTAACTGCAGTTCATTCTTTATTTTAAAATATTTTTGAGTGTCTAGTAAAATCTAGGCATTGTTCTGGACATCAAGGAAATATTTGTGAACAAGACCAATAAGGTCAGAGAGCTTATATGCTAGCTGATTAAAATAAACTAAATAAGAAAGTACTTAACACCTAAGAGCATTTCAGACCATTGTTTCTGCTTATAAAAACAGTAGAATAGTTGTTGGAAACAGGATTATTGGTGGCTACCCAAGGAAGAACTCTATGAAGAGACAGCATTTGAAGAGAGACCTGACTGACAAAGAGGCAGCCATACACAAGCCAGAGGGACAGAACATTTCATTTGGAAGGAATGGCAAGTGAAGCCCTGGGTCCTGTGCTTTCAAGGATCAGAAAATGAAACACTTTGCCAGGCACAGAAAATGATGGGAAGGGTATTCAAAGTTGGAAAAGTTGGGTTTGGAGAAATAGGCAGGAGTCAGATCACCTAGGTCCTTTCGGGCCATGCAAAGGAGTTTGGATGTTGCTCAAAGTGCAGTTGGAAGCTGCTGAAAGTCCTCAGGAGGGAAGGGTCATACTATGACTTAAATTTTTTACAGTTCATTCGTGTGATTGCTCTGTGAAAAATGAACTACAGCAGTTCAGGAAGGAGGTGCTATAAACTACTGAATCAGGCAAAATATGAAAAAGGCTTGAGCTCAAGCAGAGAGCTTTATGCACATTGACCTGTCTTCCCTTCCTGGGCTGTAAGATCTCCTACAACCAGTCATCTCTGAATTGCTAATGCATTCCAGCACCTGGTACACAAAGGAGATGAACTGTGCGTTCAAAAATGCTTGAGTGAACATATGACTGCCAGAAAATTCTTTCAGATGGTGTTAACTGGTAAACTCAGTTGCTTGAACGATAATGTTAAGCTGTGGACTCGGTCAAAATATAGGTCAGTTAAATCTGAGGTTGTTCTAAGCTCACAAAACATGGTTATGTTATAATTGCAAAGATTACAGTAATATCTTCTATTTGTTTTACAAATGCCTTTTGTCCGTGGAGCCTGGATAATTCTATGCATACAATCCATTGCAAATCTGTCACCACTACTAAAAATAAATTGCAAAGAAATATGTGCTGTATAGGATCTGTCAGTAACGTTATATCACATACAAAAAGGTAATGCATTTAGGGAATTTTTAAAGCTAATAATTATGAGGTTTTAGAGATGATTACATTTGAAATTACCAATGGAATATTCTATTTATATAAAATAAACCATCCTTATCTTTTTAAAGCACATTTCCAAAAAACAACTATTCCTCCAGAGAAGTGGGAAGCAGTATAGAATTCTAGTTAAGAACATTCCCTTAGAGACAAACGTTCTTGATTTGAGCCCCAATCCAGCCACTCGTTAGCTGTGGGACCTTGGAATTGGTACGATTTCCTCAACTCTGATTTTTGGAAAATAATACCCATGTCCAGAGTTGTTGCAAGGGTTGAAAGAGCTGCTTCCATTCCTTTATGCTTCTCAGCATTCTAAACTCTTTGCTGTGTTGTACAAGTCCCCATTTATGAGTATGAGTGACAACGATCACCTCACCAAAAAGGTAATGAAAGTGCTCAACACTTTGTTTACTGCAATGAAGGCATAAGCTTCATCATTCAGCTTAATAAGCCAAATTTTGACATAGGAGCTCCTGGCACACGAGAGAAAGGGAGGGGAGCACTTTCTAGAGGCAGCAGCAGCAGTAATGGTGGTTGTAACAGAAGTGACAATTCAAGTTACTGATACAGAAGTAACACTGGTGTGCGCGGCACCACATGCGGTAAAATTGGTTCCTGGTACAGAAGTGGCCTCAGTGCAAATGGCCTAGTGCCCAGCAACTGTGGCAGTAGTTTCTCATTGGCCCAATCCTGTGATATTACTCCTGGAAACTTAGCTGAAAGCCCAGTTCTTCAGGCTACCAGGTAATTTATGAGCAACCTGGAGCCTTTGAGTAATCTGTTTTACAGTGTAATCACCCAGCGTTACCTTTAGTTGGTTGATTTACATTCTACACCTATACTCTCAGCATAGAAACTAGGACAGAATACTAATAAATGTGGCTAGCAGTTATAACAATATGTCCCTAATTTCATCCATGTTTTGAATTCTATAATACATTTTTAGTGATTTTGCTCCACATTTAAGAGCTATGTTTAAGATAGCCTTTATTGAAATATTTCTTTGAAATGGTCCAGGCAAATTCTGAATTACATCTTGATTAACCTAAGACTCTTTACTAGGCTCTAAGGTTCTTGAAAGCAAAGATTGTGACTTATTCACAGATTATTTTCTGGCATAATGCCTGACACAGGTAGACCATCAGTACATATTTGTGGAGGTATGACAGAATTAACTGATGATAGAGGTGGCATCTTAGGAGGGTGGCTGAGGGCTTAGGCAGGCCTCTGGATTGACATTATCTCAGTAAGGGAGTTTGGTCCAGGACTGGTACTCAACTCTGTAGGCATAGGCACTCAATATTATACCTTTGCTAAATATGATTGTTTTCTTATAGGTAGATTCAGATTAAGAAAGCCCATAAAAGGCTAATGAATAAATTATATTTATTTATTTCCATTAAGAAATAAAAATCATGAGTGGTCTGGAATGCCGCTCATTTATTCATTCATTTAATGCATATTGATCAAGTGTTCATTATATGTCAGGTACTGTTTTATCTTTGAACAATCAGCGAACAAAACTGACAAGATCCCTGCTCTCAAGCAATTAACAAAACTATGTCAACAAGTAAACATATGATTGCAGGTAATGATAATTATTATAAAGAAAAGTGTAGTAGGGTAAGGGGATGAAAATTATTGGGAAGAGCTGTTTGCCATTTTAAATCGAATAGTGAGGAAAGGTATCTCTCAGGAGATGATACTTAAGCTGAAACCTGAATGACTTGAGAAAAGAATATACCAAGCAGGGGCACATTACATATGAAGGCTTTGATGCAGGAGTAATCTTGGACCTGTTTGAATAGAAAGGAGGCCAGTGTGGTAGATAGCTTCAAAGAGGGCCTCCACTGATGTTGGCAGTCATGCTTTTGTGGAATTGCCTCCCCTTTGAGTGTGGGCTAGATTTAGTGGCTAGCTCCTAATGAATCCAATGTGGCAGAGATAGAATGTCACTTCTGGTATTAGACTGCAAAATGACTGCAGTTTTTTACTTGTGCACTCTTTCTTCCTCTCTCATTTTCACTGCGCAGAAGAGTTAACATAAAGGGCCTGAGGCTCCTATTCTTAGAAACACCTGATAGCAAGGTTGGCTCTTGCCAACTGGGAACTTAGATGGCAAATAGTTCCCCACATTAATATATAAAACTTTCCCTAAATGATAAGGGTGGCTTACTCCTAGACTGTGCAAACTATATGGTTTAGGCTAAACTCATACTTTCCTTCTGGGAGTCTACAATTTTAGTACATGCTAGGCAGGTGGTACCTGAGTGACCAGCCACTGCTGGGGATTAAATGATGGCCCCTACAAAATGTACTTCCAGGTGTCAACCCCTGGACTTTGGGTGTGAACCCATTTTTAAAAAGGACCTATGAAGATGTTACTTCAGTTAACGTATGACCTAACTGAATCAGGATGGCTTTTAATCCAGATTATTGGAGTCCTTCATAAACAGAATAGAATTCAGACAGAAATAGAGAAAGATTACAAGGAGCAGCTAGAAGCTGGAAGTCAACAGAACCCAGAAGAGAAAGAAGACATTGCTATGTGCATTGCCTTGTCACAGAAAAGCCAAGGAACTCTGAAGACTGCTGGCCGGTGGGAAGACACAATCTCAGGAGGAAGCAAGCTTTCCAGCTCCTGAAACTGTAAGCCAATAAATTCCTGTTGTTAAAGCAACCCATTGTATATAGTAGTCAGGAAACTAAAACAGCCCCAGTAAAATCGTTGGATGCTGAGTCTCAAATGCCCTTCCCTGGGGAGAAACAGTACATATACATTGCCACATGAGTTTTCATTGCTAAGGGAAGAGTGGTACGTTGTGTAAACCCTCATGGAAGGGAGAGAACATAAGGAAGACTGTAAATGGATTCCTCCAGACTCTTTCTGTGCTGCTTTAATAAATCTTAGCTGTGAGTAAAACTATGTACTGGGTCCTGAAAGTAATTCTGCCAAATCTTCAAACATAACATGGGGGTAGTCTTGGCGATCCCCAACACATTCATTCTAATGAAGCCAGCTGCCATTAGCTGCCCTATGGAGTGGCAAGCAACAGATGGAGGCCTTTGACCAACAGCCAGTGAGGGACTGAGGCCTTCAGTTCAACAGTCCATATGGAAAAGAAGTCCGCATGAGGGAGCTTGGAAGTAGATGCCCCCCAGTTAAGCCTTCAAATGAGACTGCAGCTCTAACCAACACTGTCTTTGCAGCCTTGTGAGAAACCCTGAGTCAGAGGCACCCAGTCAAGCTGTGCCTAGATTCCTGACCTACAGAAATTGTGAGATAATAAATTCGTTGCTTTTAGTCTGTACATTTTGGGAAAATTTGTCATGTCGTAATAGATAACTAACGCAGCTAGTATGTCTGGAATATAGGGAGCAAGGAAAATGATGACCTACAGGTGTAGTGAGGGCTCAGATCATTTATGGCCTAGACTCTACAGTGAGCATTTAGAATTTTATTCCATAGGAGAATCTGAGCAGAGAAATCTGATCAGCACATTGTCTCCTTTAGGCAAGTGCTTCTCCATCTTACCTCCTACATATTAGAATTACTTAGGGAGTTTTAAGAAATTATCTAAATACCTATGCCAAGCCCCACCCTCAAAGGTTCTGATTCAACTGGTTCCAAGGGAGGCTCCAGTGTTGCTATTTTTTAAAAGCTCCCCAGATAATTCTGGTGGGTGACCTCGACTGAGAATCAGATATGCTTTAGAGCAGCAAACCTATGTGGAAAGGCAGAAAGGATTGCTTTCTCAGTGTGGAATCAGAACAAGGGAAGAAAGTTTCATATTTTAATGATGAATTATTATATCAAATTAAGCAGGCTTACTGTATCTAGGATGATACCCTCCTTTCAGATCAGTGCTGGAAAAATAGCCACAAATTACTAACCCTTGGATTTCCCCTTCCCATAACTGTCATCCATCTACTCTGTTCACACAAGGTAGAATACTATAAATTGGGCTTCAGTTTTAAATGTGCCAATACAGCATAGAAAACAAGCAACTTTAGCCTTCAAAAGCTTTTGAGGGAACATACAGGACAGGGTAGACCTGGGGCAGGCTTCTATGGAATAAGAAAGTGTTCATCTGTCATAGTGTGTTATATCAGTGGGTGAAGACCCACACAATAAACAAGAAAATATTAAACTTCCATCCTGAGGATTGATGCTATGTTCTCAAATAGAGGGGCAAGAGTCTCTCGAGAACATAAGTGCGGTAGGGGGAGGAAGTGAGACTTGTGGGTATCCACTATATTTTTTATGTAACATTTATGTAATCTAACGTTTCTTTAAAATAAATAATAAATAATAAAATTAAATTTAAAAAATTTAAAAAAAATTTTTTTAAACTTTTGATAAACTCCAAACAATGGTGACAAGAGTCTTTTCTTTAAATTTCCAAAGAAGAAGGGAACATTAACTCTTCAACTTACCTGACTCTGTTCTAAAAAGAATGGATCTAATATATTATCTAGATCTATTATTACTATATACATATAAGAGAGCAATTTAGGAGAAATGTCAAGATGCTTCCACAAACCTCAGCTTCTCAAAACTTCACCCCTTATGAGAAGTATGGATATTAACATACCAAAACAAAACAAAATGAATAAACAACCCCTTCCCCCCAAAAATAAACACACTTTCATGGAAGTACAACTATTTTGGATTTTTGCTTATTGTCTTTTCTTTCCATTATCTTTTATATTTTTGGCTAAAGAAATTTGTCTAAATCTTAGATTCTGATCAATATATTAAAAATCTTAATTGAAATATAATTTAAAATTTAAATGAAATTTAATTCAGTTGAAATGTACATTTTAGAATCTTGACTGAAAATGTTTTATATTAAAAACCTTGTGACTTTTGAGGTAGAGATGAAGATAATTGCATTTGATTCCCTTCCCTTGTCAGCTTGAATAGAGAGGAGGTTGACGGGGGAAAGTGCTGATAGTAGGAGGGGATACATTTACGTTCATTCTGAAAAGCAACAAAGATGGTGAGATCAAAGCCATTAAATTCCAAATAAGGGAAACGAACTTGGCCCAGTGGTTAGGGCATCCGTCTACCACATGGGAGGTCCGCAGTTCAAACCCCGGGCCTCCTTGACCCGTGTGGAGCTGGCCCATGCGCAGTGCTGATGCGCGCAAGGAGTGCCGCCCCACGCAGGGGTGTCCCCCGCTTGGGGGAGCCCCACGTGCAAGGAGTGCGCCCCGTAAGGAGAGCCGCCCAGCACAAAAGTGCAGCCTGCCCAGGAATGGCGCCGCCCACACTTCCCGTGCCGCTGAGACAACAGAAGCAGACAAAGAAACAAGATGCAGCAAACAGACACAGAGAACAGACAACTAGGGGAGGGAGGGAATTAAATAAATAAATAAATCTTTAAAAAGAAATAAATAAATAAATCCCAAATAAGTCATTCATTCATTCAACAAACGTATTCAGTGTATTGCATGCTGGGTGCTTTTCTAAGTGCTAGGGATATGGCAGTGAACAATTAACACAACTTATACAAGGCCCTTACTTAGGGAGCTTTCATTACAGTGCAGGGAGGGGCAGAGGGAGCCAGAAAATAAAAAATAGATGCCAGATAATAATAAATGCTGTTATTATAATAAACCAAGATGATGTGACTGGAAGCTGGAATGGGGTAGAGGATGACCACGTTCAGTTGAGTGGTCTAACAGATATTAGATTTACCCCAAAAGTAAATTGTTTGAACCACAGTGTTTTAAACATTTTTCAATTAGTTGCTGTATTAGTCAGCCAAAGGGGTGCTGATGCAAAATACCAGAATTCTGTTGGGTTTTACAAAGGGTATTTATTTGGGGTGGGAGCTTACATTCCCAAGGCCATAAAGCATGTTACTTTCCTCACCAGAGTCTGCTGGCACGTGTTGGAGCCAGCATCCCCAAGGGTTCAGGCTTCCTCTTCCTCTTAAGGCTCCATGGTACCAGCTTCTTCCAGTATCAACTGTAGGCTAGGATAAATCTCGTTTCTCATTTCTCTCTGGGCTCAGCTGCTCTGTTTTCTCCAAACATCAGCTGTAGACTATCAGGCTCTCTCTCCTCCGAGGGCCTCTGCAGTATCTATTCCCCTGTGTTCTTCTCCTGCATGTTTACTTCCTGGGGCTCAGCTCAAAACTCCAACCTCCCTTCTGTGCAGTGCAGTTTTTCTGTGAGTCCCCACCCACCAAGGAGGCAGGGGCTCAACATCCAACTGATGTGGCCCAATCAAAGCCTTATTCATTATTTAAGCAAGTAAAAGTGAAACCAGTATTATCTAATATGCCCAGAGGAACAGACCAGTTTACAAACATAATCCAATATCTATTTTTGGAATTCATAAATAATATCAAACTGCTACAGTTGCCAATCATTAATATTTGGGAGATTTTACTCAAAAATCTACCTTCTCTTGAAAAATCAGAAATTACAGTGATGCTGTGTCAATATCTCTGTATGGCAACAGTGGTCTGAGGTATATCCTTTCAAAGGGGCATGACTTTCCTTCTTCATAATCCCCACGTTCCTAACAGAACTGCTTCTCTAATATACAATATCTGCCTGGCTTCTGAAGGACAGTGAATTTTCAACACTTGGTCTGCTAAAAGAACACAGCCAAGATAAAGCATGGAATGGGAATCAAGACATCTAGGAGTCTATTAGCTGAAAAACACTTGGGAGCAGACCTAAACATTTCTGTAGACATATGAGATCACTTTTCACTTGATCCCAATATGGAGTATAGTGGCAGAATCCATTGAAAAAGTGTATAGTATAGATCAGAGAGTTTAGTGTGATAGTGAAAGAATGCACTGCTGATCAGGAGACCTGGGTCTCTCTCTGGTCCCGTTGTTGTGTAGCTATATAATTTTACATGGTCACATATTTTAACACATGTCTTAGTTTGCTAGGCTTCTATTTAAAAATTATTACATGAGTTAGATTAAAAAACAAGAATGTATTGGCTCCTGGTTTTGAGCCTAAATCAAGTCCAAAATCAAGATATCAGCAAAACTTGCTTTCTCTCAGAATCTAACATTCAGATGCTGGCTGCCAGCAAACCCTGGAGTTCCTTGACTTCCCATGATGTGGCAATGTTCTCTCCTTTCTTGCATTTATGACTTCTGTGTTCTCTTTCTAAGGCCTCCAGTAATCTAAGACCCCTCTCATTCATTTGGGCCATAGCTTAACTAAAAATAACACCTTCAAGTAGTTTTATTTACAGTGGATTCATACCCACAAGAATGAGGATTAAGATTATGATCATATCTAAATTGGGGTACATAATTTAATATACCACAACATGATCATATGTTTTTCTAAAAATTGCAGATGTAAGATATTTAAACCACAGCATCTTTCCACTCAGACATTCCATCTGTTAGACTTTCCCTAGTGTCAGATGGCATTGGAATAGCAATGGGCATTTTTAGAATCCAGCTAAGGAAAGCTGAGCTGGAAATGTGCCAATTTCACTGTAATTTGGAAAGTCATTTCACAACATTTTAATAAAACTAGGCAGAAATCACAGATTTCTAATTCGAAAATATTTGAAAGTTTCCTTCTTTTGTGTGTATTAAGTTTATTTATTAAAGAAACTGAGAAAATCCTTATAAAAATTAATGGAATATTAAAAATAGATAAAGAAGAATAATATAATCAATAAAATTCTTCTGACATTGAGAGGCAAATGCTAACAAAATTTTTTCAATACGTAATAAAAGCAGTAACTCAAGAAGAGGAAGAAATCAGACTCTTGGATTGTTTGGTAATCCATTTAATGAAAAGGAGCCAATCACAAGGAAAAATTTAAATTTCTCTCTGATTGATATATGTATGGTTATTGATTTATTGCCTCTCAGTTCCAAGTCACCCTTTTTGACTGCTCTTTGAAAAGTGGACTTGGGCCGTTCAAAATTCTTTTCTTTGCCTGCTGGCACAGATGCTTCATCAGTAGAGGATATTGAAAAGACACTGCAAGAGGAAAAGGAGTTTGCTTCCTGGTTTGGGTTTATTTGGGAAGGCAACTACAGCATGGGAGACATTTGCTCATCGCTTTTCCAGCATAGACCCCTGAAGTGCATGTGTCTTCTCCTGTATTGAACTCCTGTAGTGGATATGGTTTCTCCAGCACTTGACTTGCACCTTCCCAGTCCCCAGCTCCAGTGCACAGTGGCATGCACCTTCCCCTGGCAAGCCCTCCAGTATTTTAGTAAAGGAGTGCCTCGGGTGAGGTACCTCCCCATAATAAGTTTTCACCAGTACCCTCTGGGGCAGATTTCCAGCAAATTCCACTGATGGGATACCATACAACTTCTCTGTCATTCAGTAAGCCATAGCCATGCCCTCCAAGTAGATTTGTATCTCAACCTCGGAGTAAGGAAGTATTGGGCAGTCTACCTCAGCCCTAGGGGTTGTGGTTATTCCTATGTTCCTCTGTTTCTATATTCCTTTGAGTTTGATCTCTTTACTCCTGTTTGTTTATCTATTTATTTTTTTAGATAAAAAAAAAATTTTTCCCTTCCCCCCCCAATTGTCTGCTTTCTGTGTTCTTCTTTGTCTGTTGTATTATCACTAGGCAGCTCCAGGAACCAATCCGGGACCTCCTGGAGTGGGAGAGAGACGATTACT
Source organism: Dasypus novemcinctus (assembly GCF_030445035.2). Taxonomy (NCBI): domain Eukaryota; kingdom Metazoa; phylum Chordata; class Mammalia; order Cingulata; family Dasypodidae; genus Dasypus; species Dasypus novemcinctus. Next base: position 58,990,909 of record NC_080684.1, read on the forward strand.
CTCTTGTGCCACCTCAGCTCCCTGTTCTGCTACATCTTAGTTTCTCTCCTCTGGGTTTCTTATTGTGTCATCTTGCTATGCCAGCTCTCTGCATTGGCCAGCACTCCTGCATGGGGCGGCATTCCCGTGCCAGGCGGCACTCCCATGCAGAGTGGTATTCCCACAAGGGTCAGCACTATCTGTGGGCAAGCTTGCCCTCACCAGGAGGCCCTGGGCATCAAACCCTAGACTTCCTATATGGTAGATGGGAGCCCAACTGATTGAGCCATATCCATTTCCCTTTACTCCTGTTTATTAAACTTTACCTAACAAATCACTGTGTGGCTTTTTCTCCTCATTCGACCAATACAACATGAAATAATGATTATCTATGAAAATAACACAAAACTCATTAGATACAACTACAATGAGGACATCAACAATAAACTGGTTAATGACTATCAACAATCTAAAGAATACATAAGACTAGCCATTGCTCAAGAAAACTTCAATGCCCCACAAACCTGGATCCAGCCCAACCAGCCCTTCTCCCCATGTATGTACTGAGGAAGTTTGTTTAGTTCAGAGTGTCTATCAGGGGACACAGACCCCCACTCCCTTGAGAGCTTTTATTGATAAGGTAATTTGTGCATATGAACAGTATGGATCAGGAGAAAAAAGGGGAGCCCTTGTCTTGATGAATTTCAGTTCTCAAATTCTAAGACCTCAATGACTGTAGAAATGTCGTCACCAAGTAATGCAGGAGGGAAATAAAAGTTAACTCTTCTCAGATGTTGAGGTGATTCGGTTCTGCTCAAAATTATTACACACAGCAAGAGTGGGACTGTGTGGACCATATGTGCAATATGATATCATGTTGGAATAATGACTCCCCCACCCCCAACACAACAAAAATTTAAGTCACTGTACAGATTTCTCTGATCCTGGAATTATTCAAAGAGACAAGGACTGGACTGTATTTCTGCATTGAATAATAAAGCTTAAGATACAGACACCGTCAGGAAATAACAGAGTATTAATATAGATTCATATCCAAGTATCAAATGAATGCAGTTATATCCTGTCCTCCACAATTTTAGTTGAAGGAAAGGAGAAGGAGGAAAAGACTGGAGAGGACTACAAAGAGAGGAGACTCTTTTCCATGTAAAGAGGGGCAATGCAGAGACATTGGAAATGAACAATTTCCATATCCAAATTCTGCCTGAAACACTGTTGGAGAAACTGACTAACACAGGGGACATCTTTAATATGAAAATGGCATAAATGTGTTCATTGTGGATCAAATAGCCATAAATATGCCAAGGGAGACACAAAGCCAAATGCTTATTGTCAACTCTCCATGGGACATTAGATGGAAAATTATAATGTGCTTGCCACAAAGCTTCATTGACTCAAAGATGTGATTTTCTGAACTCTTTCATATTTAATAGTGACTCTGATAGTGTTTCAGGGGATCTCATTACTGTTTATTCCTTATTTCTACTCATAGGGAGGTAAATTTGGCTTCATTTTCTTTTGAGGGAGTGCAGTGGTTTAAGTTTTGTCATTTTTGAGAAAAATCATGTATTGCAACACTTGTCCATTTTCTATTTTACAAGTGGGATCATCTAGACAACTGATCTTTATGAAGAAAATGTCATTGCTGGTATATCAAATAATTATCTCTTATTTCTATAAATGACACAGATCATAACTTGGATGTTATGTGTATCTTCTACTGCAACTGTACTTTTTGAGAGGAAGCTACATGTAAGGGGAAAACACACAGGGCTAATACTTCAATAATAAAGTTTTGTCCACCTGAGTGAGCATCAGTTTACAGCTGGCAAGTAGTATAGTAATCACCTGATTACCAGGAAATTGAGGCTCACAAAAGTGAAAATAGTTTATTATTGGTAGCTGTTTTAGTTTCCATAAAATGGGTTGGGTTAAACAATGAGAATTTATTAGCTCACAGTTTCAAGGCTGGGTAAATGCCCAAATCAAGTCCTCATCAAGGCAATGCTTTCTTTCCAAAGTGATCCTTGTCTCCTCTGTCACATGGCAAGGCACATGGTGAAGTCTGCTGGTCTCTTCCTTCTCTTCCAAGTTTCATTGATTTCAGTTTCTTGTTTCCATGGCTTTCTCTCTCTGCATCTGAATTTCATTCTCTTTTAAAGAACTCCAGTAAAGGAGTAAGACCCATCCTCCCTGAGTGGGACATATCACAACTTCAGTAACCTCATCAAAATGTTCTACTTACAATGGGTTTATACCCATTGGAATGGGTTAGATTTTAAAATGTGTTTTGCAGGGGTATATAACAGCTTCAAACCACCACAGTCACAAAAGCTGGGACTAGAATGTAGCTTGGTCCCATTCCTAGGGATCTTTTCACCACACCAAGTTATTCCTTATATTTTCTACATTATTTAAATGAGAGCGATGATCAGTTATTACTCATGAGTTATAAAATTTGAGCAAACAATTTCCTTAATATCAATGTATGTTCTACAGTTTTGTGGAGCACTCAGCCAATGTAGACAAAATAACACTAATAATAATAGCTTCCATTAAGTGAATGCTTTCTACTTGCTTGGCATATATATACTCAATCTTCACAGTGATCTATGAGGTACATATTATTCCTATTCTACCAATGAGAAATATGAAGACATAACTGGAAGTTGAACATGGATTTGACTCTCAAACCTACCATTTTTAGGGAGCACAGCTATGAACTGATATCACAACCAATTTTACTGGATTTTTTTTTTCACTATTTAAAAAAAATACTAATTACTACTTCTTACTAAAAGCCTAATAAGTAGTCACTTCCATATTTTTAAAAACCCCAAATTTCTTCATATTTTAATGTTGTAAATAGGACAATATGGTGACCATATCTTTTTATTCATTAAGCAGTTACATTTGGATGCATCCTTTAAAAATGTGACATAGAGGGAAACGGACTTTGGCCCAGTGGTTAGGGCGTCCGTCTACCATATGGGAGGTCCGCGGTTCAAACCCCGGGCCTCCTTGACCCGTGTGGAGCTGGCCATGCGCAGTGCTGATGCGCGCAAGGAGTGCTGTGCCACGCAAGGGTGTCCCCCCGTGGGGGAGCCCCACGCGCAAGGAGTGCGCCCGTGAGGAAAGCCGCCCAGCGTGAAAAGAAAGAGCAGCCTGCCCAGGAATGGCGCCGCCCACACTTCCTGTGCCGCTGATGACAACAGAAGCGGACAAAGAAACAAGACGCAGCAAATAGACACCAAGAACAGACAACCAGGGGAGGGGGGGGATTAAATAAATAAATCTTTAAAAAAAAAAAAAAAAAAAAAAAAAAATGTGACATAGATAATATTACAGGTCTGCTCAAAACTTTCCATGACTTTCCTACTCACTGGCAATAAAAGCCAATGTTCTTGCCATTGCCTCAAGGTCCTTACATAGGCCCCAGGACCTTTGTGTTTGCTGTTCTCTCAGCCTGGAATGTTTTCTACACATGGCTGTTCTTACTTCCTTCAGGTTTCTGCTCAAATGCCATTAAATCAGAGAGTCTTTTCCTACCACTCTATCTAAAATAGCAATATTCCCATTGTATTTTATCCTCAGATCTAACCATATTTGTCTACATAGAACTAATTCATCACCATATGATCTGTAGACATGTTATATAGTTACTCATTATTGCCTGCATTCCTTGACTAGAATGTAAACTCTGACACTTGACATATGTTTATTGAATAAAAAACCAATAAGGAAATGTTGAGAGTTGGCTAATTGACAGCTTTTATCCTCTTGATGGTTCTTATTGATCATCTATTTAGAATCATCAAAGATCATCTGAAAAATACAGATTTCTGGCCTTCACACTTGGAGATTCCCTAGATCAGGAGTGAGGATCATCTGTGAATCTGTGTTTTTCAAAAACTCCCCATGAAATTCTAATGAAGTTTAGATTATAAAATACTCTAAAGGCGGCGGACTTGGCCCACTGGTTAGGGTGTCTGTCTACCAAATGGGAGGTCCGCGGTTCAAACCCTGGGGCCTCCTTGACCCGTGTGGAGCTGGCCCACGTACAGTGCTGATGTGCACAAGGAGTGCCCTACCACGCAGGGGTGTCCCCCGCGGAGGGGAGCCCCATGTGCAAGAAGTGCACCCCGTAAGGAGAGCTGCCCAGCGCGAAAGAAAGTGCAGTCTGCCCAGGAACGGTGCCACACACACGGAGAGCTGACACAACAAGATGATGCAGCAAAAAGAAACACAGATTCCCATGCCACTGACAACAACAGAAGCAGACAAAGAAGAAGACACAGCAAATAGACACAGAGAACAGACAACCAGGGTGGGGGGGAAGTGGAGAGAAATAAATAAATAAATAAATAAATAAATAAATAAATAAATAAATAAATAAATAAATAAATCTTTAAAAAAAAAATACTCTAAGAGGGAAGGGGATGTGGCTCAACTGATAGAGTGTCCATCTACCATACGGATGGTCCAGGGTTCAATACCCAGGGCCTCCTAGTCCGTGTGGTGAGCTGGCCCATGTGCAGTGCTGCCACATGCAAGGAGTACCATGCCACACAGGGGTGCCCCCCATGTAGGGGTACCCCCCGCGCAATGAGTGTACCCTGCAAGGAAAGCCCCCCACATGAATAAAGCACAGCCTGCCCAGGAGTGGCGCCGCACACATGGAGAGCTGGCGTAGCAAGATGACGCAACAAAGAGAGACACAGATTCCCGGTGCTGCCTGGCAAGAATGCAAGCAGACACAGAAGAACATACAGCAAATGGATATAGAGAGCAGACAACGGGGGTAAGGGGAGAGAAATAAATAAAATAAATGTTTAAATAAAAAACTCTAAGAGGTTAACTCACAGAGGAAACTGAAGTGGGCGATTTTTACACCAAAGGGGCACTAATACAAGGAGCTCTCTTTATCATGGAGGCGATGGCATCTTGGCTTCTTGAAGTCTCAATCCTTACTGCTTCTTAATTTTTCCTATTCTCCCTAAAAGATATCTGGGTAGTGGGACTGTGGCAGGCTGGTGCCATTTTAAGTCTCCAATACATAAGTGGAATGAGCTCTTTCTGAGGCTAGGGAGGTTCTTGGGGTATTTACCTTTATAGAGAACGCTCAGGGAAATTAAAGGATAGCAACAACAACAAAAAAAGAAAGAATTTTAATGACTAAGCTACAGCTCATCAATCTTCTATCCTTCACCACAACCATTACAAAAAATACATAATTCAGACATTTGGAATAGCGTTTGGGGCTAGGAACAGCATCATTGTTTAGGATTAGTCACTGTAAGGAATTCATTCTGTTATTTGAGTGATTGTGAAACGTGGAAATAGCTTTGTTAGTTAACAGAACAGACTTGTTAATCAAATTCACTGGATTCACACTTCACTAGTACTGAAAACTATGTTGTAAAAACGGATCTGATTTTCTCTGTTGGTTTTCTATGAAAGATGAACTGTAAGTAGTAGATGGTTTGGAAGGATGAACTAACACATTTTATAATATAGATGAACATGTAAGAAATTCTAATTCTGTCATTTTTTAATGTAAGGAAAAACATGAGCTTCTACTTAAATGAAATGGAAATTTAGCCAGCATTTCTTTTTCTCATACAATATACTCAGAAATGTCAATGTTGAAGTAAATTTGAATTTGAATTATTTTCACTGTTTGATGTCTCAATGAAAATAATAAAAATACAAACTCAACAGATTACTTCATTATCCTGAAGAAAATTCCTAAATTTTTAAAACCTTTTCAAAATATTTATGCAAATGATGGATACAGGTCATGTTGAATTTCATCAAAAATTTATAAAAGGGTATGGTATGTAAACCACTGACAATGGCTAATGGCTATGTTTCAATATTTGTACATCAGTTGTAACAAATGTACCATCCACATACAAAAAGGTTATAGAGATGGGGAGGGGGAAAATGGTGAGGATGTTGGGTATATGGGAGTACCCTGTGTTCTGTATGTGACTTTACCGTAACCTAACACTTCTTTGAAGACAAAATGAAAAAAGTGAGACTATGGGGAAGAAATGGAAAAAATTGTCACTGTACATACAGGGCAACAGGTATTACAGTGATGAAAGGCAACACGTCAAAAAATTTTAAAATATTTTTCATTATTTTTTTATATAATTTTAAATTTTTATTTTAGTTTTAGTTTTTCTAAATTATTATATATATTATTTCTTATGTTTAAGCCTATCATTCTTATTTCATTTTCCTGTTAATTATATTTGGTGATATCCTTGGCTTCATTTTTTAGAAGTTTTGTATCACAGAAGGGTTACAAATATGGCAGGGGAGGATCATTGGTGTGGGGTGTCAGTGATGGAGGATACATGGGAGGAAGTTCACATGGGCATATATGTATGGTATATATATGTGTTCAAATGTTCATGGGACATTGTCACAGTGTGTGGAGATTCATACAATAACCAAAAGAATGTTGAATTCCCATTCTGGGGAGCTCTGCCACATTCTCTAATGGACCAGCAACAACTCCCCCATGTCCAGGGGCAATGACTATTGAAGAAGGGTGGTCCTTTGGTGGGCCCTTGATATTGACAACTATGCTTATGAGTCTTTTGCTCTTTAAATTGCAACTTAGCCTAGTGTTGTAGGGTGCCTAAGAGTAATCTTCTGAGAGCCTCCACATTGCTCAAATGTGGTCTCTCTCTAAGCAAAACTCAGCATATAAATGCATAACCTTCCCCCCAGCGTGGAACATGACTCCTGGGGATGAGCCTCTGTGGCATCAAGGGATTACTACCAAGCACCAACTAGCAAAGCAACTGGAAAAAGACCCTGAACAAAAGGGGGGAAAGGTAAAGACAAATGAGTTAATATGGCTAAGAGACTTCAAAGTGAGCTGGGAGGTCATCCAACAGAGGTAATGTTTATGCATGTTTCAGTAGGATCTCATAGATTGCCACTGTAGATACTACCTCACATAGTGGGGCTCCTGAGGGCTCCCAAGACACCCAGGTCCTAAGGTATGGCAGATAGCTCTGGAGTTTGGAGCCATGCCAGTGGGCCCTACTTTGGAGTTTGTGCTCCTGAGCATGGCAGAGTTGGACTCAGATGTGACTTCTCTACACATGCCTCTTCTCCCTTTTATTTGAACCTATAGTTGGTGCTGCTGGAGTTAATAGGTATACGTCCAAAGGACTTGAATCTTTGGGCTGTCCATATGTTAGCCGGGTCCTGAGCCTCAGCGGAGTTGCAACACCTACTCTCCAGTTCTTTGAACTCACCCAGGACAACTAACAAGGAAGTAAGGATGGACAACCACCATACCAAGGAACTGAAAGAGTCTACAACTGCAAGCAAGAGAGTTCCATCCATCAGCCATATGGGATCAAGGCCCTCTCTCAATTAGAGGTGGAGTGGGCATCACCATCCCAGAATCCTCAGGATCGGGGAATAAAATATGAACTAGAGGAGACTTACTGGTATTCTTCTACTATAGACATGTGATTCTAGCAATGGAAGAAATTATATCATTTATGTGGAAACAGTGGCCACTGAAAGTGCTGAAGGCAGGGAGAGGGAAAAAGAGGTGTAATATGGGGGCATTTTCAGCACTTGGAACTGTCCTGCATTGTAATGGCAGATACAGGCCATATATATCCTGCCATAACCTACAGAATCGAGTGGAAGAGAGTGTAAACTACAATGTAAACTATAATCCATGCTTAGTGGCAATGCTCCAAATGTGTTCATCAATTCCAATGAATGTATCACACTAATGAAAGAATTTGTTAATGTGGGGAAAGTTTGGGGGGGGGGGAGTGGGGCATATGGAAATCCGTTATATTTTTTATGTAACATTTATGTAGTCTAAATATTTAAAAAATTATTAAGTTGAACTTAGATTTTCAACTTTGTGTTTTAAGGAATAGTATTTAGTTAATGTTTAGGCTTTCCTAATAAAACAAACTATATTTATTAAATTAGAATTTAAAAAGTAAAGTTTTATAGTAATAGTTAACAAATACACAATTTCTTATATATATATAAAATTGGTATTCAAGAGATTTTCAATATTGCCCAATCGTTGAATTTGACAATAAAGTACTGCTAATAAAATTAAGAATGTATTAATAAAATATAATGAAAGAATGACACACTTCTGAGAATGAGGTCATCTTAATATTTTAACAGCTAGAAAAAAATTATAGTATCATGATCCATTCACTTCAGAAATAGTAAGTACTGCACGTTAAAATACACACACACACACTCTCACCATCTTTGCCATTCTTGCTACCTTGTACATACCACCAAAAAAGTATAGTAGACTAATAATGAAAGGAGTAGTTTATTTAACCTATGTATGGTAAAGGACTTTTGGAAAGCAGGGAAATTTTTATTTCTCTGCTATTACATTCAACTTTTAAAACCTGCCATTACTTTACTCAAATCCCTTTTCCACAGCATGTTTCCATGTCATACATTTGACAACTTTAAAGCTGTAATTTAAAGCCTTTTCCCTTATTACTCCAGTCCCTAAAGGCACACTAGTAACCTTCTGTGGTAAATCCAAGGATATTTATGTGGTCCTTCTCCTCCACAAATTTTCTATAGCATTTGACACTATCCACCATTCTCTTTTCTCTCTAAACTTGTTCCAAAGAAAAACTGGGATCCTGGGCCACTCACTCAGTTATGATTCACTCTCTATCCATCTCCCCTCTCTGTTTCTTTTGTATGCTGACTTCATTCTTTCTTGTTGGCCAGGAGTCTTTCCATGTAGAAAAGAACACGATTGTAGGCAACTTGGGCTTGAACCTTAGGCTTGCAGCCAGAGCCCATTCAAAAGTCCACTCTCTGAGCTCCAGGTTAAAAATGTTTAGCACTTTGCCCTCTCCTGAAGCAGTTATTGTGGCCAGGGGTGTGGGAAGCAGTGATTGGCCCAGTTGGGGTAATGCACCCACCCCTCAGGCCTGGGCATAGGATTTATTGCTGGACAAATGGAGGTTAAGTATTGTGGCCACTGAGAGAATTGCAAACCAGGGCGACACATCAATTTGTTTCTTCAGTGACCAAAATAATATGAACAAAATTTTCTAGAACAACATTTAGTTTTTCCATTACGGATATTCTAGAACCAAAGCTGAGTTTCTATCCAGCTTTTCCAGATTCTTCCTGAGTGGATTTCAATTTGGGTAAGTTACTTAACCTTTGTTTAATTAGTTTTCTCTTCTATAATATTAAATGGGTATAATAATAGTACCCTTAGGGTTGTTTTGATGCTTCAAAGAGATACAGGCATACCTCTTTTTATTGTTCTTCACGTTATTAGCTTTGCAAATACTTCATTTTTTACAAATTGAAAGCTTGTGGCAACCCTGCATTGAGCAAGTCTATTGGCACCATTTTCCCAACAGCATCTGCTCACTATGTGTCTCTGGGTCACATTTTGGTAATTCTCACAATATTTCAAACTTTTTCATTATTCTTATATCTGTTATGGTGATCTATGATCAGTGATCTTTGATATTACTATTGTAATTGTTTTGGGGTATCACAAACCATGCTCATGTAAAAGAGTGAACTTTGTTGATGAACAAAATTGATAAATTTTGTGAGTGTTCTGACTGCTCTCCCAATCAGCTGTTTCCTTTCATTGTATTCTCTGAGATACAACATTGAACTTAGCCTGTTAGTAACCCTAATGGCCTCTAAGTGTACAAGTGAAAGGAAGAATGGAATGTTTCTCACTTTAAATCAAAAGGTAGAAATGTTTAAGACTAACGAAGAAGGAATGTCAAAATTCAAGCTAGGCCAAAAGCTAGGTCTCTGGTGTCAAACAGTTAGCAAAGTTGTAAATGCAAAGGAAAAGTTCTTAGAGGGAATTTAAAGTTCTACTCCCATGAACAGGCAAGTATTAAGACAGACACAGTCTTATTGCTGATACAGAGAGAATTTTATTGGTCTGGATAAAAGATTGAACCAGCCACAACATTCCTTTAAGCCAAAGCCTGATCCAGAGAAAGACCCTAATTCTCTTCAATTCTATGATTGAGAGAGGTGAGGAAGCTGCAGAAGAAAGGCTGAAGTTAGCAGAGGGTGGTTCATGAGATTTAGGGAAACTAGCCATTTCCATAACATAAAAGTGCATAGTGATGCAGCAAGTGATGATGGAGAAGCTGTGGCAAGCTTCTCATCCAGAACATTTAGCTAAGATAATTGATGAAGGTGGCTACACAAAACAACAGATCAATATAGACAAAATAGCTATCTATTGAAAGAAGATGCCATTTAGGATTTCCATAGTTAGAGAGGTGAAGTTAATATCTGACTTCAAAGGATAGGCTGACTCTCTTGTTAGGGGATAATGCAGCTAGTGATTTTAGGTTGAAACCAGTGCTCATTTACCATTCCAAAAGTCCTAGGGCTCTGTTTCAGTTTCCTAGGCTGCTCAAAGCAGACACCAAAAACTGGGTCAGCTTTAAGCCATGGGAATTTATTAGCTTACACTTTGAGGTTGAGAAAATATCCAACTCAAGGCATGGTCAAGGAGATGTTTTCTTCCCAAAGACCAGATGCTGGCAATCCTCAGATCCTCTGCCAAATGGCAAAGCACATGGCAATGTCTGCTGGACTCTCCCATCTCTTTCAGGTTTTATCGATTTCAGCTTTTGCTTCTGTGGCTTTTTCTCTCAATATATTCATTCAACTCATAAAGGACTCTAAAAAGAGGATTAAGACCCATTCTAAATGAAGTGAGTCATACCTTAACTGAAATAACCTCAAAAAGTCCTAATTTCAATGGGTCCACATCTAGAATAGATTAACTTTAAGAACATGGTTTTCTGGTGTACATACAACTTTAAACCACCACACATGACGTAGCAGTTTGATATAGTTATGAATTCCAAAAATAGATACTGGATTATGTTTGAACCTGGGCATGATTCATTTATGATTAGGGCTTTGATTGGGCCACATCAGTAGGCCCCTTGGGGTGGAGACTCACAGATAAAAGACATTGTAAAGGACAGAGTTGGGGGCTTTTAATGTTGGAGTTTTGATGTTGGAGTTTGATGCTAAAGCTGGAGCCCCAGGGAGAGAGACAGAGCTGTTTGCTGATAGTCTATAGCTGACCTTGTGGAGAAAACAGAGGATCTGAGCCCAGAGGACCCCAGAAAACCCCAACCTTCACAGATATTGGCAACCAATTTGCTCCAACACGTGAAAATAGACTTTGGGGAGGGAAGTAACTTTGGCTTTATGGCCTGATATCAGTAAGCTCCTACCCCAAATAAATATCCTTTACAAAAACAAACCAATTTCTGGTATTTTGCATTAGCACCCCTTTGGCTGACTAATACACATAATAAAACTTGAACAGATAAGGAACTAGTTTCCTGAGATGAAATCTACTGGTAAAGATGCTGTGAACATTGTTCAAATGGCAACAAAGGATTTTAGAATATGACATCAGCTTAGTTGATAAAATAGCACCAGGGTTTTAGAGGACTGATTCCAACTGATACCAAGCAAAAGCAGGTTATTTTTTCCTGATGCATCTTTAAAGCCAATTCCTGAGACACTGGAGTTTCAAAGAGAGTAAGAGTTTATTTGGTTGTGCAAGCAGTGGAGCACAGCAGGCCTCATGGTCCAAAATTGCCTTCCTGATTTTCAAAAACTCTAATAGTTTATAACATTAAGGTGCTAATGAATTATTTGGGTGGAGCTGGACACAGGCTCCTTTATTAATAAAATTAAGGAGCTGAGCAGGATGGAGAGGGGTACAATAGTAAACCAGAGTCAGTCACAAGGATTTCAGATAAGGGTGTACAGAACAAGGGTCAATTACAAGATCTATCACATGGATATTAAATAGAGGAGAGTGGAGAGGTTACCATCCCAATAGTAACCATATACAAGAGTGAGATGAATCCAAAAACAAGGGTAAATTCAAAGTAGAATTACCATCACAATAGTACACCAGGGTAAGGTCAATCTAGAATTACCCTCACAAAGGCAAGCACGCAAAAGGATGACTTTAAGTCCCATCCCCCAAAGATTCCTAACTCAGTTTGAATAGTCACTTGAATTCAGTCAAGTTTAGGAAAAAACCCCGGGGATAGGATAGACTATAGAAAAATTGTGGCAGAATTCAGGATAACCTTTTTAGTTTAGTTTTTTTTTTTTTTTCCTTTAAATAGTTTCTTTAGTCAGATTTTTATATGACCTTTTTCATCCTGTTTGACTTTTCTAATTTGGTCTCCAGGAGTGCTCATTTACATATATAGGCACTTATTTAATTTTTAGCAATTTGAATAGAGCTCTTTTAAGAATTTTCATTTGTTAATTTGATAGTACCATCAAGGCATGAAAATATACACTGAACAGACAGACACAGAGTTAGACACAAAAATAGAAACATAAAACTCACTAATTTGGCTCATAATTCTCACTCTTTTGGTATGGTTGTCTCCAGCTTCTCCATCATTCCACATCTCTGATTTTTACCACTTTCAAGATCTCCTCTGGGGTCAGTGTTACCTGTAACATGCAAGCTCATTCTTGGAAATTCTTTCATATATATATATAAATTGTAGAAAAATTTATCTGGGCATTATTTGGTTAACAGATTTTTAGCAAGGAAGATACCTTTAGTAGGCTATGCTTCAAACATTTGGTTTTAATTCCACAGTAAAGCTCCCCTCTGCCTGGGCCCTTTCATTCCAGGTTTCTGTTGGTTCTCACCTAGTTGTTCTTTGGGTTTTCCCTGGGGGCATTGTATTAGTCAGCCAAAGGGATGCTGATGCAAAATACTAGAAACGTTGGTTTTTATAAAGGGTATTTATTTGGGGTAGGAGCTTACAGATACCAGGCCGTAAAGCCTAAGTTACTTCCGTCACCAGGCCATAACATACTTCGCATAACATACTTCGCTCATCAAACTCTATTTTCATGTGTTGAAGCAAGATGGCTGCCGATGGCTGCGAGGGTTCAGGCTTCCTGGGTTCCTCCCTTCCAGGGTCTTGCTTCTCTCTGGGTTCAAGGTTCCTTTTCTCCCAGGGCTTGCTTCTTCCTGGGCTCAGGGTGCTTCTCTTCCTGGGGCTGGCTTCTCTTTCCTCTGTGTACTTATTTCCCCAAGCTCCAGCTTAAGGCTTCAGCATCAAACTCCAACAACAAAACCCCCAACTCTGTCCTTTGCCATGTCTTTTATCTGCGAGTCCCCACCCCTTGGTGCCCTAATCATAGCTCAATCATGCCCAGGTACAGATCAGATTACAAACATAATCCAGTATCTATTTTTGGAATTCATAACCATATCAAGCTGCTACAGGCATCTAGGACAAAACCTTTTCTAGTGTCCTTGTTGTAGGATGCACATCAGTAGGTTCTTATTTTTAAATTTTCTACTATGTCCCTTGAGGCATAGAGATTGGGCCCAAGATCTTACCTTTTGGAGGTAGCCTTTTTCTGATTGTTTTCAGTTTATCAGGATCATTTGCCTTCTGAAGTGCAGGTTTTCTTTAACTTGGTTCCTATTGTAATAAACTTCATATGCAATGCTAACTAAACAAGAGTTAGGTAATTCTAGTCCTCCATCAATGTTCTGTAGCTTCCTTCACATATCTGGAAAGCTTTGAGGAATAAAGGTTTATTTAAAAGTCTGGTATTTTCTAGACTTTCCTGGTGTATATTAGTGTATTGCCAAAAAGGCAGTAAAATTTTTTCTAAGAAAGAGAAGGGTGTTCTGATTCTTATATTACTTCACTTATCTTTTGCAAGTATATAGCTTCAGGGACCTCTTTCTGCTCTAAATTTGCCCAGTCCTCAACATTATTAGCATTCCATTTAAGACTCTTTACTGGTGCTGCCAATTTCTCTGTATCACACTCTGGATTATCAGAATTTTTCCTCTGTTTCTCATCTTTTTGCCTGCTATGCTTTTCTCATTTACTATTTTCCCTTCATCTTCTGCTGTCCACAGGCCTCAATACCAGTCCAATTACAATTTGGAATAATTAAGCTCTTTATATTCTCTGGGTCTTTTTTATATAAAGTAGGCCACCATTTTCCCACTTATGTAAATCTGATGGGGGAATGGGATAATCATGTACACAAATTCTTCATCTATTTCTAGAGGCATTACCTGGAGGAGTAGAAATTTTTCTGGCTCAGCTGCTGATCTTAGAAAACCATCTTGGCGCAATGGAATTATAGAGTTCTTCCATATAGAACTGTTAGTGAAATTCTCTGCATTCTGGGCCTCTAGGTTCTTGGCTATGTCACATAAAAGAATTTAAGGACATGCCATAGAGTCAGCAAGGGATTAAAGAGTTTATTAAGAAACAAGAAAAACAGTACACAATCCACAACATGGATTGCAGGTGTGGTTCAGGATGAGTCGTGCATGTGGGGACCCAGGTTAGGCCTTTTAAGACTTTTCCTCCTACCCTGTCCTAAGGTTGGGGAGGGGCCCCTGATACTTGCTGTTATGATTGGTCACCTTACAATCCATGCTTGTTAGCTCTCAGGGGACCAATGGGAGCCTGTCCAGAGTTATCTGGGACTTCCCCTTGACTCTGGAAAAAGTTCCAAATGGGACCTCATGGCCAGGGTCTCCATGGAGTCTTTCCTGCTTTATTCTTAGTAGTAGCCTTTCCCTCAGGGCATTTTCAGATGGAGTTTTCTGCTGGGTATCAACTGAGACTTATCTTCACTTTTCCCAATGCTAACCTGCCTCAACTCCCCCCTTGGAAAGTTTACACCCTTATTCTTAAGGGGAGCTGAAGGGCAAAGTTCATTCTTCTGTAGCTGCTTCCACTGGTTAGGGAAATAGGCCCTGCCTGACAGAGTGTAAAACCCTCTGGCTATTCTATTGAGGCTGAGGGAAGATGGGTCTGGCCCTGTGGTTGGAACTGGATGAGATCCTCATGTGACTAATGTTTGTTCTGGAAGGTGTTAATTCTGGAAGAAATAAACTTAGAATTTAAAATACAAGATTCTACTAAATGGATAAAGAAGATGTTGGTAAGCAAGCCCAGAAATAAGCCTGTCCATGACATATTGGGCCATGAGAGTAAGAAAGGTCAAGTGCCTTAAGAGGCTGCATACCCCCAAAGTTGATGGAAAACAGCAATCTTCCTTGAGTAATCTTATGCTGTTTGTTAACTCTAGGGAGAGATTGTGGTAGGACTTCTCTGTTTAGTATAAACTGCTAAACCTGGTTCCCACACCCACAGTGGTGTTTATGCCTAGGACAGCTAGGAGAAGTATAAAGAGAGGCACTGCCCTAGACATAAACTCACAAATACAATATAGGCAATAATAAGGCAATCATATGGCAAGCAAAATAAAGACAGTAGTTAAGAGAGCCATTCCTTTATCTTATAGGCATATTCATTAACTACTTAGGAAATAAATTAAGTTAACCAAAACTTTTAGCATGTTCAATATCCTTCCACACATGATCTAGAATAGAAGAAATATATCTTCTATATCTCAGGTATATAGGTACAGCATTTAATACTAATCAATGCAAAAAAAATTACTAATCAATGCACAAGTGTCTCTTTGAGCTGCAGTTAATACATCTAAGCTCCAAGTTTGCAATAACATTCATGTTGTCTCTCCATGGGAGCAGACCATAATGTCAATTGTGTTTGTTTGAGTTCCACTCATATTACTCTGGTAATTATTGCTCCACTTGGTATGTCCTTCACACAGCCAGCAGACTGAAGCACTTTGGCCCTAGAAAGAGGCTCGAGTGTTTCACATAGCCCTGCAGCACTATGAAACAGAGCCAATCTGGAGGCAATGTCCATTGTACATCTGGCCATATCGAGCCATTGCTGGCTGCTGCAGAAGTCCAAAACTGCAACATACACTCCATTCACTTCAAGAGCATGCCCAGATGTGGTAGACACTTTTATTGTTTTAGGGGTCATAGTGACCAACCTAACTAATTACACAAATGGAGAGGCACCATGCAGGTTTGAATGTACAGAGAGTTTGGCAGTATTGAAGTCTCTCTTAATTTTTATACACTTTCTAAACACATCCAATACAATGTATAACATATCAAATGAACTTAAAAATATTTTTTGTGGTACCAGGGGCTGGGGATTGAACCTGGGATCTTGTATGTGGAAAGTTGGCTCTCAAACACTCAGCCACATTGGCTTCCCTGAGTTGGGTTTTTTGTTTGTTTTGCTCATTGTTTGTTTTTGTTTTTTCAGGAGACACCAGGAACTGAAACTGGGACCTCCCATGTGGGAAGTGGGCATTCAACTGCTGGAGCCACATCTGTTCCCAGTACTTTACCTTTTCACTTCTATATCTTTACCATGATTACATTAATTAATAGGTGTTTTACTTTAGCAGGACATGGAAAACTACTTTCTCCATTATTTTATGAAAATCCAAGATTCCCAGTGGAATCAAGGCTATTTTCCCTTTACTACCATTTTATTACATAGATTGAGGGGGCCTCTGATATATTTTCTCTATTTTTGCTTATTTTCTTCTATTTTTGACAGGTTTTCTTGATATGAAGTTACTTTATGTTATCAATATCAATTTAGGTTTCTATTTAATAATGTTTTCCTGGAATTAGCCATGTAAATACTTCAGTTTAGAAGAAGCATTTACAAACTTTTTTTTCTCCCTATGATCTCTTTATTTTTTTAAATGTTACATTCAAAAAATATAAGAGGTTCACATATACCCCTCCCACCCCCTTCACACCACTCCTCCCACATCAACAAACTCTTTCATCATTGTGGCACATTCATTTCATTTGGTGACTACATTTTGGAGCACTGCTGCACCACATGGATAATAGTTTACATTGTGGTTTAAGCTCTCCCCCAGTCCATTCAGTGGGTTATGGCAGGATATATATTGTTCAGCATCTGTCCCTGCAATATCATTTAGGACAACTCCAAGTCCTGAAAATGCCCACACATCACATCTCTTCTTCCATCTCCCTGCCCTCAGCAACTACCATGGCCACTTTCTCCACATCAGTGCTACAGTTCTTCCATTACTAGCCACAATAGTTCCATAGTAGAATATCAGTAAGTCCACTCTAATCCATATTTTATTCCTCCATCCATTGTACCTTGGTATGGTGATACCCATTCCACCTATGTATCGAGAGGGGGCTTAGATTCCACATGGACGATGGATGCAATTCTCCTGCTTGCAGTCGTAGGCCCTCTCAGTTCCCTGATGTGGTGGATGACCATCTTCATCTCCTGTTAGCTGGCCTGGGTAAGTCCAGTGAACCAAAGAGTAAGAGTTATAAGTCTGCTGAGGCTCAGGGTCCAGCTGGCACATGGACAGTCCAGAGATTCAAGTCTCCTGAGTATATACCAACCCTAGTACCAACCAAAGTTTCCGTAAAAGTGACAAAAGAGGCTTGTATAAAAAGGTCACATCTGAGTCCAACTCCATCACACTCAGGGACACAAATTCCAAAGTAGGGTCAACTGACATGACACTGAATTCCAGAGTCATTTTCCATGACCATAGAACCTGTGGGTCTCCATAGCCCTCAGGAGAACTAGTACCTGGGGTTGTATCTACTTGACTGTCTCTGGAGTCCTGCTGAGACATGTATAAGTGCAACTCCTCTGATGACCTCCTGAATCTTTTTTGAAAACTCTTAGCCATATAAACTCATTTGTCTTTGCCATTTCCCCCTTTTATACAAGGTCAAAAAGCAGTTTTTAATGCATGATCCTACATGTAGGCTGAGATATTCTCCTGGTCTGAGTTGACCCTTTTATTTAAGGTCTTTTTCTCATTGCATCACCAAATGGTGCTTGGTAGTAATCCCTTGGCACCAGGGAGGCTCATCTCCAGGAGTCATGTCCCCCACTGGGGGGAAGGTAATGAATTTACATGCTGAGTTTGGCTTAGAGAGTGGCCACATTTTAGCAACATGGAGGTTCTCAAGAGGTAACCCTTAGGCACCCTGCAGCTCTAGGCCTAGTTCATATTTCAGGCACACAGGCTCATAAACATAGTCATCAGTATCAAGGGCTCATTGTTGGCCAATCCTTCTTTGTTGTTCTTTGTTGTTGCACTTGGGGAATTGTTGCTGTTCCATTGGGAAATGTGATAGAGGTTAGGAACTCAGCACTCCCTCAGTTGTAATTTGTAACTAACTGCTATGAAAACACCCAACATATATCCAAATATTTTTCTGTACCCTATATACATGCCCTGGAGAACTCCCTCCCAACCATGTGCCCCCCATCAATAACACCCCACACCAGAGTTCCTTCCCTGTTATAGTTGAAACTCTGTATGGTCCAAAACTTCTTCAAAAATGAAGCCTAATATATTGCCAAATTCAATTAATAGGAAACTGAAATATAATGATGGGTTTAAAGATTAGAAATAGAATACATACTGATTTAGAAAAATTGAAGTAAAGTGAAAATAAATTGGGGTATTAAAAAATGAAAAATATTATAAAGCTTTGTTTTTACGTTTTGCCTTTCATTACTGCAATAGGTATTGCCCTGTATGTACAGTGGCAAGGAAATTTCTTTCATTTCTTCCTCAGCATCTACATCCTTTCCTTTTTTTTTTTTTCCTAATTTTTAGTTTTGTCTTTAAAAAAGTTTTAGATCTCAGTAATTCACATATACAATATAGGGGACTCCCATATATCCAACATCAAACCCTTTTCCCCCTGCCCCAGCAATAATTGTTCTTCATGTTCATGTTATATTTGCTGCAGCTGTTGGAATCAGGGTAACTAAGGGGCAATGGAAGTGTTCCACAAGATTATGCGATGATGGATATAGCACATGTTGAATTACACCAAAAATGTATAAAAGTCTATAGGCTAAAATGTAAACCATAATATAAAAAATAAGATAACTAAAAATTTAGAAAATTGTATAGTCTAAAATATAAACCATAATGTAAATAAACTTCTTATAATTAAACATAATCACATAGACTAGTTACTTACATTTAAATAAGCTTATTAAATTAAAGTTAGCAACCAATGAAATTTACCTTTATCCATTTAAGTCTTGTTTTACATTCCTCGTTCTGTTCTATGAAAATTAGTCAATTCACTTTAGGACAGATCTTAATTTCATTAAACATGAACTTATAACTTTTATCATCCTAAAGATTCAACACATATACTAATTTATTTCATTAGTATCCTATAAACCTAAGAGATTACATTCAAGCTAAATAAAATTGAAACCATTATAGTTTATGCAAGGAATGTTCTTTTTCCTTCTAAAATTATGAGTAACTTTAAAAGCATACTGACTGCCAGGTTCTGGAATAATTATAATTGTTTAATTTATTTTAATCATAATTTGGAAAGGACCTTTCCATAGCTTTCAAGAACTTTTCTTTTACTTATTGAAATTTGACAACTGGATTATTAATTATTCCCATTTTAAGACTGTTAAAAGGTTTAAATTGAAGTATTACAGGACAAACTATGATTCTTAATTCCCTGGCCTAGAAGATAAGCACTTATTTAATTTTTTCAACAGTTTGAATAGAGTTCTTTTAAGACTTTTCATTTGTTAATTTGATTTTACCACCTTGATATATGAAAATATATGCCGAATGGACAGAAACAGAGTTAGACATAAACACACAACTCACTAGTGTTATTATTTTCATTCTCCTGCAAAACAAGTTTAACTGTAAAATAACATTTAAGAGATCTCTTTGGAAGATTATTTCTAATTAATCTAATGTATACAGTGACCAGGCAGTTTTGCATATGAATGTTTTTCTTTAGTTATTGGCTTATAACAGAATGGTTCCTGATGCTTTAAAATACAATCTACAACTTTTTCCTTTACTTCAGAGCTGTACTTATTTCCCATGTGGACTTTGACAGACCTTGGATGAGCAACACTAATTCCAGTATATACTGAGGTCATTGAAGTCTCCAGGTAAACTGTTGTTTTTTTTCTCATGATGCACTGCTTTCAAAATTCTTAATGCTCAAGGTGGGAGGTTCCACAATCCCCAGTCCTCAGAATAACAGAACTTCAGCAGCCATTGTACTAGAAAAGTGGATATCCAACCCTGAGGGCCAAGGATTCCTACGAAGCAGCTATTTCTCCAAAGGTCATGGGGTCCCTCTGGGCTTTTGCCCAGAGTAGGTAAATTGTAGTCTAAATCTAGATAATAATGAGAGAAGCAGGGTTATTAATGCCAGTGAAAGGAAGGACTGGAGACAGGGGTGTCTCAAATTTGCCTTTCTCCAAGCCATGGGAAGCAAAAGTTTCCATGGATTCAAACAGGGGAAAATAGAGTGGTTAATATTACAAAGATTAGCAAGTACATCGAAGAGTAAGACCAGTCCTGAAATAACCACAAACAAAGGCAAACTCGGTTTAGAATTACCACCACAATAGTAAGTCCAGGGAGAAGCTAGTCTTAAAATAACCATAATTAAAGGTAAGTTCAGTTGATAATTACTATTACTAGAGCAAGCACAGGCAAGAGTGAGACTACACTTGAAGTAACAATAAACAAAGGTAAATTAGTCTAAGATTTACCATCACAATAGAAGTCTACACTAAATCCACCCAGTTAGAGCAATTTGAGTTTTTGCTGTTTTATAATATAAAGTCATCTATATAATAATCTTAACTTTTAGTTACAATTTCTAGGAAATTTTTACTTCAAAGCAAATTGGGCACTTTTGTTTATTAGCTAAGCAACTAAAATTGTTATTAGTAACTTAATGTCACTAAGTTTTTCCACTTTTCCAGAAGTTGAACTAATTCCATATGATTCCCTTTTATACATCAAATCCAATTGCAAGATAGTATTGACATTTAAAGACTCATTTTAAGGTTACCTTTCACCATTAACCAATTGTAACAGGCAAACCCCATATCTGCTTTACAAGTTCCTAGGCACAAGCAGACTGACAAAGTTAAAGTAAGTACAGATTAGAATAGAAGAGAATTTTACACACTTAGTATACTGAAAGAGACCTGAGGAAAGCCATTCTCTAGGAACTTTTCATCTTAATTGATGGGTTATGAGGAGGTTTCCTCTTCTACAGGGGAGAGGTTTAGTAAATGGCCTAGATCTTGATTCCCCATTTACTCCCCTTATTAGGCACAACTGAGACTAAAGAGGTCCAGAGGGCGGGCAGGACCGAGTAATTGGCTCCTATTTTAATTAAGAAATTAATCATAGTACCTGCCACATAAAGGATCACTTGAGGCTCCTCCTGGTTGATGGTACATGTGTGGCCCCTTCTGTCTTTCCCTGGGGCAGGGCCCCAGCAGTCTGGGTGGTGAGACAACTTGGGGCCAGGTTCCTGGTGATGTGGAGCCTGGATTTGAATGGCCTTGAGGTGATGGTGACTTTAACCGCGGCAGTTAAAAGGTGAGCCTGTCCTAGACCCTGTGTCTGCCACTCCTTACCTTCTCCATCTTGGCAGTATGGTCTCAATTGTTGAAAATGGAGAAGGCTGTTTCTAAAAGGGAGTTAATGGAAGTTTGGGGGCCCAGGGAAAGTTTCTGCAGCTTCCTGTGGATATCAAGGCAGACTGGCTAGGTTTCTAGGTTCTGCCTCTGGTAATTTCCCTGAGCTTATAATTGACCAGTTTGGTAGTGCATTTCCTCATCTCTTTAAGGAGATATGACCACATGGTCTCTGGCCCTCAGGTCTGTCTGTCCTCTCTCTCTTACACAGGTTTAACTGGGATTCAGAGTCCCATACAGAGGCCAAGCCTGGCTGTACTGCAGCCACGTGGTGTGGCAGGAAAAGATTAGCCTCTTCCTTTTTGACCACCAATAGGCAGGTTGTCCCAATTCCTGAAAAGACACCCCGATGGAGAGTCTGCTGGAATGCTTGAGAAGTGCACCCATTGTTCTAGGGAGAAATGGAAGGAAGAATCTGTCAGCCAATCCAGAGTCCCAGATCCAGGCCTGACTGAATTTTTGCTCTCCAAAGTACCAAGACACTTAAGTCTTGGGGGATGTTTGATTTGCTTCTCTGGTTGCCAGAGTCCTGGAAATCAGAGACCATGTGCCCAGGCATCCCCAGGATGAACTAGGTCTTAGGAGATGTCCAGACCTAGGTCACAGACCAAAGCTACCAAGCCGTGTTATTTTTCCTAGAAAAGGGACAGGCTTGAAACCTTTATTTTAGCCTACTCTTGCAGAGGTCTTAGAAAGGTTCACAGTTAGAGAGGACTCATTTTATGGCCACTGCCAGGGACTGAGTTTCACAGTTAAACCAGACATTAAGAGCTATGTTAAAAAGCAGAGACTATTTGGTGGCTTATAGGCAAACAGTCTCAGGGGCCGCAGAGGTAATGGAATCTCAGGGCCTCCAAAGGCCTGAGTACAGAACAAATTTCCAGGCATGGCTCAGGATGTGAGTCTTGGGGGCCTTGCTAATAAAACAGAAGAGGGCACAAACAGGCTTTATATAAAAATTCATCAGTCTTTGGCGGGTTTGAGGAACGTTATTTGCCTCTTTGTCTCCTGTCTGGCTCGCCAAATATGTTAGCAGAATGCTCTGGATTCTGGGCCACTAGGTTCTTGACTATGCCACATAAAAGAATTTAAGGACATACCATAGGGTCAACAAGAGATTAAAGAGTTTATTAAGAAATAAGAAAAGAAAAACAGTATACAATCTGAGACATGAATTGCAAGTGTGGTACAGGATAAATTGCACACATCAGGCCCCAGGTTAGGCCTTTTAAAATATTTCCTAATGTAGGGGAAGGGCACCAGCTATTTGCTGTTCTGAATTTGTTGCCTTAAAATCTCTGCCTGTTAGCTCTCAGGGGATCAATGGGATGCCTATTTGGAGTTATCTGGGACTTCCCCTTGATTTTTGAAAAAGTTCCAAATGGGACCTCATGGCCAGAGTCTCCATGGGGTCTTTCTGGCTTTATTCTTAGTAGCAGCCTTTATCCCAGGGGGTTTCCAGACAGGGTTTCATAGCCATGTTTCTGCCAGGTCTCAGCTGTGACTCATCTTCCCTTCTCCCTGGACTAGCTTGCCTCCTACTCCAGAACCATATTCCAGTCATTTTCTTCCTGATTCAAAGTCATATTGAGGCCAAACTTTGTTACAGGAAAAAAATATTTCCTGCTTTTTCATAGGCTCATGGCTAAGATTCTCCAATCTTTTAAAATACACTCTAAAGGGTTACATTTAGGAATGCTAGTAAAATTAGAATTTGCCATTTTAAAGCATTTCAGTAACCAGTTACCAATTAGGAATACTTGAGCAGTATAAATGCAGTTAAACACTAATTCAGCAATTGAGACAGATGCTGAACATTTACTATACCTAAGCAACAAACATCACTTAATGAACAGACACTAACACTTCCTATATTTTCGATTACTTCTCAGGAGTATACTTAACAGATAGACTTAAGGTTCAAGAGTACATCCAAATGACAGACTTAAGCTTCAGGAAGATATCCAACTGACAGACTCACAGTTCAGGAGTACAGTTAACAGACAGACTTAAGGTAGGGACTTGAACCCTAGACAGAATGGTACCCAACAAAAAACCAGGAGAGGATGGAGGGGTCAGAGCAAGGAGAACTCCTGTTTTAGAAGGACGTTAAGAAGACTCAAACCACTGAACTCACTTCCCAATTGACTTCTACCTTGGTGATCCACTTGCCCAGTCAGCAAATGTAGAGAGGTCAGAACAAGGGAAATCGTTCTGCCAAACTACCTTCCCAATTTGCTTCTACCCTGGTGATCCACTCCCCCATTCAGAAGTCTGGACTCAGGGCTGGAAATGTTTCTCTTTTTGAAGCTCTAAAACACCTTTAGGACCTGAAGTGCCAGCCATGTAGGAAAAACCCATTTGTCAAATTTTTAGATAAAGGTCTAGTGGCCCGCAGAAAGCTTGATTACTGTGCTTACCTCTCTCACTGGGGACCCAGAACTTCTGGAAGTTGGACTCCTCCAGGGATGCCTTTGTCCTTTGTCCCTCCATACTTGCCAAATTGATGCTGAGTAAAAGCGGGTTCTTTTCTCCCCATGCGTCTTTAAAGCCAATTCCTGAGACAGCAGGGTTTCAAAGAGAGAAAGAATTTATTTGATTGCACAATAAAGGAGTACGGTAGGCCTCTTGGCCCAATACCACCTCCCTGATTTGCAGAAATTATAATATTTTATAATATCAGGGTGCTAATGAATTATTGGGGTGGAGCTGGACACAGGTTCCTTCGTTAATAACTATTAACAGGTTGAAGAGCACAGAGAGGAGTATAGTAACAAACCAGCATCAGTCACCCAATTTGGGATAGGGTTATACAGAATAAAGGTCAGTTACAAGGTCTTTCATGTGAATTTTAAACAGAGGGGGGTGGAATGGTTACCATCCCAATAGTAAGCATACACAAGGGTGAGCCTAATCCATAAACAAGGGTAAATTCAGTCTAGAATTACTGTCACAATAGTAAACAAGGGTAAGATCAATCATCACAAAGGTAAATATGCACAAGGGTGAGGGTAAGTCTAGATTAACCATAAACAGGGTGAGACTACTCTAACTAGACTCAGTAATTTCAGGTATTAACCTCTTACTATTTCATAATATAATTATTTGTTAATTTTTAACCCTGGATTACAAAATCTTGATTGACTCTACTGTGGATAAAATATTATCAAATAACATCACATATTGCAGAAAATCTTTTTTGAAAGTAGAGTCAACTGATGTGGCAAACTGCACTGTTGTCTTACAAGAAGTTGCCACAACCACTCCAACCTTCAGCAACCACCAGCCTGATCAGTAGTCAGCAGTCATCAACATCAAAGCAAAATCCTCCACCACCAAAAAGGTTATGACTTGCTAAAGGCTCAGACGATGGTTAGCATTTTTAGCAACAAAGCATTTTTTAATTAAAGTATGTACATTGTTTTTTCAGACATAACACTATTGGAAGACATGACTACCACTTTCTATGTCGTTCAAGATGCATCACCCTCACAGCACAGAGATGTACCTTATCAATCATGAGAGCTCATGGAAGTTTCATGTGTCCCAGGTTTGCATGGGGTTTCATTACATAGGCATGATTGGTAAAATCCCAGAGGTCAGAGGTTGGAGAGCCCCAACCAGTCATCTCATTAGCATATGACTACCAGGTGTGGTCCTGGGCCCACCATGAATAACAAAACACACTCTTATGGGAAATTCCAAAAATTCAGAGGTTACCTCCCTAGCAACTGGGGACAAAACCAGTGAATTTCTTCATTATACTACACTAAATAACTTGATTATAAATTTTAGCTGTTTCTTTCGTTCTTGTTGGATGGATGAATATTTTGACAGTGATAAGACTAAACGTTTTTCATGCAGTCTGATGTTTTCAGAAGCATACGTAGCTAAAATTTAAAAAGAGAAGGAAGAGGGGAAGTGGACTTGGCCCAATGGATAGGACGTCTACCTACCACATGGGAGGTCCATGGTTCAAACCCTGGGCCTCCTTGACCCTTGTGGAGCTGGCCCATGAACAGTGCTGATGTGCACGAGGAGTGCCCTGCCATGCAGGGGTGACCCCACATACAAGGAGTGTGCCCTGTAAGAAGAGCTGCCCAGCATGAAAGAAAGTGCAGCGTTCCCAAGAATGGCGCCGCACACACAGAGAGCTGACACAACAAGATGACACAACAAAAAGAAATACAGATTCTTTGTGCCTCTGATAAGGATAGAAACAGTCACAGAAGAACACACAGCGAATGGACACAAAGAGCAGACCCCTGGGGTGGGGAGGGAGGGGAAGAGAAATAAATAAATCTTAAAAAAAAAAATTGAGAAGGAAGAATTCAAATCAGTATTTTTCTTTTGCTCATACTCTACAGAAAGCCCTACAAAAAAATGAATGAGAGATAGTAGCACATTATGTAGTGGAAGCAGAGAGAAGTTGGTGATCACGTATTGAAGGCTAGGATGTGAGAATTCTCTGAAAAGGAAGATTTATTATGACCGATCAGGCCCAGCAGACTCCTGTCCAAAAAAACTGAGCCCAGAGTAGGGCTTTTAGGTTATTTTTATATGAGAGACACATTGGGTGGGGCCAGGAGAGGTTTTGGGACCAAAAAGACTCTTTGTTAGTTTTTTTAGTAGGATTTAGGGGTTTGTTTGGATACCAGGTAAGCTTGGATTAACATACTGCCTTCATACCAGGTAAGGTTGAATTAACGTATCACCCACATTCCATCTGGATGTAAGTTCGAATACACATTCAGTCTAGATTCTTCCTAAATATTCAAAGCCTATAGAGCATATATCACTTAATTGGCTTTCCAGAAATAGGCAAACTTGTATACAGAATTAGATAAGTTTGAATTTGAGCACAGGTCATAATAATTATAGTAAGTATAACTAACACTGCTGACTTATAAATATGAGTGTTGCTTAAAGGAGTAGTTTATAGACATAAATGTCAACTGAAAGGAACCTAGAGAATAATCTAAGGAATATATAACAGTGAGTTTGATGGTGGATGAAATTGTGGTTAATAGTATAAATATAAGAATATTCTTCTTTTAAAAGTATTAGGAATATGGTGATACACAGGAAAATTATAACTAATGTAACTTATGGACAATAGTTAATAATATTTTAATATTTTTGCAGCAATAGTGAAGAAGATATATTAATTTTAAGGGACAACAATAGGGGCGTATAAGGGGGTATGGGATTTTCCTTTTAGAGTAATGAACACATTCTAAAAATGACTGAAGTGATGACAGTATGTCACTGTGATGAAAATGAGAGCCACTGAGAGTGCACTTTGAATAGATTGTACTAGGCATGGGGCTGTATAACAGTGAATCCTGTGGTGGAAAATGGACTGTGGTTAACAGAACAAATATGAAAATGTTCTCTCATGAACTATAAAAAATATATAATACTAATACAGGGTGTTAATAATCGGGTGAGTTGGGTGAAAAATACACCAAATGTAAGATGTGGGATATAGTTAATAGTAATATTTTGATAATACTTTTTCATAGTTTGCAACAAATGTTTCACAAAAATGCAAGGTATTGGTGGTGGGGTAATGTATGGGAGGCTTGCATGATGATAGGCATGTTTGTTTTGTAAATTCACAACTTTTACTATACATTTATTTTTTATGTATGTCTATGTTTGAATGATATACTTAAATAATGTTTTTTTTAAATGAATGAATGAGAGATATAGACCTTTTCCCTAACAGAAGTCACAACAGTATAATAGGGGAGATAAGGCAAATAAATAACTACAAAATGAGGTAGAAATGTACCTCAAGAGAAATGCAAGTACAGTGCTACGGGTAAGGAAGACATTACTTCCTGCTTTGGATTGAGAGTGGGGGATTAAGGAGATCATGGCTTTTCATCAAATGGATCCATTTTTAATCTTCCATAGTAGTTAGTTTAATAGATAAGACACAATGTTAAAGTATTATAAGAGAAGAATATTCAGAGCTTGGAGAAAATAAGGAGGTATTCCTGAACATTGAAATAAAATCTAATGGGTTTTCTATAACAAATTACCACCTAATTAACACCTAATCTTCATTAATATGTAAATCATCATTGATGAAAATGGCATTGTTATATTTCTGCCCACATTAAAGCATAAAATTTTAGACATCAATAAATTAGACAAGCATAGCAAGATTGTAAGTGTTTTATTAATCAAGGTTTAAAGGAGGCTTCATAAACATGAAAACTTTACTACTTTCTGTAAGATGCAATGCCTTGTTAAAGTGGTGAAAAAGGAAGTATTGGAGACAGGTATGATCCACATTATCAAAAAAGAACTATTTTAGGGGATCAGATGTGGATCCATCTATTGGGTGCCCACTTCCCACGTGTGACGTCTGGGGTTCAGTTTCCAGTGCCTCCTAAAGAAGACAAGCAGACATCACAACAAGCAGTCGCCACAACCAGCAGATGACACAAGGAGCAGACACCACAAGGAGCAGACACCACAACCAGCAGTGCCACAACCACCACAGCCAGCAGATGCCACAATGAGCAGATGCCACAACCAGCACAAACCACAGCTGCCACAACCAGCAGATGCTGCAAACAGCAGTCGTTGCAACCAACAGATGCTGCAATCAGCAGATGAGGCAACCAGCAGGGAGCTGAAGTGGCTCAAGCAGTTGGGCCAGAGTCCCAGGGAGGTCCCAGGTTCGGTTCCTGGTGCCTCCTAAAGAAGATGAGCAGACAATGAGCAGACAGATGAGAGAGTCATCTCTGGGGAGGGAGGGATAAAAAAAAAGAACTATTAAAAAAGTTTTGCTTCAAGGATGAACAGAACTTCTTCATGGGCAAAGTGAGAGCCGAAGAAGAGAGTAACACAATCTATTTGACCTAAATGTAAGTTTTACATGGGAAAAAAAAGCAAGGTGTTCCAAAACTAAAGTTCTGGTTTCCCTTTGAGAATAAAATTGAGATAAATTATATAAAGAATGAAATCAATTGTGTCAGCGACAGGGTAACTATTTACCAAGCCATTTCTTCTTCTTCTTCCTGGGCATTTAGCTAGTTAACGTTTTCTAATCTTCCTTATATTTAGATGTGGCTGAGTGTGAACCAACAGAATTTGAGGTGAAATAGTGTGTGTCACTTCCGGGGCTGGTCCTTAAAACCCTCCCATTCTTTTTCCCTTCCTCTTGTTTGATGTACACAAACATGCAATCCAAAAGGGGATTCTGCCCCTTTTGGATTCGTTATCAGAGTTGCTTCTCTTGCAACTCCATGTGGCTAATGCAATGAACTGGGCTCAGGGAGCCCATCCTCTCCAGGGATAGGAAAGGTGGCATCACCCAAGCTACCTAGGTCTCCCACTAATGCAGGCAAAGGGAATACACTTGACCCATCCCGAGTTTGTATTGGTGCTTAGGTCCAAAGTTCCGGAAAGGAGTAGCAAATGATTTTGTGACCTAAAGTGGTTGTTGTGGCTTTGGTAAATGACTGGCTTAGGATTCTAGATTTTTGCCACCTTGATTTCTCTTTCTACCTAAAAGACATGACTACCTTTAAGAAATATATACAATTTCAGTCTTGGTGACTTGAACCTTAGAGAGTTAGACATAAATAATAGTTTAATTTTAAAAAATAGCTGTCACCAGTTAAATACTTGTGTGCCAGGTACTGCTCTAATAACTATCAAGTATCATCTACCAGTGAGATAAATGGGAGTATTCGTTCTCTCCCAGCACCTTGCATCTTTCCCCGTACATATTACTGTTTTTTCTGTACACGTCACTACTACTGATGCAGGTATTGAGGCCAAAATCCTGCAGGGTTTCTGGATTCCTCACTTTCTTATACTCTATATCTAATGCATAGCAAATCCTATAGGCTCTACCTACAATATATAGAATCCCACCTGAATCCCAGCATTTTTCAGTTTTCATGGTATCATTCTAAGGCTCTGCAATCTCTTCTTCTCCCTCTTCGTTCCCAATGATGTCCTGTGAGGGGTATGCTAGATTAGCATCCAGCATGCATTGCAGCCTCCTTCTAATGTGCTTTCTGGTCCTGCACACACAGACTGGAAAACTAAACATTACCTTTCTTAGTCTCTCTTGCAGCTATGGCTTGGGATAGGTATTAGGATTCATTGATTAGCTGTACATATGATGCAAGTGGAGTCTTCTGGCTGCCTTGGGTATTGTAGCAGGTAAGCATGGTGACAGAGACCCTGGGCTGCTTCTGCAGAATCGCTCTCCTGTTAGCCAGTAATGATGTGGGTGTTGAGACACTATTGTGGCAGCAATGAGGGTTTCCTATACCTTGGATCATGGCCATAGCATGTGTTCTTTAAATTAACGGTTCCAGTTGCAACCTCCTGACTGACCAGCTTCTTGATTGTGGCAGAAGTAGCAGCTCTTTGGGCAGGCTGGTTTGGTGGCAGTGTTCTGACACTCATTTCTGGAGGTCCACCTTAGAAGCTTACCCTGCAGCCCTTTCCATGATTTTATGACCACCCAATTCTCCATATTAAATTCCCTTCTGATAATATCACAAGAGTGTTTTCTGTCTCCTGGTATGAAACCTTATCTGGTATACTTCTCATCACACCTAGATTCAGTTTAAAGTCTTTGTGAGCAGGACTGCAAGCCACTAGTTACTCTTGTACTCTCTGTCTCATTCTGCTTAAGTCATACAGCACTTCTGCACTTTTTCTCTTCCTTGAGCACACTGCGCTATTATCTGGCACTAGTAATGTAAAAAGATTAAGATAAAATAATTGGGAAGGAAGGTGGGCTATGTATTAACCAGTGAATAGGGATATGCCTAACCAACAGATTGGTCTTGTTTTTGATATAATTGTAATGCAACACATGCACTTTGTGTTTCTCCTTTTAATTCAAGGGAGGGTTAGACGGGTGTTTTCTCTTTTTATCTTGTGTATAATTAACTCCACATTGCTCAGGATATTAAAGTAGAGCAGTCATATGTGGGTTTCTGTGTATTGAGAACATGTTTGGATTTCAGATTAGTTATGTACTGGGCATTACAAACTTCTAACTACATAGTGAATGGTAAGAATAGTATAAAATATTTATTTCTGAAAATTAAAGACCATTATTACCACCAAAAAAATTAATTTAGGGCTTTGCACTTCCTGTTCTCATTCCCCCCGATACAAGGAATGGTTCATCCATTTTTTTATGTCTGTTCAAATATCACTTCTCCGATTGGTCTTCTCTGACCATCTATCTAAAATATAACTTCCTGTCACTCTTGTCCCTTCATCTTCCCTTCTTTTTCTTTTTTTTTAATATTTATTTTATTTATTTATTTCCCCTTTTCCCTGTTGTCTGCTCTCTGTGTCCATTCACTGTGTGTTCTTCTGCGTCCACATGCACTGTCAGGCAGCACCAGGAAACTGTGTCTCTTTTGTTGCATTATCTTGCTGCATCAGCTCTCCCTGTGTGTGGTGCCACTCCTGGGAGGGCTGTGCTTTTTTTTTCTCATGTGGGGTGGCTCTCCTTGCAGGGCACACTCCTTGCGTGTAGTGCTCCCCTACATGGGGGCACCTCTGCATGGCATGGCACTCCTTGTGCATGGCAGCATTGCATGTGGGCCAGCTCACCACATAGGTCAGGAGGCCTTGGGTATCAAACCCTGGACCCTCTATATAGTAGGCAGATGCTTTATCAGTTGAGCCACATCCTTCCCTTTCCCTTTTGTTCTTGATTATATTTAATATCTATAATCATAGTACACTTTTGGTTAAAATCTATGTACCCAACTTGAAAACAAGCTTTCTGGTTTTTTAATTGCTCTATTATCAGAGGGTCAGACAATTCTTGGCACACAGTAGGTGCTCAATAAATACTTGTTGAATGAATTCGCATTTTAAAACGGGGAAACCTGAGGCAAAGAATTATTAAGTGACTTGCCTAAGCTCACAGAGCAAGTAGAGTGGCAAAGCTGGGATTTGAACCCACGCAATCTGATGTGGGAGCATTTGCTCTTAAGCAGGACACCATACTGACTCCTGAGTATAGCTAACCTCTAATCAAATTCTGGGGTACTCTGAAAAAAGACTGATTATACTGTTGGGGGAAAGGGTGTGCAGCATCAAGTGGGGGAGGGGAATAAAAATGCTTAAACATTTGCCTGTGTAAGAGAGGGACATCCTGGCCCACAAACCCAACTGTGTGCCTGTGAGGCAGGCACACCCCTGTGGTGAAGACAGGTGGCTAAATGGAAAAATAGAGATGACTCAGTGCCCCTGCTCGTGAAACCATCCAGATAATTCCTCTGCTCAGTCTGATTCTAAAATCATCCCTCTGCTTCCCAATCTCCAAATACACTGAAATGCACTTAAAATTACCCTCTTCCTACTCAGTTCCTGGATATTCTGTAGAGTTTTGTTGTGGGTTTTTTTTTTTTTTTTTTAACCCAACAAGGGCTAGTTTTCACTCTTTTCTCATTATCTTTCTTCATTTTTCCTTTTAAAAATTCTTTTTCCTTCTTTCTTTACAGTTTAACAAACAAAAGCAGTTTCCATGATAATTTTATAAATTTCAAAATAATTTAAACTCAGAAATAACAGAAAATGTTAACTTTCAACATCTGCACTTAAGACTATGAGAAAGGGAGATTGATGGGCTGTATCGTTGGCCTCTTTTGTCACATCCCAAGAGCCAGGGTATGCATCATTTTCCCTCAGATAAAGCCTTATTGCATCTCATTTAAAGTCAAGCATAATGGGTGTTGGGAGTTGAACTATGTCTCCCACAAAAGCATGTTCAGATACCAATCCTTGGTCCTGTGAGTGTAAATTCATTTGTAAATAGGACGTTTTAAGGTGCCATTAGTTCAGGTGTGCTCAAACTGAATGAGGTTGGGCCTTAATCCAATATGGCTGTAGTTGTTATAAGCAGAATTAAATTCAGAACAAGAGAAAGAGAAGACATGGGGAACAGCCAGAGGCCAGAAGTCAGTGGAACCTGGAGGAGAAAGAAGACATCGTCATGTGCATTGCCATGTGACAGAAGAGTCAAGGATCAGGAATCTCCAGCAGCCAACCCCCGAATGCCACAGTCTTTTAGGAGAAAGTATTGTCTTGTAGACACCTTCATTTTGGACGTCTCCAAACCTCAAAACCGTGAGCTAATAAATTCCCATTGTTTAAACCAACCCATTGTATAGTATTTGTTTTAGTAGCGGGGAAAATGATATAATAGTAGAAATGAGTAAAACTCTGGAGTCACACAAATCTTGGCTCAAAGATTGGTCTACTTCTTAGTGGTGTATCCTTTGCTGTGTTTCTTACCTCTCTCAGCCAATATTTCCTTATTTGTAAAATCAGACCAAAAAAATCTTCCTTGCATAGTTCTGTGAGGAATAGAGACAACATATATAAAGAAACTGGCATAAGTAATAAAACATAATAAAACTAAAAAAAGAAAACAAGACTTTTCTTCTTTTTCCTACATTAGGGCATAATATTAAATGAGTATTCTATGATTGTGCATGGATTTAATTTGCACAGTTCAAGTTTTCTGATCCCATATGCTTCCTATTGGAGATTGTACATACATTTTTACATTTTTGTCCAAATGTCTGTTGCAAGATATTTTACTGTAAATATGATTTAAATTAACACCATATTATCCTGTATATGAATTTTCTAAAAGCTAGGACTTCTATAAAGATAAGATAGATGTTTTGCCTGAATTTAAATTTGATTATATAACCTTAAGGTAGTACAGTGTATTTTCATTCAGACTGATATGCTTCACTATTATCTTCTCCCATAATGAAGGCAGATTAATCAATCAAAATACATTGTATTAGGAGATATATTATTCTGATTATCTGTGATGGCTTTAGTGTCTTCCATAAATAATTTTAAATTGTTAATACTCAATAATTAGTACAGTGCAGGGAAATGGGTATTCTAAACATTCTGAATTGAAGCCATCTTTCTGAGAGCTTTATGGCTTAGAAAAATTCTTTTAAAGTTCATATTCCTGATCCCAGCAATTCTACTTATAGGAATCTATTCTTAAAAAATGATCATGATGTGGTGGTTAAATAACATAAATATTATATGTCAATCAAAAATCATTTTTGGGAGGTACAACTTTAAGTTTAATAAGCTGAATATATAATACAAGGCATATAATATAATAATATATAATGTATACCCTGCAATCCCAATTACAGAATAATTACACATATAATGTGTGTAATTCAACATTCATACACATATAAATACACATATAATGTGTAATTACACATATAATACATAGGAAAAGAAACGACAAGAAAGGCAAGAAAATGTTAACAGTGCTGATATCTGTGTTATATGAATTTTATTTTCTTTTTTGTAGTGTTCTGTATTTTCCAAAGTTTACAATTAAAATATCTTATTTTGATAATCAGGAAAAAAGAAGAAGAATAAAAAAATAAATTAAAAACATTCAATTTAACTGAACTATAGAATTGAAAGCATCAAACAGCAGGTTGGAGAGATGTGAAGTTACCCTTGAAACCACAAGCAGTTGGTAAGTAATGCATAAGTCTGCACTCATTCTAGGAGCTTCTCATTGTACCTTTCCATGCGGAAGGAACTGGCTCTTGATATTACGAATTCTGAAGAAAGATGAGAAAAGCCCCAGGGGAGATTGCTGGGTTCTGCCAGACTAGAGGCCTGAAGGGAACCATCCTCAGCCCTGCACACCCAATTGAATAGTCTGCTTTCGTATGTTCTTCTCTCATTCTTTCCTTATGCTTTCAATTTCCCTGAGGTGCACTAGAGCCAGGCACTGTATTCATCACTGCAAAAATACCTTCCTGGAGCTGTGGTGAGAGAAAAGGAGGAAAAACACTAAATCAATGCACTAACTGCCACAAAAATTTGTACATCGGATACTGCGTAAGGGTGCAGAGGACAGCTTAGCTCAGTCTATAATTACCAGGGAAGGCTTCTTGGAGGAGTTTTGGTTTTTTTAAAGATTTATTTATTTATTTATCCCCCTCTGTCGCGGTTGTCTGTTCTCTGTGTCTATTTCCTGTGTGTTCTTCTTTGTCTGCTTCTGTTGTTGTCAGCGGCATGGGAATCTGTGTCTCTCTTTGTTGCGTCATCTTGTTGTGTCAGCTCTCCGTGTGTGTAGCACCACTCCTGGGCAGGCTGCACTTTCTTTCACACTGGGTGGCTCTCCTTACAAGGCGCACTCCTTGTGCGTGGGGCTCCCCTACGCAGAGGACACCCCTCTTGGAGGAGTTAATGCATATTCCAAATTCACTCCAAATGCATGTCAATAATCTTGGTTGTCCATCAACAGAGCTTAAAAATTCCTTTACTTGTCCTCAGTCTATTCCATCTCCCATTCTGTTAAATCAATTTCCCTCTTTCCTCATGCCCCACCTAGCTCACAATCAGTTTGCCCTCAGTAGCCAAACCCATGTTTCCAGAAAACTTGCATTATTCTTTTTTCACACTGGAATTATATAATTGCCACCTTTCCATTTTTGCCTTAGTTACCAGGAAACTCAAAGTTAGAAACAGAGTACAATTGCTATTTTATTCTTAGAGTCCACAGAAAGCATCTTTCTTAGCTTTCTAAATAATTCATGAATTTTAATAATAACAATATAATTATCTAATTAATAAAACTGAGGCTGTCATGTCATATGTTAACCATCTCAACTTATTCCCAAGTCCATTACTTTCTATATCTGTACCACATACATCCTTCCTATATCCTCATGTCTCAGAGGAATTCATTCAAATCCTATACTGCAGGTGGTGAGCTTTGGTGGAATTTCTTGGGCCTGGTTTCCTAACCTCTCCATAGACTTGCTAAGTGATTAATTCTTGTCCATAGGCATGCAAAGACCCTCTGTCCAGTGATCAAACAACCCTTTCCTTCCCTATCCACCTACTCCACCCATCTTCCCATCCCAGTGGGAAAATCCAGTTTTGTGGCCATTTGTAAATTCATTTCAACATTCGTTTACTCCACATAAATTTGTGGTTCTTTGACTTTGAATTGGTTGTAACATCTTTGCAATTTTCTCATTAAATAATTAGAAATAAAATCTTTGACATATCCTCTCTTTATATCTGTATGAGTCATAATTTTTGAAAAATACTTTAAAATATTTTGAAAGATGAAGTCTGTACTTTTTAGTTCTACTTTCTCACTTTCTATTTTACTTCTTAGTTACCCTTTGAACCCTGGCTTCTGCAACCCATACCAAACAAACAACAGCAAATCAACTATTCCTTGCACTCAACATTATACTGTAACCATTCTGAGAAACTTCACCGTGAACACTTTTTAACCTTAACTTGCTGGAATTTCCTGCTAAATCCAAGTAATATTTACTCGTAGGAAAGACAAAAACATTTTTATGCAACCCAAACTGTTCCAGCCACTGATGTTCCTGACCTTGGTTTCAGTATTTTATGAGTTCTTTCTTCTTTGTTTTAAATCCTGGAGGAGGGAGCTGGAATTCAAGCAGATACCTATGTAATCAAACTGTTCCTCTTTCAGTGCTTGTAAAAGTGCCTCATCAGGGTATTGAGAACTTCCCAGTTATGCAGTTGAACAACCCTAAAGCTTTATACCTTCTAAAAAAGAATGTGTTCTTTTCCCACAATATCTTATAATATTGTGCTCTGTCTCTTTATTTTAATTCCTTTAGTTTTCATGGCCTTTAATAGCTGGTATTCCTCAGAGCTCAGTACTTAACTCTTTTCTCTACACATACTCTTACGTGATTTCATCTGGACTCAGGACTTTAAGTAAAATTCATATGCTGAAAACGCCTAAACTTATATCTCCAGCCCAGACCTCATCCTTAACCCTGGACTTGTGAATCCAACGGCCTGCCTCATATCCTCTTGGATATCACATAGGCACATCACACTCAACATGTCCAAATCTGAGCTCCTGATCTTTTCCCACCATCCCTTAAACCTATCCCTCCCACAGATTTATCCTTTTCAGCAAACTGCAACTTTATCTTCCTTTTGCTCAGCTAAAAAGCTAGAAACATCCTCAATTCCCCTTGTATTAATCACCATTCTCCAGGGAAACAGGATATACATTTATAATGTAAATATTATGAACTATATTATAGGAATTGACTTGTGACTGTGGGGATCAGCAAGTGCAAATTTCGTAGAGTAGGCCTCAAGCTGGAAACTCCACTGGAGGTTTTCAATGAATTCTCCAGGAGAAGCTAGTGGACTGAACCAGAGATGGAAATTCTTCTTTCTGACTGCTGAAATACTAATTTCACCCTTTAAGGCCTTCAGCT
Organism: Dasypus novemcinctus; assembly: GCF_030445035.2. Lineage (NCBI taxonomy): Eukaryota > Metazoa > Chordata > Mammalia > Cingulata > Dasypodidae > Dasypus > Dasypus novemcinctus. The sequence continues at coordinate 59,027,711 of NC_080684.1, forward strand.
GATTGAACAGACTTCTCTCATTGCAGAAGGTAATTTCCTTTGTTAACTGAGATGTAATCAGCCAGGGATGCCATCAACTTTAAATCCATGAAATGTCCTTACAGTAACGATCAGACCAAACAACTGATCAACATAACCTAGCCAGGTTGATATATGAACTTAACCATCACACCCTCTTTTCTTATATTCCTCACATTAGTCCATCAACAAATTCTGTTGAGTCTCTTTTTAGACTGCATCAGTACTCCCACCACTTCTCATCACGGCCACAGCTACCGTCCTGGTTCAAGCTGCTGTTGTCTTGTTTGGAATGTGGTCTCCTAACTGGTCTTTTAACTTTTGTCCTTGTCCCCTACAGTCTATTCCCAACACAGCAGCCAGAGCAATTTTTATAAGACACAAGTCAGATCATGTCACTCCTTTGCTCCTAACATTCTAATGGCTGCCCATCTCCTTCAGATTAAAGCCAGAGTCTTAGAATGGCTATATGTCCCTATATGACCTTCCCCTGATCCTCTACTGGAATCTGGACCTCATCTTCCACTGTCACCTCCTTATCACTCCCACCTCCTTGCTCTTCCTTGAGCGCAAGAAGCACGCTCTGATCTGCAGGTCTGTATGCTCCTAATCTTTCTGGCAGGAAGCCTCTTTCCCCAAATATTGACAGAGCTTGCCCCCTTGCTTCTTTCAAATCTTCATTCAAACATCATCTTCTCAGTGAAACTGTTTTTTTTAAACCAGTGCTGCATTTAATGTTATTTTTTTTTGATTGCCAATATTTAAAAACAGGAAAATTTCACATGTATACCCCAAATTCCAGCTCCTGGGTAGAGATCCGTTATTTGAGCCAAGTTACAGCTGCCACGCCCTTTAATCAGGATGAGGGCTGTCCTGTCCCATTCAGAATCCCCGCACTCCCTACCATAAAATTGCAACTGGGCCCTTCGTATCATACCCTCTGCCTTTTATTTCGCCATCGACTCTTCACCTGACGTTTTCGCATTTTGCTAATTTGAGTATCGTCTATCTCACCACAGAAGGCTATCTAAGATGCAAAGTCATCCACATTCCTCCTGTTGAGAGGCAGCATAATGTCATAATTATAAGCCTGGGTTCTGGAGTCAGATTTTCTGAGTTCTGTCACTCAACCTCTCTATGCCTCAGTTTTCTCATCTACAAAATGAGAATAATAAAAGTACCTTTCTCATAGTCTTGCTGTAAGCACCAAATGTACGCGTATCAAGTACATAGAACAGCGCTGAGCACATGGAAAGTGCTCAGTAACTGTCATTCTTGTGGATAGTGGGTACTGTGGTTTTCACTCAAGACCCCTTTCTTCAGACACACACACTCATCCCCAATTGCTGAGGTTATCTGCTCACAACTGTCCTTACCTTCAGGGAAGTGCTTTGTCCAAGCTTCAGGCTCTCTCAGGGAGAGGCCATAGTAAATGGCTGATGCAAAGATACAAAGACCCTGACCAGTTGCCCCAGTTTGAGACAACACTGAAGACTATCCCAGCTGCATAGCTCCCTGTATGATTGGCCAAGGCCCCAGAGGCAGCTACATTGCTGGTTAGCTTCTCCCTCTGACCAATCCTGCTTTTCTTACAGATTTATCTCCCAAGAATGCTCCCCTATAAACTTCCTGAAGCATTTCTCTGTTTCAGAGACAGTCTTCAGAGAACCCAGTCTAAGGCACTGTACGAATCTGACAACAGTTACTGTAGGATAAACATCTAAATCTTTAGGATAGCACATGGGCACTTTGTAAGTTGACTCCCCTCTGCTCCCTACCCTCATCTCCCACCTTGCAACTTTTCCTCTAATAACACTGAACTGCAGCACCTGGATCCAGGCAACTTCATGGAATTCACTGCCATAGTCAGGCTTGCTGTGTACTAGTAATTTCTTCTTGGATAAGTCCTCCTCATTCTTACAGACTGCTTTTGTCTAAATCTTGTCTAAAGATCTAAATCAATTCTTAATCTCTTCTGAGAATTGCTCCTCTGTGCTGTTACAGAAGTTTGTTTATACTTTTATCAAATTACTACCTTATATTAAAATTGTTTGGAATATTGATATTACAACAACAGCATTACAGTTATTATAAGGAGGTCTACTAATTCAGTATGTGGAGAATTGCTTAAGGTTTTATTGTAGTTTTTAGTGGGGTGGCAAAACTACAAATTTATCATGAGCTGTAAGGCTTTTTTTTTTTTTTTAATCAGAATTAAGTCTTGTACTGGTCTCGCACAAGATTTTGACTCTGAGTATTAGCAAACATCATTCTCAAAGCAAGATAAAGTAGCTTCTAATGAATGGATTTTAAGAAAAATTTGTCTGTTTTTGGTGGAGGTGGGTCAAAGTGGGTGTCAGATGAGGACAGACTCCTGCTTTTGATGACAAGAATAAATTGATTTCTATGTATAAAAATGGATCCCTAATCATTGGTTTGGATAGAGATGGGATGTCTATGGTAGGTGAATCTACCACATCATCCCTCCTTTGCAGATGATATCCAGAAGCTTTGGTGGGGATCAAGCAAGAGTAGTATAATATTGCAACCATTCCTAGGACATTCATCCAACAAAGAATGTGCAAATGATAATCTACTGTCTTGGGTCCAGAGTTTGGGGGTTAAGCCAGGAAGTTGGTAATATTTTCTTCTCTTTTCCTTTTCTTTTTCATTCTTTTCAGTGTCTGGTATTAACTTGTTGATTAGGGCAGGTAAGGGTTTACCACTTAGGTAACTAGGGTGGGTAGATTGGGGTGAACATCTTCATCAACCTTAATTTTCTGGTTCAATCAGAGGCAATGGAAAACATTCAAGCAAAAGTGTTGCCTCCTTTCTCTTTGATATATGGCAAAAACACAGCTAACATCTATTTCTGAGTTTTATCCATTTATAATCCAGACATTGAAAGCCTGACTCAAATTTCTTGGTTTTCAGTCCAAATTTTTGGATACAGACCCACTGGCCCAATACGGGCAAGTGAGTACCTCTGATCCAGTCAACCATGGCTAGGGCATGGAATCATGTGGTATTTATGGGGCAGCTCCCACAGATATAATATAGGTAAAATAGGGTATGAGGAGCAGAGAATGTAAAGAATGTATTATATTGGATACAGTACAGTATCCACTGTATTGTTAAAAGTTTTCTTGCAGAAAATGCCCTAGATTTTCACCATTGTTTTCTGTATGGTAGACTGAACTGTGTACCACAATTTGGACACATTCTTGGTCTTGGTCTACATTCTGATGAGTGTGGATCCATTGTAAATAGGATCACTTCAAGATGTTACTTCAGTGAAGGTGGCCCATCTGAATCGAGCTGGGCTTTAATGCAGATTAATGGAGTCCTTTAAAAGCAGAATGAAAGTCAGATGTGGAAAGAAGCCATGGGGAATAGCCAGAAGCTGGAAATCAACAAAATTCAGAAAGAAAAAAAAAGATGCTGCTGTGTGCTTTGCCATGAGACAGAAAAGCCACGGACTTAAGGACCTCCAGCAGCCAGTCCTAGAACACCATAGTTTTGCTGATGCCTCAATTTTAGACTTCCCCTAGACTAAAAACTATAAGCCAATAAATTCCTGTGTTTTAAGTTAACACACTGTATGATTTTGTTGTTCTTGTTGTTATTTTGTTGCTGCTAGGTTGTTGTTGTTTTTTTAGAAGCTAATAAACTAGAACACTAGGTATCACTTAAAATGGGAAGGTGCATGCATAAAAAAAAGTATATTTCAACCTCAAAGAGACTTCATATCTTGAGTATTCACAGAGTCTCTAACTTCATGAATATTTTACAGGTAAATCTGTCCTTTGAGAGAGCATGTATAGTTGACTTGGTAAGTTTTGTTTGCTTGTTTTATTTCTTCTGTATAGGTTAGGAGTAAACTGTAGCTATATTAGAAATTGTATGACATGGCAGTTGATGTTTCTACATCTTTCTGCTGATTAATGAACTCTCCATATCTAAATTCTGAGCGAATGCAAATTAAAATTTACAGATAACTTTATAAATACACACACTTACTACCTAAGTCAACCTGGCAAGCAGTACAAAAACATTACAACTACAAACAAAACAGCCAAATTGTTCTCTCTCCCCAACTAGGAAGATTATTGATAATAAAATAAAAACAATTTACTTTATCTTGCCCAACATGAGCTTGTGTATTCTTCTGCAAAGAGTGCCAGAATGAGAATTCTAAGTCTTACAATCTAGTGGCTACTAATAGTTGTAGCACTAGACAAGTCACAATTGCTGGTTTCTGCTTTCCTGTTTGTAAAGTAAACGGATTAGACAGGATGTCTAAGGGTCCTCCCAACTTCAAAACTCTCATTCACCTAACAGTGAGTCTCAGAGTAGGTGGTTAAGTGGTTATTTACAAGACTAACACTTTTAATAAAGCAAATTAAGTTTATTAGAAGTCACTGTAGTAGGGAGAACAGCACGTTGACAGAATAGATAGGGAGAAGTCAGAAAAGTATTTTACAGAATTTGGTGGGCTGACCTAAGGAGGTTATAGCAAGTCTTTCAAGGTGGGAAGCCAATAGGAGATTGGGTAAGTTTGTGAAATAATAGTTTAGGACTCATGTATATAGAAAGGTGATAATCTTGAGAGTCTTGATAAATAAAGTGTGATTTGTTAAGAGAGCACTAGTTGTCTCAGATAAACTGAGCTGCAGGGATTTCCTGCAGTGAATTTATGTGTTGACTTAGGGTCTATCTTCTCTGTGCAAAGTTTCCTAAGTCATGTTGATACAAGTGGGCTCAGTTTTCAGGCCTAATGCCTAATAGCTACATTATATAGATGCAGGTAGCCACAGTTCTTATGAACTTTAAGTTGATAATGAGTAAAATAGCCTGCAACAGAGAAAAGCTCCACTCCTGGCTTCTCTTGAGTTCCATATACATATGTTCAGCTCTTGCTCGGTATCTCCTCTTGGATTCTTCTTTTCAGTATACTGCACCACCATTGACCCATGTGTATAAACCAAAATTCTAGGAACCTCTCTTTCCCTCCTACCCCCCCATACCATCAAAGTCTTGTTGGTTTTTCCTCAAAATTGTACACCACATTCAATCATTTCTTAACATCGTCAATGTTATTACCTCTTGCCCAGTCACAGAGTTGTTACATCATAACATGCCACACTAGCCTTTCATACTTTTCTATAATGTGCATATTTATTCCAGTATCAAGGATTTTGTGCTAGTCTCTGCTGTTGCCTAGAGCACCATTCCTCCAGATCTTTTCTATATTTCCTTCTTTTTTATATTTCCTTCTCGTCACCACTGAGGTTCTTTATTTCCCCCAGAGAAGACTTTCCTGAATAATCCTGACTAAAATTGGCCTCCCACCCCCATCATAGTATTTCATTTATTTTATAGCATTTAGCAGTTTCTATAATCAAATTATTCTATACTGTTTCCCTGTCTGTCTCTACCCAGAAAATAGAAACTCTACAGGGGCAGAGAGCACACTTCATATGTACCAGACCCTGTATCTCCACTGCCTTGAACAGAGCCTGGCACATAGTGCAGTCTCAAGAAATACTTGTGAGTTCATTCAAGGAGAAATTTTCAGTAAAAAACAAATGGATGGATGGAAGGATAGATTAACATACTGTTTTAAAAGTAATAACCACTAACCACTAAGTTGTTGTTTTAATTTGCAAAAGCTACTCAGAACAAAATACCAGAAATGAGTTGGCTTTTTTTTTTTAAGACTTTTTAAAAAATTTCTCCCCCCAACCCCCACCCCCACCCCAGTTGTCTGTTCTCTGTGTCCATTTGCTGCATGTTCTTTTGTCCGCTTCTGTTGTTGTCAGCAGCTTGGGAATCTGAGTCTCCTTTTTTGTTGTGTCATCTTGCTGTATCAGCTCTCCATGTGTGCAGCGCCACTCCTGGTCAGGCTGCACTTTCTTTACGCGCTGGGTGGCTCTCCTTACAGGCAACACTCCTTGCACATGGGGCTCCCCTATGCAGGGGCATCCCTGCCTGGCACAGCACTCCTTGCGTAGATCAGCACTGCACATGGGCCATCTGCACATGGGTCAAGGAGGCCCGGGGTTTGAACTTCAGACCTCCGATGTGGTAGATAGACACCCTAACCATGGGGCCAAGTCCGCTTCCCCTGACCCATCTTATGAGGACCCTTGTGATTGCATTGTGTCCACCTGATAATCCAGGACACTCTTTCCATCTGAAGATCCTTAACTCTCTTTTGCCATATAAAAGGTAGAGTATTCACAGGTTTCATGGATTCAGATGTAGACATCTTTGGGGGCTGTTTTTCTGCCTACTGCAAACCCCCTTCCTTCAATATCTATATATCAGAGCCTGTGCGTATCACTAAGACTAAAAAAACAAGTGAGGTCCAGGTTCTGCTTTTAAGAGCTCACATTTAGTGGAGAGGACACATAAATTGATAATTGCAATACAGTAGAGTAGGTGTAATGATACAGTTATGTCATGGTAGTACAGAAAAGAGGCAAGTACTTCAGCTTGGGGGTGGAAAGTGCAGGTGGGGAGGGAGAGGATGTTAAAGAAAGCTTCCTAGAAGGGATGATGCTTAAGTTGAATTGCAAAGGATATGTGGGCGTTAAAGGGAAAAGGCACTGCAGGCAGAGGGGCAGCCTGAGCAAAGTCACAGAGAAATAACTACTCCTTTAGGTTTGAGTCCACCCAGGCCTGGCACATTTCTGATTATCATTTGGCTTCCTTCTATAAGGAAAGATTGACCTTCTACAGGTCAGATTCAAACACCCAAATTCTCTTGGCAATAGTATTTCTCATCGTAAATTAATAAATTACCATTCAGATGTACATACCAGTCTTTACTGCTTACTGACCAAACAATCATTTTGCCCTATTCTTTGCTAACAGAAATCCAATTTTGCTCAGAGATTTGGTACTAATCAACTCAGGGGAAGTGTGTCCTTCTTTAGCCCAAGGGATAAAATGAGATTATTCTAATTCAAGGGAAAATCCATTCAGTTTTGGCTTTATTGGTTTAGGGGCAGGCAGGTGACATAGTATGGCTAGTATTATGTAAGAGAAAAGAGGAATCTGTTCTGAGAAATATTTTTGTTCCTGAAAAAAAAAGAGATACATGAGGAGATGCTGGCAGTCCTTCTTTCTTACTTGATTTTTGACTTTGTCACTTGAGGATGTGATGTTTGGAGCTGAGGCAGCCATTTATGACCATGAGGCAAGGTATTATGACACACTGACCATGAGAACAGAAAAATGAAAAGCTGAGTCATCCTGACACCATTGAGTGACTAGACTGAAACTGCTGGATAAAGGCCAGAGTGAAGACTTCAGACATTGCCTGCAAACTAATCAAGAGCTCCATGTTATCCAGATTAACCTTCTCTACATTTATTATACTCTGGCATACCAGATTCCAGGAGGATAATGGGAGAAGAAAAGAAAGTATAACCTGAGAAAATGTGCATTTTATTTAATCATTTTCTAAAGTTTATGAACTACTAAGCTAAATCTACTATCAAATCAAGAAAAATCACCTCATCTAATTCTCTACACCCCCTTTCTCAATAGTTTTTGGAATTTTCTTATTCTAATTAGGTCTTGGATACTAAAAAATCTTTATTATATGTATTGTTTCAATACTTAACCATTATATTTGAAAGACTTTAACTGGGCACAAAATTGCTTTTAAAGAATTAAGAGATTTTTAAATTTTAAAACTATTGTTTAGTTTTCCTTCAAATTTTGGTTCATATTTATACATATATTCTTACCTGAACTCTCTAAAATTAAGTTTGAGGTTTATACACATACATCTTTTTTGTTTGTTAATTGTACTATTAACTATAGTCCATTGTTTATATTTTATATTTTAACTTTTATTCTGGTAACATGTATAACATATATACAAAACTTAAAATTTCCCTTTTTAACCACACTCACATGTATAATTTGGTGCTGTCAATTACACTCACAGTGTTGTGCTATCATCACCATCATCCATTTCCAAAACTTTGCAATTAACCCAAATAAAAATTTTGTACAACTAATCATTAAGTCTCCCCATTCTCTACCCCCAAACCCAGCCCCTTATACACTCACACATCTTTAATATCATGAATTTCACAGTTTAGAGTACAATAACAAATAATTAATGATTAAAGAACTAGAGAACATACCTAAACTGAGTATTCCATTCAGATAACCTTTTGTTTTTCTTAACTATTTTTTTATTACAATTAAAGCACAGCAAATGTTCTGAGCAGTTTTTGTGCATTCTTGCATTAGATATCGATTTACAGCACATTTACACAGCAATTACTCTTGCTACTGTGAAGTGCTTCTACTCTGCTCACTCAACATGCAAAAATATCAAATTACAGTACATTAAGATGTCAATGACAAAAAGGAACATTCTAAAAATAAAGTGATTTTTAAGCCTATTACAAAATGATTAACATCTCCTTTACCAGTGAGTATATACTTCAGGTTCCCTCAAATGCTTCTTAGAAATCCTTATGGAACAAAGAGACAAACTTCTAATATTTTATACTGATGGATCAGTAGCAAGAAGTATCTCTTTGATTCCTTAACATTTGTTACCACAGAATTAGACTTACTCTCCAGGCAAGTATGAACCTTGGTTGTGTAAAAGGAAGTTCATGTACACTTGTTGACCTTTCTGATGTCCTTTCTATTTCATTTTTGGTTAAAGCACTACTGCAATCTGTTATCTTTAGGCAAGATTCTCAGTTCTCATTCATAGAATGGAAAGGAAATTTTTAAAAGTACTGCTTCTGTGTGTCAATACAATTAACTTACTACTTCTTGTTCTCATAGCCTTGAAAAGTTTCCCTGAAGTGTTTATATATGAGCAAGACAATTCACTACTATTTTTTGAGTATTTTGAAAGCTAAGGAATTTGATTTAAAAAAAACTCCCTTTTCTGGATGGCTTATGAAAATCTGTTTAAGACAAGTCTGATCCCTGGAGAGCCCAATTTTTTAATTGTCCTACTCAGGGAAAAGCTTTTATTAATTTATTCTTTCAACAAATATTTATTGGGTGTCTATGATAACATGAATGCTAGAGATATATTTGTGAACAAGACAAAACTAGTCCCTTGTTCTTACAAGTTTCAGCCTGGAGGGGAGAGGTTGGGGTGAGGCAGGATGGAAGGGAAAGAAAATAACTAGCATTTTAATGAGTGGACACTCTTGCTAGCTCCTGTATTAATTACTCTCCATGCATGATCATATGCAAATGTCAAAGAAACTCTATGGGAAAGGTATTTTTAATTATTCACATTTTATAGATGAGGAACTGGGGCTTAGAGGAATATATAACTTGCTATAAAGTGTACAGCTTGTAAGTGGCAGAGTCAGGAATTCAACCCTAGTTTGCCTGAATCCAAACTTTATCCTCTAAAATATTACGCCAAAATGCCTCTCTATTATCACATGTTCATAACTACCAATAATAGAATTTTTTTGCTTATTTGATAATAAAATGTTTTTCCTCATAGTTGAGTCTAATATGCACTTTCTTCATGTACACAGTGATCCACCTGGATGTCTTTGGGCCTAAGTGATATCCTTTTGCACTGATGGCATGTGCGTTGGCATCTTCAATTAAGCCATCAGAGAGACTTTTGATACACAGATTAGATATATATATACATACAAGACACACATAGACATAGGTGCAAGGTATATATATGCATTTACACACACAAGATACAAAGATAGAGACAGATATATATCATGAAAAAGTCAATAGCATGTGTGAACAAACAGAATTTCAACAGAGAGATGTAACCTAAAAAAAAAAAATGAAATGCAAGAAATGAAAAATATGATATCAAAGACAAAGAATTTCTTTTCACAGGCTTAAAAGCAGTCTGGACACAGCAGAGGAACATGTCCCTGAACTCGAAGACTTTGGGTCAATAGACATTACCTAAACGATAACACAAAACACAGAAAGAGCAAAAGGATTGAAATAAAAACAGATTGTGATAGCCAAGACCTTAGGAACAATACTCATGACATACAATTGGAGTTCTAGAAGGAGAAAAAAGAGAGTGGGGTGTGTTTCCAATAATTCTGAAAATTTTTTGATAGACATCAATACACAGAACCAAGAAATTCTGCAAATCGTAAGTAAGATAAATACAAAAAAAATCAAACATATGTACATCATAGTCAAACTGCAACATCTTGAAGGTGCTGAAAGAAAAAAAGTCAACCTAGAATCTGTCAACAGCTGATCTAAACCACAAGAAATGCTAAACAAAATTCTTTGGTCTAAAGGGAAATGGTATCAGATGAAAGTAATATCAGCAGGAAGGAAAAAATCACTAAAAAGGTCAATGTACTTTTATTATCTTTATTTCATATATAGATTACATATGTGTATACATATATTTATATGCAGATAGACAGGTAGGTAGGTAGGTAAGTAGGTAGGTAGGTAGATAGATAGATAGATAGATAGATAGATAGATAGATAGATAGATAGATAGATAGATAGATAGATAACCTACAACCTGAAATGATGAAATAGCTGTCAGGAAAATATTTTGGAAAATAGTATACCACTTTTAAGGTAAGGAAAAAAAACACAAGATAATCACAAGAAGCTAGTAGGAATGATGTTGTCATGAATGCAATTTAGGTATCAGCAGGGGTCCCTCAACCTGGAATCCTGAGATCTACGTGTGATTGGCTCTTACCCCCTATTTTCATGCACTGAATTCTTGATCTGTACTCTGCATATTTGTATCTATTCTTTATCTCTTCAGTGACATTGCCACAAGCTGGGGCATAGTCCATGCTTTCCCTTCCCAGCCCAAAGTAACCTTGAATTAAAAGACTGTAGCAAAACTTTTACTGAGGAAAGGAACCTGCACATTTCACTTCAAACAACTGAAAATCATTTGTGGGGCATTTTTTTTCCCAATGTATCTTGTTTTTTTTTAAGATTTATTTTTTATTTATTTCTCTCCCCACCCCGCCCCACCCGCTCGCCCCAGTTGTCCCTTCTCTGTGTCCATTTGCTGCGTGTTCTTCTTTGTCCACTTCTGGTGTTGTCAGCGGCACTGGGAATCTGTGTTTCTTTTTGTTGCGTCATCTTGCTGCATCAGCTCTCCACGTGTGTGGCGCCATTCCTGGGCAGGCTGCACTTTCTTTCGCGCTGGGTGGCTCTCCTTACAGGGCACATTCCTTGCGCGAGTTCCTTGTTCATCCACTGCCAGAGTTTTCTCACTGGTCATGACTCATTTAGCACTCATCTTTCCAGCTTCATACAAGCTTCCCTCTTTGACCTACCACCTTTCTGACACTTTTTCTCTCTCTTCTTTTCTGTTCTCCCTCAAGAGATAAAAAAAATTTTCTCATGTTCTCAAGCAGAGCAACGTAGCCACTCCTCTTACTCTGGCTTCTATGAACAGTCTCACCTGCAGAGCTGCTTCATTGCTTATCTCCAGAGGCTTCACTTATAGTCTATTTAAATGAGTTCCCTGGAGTTGTGCAGAATATGATGTCCCTGCCTTTATTAAGGGATTTTCCTAAACAACTGTTCTATAACCAAGACAATTCTGTTACCCGTTATTATGATAATAATCTTCCACCTCTATTGCATAAAGTTCCTATAAACACTTTCTGGGAGATTAAAAAATTAACAATTGGAAAGCATGCCTAACCCTAACCCTAAGTATTAGGGCTAGTGTATTGACATTTGGGTCAATAGATATTATTCAAACTAAAACACAAAGAGAAAAAAAAAGGATGATTAATATTGTAAAGATGTTATTTCCAAATACTTCCTAGGGTGTCATCCATTCTAATTAAGATGCAACAGGGTTTTTTAAAATGTGACAATAATTTTATAGTATATTTGAGAAATTAAACAAGACACAATAGCAAAAAATAAATATTTTGAAAAAATGAGAAAACATTAAACCCTAAAATGAGCACTTCACATCTATCTGTAATCGATACAGTTACCTATTTAGTCAGTTTCCCATCTCTCTCTCTCTCTATCTCTGTCTCTATCATTTCTATCTCTATCTATCTATCATCATCATTTATTTAACTATCAGCATCTATCATCTTTGATCTTTCTTTTGTGGGCATGTGAAGCATCTCTTTTCTCTTCTTTCAATAACATCTTCCCCTTTCTTCTGGAGAAGGACATTTACCTCCACTGTACATTCCATGTGATTTTTGTGAAGCTGCCAGTCATCAGGCCCCACTACCTGACTTAAGGGTAGACATGCGCTGTAGATAGGACCACCATGCAAACCATTCTCTTGACCATAATAGTTGGCCCAGAGATGACTCAACTCACTCAGTCTTTCTCTGGAAAAGTTTAAAATGAAGCTGAGAAAATATCTCCCCTTTTGGGGAAATGACTAGGATTGTATGAGCCCAGAGCTGCTGGCAGATATTTTTCTGCCAGGTGGAAAAAGTCCATCTGTTATAGGAGAGAATGAATCCAAATAGATGTAAGCACACATGAGAGATGGAGCAAGTGTGAGAGAGATTCCTAGAGGTGTTGAGTCCTAGCTCTAAGTCCTGAGGTCCCAGAACCTCTCAGGTTCCTGAAGATCTTCTATCAATTCTCTAACATTCCCTAATATAGTTCTAATGCCCTCTTTCTGCTTTCACTAATTAGGTTTCTGTCATTTTCAGTTGATAGTGCCATAACTGGTTGTCGTATGAGCCTAGACCGCTAGTTACCCATCCATTGACCTCCTCCTTTGCTCCACACAGAATTTAAGACATATATCTACATCTCATATATCAATATATCTATATTTATGGATATATAGATACAGAAGTAGAAGATATAGATGAGATCTATAGATATAGATATAGGTATAGGCAAAGAGATAAATAATTAAAGAGAAAATTTAGACTTCTTTCTGCTCCCCTCTCTTGTGGTTACCTCCCAAGGGAGGAAAGGAAGAGATACCACCTAATTGGCCATGATCCAGATATGTTTTAGGGCTATGATGTACTAGTAGATGGTTTGGGTGGTGGTGGTAATAGTGGTGGTAGGAGAATTGGTATTAGTAACAGTGGCAGCAGTAGTAGCTCTGCTAGTGGGTGTGCAAGAAGGTAGCTGGATGTCCTGTAGCTTCTGCCTCTGGAGTTGAAGTAGGGCTCAGTGGTTTTGGGAAATAGAGGGGATAAAAAATCATAATTAGCATGGAATAATAGATTCTGAGCAGACAAATGGCATGAGTTATTTTATGAAAACTTAGAGGGAATTTTTACAACTTGCATTGTTTGAGGGCAATCTGGTCACACCCACCTTAACTTTAAGTCAATCTGACTTCAATTGTCTATGCTTTCTGGGTTATCCTAGGTCACTGAAGGATAGTCTAACTCTTCTTTCCATATTATTCTACCACTCACATTCTTGTTACCTGGCTATTTCCCCCATCCCCCTCATATAGTGAATTTGTGAAAATCTCTCTAGTCTTGCTTCTCTTTTGGATCTTTATTTATTTTCTATCCATTTATTCAAATTTATATTTAGTGAATACCTACTATGTGACAATCACTGTGCTAGTGTCATCTGGGAGCTTTTAGTCTAATAAAGAGACAAGCATGTAAACAAATATTTGCTAGACCCAACCACATTTAGCAGGGTCTTGTTGTGGTTGGTCTAACTACCCTTCCTCAGTCTTAATGTTTCCTGCCCCCTCTCTCCTGTGTTAGGTATCCAAATCTCCTGCCAGGGGTTATAGCTGGGGATACAGCAGGGCCGCATATCCGCAGGGGGCATGTTCAAGACCTACAGTGGATGGCTGATACTGTGGATATAAGCGAACACCAACACCCTATCATGCTCTGGAGCAGTTACTTTTGCAGTTTGAGGTGCAAGAGAAAAACTAGCATGAATATTCTCTTTGTTTCATCACTTCACAAATCAACGATTCGTTCTGACCATACATACAACTTGGCAATCTCTGCATACTATTTCCTTTTTTTTCCAATTACATGGAGAGTTTTTACTTTTTCACTAATGGGAAGCACTTCACGGCTCCTCTTAGGCTTAGAAGCACTACCAACACCACGACTCTTGTGCTTTGGGGCCATTATTACAGTAAATAAGGGCTTTCTTAAACAAAGGCACCACAATAACCCTACAACGAAAGCCTATCAGCCGATCAGCGAGAACAGGAGAGGCAGATTGGAGGAAAGTTTGACTTGGGAAGCTGGGTATGGGGACAAGAGTGTGAACCACGGACTGGGTTGGCAGATTTCACCATGGTACAGCCTGTACTCACTGGGCAGGAGGTTTGAAATTTATGAACCATTTAATTTTTATTTTCCTGAATTTTCCAAATTTTCCAATTTTTTCATTTCCCCCATGGTTGCTGACACCTGAGTTTCTAGGTTCTTGGCTATGTTGTGAGAAGGAATTCAAGTGCCAGGTTAATTAGGCAAGTACTTGGCCCAGTGGTTAGGGCATCCGTCTACCACATGGGAGGTCTGCGGTTCAAACCCCGGGCCTCCTTGACCTGTGTGGAGCTGGCCCATGTGCAGTGCTGATGCGCGCAAGGAGTGCCCTGCCACGCAGGGGTGTCCCCCGTGTAGGGGAGCCCCACGTGCAAGGAGTGCACCCCATAAGGAGAGCCGCCCAGTGCAAAAGGAAGTGCAGCCTGCCCAGGAATGGTGCCGCACACACGGAGAACTGACACAACCAAAAGAAACACAGATTCTCATGGCCTGACAACAACAGAAGCAGACAAAGAAGACGCAGCAAATAGACACAGAGAACAGACAACTGGGGTGAGGGGGAGAAGGGGAGAGAAATAAATAAATAAATCTTTAAAAAAAAAAAAAAAAGGAGAGAAACAGCAAATACACAGTGGAGATTTGAGTGTTGGCTTCCCACAAGGTAGTGGTGGGCTGGGGTTGGGGCTTTTCTAAGGCTGGCCTTTCCTCCTCCCCCTTCCACATATGAAAGAGGGACGTTAGATATTTTCTGCCCTGATTGGTTGCTTTTTTGGCTTCCAATTGGTTTATATACTGTAGACCACTCAGGTTACTTCTGTTAGCTTTTAGGGAGCCAATGGGGAGGCCCTTCTGTTTGAAATTTTCAGGGGCTTTTATGAGCTAGGGAGTTTCCAACAGGACGGTCTTTTCAGCTATGACATATACCATTTTGTTCTTCCCTCATTTCCCATACTAACCTGTCTCACCACCAGCCATGGTTAACTGCGGGTAACTGAATTAGCTGATACAGGGGCATAACTTATTTAGTTCAACTTTCTAATTATAGGCAAACTCTTGCAACTGCAGCCCACCTTTTCCCCGGCTTATAAAGCAGGGGAAGTGTGACTGCCCCTACCTATAAGACACGATGCCTTCTTCCATAGGCATGGCAGAGTACCCGAACCCCTGACCAAAACTCCAAATACCCCTGCTTTCTGCAGGGCAGGGGTAGGTAATGGGGAGAATTTTGTATTCTTGATCCTGCAAAATAGGTCCTACTGCCTTACCAAGGATAGCAATGGAAGGGCAGTAGGAAGAAATATGGACGAAGACAATGAATAGAAGTGGCTTCCCTTTTGACTATTGAAATGTAATTCTGTACAATAAACTTTACTACAGTAAACTGGTGCTCATAGTATGATTTAGAAGGTAGTTATATTTATACTTGTACTCATAGTATCTATTTATGGACATTAATAAGTAACTAACCTGGGGAGTGGATATAGCTCAAGTGGTTGAGTGCCTGGTTTCCATGTACAAGATCCTGGGTCCCATCATCCCGTAACTCCTTAAAAAAAAAGTAACCTTTAAATGTTCACTTTTATATAGTTTTATTTGCTTTACTTTCATACTTCAATTTATTGCCTTAAAATATCACGTATTGTGACAGTGGCTTGTAAGTTTACTGTTTCATTTTATGGCAGTTTAATTATATTTCCTATTATCTTATTGATTGTGGAGTAATGCAAAATTGTAACTGAATTTTAAAATACATTTTATATTTTAAAATAGTATATGCTTGTTGTTCAAATAAAAATAGCTTAAAAACTAGAAGAAATTTTGCTGCCCTTTCCTCTCACTCAAATCCTACTCCCCATAAGTCACCATTCCATGTGTATCATTGCAGATGTTTAAGTGTATATACTTTTTTCACACAAATAACTTATACCACAAACATTTCACGTATAACTAGCATTCACCACTTGATGTATGTCACAAAGCTATTTTATGGTATGTATGTATTATAATATATTTAACTATTTTCTCTATAAAATATTTTAGATGTTCACTATTACAAATATTGCTACAATAGATGACTGAAATATAAATGCTTGCATGCTTATTTGATGTTTGTATAGGATAAATTCCTAGAAATAGAATTACTGGGTCAAAGAATTGAGGTGAATTTGGAATTTAGAATAGATACTATGAAAATATCATCCAAAAAGTTGGTGCCAATTTGTGCTGTGATCAGCAGTATGTGTCTGAGTGTGTCTGTTTTTAAACTTTGTCAATCTGGTGGTAAAAAATGGTATTGCATTTTTATTTTAATGGGCATTTCTTTAATCATGAACAAGATCCAATATCCTATCATGTATTTATTAACTATCTGTATTTCTTCTTTTCTGAAATACATTCTTTGTGTGGCCGTATTTTTTATTGCAGACAATTTTCAAGAAAGAGTCTGTCATTGAATTTCACACTCAGCCTCCTGAAATTTTTCAAGCATATAAATAAAATTAGAATTATATTGGCACTAGGGTCATACATAATGAAATGATGACTTTTGACATGAGGAAAAGATGTCCAATTCTTCTGGGTGCCATGGAGCCTCCCCTTTCCCACAATGCAAAGCAGCAGTCTACCTGCATCTACATTGTTATCCTTATTACCCAGGAATGATAGTCTCAGAAATTCACATTCCCTTTAAAAAGCTGGACAATAATATGGTGTATTGTTCAGGTTCAAAAATGTAAAAATCAGTAGAGGTTGGCTTGGCTTGATGCCAATAACACAGAACGCAGCTTTTTAGAGGTTATGTAAGAAGGGGTAAGAAACAAAATGATTATGCCATGTGTAAAACTAAAAAGCTGGGATTGGCCTAAATCACAAGAGCAGCTGTGAAAGAAACAGGAGGCATTAGTCATATGAAATGAAGAAAATCACTAGTAGTGGGGTGAGCTTGAATATTGGAATGCTTTCATGCAAAAATTAAACAAAGGACCTATTTATTTAAATTCAAGATAAACAACTAAATCTCCAGCATGGGGAAGTTTGAGTATGACAAACCAACTTGTAATAGCTTTCTGTTTTGTGCATTTTATTTTATTTTATTTTATTTTGTTTTATTGTATTGTATTGTATTGTATTTTTTTTGGTTGCAAGCTTAGGAACTTGAATCTAGTTCAGGCTAAGAAGGAATTCGCTGGTTTAAATAAAAGGAAATTCAGGGATTAAAGATTTCCAAGCCTCACTGAGTTCAGGGCCACCTCTTCAGAGTTTTTACTTGCCTGTTAGGTCTCATCTGCTTTTCCCTGAGTGTGGCTTCATTCTCAGGTGGACTTTCCCTATGTGGTGGAAGGGATGGCTACCAGTAGCAGTAAGGTCTTACCACAGGGCAATTAACACATGCTAGGTGACTTCCTAAGTGTTGGCAATATAAACATGAATAATACATGCTTCCTATTCTTTTTTTGTGCTTAATAAAGCAATTTCTTATTAACTCCATTTCTAAAGAATTCTATCTCTAGTCCCTTAAACAACTATTTCCAATTTTCCTTGGCCTATTTTAAATCTCTTTCTACATGTAACCATTGTAGTAAATTCCAGAGTATATATATATTTTTTACTTTTTCACTTTATTTCATTTGCACATGCCCAAAACATGTAATCTTCATATTTTTATTAATAGATTGCCTAGTTGTCTATTGATAAAATATATTTAAAATAATAAATTTATTTTTAAATAAATAAGTTAAAAAATATATTTTACACTCATTTTATTAGCTACAACTGCCTAACAGTTATATTTTTTACGTTTTGCATAAATTCTGGTATGTAAGCTACGTCTAGACACAAATCCCTCCCCATCTCTATGAGCTGACTGTAGAAATCAGTGGAAAGCAAGACTTTATAGAATTTCATTTTATAGTCAATTTTCCTTGAAGCATATATTCTTCAAAGTAAGGGATACCTGCATGGAATAGTTTCATAAACAGATAATACAAGTCTTTTAGGCAGGTTTTTTTTTTTTAATTATTAGAGAAGTTGTGGGTTTACAGAATAAGCATGCATAAAATATAGGATTCCCATATACCATCCTATTACCATTAACATCTTGCAGTGGTGTGGCATATTTGTTACAATTGATGAAGGCATATTTTTATAATTTTACTATTAACTATAGTCCATGGTTTAACTTATGGTTCATTCTTTGTGTAGTGCAGTTCCATGGCTTTTTAAAACTTTTATTCTATTCCTAACATTTTCCCTTTAACCACATTCAGATATATATATCAGTGCTAATTAGGATTATGAAAAAAAATGTACAGGAAAAAAACAGGAGAAGATAGTTGTATCCCAAAGAGATGCATTGTTAACATTTTCTTCCACAGTATTTCCTTTTACATTAAACATTTAAAAAGCTGAAATCATATATGTATGTAGGTTTATATTCTTTCTGAATTATTAATAACATTTCTATTGTAAAATTTTTAGCTTATTTCCATTTTTGAATTTACTGATATTACCAGAAAAAAAAAAACATTGTGATATTCAACAAATATTTCTGAGTCCCTATTCTGTTACGGGGTCTCATTATGTGCTTCCTGACTTCTCTCCACCGACTTTGTTCCCAGTTCCCTTCCTGGGTCTACTATGCCAGATTTGTTTCTAAATATGTTAAAAGTGGGGAAGATAATTTAGAGAATTATATTCTCTTTTAACAAAGTCATGCTTGCAATCCCATTATCTTGCTGCAGATTAAAATTTCCTGTCTGTGACAGAAGCTGAATATTAATTTACCTTCTACATACTTTCTATTTTTAGCATTTAATTTAATGATTTATTTCACTATACTTTTTTTGAGTGTTTTTTAAGTTGTTGTTGTAGGATTTACCAAATACATATTTACCAAATACATCAATTTCAGATTTGTACTAGCTTAATTCCAGATATATATAGAAACATAACACTATATAGTACTATTTCCTTTTCCCCCATTTTTTGTGGTATTATTGTTATAAATATTACATCTATTAATATTACAAACCTAACAATACATTGTTATAATTATTACTTTACCTTCTATAGTCATTTGTTCCTTTCTACCTCCTTTGTGCTATTATTGACAAATACATTACACATATATTTCATTTCTATGTTATACACCCAACATTACATTTTATACATATTTTATACCATTGAATTTTAAGTCAGTTATGAGAAAAGAGGAAAATATGCATTTACAGTTTTTTATAATGACATTTTTTACCGATGCTCTTTGTTTTTTCTTATGGATTTGAAATACCATCTTGATTTTATTGATATTTATCAACAGATCACCAGGAAAGGATTCTGGACCTGAACCCCACCACTAGTCAGACAGCAATAGAGACTCCATTGCTGGTGGAAAGTGGGGGTGATGATAATTCCTGGCCTGAATTGGTATCACTAAGATTTTCACTGGTAAATGGTAGATGGAAAGTCGAGAATTTGCCTATAATATAGGAATGACCTTGGAGGTAATGATAATTTTAAGATCTTTGGATTGGCTGGCTTTGGTTAAGGGTCCATGAAGCCTTGAAAAAGAAAGTGAAAGGTTCAGATTAACCAACTTTCAATTCAAGGAAGGCTGCGAAAATCAGAAAGCCTCCAAGGCAGTATTTAAGGAGCTGTTTAACTCCTACATCTATAGAGCAAACTGTGCTGATAATCAGACCCAGGATTCAACTGTAAGGTAGTATAGCTATAAAGGAAATTGAATGCATTGCCATGACATGTCTTCTCAGCCCTGGTAGGGAAAGAATGGAATCCTGAGCCTGTAATGGTAGCTTTTAGGTGGGCAGCCTGAGAATATTGATCTCTGAGCTCTGTGTTGGAAGAAGTAGCTCCTTCTGCTTTTCCTGAGGCAATACTCTTCCTTTGTCTGGAGACCCTGCACAAACCTCACATGAAGCGATAGCATATACATAAACAAAGAATTGTAAGACTGGGCTAATATTTACCTGAAGGAACTGGGGAACAGGTGTGGGAGTGGATCATAAAAGCGTTGAAACCAGGAAGGGCAGATTATAAAGTTGGATGGGAGGGAATTTATTGACCTTGGGAAAAGGACATATGGAACCGGTCCTAATAAATTGTTGGGATGGCTCCCTGAAGCCTGGATAGAATAAAGGCCCATAGCAAACGAGGAGTTGATTCTACAAGTAACTTCGCTGCCTTGAGGAAGGTGTCAGAAGGTTCAGTAAGGTTACAATGTTAGAATAAAATTATATGAACCATGAGAACACATTACCTGACTATATTTCTTGTAGGGGCTCAGAGGACTTACCTCTAAGGCAATAAGAAATACATTAGGAAGCGTACCACTGGCATTTTTAACAAGTTCAACAGTGCCTATTTACTGCAGTTAACAGTAAGAAGTCCCGCTATGAAATATCAATTGGATTGATAAGAATCACTAATATCAGTGGGATTGATAAAAATCCAAAATAGCAGAGGTCAGATGGTGGTAGTTGACCGACAGAAGTGTATGTAATTACTGCATGGGCTGCAAGACCAGGAGGCCTTCACTGCAGGGCTCTGTAGTAATGACTAATAGACCATGGTATTCCTTGGGGGCAAGGTGGATCAGCAATCACTTGGGTGTTAATTGACTTATATGTGTAACCAGAAAAAATCGACAGTTGGTAAACTGAAGGCTGATGCCAGGTGTCTTACTGGAAAATTGGTGACCCCTCACTCAGTTTACAGATCTAAGTGAGTTCTAAGATCCAGAGCCCATCAGTTGAATAGAGGCTAGGTAAAGACCCTGCAAAACGACCACAAGTATATACACTATAAAGTCCTCCAATCACTCTCCCAAAAAGACATGTGCCCATTTACAGAACAAGTGTATACAGAAGAAAGGAGAACATTCAGGTGTTTTAAGTTTTGGTGGATACAAAGTCTCAGCTAATGCTAATACCAGGGAGCTAGAAGCATCACTATGGTTTCTAGGTAAGTGGAAGTGTATGGAGACAAGAAGTACCTGACCCAGATTTATCTCACAGTGTTCCCAGGTGACTGCAGACACCCCTTGTGCTTATTTCCTCTTGTTTCCAAGTAAACAGTTGGAATGGATATGCTTAGTAACTGGTAAACCCTCACATTTTTTTTCCTGACTTTTGAAGTAAGAGTCATTGTATTAGTCAGCCTAAGGGGTGCTGATGCAAAATACCAGAAATGGGTTGGTTTTTTAAAAGGATATTTATTTGGGGTAGGAGCTTTCAGATACTGGCCATAAAGCATAAGTTATTTCCCTCACCAAAGTCTATTTTCACGTGTTGGAACAAGATGACTGCCAACGTCTGCGATGGTTCAGGTTTTCTGGGTTCCTCTGGGCTCAGCTCCTCTGTTACTCCACAAGGTCAGCTGTAGACTAGCAGGTGAATGGCTCTGTTTCTCTCCCTGGGGCTCCAGCTTCAGCATCAAACTCCAACATCAAAGCTCCAACATTAAAAGCCCCCAACTCTGTCCTTTGTCCAGTCTTTTATCTATGAGTCCCTACCCACCAAGGGGTAGGGACTCAATGCCCTAATCATAACTCAATCATGCTCAGGTACAGATCAGATTACAAGTGTAATACAGTATCTATTTTTGGAACTCATAACCATATCAAACTGCTACAGTCATTATGATAGGAAGGACCAAATGGAAGTTCCTGAAACTGTACTGGCCAACAAAGTGAATCTCAACAAGAAAGTGAATACAATAACTTGAGAGGAAATGTGGAGATTAGTGCCAAAGACTTAAAGAATGCAGAGGCATTGGTATTCATCACATTCCTGTTCGACTCATTAATTTGGCCTATTTGGCTGCTGGTAAAACCAGATTCCTCATAGCAAATGATGATGAACTATTGTAAACTTATGCAAAGCATAGCACCAATCACAGCTACTATGCCAGTTGTGGTATACTTACCAGACTATAATGACATAGCCTTTGGCAACTGGAATGTGGTCAATGATCTGGTAAACAGGTTTTTCTCAGTCCCTCTCAGTAAAGAGGAGCAAAAGCAATTACAGTTTACACGGGAAGGAGAGCACACGCATTTACTGTTTTGTCCCAGGGCTATGTTAACTTTCCTGCTTTTTGTTATAATATATATAGTTCACAAGGACAGTGATCAACTTGAGATTTTTAAAGGTAGAACAATATGCCAAATCAATGGCAAACCGATGATTGGACCTTCTAAGCAGGGATAACCATAAATAGGCAATTGCAACAGCCTTCACCCAATAAGGGCTCTAACCCCTCCACAATGAACTGGATCATCCAGCAGGCAAGCAACCTAGGTTAGGTAGAGTGGTAAAAGAGAGAGAACGAATATGAGATATGGCCTTGGGACCAATTACAGCATCAGGACTGTTGGTTTTTCCACGCGCCTGTAGGTATTGAATCTTTTGTAGGCATTTCTGTCTGCTAACCACCTTGAAAGTTCTGTGATGGACAACATTTAAGGTGGGTTACTAGCAGATATATGAAACATGTTGCGGACTAAACCAGACATCTCTTGTGCCTCTTTCATATCCATAACAACTAGTTGAGCTTAGGCACGCAAAGGCAGTTGATTAGATACCTGTTTCTAATAACTTGAGAGGAAATGTGGAGATTAGTGCCACCTAATCTAGGTGACACCTGAATACTGCACCAGGTATCTCTTGCTTTCTGCCCTATGGCTTTCTGCTGTGTTCACCAGAAGTATGAGAGAGTGAACCCTCCTTGATGCAACTATATATCAATGGGGGTGAGAGCCAGTAGATAAATGTTCCCGTTTTCTCTGTCTGGCAAGCAATTCCGAATTCTGGCCCTTCAAGGGCTCCCTAGCAGGAGTGAGCCCCAGCTGCCTATTACTATAACCAGTTCAATAATGTACCTATTAGTTTTCCCTCTTATCTTGTTTTACTCTTGCTAGTGTCCCTTACTCCACATTCCAACCCCTAACTCTTGTTCCTTGCTCTCTCTTCCCTTGTCTCAAATTCTGATTTTGGGGGGAAACTAAGCTGAGAAACAAAGTAAGATAAGAGTCCCAAATGTGATTGTATAAGGTTTTTCAGGGGAGATAACACTTGGGTTAGGTCTTAGAGTTTTGACTGAGGAATTGCCCAGGTGGACAACGTGTAGAATGTTCCAGGCAGAGGTAGCAGGATGGACAAAGGCAGGAAAAGGCTTGGTAAATTCTGAAAATTTTAAGTGTTTCAATATGGAATGGGCAATATAGTCGTGTGCTGGAGGTGGCAGGGGAGGCTGGAGAGGTGAGCAGGAGTAGGACACAAAAGATTTTGTATCCTAGCCAGGCAAGGTGGGACTTCTATTTGTAGGCAACGAGGAAACAATTAGAATAATCCTCATACTGAACCTTCTGCCTATTTCAGAAGCAATGTGAAAACCAATTCACATTTCCAACATTCAAGTTTGAGTTGCTATTACCTATGAACATTTGAAGATGAATCTGTTGTGAGAGAAGTGATAGAAATTTCTAGCAAAAATACGTGGCAATATGAAATACATTGTTGATTACCCTATCCTAATCCATTTCCTCTCGCCTTCTTCCTCCTTGCTGGGAAGAGCTCCAATTTTGTTTGTGCTTACTGACCACATAGTTTTGTGTTCAGGGGAGGGGCTCCCTGGCCTCAGGTAAAGGATCAGAAAGTAGATATTTTAGACTTTTAGAACCATATGATCTCTATTTCAACTATTCAACTCTGCCATTGTAGTGTGAAAGAAGCCAGTGAGAATATATAAATTTTATTTATGGTCACTGAACATTGGATTTCATATAATTTTTTTGTGTCAGAAAATGTTATTCTTCTTTTGCCTTTTTAAACCATTTAAGAATATAAAACCATTCTTCGCTCATTGGTTATACAAAAACAGGCAATGGATCAAGTTTGGCCCAAAAGCCATTGTTTTTCAACCCCTAATATATTATTATTATAATAAGCTAGTCTGAGTAGCCTCATTTCCTTTGACAAAGATTAGTTTTAGTATGAACATGTACTTAAATTCTGACCAATGAGACCTGAGGAGTGGGCTTCTGGAAGTTTTCTTTGATTTAAAAAAGATGCATGTGAGAAGGAACAGTTCTTTTATGGTCTTTACTACTCTGTGTAATGAATAAGGCCTAGACCTGCTGTTGTATGTTGAAACCATGAGGTTGTTGCCTTTAATACTAAGGATGGCAGAGCAAAAAAAAAGAAAGGAATCTAATTGGGTCTTACTGAACTATGGAATTAATCTGGAAAATATTTGGATCTTCATGAAATTATTCCACTGTTGAATTAACCCAACTTCAGACTTGTTATAAGAAATAATGAAGGTCCTTATCATGTAAGCCACTAAAATATACTAACCCATATACAAGGACTCAAAAGAATACTATGGAAGCCATTCAATAAAATAAAATAGAACTGTAGATGCTGCAATGGAAAGATATCCAAGATAAAATCCTAAGTGAAAAGAAGCAGGGTGTGGAACAGTTTGAATAGTAAGATATAACCTTTTAATGATATACATGTATATACCTTAAAAATTTGGGAAGACTATGATTAATGATAGTTAACTTTGGTTAGTGTTACTGGGATGAAGGGGGAGGGAAAAAGGACATGATTTTAACTGTCTTACCTTATTTAAATAAAAGTATGTGCAAATATTAGTTTTAAAATTAGAAAACATTAAATAAACACAAGAAATAAAGAAAAAGTTACTGACTTTCTAGAAAAAGTGGAATTAGTTGGGAGCCTGGGGGTGTTGCAGCTCACTGCTAATGCCTAAATTGAAATAAAGCCCTAAATCCACATAAATTATTTTATTTTATTCTCTTAATGCAGTAACTTTACCTTGCTACCTTCTCTCTGAGGAAAGCTTAGAAGGGTATAATCTAGAATATAAGAACAGGGACTACCAGATACTGCTATGACAACAGTTTTGCTCCTCTTATCTCTCTGAGAGACAGAATATCTAATCAACTGCCTTTGGGTGTTAGTACTGTGTCTCATCTCATTTACTATGCATATTAATGATTCAGAAGTGGCAAAAATGGTACTTGAAGATGGAAGTCCTTAGATTTCACAAGTATGAGTTTACCTGTCTGGGAATGATTTAGGTAAGAAAGATAAAGAGAATATTAATGTGATTTAGAAAATAAAATAAAATAAAAGGAGACTGGGGCTTAACCTAAAGAATGAGGGATCTAGGACAGAAATCTGGAAGAAATTTCTGATAGTAGCAACTGTCAAAAACAAGAGAGCAAAGGTTAATTGTAGACATTGAGGACTTTCTATTACAATAGTTTAAAAGTATATTATTGTGGAAAGCAGCTGTGGCTCAATCAGTTGGGCTCCTGTCTACCATATGGGAGGCCCTGGGTTCGCATCCTGGGGCCTCCTTGTGAAGGCAGGCTCACCCACAAGTCCCCTGAGTGCCTCCCTGCCCACAAGCACAGTGAAGAGCCAACTCAGCAAGGTGATGCAACAAAAAGGGAGACAAGTGAAAACACAGAAGAGCGCACAGCGAATGGACACAGAGAGCAGACAACAAGCAAGCTGTGGGGGTTGGGGGGGAGTTAATAAAAATAAATACAGACACACAGAAGAATGCACAGCAAATGGACATAGAGAGAAGACAGCAAGCAAGATGCTGGGGGGGGGGTGTATAAAAAAGTATATTATTGTCTGTCTAGGATAGTTTACTACAAAATCACAGAGATGAAAGAGGCTTTGGATATCACCTATTTCAAGCCCTTCATTTTACAGATGACAAAACTGAGAATGAGAAGTTGCGGTGACAATGACCATATAGTTAATTAGTTGTAAAGTCAGAACAAGCCTTAGTTTATTCTACACCACATTTGTTGAGAATTATTTTGCCTAAAGGCAGTAGGATAAGCTAGATAATTTCTCAAGGTCCTTTATAGGTTAAAGGCATTAATCAAGAACTAAAGCTATAATTTATCAGGATGAGGATTTTTTTTTCCCACATGGAGTCCTTGGAACATGCTCAAGGAGTCCCTGAACCCTATGATGTTAATGCAAAATTATGTGTCTCAGTGTCTCCCATAATGAATGACTCTAACAGCAAGTATCCCAAAAGCTGAATTTGAGATCAATCTCAGAGAGTGAAATTAGGAAAAATCCTGCAATAAATTAGATAACCAGTTGCAGGAATAACTGTAGGGAAACTGTTAGGTTCAGTGATTTGGGAATATTCTGTAGAGCATCTGATTATATAAGCACATCAAAATTTGTGTGGGTGAGGAGAAAAACTCACATATGTTGGGGATTTTTTACTTCCAGGTGGTCAACTAAAACTGCATCACAGTCTTTCTTTCCCTTAATACCTGTCAAAAAAAAAAAATTCCAGAAAATTTACAAATCAGAAACCAAAAAAACAAAAGGGTCTTACTCTAATATTAACAAAGCAAAATAAAAACCTGGCAGTCCACAAAGAAATATAAAATTCTGAATCAGAGTAGAGAAGAATCAATGTGCTCACTTCCTAACTTTGTCCTCCCATCCACCTGCCTACCTCAAGCTATATTGATAAGTTGACCAAATCCTGATAATTCACATGAATATCCCCAAATTTGTGTCCCCAGTGTGTCTCCTTACATTTTTCACTTTCTGGCTGTACATTATTAGAAATAGTTTCAAGAAAGCCTCGTGACATGGGGAAAGTAACTTATGGGACTGACTCTTTCTGATGAAAGTAAAGATTCCAGAGCCTCTCACTAAGTTTGGGAAACTATCTGATGTCTGAAGATATTCCCCTATAGGAATGGAATATCCTTCTCACCTATGTGAACAAAAACTCAGCAGAAAGCAGGACCTAGGTTTTTTAACACAGACTGCATATTATCTCAAGTGAGCTTCTCTCTCCCCTACTATTTCTAAGAGGTACAGAAAAGTAAACAGAAACTAAGAGTAGAAAACAAACTGGTTTCAAATATGGAGGAAAGAAAATGAAACAGTTGCCCACTCCATAATACAATAAATAGAATGTCTGTCAGAGCTATCTTAGCCTGAACAAGATGAAAAGAAATGGCATAGTTAACATGCAAGCATGTTACAGTTAAAAAAGAAAGAAAGGTAAAAGGAGGAGAGAGTGAAAGACAAAGAGAGACAAGAGGGAGGGAAGTAGGGATGGCTAAACTAACCTCCAAACTTTATTTGAATTCCATCAGTTTTTCCTTTAAAGTCCTTTTTCTATTCCAGGATCCCATCCAGGATATCGTGTTATATTTATGGGTTGAATTGCATGTCTCCAAAAGATATGTTCAAGTCCTAACCCCTGGTCCTGTGAATAAGAGTTTATTTGAATAAAGGGTCTTTGAGAAGATTAGATTGTTAAAATGAGGCCCAACTGGATTAATGTAGGCTCTAATGCAATATAACTGATGTTCTTAAAGAGGGAAATTTGGACACAGGGAAAGACAGACACTGTGGAGAATGCCATGTAATGATGGAGGCAGAGACTGAAGTGCTGCAGCCACAATTCAAGGAATGGCAAGTAGTGCTGGTAAACCACCAGAAGACAGGGAGAAGCAAGGAAGGCTTTCCCCTACAGATTGCAGAGGGAGCATGGCCTTTATTTTAGACTTCTAGCCTCCAGATCTGTGAAACAATAAAGTTCTCGTTTTAAGCCACCTAGTCTGTGTTATTTTTTATGGCAGCTGTAAGGAACTAATACCATTTTTGGTAGTGGGAAGTGGGGTGCTGCTATGACAAATACCTAAAAATGTGAAAGTGACTTTGGAATTGGGTAATAGGTAGAGGCTGGAAGAATTTTAAAGTACTTGATAGTAAAAGCCCAGGTTGCCATAAAGAGAATGTTGGTAGAAATTTAGATGTTAAAGGTGATTCTGGTGAGGAATCAAAAAGAAGTGAGGGGACCTATAGAGGAAGCATCTATCATCTTACATAATACACTGATTGTTATAAATAAATAGAGAGATTGCCCTGAAACCACCATGAAAGAAGCTGTTCTAGCCAACAGGAAGAAAACTGAGGTACTGTACATCAACCACCAGATATGTGGATCCTTCCAGTGTAGCTGACCCTTAAGCCCTAGCTCTTGAGTAAGCTCACCTGAAACTAGTGGAAGAACCACTCAGTCAACCAACAGACCCGTGGGAAATAATAAAGCATTGTTGTTTTAAGCCACAATATTTTGAGGTGGTTTGTTATACAGCATTGGTTAGCTGATACAACATATTGTATAAATATACCAAAGTGAACACAGTGGCCTGAGAACTCAGGCTTCTTTGCCCTTCTGTTTCTAACCAAATAATACACTGGCATTCTGGTGTCATCGACGGGGTATGGCCGGCAGACCCCCTCAGCCGGATGGGTAAGGATGGCAGAGCAAGGAAACACACACAGTGACCACTCTGGAGATGCAGGCTGCTGGCGCAGGTCTAGTTTATTGAGGAAGTGCAACAACTTTTATGGGTGGGGGGGGGGGGGGAATCTAGGCGTCGTGCAAGCACCCAATTGGTTATGCTAATTCAGCGAGGTTGGTTGGCTCATGGGATCTTGTTGCTGAGGGCTGGGGAAGAATTCGGAGTGGCTCACAGTTGTTTACTGCGAGGCTCGGCGCCATCTTTAAGGAGTGGTGCCTGCAGCTCACTCACATTCTGGTATTTACATCAGGCTCTTATACCTATTGAAAATCTTTGACTCGAATATATGATAAATTTTGGGTATATCAACAATGTTTCTGAATGAGTCAGGATTAGACCCTGATACTTTGATGGACTCACAAAGACCTTACCCCATGAAGTGGCTAGCCCGGATCTCTACATAACAGATCTAACTTGTCCAAATGGCAAGTTACAGTCTTTACGTGAAATTAAATTAGCCTGGTATAAGAAGGATTATAGCAATGAACAATATAATTAGATTAGGGAAGAGATCAACTAGGCTTAAAAAATGAAGAGTTTTTAATCTAAGAAAGGATTTATGGAGGAAATAATGGGAAAGTAAGTAATATTAAAACAGACTGAGTTATGTTTGAGTTATGGAAAATAACTCTTTAAATTTGGTTGCATCAAAATTTTTTTAAAGGTTTATTTTTATTTATTTCTCTCCCCTTCCCTGTCCCCCCCTCCTTGTCGGCTCTCTTGTGTCC
This sequence comes from Dasypus novemcinctus, assembly GCF_030445035.2. Taxonomy (NCBI): domain Eukaryota; kingdom Metazoa; phylum Chordata; class Mammalia; order Cingulata; family Dasypodidae; genus Dasypus; species Dasypus novemcinctus. The sequence goes on from NC_080684.1 coordinate 59,057,116, forward strand.
ACTCGCTCTGTGTTCTTCTGTGTCTCCTTGCATTCTCTGTGGCACTGGGAATCTGTGTCTTTTTGTTGTGTCATCTTGCTGCGTCAGGTGTCCGTGTGTACAGTGCCACTCCTAGGCAGGCTGCGCTTTTTTCGCATGGGGAGGCTCTCCTTGTGGGGCGCACTCCTTGCTCATGGGGCTCCCCTATGCGGGGGGCGCACCTGTATGGCATGGCCCTCCTTGTGCACAGCAGCACTGTGCATGGGCCAGCTCACCACACAGGCCAGGAGGCCCTGGGTTTGTACCCTGGATCTCCTATATGATAGGTAGATCCTCTATCAGTTGAGCCACATCCACTTCCCAAGGTCAAATATTTATCTATGAGATGTTCCTAACAACATTTTTTATAGGAACTCAAAAATAGAAATAATGTAAGTGTTCAATGAAGGGGACAGGTTAAATAAATTTTGTGTAACCTACATAATAGTATATTATAAAGTCATTAGAAACTGCGACAGATGACTAATGAAATTGAAAAATATATATAGCATATCTTTAAGCTAAAGTATATTATTAGATAATATATATTGTTTTTGTTAAAATATAAATGAGTAAAAAAGGACTGGAAGTACATACAGCAAAATATTAGTAGCGATTATCTCTGGAGGTTGAATTACAAGCAATTTCTATCTTCTTATTGGTACTTTCCTGTATTTTTCAAAGTCTTTTATAATAAACATATATACCAGTGTTATATATAATACTTAGTATATTCACTTCTCAAAGTAGTCATTCCAAAATTATTTATTAAAATGAATAATGAATGAAGAAATTAAGGAAAAACAAAAGTATATATGAAACTATGTATGAAAAATTTTTCATGATTTATTTCCCCAAGAGGGTAAAGAAAAAAGAAAAAGTCATACTAACTTTGGTAGGACTCAGATAGTAGGTTTCCATTAAAATATAAAATGAATCAGAGTGGGCTGGTTAATCTTCATCCCGCTTTCCCCTCCCAGCCACCCTATGCCCCCCAAATCATTCTTTGCTTCTTTCTTCATTTTTCTAAGCTCTAGCAAGCTGGCCACTGAGGACTGCCACGTTGGGAGCAGTCCTTGAGGCCTGCCAACAACCAGCACTAACTTTCCAGCAAATATGGGTGAATCACCTTAAAAGCAGATCTTCCAGCTCCAGTCAAGCATTCAGATAACTGCAACCCCAGTTAACATCTTTACTACAAGCTTGCGAGAGACCCTAGGATAGTACCTCCCAGCTAACCACTCCTGGATTCCTGACGTAGTGAAATTGTTTGAAATAATAAATGTTTACTTTCTAAACCACTGAATTTTGGGACAATTTGTTACACAACAATAGACAACTAGTACAGTATGTATTAGTCTGAAGTCCCTGAAATTGCTTATAAAATCGCATGTTTGGAAGGATCCTCCACGATAAAAACATTCAACCCGATTTACTAAAACTTAATTCTGTGACCTTGGGAAAATTAACATAAGCTCTCTGAGCCTCTGTTAACCCCCTGTAAAAGGGAGATAATAATAACACCTACTTACTGGACTTCATCTGACAATTTAATGAAATAATACACATGAAGCATATAGAACAAAATGTACATCAGCCAGACCTTTGTTAGGAAATACAATTCCTCCACATGGTTCAAAATGAAGAAGAAGGAACTATTTATAGTGATGTGGGTGTAGGGTTAATGGGACAAACAAGGGATGGTAGGTCCCCAGAGACCAACAAGACCCACCATGCTGAAGAGACACAGGGAGGATATAGTGTTACAGAAATTGAGAACTGGAACTGTAGAAGAGGGGACCACCAGAAAGAAGCTACGATAAAACTATCTTCCTCCTCCTGCACTCCCATCTCCCGCCAGTGCCTTCAGAGCTCAACCACTTCATAGTGCTGCTTGAGTGGCTTCCTGGTATGGAAGCTGGCTTCTCCCAGAACCAGTGATCCAAAAGAGCAATGTCTTTTATGACCTGACCTCAGAAGTCACACACCATCTTTCTGCAACATCTTATCTGTTATACAGACCAGCCCTATTCCATGTGAGAGGACACTACCAATGGTATAAATATCAAGAGACAAGACTCTTTGGGGGCCATCTGGGAGGCTAGTGATCACATACTAAATACCATATATTTCCTTAGTTTGAGTTCATCTACATCAATAATTCATATAGGATATGATTATAAAATTTATCCTCACTTAAAATAGGGTGACAGAATATTGCTATGTGTACTTGCTTTCTTTTGTTAAAATAACAATCCCTTGGGAACCAGATGTAGCTCAAGTGGTTGAGTGACTGGGTTTGATCCCTATTATCTTCTAAAAATAAAACAAAACAAATGCAAAACACCAACTCTCATTGGAGAGTAGATGTAGTTCAGTGGTTTAGTGCCTGCTTCCCATGTACAAGGTCCTGGATTCAACCTCTGGAACTGACTAAAAAAATAAATAAATAAATAAATAACAACCCCTTGCCTTAACACAAAGTAGTATTTTATCCTGTTCGTGAGTCCACAATCCTAAGACACAGAAGTTGAGAAATAGCTTGTGGGTAAATCATGCAATTAACCAACTTGAAAACAGGATTGATTAGAATTTGAAGTACAATGGTTACTAAAGAGTATTTACCTAGGTCAAATAATGAATGGCAATTTAAAATTATCTTTGTGTTCTGGTTACTAATTTTAACATTTACACAGAAGAAATATTGAATAAAAAATTATTAAGCAGACCAAATAGGAACTTAAGATAATCACAACAGAAGAAAGTGGGGATACAGGCAAGTGTAGATGGGGGGAAAGTCAGGAGGCTTCTAGACATGGCTCTGGTATCATCTCGTTGTGGGACTTGAAGCAGGTTTCTTAAATTCTCTAACCAGCATATCCCCATTCATGAAATGATGGAGTTAGACTAGAATTGGACAATCTCTTAATGTTTCTTTACTCCAGAAGTCTGTGAAGTCACACATGAAACCACATTTATACCATTACTCTGTAATTACCTAGATGGACTCTGATTGTATCTACATGGCTCACTTTGGCTCATAACATATGCAGTCTGAGTCTCAACTTCAACATGCTTTCCCAAGAATGGCTACTTTTGCTCTTGTTTTTTTATTTTTTAAATTTTCGGGCAGTTTTTTGTTTAATAACTTTATTTTGGTCTTACAGCAGTGAGCAAGGCAGACATGGGCCTTTGGTGGCTAGGATCCTAGCTCAACTTCTTTTCAGCTACTTCTAGTATTTTCTTCTGAATCCACAGAAGTCACAAATAAAAATGTCCACAGCAAAAAGGCAGACAAAGAATTGGGAGTAAAGCAGGTTATGGGCCTAGTGGAGATTAGGCAAGGAGGTCAAGTATTATCAGATCTCCCATAAACTAGATCTTATATTTATCTACCAGATCCCCAGATAACCCAGATCACCCCAGATCCCCAGATATTCTTACTATTTTGAAGTGAATTCTCCCGATTTATTGATATTGGTACCTAATTAGAATATATTTTTGAAAACTACCACACGGGCCCATGAAAATATTTTTATTGGCTGAATTTTGTCCTTCATCTACCCATTCAGGACCTTTGTAAATCTAGGATCAACTAGAGGGCTGAACCACATCTCCATTTATTGAATACTTCCATCATACCCCTGCCCCAATGCTTCTAATACATGGGTACCCACAAACTATTTTCTCCTATTATCTGCGCTTAGTTTCTTCACTCTACACAATTCAGTACCTTCACTACAGTTCAATATCTTCTTTACCCTATCTCCTAACTTTTCTTTACTCCTCTCTTCTCTTACTCACTGCAAATGCCATGACATAGTGGTAAGGAGGAGCAAAATAATAATGAAAATGTGGGAAGTGAAAATTATGTCTGTTCATATTAACGGGTGTGAAAGCAGTTTGGTGTTGCAAAGGCAGAAGAACCCTAACTGTCTAGCTTTGTATGACGGATGAAAGAGTCAAAACCTGTACTTGACCTAAAGAAGGAAAATCAGGTCTGACTGAAAAGAGAAAGAGCAGTCCTACTGGGAGGAAAGACAGATAAAGCCTGATGCAAAGTTAACAAAGAACCTTGTTTCTTCTCAAAGCCAGGAAGCAGTTGTAAAATGCCATATCGAACCCACTTTGAGTGATTTCTGCTCTTTTATCAATGACGTCCCAGGCCTGCTTTGCTATTTTCACTTATTTCTGGGGATACCCAATTACTAAACAGCCCTCATCTCATGGCAGCATCATTAATCTCAGCTTTTCCTTATTCCACCTCGGAAACTGTGTCCAATACAGAGCTGATCCTCCATCTCCCTAGACCCACTTCACACTCCTTTGGCAGGAATCCAAATTTTACAAACGAAGCTTCCTTCTCCCTTTTCCAGAGTCATTGTACACTTCCTCAGGAGCGACTTGCCAACTAATAATACCCAAGTATGATGTTGTCGGGCTGCTGACTTCTGGTTGGTGGTTTTTGGCTGACGTGGCTTTAACATGAAAGACTGGTATAGAATCTATTATAGATCATGTTTTATGGTACCTAAATTTCCCTCTGAACAGTTTAGATGTACAATTTTTAATAGCTATACACGGACAAAAATCTTAAATTGTCCCATCAGTTCCTAGAAAGAAAGCATTCCCCTCCCATTCCGACAGCTCTAATAGCCTTTTGAAAAATGGCTTTAGTCATTTTATCTGGCTCGCATTTCAGCGGATTCAATTTAAAAATGACTTCAGTTCTGAGTTCCTGGGTTATACTAAAATATAACAGATGGGGTGTGGGCTTTAAGCGCATCAATTTTTTTTATATGGCTATCGTTAACTCAAAGACCACTGAGACCAAGATGCGATCATTTAAAAAAGACTTCCCTGGGAGGAAGCCCCAAGCTTTATTCGTGTTTTCCCGGGAGCCCCTCGGAGGCGTGGGTTGCGGGGTGACTTTTTTTTGTTTTTGAGTGTGGAGGATGGGGGTGCTTCTCCAGTTCTTAGCATTGCAGGTGTGGATTTAAGCACGACAGTCCAAAATCTCCCTGTAAATGGGTGACTGTTCTGCCCCGTCTCTGAGGGGTCCTAGGGGTCCGAGAGCGGGTGAACGCAGCTGGAAGGTAGGGGGCTGCCGGGCTCCTGACCTTGGCTCCGGGACTCCGGAGAATGGTCCTCACGCCGGCGCCGCCGCTAGGTCTCCCAAGTTTAGAGCCTCAGACGCCCCGCCGCCACCCGCCTCCACCCGGAGGCCAGAGGCGCACATCTGCCTCAGGTCCCCGACCCGCCCCCGAGCCACCGGACCCACGCCCAGAGCCGTCAGCCAGCCAGCCCCGACGCAGTGCAGCAGAGCGCGCTCCCGCCAGGGACCGGCCCGCGCACGCGCACCCTCCGAGAGGGGAGGGGGCAGAAGGGGCGTCACGGGGGGAGGGAAAGCCGGCGGAGGCGGCTGCTTCGCCTCCGGCGGGGCTCGCGCTTGCCCTCCGCCTCGCCCGAGCCCCGCGAGGGTGAAACGCTTTCTCCCGGCATGCAGCGGGAGGAGGGATTTAATACCAAGATGGCGGACAGCCCGGATGAGTACGATACTGAAGCAGGCTGTGTTCCCCTTCTCCATCCCGAGGTGAGGTTCCGCACCGGGAACATCTTTGCCCTGTGTCCTCCGACATTTCTCACCGGAACTTACGGAGGGCTGTGGCCTGTGTGGGTTTAGTGGAACGAGCTTAAGTTGGGGAGGGCGGAGAGGAGAATCCAGGCCCGAGCGTGGCTGCGAGCGGATAACGGGGAGGAGATAGCGGGGCGGGCCGCGCCGGGGCGGGCTCTGGGAAGTAGTCCTTGGCTGTGCTTGGAGGACGGAGTGGAGTTGATGGTTCTGCTCTGTTGCTGCGCTGTTTGCAGATGTAGAGGCAGCGGGGGCCTGGTGTTCATTTGAAACCGCAGCTTAAGCCCCGAGTCCTGCTCCGAGCCTCTTGTGGGCGAGAAGGAAGGACGTCTGGCTTTGATTTCTCTTTTTTTTCACCAGAGTGAAGAAGGGTATCTATTCCTTTCATCTAGCTTAACTATAGTGGAGTATGGGGCAAGAAGACAGTTTCTTGGATAAAGTGATGGACTTCCAGATTAAGCTATGGGCAGCACCTCGGAGCACCTTGTGTCTGATGTCTTCATTTGTGCTTCTGCCTTGAAGCGATTCAAAAGAGAGGTCAAAAACTTCTGGGAATTCTAGCCTCACGATCACATTAGCTTGTCAAAGTACCATTTTTTTTAGGACCCAGGGGAGGACAGTGCAACATGTTTTCCATCACAGCATGAGTATCTTCCCTTGTAAGTAAACAGTGCCCTGCTCTAGGATCAGTCACATCTTTAGTTGTTTATTTCTTAGTTTATTGTTGAGCTAGTGCTAGTTCAGGCCTGGGAGCAGTTCATGCGTTCTGGATCTTAATGATCCACAGTGATGTGCGGCTGGAACAGCGACAGTTTCCCGAAGAACTCGGATAGTGTTTATGAGATGGAGGGATAAAGACAGTGTGTTGTGGGATGAAGAAATACCGAAATGTCTGCCTGGTAATTTTGCATTAGAATCATTCCATTTATTTTTGGATTTAGATTTGTAGTGTGTATTTTTTAGTAAAATGTGAATAAAGACAAGCAATTATCCATGTTGTATGCTAATGCTCAGTCACCCTTTCGTTCATTACTTTGGTTTGTCAAAAACAGGACAGTTCCCTAGGAATATGCTTTGGCCCGTCTCATTAATAAAGGCTACTCTGGGTTTATATTGAACAGAACTGAATAGTAAGGCTAAACTTTTTTCCTGACCAAAGTATTAACATTTTCAGAACCGGCATTGCAGACATTGCGCTTTTGGTACACACTTAAGGCCCCCCCAAATATGTCAAGAAATAGACAAAGCGGTTTCCATATATGATGCTTTGGAAACGATTCTAAGGAGTATTTCTGTTCATTCATTCCTGAAAAAGTTTATGTATTTTAAGGTACTGTTCTTTTTTCAAAAGCTTTTGCTATGTGAAGTAGTACCTTGGTTGCTACTTTTAGAATAATTTTAACTTGTAACAAATCCAAGTACAGTTGCTTGGTGCTTGGAAAGGCCAGTAGGCTTGATGTTTAAGACCAATTTTCTGGTTGCCAATTAATAAATATATTACTAGAAAATTGCTTTCCTTTTCTTTGAAAGTGGGAGTTGGAATGAATGGTGCTTTTCATTCCTTTTTACTCTACAAACACAAGGTTTGATTAGTTTAAATACTTTGGGTCTTAATCTCCTAACTACATGGGTTGAGTCTTTCTCCATTTTTCCTGTGTTCAATGTTGCATTAACACCTACTACAGGGCTGGTTTAGTTACACTACTTCCTAGCAGCATATTATTGGGCAAGTTGCTTCTTTGAGTTCTAATTTTGTCATTTCTAATAATATGATAGTTTTTACCTAATAGACTGATTAAATGACATAATATGTTGTTTTTCAGCTAAAACAGTCATTGTTTTCATTTGGTCTTGAAGAAACCCATTCTCTGTCTTGGTGAGCGAATAATTGTACTTTTAACCCCTTTTTGAGGAGTACATAGATTTTGGGTCAAACAGACTTGGGTTTCAATTCTGGATTTGCAGTATTAGCTAAGTGACCTGTGACAAGTACTTAATCTCATATAAACCTTATTTGTTTAGCAGAAAATGGAGATGCTGCCTTGTTCACTGGGCTGTAAGGGATTAGGTGAAACTTTGTGTTGAGGAAGTTCAAGAACTAGCACATTGTGGGTGCTCTGTTAATGTTATATATTTTCCCTCTCTACCAGAGGAAGGAGAGAGGTGTTGCATGTTTATTTCTGTTTTGGTGAGTGGTTTAGAATTTTGAGTGGGTTTTGATTTATTGGACTAGAATCTTAAAGACAAGCAGGAGAACGTTTTATTTTTTTGTCTTCAAATTTAATACTGAATTAATCACAAAAATAGTTTATCACTAAATATTTGTTGCACAGATGAAGTACTTGTAGGATAAAAAAATTAACCATTGCACAAATCTCCCTCTAGTATGTTTACTATCAGATCCTTTCTAAGAGGATTATGTAATTAGAATCTAATTATTAGATGAACAATGAACTCTTCTTTTTAGAGTTATTTACTGTAAGAGAACCTTTTTAATTAGTTAAATAATCCATTCATTTAGTCAGTTATTCAAACATTTTTAAAAATTGTTATTGTTTATTATTTGTGTACTGCGTCAGGCACTGTGACAGTTTGAAGTTCTTTCATGAATCAGAAGATAAAGATTATGTTTTTGAACTAATCTCTTCCTCTGGGTGTAAGACCCTTTGATTGGACTATATCAGTGAGGTGTGACTCAGGTTGAGTGTCCACTCTCTTGCTGGGTCTGATGTAAATGGAGACATAGGAGAGACACACAGAAAAAGGAATCCACTGTTTTGATCTGGCCATGTGAGAGAAAGGATTCCAGGTTCGCCCAGAGCTGAGCTCAAGGAGAGAAGCCCTGAGAGGCTCAAGTAGTGGAGGCCCATAGAGAGATGACTGATCGGCCACAGCGGAGTTCAAAGAGAAAGTAGAGAGACTGGCAGACCCTCTGACCCCCACGTAAAGTCAATAGCTGACTTTGATGAGAAAGCATCATTCATGTGCTTTGATTTGGATATTTCATGGCCTTGGAACTGTAAGTTTTTACCTTAGTAAATTTTCCATTATAAAAGCCAACACATTTCTGGTACTATGCATTGGAATCCCTTTGGCAAACTGAGATAGGCTCTGTACTACGCTCTGCGTGTGTTCAGGATTTTTATGGTAACTTCAGTAAGAGGTGGTATAGGATACTAGTTAAGAGCCAAGGCTCTGCTGACAAACCAGCTTGTGTTTGCATCTGGGTTCTGTCACTTATTATCATCATGGTCAAGTTACATTTTCCCTGGATTAATAGCACCTACTTCTTAGAGTTATTGTATTAAGTAGGAATGTTTATAAAGCAGTTACCACAATTTAGGACACAGGCTGCCAAGCAAATCTAACCTTACTCTGACATAGTGAATACTGAAAGGAAACTGCTGTTATTTTAATTTCTGATGAAATAGATTATTCATTCTCTTGTAATGAAAGAAATTAGAGGCTGTTTGGTACAGTGGAAAAGGTGAACTGAGAATTGGGATTATGGTGCAAGTCCCAGGTCTATGATCTTGAGCTAGTGGTCACTTACCCACTCTATTTCTTTGCTTTTAAAGGATCTGAAGAGAAACCAGAGTATCTGTTTCTTTGCTTTTAAAGAGTCTAGCCTAGATGATCTCTAAGATTTCTTCAAATTCTGATGTTCTGATTGTAAGATGTGATTTCTCCAGTTCAGCCGTCTTGAGCGTTTATCTTTGAGGTGTATAGCACTATGCTATGTTACATGGGTGAAAATAAAATAAATAGGCTAGCTTCAGCTTTCCAGAGGCTAATGAGGTAGCTGGGAAGAATATATGCATATGAAAGAAAGAGTTGACAGTCCGCCTAAGTGCTCAGTTGTGTAGTGTAGCCAGTAAGCCTTGTCAGATCCCTGTCATTTAGAAGGGTTAGAGAAAGGCTTCAGTAGAACAGAGATGGTGTGTTGTTCTTAGGTCCAGCTAACTTGCTATTGCACGTCTTCCATTTCACTCATCCATCGTCAGTAAGCTGTCTCAGTTCTTTCATAGAATGAGACCACAATACCCCTTTCTGCCAGAGTATTATAGGGGCTTTCTGTTTCAGAAAGATCCCACTCAGCTTTGAACAGGATTGCCTAGATTATTTAGGGCTTTCATCTCTTTTGTTTTCTTCTTTTTTTCTCAATTTCAAAACTTCTACTACTGCTTTTTCTCTAATTTCTCATTTTTTAATGTTTAGAAAATTAAAGCAAAGTATAATTAAGTCTACTCTTGTCACAGATTTTATAAAATCTCGTATTTTCTTAAGTTCTTCCTTAGCCTTTTTCTATGACTTTTTTGCCTAATTATGTATTTTGTGTCATTTTACTTATTTAATTTGGGAGAACCAACACAAAAGTATTAAGAGTGAGTTGTGGAGTGGGTGGATAAAAGAGCTATAGGTTAAAAGTGTAAGCTCTGGTATTAGGCTACTTGAGTTCAAATCCCAGTTCTGTCACTTAATAGCTTTGTGACTGTGCAAATTATTTAATGTTCTGTGCCCCTATTTTCCAAACCAAAATGGGGCTATAATAGTACATATCTCATGAGGTTGTTGTGAGGATAAAATGAGATGAAACAAGTAAATCTATGTGCCTGGCACATAGTAAACACAATAAATGTTAGCCATTAATGTTGTTATGGTAAGAAGACAGTAATATCTCAAATTGATAAGTTTACAAAAAAGTAGTTGATGGTTAGGCTAATATGTCAACTTGACCAGTTAATTGTGCCCAGTTGTTTGGTCATGCAAGCACTGCGCTAACTGTAATACGAGGGCTTTTATGGACTTTAGTCACCATACACTTTACTGCAGTGGTAAAACATAGATAGCTGATTACAATTACATCAATCAGGGAGATTGCCATCAGTAATGAGTGACGCTTTGTACAATCAGTTGAAAACTTTAAAAGAGGAAGTGATTTCAGCATTGAGTGAGAATTTCCCAGCTCGTTTTTGGACAGCCAGCGTCTCCCAAAACTCGTCAAGAACTTTCATTGGACTTCCATCAGAGCCCTTGGTTGTAGCCAGCCTGTGGAACCTGGACTTGTGCATCCCCACGGTCACATGAGAGACTTATAAAATAGCATACTATTGATAGATATCTCTTGTTGATTCTATTTCCCTGGAGAACCCTGACTAATACAGCTTGGTACTGGGAGTGGTTCTTGAGGAAGTAGCCAAAATGCCCATGGTCACCACCCCTGCCATGTTACCTTCTCTTTCCTAGCCCACAGCTTTGGCCTCCTGGGAAGTCCCTTACAGTCAGTTGACTGAGGAAGAGAAAACTTGGGCCTGGTTGACAGATGGTTCTGCACGATATGCAGGTACTACACAAAAGTGGACAGCTGCAGCACTGCAGCCGGTTTCTGGGACATCCCTGAAGGACAGTGGTGAGGGCAAGTCCTCCCAGTGGGCAGAGCTTCGAGTAGTGCACCTGGTTGTTCATTTTGCTTGGAAGAAGAAATGGCCAGGGGTGCGTTTGTACACTGATTCATGGGCTGTTGGCAGTGGTTTGGCCAGATCAGGGAATTGGAAGGAACATGATTGGAAAATGGGTGACAAAGAGGTCTGGGGAAGAGGTATATGGGTAGACCTTTTTGAGTGGGCAAAAAACATGAAAATATTTGTGTCTCATGTGAATGCTTACCAGAGAGTGACTTCAGCAGAGAAGGATTTTAATAATCAAGTGAAGAAGATGACCTGCTCTATGGCTAATGCTCAGCTTCTTTCCCCAGCCACTTCTGTCATTGCCCAGTGGGCTCATGAACAAAGTGGCCTTTGAGGTAGGGATGGAGGTTATACATGGGCTCAGCAACCCAGGCTTCCCCTTACCAAGGCTGACTTGGCTACAGCCACTGCTGAGTGCCCAGTCTGCCAGCATCAGAGACCCACACTGAGCCCCTGACATGGCACCATTCCTTGAGGTGACCAGCTTGCTACCTGTGGCAGGTTGACTACATTGGACCACTTCTGCCATGGAAGGGGCAGTGATTTGTTTTAACTGGAATAGACATATACTCTGGATATGGGTTTGCATTTCCTGCACACAATGCTTCTTCTAAAACTACCATCCATGACTTACTGAATGTCTTATCTACCACCATGGCATTCCACACAGCATTGCTTCCGATCAAGGAACCCATTTCACAGCAAATGATATGCAGGAATGGGTACATACCCATGGAATTCACTGGTCTTACCATGTTCCCCATCACCCTGAAGCAGCTAGATTGATAGAACAGTGGAATGGCCTTTTGAAGAGTCAATTATGGCACCAACTAGGTGGCAATACCTTGCAGGGCTGGGGCTTTGTTCTCCAGGAGGCTGTGTATCCTCTGAATCAGCGTCTACCCTATAGTGCTGTTTCTCCCATAACCAGGATCCATGGGTCCCGGAATCAAGGGGTGAAAATGGGAATGGCACCACTCACTATTACCCCTAATGACCCACTAGGAAAATTTTTGCTTCCTTTCCCTGCAACCTCAAACTCTGTTGGTCTACAGGTTTTAGTCCCAAAAGGAAGAGTGCTGTCACCAGGGAACACAACAATGATTCCATTGAACTGGAAGTTAAAACTGCCACCTGGCCACTTTGGGCTCCTTTTACCTCTGAATCAACAGTCAAAGAAGGGAATTACTGTACTGGCTGGGGCGATTGATCTTGACTATAAGGGGATTGAACTGCATCTACCTAATGAGGGTAAAGAAGAGTTTGTGGAATACAGGAGATCCTCTAGGGCATCTCCTAGTACTGCCATGTCTTAAGATTAAAGTCAATGGGAAATTGCAACAGCCGGATTCAATCAGGACTAATAATGGTCCAGAATCTTCAGGAATGAAAGTTTGGGTCACCCCACCAGGCAAAGAACCATGGCCAGCTGAAGTGCTTGTTGAGGGTAATGGAAGCATGGAATGGGTAGTGGAAAAGTAGTGATAAATATGAACTTTGACCACATGACCAGTTACAGAAATGAGAACTATAATAATGGTCAAGGATCTTTCTTCCTTGTTTCATTATGATCATGATTGTATATGTACACAAAATGAATTTGTCTTCCTTTCCCTTATCATATAACAAGTTGTATCAGTTTCATGTCATAATATTTGAGAATGTCAAGTTTAAGAGTGAATATTACCTAAGAACTTACACCCTATTCTGTGTATGGAATTAATGCGTTTCTGGTTGTACCCAGGAAAGTCGAACATTAGTAGGCAGAAATATGTGTGCGTGTGTGTGTGTGTATATATATATATGCATGCTTATTATTGTTTTTACTTAGAGACTAAGTATGGTTTAAGGTAATGTGTATGGTTGCCAAGTTGACAAGGGGTGGACTGTGATGGTTAGGCTAATGTGTCAACTTGGCCAGGTAATTATACTTAGTTGTTTGGTCAAGCAAGCACTGGGCTAACTATATGTAATACAAGGGCATTTATGGACTTTAGTCACCATTGACTTTACTGCAGTGGTAAATCATAGATAGCTGATTTCATTTACATCAGTCAGGGAGATTGCCATCAGCGATGAGTGACACTTTGTCCAATCAGTTGAATGCCTTAAAAGGGGAAGTGATTCTAGCATTGAGTGAGAATTTTCCAGCCTGTCTTTGGACAGCCAGCATCTCCTAGAACTTGTCAAGAACCTTCATTGGACTTTCATTGGAGCCTCTGGTTGCAGGAACCTGGACTTGTGCATCCCCACGGTCACATGAGAGACTCTTATAAAATTGCATGCTATTGACAGATATCACTTGTTGATTCTGTTTCCCTAGAGAACGCTGACTAATACAGTAGTATACATATGTTAGATATGGAGACAACTGAGTAGCTGAAACAATTAAAATTGATTGCCTCTGGGGATTGGAGAATGGGCAGAGGACTCTTTATATAAGACATTTTTTGCACCGTTTGATTTTCTTAAGGATATGTGCTTTGGTACATTAATCTTCTTTGTAAGACCTTAAAATTAACAGCTATGGAAAGAATTTCTTAAGTATCTCAGTATGGTCTTGGCCCCTTGATAAGCCACAAAGAAATGAACAATATAAAACAATGCATTGTAAAATAAAAGACTAACTGTATGCCTTCAGATCCTTTAGGATAGATGAGGGTGAGTGTGTGCATGTGATGTGTATCGTTGTATTTTTTTCAAAAGTGAATTGTGGGCCCCCTATCCTGTAGAGATATCCTGAGGGTATGTTAGGGTAGTTAGGATTGAGCAGTTAAGGCGTATTGAATGTAGTATGTTATTACCTGAACCCCCAGTGACCACAAATTCTGAACAGGTGTTATTTCACTATCAAGATTAAGTAAAAATCTCTTTCAGAGCATCACCTGATTCTAGTATTTTAGGATTAGATTTTATTACAGTTGGAATAATTAAAGAGTACAATGTAAAATATTTTAGACTGAAAAATTGTGATTCAAGGCAATATTATATTTATAAAATATGCTAATAAGATTTTCACCCAGTGTAATAATTAATCATAGGATAGTGTTTTTGTTTGCCACGGGCTGCCAATGCAAAGTACCAGAAATGGGTTGGCTTTTATAATGGGAATTTATTAGGGTAAAATCTTAAATTTTCAAGTGAAAATGTCCAAATCAAGGCATCATCAAGAGATGCTGTCTCACTAAAGATCAGCTGCTGGTGGTTCTGGACTCCTGACATGTGGGAAGGCAAAACAGTGGATGGTCTTTCCCTTGGTCTCTGCTTTCTCTGTCCACTTTTCCCCCAAGCTCAGCTGGTGGCAGTCAGGCATATGGCTTGTCTCCTCTCCTCCATCTCATTGCTTCAGCTTGGGGCTGTTCCACTGATTCCACCTTCTGGCTTTTCTCTCAGCCTTTCAGGGTTTCTCCGTCTTTCTGCAGCTGTGGGTGAATCTGGAGTCCTGTCACAAGGCAGGGTAAAATAGCAGCTATCTTTCTTTGTGTGGCTCTTCATATTTCTTCTACCCTGGGTTATGCCTTACTGAAGTACTCCAATCAAAGGCCCCCAGTTGAGTTCAAGCCAGCCAAAGGGTCCCACACCCACAGGAATGGATTAACTCCAAGAACTTGATCTTTTCTGAGATTCACAAAATGGCTTCAAACTGTCACAGATAGGATCTTCTTTAAAAATTTCCTTAAAACAAATAGTCTGATCCTATTTTTTCATAATCTGTAACAAATGTTTCACAACAGCGTAAGGTTTAGGTGAAGGGGTGATATATGGGAATTCTGCACGTTATGCCTAATTGTTTTGTAAGCTCATTACTTTTCTAATAACATTTTTTAAAAAATTTCCTTCAAACATAACCAAAGACAGTTAATTTGAATGTGCAGTGAAACTTCAGCCTTCTATGAAGGAGATATTGTGAAGAACTTAATTTCCTGAGTTATAGAGTGTTAAACAGAATTCCTTTTTTTTTTTAAGGAGGTACTGGGGATTGACTCTAGGACCTCTTGTGTGAAACAGGCACTCAACCACTAAGTTATACCTGCTCCTCCAGAATACCTTTTGATTTTTCTTTCAATCCTTAAAGCAGCCAAGTGAATTACTCCATTTTCTACTGAAGTGTCTCAGGATCCTTAGTCCGATTTTCGTTGATTTTTGTTGAGGAGATGGAAGTAATTGGACTAAATGTGCCTAAATCTTTGTGATATGTGTCACTTGGCTTGTGTTTTAATCAGTTGCTTTATTTATTTATTTAACTTTATTTTGTAAATTTAGTAATTGAAAACATAAATAAGAAAATACAGTTGAATAAAAACATACATTTCTCAATTAAATGTATTGGCTATGTATTTAAACCATATGGTATGCTACACGGTATATTTGGTTCATAGTAATGCAGTCATACAGTATTTGTCCTTTTGTGTCTGGCTTGCTTTGCTCAACATAATTTCCTCCAGGTTCATCCATGTTGTCATATGCTTTACAACTTTATTTCTTCTTACAACTGCATAATATTCCAACATGTGTATATACCACAGTTTGTTTATCTATTCATCTGTTAATGGACACCAGGGTTGTTTCTAACTTTTGGCAATCATAAAATAATGTCACTATGAACATTGGTGTGCAGATGTCTGTTCATGTCACTGCTCTCAGATTCTTTTAGGGGTATACGCAGTAGTGGTATTGCAGGGTCACGTGGCAACTCTATAGTCAACTTCTTTAGGAATTGCCAAACAGTCCTCTACGGTGGGTGTACCATTCTGCATTCCTGCCAACAGTGAATAAGTGTTCTTGTCTCTCCAAATCCTCTCCAACACTTATAGTTGTCTTTTTTTTTTTTTTCTGTTTAAAAAAATTATCTTTTTTATTTTTTTCTTAAAGATACATAGATCACACAAAATGTTATATTAATCTCTGTCTTTTTAATAGTGGCTATTCTGATAGGTGTGAAATGATATCTTGATTTGCATATCCCTGATCATTAGTAATGTTGAGCATTTTTTCATGTGTTTTTTTCCATTTGTGTTTATTCTTTGAACAAATGCCTATTCAAGTCTTCAGCCCATGTTTTAATTGTGTTGTCTTTTTATTGTTGAGTTGTAACATCTCTTTATCCTGAATATTAAACCCTTATTGGACATGTGATTTCCAAATATTTTTTCCCACTGAGTTGGCTCCCTTTTCATCATTTTGACACAGTCCTGTAAGGAGCAAACATGTTTAATTTTGAGGAGGTCCCATTTATGTATTTTCTCTTTTGTTGTGTGTCCTTTTGGTATAAGGTCCAAGAAACCACCACCAACTACAAGGTCTTGAAGATGTTTCCCTATATATTCTTGTAGTAGTTTTATGGTCCTGGTTTTTATATTTTGAGCTTTGATCCATTTTGAGTTGATTCTTGTATAGGGAGTGAGATAGGGGTCCTCTTCCATTCTTTTGGTTATAGATATCTAGTTCTCCCAGCACCATTTGTTGAAGAGTCAGTTTTGTCTCATTAACATGGACTTGGTAGGTTTGTCAAAAACCAATTGTCTGTATAGGTGAAGGTTTGTTTCTGGATTCTCTATTCTATTCCACTGATCAATGTGTCTGACTCTATGGCAGGACCATGCTTTTTTGACCAGTCTAGCTTTGTCTTAAGTTTCAAGGTTAGGCAGTGGAATTCTCCCCGTTGCTCTTCTTTTTTAGAATACTTTTGACTATTTGGGTGCATTTTCCTTTCCAAATGAATCTGCTGATTGCTTTTTCTATTTCTGTAAGTAGGCTGTTGGGATTTTGATTGGTATTACATTGAATCTTTAAATCAGTTTGGTAAGATTGACATCTTCATGATGTTTATTCTTCCAATCCATGAACATGAAATGTCTTTCCATTTGTTTAGGTCTTTTTTGATTTCTTTTAGTAATGCTTTGTAGTTTTCTGCATATAGGTCCTGTACTACTTTGGTTAAGTTAATTCCTAGGTATTTGAATCTTTTTGTTGCTGTTGTAAATGGAATGTTGCCCCTGATTTCCTCTTCAGATTGTTCAGTACTAAGTGCCCCAGTTGTCTGCTTTCTGTGTCCATTCACCGTGTGTTCTTCTGTGACCGCTTCTATTCTTATCAGTGGCACCGGGAATCTGTGTTTCTTTTTGTTGTGTCATCTTGTTGTGTCAGCTCTCCATGTGTGCGGTGCCATTCTTGGGCAGGCTGTACTTTCTTTCGCGCTGGGCCGCTCTCCTTACAGGGCGCACTCCCTGCACGTGGGGCTCCCCTACATTGGGGACACCCCCTGCGTGGCACGGCACTCCTTGGGTGCATCAGTACTATGCGTGGGCCAGCTCCACATGGGTCAAGGAGGCCTGGGGTTTGAACCGCGGACCTCCAATGTGGTAGGTGGATGCCCTATCCATTGGGCCAAGTCTGCTTCCCTGCACTGATTTTTGTGTATTGATTTTGTATCCTGTGACTTTGCTCAACTCATTAGCTCAAGTAGCTTTGTTGTGGATACTTCAGAATTTTCTAAGTACAGGATCCTGTCATCCACAAACAGAGTTTTACTTCCTCTTTTCCAATTTGGGTGCCTTTAATTTTTTTTTTTTTTTTCTTGCCTAATTGCCCTAAGCTAGAACTTCTAGTACAATATTTTATAACAGTGGTGACAGTGGGCATCCTTGTCTTGTTCTGGAACTTAGAGGGAAAGCGTTCCACCTTTCTCCATTGAGTGCAGTGTTGACTGTGAGTTTTTCATATATGCCTTTTAATATACTGAGGAATTTTCCTCTTATTCCTATCTTTTGAAGTGTTTGTGTCAAAAAAGGATGCTGAATTTTGTCGAATGCCTTTTCTGCATCAATTGAGATGATCATGTTATTTTTTTCCTTCAATTTGTTAATGTGATGTAATATGTTGGTTGATTTTCTTTTGTTGAACCAGACTTGCATACCAGGAATAAATCCCACTTGGTTGTGGTGTATAAGTCTTTTGATAGGCTGTTGGATATGATTTGCAAGTATTTTGTTGAGAATTTTTGCATCTATATTCATTAGAGAGATTGGTCTGTAATTTTCTTTTGTAATATCTTTATCTGGCTTTGGTGTTAGGGTGATGTTGGCTTCATAAAATTTGTTGGTAATTTTCCCTTCTCTTCAATTTTTTGGAAGAGTTTAAACAGGATTGGTGTTAATTCTTTTTGAAATACTTGGTAGAATTCACCTATGAAGCCATCTGGCCCTGGACTTCTCTTTGCTGGGAGATTTTTGATGACAAATTTGATCTCTGTAAATGTGACTGGTTTGTTAAGTTCTTATATTTCTTGTAATGTCAGTGTAGGTTGTTTCTGCATTTCTAGGAGTTTGTTTCACCTAGGTTGTCTAGTTTCTTGGCATACAGTTTCTCATAATATCCTTTTTTGATTCTTTTTTATTTCTGTGGGGTCAGTTATAACTTTCCCCATTTCATTTCGATTGTATTTATTTGCATCTTCTCTCTTTTTTTCTTTGTTGGTCTAGCTAGGGGTTTGTCAATTTTATTGATTTTCTCAACAAGCTTTTGATCTTGTTGATGTTCTTCATTGTTTTTTTTGTTCTCAATTTCATTTATTTCTGCTGTAACCTTTATTATTTATTTCCTTCTGCGTGCTTTTGGATTTGCTGTTCTGTTTCTAGTTTCTCTAGTTGTTCTGTTAAATCTTTGAGTTT
The DNA here is from genome assembly GCF_030445035.2 of Dasypus novemcinctus. Lineage (NCBI taxonomy): Eukaryota > Metazoa > Chordata > Mammalia > Cingulata > Dasypodidae > Dasypus > Dasypus novemcinctus. The sequence continues at coordinate 59,075,904 of NC_080684.1, forward strand.
AGCTCTTTCTTCTTTTTTAATATAGGCATTTAGGGCTATAAATTTCCCTCTCAAAACTGCCTTCGCTTTACCCCATAAGTTTTGTTCTCATTTTAATTTGCCTAAATATGTTTACTGATTTCACTTGCAATTTCTTTTTGATCCACTGATTATTTAGGAGTGTGTTAGTCAGCCTCCACACATTTTTGAATTTACTTTTTTCCTCTCTATTATTGAGTTCCAGTTTCATTCAGTTAAGATCTGAGAAGGTGCTTTGTATAATTTCAGTCTTTTTATATTTATTGAGAGCTGCATTGTGCCCTAACGTGGTCTATCTTGAGAAAGATCCACGGACACTTGAGAAGAATGTATAACCTGCTGAGTTTGAATGCAGTGTTCTGTATAAGTCTGTTAGGTCTGACTCGTTTATCATATTGTTCACTTTCTCTGTTTCCTTGTTCTTCTGTCTAGTTGTTATATATAATGATCTGAGTGGGGTTGCTGAAGTCTCCAACAATTGTTGCAGAGATGCCTATTTTTTTCTTTCAGTTTTGTCAGAGTTTGTGTATTTTGTGGCACTCCGGTTAGGGTCATAGATATTTATGACTGTTGTATCATTCTAGTGGATTGCCCCTTTTATTAATATATAATGGCCTTCTGTATGTCTTATAACTTTTTTGCATTTAAAGTCTCTGTTTTGTCTCTTATTAGTATAGCTACCTCTGCTCTTTTTTTTTTTTTTAAGATTTATTTATTTCTCGCCCCTTCCTCCCCACACCCAGTTGTCTGTTCTCTGTGTCCATTTGCTGCTTATTCTTTGTCTGCTTCTGTTGTTGACAGCAGCATGGGAATCTGTGTCTCTTTTTGTTGCGTCATCTTGCTGCATCAGTTCTCTGTGTGTGGCGCCATTCCTGGGCAGGCTGAACTTACTTTTGCCCTGAGCGACTCTCCTATGGGGCGCACTCCTTGTATGTGGGGCTCCCTTATGTGGGGGGCACCCCTGCGTGGCACAGCATTCCTTGCTTGCATCAGCACTGTGCGTGGGCCAGCTCCACACAGGTCAAGGAGACCTGGGGTTTGAACCGTGGACCCCCCATTAGGTAGGTGGACACCCTATCCATTGGGCCAAGTCCGCTTCCTTCTGCTTTTTTTTGATTACTCTTCGCGTGGAGTATCTTTTTCCAACTTTTCACTTTTCAGCTGGTTTGTGTCTCTGTGTCTAAGATGAGTTTCTTGTAAACAGCATATGATTGGCTCATTTTTTTTATCCATTCTGTCAGCTTGTATCTTTTGATTGGGGAGTTTAATCCTTTCACATTCAGTGATATTACTGTAAATGGATTATTTACCTCCACCATTTTATTCTTTAGCTTTCATATGTCATATTTTCATTTGTCTTTTTACTCTTTTTGTTATTCTTTCTGCTATTTTTTCTTCTATACTCTCCTTCAGGCCTCTATTTCCTGGCTTTTTATTTCAGATTCTAAGTTTCCTATAGTATTTCCTGAAAATGTATAATCATTTTTGCAAATTCTCTTAGTTTCTGTTTATTTGTGAATATTTTTTACTCATCTTCATAGTTGAAAGACAGTTTTACTGGATAAAGAATTCTCAGCTGGCAGTTTTTCTTTTCAGTATCTTATTTATATCATACCACTGTCTTCTCACCTCCAAGATTTTTGAAGAGAAAGCTGCTCTGTGTTACTGCTGTTCCTAAATGTGATGGTTTGTTTCTCCTTTGCTGCTCTTCATCTTTGACATTGGACATTCTGAATGGCGTGTGTATTGGGATAGGTGTATTTGATTTATACTGATTACGGTACATTATGCTTCTTGAACATGTAAGTTTATTTCTTTCATGAGAATTGGGAAACTTTCAGCCATTATTCCTCAAATACTCTTTATGCCGCCTTTTCCTTCTGTTCTCCTTCTGGAACTCCTATGACATGTATATTGTTGCATTTCATGTTGTCATTCAACTCTGAGCCCCAGCTCAAAATTTTCCATTCTTTCTCTTCAATTTCAGCTATCACTTGTTATCACTTATTCTTTCTTCTGTCATTTTGAGTCTTCTTTTTATGCCTCCAATGTGTTTTTCATCTCACTTATTGTGTCTTTCATTCCCATGAGCTCTATTACTTTTCTGTTCATGTTTTCAAATTCTATTTTGCTTTTGCTCAATGTCTTCTTGATGTCATTTATCTCTTTAGCCATATTTCAATTCATTAATTCATCAAATCATTAATTCATTAATTCAATTCAATTCATTAATTCATTAATTGATTTTGGAAATTTGTGCACATCTCGCTTATTACTTCCCTCCAATCCTATGTCTCTTCTGCGGCTTTGATATATTCCTTTTCTCGGGCTATGTCTTCCATTTTTTTAGTATTGTTCATAATTTTTTGCTGATGTCTAGGCATCTGATTGGATATGGTTTACTCAGATGCTCAGTTTCTTTCTCTTTTATGGGGATTTAGTGGTGGGAGACTATGTGTTACCACTGGTTTTTGGTTCTTGGCTTGACTTTGATTGTTGGATTGTCCCTGCTAGGAGATCAAGACTGGGCTGTGGGCCCAGTATGTGGTTGCACACCCGTTTCCTGGGACCTTGGGGAGGGAAGGTATAAAGGCTTAGAAAAAACGTGTCATTTATTTTTAATTTTCTTATGTGTACTTCCTTAGTCTGCCAGCACATGGTGCTCTTTAGCAGTTCTTAGTTCATTGCTCGGTTGGAGTGTATTTGTTACAACACAGATGAGGTCTATGTGATGAGCTTCTTTTCTGTAAGCTATGAGCCTTGTAATTCAGACTTTCTCAGTGACAGTTTGCCGGTCTCTGGTAGCCCCTTCCCGTTTCACAGGTAGGAAATAATTCCACTCCCCTCTGAGTCCTCAGCAATCAATCCTGGTTAGTAAAGAAGGTGATTGGAAGGGTCATATATCTTTAGCCCCTTGCTGGCTCCCAAGGCAAATTTGTGGGTCAGAAATTGAGTCAGCCTTAGGCTGTGTCCCTTTCTCTCCCCTTTTCTGGGGTGGTGGATCCCTGGAGCCCCCTTTGTTTGTAGCCACAGGTCCACAGGCCCAAGAATTCTAAAGTGTCTTTAGTGTGTGTGTGTGAGAGTGCTGGCAGCAGCAGCCGCTCGATTCAACTCCCAGTCCTGTTGTCGTGATTTCCCTCCTTTATCACTCTCACCTCTGAGTGATGTCCAGCCTTCACCTGGTTCCTAAACTCTAGAAGATCCAATTGTTTTATACTAGGAAAACTTCCGTGTAAAGCAAAAACTTCTGTTTGAGATGTTAATGGTGCTGTACCCAAGTTTTTAAAAAGAACTTTTCTGATTATGAACATTTATTAATTTATCAAGGATTAAATGAGCTGACCATATTTTATCAGTATGGAAAATACTGTCCCTACTCTTGTAGAAAAAAATAAGCCCTTTCCTGATCCTAATACAGAAGTTAGTGTTAGAATTTCTTGGTTGCAAATGTCAGAAACCCTGTTGAAATTTACTTGGGTGAAAAAAGGAAAACACAAACTCAGCATGGATTTAAGCACAACTGGAACTTAAGGTTGAGAATGTCACCAAGACTTTCTGATCTTTCCCTCTCATTTCCTTTCAGCTTCATTTTCTCTTGATGCAGAGCAACTTCTGTAGTAAGGGCATGGATGCCACCATCTTCTTTACTTATATTTCAAATCTCAGCTAACCATTAGAGAGGGTTTCCATATCTTTCCTATTCCACTTCGAAAAACCTCAGGGAAAGACTTTGATTGCCTTGATTGAGGTTATGTTCCCACTCTTATGGAAATGGGGTAGAGCACCGTAATAGGCCAAGATCACTTGGTTGGAGTGGGAGGAGGAACAATTTCCTTAAAGAAGGATGTTGGGCAGGCAAAACTCTATCTCTTCACTGCATTCATATGTGAAGCTTTATTTATTGTGTTTTCAGCCTTCCAGTCTTTTACATATCTGAACAGAGGTTGTAATCGCATTGAACTAAGTTATTCTCCACAATGGGTTACTGAATAGTATTCTATATTAACAATCAGACTAAGGGTTGGCTAAATTTTTCTGTAAAGGGCCAGTTACCAGATATTTTCTAGTAAGTATTTTCTAGCTTGTGAGCCATATGGTTCCTGTGACAACTATTCAACTTTGTGGTTGTTGTGTATGATATGATTTTACCACATTATATTCCATTAATCTCTATTATTAGAAAAGAAAGCTGTAAGGGAATAAATGCTCACCTGATTGTGGAGGAGAAAAGAATTTTATTAACAATCTTGCAAGAATGGGCGTGCAACCAGAATATGGAGGTTGGCACCCCGCATGGCTGGACGCAGCAGAATTTATTCCCTAAGCCTGGCATCCAGATCCGTCCCCTGTTTCTTCATTGGCTGGGTATTCCAGAGGTTTCAGAGATCTAACTAACTGATGTGAGTCCCTTTCCCCTTGTATTTTACCCATATAAGGAGTTGGTGCCACTTTCAAGCTTGGCCCCACCTTCAAACCTGGTGCCACTTTCAAACTTGGCACCAGAGTCAAGGCTGATTTTAGTTTCTATATCTTCAATTCCATGCTACCTTCATGTGAAAGCTAAACTTAACCCATTTTTTACACCACTGTGCAATAATCTCATCAGAACTGGGGTTTAAGTGGGTGGTGGGTTGGGTGATCTATCTGTCTGCCTGCCTGCCTGCCTACCTTACAATCTTATGGAGAACTTAGAATACACATGCTTTTCTGCATACCTCCAGGGTTTCTAATTAAGTAGGTGGGTTTATGGTATGTATATTTTGAAAAAGTCTCTGAGTTAATTCTGATAAACCCTTTTATACTTTATCCTTCACTCCTCAAACTCCACTTGATGTGTAGAAAAAGTTCTTTTATAGGAGGGGAAAGGAAGCTTATTTGACATGTAAGGGACGAGGCATTATACTGAATGTTTTTCATGTTATTTGCTCAATTTGATAGATAATGTAATAATAACTAACACTAATGGGTAACCATGAACTAAGCACTATTGTAAACATTTTTGCATACAATATTGTATGCATTTAAGCATATTTGATCATTTGTTTCTTACAGCCTTTAATATCTGTTTTACAGATGAGGAAATTGAGGCATAGAGAGGTTGTGTAACTTGCTGGTAAGTGACAGAACAGAATTTGAGTCCAGATGGTCAATGTTTTTTTTTTAGTGCAGTACAGTGGGATGGAGATGATTTAGTTTTTTGATTGTTTTAATATTATTTGCCAGACATTGGCTAGGTGTGCTTGTAGATGTCCTTATTTAGTTTTCATAGTAGTTCTGCAGAGTAGATGTAGTTTAACTCCTCTTTAAAAGGAAACTGAGATTCAAGGTCACATTAACGTCTGGCAGAGTTCGTATTAGGTTTGGGAGTTAGAAAATTTAGGTTCTGTAATCCTCTGTCATGTATATTAATAAGTCAGATCTTGTTGAAAAGAATGTATGAATGTATCCCACTATAATTTATATTGTTTCTAAATTTGTTCAAAAGACATGTCATTGAATCATATACTCCTAGTGAATAGAGCTTTTGGGAGTACATTCAGGGAAAATAGTGTCACACCCAGTAGTGAGTAGTTGTTTGATCTTGGGCAGATTACCTCTGGGTACCTCATTTTTCTTATCTGGAAAATGAGGAAAATAATAGGATCTACATCAGAGGGTCCTTATGAGACTTATGTACATTAATGTACTGTATTTCATGGCTTTTAACATGTATGCATTTTATATTTTAAAATCTCTGAAGTTGGGATGTGTGCCTGTTGCTTTTGACCAAGTGGCTGTAGTGATGTAATTGTCACTGTTTGTGCATGTGCGGTCTTTGTGTGTATTCCTGATGGCATGATTGTGCAGCTGCAACTCCCATTTCAGTCAAGTCAAGAAACATTTGAGGAATGAATATGATTCCTGCTTGTTTTCTGAAAACTCTATTCATACCTTCTGGTAAGATCAAGAAACTATTAGCATTAAAACATGCAGAGTGGGTGTCATGGCTTGGAAGAAAATCTTGAAGATATTAATGACACATTCTTAAAAGAAATGCTTTGTCACTGGTGTTCCTGGTGGCTAATAGGTTGCTACTGTAATGAAGAATGTGAACTTTGACAACTCCAGGTTAATGTGATTCAAGAGTAGCCAACTCTGAACATAAAGAAATTTCAGAAATATAATAACTAATTTATTTTGCTAATATATCTCCTTTTGATATATACATGAGTTATATGTGGTAAAAATCTGTCTAAAGTCTATTATAAGAGATCTTTCAATTAGCATAAATAAAAATTCTAAGTGTTGTATTTTTTTTTTAAATTCTCTCTTTTTTTTTGTATTTTATGATGTATTGTAGTTTGACAGTGTTTTCTTAGTGGCACATAAAGTAATGGTGCATATTACAATTATCAACATCTTTGATTCTATGAAATGCTGTTTCTAAATAAAATTTGCAACAGTCCTTGTCACATAGAGTTAGCTGTTAGTCTATAATTCTTATTTTCTCTCTGCAGTTCAAGATTGTGACTGAGAGAGCATGTTTATCATTGTGAAGTCTATTTTTATGTTGGAGATATTATTTCCCCATGTACATTCACTGAAATAATATTACTTTCCATTCATAATTTTGGAAATATCTTCAATAAATTGTAGACGTTATTTTCTCAGGAAAATTTGCTCTCTGATTGAACACCCATAATATAAATATCTGGGTTCTTCTAGCTGTTATGTCAGAAGTCAATTAACTTGATTTCATAAGTCCATGAAGGGGGCACACTTGGGAAAAAACATTTTAATGTAGTAGACCAAATATAAGCTTAACCAAATATTAGACCAAAACATAGCAGACCAAATATAAACTTAAGTTTTATGAACTATTATCCTAATATTTAATTTATTCTATATTCTTGAATAATATATAAATTTTTAAGATATTAGACATTTAAGCCCCAGCATGGGTTTTTTGGCCTTAAAAAAATGTAACACATGATAAGTGTCAGAAACTTAAATAGTATAAAGTTTCCCACCCCTACCAAACTCACTTCTCTCACTCCTCACAGTTAGCCACTATTTTTGAGTCCTGTCAAATTTTCTATGTTTATGTAAATGTTTTTTATGTACATGCTTATAGACATTTATTTTCTTGCTTTTTTATACAAATGGTTATCATACATGTGACACTATTAAGAAAGTTGCATTTCTTCTGAATACAATTTGTACATATTACATTTAGTCTATCCCATTCTTTGTTATGTCTAGTCCTGTGTTGTACAGTATGGTAGGCATCAGTGACATGGCTGTTTAAATTAAAATTGGGAGTGGGGGGAGAAATAAATCTTTTTAAAAATTCAATTAAAATGAATAAAATTAAGGTTCAGTTCTTAAATCACACTAATTGTGTTTCAAGCATTTATATTAATCATTGTGACTAATGGTATTTATTTTTTTTAAAGATACATTTATTATTTCTTCTCACCACCACCACTGATTGTCGGCCTTGTGTCCATTTGCTGTCTCTTCTTCTTTGTCTGCTTGTGTTCTCATTAGGCAGCTCTGGGAACCAATCCTGGGACCTTCAGGAGTGGGAGAGAGGTACTCATTCTCTTGCGCCACCTCAACTCCCTGGTCTGCTGTATCTCTTACTCTTTTTCCTTGGTGTCTTTCCTTTTTGCGTCATCTTGCTGCGCCAGCTCTCTGCATGAGCTAGGACTCTGTGCAGACCAGCACTCCTGCATGGGCCAGTTCTCCACACGGGCCAGCTTGCCTTCACCAAGAGGTTCTGCGTATCTAACTCTGGACCTCCTAAATGGTAGATGGAAGCCCAATCACTTGAGCCACATCCACTTCCCAATTGCTATTGTTTTAGACAGTATGGAGTTATATAATGTCCATAATTGCAGGAAGTTCTATTGGACAGCACTAGTATGGACGGTTTTGTGTTTTTTTTAACTTTGGATGTTTTCCTAAAGTTTTTAAACTGTATAACCAGTTTTATTGAGGTATATTTTATGATAAATTGGGAAAAAAATGTGTTCAGGTTGACTTTTTTTAAAGAGATAAAATTAACCTTTTATTTTGACATAATTATACATTCACATATACTTTGAAGAAATAATAGACATTTGGTGTACCCCTTACCCAAATTCCCCCAATGATAACATCTTGCAAAATTATAGTATAATATTACAATTAGGGTATTGACATTAATAAAGTCAAGATTCAGACCATTTCTGTCACCACATTCACATGATTCAGACCATTTCTGTCGCTCCTTTATAGCCACACCCTTTTCCCTCAAACTTCTACCCCCTTCCTTAACTCCTGGCAACCACTAATCTATTTTCCATTTCTATAATTTTGTGCTTTCAAGAATGTTACATAAATGGAATCACATTGTACAAAGCTCTATGGGATTAACTTTTATCATTCAGCATAATCCTCTGGAAAATCATTCATGTTGTTGAGTATATCAGTATATATATGAATATATGACAGTTTCTTTAACAATTACTCATTGAAAAACATCTGAGTTGCTTCTAGTTTTTTGCTGTTATGACTCAAGATGGTATAAACATTCATTTACAGGTTTTTGTGTAAACACAAATTTTCATTTCTTGGGGTAAATGTCCAGAAGTGCAGTTGCTGGGTTATATGGTAGTTACATGTTTATTTTTTTAAAGAAACTGCTGAACTTTTTTCTGCAGTGACTGTACATTTTACCTTCCCATCAGCAATGTATGAGAGTGATCCAGTCCTCCTGCATCTTCACCAGCATTTGGTATTATCACACTTTATTTTAGCTCTTCTAATACCTATGTGATGATAAGCTACTGTGACATTAATAGGCATTTAATATATTCATTAATATATATTTTTAAATGCTTATTTGTCATCTGTATAGTCTTTTTGATGAATTGTCTCTTCAATCTTTTTTTTTACCCATTTTTTAATTGATTGTTTCTTTTTACTTTCGAGTTTTGAGTTCTTTATGTATTCTAGATACTAGTCCTATGTGGGATATGTGGTTTGCAAATATTTTCTCCCAGTTTGTAATTTACATTTTCAATCTTGTAACAGGGTCTCTCTCAGTCTAAAAGTTTTTAATTACAGTGAAATCCAGTGTATCAGTTTTCCCAGTTATGGATTGTGCTTTCTGTACTGTCTAAGAACTCTTTGCCTAGCCATCGATCCTGAAGACTTTCTCCTATTTTTAAGTTTATAGTTTTTCATTCAGCATTAAGTGTGTGATTAAATAGTTCATTTAAATAGCTCCCTATTTTGGACCACATTAGGGTTTTAGACCAAAATAGGGATACAAATGGGGCAGGGGAGGATCATTGGTGGGGGATGTCAGTGATGGAGGATACATGGAATGAAGTTCACCGGGGCATACGTATAAGGTGCATAATTGTGTTCAGATACTCATGGGGCTTTGTCACAGTGGGTGTAGACTCGCACAGTAACCAAAAGAATATTAAATCTCCATCCTGGGGAACTCTGAAATATTCTCTAACGGGACAGCAACAATCCCCCAAGTGCAGGGCAATGACTAGTGAAGAAGCTCCATTGATGGCCCCTTGCTATTGACAATTATGCTTATGAGCCTTTGGTCTTGAAATTGCATCTTCGCATAGTGCCCTAGGGTGCCTGAGAGTTACCTTCTGAGAGCCTTCATGTTGCTTAAATGTGGCCTCTTTCTAAGCCAAACTCAGCATATAAATGCATTACCTTCCCCGCAGTGTGGGATCTGACTCCCAGGGATGAGCCTCCCTGGCACTGAGGGATTACTACCATGCACCAATGAGCAATGCAACTGGAAAAAGACATTGAATGAAAGGGGGGAAAGGTAAAGACAAATGAGTTTATATGGCTAAGAGACTTCAAAGTGAGTCAGGAGGTCATCAGAGAGGTAATACTTATGCATGTCTCAGTAGGATTTCATAGACTGCCAAAGTAGATACTACCCCAAATAGTGGGGCTCCTGAGGGCTCTGGAAACACCCAGGTCCTATGGTCATGGCAGATAGCTATGGAATTTGGTGCCTTGCCAGTGGGCCCAACATTGGTGTTTGTGGTCCAGAGTATGACAGAGTTGGACTCACATGTGACTTCTCTACACATGTCTTTTCGGTACCTTCTATTTGAACCTATAGTTGGTACTGAAGTTGGTAGGTATACATACAGGAGACTTGAATCTTTGGGCTGTCCATGTACCAGCTGGGCCGTGAACCTCAGCGGAGTTGTAACACGTACTCTCTAGTTCATTGGAATCACCTAAGACAACCAATAAGGAGGTGAGGATAGACAACCACCATACCAGGGAACTGAGAGAGTCTACACCTGCAGGCAAGAGAGTTCCAGCCATCAGCCGTGTGGGATCAGGCCCGCTCTCAGTTAGTGGTGGAGTTGCATCACCATCCCAGAATTGTAAAGATAGGGGAATAAAATGCGGACTAGAGTGGACCTACTTATATTCTGCTATAGACTTATTGTGATTCTAGCAATGGAAGAATTTATATTATTAATGTGGAGACAGTGGCCACTGGAGGTGTTGAAGGCAGGGAGAGGGAAAAAGAGGTGTAATATTGGGGCATTTATGGGACTTGGAATTGTCCTGAATGACATTGCAATAACAGATATAGGCCATTATATATCCTTCCACAACCTACAGAATTGAGTGGGGGAGAGTATGACCTATAATCTGTACTTAGTGGCAATGCTGCAACTGTGTTCATCAATTGTAGTGAATATACCACACTAATGAAAGAAGTTGTTAATGTGGGGAAGGGTGGAAGGTATGGGGAGTGGGACATATGGGAATCCCTTATATTTTTTTGTGAACATTTTGTGTAATCTATGTATCTTTAAAAAAATAAAATATATGTAAAAAATAAATAGCTCTCTACTCTTAAGGAAATTTAATTTGTAATTGTAACCCCCTTTCCCCTCCCCCCCCCCCCCAGCAGAATTTCCTGGGGCACAGATGGTTTCACTGGAAAATATTAGCTAACACTTAAGAAAAAAGTTAACACTAATTCTACAAATTCTATTCCACAAAACAGAAGAATGGGGAACATGTCCCAGTTTTTTTGTGTGTGAGGCTAATATTACCCCAATACCAGAACAGACTAAGACTGTAGAAAAGAAGAAAAGTATAGATCAATATCCCTGAGGAATAGAGACATAAAAATCCTTAACAAAGTAGTCATACCTTGGTCCTTGACTGCTCTGAAACTCATCAAATTTGGTACTCAGTGCTTTATGATGCAAAAATTTTGTCCTGCTACTCATCATTTGTTTTGTACTCAAAGCAATGAGCTAGAATTTGTTGGTGTCAGTTGCCTCATGACTCGCCACCCTTTCTAGCCAAAACAAAGGGTCATGCATTAGTCACCTTGTAGCTCTTGGCAGTGTGCACATCCCATTGTTGTCTTGTCTTTGCTTCAGTGGTCATTTTATGTATTTTTGCATTTTTTTCTCATCATAGATCCTAAAAAAATGAGCAGTATAAGTGCTGATAAGAAAAGAAAATTTGCACCACAAAATGAGGAAAAAAAAATAATAGGTAAATATGAGAGCAATATTCGCATTACTAATCTTGCTAGGGAATATGGTATGCCTAGAATAGTGGCCTCCACGGTCTTTAAAAAGAAAAAAGCATTGCAAAAGGAGTTGAAGCAGTAGTAAAGCAGCATTCCCAAACACTTGAGGAAGCTGAAAAGCTGTTATTAATTTGGGTAAAGGAGAAGCAGTTAGTGGGGTACAGTGTATTGGAAGCCATGATAGATAAAAAAGCGAAAATGTTGGATGCCAGTGTTTTAAAAAACAAACTGGAGCTGAGTGATGAGAGTGCTGAAGTTGTGAAGGCCAGCCATGGCTGGTTTGATAATTTTATTTTATTGTTTTGAAAAGATTTTATTTTTATTTTTTTCTTTCACTCCCCCTCCCCCTCCTTCTCCACCGCCCTGCTGTTTTGCTGCCTGTGTCCATTCACTGTGTGATCTTCTGTATCTATTTCTCTTTTTGTCTTCTCATCTTTCTCCTCTAGGACTCACGGGGATTTGATCCTGGGGACCTTTGATGTGGAGAGAGGTTTCTTGTCAATTGCTCCACCTCAGTTCCTAGTTTTTGCTGCGCTTCACCTTGACTCTCCCCTTTGTCTCTTGTTGCATCATCATCTTGCCACATGACTCACTTGCGCAGGCACTGGCTCACTGCGTGGGCACTCAGCTCACTGCGTGGTTACTCAACTCACCACGCTGGCACTGGCTCGCCATGTGGGCACTCATGTGGACACTTGGCTCACCACATGGGCACTTGGCTCATCATGTAGGCGCTGGTTCGTCTTGCAGGCACATTTTCTCTTTTCACTAGGAGGCCCCAGGGATTGAACCCGGGTCTTCCAATGGTAGGTGGAGGCCTTATCACTTGAGCTATATCCACTTCCCTGGTTTGATTATTTTAAAAAGAGGACCAGCATACATAGTGTCATGAGGTATGGCAAGGCAACAAGTGCTAGTGAAAAGGCTGCTGATGAATTTGTCAGTGAATTTCAAGACTACATAGAGGCTGAGGATTTTATTCCCCACTATGTTTTTAACTGTGATGAGACCAGAGTTTTTTGGAAACAAATACGAGTAAAATCTACATCATAAAAGAGAAGGCATTATAAGGCCACAAACCAATGAAGGACAGGCTCACTCTGTTGTGTGGGAATGCTAGTGGGAACTTAAAACCCAAGCCTCTACTAGTCTGTCATAGTAAAAACCTGCAAGTTTCCAAGAAGCATGATGTCATAAAAAACAAACACCATGTGATGTGGAGGGCAAAACAGCAAAGCCTTGATCATGAGGCAAGTTTTTTCACCGAGTGGATAAATGAAATGTTTGGTCCCACAGTGGAAAACATATTTGCTGGAGAAAGATTTGCCTCTGGAAGCTCTTCTACTTTTGGACAATGTGCCTGCCCACCTTCCAGGCTTGGAGGATGACTACCTGTAGGAGATCACCTTCATCACTATAAGGTTCCTGCTACCCAACACTGCTCCTCTCATCTAGCCCATGGACCAGCAGGTCATTTCAAAAATCAAAAAAGCTGTATACCTTGCATTGTTATGAGGCATTTGTTACAAATTATGAAAGAATATCTTCAAAATCTTACTTCTTACTGTAGCCCTTATCTTACATTTGGTGTATTTTTCCCTCAAACTACCCCCTATATGTTATGCATGTGTGATTTGTAAGTTCACAACTTTTACCCTACACTTATTGTTCATGTGAGCTCACATATAAATGACAATAATAATAGGGTGGGTTGGGAGAAAATATACCAAATGTAAGACAAAAAAAAAGTTGCACACCAAGTCGCTTTTCCAGAGGTGCTTTGTGATCACCGCTGACGCCCAGTTGACCCTCACAGAATTCTGGAAGGAGCATTTCAAACCCTGCACTACCTTAACCTTATTGATAAGGCATGGAATGAAGTCTCTTACAGGACAATGTATTTGGCATGAAAGAATTTGTGGCCAGAAGCTGTGACTCAGAGAGACTTCTAAGGGTTTGAGGTTGACCCCAAGCTTGCAGGTATAGAAGGTACAGTTGTGCAGGATATTGTATCTTTGGGCCAATCCATGGGTCTGGAGGTTGATGTTGCAGATGTTGAGGAGTTAGTAGAAGAACATTGCCTGTGGTCTAAGTTGAGAAAAGGCAGAAAAGAGAAAGAACACCTGACGTGCAAGTATCCAGTGCTCTATTGGAGGGGAACTCTCCTTCCACACAATGCTCCATGTAATCTCTCCTCCTCACCACTCCCTTCCACCATTCCATTAAGCCATGAACTCGTCTCAGTACAGGGTAAAGTGAAGTTTTAATTTTATTTAATCTAACTATTTATTTTTATTTCTCATGTAAAGTAGTGATATACAACCCTGTCATATTATATATTGCCTTAAAAATGTGCGTTGTCTTTAGTTTGGGAATGCATTAAATTTATTTACATTATACCTTATGGGAAAAATTTGTTGGTTCTCCTTGTTTTTGGCACTCATCGTTCTTTCTGGAACCAATTAACAATAAGTACTGAGGTACCACTATCTTAGCAAGTAGAATTCAGCAATATAAAAAAAAAAAAAGATTTATATACCATTACCAAGTGGAATTTATTCCATACTGGTTCAGTACTCAAAAATTGGGTGAGTTCTAGTAGTTTGTGGGATTTGTTTTTGCTTTTTGTTTTTTTAAGGAGTTGGTTCAGTTAATTAAGGAGTTGGTTCAGTTATCTAAGTTGTCAAATTTATGTGTTTAGAGTTGTTTGTTATATCCCCTTATCCTTTTGATGTCTGTGAGGTCTGTAGTGATAACCATTTCATTTCTGCTATTACTAATTTGTGTGTTTTCTCTTTTCTCCTCAGTCTTGATAGAGAGCTGTCAGTTTTATTCATCTTTTTAAAAAACCACCTCTATTTCATTGGTTTTCCTTTATTGTGTTTCTGTTTTCAATTTCATTGACTTATGTGACTAATTGTTTTATTTTGGCAAGGCTTCTATAACTAATACCACAGACTGGTTGAACTAACAGAAATTTTTTGTCTCATGGATTTGGAGGATGGAATGTCAAATCAAGGTGTAACCAAACCATGCTTTCTCTGAAGTCTGTAGTGTCTGGTGGTGGCTTGCTGGTAATCCATAACTCATTCTGTACCTTTGTCACATGGCCATCTGTCTCCTACTCCTACTGTGTCCAGATTTTCTCTAAGGACTCCATTCATATTGAAATAAGGCTCACCCTAATTGTTTGTCTTCATCTTTCAAAGATCCTGTTTACAGATATGTTCACTTCCACAGAACCCAGAGTTTGGATTTGAACATGTCTTTGTGGGGACATGACACATTCTCCAACAGTTCACCCTTTGGACCGCCAAAAGACATGTTTCTCCCATATGCAAAATATGTTCACTCTATCCTAACATCCCAAAAGTCTTAATATGTTTGAGTACAACTCCAAGTCCAAACTCTTATCAAAATGAGTTATGGTTGTGGTCTGTCTTGGGGCAAAATTCTTCTCTGTGAAAACTCTGAAATCTAGAAATAGTTACCTGCTTCAAAAATGCAATGTACATTGCACACTTTGGCAGCACATATACTAAAATTGGAATGATACAGAGATTAACATGCCCCCTGCACAAGGATGACATGCAAATTCATGAAGCATTCCATATTAAAAAAAAAATACAATGGACAGGAGTGGATGTGGCTCAAGCAGTTGAGCACCTGCCTCCCACATCAGTGGTCCTAGGAGGGTTGGTTTCCTGGTGCCTCCCAAAGAAAAAAAAACAAACAGCAAGCAAACAAACAATCAAAACAATGAGCAAACAACAAGCAAAAAAGATGAGGGAGTCAACTCAGGGGAGCTGATGTGGTTCAGTGGTTGAGCGCTTGCATCCCACATATGAGGTCCTCGGTTCAATCCCTGGTTCTGGTCTCAAAAAAAACAAAAACAAAAACAAAACAATGGACAGGCATAAGATAGATATTCCTATTCTAGAAGGGAGAAATTGGAAGGAAGATGAGTCACAGGGCCCAAGCAAGTATAAACCCCTCAACAAAATGTCCATTACATTTCAAGGTTGCATGTGTCAATATTTCAGTCCTTTTTATCACTTAATATTCTATTATGTGTACAGTCATACCTCATTTTATTGAATTTCACCTTATTACTCGTCCCAGATACTGAGTTTTTTACAAATTGAAAGTCTGTGGAAACTGCATTGAGCAAGTCTGTCAGCACCTTTTTTTCCAACAGCATGTGCTCTCTACGTGTGTCTGTCACATTTTGGTAATTCTTGCAGTATTTCAGACTTTCTCATTATTGTTATATCTGATATGGTGATCTGTGATCAGAGATCTACAATATTACTATTGTAGTTATTTCGGGGTGCCACAAACCGTGCCCATATGATACAGAGAACTTAAATAAAAGTCATGTCTGTTCTGGCTGTTCTACTGAACAGCTTTTCAGTCTCTCTCCTCTTCTTGGCTCTGCCCCGCCCCCCATTTCCTGAGACACAACAATATTGAAATTAGGCCAATTATTAACCCTACAATGGCCTCCAATTGTCAAGTGAAAGGAAGAGTGGCATGTCTTTCACTTTAAAATAAAAGCTAGAAATCATTAAACTTAGTGATGAAGGCATGTTGAAAGTCAAGCTGGGCCCAAAGCTAGAACTCTTGCCCCAGAACAGTTAGCCAAGTTATGAATGCAAAGGAGAAGCTCTTGGCGGAAAATTAAAGTACTACTCCAGTGAACATGCAAATGTTAAGACAGTGAAATAGCTTTTTTGGTGATATGAGAAAGTTTTAGTGGTCTGGGTAGACAGTCTAACCAGCTGCAACATTCCTTTCAGTCAAAACTTACTCCAGAGCAGGGCCCTAACTCTTCCACACTCTGAAGGCTGAGAGAGGTGAGGAAGTTACGGAAGAATGTTTGAAGCTAGCAGAAGTTGGTTCTTGAGGTTTAGGGAAAGAAGCCTTCTCCATAACATAAAAGTGCAAGGTGACAAAACAAGTGATGATGCAGAAGCTGCAGCAAGTTATCCAGAAGAGAGAGCTAGCTAAGATAATTAATGAAGGTGGCTACATAAATGACATATTTTCAAGGAAGACAAAACAGCCTTCTCCAGGAAGAAGATGCCATTCAGGACTTTCATAGGTAGAGAGATGAAGTCAATGTCTGGCTTCAAAGGATAGGCTGACTCTCTCTTGTTAGGGACTAATGCAGCTGGTGATTTGAAGTTGAAGCCAATGATTGTTTACCATCCTGAAAATCCTAGAGCCCTTAAGAATTATGCTAAATCTGCTCTGCCTCTGCTCTCTAAATGGAACAGCAAAGCCTAGATGTAAACAGTTCATCTGTTTACATGATGGTTTACTGAAGATTTTAAGCTGACTCTTCACCTCTACTGCTCAGAAAAAAGATTCCTTTAAAAATATCACTGGTCATCGACAGTGCTCTGATGGGGATGTACAACAAGATTAATATTTTTATGCTTGGTAACACAGCATCCACTCTGTGGCCCATGGATCAAGGAGTAATTTAAACGGTCAAGATTTTTTACTGAAGAAATACATTTCATAAGACTGTAGCTGCCATAGATAGTGATTCCTCTGATAGATCTGAGCATAATCAATTGAAAACCTCCTGGGAAATATTTGCCATTCTATATGCTGTAAAGAACATTCATAATTCACTGGAGGAGGTCAAAATATCAATATTCACAGGAGTTTGGAAGGAGCTGATTCTCACCCTCTTGGATGACTTTGAGGAGTTCAAGATTTCATTGGAAGAAGAAACTACAGATGTGGTAGAAATAGGAAGAGAATTAGAAATGGAGCCTGAAGATGTGACTGCAATCTTACGATAAAAACTTGAATGGATGAGGAGTTGCTCCTTATGTATGACAAAGTGGTTTGAGATAGAGTCTACCGGATGATGATACTGTGAACACCGATGAAACGACAGTGATGGATTTAGATTTTACATCAACTTAGTTGATAAACCAGCGCAGGGTTTTAGAGGATTGATTTCAGTTTTGAAAGAGATTCTACTGTGGGTAAAATGCTATCAAACAGCATTGCATGCTGTAGGGAAATCTTTCATGAAAGAAAGAGTCAGTCGATGTGGCAAAACTTCATTACAGGCTAATTTTAAGAATTTGCCACAGCCACCCCAATCTTCAGCAGCCAGCACCCTTATCAGAAACAGCCACCAACATTGAGGCAATATCCTTTACCGGCAAAAATATGGTTAGTATTATAGCAATATTTTAAAATTAAGGTACATACATTTTATTTTTAGACATAATGGTTTGTGCCCTTAGTAGGCTGCAGTATAGTGTGAATATAATTTTTATATGCACTGGGAAACCAAAAAATTCTGTGACTCGCTTTATTGTAATATTTACTTTATTGAGTTGGTCTGGTATCAAACCCAGAATATCTTCAAGGTATACATATGTACACCACATTTTGTTTATCCTTTCATTGTTTGATGAACACTTGGGTTGCTTACATCTTTTGGCAGTTGTGAATAATTACATTATGAACATTGCGGTTTGAGTTCCTACTTTGGGTTCTTTTGGATATATACCCAGAAGTGTGATTGCTGTGTCATGTGATAATACTGTAATTAACTTTCTGAGGAACTGCCAAATTGAATTTCACAGTGTCTGCACCAGTTTACATTCCCACCAGCAGTGAATGATTGTTCCTATTTCTCCACATCCTCATCAACACTTATAATTTAATTTTTTTAAAAAATCGCCATTTTAATGGGTGTGAAATAACATCATATTGTGATTTTGATTTACATTTCCCTGATGGCCAATGAAGTTTAGCATGTTTTCGTGTGTTTTTTGACCATTTGAATATCTTCTTTGGAGAAATGTTTATTCAAGTCTTTTAACCATTTTTTGAAATTGGGTTGTTTTTCTTTTTTGTGGTTAAGTTGAAGGATTTATTTATATATTCTAGATACTAAATTCCTTTCAGATAGGTAATTTCAAAATACTTTCTTCCATTGTGTAGGTTGTCATATGAGTCCTCCGACTTTATTCTTTTTTTTTTTTTTTCAAGATGTTTTTGGCTATTTGCAACCTTTTACCCCTCCAATTAAATTTAATGATTGGCTTTTCCATTTCTGCAGAGAAGGTTGTTGGAATTGTGATTGTGATTTCATTGAATATATAATGTGATTCAGTAGAATTTGTACCTTAACAGCATTTAGTCTTCCTAATTCATGAACACAAAATGTCCTTCCAGTTTTTTAGGTTGTCTTCAATTTCTTTTAGCATAGCTTTGTAGTTTTCTGTGTACATGTCCTTTACATCCTTGGTTAGATTTATTTGTAGATATTTGATTCTTTTAGTTGCTGTTGTAAATGGAATTTTTTACTTGATTTCTTCTTCCACTTATTCATTTCTAGTGTATAAGAACATGGCTGGTTTTGCATGTTGATCTTATACCCTGCCTCTTTGCTCAATACATTAATTAGCTCTAGGAACTTTGTTGTGGACTTTTCAGGATTTTCTGTATACAGGGTCATGTCATCTGCACTTAGGAAGATTGATTTACTTCTTTCCAACTTGGATGACTTGTATTTTTATTTAACTTTATTTTAAAAAATTTCCTCCCTAATTGCTCTGGCTAGAACTTCTAGTACAATGATGAATAACAGTGGTAACAGTGGGCTTCCTTGTCTTCTTCCTGATCTTAAAGGGAAAGCATTCAGTCTTTCATCATTAATTAGGAAGTTAGCTTTGGGCTTTTCATTTATGCTGTTTATCGTGTTGAGGAAATTTCCATCTGTTCCTATGGTTTTAAGTGTTTTTATCAAGAAGTGGTGTTGGATTTTGTCAGATGCCTTTTCTATATCAACTGAGATGATCCTTTTACATTTTTTCCTTCATTCTGTTTGTGTTTTATGTTAGTTACTTTTATTTTATTAAAAATATTTTTATTTTTTATTTTGAGTTACCAGGGCTGGCAGTTGAACTGGGGACCTCTTATGTGAGAAGCCCACACTCAGTCACTGAGCTTCATCAGCTCCCTGAGTTGGTTTTTTCATTTGTTTGATTGTTGTTTGTTTTTGTTTTTAGGAGGCATGGGATAACCTGGTACCTCCCACGTGGGAAGCAGGCACTCAACCGCTCGAGCCACATCCATTCCCTGAGTTACTTTTCTTATGTTGAACTACCTTTGCAAAGCTGAGATTAATTGTGGTGTATAATTCTTTAATGTGCTGGTGGATTTGGTTTGTTTTTATTTTGAGAATTTTTACATCTATATTCATAAGAGATAATGGTCTGTAATTTTCTGCTCATGTGGTGTCTTTATATGGCTCTGGTGTACTGGTGTTATTAGCCATGTACAATGAATTAAGGAATGTTTCCTTTTTAAGTTTTTGGACAATTCTGAGCAAGTTGGTATCAGTATTTCCTGGAATGTTTAGTAAAATTCCTCTGTGGAGCCATCTAGTTATGGCCTTTTCTTTGTTGGGAGTTTTAAAATTATTGATTAAATCTCTTTACCAATTATTGGTTGTTGAACTCTTCTCTTTTTTTTCCTTGAGTCAGTATAGCTAATTTTTGTATTTCTAGGAATTTGTCCATTTCATCTAGGTTATCTAATTTGTTGGTTTATGGTTGTTTAATAGTTTCTTATTATAGTCCTTTTTATTTTAGTGGGATCAGTAATGTACCCCTTTTCATTTCTGATTTTAATCATTTGTCCTCTTCATTATTCTAGCAGAAATTTGTCAATGTTTTTAATCTTTTCAAACAACCAACTTTTCATTTCAGCAATCCTTTTATTTACCACCCTCACTGTTTGTGCTCACTGTCAGCTCTCTGTGTCCGTTTGCAGTGTGCTTTCTGTGTCTGATTGTCTTCTCTTTAGGAGGCAGCAGGAGCTGAACCTAGGACCTCCCATGTGGGAGAGAGGCACTCATTTGCTTTGTTGTGTCTCTCATTCTCTTTCTTCTTTGGGTCTCCTTGTTGCGTCAGCTTGCTGTCTTGCTTGTCCTCTCCAGGAGGCACTGGGAACTGAACCTGGGACCTCCCATGTGGTAGTTGGGAGCTCAATTGCTTGAGCTACATCCGCTTCCCTTTCCTTCTTTTTTATTCTCTATTTCATTATCTCCTCTGTAATTTTTCTTATTTTTTTCCTTTGGCTTAGTTTGCTCTCTTTCTCCATTGTTTTTTTTTTTCCAGTTTTGAATTTAGGTCTTTGATTTGAAATCTTTCTTTTTTAATGTAAGCATTTGGAGCTAGGAATTTCCCTCTCAGCATTGCCTTTGCTGCATCATTACAAGTTTTTGTGTGTTTCATTTTCATTCACCTCAAGGTATTTCCTGCTTTACCCTTGAGTCCCTCTCTTTGATCCACTGGTTGTTTAAAAGGCTGTTTAATTTTCATTTTCTGTAAATTTTCCATTTCTCCCTCTGTTATTGCTGTCTAGTTCATTCTATTGTGGTTGAAGTAGATATGTTGTGTAATTTGAATATTTTTGAATTTATGGAGGCTTGTTTTATGACCTAAGGTAAGGTCTATTCCAAGAGTGATTTATGTATACTCAAGAAGACTGTATATTTTGTTTTTGCTAGGTGAAGTGTTTTCTTGGGTCCAGTTGGTTTTAGAGTATTGTTTAAGTCTTTTGTTTCCATTTTGATTTTCTGTCTGGTTGTTCTAGCCATTATTAAAAATGGTGTTTTAAACTCTCTTATACTGTTAATGTAGAACTGTCAGTTTCTTCTGTTAAATCTGTTAGTGTTAGCTTCATATATTTTGGCTCTGCTGTTAGGTGCATATATATTTATAATTGTTATGTCTTGTTGAATTGACCTCTTTATCAGTGTATAATGACTTTCTTTGTCCCTGGGTGTTCTTTTTTTTTTCTTTGAGCATTTTTAATTGTATTTTTTGAAGGTATACATATCACAAAAAATTTACATTAAAAAATACAAGAGGCTTTCACTTACCCAACACCTACCCCACCTACTCCTCCCGCATCAACAACCTCTTTCATCATTGTGGGACATTCATTGCATTTGGTGAACCTGGTTGTTACTTTTGACTTAAAGTCTGTTTTATCTGATATTAGTATATATACTCAGCTCTCTTTTGGTTTCTGATTGCATGGTGTATTTTTCCCGTTGTTTCACTTTCAATCTACTTAAGTCTTTATATCCAAAAGTTGAATCTCTTGTAGACAGCATATAATTGTTTCATGGTTTTTTATCCATTCAGCCAATCTCTTGTCTTTTCATTGTAGAGTTTAATCTGTTTACATTTTGTTGCTGCATCCCTTCCCCCAGCCTTTGTTATCTCCTTCCTCCAGCCATTGCTGTCCTTCCCGCCAGTCCCGCCCACGTTGCCAATATATAATCTGCCTTCTTCCCTGGCTACTGCCTACCTCATAGCCGCCTGCACAACTCCGCCTATCCACTACCGCCCCGTAGTTAACCCGCCCCAGCTCCTGCCCCTCCCTCTACCCAACCCTATATAACCAAGTGTATTTCCGCAATAAAGCAGACTTGTTCCTGCGCTCAGGCTGTCTCCGTGGTTTTTACCGCGCGTCCCCCACGCCTGGAGAACCTAGGCCTACGCGCTGGCCTAGGGGCTTCCCGCCGAGCCGTGGAAGGCTGCCCGGACCTCGTGGGCCGCTAATCACTGCCAGCGAGCCCACACATTTAAAGTCACTACTGATAATGCAGGACTTTTGCCATTTGCAATTTAGTTTTTGTTAGTCTTATACCTTTTTGTCTCTTTTGTTAATGCCTACTTTGATATTTCTTTTGTATTTTTTGTAATTGTACCATACTGAGTCCCGTCTCAATATGAGTATATTTTTCATATATTTTCCTTGTGACCCTGGAGTTAAGATTAAGCATTCATGTATATAGCATTCATATTTGATTTGATGGCAACCTGACTTCAGTAGCGTACCAACACTATTCCTATACCTCTCTGTCCCTCAACCATTTTTTGTACTTAATACAAATTATATCTTTTTGCTATTGTATGTCTGAAACCACAGATTTTCCTTTACTTTTTATACATTTGCATTTTAGCACTTGCAGGAAATGAAGTTATATTCCAAGAAATACAATGCAATAGTACTGGCATTTATAGTTACCCTAATGGTTACCTTTACCAGACTTCTTTATTACTTCATGCTGCTTTGAACCACTGTTCTTCAACCTAAAGAATTTCCATTAGCATTGTTCCTAGAGCAGGTCTATTGTTGATGAACTCCCTCGCTTTTGTTTATCTGGGATTATCTCAATCTCCCCCTCGTTTTTGAAAGAATATCTTACTAGATATAAAATTCTTGGTTTGCAGTTGTTTTCTTTCAGCACTTTATTTCAATCCACTGTTTTATGGTCTGCATGGTTACTGATGAGAAATTGGCATTTAATCTATGTGGAACTCCATTGTACATGACTCCATTGTATATGACACATTGCTTTTCTTTTGCAGCTTTTAGAACTATCTTCTTATGCTTTGCATTCGGCAGTTTGATCCTTTTTGTGATGAGGCATAATTTTCTTCAAGTTCATTCTCTTTTTTGTTCTCTGGACTTGGATGTTCATATTCACATCTTTTGCCATGTTTTGGAAATTTTCTGTCATTATTTCTCTGAAATTTCCTTTCCCTGTTTCTCTCTTCTCCTACTGGGACCCCCACAATGTGTATATTGATATGCTTCATAGTGTCCCAGAGATCTGTTAGGCTCTTTTAGCTTTTTATGGTTCTTTTTTCATTCTGCTTCTCAGTTTGACTATTTCAGTTGTTTTGTCTGAGCCTACTGATTCTTTCTTCTGCCAGCTCCAATCTGCAGTTGAACCCTTCTGGGAAATTTTCATTCAATTATTGTGGTTTTCAACTCCAGTGGTTCTGTTAGTACCTTTTAAAAATTTCTACCTCTGTTGAGATTCTCATATTGTTCATTTATTGTTTTCCTGATGTCCTTTAGTTCTTTTTATTTTTCTTCATCATTTGAGTATATTGAAGATTTTCTTCTTAAAGTCCTTTTCTTGTATTCCAGAGTCTGATCTTCCTTGTTAATATTTTCTGGATTTTTATCTTCTTCCTTTGGATGGGCCATCAGTTCCTGTTTCTTTGTCTTGTTATCTTTTTTATTCACTGTACATTTCATATTTTATAATGTTTACACTGTGAATTCATCCCTGAGATGTCTGTTTCTTGTTTGTAACCACCTGGTGATATGAAAAAGATTTACCTGATTATCGGGAGCTAGCAGAATCTAGCAAACCTAAGCAGAAAATCCTTTTTCACTGTCTTTGTCTTTGTAAATTGTCTTTGATTTGGCTGTTGCTCTCTGTCAGAGTTCAGCCCTCCTATCAGAATGGTCAGCCCAGGGTGAATGTGAAGTACAGGGTCTTCCCTGACTTCCAGGCCTGTGTCTTGACTTCTGATTTTGCTTGCTAGTGGCCTTAGGTATTCCCATATGTACAGGAGTTTGCCCCTCTAATTTCTAAGAAACCACATTTTCTCCCTCTTCAGGGTATTATACTGCAGGACTTAAAGGGGGTAAACCTTTGCTCCAGGCTGTCCACCTCAGTTATTTCACTCTTTCATTGTCTCAAGCAGCTATTGCTTGGAGGGCAAATTTTGGAAGGTGGGGCATGCAGGAGAGCAGTTTCCCAAGGTAGTCTTTTCCAGCTTGAACAAGGTCAGGGACACACAAAGGGAGTGCAGTAGGTTGCAAAGTGCCCTGAGGAGACAAGAGGGAGTCTCCAGGAAGGGTTCTAGAACCTTCTCTCATGGCTCTCCAAAGCTATGCCCTTGTACAGCAAATGCAGCCCTTTTCCTCCTCAACTCTGTTTCCTTCTCATTCCTCAGTTCTCTTCTATTGCCTTTGACCCAGGTGGGTTGGAACAATGACCACCCTCAGGCCACACAGTGGTCAGAAGTAGGTAAGCAAAAGCGGTAATAAAATTGGCTCACATGAAGCTATCCCTCCATCCCTGCTCCCTACTCCTGATCTTGGGGAAATGGATTTTTATTTCCCTCTGTATTAGTCAGCTAAAGGGATGCTGATGCAAAATACCAGAAATTGATTGGTTTTTATAAAATGGCATTTATTTGGAGTAGGAGCTTACAGATACCAGGCCATAAAGCATAAGTTAGTTCCCTTGCCAAAGTCTATTTTCATGTGTTGGAGCAAGATGACTTCCGATGTCTGTGAGGGTTCAGGCTTCCTGGGTTCCTCCCTTCCAGGGTCTTGCTTCTCTCTGGGTTCAGGGTTCCTCTCTTTCCAGGGCTTGCTTCTTCCTGGGCTCAGCGTTCCTCTCTTCCTGGGGCTTCTTCTCTTTCTTCTGTGAGCTTATTTCCCTGTGCTCCAACTTAAGGCTTCAGCATCAGATGACTCCAACATCAAAACTCCAACATTAAGAACCTTCAACTCTGTCCTTTGCCAATGTCCTAATGACATGGCCCAGTCAAAGCCCTAATCATAACTTAATCATGCCCTGGTACAGACCAGAGTACAAACATAATCCAATATCTAGTTTTGGAATTCATAGCCATATCAAACTGCTACACCCTCTCCTGGCATCATCAAGCTACATCAGGGGTCAGACTAATTGGGAGCACCTTTAACACCCATATGTCTATAAGCATTCTGCTTGGGACAATATGTGTATGCTTTAAGATGATAGAAACTTTCTCTACAGCTCTCCTCAGTTTTTTTCTGAGCCTTCAAGAGAATCACCTTTAATGTCCATATCTTTACCAATAGTCTCTTCAATGCTATTTAGGGTTTTTCTACCAAGTGCCTACAAATTCTTCCAGCCTCTACCCATTACTCAATTCTAAAGCCACTTCCACTTTTTGAGACATTTGCTGCAGTAGCACTCCACTTTTTTTGGTACTCAGACTCTTAGTTCACCTGGCTTGCCATAACGCAAAAACACAGTTAGGTTGGCTTAAACAACAAGAATTTCTTGTCTCATGGTTTTGAAGGTGAGAAGTTCATTCAGCAGGCCATGCTTTCTCTGAAGTCTATAGCATTCTGGCTGTGGTTTGCCAGCAATCCAAAACACAGTCTCTGTTTCCATCACATGCTGATCTGTTGTCTTCTTTCTTCTCCTCATTCCTTCTACTATGTCCATATTTCCTCTGCTTATGAGGTCTCTAGTCATATTGGATTATGGCCCACCCTAATTCAATTTGGCCTCACCTTAAATAATAACATTTTCAAAGATCCTATTTACAAATGAGTTCACATCTATAGGATTTGAGGTTAGGACTTGAACTTATTTTTCAGACATGATTCAATCTACAACAACTTTATTCTTTTCTATCTTCTGTTTGTTTTCAGTTTATTTTGTGCCTTTTTAGGTTCCTAAGGTGAGAGCTTAGTTTATTTCAGACTTTTCCTCTTTTTTAATTGTGATGGTATGCCATTAGTGCTATAAATTTTTCTCTCAGTTCTGCTTTAGCTGCATCCTGTAGATTTTTATTGTTTTAAAATATGTGATGACTAAATTAATGAATATTTGTTAAACTATTTTATTTTAAAATAAGCCTTTAAAAATTTTGTTTGCTGTCTTATTCCTGTATATTTGCTTATTTATTTTTAAAAGATTTATTTATTTATTTATGTCCCCCCTTCATGTCCCCCTCCCTCTGCCCTGCTGTTTTTGCTGTCTGTGTCCATTCACTGTGTGATCTTCTGTATCTTTTTCTCTTTTTGGTCTTCTCATTTTTCTCCTCTAGGATTCACTGGAATTTGATCCTGGGGACCTCTCATGTGGAGAGAGGTTCCCTGTTAGCTGCTCCACCTCATTTCCTGGTTTCTACTGCTCTTCACTTTGATTCTCCCCTTTGTCTCTCTTTTGTTGTGTCATCATCTTGCTGTGTGACTCACTTGCATGGGCACTCAGCTCACTTTGCAGGCACTGGCTCGCCACGTGGGCACTGGCTAACCATGCGGGCACTGGCTTGCCTGCAGGCATTCTTTCTTCTCTTCTTTTTCACTAGGAGGCCCAGGGAGCGAACCTGGGTCCTCTCATATGGTAGGTGGAAGCCCTGTCATTTGAGCCATATCCACTTACCCTTATTTATTTTAATTAATTATTTTTTAAAAAGATATTTAGTTTACGTAAATGTTACATAAAAAAGATAGGGGGGGAAACGGACTTGGCCCAGTGGTTAGGGCACCTGTCTACCACATGGGAGGTCCGCGGTTCAAACCCCGGGCCTCCTTGACCCGTGTGGAGCTGGCCCATGCGCAGTGCTGATGCGCGCAAGGAGTGCCCTGCCATACAGGGGTGTCCCCCGTGTAGGGGAGCCCCACGCGCAAGGAGTGTGCCCAAAAGGAGAGCCGCCCAGCGCGAAAGAAAGTGCAGCCTGCCCAGGAATGGTGCTGCCCACACTTCCCATGCCGCTGATGACAACAGAAGCGGACAAAGAAACAAGATGCAGCAAATAGACACAGAGAACAGACAACCGGGGGAGGGGGGGGGGAATTAAATAAATAAATCTTTAAAAAAAAAAAAAGATAGGGGATTCTCATATGCCTCACTCCACACACCACCCGTATTTACCCCCATTAACATCACTCTTCATTAGTGTGGTACATTTATTGCAATTGATGAACACATTTTAGAGCATTGCCCCAAAGCATGGATTATAGTTTACGTTGTAGTTTACACACTCTCCCACACAATTCTGTAGGTTATGGCAAAATATATAATGGCCTGTATCTGTCGTTGCAATGCCATTCAGTGTATATCCTGCTGTATTTCGGTGTAATGTTCTGTATATGTCTGTTAGGTCCAGATCCTCTAATGTATTACTCAAGTCCTCTGTTTCTTTATTGAATCTCTGTCGAGATAGTCTGTCTAATGGTGATAATGGTGTATTAAAGTCCTCCACTATAATTGTAGAGGCATCTATTTCTTCACTTAGTTTTTCCAGTGTTTGCCTCATTTATTTTGAGGTGCTCTGGTTAGGTGCATAAATGTTTTATGATTGTTTGTTCTTCTTGATAGATTATCCTTTTTTTAAATTAATATATAGTGTCCCTTTTTGTCTCTTAAAATAGTTTTGCATAAAGTCTGTTTTGTCTGATATTACTATAGCTTCTCCCACCGTTTTTGGTTATCATTTGCTTATAGAATTGTTTCCAACCATTCACTTTCAGTCTCCTTGCATCCCTGCATCTAAGGTTGGTTTCTTGTAGACAGCATATAGGTGGGTCATTTTTCTTTATCCATTCTGCAAATCTGTGTTTCTTCACTGGTGAGTTTAATCCATTAACATTTAATGTTATTACTGTCAAGGAATTACTTACATTAGCTGTATTATTTTTAGGTTTATGTATTACCATATGTTGTTTCTATTTCTCTTCTTATTTCTTAGTTCTTACACTCTCCTCTAACTCTCTCTCTCCTGTTTTTTCCTCTCTACCTGCAGAACTCCCTTTAGTATTTCTTGAAGTTCAGGTTTATTATTGATAAAGTCACTTAATTCCTGTTTATCTGTGAATATTTTGACCTCTCCCTTGTTTTCGAATGCCAGTTTTGCTGGATAGAGAATTATTTGCTGGAAGTTTTGTTTCTTTTAACGCTTTGACTATGTCATACCACTGCCTTCTTGCCTCCATGGTTTCTGATGAGAAATCAGCATTTAATCTTATTGAGTTTCCCTTGTACATGATGGTTCTCTTTCCTCTTGTTGCTTTCGGTAGTCTCTCTTTGTCCTGAGTGTTGGACAATTTGACAAGTATATGTTTTGGAGTAGGCCTATTAGGATTTATATTGTTTGGGGTATGCTGCACTTCCTGGACTTGTATGTCCATGTCCTTCAATAGGTTTGGGAAGTTTTCAGCCATTATTTCCTCCAACACACCTTCTGTCCCCTTTTCCTTCTCTTCTCCCTCAGGAATGCCTATAAAATGTATGTTTGTGCGTTTCATGCTGTCATTCAAATCCCTGAGTCCCTTCTGGATTTTTCTATCTTTTTTCTTTTTTTCTTTTTATTATTACTTTCTTTTTTTCTTTTTTCTTTTCTTTTTTTCTTTTTTCTATCTGTTCTGCCATTTGATTTTAGCTATACTGTCTTCCACATTGCTGATGATTTCCTCTGAATGTTCAAATCTGCTGTTACATGCTTCCAGTGTATTTTTGATTTTTTGTATTGTGCCATACATTACCATCATATCTGTTATCTTTTTATGTGTTTACAATTTCTTCAGTGTGTTCTCCCAGTGTGTTCTTTTTTTTAAAATTAATTAATTAATTTCTCTCCACTTCCCACCCCCCCACCCTGGTTGTCTGTTCTCTGTGTCTGTTTGCTGCATCTTCTATGTCTGCTTCTGTTGTTGTCGTCGGCATGGGAATCTGTGTTTCTTTTTGTTGCGTCATCTTGTGTCAGCTCTCCGTGTGTGTGGCACCGTTCCTGGGCAGGCTGCACTTTCTTTCGCGCTGGGTGGCTTTCCTTATGGGGTGCACTCCTTGCGCATGGGGCTCCCCTATGCGGGGGACACTCCTGCGTGGCATGGCACTCTTTGCGCGCAACAGCACTGCGCATGGGCCAGCTCCACATGGGTCAAGGAGGCCCGGGATTTGAACCGTGGACCTCCCATGTGGTAGATGGATGCCCTAACCATTGGGCCAAGTTCACCACCCCAGTGTGTTCTTAATATCCTTAATCTCTTTCTTCAGTTCATTAAACTGATTCATGATATTTGTTCAGAGATCTGTGGTTAGTTGTTCCATCTTCTGCATCTCCTATTTTTTTGTTTTGTTTTGTTTTTGTTATTCTTCCTCCTGTTTTTTATTTGGTTCATGGGACTGAGCCATGTCTTCCTGCTTTTTAGTGTGGGTTGCAGTTTTTTGTTGGTGTCTAGGCATCAGTTTTTCTTGATGAGTTTGTTCAGTTGATTATCTTCTCTGTGTAATCTAGGGTTTTATTTTGTTGTTTTTTTATGGGGGCAATGTTTTCTCTTTGACACTTTGTTCCTTGTATTCTCTTCCTTTCTGTTGTCTATGTTTCCTTGAAAAAAAAAATTAAGGCCAGAGAAAAGGAAAGAAGGATAATAGTAATAATAATAGTAGAAGTTAGGAAAGGAATCATATAAGACCTAGGAAAATGAATTATTAATTCAAAAAAGAAGTGAAGAGGAATAAGAATAAAAAAGTGGAATACAAATAACGAGATGAGAAACCTTATAGAGAAAAAGAGATAGGCCAGTACGAGGAAAATAGAGGGAAAGAGAAAAGACATAGAAAATTGGTAAAAAAAAAAAAAAAAAAGAAAGAAAAGAAAGGATAAGAGGAGAGAAAAAGCCACACAAAATGTGGACCAAAGAAAAAGAAGTGGAAAGTTAAGAGCAACAACAGAAAGCAGAAGATGGAAAGATGATGATGGAAGGAAAAGAAATAGGGTAGGTAGACCAAATTGGTAGAAAACAACAAAAGGGGAAACAAAGGAAGGGGAAACACAGCAAACAAGAAGCAGGACAGCAGCACCTGATTAAAGAAAAAGGGTGGGCGGAAGGGGAAGAAAGATGATAAAAATGGAGAAAAAAAGTTTAAAAAACAAAAACCGTTGAAAAACAACCTTTCTTCTTAAGCCCCTAAGGATCTTCTCAGGCTGCAGTTGTTCATCAATTAATTACCCTGTAGCCTGCCCTCTGCAGGTTTTAAATCTGGTTTTAGGAAGTTAACTAAGTTAAATTTTTTAAAAACCTGTTTTTTTGAAAGAAAAGTAAGAGATCCAAGAAAAGCTAATAGAAAAAAGAATGTCTATATGTTCCCTGTATCAGCTGGATATCTGATAACCCCATAGATCACTTCTCTAAGAAGAGCTGGAAATTGAACCAGGGGACTTGTGTATTCAACACAGGAACTCCTCTACTGAACTAAACTTTCTTCTTGGGCTGGTTAGCCTTTCAGAAACTTATCTGCCTACTTTCCCTCTGGCAGGTTAGAATCTTTGCAGTTGGCCAAGTCCTGCTGATTAGGCTCCTTTCTGTCCCCACCTCCTTTCTATTCCAATTGCTTTTTCTCCCAAGACAGCTGGGTGTGACACCCTGTGTGAGTGGATCCTCCCTTCCCTCTCCTGGTCAGGTTGAGGTCCTTTCAAAGATTGAATGGGGACGGGTAACAGAACTCACTGGAACTGAACTCACTGCAAAGAAACCATTCTCCACCCTCTTCCAGACCCCTCCTCCTCCCAGGGGACACTATATATATATATATATAGGCCCTTGAGAGCTTATTGAAGCTTTCTACCACCTGCCTCCCTTACAGAAGTTGGAATTTTGATAGTTTTAAGTCTGGACTAGTCAGTTGCCTGTCCTTGCCCTCTCCCAACCCAAGTTCCTCTCTCCCAGGGTGACTGGGTGTGTCAGGCTGCCTGAGTAGATTCCCTTCTCCCCTCTTCCAGGGGCCACCTTGGTGCCAGCTGGTATGCTCCCCAGAGTTCAAAGGGGGCCAAGGAAATCAAACACACAGATAGGAAATCTCTCTCCACCCTTCACCAGAACCCTCTTCCTACCAGAGAATGCTCTCTCCCACTCAGTGGCTTGTGGTAGTCAGGAGGTTCATGGATGCTTTTTCCCTTGAGGGTGGAGCTGAGCCGTCCACCATTTCCAGTTACAGGGCTGAGAAACTCATGGTTTTCCTTGGGCTCTTTATCTCTTTGTCCATTTCCCTCCAGATTGATGCCCTGAAGCCTCCTACTCTATGGGTTCCCAAAACAACCGACTTGGGTAGGATTTTGCACTTTCTCAGCCATTTTTTGTGAGGGAGCTGGGGAGTGCACACCTAAACGGATGCCTTCTTGCTGGAACTCTCTTCTATTTTATTATTTATTTTTACTTAGTTATCCCCCCTCACCCAGATGTCTGCTCATATCTGTCTGCTCATTGTTTGCTCACCTTCTCCAGCAGACACCAGGAACTGAACTTGGGGCCTCCCTTGTGGTATAGGCAGGTGCCCAACTAGTTGAGCTGCATCTCCTTCCCATCTATAGGTTTTAATATGTATTTAATATATTTTTTCATTTTAATTCAGTGCAATACATATATTTTAATTTCTCTTGAGATTTCCCTTTGAATCAATTTCTAAGTGTTTAGAGATTTGGAACCCTGTTATCTTTCTATTATTGATTTCTAGCTTGATTTCATTGTGATTGTAGAACACACTCGGTGTGATTTTTAAGTTATTTTGTGTTTGTTGAGGTTTGTTTTATGGGCTAGGATATTGTCTGTCTTGGTATGCATTCCATTAAACTTGTACAGAATCTGTGTTCTGCAGTTTTTGGGTGGAGTACTCTAAAAATGTCAATTAGATCCTGTTGGTTGATGGTGTCATTGAGTTCTAGATCTGTGCTGATTTTCCATGCTGGTTCTGTTAGCTGTTGAGAGAGAGATGTGAAAGTCTGTAACTATTGTGAATTTGTCTATTCTTTCAGTTCTGTCATTTTTGGCTCACGTATTTTGCAGCTAGCTCTATAGTTTGGTTCATACACATTTATGATTGGAAGGTGTTCTTGGTGGATTATTCCATTTGTTATTACAAAATGTCTCTCTCTTTCTCCAGTAATTTTCTTTGCTCTGAAGTCTCCTTTATGTAATCTTTGTGTAATGAGTCCTGATTGTTTTGGTTAATATTTTCACAATATATCTTTTTCCATTCTGTTGCTTTCATCTTGCCTATATTCTGATAATTGAAGTGAGTTTCTTAAAGACAGCACATGGGTTATGCTTTTATTTTTATTTTTTTTGTTTTGGTAAATAATTAACTTTACATAACAGTTTTAGTTTTATATGAAAATTGTACAGGAAGTACAGAGTTTTCCTATTAACATTTTACACTATTTTGGTACATTTGGTACAAATGATAATCTCGTGTTGATACACTCTTAACTAAACAGGTCTATGGTTTATATTAGCATCACTCTTTGTGTTATATATAACCATATGAGATTTTTCAAATGCTTAATGTCATGTATCCATTCTTATAGTATTGTATAGAGTAGGTTCACTGCCTAAAAATGCCATTTCACCTATTCCACCCACCCTAAATCTGTGATCTTTTTACTGTCTCACTAGTTTTGCCTTTTCCAGAGGTTGGAGCCATGTAGTATGTGTTCTTTCCATATTTGCTTTTCCCCCTTAGCAATATGCATTTAAGATTTCTCCATACCTTTTGGTGTCTTGATAACTAATTTCTTTTTATCACTGAATACTTTTCCATTAGTGTGGATGTGCCACAGTTTGTTTACCCATTCACCTGTTGTAAGACATCTTGATTGTTTCCAATTTTTGGCAATATGAGTAAAGTTGCTATAAACATTTGTGTGCAGGTTTTTGTGTGTATTACTTTTGAGTAAATAGGTAGGACCATAGTTGCTGCTTAATATGGTAAGCCTGTGTTATGCTTTGTAGGAAACTGACAAGCTGTCTTCCAAAGTGGCTGTATTACATTCCTACCAGCATTGAATAAAGTTAAGTCATGTTTTTTTAATACATTCTGCTAATCTCTTTTTTAATTGGTGTATTTAGACCATTTCCATTTAATATTATTAGACTTGCTAGGGTTTAAGTCTGCAATTTTATATTTTTGTTCTCTGTTCTCTGTTTTTTGTTTCTGTCGTCTTTTTCCTACTGTGTTGTTTTTGTAACTTTTTGTAATTTCCCTTATGAGTTTTTCCCAGAATCTTTGTAGGATTACTTCAGTATATCAAATTTCTACTGTGCAAGATTCCCTCTCTTGAGAGACTACATTCTTTTCCCTGTGTGTAACTAGTTTCAAATGGGAAATGTAGGACATACGGTTTTTGTGTTACGGTGTACCAGATAACCCAAAATCTCCTATTGCACAAACCTAGATATTTCTGTGTAATTATAATACCACCACCCCCCTGTGTGACAGGCAGGAGCCCAATTGCTTGAGCCACATCCGCTTCCCTACCACTCTATTTCTTTGCTTTTTGTAGCAAAACTACTCAAATTACCTTTCTTCATATCTTTTCTTAAATGAACTTTAGTATGGTGTATGCCCCCAAAGTAACACAACCTCATTATTTGTCAAAGTAACATTATCTCTCTATTGCTAAATCAGTCCTCAACTTGCAGCCCTTACCCTTTTTGACTTTTCAGCAGCATTTAAAGAGTTGATTTTTTTCTTGATATGCTTTATTTTTTTCTTCAGGAATATACAAATGAAAACAAGATAAAATTAAGTACCTATCTGATTGCCCAAAATTAAGTAGTCTGGCAAATCTAAGTATGGTGAAAGGAAAACTCATACATTGCTAATGGGAGTAGAAATTGGTACTATACCTGGGAAATATTTAATTATTAACATTGAAGATAATCAAAGCCTTTATATCCAGCAGTTTCACTATTTCTTTGGTCACACTAGAGAAAGTTTTAACACAAGAGACCTGTATAAAACAGCTAATTGCAATATGGTTTACAACAGCAAAAAGTATAAACAGCCTTACTATTTATTGATAGGGAATGGGCTTTCTTTTTTCATATAATAGAATGCCAGGTAGCAGTTGCAGGAAATAAACTAGAGCTACATGTATCAGCACAGATAAATCTCAAAAACAATGTTAAGTGGAGAAAGCTAGATTTAAAAGGTTAACTGCTTGTAGCAGTTTGATATGGTTTATGAATTCCAAAAATAGATATTGGATTATGTTTGTAAACTGGTCTGTACCTGGGCATGATTAAATTATGATTAGGGCTTTGATTGAATGACATCAATAGGGTGTTTAGTCCCTGCCCCTTGGTGGGTAGGGACTCACAGATAAAAGACATGACGAAGGACAGAGTTAGAGTTTTTGATGTTGGAGTTTGTATGTTAAAGTTTTGATGCTGGAGCCCTGGGAAGTAAGCACACAGAAGAGCTTGGTTGTGAGAAAAGAGAAAAGGCCCTGGGAAGAGAAACAAACTGTTTGCCTGATTGTCTATAGCTGGCCTTTGTGGAGATAATGAGGAGCTATGCCTAGAGAGAAGCAAGTCTTGGGAAGAGAGGAACCCAGGAAGTCTGAATCCTGGCAGATATTGGCAGCCATCTTACCCCAGCATGTGGCAATAGAGTTTGGTGAAGGAAGTAACTTACACTTTATGGCCTGGTAACTGTAAGCTTCTACCCCAAATAAATACCCTTTATAAAAGCCAACAGATTTCTGGTATTTTGCATCAGCATCCCTTTGGCTGATTAGTACAGTATGAAATGATATTTCTATATATGACAGGATATTAAGTGGGACTTTTCCTGTCATCTCAGCATTTTTCTTGGAGGGCAGTAGCTGACAAAAAGACCCTTGCATTCTAAACAGAGGGGCTGAACTTGCTAGGAAGTGGCTTTCATTTGTCCTAGCACTTATCACTGGTATTTGGGTCCCCTTGGGTATGGAGTACCCAGAGACTGGCACTGCATTTGCATTCCTGAAAAAGGCTAAAGGTAAGAGGTGTATAAAATAATGGAAGATCCAGAAAAACGATGTTAAGAATTGAGTCATTTCCCCACAAAGACAATTACTGGTCCTGTGGATATGAACTCACCTGTAAATTGGGTCTTGGAAAACCCTGTTAAGTGAGGCTGAACTGAACCTGGGTGGGCTTTAATGCTAATGAGTATAACTGGAGTCCTTATAGACAGAGGAAATTTGGACACAGTAGGCATGAGTAAGAGGTTTATAAAATATCCTTGTAATGGAAGATCCAGAAGAGAAGGATATGGAATAAGATGGCCATGTGACAAAGGTAGAAAATAAGTTATGGATTGCCAGCAAGCCACCACTAGAACACTACAGTTTCATAGAAAGCATGGCCTACTGACATCTTAATTTTGGACTTCTAAGCTTCCAAAATTATGAGATAACAAATTTCTGTTGTTTAACTCAGCCAGTTTGTGATATTTGTTATATTAGCTCTGGCAAATTAAGACAAAGGACAGAGGTTTTGTACCATGAATTCTGTGATGTTGGGTGAAAGATGTTTCCCTTGAGCCAGGCAGACCTTTTTTTAAAATAAAGTCTTTATTGAGCTCAGACCAAGAGACCATGGATCTTGAAGACCTCTGTGTATTTGCCAGTTTTCTGCTCCACATTCTTCTCAGCCTGTTCGTAGCCTCATGAGCTGCTGCTTCTTCCTGTGATGGATCTTGGCTTCCTCCTTCCTCTTCTCCTCCAGGGTGTCTGTCACTGCCTGGTATTCCAGCCAACCTCATGAGCCAGGTGCCCCAGATAGGCAAACTTTCTGATGGGCTTAAGACACACAACCTTGAGGGCAGCAAAAACCACCATCCAATTTTTCTTGTTGTAGCAGTTTGATATGGTTATAAATTCCAAAAATAGATATTGGATTATGTTTGTAATCTGATCTGTACATGGGCATGACTGAGTTATGATGAGGGCATTGAGTCCCTCTCTCCCCTTGGTGGGTGGAGACTCACAGATAAAAGGCATGACAAAGAACAGAGTTGAGAGTTTGTTTTGTTTTTATTTATTTATTTCTCCCCTCCCCCCAACCCCAGTTGTCTGTTCTCTGTGTCTGTTTGCTGCGTCGTCTTCTATGTCCACTTCTGTTGTTGTCAGCGGCATGGAAATCTGTGTTTCTTTTTTGTTGCGTCGTTTTGCTGTGTCAGCTCTCCATGTGTGTGGCACCACTCCTCGGCAGGCTGCACTTTCTTTCCTGCTGGGCGGCTCTCCCCACAGGGCACACTTCCTGCACGTGGGGCTCCCCTACATGGGGGATACCCCTGCATGGCAGGGCACCCCCTGCGTGCATCAGCACTGTGTGTGGGCCAGCTCAACACGGGTCAAGGAGGCCTGGGGCTTGAACTGCAGACCTCTCATGTAGTAGACGGATGCCCCAACCACTGGGCCAAGTCCTCCATCCCCAAGTTGAGGTTTTTTAATGTTGGAGTTTTGCTGATGGAGTTTGATGATGAAGCCTTGAACTGGAGCCCCATGGAGGAAAGAGAAGCCAGCCCCAGGAAGAAGCAAGCCCTGGAAAGAAAGGAACCTTGAACCTAGAGACTAGCAAGACTGTGGAAGGGAAGAACCCAGGAAGCTTAAACCCTCACAGCCATCGGCAGCATCTTGCTCCAACATGTGTAAATAGACTTTGGTGAGGGAAGTAACTAATGCTTTATGGCCTGGTATCTGTAAGTTCCTACCCCAAATAAATACCCTTTATAAAAACCAACCCATTTTTGGTATTCTGCATCAGCACCACTTTGGCTGACTAAAACACTTGTCATAGCGGGTTGGGATCCCATCAGACACCTTGAGGCAGTCAAGGGCAGCCTGGCCTTGCTTGGTCTTGTGGGATAGCATGCCTCACACGGTCTGCCAAAAGATGCAGCTGGGAACCTGAAAGTGGTAGGGACTGCAGCATGGGTTGGTGTTCATACGCTTGCAGAGGAAGGCCAGATACTTCAATTTATTTCTGTAAAAGTTGCCGGAAATGTTGATACCCTCACAGCGCAAGACCACAACCTTCCGCCCCAGCATTACCTGCTTGGCCATGATGGCTGCCAGGTGGCCCAGGAGATGACTTGGCCATTGAGCACCAGGATCTGCCCCCACACTATCTTTGGCAGCTGCCTGGGAAAGCCAGGCCAGACACTTTAGATGACAGAAAGGCTAAAGCCATCTTGAAAGGATCTTACCCAAGAAAGTTGCCTGCTTAGCAAGAGCAACTCCAGAATTGTAGTTCTGGAATAGAAGCTGATAAGAGTTTTAAGAAGGGAGCTGGAGAATGACTCCTTTGTACCACACAGCGGAAAAGAGGGAGGTTCCTGTGGTGTGAACCTAAAAAAATGAAGATTAAATAAATTATAATCAAGTTCAGAGGATTATAGGTTTTTCACATGTGGAAGGGACCTTGAAGTCGAAGCAGTTAAAAAGTTGAATAAAATCAAATCTTTTTTTTCACTTTATTTTATATATTTAATAATTGAAAATATATACAATTATAAACTAAAAAGAAAATAAAATTTAATAAAAACATACATTTCTCAATGAAATGTACTGTATACCTATAAATTTTGTTTTGAATCATATAGTATATTACACAATATATTTGGTTCATAGTAATGCAGTGCTATATAGTAATTGCCCTCTTATGTCAGGCTTGCTTCACTCAACATAATGTACTCCAGATTCATCCATGTTGTCATATACGTTATTATTTTATTTTTTCTAACAGCTATATAATATTCCATCATGTGAATAGACCACAGATTGTTTATCCATTCCTCAGTTGATGGACATGTGGGTTGTTTCCAACTTTTGGCAATTGTGAATAATGTCGCTATGAACAATGGCATGCAGATGTCTGCTCCTGTCACTGCTCTCAGTTCTTCTAGGTATATACCCAGTAGTGGTATTGCAGGGTCATGTGGCATCTCTATATTCAACTTCTTTAGGAACTGCCAAACAGTCCTTCACAGTGGCTGTACCATTCTGCATTCCCACAACAGTGAAAAATTATTTGTATCTCTTCACATCCTTTCTAAGACTTGTAGTTCTCTGTCTTTTAATAGTGGCTAGGTGTGAAATGATAACTCATTGTAGTTTTAATTTACATTTTCCTAATCATTAGTGATTTTGAGCATTTCCTCATGTGTTTTTTGCCATTTGTATTTCTTCTTTGGACAAATGTCTGTTCAAGTCTTTTGCCCATTTTTAAAATTGTGTTGTTTTTATATTGCTGAGATGTAGTATCTCTTTATATATCCTGGATATTAAACCCTTATCGGGTATGTGATTTCCAAATATTTTCTCCCTTGTAGTTGGCTGCCTTTTCACTCTTTTCACAAAGTACTGTGAGTTCTGAAAGTGTTTAATTTTGAGGAGGTTCCATTTATCTATTTTTTTCTTTTGTTGCACATGCTTTGGGTGTAAGGTCCAAGAAACCACCACCTACTACAAGGTCTTGAAGATGTTTCCCTTATATTTTCTTCTAGTAGTTTTATAGTCTTTTATATTTAAGTCTTTGATCCATTTTAAGTTGACTCTTGTTTAGGAAGTGAGATGGGTAGTCTTTAATTTTTTTGGTCATAGATATCCAGTTGTCTCAGCACCATTTGTTGAAGAGACTGTTTTGTCCTGTTAACGTTAACTTGATAGGTTTGTCAAAAACCAGTTTATTTTATAAGTGAGGGTTTATTTCTGGGTTCTCAATTCTATTCCACTGATCCACATGTCTATCTTTATGCCAGTACCATGGTATTTGGACCACTGTAGCTCTGTAACATTTTTCAAGGTCAGGTAGTGAAATTCCTCCCATGTCACTCTTATTTTTTAGAATACTTTTGGCTTTTTGGGTACAATTTCCCTTCCAAACGAATATGGTAATTGCCTTTACTAATTCTGTAAAGTGAGCTGTTAGGATTTTGATTGGTATTGCATTAATCTATAAATCAGTTTGGGGAACATTGACATCTTCACAATATTTATTCTTCCAATCCATAAACATAAGATGTCTTTCCATTCGTTTAGGTCTTTTAAAATTTCTTTTAGCATTGTTTTGTAGTTTTCTGCATAAAGGTCCTGTACTTCTTTGGTTAAGTTAATTCCTAGGTATTTCAGTTTTTTTTGTTGCTTTTGAAAATGGAATTTTCCCATCAAAATAAATTATGATTCTTTCAATTTGCCAAAAGTCTGCTAATAAAAAATTTTTTAAAATTAATTTCCCCCCGATTTCCTCCTCAGATTATCTAGTACTAGTGTACAAAAACATTACTTATTTTCCGTGCTACCCACAGAGGAGTCCATACGGCATTGTACTGGGTTCCTGTCATAACTTACAGGGAAACTTAGACAATGTCCAGAGCCCTTGATGTCCTGCAGATCAAGGAGGAGGATGTCCTTAAATTCCTTGCAGCAGGAACCCACTTAGGTGGCACAACCTTGACTTCCAAATGGAACAGTACATCTACAAAAGGAAAAGTGATAGCATCTACATCATAAACCTGAAGAGGACCTGGCAGAAGCTTCTGCTCGCGGCTTGTGCCATTGGTGCCATTGAAAACCCTGCTGATGTCAGTGTCATATCCTCCAGGAATACTGGCCAATGGGCTGTGCTGAAGTTTGCTGCTGCCACTGGAGCTACCCCTGTTGCCAGGCACTTCACTCCTGGAACCTTCACCGACCAGATCCAGGCAGTCTTCCGGGAGCCACGTCTCCTGGTGGTGACCGATCTCAGGGCTGACCACCAGCCTCTCACAGAGGCATCCTATCTAAACCTGCCCACCATTGCCCTGTGTAACACAGACCCTCCTCTGCTCTACGTGGACATCGCCATCCCGTGCAACAACAAGGGTGCTCACTCAGTGGGTCTGATGTGGTGGATGCTGGTCCAGGAAGTCCTGCGTATGTGTGGCATCATCTCCCGTGGGCACCCATGGGAGGTCCTGCCTGACCTCTGCTTATACAGGGATCTTGAAGAGATTGAAAAGGAAGAGCACGCCGCTGCTGAGAAGGCTGTGACCAAGGAGGAGTTTCAGGGTAAATGGACCGCCCCTGCTCCTGAATTCAACTGCTGCTCAGCCCAAGGCCTTGGACTGGTCTGAAGGCATGCAGGTGCCCTCCATGCCTATTCAGCAGTTCCCTACTGAAGAATGGAATGCTCAGCCTGCAACTGAAGACTGGTCTGCAGCTCCCACTGCTCAGGCCACCGAGTGGATGGGAACCACCACTGAGTGGTCCTGAGCTGTTCTGCCACAGGCTCCCACAGGAAGTGGAAGTGAGGGTGCCAGAAAATAAACATGGTTTCTATAATTCAAAACAAATAAAAAACATTACTGATTGTTGTGTGTTGATCTTTTGTCCTGCCACTTTGCTGAACTAATTTATTACTTCAAGTAGATTGTTGTGGATACTTGGCGATTTTCTAAGTACAGGATTAAGTCATTTACAAACAGTGAGAGTTTTACTTCTTCTTTTCCTATTTGGATGTCTTTAATCTTTTTTTTGCTTGTCTAATTGCCCTAGCAAGAATGTCTAGTACAATATTGAATAACAGTGGTGACACTCAGCATCCTTGTCTTGTTCTGGATCTTAGAGGGAAAGCTTTCAACCTTTCCCCATTAAGTGTGATGGTAGCTGTGGGGTCTTCATATATGCCTTTTATCAGATTAGGAATTTTCCTTCTATTCCCATCCTTTGAAGTGTTTTTAATAAAAAAGGATGCTGGATTTTATCAAATGCCTTTTCTGCATCTATTCCATCTATTGAAATGATTATGTATTATTTTTCCTTCAGTTTGTTAATGTGTATTACATTGATTGATTTTCTTATGTTGAACCAGCCTTGCATAGCAGGAATAAATCCCACTTGGTTGTCAAGTGTAAGTCTTTTGATGTTCTGTTTATTCGATTTGCAAGTATTTTGTTGAGAATTTTTGCATCTGTTCATTAGAGAGATTGGTCTATAATTTTTTTCTCTTATATATCATTTTCTGGCTTTGGTATTAGGGTGATGTTGGATTCATAAAACGTTTTGGGCAATTTTCCCTCCTCTTCAATTTTTTGGAAGAGTTTAAACAAGATTGGTGTTAATTCTTTTTGAAATGCTTCGTAGAATTCATCTGTCAAGCCACTTGTCCTGGACTTTTCTTTGCTGGGAGATTTTTGATGATGGATTCACCTTACCTTAAATATATTTGGTTTGTTAAGTTCTTGTATTTCTTGTATCATCAGTGTAGGTTGGTTGTGCATTTCTGGTTATTTGTTTCATCTTGGTTGCCTAGTTTGTTGGCATATAGTTTCTCAAAAATACCCTTTTATGATTTTTTGTATTTCTGTGGGGTCAGTTGTAACTTCCTCCCTTTTATTTTTGATTGTATTTATTTGCATCTTCTCTTTTTTTTCTTTGTTAATATAGCTAGAGGTTTGTCAATTTTATTGATCCTCTCAAAGAATCAGCTCTTGGTTTTGTTAATTTTCTCTTTTTTTTTTTTGTTCTCAATTTCATTTATTTTTGCTCTAGTCTTATTATTTCTTTCTGCAATTAGTTTGCTCTTTTTTTCCTAATTTCTCAGGTTGTTCAGTTAAATCTTTGAGTTTAGCTCTTTTCTTTTAAATATAGGCATTTAGGGCTGAAAATTTCCCTCTCAAGATTGCCTTCACTGTACCCCATAAGTTTTGATATTTTGTATTCTTGTTTTCATTTGTCCCAGTATATTTTCTGATTTCACTTGAAATTTCTTCTTTGACCCACTAATTATTTTAGGAGTGTATTTTCAGCCTCCACATATTTGAGAGTTTATTCTTTTCCTGTCTATTATTGATTTCCAGTTTCATTCCATTATAATCTCAGAAGATGCTTTGTACAATTTCAGTCTTCTTATATTTATTGAGAGTTGCATTGTGCTCTAACATGTGTTCTATCCTGGAGAAAGAGCCATGGACACTTGAGCCTGGAGAAAGCACCACAGACACTTTTTAAAAAATTTATTTCTGTCCCTTTCCCCTTCCCCAGTTGTCTGCTCTCTGTGTCCATTCGCTGCATGTTCTTCTGTGACTGCTTCTATCCTTACCAGCGGCACCGGGAACCTGTGTCTCTCTCTGTTACGTCATCTTGTCGTGTCAGCTCTCCGCGTGTGTGGCAACACTCCTGGGCAGGCTGCACTTTCTTTCACACTGGGCGACTCTCCTTATGGGGCTCACTCCTTGAGCGTGGGGCTCCCTTATGCGGGGGACACTCCTGTGTGGCACGGCACTCCTTGCACACTGTGCATGGGCCAGCTCCACATGGGTCAAGGAGGCCCAGGGTTTGAACCGCAGACCTCCGATGTGGTAGGTGGACGCCCTATCCATTGGGCCAAGTCCATTTCCCGCCATGGACACTTGAGAAGTATAACCCACTCAGTTTGAATGCAGTGTTCTGTATATGTCTGTTAGGTCTAACTCGTTTATCATATTGTTTACATTCTCTGTTTCCTTGTTGATCTTCTGTCTAGTTGTTCTACCTAAAGATGTGAGTGGGGTGTTGATGTCTCCAGTGTTTATTGTAGATGTGTCTGTTTCTCCCTTCAGTTTTTCCAGAGTTTGTCTCATATATTTTTGGGGCACCCTGGTTAGGTGCATAGATATTTATGACTGTTAGATCTTCCTGGTGGGTTGTCCCACTTATTAATATATAATGTCATTCTCTATCTCTTATAACTTTTTTGTATTTAAAGTCTATTTTCTGATCTTAGTATAGTTACCCTGCTCTATTCTGGTCACTTGGAGTGTCTTTTTCCAACCTTTCACTTTCAGCCAGTTTGTATCCCTGGGTCTAAGGTGAGTTTCTTGTAAGCAGCATATGATGGCTCATGGTTTTTTATCCATTTTGTCAGCCTGTATCTTTGATTGGGGAGTTTAATCCATTCACATTGAACATTATTTCTGTAAAGGCACTATTCACTTCCTTCATTTTATTCTTTGGTTTTTGTATTTCAGATCTTATTTTTTCTGTCTTTTTACTCTTTTGATTATGCTTTCTGCTATTCTTTCTTCTATACTTTCTTCCAAGCCTGTCTTTCCTGTTTTTTTCATTTAGGTCTAAGGCTTACTTTAATATTTCCTGCAAAGGTGGATTCTTTTCTGCAAACTCTCTTAGTTTCTGTTTGTTTGTGAATATTTTATACTCACCTTCATATTTGAAAGACAGCTTTGCTGGATAAAGAGTCTTCGGCTGGCAGTTTTTCTCTTTCAGTATCCTAATTGTATCATACCACTATCTTCTCACCTCTATGTTTTCTGAAGAGAAATCTGCGCTAAGTTTTACTGGGCGTCCCTTGTACATGATGGTTTGCTTTTTTCCCTTGCTTCTCTGAGAATTTTCTCTTTGACATTTGACATTCTGAGTAGCATGTGTCTTGGAGTAGGTCTATTTGGATTTAGTCTAATTGGGGTACAGTGTGCTTCTTGGACCTATAAGTTCATTTCTTTCATGAGAGTTGGGAAATTTCCACTATGATTTCCTCAAATA
This sequence comes from Dasypus novemcinctus, assembly GCF_030445035.2. Classification (NCBI taxonomy): domain Eukaryota; kingdom Metazoa; phylum Chordata; class Mammalia; order Cingulata; family Dasypodidae; genus Dasypus; species Dasypus novemcinctus. The sequence continues at coordinate 59,119,440 of NC_080684.1, forward strand.
CTCTTTTTGCCCCCTTTCACTTCTTTTCTCCTTTTGGAACTCCCATGATACGTATGTTGTTTTGTTTTGTGTTGTCATTCAGCTCTCTGAGCCCCTGCTCCGTTTTATCATTCTTTTCGCTCTTTGTTCTTTTCTGTCTTCAATTTTACCTGTTCTATCTTTGGTATCACTTATTCTTTCTTCTATCATTTCAAGTCTGCTGTTGTATGCGTCAGATGTGTTTTTGATCTCACCTATTGTGTCTTTCAATCCCGTGACTTCTGTTGCTTTTCTGTTCAGGATTTCAAATTCTTCTTTGCATTTGCTCAGTGTTTCTTGGTATCATTTATCTCATTGACCATATTATCTTTCAACTCCTTAACTGGTTTTGGAAATTTGAGCGCATCTTGCTGATTAGTTCCCTCAAATTTTGCATCTCTTCTGGGATTTTGAGATATTCCTTTTCTTGGGTCATGTCTTCTATTTTCTTGGTATGGCTCTTAAGTTTTTCTGATATCTAGGCATCTGATTAGGGTATAGTTTACTTAGATGCTCAATTTTTTTCTCTTTTGTAGGGATTTGTGGCAGGAGGCTGTGTATTATCACTGCTTTCTGATTCTGTGCTCCACTGGATTGTTAGGATTCTCCTGGACCTGGTAATTGGTTGTAGAGTCACTTCCTAGGGCCTTGGGGAAGGAAGTATAGAGGCTGAAAAAAGCCTCTCCTACTTTTCATTTTCTTGTTGCATTTCTTGGTCTGCCAGCATATGCTTCTCTTTAGCAGCTATCAGTTCAGTGCCTGTTCAGTGTTTTTTTGTTGCAACACAGACCTGATCAAAGTGATAGATTTCCTGTCTCATGGCTAGGAGCCTTGTATTTCAGTCTTTCCCTGAGACAGTTCTCCAGCCTTCTCTGGCAGTCTCCTCCCTTTTCCCGGGTGGGAAATATTTCCACTCCCCTCTGAGTCCTCAACATTCAGTCTCTGTTAGTAGAGGAAGAGATTGGGAGAGACTTTAACCCCTCGCCGGCCCCAAGGCAAGCAGTGCACAGCCCCACCCAGCCTGGAATGGTTCCTGGGACAAGGCAGACCAAATTTGTGAGTCAGAAGCTGAGTCAGCCTTCCACTGTGTCCCTCTATCTCCCCATTCCTGGGGTGGTAGGTCCCTGGAACCTGCTTTGTCTGTAGCTACAGGCCCTGAGGCCTAAGAATTCTGAAGTGTGTATAGTGTGGGGGATGCGGCCAGTAGAAGCAACTGTTGTTTTCAACTCACAGTTCTGTCATCGTGATTTCTCTCCTTTGTCCATCTCTCCTCTGGGTGGTGTCCAGCCTTCACCTGGTGTCCTAAACCCTAAAGGATCTTTTTCTAGGCTCTTTCATCCTGTTCTCTAGCTATTTTTCTGGAAGAGAAGAGAGTCGCATATCTTCCTAGTCCACCATCTTCCCAGAAGTCCCCTTGATCAGTTCTAAAAAAAGGAAATATCCTAGGTGAAAGAAACTAGGCAAAGGTGTACTACATATTGTTTGACCCCATCTGTACAAATACAGATAAAAAATATATTACAAATATGGAAACAGAATAGCTGCTATGTAGGGCAGGGGAAGCATAGACAGATTGAGAGGTGATTAAGGGGTAAAGCTTTTTTTGGGCCTGTTTTCTGTTAATTATTATTATTAGAATAATAAAAATGCTGTAATGATTGAAATGATGAATGCACAGCTATGTGATTATACCAGATACCGTTGATTGTACACTTTGAATGGATTGTACACTTTGAATGGATTGTATGCTTTATTAATACCTATCTACAAGATTGATTTTAAAAATACCCAGTGCTTTCAGTTTTGAAAGATAAGGGGAAAAAAAGTATATGAGAAAGCTGAAGAATGCACATTTTTAAAGCTAGTACATTTTGCTATACATCAGAAAATTGGATAAAAACTTGTTTATCAAAACAGCATTAAAATCTTTGAGAGATTAAAAAAGTTTACAATTTAACAATGGTGTTGAAATTTCTGTTCACTGAGTATATCACAGTCATTCACCCTTGAAAAGTGTCAGTTGTGTAGTGATCACTTTCATTTCATAAGTTGTTTTTATGCTGTTTACCAAGCATTGTGTTAAGTGCATGGAAGACAGTGGTGAATAAGACAGGTTTTTGCCTACAGGTACTCAAAGTCTAGTAGAAGAAACAAGTAAACAAATCATAGAACTGTGTGATGGTATATATGTTAGTTACTTATTGTTACTGTAATAAATGATCACAAATTCAGTGGCTTAAAATGGCATGAATTTATTATCTTATGTATGAGTTCTAGGGTTCAGAAGTCCAAAATCAGTTTGGGCTGAAATCAAGATGTCAGCATTCCTTTTGGAGGTTATAGCAGAGCATCAGTGTCCTTGCCTTTTCCAGCTGCCCTTTCCATTTACATCCCTTGGCTTGTGGCTCATTCGTTCATGTTCAGCAACAGCAGTGTAGGGTCTTCTCTCTTATCTGCCCCTGTTTTTATATCTTCTTTCTCTAATTCTGATCTTCCTGCCTCCCTCTTATAAGGACCCTTGTGATTACATTAGGCTTATCTGGATTATCCAGGATAATCTCCTCATCTCAAAGTACTTCATTTAATTACACCTGCAAAGTCCCTTTAACTGTATAATAAGGGAACATAGTCACAGGTTCTGGGGATTAGGACATCTCTGGGGCCATTATTTAGCATATCACAATATATAAGAGGTATGCATATAAAATGCTTTAGGACTTGAGTGTTAGAAGCTTCAGAAAAGGCAGAGAAGACTTCATGGAGAAAGCAGTTAGCTTCATCTTAAAGAAAATAGTGCTTTGTGACAGATAAGGGGCTTTGCTCAAGCATGACATATTTAATTCTATTGAGTAATCCATTTGAAGTAGATGGACTGTTATATGGATCAGGTATTAAGGCAGGAGATGAGGTGGGTTTGACCCAGATTTTAGAGGATCTTGATATGTTAAAATGCTTGGACTTGATCCTTTAAGTAATGGTGGGTACCAGTAGGTTTCTAAACACTGGGGTGACATGAATAGGATAGGTTTCAGAAAGATATTCTTTGCTTTATAGTTATTTTTCCACCTATCATATCTCCTTCCATAATGTAAGCTCTTTGGTCATGGAGTCTGTCTCATTTCCCACAGCTCTGAGCCAAGGGCTTTGCACAAATAAGTGAATATTTGTTGCTGAATTACAGAATAAATAAGAGCACATTGCTCAGAAGTCCTTGGGAAATACATCCAAATAGGAGTTGAGTTCTGAAATTAAGCCATATTTCAGGGTGGCGGAATTGGCCCAGTGGTTAGGGCGTCTGTGTACCACATGGGAGGTCCGCAGTTCAAACCCTGGACCTCCTTGACCCGTGTGGAGCTGGCCCATGCGCAGTGCTGATGCATGCAAGGAGTGCCCTGCCATGCAGGGGAGCCCCACATGCAAGGAGTGCTCCCGGTAAGGAGAACCGCCCAGCGCGAAAGCAAGTGCAGCCTGCCCAGGAATGGTGCCGCACACACGGAGAGCTGACACAACAAGATGACGCAACAAAAAGAAACACAGATTCCCGTGCCGCCAACAACAACAACAGAAGCGGACAAAGAAGACGATGCAGCAAATAGACACAGAGAACAGACAACCGGGGTGGGGGTGGGGGGAAGGGGAGAGAAATAAATAAATAAATCTTTTTAAAAAAGCCATATTTCAGGGAAATAACAGTATTTAGTATATAAAGTTTCTCTTAGACTAAGGTCATACATTCTTTTTGATATTATGATTAGTTTTCGCTACAGCTTACCCTTAAGCATTTCACATAAGGATCACTATTACTGAAGAGTTGGTTAGCATATCATTTATATAATGGCAGCTATGGAGTATAGAGTTATATATAATGGTCAAACTGGGTAAAAGGTTACTGGATGGACTTGAAGTATTTAACATTTGGTGAAAGTTAATTACTGCTTTATTGAACCCAGAACAATTCAACACACTTATTTGCTATGTCTCTAACACATACCATTATACATGTCACCAATTTTTAAAAATGGGGTGAAATTCATATAACATAAAATTAACCATTTTAAAGTGAACAAACAATTCAGTGGCATTTAGTACATTCAAAATATTCTGTAGCCACTACCTCTTTCTAGTTCCAAAATATTAATATTTTCATCATTCCAAAGGGAAACTGAATATGTATCAAACAGTTATTCCCTATCCCCTTCTTCTCTTAGCCCCTGGCAGACACCAGTTTACTTCTTATCTGTATGGATTTTCCTATACCAGATACTTTATAAAAATGGAATCATAGAAAATATGATCTTTTATGTCTGGCCTCCTTTACTCAACATAATGTTTTTGAGGTTCATCCATATTGTAGCATATATCAGTACTTCATTCCTTTTTAGGGTATATAAATACCACAAGTTGTTCATCTGTTTATTCATTGGTAGCATTTGGATTGCTTTCACCTTTTGGCTGTTGTAGTGCTGCAGTGAACATGCTTGTATATGTGTGTATTTGAGTACGTGTTTTCATTTCTTTTGAATATGATTACTGCTTCAAGCTCTTGTTATAGGTATGTTTAGGTTTTCTATTTCTTTTTGAATCAGTTTTGGTAATTTGTCTCTAGAAGTTTGTCCAGTTTCATCTTGGTTATCTAATTTGTTGGCATACTATTCTCTTATAATCTTTTTTTGTTTCTGTAACATAAGTCAGTAGTAATGTTTTATTTCTGATTTTAGTTATTTTTATCTTCTCTCTTTTTTGCCTTATCAGTCTAGCTAAAGTTTTTCAATTTTTTTGCCCTTTTCAAAGAACCAACTTTTTATTTCATTAAGGTCTATTGCTTTTCTGTTCTCTTATTTATCTCTGCTCTAATTTTTATTAGTTCTTTCTTCTAGCTTTATGATTAGTTTTTTTTTTAGTTCCTTAAGGTATAAAGGTAGATGATTGATTTGAGGTCTTCCTTTTGTCAAGTAGGTTTTTATAAATTTCCCTCTGAGCACTGTTTTCATTGTGTCTTGTAAGTTTTTGATACGTTGTGTTTTCATTTTGATTTGTCTCTTAAGTACTTTTTAAATAACCCTATGATTACTTCTTGATCCATTGTAACCAATGTGTTACCAATGTGTAACACAATGTATTGAGTGAGTTATTTAATTTCCACATTTTTGCTATTTTGCTATTCTCTTAGTGATTTCTAGCTTTGTTCCATTGTGGTCAGAGAATATACTTTGTATGATTTCAGTCTTTCAAAATTTATTGAGACTTGATTTGTCGTCTAATGTGTGGTCTCTCCTTGAGAGTGTTCCATGTGCACTTGAGAGGAATTTATATTATGCTATTGCTGGTGGTGGGTCCTATACACATGTATGTTGGTCTTGTTGGTTTATAGCATTGTTTAAGTCCTCTATTTCCTTATTGATTTTCTGTATATTTCTATCCATTATTGAAAGTGGGGTACTGAAGTCTCCAATTTTTATAGGTCTCTTTCTTCAGTTATGTCAATGTTTGCTTGATACATTTTGGGGCTCTGTTTTTAGGTTCTTATATCTTTATAATTCTTATATCTTCTTGATGGATTGACCTTATCAATGTATAATGTTCTTCTTTGTCTCTTGTAACAATCCTTATAATCTATTTGCTGATCTTAGTATAGCCACCCTAAATATCCTTTGGTTACTATTTACACAGAATATTTTTTTCCATCCTTTCCCTTTTCAAGCTAAAATGAGACACTTTTAGAGAAATAGTTAGATCAGTTTTTAAAAAAATTCTGCCAGACTCCTTTTTTTTGGAGAGTTTAATCCATTTACATTTGTGGCATATATGACTTTGCATTTTCTCCCCTACCCCTTCCATCTCTTTCTCTCACTCCAAACAGTAGCAGCATTCCTGAATAGTTAAAACTGCAAGCACCTGTACCTTAAGATTCATGACCACATCTCATACTAGACTGCTTAACCTGCTTTTCCAGAAGCCTGCCATGGTATCTTTTTTTACCCCTATATCAATAAAACTTTCTACCAATATATAATATCTGCCCTGCTGAAAACACCTGTTCCTTTAGACTCTTGCCAGTAAAGATCACTTGCATCGCCCACCTGCCTTGAGAATTATTGTCAAGTCATGTCCTTTTGGCTATGCATTCTTTTTTTTTTTTTTAACAGCACAATGTTCTAATTTTTTTTTTCAACAGTCATGCATTTTTTAAACAAATCAATTTTATTGGTACATATTAATAAGGCATACAGTTTATCCAAAGTGTACAGTCAGTGGTATTTGATACAATCACATAGTTGTACATTCATCACTTCAGTCATTAGAATATTTTCATTGTTTCAATTATAATAAAAAACAGGTAAACGAAATAATTCTTCACCTCTCCATCTCTCTGTTTTCCTTGCTGTATATAGTTGCTATTTCTGACTAATCTTACACAATTATTTATTTTTTTTTGAGTTGTATTAAGATATATTCACATATGTTCTCTCCAAAGTGTATAACTAGTGACTTTTAGTATAATCACAAGGTTGTGCATTCATCACTACAAAAAATTTTAGAAGCTTTTCATTTTTTCAAGAAGGAAAAACTTGGGAAGCGGACTTAGCCCACTGATTAGGGCGTCCACCTACCAAATGGGAGGTCTGCGGTTCAAACCCCGGACCTCCTTGACCCATGTGGAGCTGGCCCATGCACAGTGCTGATGCACGCAAGGAGTGCCGTGCCACGCAGGGGTGTCCCCCATATAGGGAAGCCCCATGCGCAAGGAGTGCTCCCTGTAAGGAGAGCTGCCCAGTGCGAAAGAAAGTGCATCCTGACCAAGAATGGTGCCACACACATGGAGAGCTGACACAACAAGATAACGCAACAAAAAGAAACACGGATTCCTATGCTGCTGACAACAACAGAAGTGGACAAAGAAGAAGATGCAGCAAATAGACACAGAGAACAGACAACCGGGGTGGGAGGGGGGGAGGGGAGAGAAATAAATAAAATCTTTAAAAAAAAAGAAAAAGAAAAACTCAGCACTTCTTTGAATGTCTTCCCCAGCCCTACATAACCACTAAAGCAATGTTATTTTCATAAATTGATTTATATTTACATTTTGTATAAACGGAATCATACAACATGGTACACAGTGTATTGAGTTCATAGTGTAATCAAAAAGTATTTGTCCTTTTGTATCTGGCTTGCTTCACTCGAGATAATATCCTCCAGGTTCAGCCATGCTGTCAAATGCTTTATGACTTTATTTCTTCTTATAGCTGCATAATATTCCATTGTGTGCATACAACACAGTTTATCCATTCATTGGTTGATGGACACCTGGGTTATTTTCCAACTTTTGGCGATCATCAATAACACTGCTTATGAACATGGGTGTGCAGATGTCGGTTTGTATCACTACTTTCAGTTCTTCTGGATATATACCCAGTAGTGGTATTGCAGGGTCACATGGCATCTGTATATTCAACTTCCTTAGGAACTGCCAGATATTCCTCCACAGTGGCTGTACCATTTTGCATTCCCACTAATAGTGAATAAGTGTTCCTATCTCTCCACATCCTCTCCAACTCTTGTAGTTCTCTGTCTTTTTAAAAGTGGCTATTCTTATAGGTGTGAAAGATATCTCATTGTAGTTTTGATTTGCATATCTGTAATCATTAGCAATGTTGAACATTTTTTAATATATATTTTTAGCCATTTATATTTCTTCTTTGGAGAAATGTCTATTGAGATGTTCTGTCCATTTAAAAAAAAATTTTTTGTCTTTATTTTTTTAATAGTCCATTTAAAAAATGTGAGGTCCCCGTATACCCCCAACCCCCCTCACTCCCCTTCTCCCCCCATAGCAACAATCTCCTCCATCATCATGAGACATTCATTGCATTTGGTGAATACATCTCTGAGCACCGCTGCACATCATGGTCAGTGGTCCACATTATAGTCCACACTCTCCCACGTTCCATCCAGTGGGCCATGGGAGGACATATAATGTCCGGTAACTGTCCATGCAGCATCACCCAGGACAACTCCAAGTCCCGAAAACACCTCCACATCTCATCTCTTCCTCCCATTCCCCACACTCAGCAGCCACCATGGCCACTTTCTCCACACCAATGCCACATTTTCTTCGATTACTAATCACAATAGTTCATGAATAAAATATCAGTAAGTCCACTCTAATCCATATGCTATTCCTCCATCCTGTGGACCTTGGAATGGTTGTGTCCACTCCACATCTATATCAAGAGGGGGCTTAGATTCCACATGGGTGCTGGATGCAATCCTCCTGCTTTCAGTTGTAGGCACTCTTGGCTCCCTGGAGTGGTGGTTGACCTTCCTCACCTCCACGTTAGATGAGTGGGGTAAGTCCAATAAACCAGAGTGTAGGAGCTGAAGTCTCTTGAGGCTCAGGGCCTGGCTATCATATGGTCAGTCCAGAATTCAGGTCCCCTGGGTATATATTAAACCCCAGCACCAACTACAGTTCTGGTAAAAGTAACTGGAGAGGCTTGTGAAAAAGATCACACCTGAGTCTGACTCCATCACACAGAAACACAAACTCCAAAGAAGGGCCAACTGACATGGCACTGAACTCCATCTGCCATGACCATAGGACCTGTGAGTCTCTGTAGCCCTCAGAAGAACCAATACCCAGGGTTGTATCTACTTTATCTGTCTCTGGGACTCTTGCTGAAGTGTGCATAAGGGCAACCCCTCTGATAACCTCCTAGCTCTTTTTCGGAGACTCATAGCCATAAAAACTCATTTGTCCTTTCCATTTCCCCCTTGATTCAGATCAAAAAACATTTTTAACTCCTGATATTATATGTAGACTGAGATATTCTGCTGGTCTGAGTTGACCCTTTTATTCAAGGTCATTTTCTAGTTACATCATCAGCTGGTACTTGGTAGTAATCCCTTGGCGCCAGGAAGGCTCATCCCTGGGAGTCATGTCCCATGCTGGGGGAAAGGCAGTGCATTTACATGCTGAGTTTAGCTTCTAGACTGGCCACATTTGAGCAACACGGAGGCTCTCAGGAAGTAGCTCTTAGGCACCCTGCAGCTCTAGACCTTGTTCTTATTTCAGGTGCACGGGCTTACAAGCATAGTCATTAGTATCAAGGGCTCATTGTTGGACCTTCATTCTTTTTTGGTCTTTGCCGTTGCACTTGGGGGATTGTTGCTGTTCCTTTAGGGACTGTGATAGAGCTCCCCTGGCTATGAACTCAGCACTCCCTCAGTTGTTGTTTTTACTTGTATACACTATGAAAATATCCAAACATTTTTATGTACCCTGGATATATGCCCTGTAGAACTCCCTGCCAACCATGTGTCCCGTCATTAACATCCCATACCAGTGTTCCTCCGCTGCCATTGTTGAACCTCTCTGTGATACAAAACTTCCTGAAAAGTAAAGCCCAATATATTGCCAGGTTCCCTTAATAGTAAAATGGAACATAGCGATGAATTTAAAGGTTAGACATAGAATATTTATTAATTTAGAAAAATTACAGTAAAAGTAAATTGGGGTATCAAAAAATTGTCTACGTCCTATCTTTTTCTTTTCTTTTTTCTAATTATTAAGCTTATCTTCACAAGAGTTCTAGATCACAGTAATTCATATATACAATATACAGTACTCCCACATGTCCAACATAAAACCATTTCCTTCCACAGCAATAATCTTTTTACACATTCATACTATATTTACTGAAACTGATGTACAAATATTGAGGCAATAGTTTTCAAATCAGGTGACATTTGTGTTTACATTGTGGTTTTCTAAATTTTTAGTTATCTTATGTTTTACATTATGATTTACATTTTAGCCTATCAGCCCCTATATATTTTTGGTGTATTTACATGTCTTATATCTATCCTTGCGTACTTTTGTGAAACACTTCTATTGCCCACGCAGTTACATTGGTTCCATCTATTCAGTACCTCTTTCCCCCTCCCCTTAGGGCCCACAGTGACAGTCAGTCTTCATTGCTTGAAGGGCCATGTTCAGAGTTACTTGCAACAGTGTTGAGGACTTGATATGCTCAACTGCCCTAATGTTCTGGGAGCCACCATTTCTCTTAAGAGATACAGTTCCCTCTATTTGATGGCATCAGTCCTCCCCAGGATGTGGGTATACCTTCAGTCTCATTATATGGATCTTTATCCAGTGATATAACCCACTATGGCAAAATGATCATTCACATATTCCCTAGGAGCCTGTCCTGCGTCTGATTATCCCCTTTAAGCATCTTAAACTTTCCTTATTATATTTACCTTATTATATTTTTGAAAAGGTTATCTCAGCATTATACTCTCAACCAAATACCTGACAATCTCCTGTGTTCGTATGTTTCCCCACCCTCCCTTCAATTTCTTGGGCAATATTACCCATCCTCCCATGCCTAGCCTACCTCAAGCCCACAAAGCCCCACCCAAAGGTACCCTTATGCCCCCATTTTATCCCTTCCTTGTACAAATACTTACCTCCAGCTTATCATAGATTTCACCCATGTAGGTGTCAGCTTACATCCTTCCTCTACCCGCCCCCAATTTCCTGTAAGCCTATCATCCAGTCTCTAGCTCTCTGAGGCAGCTTGGTTTACTTATTTCATATCATTGAGATCATGTAGTATTTGTCCTTCAATGCCTGGGTTGCTTCACTCAACAAAAGGTCCTCAAGATTCATCCATGTTATCACGTGTGTTTGTAGTGTATTTGTTCTTAAAGCCAAGTAGTATTGCATTGTATGTATATACCACATTTTATTTATCCGTTCATCTGTTGATGGGTATTTGGGTTGAGTCCAACTTTTGGCAATAGTGAACAATGCTGCTATGAACATTGGTGTGCATATATCTGTTTGTGTCCTTGTTTTCAGTTCTACTGGGTATATACCCAGCCGTGGAATTGCTGGGTCATATGGCAAATGTATGGTTAGTTTTTGAAAACTGCGAAACTGTCCTCCAGAATGGTTGGATCCCTCTGCATTCTCACCAGCAGTGGATGAGTGTTCCCATTCCTCCACATCCTCTCCAGCGTTTGTAGTCTCTTGTTTTTTTCATAGCTGCCAATCTTACGGGAGTAAGATGGTATCTCATTCTAGTTTTGATTTGCATTTCTATGATAGCTAGAGATTTGGAGCATTTTTTCATATGCTTTTTAGCCATTTGTATTTCTTCTTTGGAGAAGTGTCTGTTTAAATCTTTTTCTCATTTTTTAAATGGGTTGTTTATCTTTTTATTTTCAAGATATAGGAATTCTTTATATATGCAGGTTATAAGTCTCCTATCTGCTACATGGTTACCAAATATTTTCTCCCATTGTATAGGCTCTCTTTTCACTTTCTTGACAGATTCCTTTGAGGTGAAGAAGGCTTTAATTTTGAGGAGGTCCCATTTATCTATTTGTTCTTTTGCTGCTCATGCTTTTGGTGTGAAGTTCATGAAGCCATTTCCTATTACAAGGTCTTGTATATGCTTCCCTACACTGCTTTCCAAAGTCTTTATGGTCTTGGCTCTTATATTTAGGTCTTTGATCCATCGTGAGTTGATTTTTGTATAAGGTGTGAGATGGTAATCCTCTTTCATTCTTTTACATGTGGATATCCAGTTCTCCAGGCACCATTTGTTGAATAGGCCATTTCTTCCAGGTGAGAGGGTTTGGTGGCTTTATCGAATATTATATGATTATATATATGAGGATCTATATCTGAACTCTCAATTCGATTCCATTGGTCAATGTGTCTCTCTTGTGCCAATACCATGCTGTTTTCACTACTGTAGCTTTGTAGTATGTTTTGAAGTCAGGTAGTGTGATTCCTCCAATTTCGTTTTTCTTTTTCAATATGTCTTTGGCTATTCGGGTCCTATTTCCTTTCCAAATAAATTTCATAGCTAGTTTTTCTAGTTCATTAAAGAATGCTGTGTTGACTTTTATTGGGATTGCATTGAATGTGTAGTTCAGTTTTGGTAGGATAGACATCTTAATATTTAGTCTTCCTATCCATGAACATGGAATAGTCTTCCATTTATTTAGGTCTTCTTGATTTCCTTGAACATTCTCGTGTAGTTCTCTGTGTATAAGTTTTTTGCATCTTTAGTTAAATTTATTCCTAGGTATTTGATTTTTTTATTGACTATTGTAAATGGTATTTGTTTTTTGATTTCCTCCAGAGCTTGCTCATTATTGGTGTACAGAAATGCTACTGATTGTTGCGCATTCATCTTACAACGTGCGACTTTACTAAACTCATTTATGAGTTCTAGAAGCTTTGTTGGAGACCTCTCAGAGTTTTCTATGTATAGGATCATGTCATCTGCAAATAATGAAATTTTGACAAATAATGAATGCCTTTTGTATCTGGTTCTTGCCTCAGTGCTCGAACAAGTACTTCTAAGACAATGTTAAATAGAAGGGGTGAGAGTGGGAATCCTTGTCTTGTTCCTGATCTTAGAGGGGAGGATTTTAGGATTTCATCATTGTAAATGATGTTGGCTGTGGGTTTTTTATATATACTTTTTACCATGTTAAAAAATTTCCTTGTATTCTAATCTTTTGGAGTGTTTTTATCAAGATAGGGTGCTGTATTTTGTCAGATGCTTTTTCTGCATCTATAGATATAATCATGTGATTTTTTTTCCTTCAATCTGTTTATATGGTGTATTACATTGATTGATTTTCTTATGTTGAACCATCCTTGCATACCCAGGATGAATCCCACTTGGTCATGGTGTATAATTTGTTTAATGTGTTGTTGAATACAGTTAGCAAGTATTTTGTTGAGGATTTTTGCGTCTAGGTTCATTAGAGAAATCGGTCTGTAATTTTCCTTCCTTATGGTCTCTTTGTTTTGCTTTGGTACTAGGGTAATGTTGGCATCATAAAATGAGTTAGTAATGTTCCTTCTGTTTCGATTTTTTGGAAGAGTTTCAGCAAAATTGGTGTTAGTTCTTTCCGGAATGTTTTGTAGAATTCACCTGTGAAGCCGTCTGGCCCTGGCCTGTTCTTAGTTGGGAGGTTTTTAATAACTGATTCTATCTCTTTACTTGTGATTGGTTTGTTGAGATCATCGATTTCTTCTTTCATCAATATAGGCTGCTTATGTGTTTCTAGGAATTTGTCCGTTTCCTCTGAATTGTCATTTTTTTTGGAGTATAGTTTTTCAAAGTATCCTCTTATGATAGTCTTTATTTCTGTGGGGTCAGTGGTGATATCTCCTTTCTCATTTCTATTTTGTGTATTTGCATCTTCTCTCTTTTTTCTTTGTGAGTCTAGCTAAGGTTTTGTCAATTTTATTGATCTTCTCAAAGAACCAGTTGGTTTTGTTTATCTTTTCAAATACTTTCTTATTTTCTATTTCATTTAGTTCTACTCTTATCTTTGTTCTTTCTTTCTTTCTTCTTTCTGTGGGGTTACTTTGTTGTTTTTTTACTAATGTCCAGTTAATTCTTCAATTTTTGCTCTTCTTTTTTGATGTATGAATTTATGGCTATAAATTTCCCTCTCAGTACTGCTTTTGCTGCATTCCATAAGTTTTGGTATGTTATGTTATCATTTTCATTAGTTTCAAGGTAGTTATTAATTTCTTTTGAGATTTCCTCTTTGACCCACTGTTTTTCTGAGAGTGCTGTTTAATTTCCATATCTTGGTGTGAAATCTGGGCCTCTGGCCGTTGCAGATTTCCAGCTTCACTCCACTGTGGTCAGAGATATTGTTTTGTATGATTTTGGTCTTTCTGAATTCATTGAGCCTTTCTTTGTGGCCTAGCATATGGTCTATCTTGGAGAATGATCCATGTACACTTGAGAAAAATGTATATCCTGCTGTGTTTGGGTGTAATGATCTGTGTATGTCTATTAGATGCAGCTCCTCTAATATACTGTTCAAATATTTTGTTTCTTTAGTGATCTCTTTTGAGATGTTCTGTCCAAAGTTGATAGTGGTGTATTAAAGTCTCCCAATATAACTGTAGAGGCATCTATTCTTTCACTTAGTGTTTCCAGTGTTTGCCTGACGTATTTGGAGGCGCCCTTGTTAGGAGCATAAATATTTATGATTGTTCGTTCTTCTTGAGAGATTGTCCCTTTCACTAATATGTAGTATCCTTCTTTGTCTCTCACAATTGTTTCACATTTAAAGTCTATTTTGTGTGATATTAATATAGCTACTCCTGTCCTTTTTTGGTTATTGTTTGCTTGTAAGATTGTTTTCCAACCATTCATTTTCAGCCTCCATGCATCCCCAGGCCTAAGATGTGTTTCTTGTAGACAGCATATAGATGGGTCATATTTCCTTATCCTGTCTCCCAGTCTGAATCTTTTGAGAGGTGAGTTTAATCCATTTACAATCAGTGTTACTACTTTCAAGGAGTTATTTATGTTAGCCATATTTTGATTGGACTTGTGTTTGTCATATTTTGCATTTTTATCCTTCTCTTTTTGTCTTTTTTGTTGCTCTTACACTCTCCTCCAATTCTGCCTCTCCTGTTTTTTCCTTTCTCTCTGTAGAACTCCCTTTAGTATTTCTTGAAGGGCAGGGTTCTTGTTCGCATACTCTTTCAATTTCTGTTTATCTGTAAATATTTCGAACTCTCCATCTTTTTTGAATGCTAGTTTAGCTGGGTAGAGTATTCTTGGTTGGATATTTTTTTCTTTTAGTACCTTGACTATATCATATCACTGCCTTCTTGTCTCCATGGTTTTAGATGAAAAATCAGCACTTAATCGTATGGAGCCTCCCTTGTATCTGATGGTTTTCTTTTCTCTTGCTGCTTTTAGAATTTTCTCTTTGTCTTGAGCATTGGATAATTTGACAAATATATGTCTTGGGGTGGGCCTGTTGGGATTTATGGTGTTTGGGGTGCATTGTGCTCCCTGGACATGTACATCCATCTCTCTCAGTAGATTTTGGAAGTTTTCAGCCATTATTTGCTCCAACACCCCTTCTGTCCCCTTTCCCTTCTCTTTTCCCTCTGGGATGCCTATAATATGTATGTTTGTGCATTTTGCATTGTCATTCAGGTCCCCAAGTCCTAGCTGGGTTTTTTCTATCTTTTTATCAATCAGTTCTACTATCTGTTTGATTTTAGATGTACTGTCTTCCATGTCACTAATTCTCTCCTCTGCCTCTTCTAATATGCTGCCATTTACTGAGAGTGTATTTTTGATTTCTTGGACTGTGGTGTTCATCCCCATCATATCTGTTATCTTTTTACGTATGTCTGCAGTTTCCTCTCCAAGTGTTTTCTTCATATTGTTAATCTCTTCCTTTACTTTAAGTTGGTCTCTAATATATGTTTTGACATCTTTAATTACTTGTCCGATGTTCTGCTCCCCTTCCTGGTTTTTAGTTTGTTCATTGCATTTAGCTATGTTTTCCTGATTATTGGTTTGGTTTGTAGTTTTTTGTTGCTGTCTGGTCATCATTTTTTTCTTGACGGGTTTAATCGGTTCCTTAGCTTCTTTGTCTAGTCTTGGGGATTAATTAGTTGTTGTTCTTGTGTGTTATGTCTTCTCTTTGTCACTTTGTTCTTCTTACTCTATTTTCTTGTTGCTGGCTAAGTTCACTTTGAAGGAAAATATTAGGGCCAGGGAAAGCAAAATGAGTAAGAAAAGAAAATGTGTAAAGTAGTATTGGTAATAAATGTTAACAGAGCAACAATGTGAGATCTGGGAGAATGGATATTGGACTTACGTAAGTTGTGTAGAGTTGTAGCAGTAGGTAGAGTACCTATAATGAGATAGTCAACTGAATATAGGGAGGAATATAGTATTAATTAAAAAGCCAGTGTTTTCATGAGAGAGGGAAAGAGAAAAGAATGACAATATTATCAAGAGTGGATAAAAGACAGAAAACAGAGCAAAGGTATTAGAAATTAAATGTCAGACAATTTAGGGCCCAAAGAAAGGGAGGTGGAATGTAAGAGAGACAGTAGTTGATGGAGGATAGCAAGATGTGGGGGAAAGGGGATAGTGTAGATGGCCAAAATCAATTCACATAGAAAAGAGGAAATGGAGGATGAGGAAACACAGCATATGTGAATCGCTCCCTGCCGCATCTATTATATAAATAAAATAAAATAAGAAGAAAAAGAGAGAAAAGAAGAAAAAAGAGAAGAAAGAAATGGGGTGGACAAAGAAAAGGGAGGGAAACAAGCAAGAAAAGGAAAAGGAGAAAAGAAAACTAAATAAACCAAAAAGGACCTTGGGGTATAAAATAGGAGAAAAGACCAGGAGATAATGCAATATTAGCAACCAAGACAAAAAAAAAAAAAAAGTACAAAGAAAAAAAACCCACAAATGCTGAGGGCTAGGATAATTAAGGACCTCAGATCGACCTTAGGGCATGGTGGATTCAGGGATAGAAAATCTGTGGTATTGCAGACTCAAGGTGTGTGAGTCTGTGTAGCGTGGGCCACCAGGGTTTAGGGGACACAGACCTGGGAACCACGCATCCGGTTAACAGGGTGCCTGGGAGCACCGCAGCACAGCACAGCCTTCAGGGATCCCCGCAGCAGGGCGCCAGTCCTGGGTTGGGGGGGGTCCCACCTGCAAACCCTGACTTCCATGTCAGAAACCCAAAATTCCACCTCTCACAAGAATCTCTTCTGTCACTTTCTCACCAAATCGACATCCAGAGGCCTCCTGCCCTGCAAGCCCCTGAAACAGCCTGCTGGGGGCGCCACTGCACTACAAAGAGTTCAGGGACCACTGTGGTCTGGCCACCAGCCCTAGAGGGAGGGGCTCCAGCCTGAACCTCTGATCTCCAAGTCAGAAACCCAAAATTCCGTCTCTTGCAAGAATCTCCTCCGTCACTGTCTCACCAAATCGACCTCCAGACACCTCCCGCCCTGCAAGCCCCTGAAACAGCCCACTCAGAGCTTGGGAACTCCCCAGCGCAGCAAAGCCTCTAGGAATCCCCATCGCCTGGCTGCCAGCCCCAGGGGGAAGGGTCTCGCGCTCAGCCCTGACCTCTGTGAAAGAGACCCAAAATTCTACCTCTTACATGAACCTCCTCTGTCACCATCCCACCAAATCGACGCACAGACACCTCCTGCTCTGCAAACACCCGAAACAGCCTAGTCCAGCAGGACTCCAACACTACCCAGCCGCTTCTTTGCAGGAGAGAATAAAACGTGCACCACTCAGACTCCATCTTGCCCCGCCTCCTCTTTTGTCCATTTTTTAATCAGGTTGTTTGTCTTTCTATTGTTGAGTTGTAACACCTCTTTATATATCCTGGATATTAAGTCCTTAATGGACTTGTGATTTCCAAAAATATTCTTCCATTGCGTTGGCTGCCTTTTCACCCTTTTGACAAAGTCCTGTTTGGTGCAAAAGTGTTTGATTTTGAGGAAGTCCCATTTATATGTTTTTTCTTTTCTTGTGTATACTTTGGGAATAAGGTCCAAGAAACCACCACCTACCACAAGGTCTTGAAGATGTTTTCCTACATTTTATTCTAGTAGTTTTATGGTTGTAGCTTATACATTTAGGACTTTGATCTATTTTGAGTTGATTCTTGTATAGGGAATGAGATAGGGGTCTTCATTCATTTTTTTGGGTTATAGATATCTGGTTGTCCCAGCACCATGGGTTGAAGAGACTGTTTAGTCCAGTTAACATGGACTTCGTAGGTTTGTCAAAAAGCTGTTCGTTGTAGAGGTGAGGGTATATTTCTGGACTCTCAATTCTTTTCCATTGATCAATTTGTGTATATGCCAGTGCCACCTCTGTAGCTTTGTAATATGTTTCAAAGTCAGGCAGTGAAATTCCTTCCATGTTGCTCTTCTTTTTTAGAATGCTTTTGGCTATTCAGGTGCACTTTCCCTTTCAAATGAATTTGGTAACTGCCTTTTCTAATTCTGTAGAGTAAGCTGTTGGGACTTTGATTGGTATTACATTGAATCTATAAATCAGTTTGGGTAAGATTGACATCTTTACAATATTTATTCTTCCAGTCCATGAATACGGATGTCTTTCCATTTGTTTAGGTCTTTTAAAAATTCTTTTAGCCTTGTTTTGTAGTTTCTTAGATATGTCTTGTACTTCTTTGGTTAAATTAATTCCTAGGTATTTGCATCTTTTTATTGCTATTGAAAATGGGCCTTCCCCCTTGATTTCCTCCTCAGATTGTTCAGTAATAGTATGCAAAAACATTACTAATTTTTGCATGTTGATCTTGTATCTTGCCACTTTGCTGAACTCATTTATTACCTCAAGTAGCTTTGTTGTGGATACTTCATGATTTTCTAAGTACAGGATTATGTCATCCACAGATAGTGAGAGTTTTATTTCTTCTTTTCCTATTTGGATACCTTTAACTTATTTTTCTTGTCTTACTGTCCTAGTTAGAACTTCACAAACAATATTGAATAACAGTGGTAACAGTGGGCATCCTTGTCTTGTTCTGGATCTTAGAGGGAAAGGTTTCAACCTTTCCCCATTGAGATGATGTTGGTCGTGGGTTTTTCATATATGCCTTTTATCATATTGAGGAATTTTTCTTCTATTGCTATCTTTTGAAGCCTTTTTTTATCAGGAAAGTAAGCTGGATTTTGTTAAATGCCTTTCTACATCGATTGAGATGAACATGTTTTTTTCCTTTCAGTTTTTAAAAAAAATTTATTATCTTTTCTTAAAGATACATGGATCACACAAAACATTACATTAAAAAATACAAGACGTTCCATATACCCCACTCCCCACACCCCTACACTCCTCCCACATCAACAACTTCCTTCATTAGTGTGTACATTCATTGCATTTGATGAGTACATTTTGGAGCATTGCTACACAGCATGGATTATAATTTATGTTTTAGTTTACACTCTCTCCCAGTCCATTCAGTCGGTAATGGCAGGATATATAGTGTCCTGCATCTGTCCGAGCAATGTCATTGAGGGCAACTCCAAGTCCTGAAAATGACCCACTTCTTTTTCCCTCTCCTTAACCTTCAGCAACTCCCATGGCCAATCTCTCCACATTAATGATATAATTTCTTCCATTGCTAGAGACACAATATTTCTATAGTAGAATACCAGTAAGTCCACTCTAATCCATATTTTATTCCTCCATCCTGAAGACCCTGGGATGGCGATGTCCACTCCACCTCTAAATTGAGATGGGGCTTAGATCCCACGTGGCTGATGAATGGAATTCCCCTGTTTGCAGCTGTGGACTCTCTCGGTTCCCTGGTGTGGTGGTTGACCATCCATACCTGCCTGTTAGCGGACCTGGTTAATCCAACTAACCAGAGAGTAGGTGTTAGAACTCTGCTGAGGCTCAGGACCCAGCTGGCACATGGGCAGTCCCAAAGATTCAAGTCTCCTGAGCATAGACCAACCCCAGCACCAACCACAGGATCAGTAAAGTGACAGAAGAGGCATGCGTAGATAGGTCACATTTGAGTCCCACTCCATCATACTCAGGAACACAAATTCCAGAGTGATAGTTGATAAGTTTATCTCTTTAGCCTTATGTTCTTCAGCTCATTAGCTTGATTTTGGAAATTTGTGTGTATATTGTTAATTAGTTATCTCAAATCATGCAGTTCCTCTGGAGCTTTGCTATATTATTTTCCTTTTGCCATGTCTTCTAATTTCTTAGTATGGCTGGTTATTTTTTGCTGCTGTCTAGGCATCTGTTTAGGATGGTGTGTTTACTCTAATGCTCATTTTCTCTCTCCCATAGGGATTTAGTGATGGGAGGCTGTGTGTTACTGTTTTTCTTTGATTCTTGTTTCATCCTGAGTCTTTACGATTGACCCTATTAGTTGCTCAAAACTGGGCTCTGGACCCAGTAATGGGTTGCAGACTCACTTCCTACGGCCTTGGGGAAGGAGGCTATAAAGACTGGAAAAAGCCTCTCTTATTTACTTTTAATTTCCCCATATGCACTTCCTTCGTCTACTGATGGGTCCCGCTCTTTTAACAACTCTCTTAGTTCATTGCCTGGTGGGAGTGTTTGCTGCAACACAGACTGGATCAGTGTGGTATAGGATCCTTCCTGGAGGTAACAGATTCGTAATTCAAATGTTCTAAGAGAGAGTTCACCAACCTTTGCTGACAGCCAACTCTCTTTTCCCAGGTAGTAAATAATTCCACTCCTCTCTGTGTCCTCAACAACCAGTCCCGGATCTCTTTAGTTTCAAGCAGGCTCCCAAGGTAAACAGTGGCACGTCTTTAGTCTTGCTTGGAAGAACTTGTGGGACATAGCAGACCGAATTTGTTGGTCAAATACTGAATTACCTTTAGACTGTGTCCCTCTCTCTCCCGTTTCTTGGGGAGTTGCATCCTCGACAATCAGTCCTGGGTAGTAGAGGGGGAGCTGGAGAGTGTCTGATCTCTTTAGACCCTTGCTGGCTCCAGAGACAAGCAATGGCATGGCCCCACCCAGCCTGGAATTGCTCCTGGATACAGCAGACCCAATTTGTGGGTCAAAATCTAAGTCAGCCTTAGGCTTTATCCTTCTTTCTCTCCTTTCCTGGGGAGGTGGATCCCTGAGGCCTCCTTTGTCTGTAGCTGATGCCAGTCCAGAAGCTTGAGAATTTAAGTGTCTTTAGTAGGCAGGAAGTCTTAGGTAGTGGCAGCCATGGCTTTTAACTTACAGTTTTGCCATTGCAGTTTTTTTCCTTGTCCCTCTCTCTTTGGGGCAGTGTCCAGCTTTTCCCTGGTGTCTTCAACCTTAAAAGACTTTTTCTCAGGCCATTTTTGCCTATCTTCTAGCTCTTTTTCCAGAAGAGAGTCCCACGTCTTTCTGGTCCACCATCTTTCCCGAGGTTCCCCATATGTATTTTGGCAATGCTTTCTTTAGAAGGTAGTTTCCCCTCAGCTGCATGTGAATATGCCCTATAAAGGACCACTCTCAAAAAAAAAAACCGCTCCTGTGGTGGTAAGCACTGACAGTAGAGCTCAGAAAATGCTCTGTTCTCCTGCCACTGAAGATGAGGGTCCCATGTAAACCCTCTAAATAAATGCTCATTACTTGCCAAGCTGGACTTGTTTGGGTCTTTCTTTAGTCTGAAATATCCCTATCAGTCCGACAGGAAGCTGTTGTTTTACACAGCTCTTTGCCATACTTGGGACAACATTTAAAGTAACAACTCATAAGGAGGATTTCTGTTTTGCTATTTATTTTCATATATTCTATACCTTTTGTGTTTTCCTTTCCTTCAATACTTCCATCTTTTGTGTTTGATTTTTTTGTTGTAGGTCATATTGATTCCCTTCTCATTTTCTTTGTGTATGTTTTTAAGATATTTTAGTAGGTTACCATAGGGATTATAATTAACATCCTAAATGTATAAGAATCTCATCAATCTGTTCTCATCACTTATACCCTTTGTATCCTCAAATCTTTTTAATTTCTTATAGTTATATATTACTTTTATATACTTTTTAATTTCCATTTTAACTACATATTTTTCTCATTATCTCATTGTGATCCATGCTACAACTCTGTGATATAGCTAGAATATGAACCCTGGCTACCTTATTTGATGTTCAAAGCTTTTATTATAACCTACTGCATTTCTACTCCTTATATATTTGAATCTAAGTTAGTTCTGCTGTAGCATAACATGGGGTCATAAAAACCACAGTTCTGCAAAATCAAGCAACAAAAACTTAAGGGCTTATGGGGGAAAATGGGGTTAGGGCCATAGCAGTAAAAAATCTGTTAGCAATTTGTTAAAAATAAAAGAACCCTAATAAAAATGGTAACATGATTTTAACAATAAAAATGGAACTTTACCTTGAAAAAAGACCTGAAGATTGCTTATGAAAATGAGTATTGGAAGAGTTAGGTTTGTGAATTGTTGGGAAATGGTATAAGGCAGATTATCTGAATTTGAACAGAAAGTTGTAACACCCGTTGTGAACGAGGCTTTCATAAAGCTTATCAGTCCAACTAGGAGATAAATTAAAAGAATGCTAGTCAGAATCCTAGACTTGGAAGGTAAAACTGGGAATTACTCTTAAATGAAATGAAATTGGACCTACTCAATGCAAGGGTAGGGTAGTCAAATGGAAATCTAGATCCAAATGCAGTGTTACTCATTCTTTGGAAAATATTTGAATAAGGATGATTTAACAACTTTGAAGATAGTGAAGAAACATTAAGGGCATTGCCTATTAAAAATGGAGAAAAATGCAAGGAAAAATGATACACTCTCTTTATTACCTTTATGTGATACTGTATTTGATATTTTTGCCAGTGCCATGTCCTATGAAAAGAAAGAATTATAGTATCTGTAGGAGATTTGATTATATTCTTAGACTATTTAGAGTTCAACTAAAATCAGAGATTATACTAGTTCTAACCGGTTTCAAAATACAATGAAAAAAATTTATATAGATCCAGCTGCTTATTACTTACTTAAATAAACAACTCTCAGAATCGTATTAGGATAGGGTAGCAATAGCATCCCTAAAATCTTCCATGGTTTACATATTAGTGGTTCAGGCTACAAATACATTTTGGGTTGGACAGCAGAACTTTTCCAGTCTTTATGGCAGAAGGAAATAGAGTGTGGAGAATTGAATACTGGCTTTTAAAAGTAATTCCTGAATGTGACATATCTCTCTTTATTTTCGTATTCCGTTAGTTAAAAAAAAAATCATTTGGGCACATTCAACTTTAAGGTGGTAAGGAAGAACAGTCTAACCATGTGCCTGGGAGGAGGACTGGAAATGGTGGATAGCACTAATGATTACAGTAATATTTAAGTGTAAAAGTCAAGACTAAAAGTGCTAAAGAAGAAAGAGTTTAATGTATGTGACTATAAAGAGTAATTTGTGAAATATATTGAAAGTATAAATCAACAAATCTGATAATAGGCTAGACTTCAGGAAGATGGCAGACTAGAAAGACACAGGTCTCTCTTCTGCTCCAGAAAAATAGCTAGAGGACAGGCTGAAACAGCCTAGAAGGAGGTCTTCTAGGGTTTAGGACACCAGGCAAATGCTGAACACCACCTAGAGGAGAGAGGGACAAAGGAGGGAAATTGCTGCTGATGCTGCCAGGACCATCCCCAACACTAAAGACAGGCCTCTAGGCCTGTGACTACAGACAAAGGTGGCTCCAGGGATCTACTACCCCAGGAAAGGGGAGAGAGAGGGACACAGCCTAAGGCTGACTCAGCTTCTGACCCACAAGTTTGGTCTGGTTTGCCCTGGGAGCCAGGGAAGGACTGGAAGAATCTGACCGTTACAACCTCCCTCTCTTCTAGCTGGGACTAATTGGTGAGGATGATCCAGAAAAGGGGAGAGAGAGGGATAGAGTCTAAGGCTGACTCAGCTTTTGACTCAAGTATTTGGTCTGCTGTGTCTCAGGAACACTTCCAGTCTGGGTGGGGCTGTACCATTGTTTGCTTTGGAACTCCCAGTCTCCTCATCTACTAACAGTTACTGATTGTTGAGGACTCAGAGGGAAGTGGAAATATTTCAGGGGGGAGGGCGGGGAGGGCGGGACTGCCAGAGAAGGCTGGAGAATAACAAGGCTCCAATTTACCAGACTGTAAACTCCATCACTTTGATTGGGTCTGTGTTGCAACAAATATACTCTGACAAGGCGTTGAACTGAGAGCTGCCAAAGAGCACCATCTGCTGGCAGACCAATGAAGTGCATACAAAAAAATGAAAAGTAAGTAGGAGAGGCTTTTTCAGGCCTCTGTATCTCCCTCCCCAGGACCCTAGGAAGTGACTCTACAGCCATTACTGCGTCCAGTGCCCAGTTTTGAGCAACCAGCAGAATCCTACCAATCCAGGTCAAACCAAGAATCAAAGAGCAGTAGTAACACACAGCCACCTGCCACTAAATCCCTACAAGAAAGAAAGAAATTGACAATCTGAGTAAACTACATCCTAATCAGATATTTAGATATCAGCAAAAAATTAAGAGCCATACCAAGAAAATAGAAGATGTGGCCCAATAAAGGAACAGAAGAGATGCAGAATTTAAGAGAACTAATCAGCGAGATGCATACTAATTTCCAAAATCAGATTAATGAGTTGAAAGGCAGTATGGTCAAAGAGATAAATGACATCAAGTAGGCATTGACTGAGCACAAAAAAGAATTTGAAATCCTGAACAGAAAAGTAACAGAGCTCATGGGAATGAAAGACACAATAGGTGAGCTCAAAAATACATTTGAGGCATACAACAGTAGACTGAAGAAGAAGAACAGTAGACTGAAGAATACTAAAAGACAGAACAGCTAAAATTGAAGGGAGAAAAGAATGGAAAAAATTGAGCAGGGGCTTAGAGAGTTGAATGACAATACAAAATGCAACAACATATGTGTCATGGAATTCCAGAAGGAGAAGAGAAGGGAAAAGGGGCAGAAAGAGTATTTCAGGAAATCATAGTTGAAAATTTTCCAACTCCCATGAAAGAAATGAACTCCATACTCCAATCAGTAAAAATCAGAAAATACCAACTCCAAGACACATACTACTCAAAATGTCAAGTGTTAAAGAGAAACTTCTCAGAGCAGCAAGGGAGAAGCAAACCATGACGTACAAGGGATGCCCAGTAAGACCTAGCACAGAATACTCTTCAAAAACCATAGAGGCAAGAACACAGTGGTATGATACAATTAGGATACTGAAGGGGAAAAACTGCCAGCTGAGAATTGTTTATCCAGCAGAATTGTCCTTCAGATATAATATAAAATATTCACAAACAAACAGAAATTGGGAAACGGACTTTGGCCCAGTGGTTAGGGCGTCCGTCTACCATATGGGAGGTCCACAGTTCAAACCCCGGGCCTCCTTGACCCGTGTGGAGCTGGCCATGCTCAGCGCTGATGCGCGCAAGGAGTGCCGTGCCACGCAAGGGTGTCCCCCGCGTGGGGGAGCCCCACGTGCAAGGAGTGCGCCCATGAGGAAGGCCGCCCAGCATGAAAAGAAAGAGCAGCCTGCCCAGGAATGGCGCCGCCCACACTTCCCGTGCCGCTGACGACAACAGAAGCGGACAAAGAAACAAGACGCAGCAAATAGACACCAAGAACAGACAACCAGGGGAGGGGGGGGGATATTAAATAAATAAATCTTTAAAAAAAAAACAAAAAAAAACAAACAGAAATTAAGAGAGTTTGCAAAAA
This sequence comes from Dasypus novemcinctus, assembly GCF_030445035.2. Taxonomy (NCBI): domain Eukaryota; kingdom Metazoa; phylum Chordata; class Mammalia; order Cingulata; family Dasypodidae; genus Dasypus; species Dasypus novemcinctus. The sequence goes on from NC_080684.1 coordinate 59,144,550, forward strand.
ATCCACCTTTGCAGGAAATATTAAAGGAAGACTTAGAACCTAAATGAAAAAGACAGGAGAGACAAGCATGGAAGAGAGTATAGAAGAAAGATAGCAGAAAGGATAACGAAAAGAGTAAAAAGACAGACCAAAATATAATATGACATATGAAAACCAAAGAATAAAATGGAGAAATAGTGCATTTACAGAAATATCATTGAATGTGAATGGATTAAACTCTCATCAAAAGATGCAGGCTGACAGAACAAATGAAAAAAATGAGCCATCCATATGCTGCTTATAAGAAACTTACCTTAGACCCAGGGATACAAACTGACTGAAAGTGAAAGGTTAGGAAAAGATACTCCACATGAATAGTGACTAGAACAGAGCAGGAGTAGCTATACTAATATCAGACAAACAGACTTTAAATGCAAAAAAGGGTATAAGAGATACAGAATGATATAAGTAAATGGGACAGTCCACCAGGAAGATCTAACAGTCATAAATATCTATTCACCTCACCAGGGTGCACCAAAATACATGAGACAAACACTGGCAAAACTGAAGGAAGAAGTAGACATCTCTACAATAATTGTTGGAGACATCAACACCCCACTCACATAATTAGATAGAACTAGACACAAAGTCAACAAGGAAACAGAGAACTGGAACAATGCAATAAACGAGTTAGACCTAACAGACATATACAGAACACTATACTGAAACTAAGTGGGTTATACATCCTTCTCAAATGTTTGTGGATCTTTCTCCATGATAGACCACATGTTACGTCCCAATGCAGCTCAATAAATAGGAAAAGATTGAAATTATACAGAGTACCTTCTCAGATCATAATGAAATGAAACTGCAAATTGGTAATTGATAAGAATAAGATAAAGTTACAAATGTGTGAAGTTTGAACAACACGCTCCTAAAAAACCAGTGTGTCAAAGAAGAAATTGCAAGTGAAATCAGTAAATATATTGAGACAAATGAAAATGAGAACACAGTATATCAAAACTTACGGGATATAGCAAAGGCATTCTTTTTTTTTTTTTTTTAATTGACTTTGTAATAATATTACATTAAAAATATATATATATGTGAGGTCCCATTCAACCCCACCCCCCCACCCCCCCCCTCCCCCCCCAACAACACTCGTTCCCATCATCATGACACATCCATTGGATTTGGTAAGTACATCTTTGGGCACCTCTGCACCTCATAGACAATGGTCCACATCATGGCCCATACTCTCCTCCATTCCATCCAGTGGGCCCTGTGAGGATTTACAATGTCCGGTGATTACCTCTGAGGCACCATCCAGGGCAGCTCCATGTCCCAAAGACGCCTCCACCTCTCATCTCTTCCTGCCTTTCCCCATACCCATCGTCCACCATGTCCACTTTTCCCAATCCAATGCCACCTCTTCTATGTGGACATTGGATTGGTTGTGTCCATTGCGCCTCTATGTCAAGAGGAGGCTCAGATTCCACATGGATGCTGGATGCAATCCTCCCATTTTCAGTTGTAATCACTCTAGGCTCAATGGTGTGGTGATTGTCCTTCTTCAACTCCATCTTAGCTGAGTGTGGTAAGTCCAATAAATCAGATTGTAGGTGCTGGAGTCTGTTGAGGCTCAGGACCTGGCTATCACATTGTCAGTCCAGAGATTCAAATCCCCTAAATATATCTTAAACCCCAACATTAACTGCACCTCCAGCACATTAGCATGAAAGTCTTATGAAGGGAGATCCCATCTGAGTCCAGATTCATCACACATAAACACCATTTCCAAAGAGGGGCCATCTGCCCTGGTAGTTAACCCCATCGGCCATGACCATAACTCTCATGGGTCTCTTTAGCCTTCAAAGGAACCAATATCTGGGGGTTGTATCTGCTTTATCTGTCTCTCTGACTCTGCTCAGTTGTGCATGAGGGCAATCCTTCTGCCAGCCTCCAGACTCTTTTTTAGAAACTTGTAGCCATATAAACTCATTTCTCCTTTCCATTTCCCCCTTACTTTAGGTCAAACAGCATTTTAAAGTCATGTTATTTTATGTAGATATGGATATTCTGCTGATCCGCATTGAACCTTCCGTATAAGGTCCTTTTCCAGTTGCATCATCAGTTGGTAGTTGATAGTGGTCCCTCGTTGCCAGGGAGGCTCATCCCCAGGTGTCATGTCCCACGCTGGAGGGAAGGCATTGCATTTACATGCTGAGTTTGGCTTCGAGACTGGCCACATTTGAGTAACATGAAGGCTGACAGGAGGAAATTCCCAGGCACAATGTTGCTCTAGGCCTTGTTCTTATTTTAGGTTTATCAGCTCACAAGCATAGTCATTAGCATCAGGGGCTCACTGTTGAACCCTCACTCCCTCCCGGTCCCCGCCGCTGTACCTGGGAGACTGTCGCTGCTCCCCTAGGGACCAGGACAGAGCACCACTGGCCAGGAACCCAGTACCCCCCCTGCTGTGGTTTTTAATTGTTGCCACTATGAGTATATCCAATCATTACCATGCACCCTGGACATATGTTCTGTACAGCTCCCTGTCAGCCATATATCACCTGTCATTGGTATCCCATACCAGTATCCCTCCATTGCCATTGTTGAAACACTCTGTGATCCAGAACTCCCCGTAATTTGAAGCCCAATATAATGTCATGGTCCCTTACTAGGGAATGGCATATAGCGATGGGTTTAAAGGATAGATAAAGAACTTGGATAAAGTTAGATAAAGAACTTAGATAAAGAATGTTGATTTGAAAAAATTCCACATCCTATCCTTTTTTTTTTTTCCCCCCCCCCTAATTATTCAGCATTTCTTCACAGGAGTCCTAGACCACAGCAATGCATATATATAATATACATCACTCCCACACATCCACCAGAAAACCTTTTCCCTTCCACAGTGATACTCTTACGCCCTATTCATATCATATTTGCTTAAGGTGATGTACAGAGTCTGAGATATTAGCTTTCTAACAAGGTAACATCTGTGCTTACATTATGGTGCGTACTTTAGGATACACAGTTCTTTACATTTTTAGTTATCCTATGTTTTACATTATGATTTACATTATCAGTCTGTCATCTCCTATATGGTATGGTGTAATATTACATGTTTTATATCCATCCTTGTGTACTCTCAAGAAACTCCTCTCTTGCCCCCCATTTACTTTGGTTCCACACATTTAACGTCCATTTTCCCTTCCACCTTGGTGCCCACAGTGACAGCCAACCTCCGTTTCCTGAGGAGCCACTTCCAGAGATAGATGGAATAGTGTTCAGGGCCTAACTTGCTCCACTGCCCCAATGCCCTGGGAGCCACCCTTTCTCTCGAGGGATACAGTTCCCTCTATTTGATGGCATTAGTCCTCCCCAGGATGTGGGTCCACCCCCACTCTCACTACTTGGGATTCCACCCCATGGTGTCACCCACTCTGGCAGAATGAGCATTTAGACATTCCCCAGGAGCCCGTCCTGCATCAGACCCTCCCCTCCGAGCATTCTAAACAGGTAACCCTCTTTATTATATTTTGATATGATTTTCTCGGCATTTTACTCTCCACCACCTCCTGACCCTCTCCTGTGTTCGTATGCTACCCCTCCCTCCCCCCACTTTTGGGCAACGTTACCCATCCGTCCCTCCCCAGCCACCCTCAAACCCGTAAAGCCCCAACCAAAGGCAACCCCTTGCCCCCCTTTTATCTCTTCTTTGTGTTCATACTTACCACCATCTCGTCTTAAATTCCACCCCTGCAGACATCGGCTCATATCCTTCCTCCACCCTCCGATTTCCTGTAAGCCTATCGTTCAGTCTCTTGCTATCTAGGGCAGCTTGTTTATTTCATATCATTGAGGTCATGTAGTATTTGTCCTTCAATGTCTGGGTTGCTTCACTCAACATAAGGTTCTCAAGATTCATCCATGTTATCACATGTGTTTGTAGTGTGTTTGTTCTTACAGCCGAGTAGTATTCCATTGTGTGTATATACCACATTTTATTGATCCACTCATCTGTTGATGGGCATTTGGGTTGATTCCAACTTTTGGCAATAGTGAACAATGCTGCTATGAACATTGGTGTACATATATCAGTTTGTGTCCTTGTTTTCAGTTCTGCTGGGTATATACCCAGCAGTAGTATTGCTGGGTCATATGGCAAATCTATGGCTAGTTTTTTGAGAAACCGCCATACTGTCCTCCAGAATGGTTGGATCCTTCTGCATTCCCACCAGCAGTGGATGAGTGTTCCCCTTACTTCACATCCTCTCCAGCACTTGTATTCTTCTGTTTTTTTCATAGCTGCCAATCTTATGGGTGTAAGATGGTATCTCATTGTAGTTTTGATTTGCATTTCCCTGATAGCTAGAGATATGGAACATTTTTTCATGTGCTTTCTTGCCATTTGTATTTCTTCTTCGGAGAAGAGTCTGTTTAAGTCTTTCCCATTTTTTAAATGGGTTGTTTATCTTTTTATTTTCAAGATATAGGAGTTCTTTATATATGCAAGTTATAAGTTTCTTATCAGATACATGATTGCCAAATATTTTCTCCCACTGTGTGGGCTCCCTTTTTACTTTCTTGACAAACTCCTTTGAGGTGCAGAAGGCTTTAATTTTGAGGAAGTCCCATTTATCTATTAGTTCTTTTGCTGCTCGTGCTTTTGGTGAGATATTCATAAATCCATTTCCTATTACAAGGTCCTGTAGATGTTTCCCTACACTGCTTTCTAAGGTTTTTATGGTCTTGGCTCTTATATTTAGGTCTTTGATCCATCTTGAGTTGATCTTTGTATAAGGTGTGAGATGGTAATCCTCTTTCATTCTTCTATATATGGCTATCCAGTTCTCCAGACACCATTTGTTGAATAGGCCACTCTCTCCCAATTGAGAGGGTTTGGTGGCTTTATCGAATTATATGTGGCTGTATATGTGAGGTTCTATATCAGAGCTTTCAATTCAATTCCATTGGTCTATGTGTCTCTCCTTATGCCAATACCATGCTGTTTTCACCACCGTAGCTTTATAGTATGTTTTGAAGTCAGGTAGTGTGATTCCTCCAATTTCGTTTTTCTTTTTCAGTATGTCTTTGGCTATTCGGGGTCTCTTTCCTTTCCAAATAAATTTCATAGTTATTTTTTCTAGTTCCTTAAAGAAGGCTGCGTTGATTTTTATTGGGATTGCATTGAATGTGTATATCAGTTTTGGTAGGATAGACATCTTAATAATGTTCAGTCTTCCTATCCATGAACAAGGAATAGTCTTCCATTTATTTAGGTCTTCTTTGATTTCCTTGAACAATCTTGTATAGTTCTCATTGTATAAGTTCTTTACCTCTTTAGTTAAATTTATTCCTAAGTATTTGATTTTTTTATTTACTATTGTGAATGGTATTTGTTTCTTGATTTCCTCCTGATCTTGCTCATTATTGGTGTACAGAAATGCTACTGATTTTTGCGCATTGATCTTATACCCTGCGACTTTACTAAACTCATTTATGAGTTCTAGAATCTTCGTTGTAGATATCTCAGGGTTTTCTATGTATAGGATCATGTCATCTGCAAATAATGAAATTTTGACTTCTTCCTTTCCAATTTGAATGCCTTTTGTATCTGGTTCTTGCCTCAGTGCTAGTGCAAGTACTTCTAAGACAATGTTAAATAGGAGCGGAGACAGTGGGCATCCTTGTCTTGTTCCTGAGTTTAGGGGGAAGGAGTCTAGGATTTCTCCATTGTAAACAATATTGGCTTTAGGTTTTTCATATATACTCTTTATCATGTTCAAAAAATTCCCTTGTATTCCAATCTTTTGGAGTGTTTTTATCAAGAAAGGGTGCTGTATTTTGTCAAATGCTTTTTCTGCATCAATAGATATAATCATGTGATTTTTTTCCTTCAATCTGTTTATATGGTGTATTACGTTGATTGATTTTCTTATGTTGAACCATCCTTGCATACCTGGGATGAATCCCACTTGGTCGTGGTGTATAATACGTTTAATGTGTTGTTGAATACAATTAGCAAGTATTTTGTTAAGTATTTTTGCGTCTAGGTTCATTAGAGAAATTGGTCTGTAATTTTCCTTTCTTGTGATGTCTTTGTTTGGCTTTGGTACTAGGGTAATGTTGGCATCATAGAAGGAGTTGGGTAATGTTCTTTCTGTTTCGATGTTTTGGAATAGTTTCAGCAGGATTGGTGTCAGTTCTTTCCGGAATGTTTTGTAGAATTCACCTGTGAAGCCATCTGGCCCTGGGCTCTTCTTAGTTGGGAGATTTTTGATAACTGATTCTATCTCTCTGCTTGTGATTGGTTTGTTAAGATCATCAATTTCTTCTTTCGTCAATATGGGCTGCTTATGTGTTTCTAGGAATTTGTCCATTTCCTCTAGATTGTCATTTTTGTTGGAATATAGTTTTTCAAAATATCCTCTTATGATAGTCTTTATTTCTGTGGGGTCAGTGGTGATATCGCCTTTCTCATTTCTTATTTTGTGTATTTGCATCTTCTCTCTTTTTTTCTTTGTTAGTGTTGCTAAAGGTTTGTCAATTTTGTTGATCTTCTCAAAAAACCAGCTCTTGGTCTTGTTTATCTGTTCAAGTGCTTTCTTATTTTCTATTTCATTTAGTTCTGCTCTTATCTTTGTTATTTCCTTCCTTCTTCTTCCTGTTGGGTTACTTTGTTGTTGTTTTTCTAATTCCTTCAAATGTGCAGTTAGTTCTTCAATTTTTGCTCTTTCTTCTTTTTTGATATATGAATTTATGGCTATAAACTTCCCTCTCAGTACTGCTTTTGCTGCATCCCATAAATTTTGGTATGTTGTGTTATCATTATCATTTGTTTCAAGGTAGTCTTTGATTTCTTTTGAGATTTCCTCTTTGACCCACTGTTTTTCTAAGAGTGTGCTGTTTAATTTCCAAATCGTGGTGTGAAATCTGGGCTTCTGTCCCTTGCAAATCTCCAGCTTGACTCCACTGTGGTCAGAGATAATGTTTTGTATGATTTCAATCTTTCTGAATTCGTTCAGCCTTTCTTTGTGGCCTAGCATATGATCTATCTTGGAGAATGATCCATGTGCGCTTGAGAAAAATGTATATCCTGCTGTGTTTGGGTGTAGCGATCTATATATGTCTATTAGATCGAGCTCCTCTAATATACTATTCAGATGTTTTGTTTCTTTGGTGATTCTCTTTTGAGATGTTCTGTCCAGAGTTGATAGTGGTGTATTAAAATCCCCCACTATAATTGTAGATGTATCTATTCTTTCACTTAGTTTTTCCAGCATTTGCCTGACGTATTTAGAGGCACCCTTGTTAGGGGCATAGATATTTATGATTGTTCGATCTTCTTGACAGATTTTCCCTTTCACTAAAATGTAGTATCCTTCTTTGTCTCTCACAATTGTTTCACATTTAAAGTCTATTTTGTCTGATATTAATATAGCTACTCCTGCCTTTTTTTGGTTATTGTTAGCTTGTATGATTGTTTTCCAGCCATTCACTTTCAATCTCCATGCGTCTCTGGGTCTAAGATGTGTCTCTTGTAGACAGCATATGGATGGGTCATATTTCCTTATCCAATGTCCCAGTCTGAATCTTTTGATAGGTGAGTTTAATCCATTGACATTCAGTGTTATTACTATCAAGGAATTATTTGTGTTAGCCATATTTTGATTGGATTTGTGTTTGTCATATTTTGTTTGTTTATTTTTTTTGTCTATTTTTGTTGTTGTTGTTGGTCTTATACTCTCCTCCAACTTTACCTTTCCTGTTTTTTCCTTTCTTCCTGCAGAACTCCCTTTAGAATTTCTTGAAGGGGAGGTTTCTTGTTGGTATACTCTTTCAGTTTCTGTTTGTCTGTGAATATTTTGAACTCTCCATCATGTTTGAATGCTAGTTTAGCTGGATAGAGTATTCTTGGTTGGAAGTTTTTTTCCTTTAGTACCTTGACTATATCATACCACTGTCTTCTTGCCTACATGGTTTCCGAAGAGAAATCAGCACTTAATCTAATTGAGCTTCCCTTGTATGTGATGGTTTTCTTTTCTCTTGCTGCTTTTAGGATTTTCTCTTTGTCTTGAGCCTTGGATAATTTGATAAGTATATGTCTTGGGGTGGGCCTGTTGGGGTTTATGACTTGTGGAGTGCGCTGTGCTTCTTGGATATGTACCTCTGTCTCTTTCAGTAGGTTTGGGAAGTTTTCAGCCATTATTTCCTGCAACACTCCTTCTGACCCCTTTCCCTTCTCTTCACCTTCTGGAATGCCTATAATACGTTTGTTTGAGCGTTTTGCATTGTCATTCAGGTCCCTAAATCCTAATTGGATTTTTTCTATCTTCTTATTGACCCCTTCTACTATCTGTTTGATTTCTGATGTACTGTCTTCCACATCACTAATTCTCTGCTCTGTCTCTTCTAGTCTGCTGATATTTCCTGCAAGTGTATTTTTGATTTCTTGAACTGTGGTGTTCATTCCCATCATATCTGTTATGTTTTTGCGTATGTCTGCAATTTCCCCTCCAAGTGATGTCTTCATGTTGTTAACCTCTTTCATTACTGCATCAAATTTGTCGGTGATAAATGTTCTGAGTTCTTTCATTGCTTGTGCCAAGTTTTGCTCCCCTTCGTGATTATTGGTTTGTTGATTGGATTCAGTCATGTTTTCCTGGTTATTGGTTTGGTTTGTAGATTTTTGTTGCTTTCTGGTCATCTCTTTATTTTGACGAATTTAATCAGTTCCTTAGCTTCTTTGTCTGCTTTTGGAGGTTAATTAGTTGTTATTTTTGCATAGGTGTTATATCTTCTCTTTGTCACTTTTTTCTTCTTATTCTAGTTACTTGTTGTTGGTTAAGTTCACTTTAGAGGAAAGTATTAGTGTTGGGGAAAGGCAATTGTGTAAGCAAGGGAAAAGTGTAAAGTAGTATTGGTAATGTATGTTAACAAAGCAAGAATATGAGATCTGGGAGGATGGAGGTTAGATTTATGTAGATTGTGTAGAGTTATAGCTGTAGGTAGAGTACCTTTTATGAAGTAGATGACTGAATATGGGCGAAATATGGTATGAACTACAAAGCTATTGTTTTCATGAGAGAGGGAAAAAGAAAAGAAAGGTAATAATTTCAAGAGTGGATAACAGACAGAAAACAGAACAAAGGTATTAGAAATTAAGAGTTAGACACTTTGTGGATCAAAGAACGGGAGGTAGGGGGTGGAATATAGGAGAGACAGTAGATGATAGTGGATATCAAGATGTAGGGGAAGGGGGATAGTGTAGGTAGCCTAAATCAGTTCACACAGAAATGAGGCAGTGGAGGATGGGAAAACCCAGCAAATGTGAGGTGTTCCCTGTAGCACCTATTGTGTACTTGAATTAAAATAAAATAAGTGGATAATGAGGGACAAGAGGGAAAGAGAAAACCGGGAAAGAAAAGAAAAAAAAAACTAATTATAATAAAGAAAAAAAGAAAGACAAGAAGAAAGGAAGAAAGAAAACGAGGATAGGCAAACGGTGGGGAACAGATAGGGGGAAGAGAGATACAGGTATACACGTGTCACAATTGCAACACTATGTAAAACAACAACCAAAAAAACCCCCCAAATAACTGTATAAAAAAAAAAAAGGACTTTGGGGGACACGCTAGGAGAAAAGACTAGGGGATAATGCAATATTAGCAATCAGGGCGTCAAAAAGAGTAAAAAATAAGATAAAGTGAAAATAAAAACAAAACAATATGAACCAATAAAGATAAAATGCAAACGTTAAGGTCCAGGGCACTCATGGACCCCAGGTAGACCCCAGGGCGTGATGGATTCAGGGGTGGAAAGTCTGAGACACTGAAGACTCAAGAGGTGTGAGTCTGGGGTGTGGACCGCCAGAGTCCAGGGGACCCAGACCTGGCAACCTCAAATCTGGTCCACAGAAAGCTTAGGAGCCCCGCAGTGCAACACAGCCCTCAGGGATCCCGTAGCTGGGTGCCAGCCCCGTGGGGGAAGCCAGATCCGCGAATTCTATATTGAATGTCTGATCCCTGAAATTCACCTACTCCTCAGGGTTTCAACCTTTGGACAGCTCCCTCCCTGTGCTCCCACACAACGGCCACTTGAAGGCGCCTCTACACCACGGCCAGTTCAATGACCCAGATCCCAAGCCCCGCCGGGTGGGGTGGGCTTCAGCTGGAAACTCCGAAAACAGACTCTAAGATCTGAAATCCCAAACTTCGCAAAATATTCCCCAATCAGCTTCCAGACGTGTCCTCCTCCCTCACTGCACCCTACAACAGTCTCCCAATTGTGTCCCCTTATTGCCCCAAATCCAATTCCATTGCAGATCGGCCGCCGGACCTGTGGGGATGGGGCTCCTGGCGGAAGCGCAACCCCCCCGTCCGGCGACCAAAACGTCCCCCGCTTCACAACAAAGCACCGTCTGTCTCCCCGAATCGATCTACAAAGGAGTCTTGTCCCAACAATCCCTCACCAACCAGCCCAGTATCGGCGAATTTCTCAGCACCGCAAAGCCTTCAGAAAAAGGAAAAAAAAAAACAAAAACCCCTGGCCGCCGCGGCTCCGGAGCTTCAGGAGCGCCCACTACCGCGGCTCCGCCCACCCAAGGAGGGAACTTCCCGAGCCCAGCTGGGACCTCCGTTTATATATTATAGACGTATCCTCTCTGTTACCTTCCCACCGAATTGACGTCCAGACACCTTCCAACCAGCAAAAATCCCCCGCAAAGGCATTCTTGAAAGGGAAATTTGCAGCACTAAGCACCTATATTAAAAAAGAGGAAAGAGCTAAGCACAAAGATTTAACTGACCAACTTGAGAAACTAGAAAAAGAACAAATCAATCCGAAAGCAAGTAGATGGAAAGAAACAATAAAGAGTAGAGCAGAAATAAATGAAATTGCAAACAAAAAACAATAGAGAAAATCAACAGAGCCAAAAGCTGGTTCTTTGAAAAGATCTATGAAATTGACAAACCCTAACTAGACTAACAAAAAAAGAGAGAAGATGCTAATAAATATAATCAGAAATGAAAGGGAGGAAGTTACAACTGACCCCACAGAAATAAAAGAATCATAAGAGGATATTATGAGACACTGTATGCCAACAAACTAAACAACCTGGGTGAAATGGGCAAATTCCTAGAAATTCACAACCAACCTCCACTGATGCTGTAAGAGATATAAGAGCTTAACCAAACACATTTAAGGAGATTGAATTCATCATCAAAAATCTCCCAGCAAAGCAAAGTCCAGGATGAGATAGCTTCACAGGTGAATTCTACCAAGCATTTTGAAAAGAATTATCAATCCTGTTTAAACTCTTCTAAAACATTGAAGATGAGTGAGAATTACCCAACACATTTTATGAAGCCAACATCACCCTAATACCAAAGCCAGATAAAGATATTACAAGAAAAGAAAATTACTGATCAGTTTCTCAAATGAACATAGGTGCGAAAATTTTCAACAAAATACAATTGAAAATACAAACAAAGTCAAATGTAACAGCATATCAAATGATTTATACATCACTACCAAGTGAGATTTATTCATGGTATGCAAGGCTGGTTCAACATAAAATCAATCAACGTAATACACCACATTAACAAATTGAAGGATAAAAACACATAATCATCTCAATCGATGCAGAAAAGGCATTCGACAAAATCTAGCCTCCTTATTTGATAAAAACACTTCAAAGGATGCGAATAGAAGGAAAATTCCTAATCTGATAAAAGGCATATATGAAAACCCCACAGCTACTATCATACTCAATGGGGAATAGTTGAAAGCTTTCCCTCTAAAATTGGGAACAAGACAAGGATGCTAAGTGTCACCATTGTTATTCAATGTTGTACTAGAAGTTCTAGCTAGGGTAATTAGACAAGAAAATTGCAATCTGAGGAGGAAATCAGGAAAAATTCCATTCTCAATAGCAACAGAAGGACTAAAATACCTAGGAATTAACTTAGCTGAAGAAGTACATAACCTATATGCAGAAAGTTACAAAATAAAGCTAAAAGAACTTAAAAAAGATGGAATCTCCATTGATTGGAAGAATAAATATCATGAAGATGTCAGTGTTACCCAAACTGATTTATGCAATACCAATCAAAATCCTAACAGCTTAATTTACAGAATTAGTAAAGGCAATTACCAGATTCAGTTGGAAGGGAAAGTGCACCTGAATAGCCAAAAGCATTCTAATAAAGAAGAGTGACATGGGAGGAATTTCACTGCTTGACCTGGAAACATATTATGAAGCTACAGTGGTCAAAACAGCATGATACTGGCATAAAGATAGACACATTGATCAGTGGACTAGAATTGAGAATGCAGAAATGAACCCTCAACTATACAGTCAACTGGTTTGTGACAAACCTAGCAAGTCTATGTTAACGGGACTTAACAGTCTCTTCAACCAATGGTGCTGGGACAACTGTATATCTATAACCAAAAAAAAAAAAAAAGAAAGAGGACCCCTATCTCACTCCTTATACAAGAATCGACTCAAAATGAATCAAAGATCTAAGTATAAAACCCAGACCCATAAAACTACTCTAGGGTAACATCTTCAAGACCTTGTAGTAGGTGGTGATTTCTTGGACCTTACACCCAAAGCACATGCAATAAAAGAAAAAAATATATAAAATGGGACCTCCTCAAAATTAAAGTGTTTTACCTTGAAGGACTTTGCCTAAAGGGTGAAAAGGCAGCCATCTACATGGGAGAAAATATTTGGAAATCACATATCTTATAAGGGTTTAATAGCCAGGATATTAAAGAGATATTACAACTCAAAAATAAAAAGACATATGACCCAATTAAAAAATGGGCAAAAGACTTGAATAGACATTTTTCCAAAGAATAAATACAAATGGAAAAAAAAAAAACACATGAAGAAATGATCAACATCACTATTGATTAGGGAAATGCAAATCAGAACTACAGTGAGGAGTCGGATGTGGCTTAGGTGATTGGGCTCCCGTCTTACCATATGGGAGGCCCTGGGTTTGATTCCCAGGGCATCTTGGTGAAAGCAAGCTGGTCCACGCTGCCACAGAGGTCTGACTGCCTGTGCCGTCATGGATGTCTGAGACCAAACAGTGAGCTCAAACAACAAGAGGAGTTTGGAAATAAATAAATGAACTTATTTAAAATAAATAAATCTTTAAAAAAAACTACAATGAGATATCATTTCACATCTATCAGAATAGCCACTATTAAAAAGAAAGAGAACTACAAGAGTTGGAGAGGATGTGGAGAGATAGGAACATTTATTCACTGTTGGTGGGAATGCGAATGGTATACCCACTATGGAGGACTGTTTGGCAATTGCTCAAGAAGTTGAATGTAGAGTTGCCACGTGACCCTGCAATACTACTACTGCGTATATACATAGAAGAACTGAGCAGTGACACGAACAGACATCTGCACACTGATGTTAGAGAAATTATTCACAATTGCCAAAAGTTGTAATCTACTCAGGTGTCCATTAACTGATGAATGGATAAACTGTGGTGTATACACATGTCGGAATATTATGCAGCTGTAAGAAGAAATGAAGTTGTAAAGCATATGACAACATGGATGAACCTGGAGGGCATTATGTTGAGCAGAGCAAGCTGGATACAAAAGGACGAATAATATATGATTGAATTACCATGAAACAAATATTTTGTTTCATATTGAATCATATTGTATGATTCAAAAAAAAATTTGTAGGTAACCAATACATTTAATTGAGAAAAGTATGTTTTTATTCAACTGTGTTTTCTTTTTAGTTTTTAATTGTTTATATTTTCAATTATTAAATGTAAAAAATAAAGTTTAAAAAAAATCTAATAAGAACAAAGGCCTTTATATCAGTATGCCAAAAGATAGTGTTTAATGGTCTCCTGAAATCCCCATCCCCTCAGTAGACCCTGTCTGGGAACATATGAAAATCTGTTTCCCCAGTGTAACATAATTATACTCAGTTATAAATCTCCTAATTATGATTCTTCTATTACTTTTATCTAACCTGTAATTTTCAATTTACCTGTTTTTTTGTTTTGTTTTTTAAAGATTTATTTATTTCTCTCCCCTTCCCCGCCTCCCCCACCCCAGTTGTCTGTTCTCTGTGTCCATTTGCTGTGTGTTCTTTTGTCCACGTCTGTTGTTGACAGCAGCACAGGAATGAATCTGTCTCTTTTTGTTATGTCATCTTGTTGCGTCAGCTCTCCGTGTGTGCAGCACCCTTCCTGGGCAGGCTGCACTTTCTTTCACGCTGGGTGGCTCTCCTTTCGGGGTGCACTCCTTCCACGCGGGGCTCCCCTACGCAGGGGGCACTCCTGTGTGGCAGGGCATTCCTTGCGCGCATCAGCACTGCACGTGGGCCAGCTCCACATGGGTCAAGGAGGCCCGGGTTTTGAACCACAGATCTCCCATGTGGTAGACAGATGCCCTATCCACTGAGCCAGGTCCCCTTCCCCAATTTACCTGTTAAGTATATTCCTTAGAGACTTAAAGTCTTCAGATTGTTCATATACCAGTTGAGCCCTGAAACCCAGCAGATGCACAGCCAAATCCTACTCGTTCCACTTCCTAGGGTTCACCCTGAATAGCTAACAAAACAATGAGGATGAACCAGCCCCACTCCAAAAGCAAGGAATATCTCCAACTGCAAGCAAAATAATTCCATTCTGCTGCCCAATAATATCTATGTCTCTTTTCAGCCTGAAGCATTCAGAGTGGACATGGTCCCAAACCTTCAAGATTGAGTAATGAACAAAAATGGGGGTGTGGTTGTGTGTGTATATAATCACTGACTAAAGCAGAATTATTGTACTGTAGTTATTGTCTTGTGTTAACTGAGCATCTTGTAATATTGATATAAAAAATAGATCTTATAAATTTAAAAAAGTGTTTACTCTTCCATATATATGAACATCTAATTCAAATATATTAAACAGATAAATTTCAGAACTCACAATAAAACAGCCGAAGATTAACAGGGAGTTCTCAAGAGATAAAGTAGAATAGGAAAATATATTTAAAGTTGAAAATGAAAGTATTACTTACTCTATTTGAATTAGGGGAGAATTAAAAAATAATAGTATGAGTATGAGAAATGATTAATCATATATTGCCAGTGGTATCATGAATCTTTATTTTTAATATTAATTTAATTTGGTAGGTACTGGGAATTGAATCTGGGACCTCATACATGCAAAGTAGGTGCTCAAGCACTGCTACTATAAATCTTTTTGCAAAACAATTTACATATTGAAGAACCATAAAAGTATTCATATCCTAAAATCCATCTCCAGGAAATTTATCCTAGTTACAAAAGAAAAAAAAATTTCAAAAATGGATTTAAGTAAGTAAATTTTAGTAGTAAGGAAAAATCTGTTCATTTATTCCTTACTTCATTTAAGGAAACCAATAATTGCCAGGCTGTGTGCTAGGCACTGGGACTACACACATGAATAGGGGATGGTCCTTGCCCTGTTATAGCTTACAGTCTCATAGTGAAGGCAGTTAGACATGGGATATTATATGAAGATAAAGAAGAGGAATGCCCCCAAAATAACATCAGAATTTAGTTAGGTAATGTAAAAATAACCTATTATGTTCAGCAACTGGGAAATGTACTAGGACATTTTAGTGTGTTGACTTATTTAAATATTTTGTAGTAGTTAAATCTGTATTGGCATGAGGAAATGAAAAGGAGGAATATAAAATATATGAACATTATAAATGTTGAGGCAAATAAAGATTGTATAGCAGAATCAAAAGAATTTTGCAAAATAAGGTTAAAATTAAAAAACATTTCCTTCTTACAACCAATCCCCAGCCTAATCATGAGAAAAAAAAATCAACATACAAATCTTGGTTTAGGGGCATTCTACAGAATATCTGACCATTTCTCCTCAAAAGTTTTGAAGTTCTCAAAACAAGGAAAATCTTAGAAACCATCACAGCCATGAGGAGCCTAGGAACACATGATAACTAAAGGTTATGTGGTATCCTGGATGAAATCCTGGAACAGAAAAAGGACATGATGTAAAAACTAAGGAAATCTCAATAAAGCATAGACTTCAGTAATAATTCACATTTTTAATATATAACTAAAACTGTTCTAAAAATAAAGTTTATTTAGAGAAAGTTATGAGGGGGAGAAATACATGTATATAAGCATTGCTTAAATATTTATAAAATGTCTTTGGAAAGGAAAAAAATGTATGCCAAGTTCACATGTATCGCTAGAAGGAAACGCAGTGTAAACCAGTTGTTTAAAAAAAGTTAGAAGTCAATAAACATTTTCCTACTCTAAAACTTTCCTTTATTGTCTTCATGTCAAACTTTCTTGTTGGAAGGAAGGTTAATTTGATAATTTAGTTGGAGGTGATGGTGGGTAGTACAGCATTAAGAGAACCTGTGTGTGAAGTTGGATTCTATTTATTAGAACAAGCAATCATATTAGCCAGGGATGGAGACCACAGTAGAATGCATATTTTATAAGGAGACTGTTGTTTACTGAAAAACTTAATTTGTAGATTCTCCTTATATATCCCCAATTACCCAAGTTATTTTTGTTCAATCTTAAACAGTGCATAAGGATTGTTTTGATTGTAGTGCCATCTGCTGGCACTATTAATAAATTACATCTTTAAAGAAAGTTATTTAAAAAATTTTTTGTCTACTGGTTCTCCTTGTCATTGTTCATTTGGTTTTATATATATATATGTATTATACCTGTACTTTCTTTTCTTTATATGTAATCAATATTCTTTTTTTAAACAAATTCTTATAGTATTCCTAGACTTTAATTACTACCTTGGATGTTCCTACCTAAATTCCTTCTCAAAACTTGTATCCTGTTTGTATTGCTTCTGACAAAATATCCTTATTTTGTAAACTTAACTTGGTGTGAAAGAGTTTGTGCCTTTTTCCTTGTTTTTGTTTTAAGAAATTCTAACATTTGGTTCAGAGCTCTTAGCTAAGACTTAGAAGTAAATCAAATACACATCAAAATCTTTTTTCCTTACCTCTCTTCTTGTCAGCAACCATTTTATAGTGCTCTAATTTCATCTTATACATTTAATGGGATTAAGTTTAAGCAGTTCATAATTATGTAACTAAGTATATTAAACTCCTTTTTATCTTAAGATTTATTTTATTTTTCTCCCCTTCCCCCCCATTGTGTGCTCTCTGTGTCCATTTGCTGTGTGTTCTTCTGTGTCAGCTTGCATTCTTGTCATGCAACACCAGGAAACTGTGTCGCTATTGTTTTGGTTGTTGCGTCATCTTGCTGCGTCAGCTCTCCGTGTGTGTGGTGCTACTCCTGGGCAGGCTGCACTTCTTTTGCACAAGGTGGCTCTCCTTGTGGGGCACACTCCTTGCGCATGGGGCACCCCTACGCGGGGGAAACTCCTGTGTGGCAGGGTGCTCCTTGCATGCGGCAGTACAGCACGTGGACCAGTAGGCCCTGGGTATTGAACCCTGGACCCTCCATGTGGTGGGTGAATGCTCTGTCAGTTGAGCCACAACCGCTTCCCTAAACATCTTGGTTTAGAATCAAACTTATTATAATGATACCTGACAGTGGACATTTACACACATTGCAAGTCACAAGCATATGGTTAAGCCCTTCTGGCTTGTTAGTTCTCCTGTGTATGTGGATTTTGCACCAAAGACTTCCTTCCTTCCTCCTTCTCTCTCTCCCTCCCTCCCTCCCACCAGGGCTGTGGATTGAATCTAGGATCTTGACTGTGGGAAGCCAGTGCTCAACCACTGAGCCACATCAGCTTCCAAAAATATTTTAAAAATTGCTTTCTCTCCCTTCACTGCCACCTCCCCACCCCACTTTTCTTAAGGAGCTGCTGGGGATTGAACCCAGGGGATTGAAGCTGGCACTCAACCACTGAGCTGCATTGGCTTACCCCCCACTCCCGCTCTTTTTTAATGAATGTAAACTAAAAATGTAATAAACCTAGCATTTTTAGTTAACTAGATTGCACACAGACAGTTGGTAAATAAATTATTTGGGTGTATGATTCCACCAGGGCAGGTGAATAAACATGAATTATGCTATCTATCATCTTGGCTTATAACTCAGCATTGCCCTAAACCTGCTAAATAGGTTTGAGTCATCTTGATTTCTCTTAGGAACACTCAAATAGCAGCTGAGCTTCTCCCAGATATTCTCATTCCTGTCTGTGTCTTCAGCAGCAGGTTATTAAATTTGGGGATACTTTCCTTCCATTTCTTTTCAACTACCAGAAGTCAGTGCTGGTTGGCTGCTAACTGATCAGGGTAGTGGTTGCTGAAGGTTGGGGTGGCTGTGGCAATTTCTTAAAATTAGCCTGTAATTAAGTTTGCCACATCAATTGATTCTTCCTTTTATGAAAGATTTTTCTGTAGCATGTGGTGCTGTTTGATACCATTTTATTCACAGTAGAACTTCAGTTTTCTGAAACCCTGTCACTGTTTTATCACCTAAGTTGATGTAATATTCTAAATCCATCAACGGCATTTCATATTGTTCACAGCAACATCACCAATAGACTCCATCTCAAACCACTTTCTTTGTCATCCATAAGGAGCAACTCCTCATCCATTCAAGTTTTATCATGAGATTGCAGCAATTCAGTCACATCTTCAGGCTCCACTTCTAATTCTAGTTCTCTTCCTATTTCTACCACATCTGCAGTTCCTTCCTCCACTGAAATCTTAAACTCTTCAAAGTCATCCAAGAGGGTGGGAATCAGCTCATTCCAAACTCCTGTGAATGTTGATATTTTGACTTCCTCCTGTGAATTATGAATGTTCTTTACAACATATAGAATGATAAATATTTCCCAGGAGGTTTTCAATTGATTATGCTCAGATCTATCAGAGGAATCACTATCTATGGCAGCTATAGTCTTATGAAATGTATTTCTTCAGTAAAAATCTTGACCTTTTAAATTACTCCTTGATCCATGGGCCACAGAGTGGATGTTGTGTTACCAGGCATGAAAACAAGATTAATCTAGTTGTACATCTCCATCAGAGCACTGTCAATGACCAGTGATATTTTTAAAGGAATCTTTTTTTCTGAGCAGTAGAGGTGAAGAGTCAGCTTAAAATCTTCAGTAAACCATCATGTAAACAGATGAGCTGTCATCTAGGCATTTAGAGAGCAGAGGTAGAGCAGATTTAGCATAATTCTTAGGGCCCTAGGATTTTCAGAATGGTAAACAATCATTGGCTTCAACTTCAAGTCACCAGCTGCATTAGTCCCTAACAAGAGAGTCAGTCTGTCCTTTGAAACCAAACAATTGACTTCATCTCTGTAGCTATGAAAGTGCCGAGTGGCATCTTTTTCCTGGAGAAGGCTGTTTTGTCTACCTTGAAAATATGTTGTTTAGTGTAGCCACCTTCATCAATTATCTTAACTGGCTCTGCTGGATAATTTGCTGTAGCTTCTATATCAGCATTTGCTGTGTTACATGCCCCCTTTTTTGGTTTGTTTTCATTTTTTAAATCTTTTTTCATAAAGATACATAGATCACACACAATGTTATATTTCCCACCCCCACTCCTCCCACATCAACAACCTTTTTCATCAGTTTGGCACATTCATTGCATTTGATGAGTACATTTTGGAGCACTGCTACACAGCATGGATTATAGTCTGAAATACTGTGAGAAATACCAAAATGTGACACAGAGACACGAAGCAAGCATATTGCTGTTGGAAAAATGGTACTGATAGACTTGCTTGTTGCAGGGTTTCCATAGATGTTCAATTTGTTAAAAAACTCAATATTGGGAAGAGTAATAAAGGGAAATTCAATAAAACAAGGTATACCTGTATTTACCTTGTTGACTATGGCTTAGACAGAAGAGTAGTAGACTTTCAGTTCAATAGTCTCTCAGTCAAGGACTTTTTCACTTGGATAGACTGCTTCGAATGCAATTACAGCATCCTTGAAAGTTACAGTGACCTATGTATGCTTTAAAAATAGTATTCCTGGGAAGCGGATGTGGTTCAAGTGCTAGGGCCTCCACCTACTATATGGGAGGACCCAGGTTTGATACTGGGGCTTCCTGTGTAAAAGAAGAAGAGAAAGCGTTCCTGTATGGCAAACCAGTGCTCATGTGGTGAGCCGAGTGCCCACGTGGCAAGCTGAGTGCCCACATGGTAAGCCAAGTGCCTACGCAGTGAGCTGAGTGCCTTCACGGTGACCTGAGTGCCCACATGAGTGCCTGTGTGGCAAGCCGAGTGCCCACATGCGTGCCCACTGGCGAGCCAAGTGCCTGCGTGGTGAGGCAGTACCTGCACAAGTGAGTCACGCAGCAAGATGATGACACAACAAAAAAGAGAGACAAAGGAGAGAGTCAAGGTGAACCATAGCAGAGACCAGGCACTGAGGTGATGCAATTGACAGGGAACCTCTCTCCACATCAGAGGTCCCCAGGATCAAATCCCCATGAATCCTAGAGGAGAAAGATGAGAAGAGAAAGACAAAAAGAGAAAGAGATACAGAATATCACAATGAATGGACACAGCAAAAACAGCAGGGGAGGGGAAGGGTACAGGAAGAAAAAAAAAAGTATATTTAAAAAAAATAGTTTTCCTTTTTTTAAAGATTTATTTATTCATTTATTTCTTTCCCCGGGCTCCCTCCATTGTCTGCTCTCTGTGCCCATTTGCTATGTATTCTTCTGTGTCTGCTTGTATTCTCATTAGGCAGCTCCGGGAACTGATCCTGGGACCTTCCAGAGTGGAAGAGAGGCGATCATTCTCTTGCGCCACCTCAGCTCCCTGGTCTGCTGCATCTCTTATTTCTCCTCTTTGTCTCTTTTTGTTGTGTCATCTTGCTGCATCCACTCTCTGTGTGGGCCAGCAGTCCTGTGTGGGGCAGCACTCCTGCGTTTACTCCACGCAGGCCCACGCTCCACATGGGCCAGCTTGCCACACGGGCCAGCTTGCTGTCACCAGGAGGCCCTGGGCATCGAACTCTGGACCTCCTATATGGTAGATTGGAGCCCAGTTGCTCGAGCCACATCTGCCTCCCAGTATTCCTTTTCATGGAGGCAAAATGAATTAAATTGCTTCTAGGTTTTCATTAAAACCAAGGAAAATATTACAAGATCTTAAAGTTTCACTAAATATTTTTATATTTAAAGTGTACCTAATATATAATAGCAAATGTATATATCTTAATTTTATAATCTATATACATTTATAATTTCTAATTATTTACATGACTACATTGTTTTTTACTTTATGTTTTAAAGTACATTTATTATTCCCGGGCTTACTGATAGTGGTGACAAACACAGCCTGCAAATATATTGGTATTTGTTACCTTTATAGGGTACTATTGGTTAGAAGAAATTAACCAGTTCCAATCTGTTTAAAAGTGAGAAAAATAAATTAAGTTCTATATTATTTTTATTATTATTTTGTAATAAAACAGGTTGGAGATTTGCTTAGTATTAAACACTCTTGTACCTCTTAGTATGTTACTAACTTATTTACTCTAGAGTTATTCTAGAGATATATTTAAATTCACTTTTTTAAAAATCAGAATTCATTTAGTAAAAAGTAAAAAACAAAAAAGTATAGGTGAGGCAAAATGAATACTGGTATAAGTTTAATTTATTCAGAAAGTAAGCAATTTCCAGTAACATTTGGGAGATCACTTTTGGTGATGTCTGATAAAATGGACTGTGGAGAAACTGAGTTTATACAGTAAGATCTATGTGAACTTAAAATTGCATGAGAGCATTACAACATTAAACTTTAAAAAAGGATATGTTTTTATCTTTTGAAAACTCTTTATGTGTAAAATATACTTGTACTGAGTAGAAAGAAAAGCAATTTACCTTAGCAGATTTACAAATTGAAATAGTTTTAAAAGTTATATTTTATTATAACTTTTAAAAAATCTTATACTGTCTTTATCTGGATTTTAACTTAATATTGGAAAGATCTTGCTTTTAATGTTTTCATTTATATTTTCTTTTAAACTATGACCAGGGTTTTCTTCTTCAGATAGTTAACTGTCCAGTAAAGTCAAAATTGAAAGTTTAAAAATTATTTGCCCCATGATAGTCAATTAGAATCCCAAAAGTATTTTGAAAGAAGCAAATTTTATATTTTAAATAGAACTATGTATACAGAAATACACATTGAATGGATGTAATATTCTATGAAACTTTTCTTTAATTCTACTTCCAAATGAAATAGTTTCTTTAAGGGTATAGATATTTTTAGAACTATTTAAGTAGATGTACATTTGATCAGAGTTGCCCCATTATCCCATATGTACCTGTACTTAATTACCTTTCAGCCTGAAAGACTTTAAGAAAAGATTATTCCTGAGAGTAATGATTTTAGAAGCATGATATCCATGGGTTCCTTCCTTTAGGACCGTACAGTTTATTTGGGAAATAAGACAGTACATATGATCAACATTTTGAAATAGCTCTTTAGAGTTAAGGTTATGCTAGAATAATACAAAGAATCCTTTGAGAATAGAGCTGATTTGATGAATTAAGAGTTCTCTGCAGCTAAAGATGAATTGTAGTCACTAATTTGTTACTAATTTGTAGTCTTAAAGCTTCTATTTTGAGAGCTTGTACTGGGGGTAGTTCTATTAATACTTGAATTAGTTTTTTCTATAACTTCTGAGTAATGTAAAACTTATTTCAATAATGAACATTCTTCAAACAGCCCAAAAGTACTAGTATAAATATTTAAATAAGGTATTTTCTGGATGTCTTTTCTCGAGTATTTTCTCAATGTGATTTTCTCTTTACCAGGAAATCAAACCCCAAAGCCATTATAACCATGGATATGGTGAACCTCTTGGACGGAAAACTCATATCGATGATTACAGCACATGGGACATAGTCAAGGCTACACAGTAAGGTTTTTGTTGTAGTTGTCTTTTTTTTTTTTTTACATCAGTTCATTCTGTGAAATAGTTGAGGCTTTTTGACTAGGGTTGCCAAATTTAGGGGAAAACAAAAACAAAACAGGACATCCAGTTAAATTTGAATTTCAGATAAATAAAAATTTTTAGTATAAGTATGTCTTACATATTTCATGGTAATCCTGTTTTTGACACTTTTATGCTTTGTGAAATCTAACTTTGACTATCTTTTCATATATTTGAATTGAGCTATCCATTTTAGTCTTACCACTTACCTACGATTTTAACTCTTCTAAGATTTAAAATACTCTGAATACAAATAAATAGATAGTTTATCTAAAAATAATTGTTGTTATTTTGCTCTCTAATATATACACTATCATTTTCCGCTTCCTTCTTTTTCTCCTAAGTCTTTACTATTTTCCTTTTTCTCTCCCTTTTTTCCTTCAGTGCAGTTTATGTTCTGGGTCTGCAGTTGGAAGCAGTAATTGCTTGCTTTAACTGGATTGGTGAGGGGTAGGTCAGAGAGGGAGATGGTGAAAGAACAAATTAGATGGAAGGAAAATGGCTTGAAGAGGAAGACCACAGAAGCTAAGATCTGGAATGAAGACATCTCCTTGGGTCAAGAGAGGGACTCCACTATGTGTGTGGAGAGAATGAGTTTCCCCCAGCACTTGAAGAGGGTGGATGGTCCAGCCTGCTGTTCAGGGAGAGTTTTGCTGTCCCAGGCTACAGAGAGGGTGAAGCACTTTTCCCAAATGTTGGGGGAGTGAGATTGACACTCCATTGCTCTGAGAGGGGTGGGCCTATTCCCAATAGATTAGGGAAAGCCAGGTCTCCAACTCACTGTTCTGAGAGTGTTGGGCCTATGCGCCAAAGATTAGGGAGAATGTTGCCTCCACCTTAATGTACTAAGGGGGTTGAGACTGTTCCTCAGAGATTGGAGAAAGTGTAACCATCACACCAGTGTTCTTTGAGAGTCATGTCTGGAGCTCAGTCACAACCTGGATTCTTGATGAGGGTGAACCCAAGGAAATGGCCATTGGGCAATCCTGTGGAATCATGAGGCTCCAAGGAGAAAAAGCCATCATTTAAGGAATGATGCTCAGACTTTGAAATCTAATGGAGTGTGCCCTGCAGGAACTGTAGGGAACCAGTGATACATGTTTTCCTCCCAAATTCTCCTTATGGTAACTCAAATGTTTGTCCAATATCTGTCCCTTTGTATATTGGAAGCAAATAAATTGATTTGTAGGTTTCACAGGTCTATAGCTAGAGGGAACTTTGTCCCATGAAAAATTGTATTTCTGTAAATAACTGTGATGTGATTTTAACTTAGCATTGCTAACTAAAAGGATTTAAGATTTTTGAACATTGTAATGTCTTTTTGGAATTTAGAAGGTGGAGTTTGGCAGTTTGAGATTATTCACAAATTCTAAAAAGAAAGATTATGTTTGTAAACTGGTCTGTTCCTCTGGGTGTAATCCCTTTTGATTGTTTTAGATTCAGCTGAGATGTCTTTGATTAAATTATGTAAGATTACAGTAATTTTATATTTAAATTTCTGTAAAACCACCAAATTGTCTTCCACAGTGGCTGCACCATTTATTCCCACCAACAGTACACGAGTGCTCCTATTTCTCCACATCCTCTGGAACACTTTTACTTTTTGTATTTTTTTAAAATTTAATAATAATACTTTTAATTTTCGTTGCCAATACCATGCAATGGATGACTCAAATAGTGGGAATTTATTGTCTTATGATTTTTAGGCTAGAAGTCCAAAATCAAGTTGTCATCAAGGTGATGCTTTTTCCCAGAAGACTGTGGAGTTCTGTCTTTCGCTGACAATCGTTTTTCCTTGGCTTTTCTATTACATGACAATGCACATGGTGGCCTTCTCTTTCAGGTTCCATAGACTTTCAGTTTCTGGCTGCACCCTCTGGGGCTTTCTGACTGTCTGTGACCTTCCCTAAAAGGCCTTCAGTAATAGGACTAAGACCCATCTTGGACCACACCTTACCTGAAGTAACCCCATCCAAAGTCCTGTCACGAGGGTTTACCTCCACAGAAAAGGATTAAAATTTAAGGACTTGTTTTTCTGGGGTATATAGTTCCAAACCACCACATTAGCCATTCTAGGGGATGTAAAATAGTATCAGTACAAATTATGAAAGAATGTCATCAAAATTTTAATCCTAACTGAAGTCCATATCTTACGTTTGGTATATTTTCCCCCAACCCACCCTATTATTACTTTGCTAAAGTGTATTTTTATTTCAGAAGTTGTGAAATTACAAAGCAATCATACTCATGTGCAGAATTCCCATACAATACCACTCCAGCGCATCATACTATAGTGGAATATTTGTATCAGTATGTGAGATACCATCATCAGACTATTCTTATCAACCATGGTCCATAGCATATGTTTGGCACTTTTCCATACTTCTCTGATTATAAACACAGTACATCTTTTGGCAGAGATGCAGGAATATTAGTATTGCTGTTAACCACAGTCCATAAGTCACTCCAATTGTGTTTTTCCCATGCTTCTCCACATTCCCACCACCCTGCAATATTGACGTACATCTGTTCTAGCTCACAAAAGAAACTCTTGCATCTGTACTATCAGCCACAATTTTCATCCACCTCTGGATTTACTGTGTTATTCAATACCTAGATTATTGTCTGGCTTTCTTTCAATTGACATTTATGTCCATAGACTACCCTTTCCAGCCACATTCCCTTTTATAAACTAGCTGTTACCAAAATGTGTTACCATTAATCAGTACATTTCCACATTTTACCGTAAAGTTAACTGAAACCTTCTACTTATATTAATATTGTAGTCCATCTCAGCCCTCCTCTTATTTTCTTTAAGAATCCACCTCCTACCACCAGGTCTTGAAGACGTTTTCCTACATTTTCTTCTAGAATCTTTATGGTTCTTGCTTTTATATTTAGGTATTTGATCTATTTTGAGTTAATTTTTGTATAAGGTGTAAGATCAGGATCCTTCTTTTTCTTTTGGTTGTGGATATCCAGTTCTCACAGCACCATTTGTTGAACGGACTGTTCTGCCTGAGCTGGGAAGGTTTGACAGACTTGTCAAATTACTTGATCGTAGGTGTGAGGGTATGTTTCTGAACCATCATTTTGGTTCATTGGTCTATGTGACTGTCTTTATGCCAGTATCATGCTGTTATTCTACCACTGTAGCTACGTAATGATTTAAAATAGAAAAATGAGAGTCTTCCAAACTTTGCTTTTCCTTTTTATGTTATTCCTGGCTCTTTGGGACCCCTTATCCTTCCAAATAAATTTGATAATCATGTTTTCCATTTCTTTAAAATATGCTGGTAGAATTTTTATCAGGATTGCATTAAATCTGTATATCAATTTGGGTAAAAATGACATCTTAATGATATTTAGTCTTCCAATCCACGAGCATGGAATGTTCTTCCAATTATTTAGATCTTTTTTCATTTCTTTTAACAATACATGTAGTTTTCTGAATACATGTGCTTTGCGTCCTTGGTTAGGTTTATTCCTAAATATTTGATTCTTTTAGTTGCTATTGTAAATGGAATTTTTTCCCTGGCTTCCTTTTTAGATTGTGCATTACTAATGTCTTTTAAAGTCTATTTTATCTGATATAAGTATAACTACTCTGGCTTTTTTTGTTGTTGTTGTTGTTGTTGCTGTATACATGGAATATCTTTTTCCAGCCTTTCACTTTCAATTTATTGTTATCCTTGGGTCTAAGGTGAGTCTCTTACAGACAGTGTATAGATGGCTCATATTTTTTTATCCATTCTACCACTCTGTGTCTTTTGATTGGGGATTTTAATCCATTAACGTTCAGTATGATTATTTTAAAGGCATTTCTTTTACACCCATTTGGACCTTTGAGTTTTATCTGTCATATTTTATTTTCACCACTCTTTTGGGACTTTCAGTTACTTTTACTGGTATAATTTTCATTTCTAGACTCTCTTCTAAGCCTTTCTCTCCTGTTTTTCTTTTCAGATTTTAGCACATCCTTTAGTATTTCCTGCAGAACTGGTCTCTTAATTATAAACTCTCTCACTTTCTCTTTATCTGTGAGTATTCTAAACTCTTACTCATTTTTGAAAGACAATCTTGCCAGATATAAGGTTCTTGTCTGGAAAGTTTTCTCTTGCAGTATCTTAAATATGTCATACCACAGCCTTCTTTGCCTCCATGGATTCTGCTGAGAAATCAGCCCTTAATCTGATTGGGTTATCCCTTATGTATGCATCGCTCTTCTCTTGCCACTCTCAGAATTGTCTGTCTTTAACATTTGACATACTGATTAGTTATGTGTTTCAAAGTTGGTCTGTTCAGGTTTATTTGGATGGGAGTATGTTGTGCTTCTTGGACAAGCTGTTATGTCCTTCAATAACGTTCGGAAATTTTCTACCATTATTTCTTCAGAGATTCCTTCTGCCCCTTTTCCCTTCTCTTCTCCTTCTAGGAGACCCTTGACACATCCCTTGCTGTTTTGCACATCCCTTGCTGTTGTTTAGTTCCCTGAGGTGATGTTCCATTTTTTTTCCATTTTCTTCATCTGTTCTTTTGCAGGTTTGCTTTCAGACGCCAGAGGACTTGTCTTTAAGCTCAGCAATCCTTTATTCCTCCTCAAATCTGCTGTTATTAATGTATGACTCCAGTGTATTTTTAATTTCATTTATTGTACCTTTCATTCCTGTAAGATCTGCTATTTTTCCATGTATGCCTTCAAATATTTTTTTGTGCTCATCCAGTGTTTTAATATCCTTGATCTCTGTAACCATCTCATTGAATTTATTAAGGAGATTTGTTTGAACACCTGTGATTAGTTGTTCCAACTCCTTTAGGTCATCTGGAGAGTTATCTTGTTACTTTAACTGGGCCATATCTTCCTGTTTCTTGGTATGGATTGTAGTTTTTTGTTGGTGTCTTGGCATCTGGCGTACTAGATGTATTTATTCAGGGTACAGTTTCTCTCTTTAGTTTAGGGCTTTCTTGCCCTTTCTCCTTTCTGGTTGTGCAATAGGAGCAGAGGATGTAGTTGGTGCTGTATGTTGTGGAGTCTCATGCTACCTGTGTTGCCCCAAGGACTGATGGGGTTTCTCCAACCTTTCTTCTTTGCCAGTGTTAGGGACAGAGCCACAGCCATGTGTAATAATCCAAGACATATAGGCCTAGACTATAGTTTCCTGGAGAGAATGATGAAGGCACATCCTTCCTCCCCTGCCTGGGATGGGAATGGAGCTGCAGGTGTGGGCAGCAATCTATGCTGTGCTGGTCCAGAATGATGGCAGTTGCCCTGCTTGACTTCTGACTATTCAATCTGTGCCAACTGCATGTACCTGCAGTTAACCAGAAAGGCTTGTACAGGTCCTGCCAGCTTCCTCCCTGCCAGAGGTGGGGCTGA
The DNA here is from genome assembly GCF_030445035.2 of Dasypus novemcinctus. Classification (NCBI taxonomy): domain Eukaryota; kingdom Metazoa; phylum Chordata; class Mammalia; order Cingulata; family Dasypodidae; genus Dasypus; species Dasypus novemcinctus. The sequence goes on from NC_080684.1 coordinate 59,172,894, forward strand.
AGCCTAGGCTAGGACTGCAGTCCAGTCTGGGTAGAAAGATGCCTGTTCCTACTGTAACTGTGATTTTCAGTTAGCCCTACTTTCCCTCATGCTGGGGGGTGGAATTAAAATGGCAGTAACTGGCCTCTTTCTGACTTGGACAGGTTCAAACTTTAACTCTTCTAAGGATTCTTCTACTGAATTTACTAATCAGTAGCCAAAGTTGGTACCCAACTGTCTCTTCCTACCCCATTTTTGGGAAGTGAAGCTTCCACTTGTAGCCATGGAATAGCTTCTGAGGCAGCTTGTGCCACCATTGGAGGCTGGGTACTGACTTCTGCAGTGTGGAGTGCCTACTCACAAGTCTTCTCTGCAGATGGGCAGTCTCCTCCTTCCATTCTTTCAAGGATGTTGGAGGATGCTCTTCCTGTCTCCTGGAGCCCCCAAACAGGTGCTGATAGCTCTAAGTGGTTACTAACTGCCCTCTAGCTCAAGCTGACTCTAGGAGCTCCTTTATCTCCTGCCATGTTGGTGGTTGGACCTTGAGTTGATTTTTGTATAGAGTGTGAAGTAGGGTTCCACCTTCATTCTTTTTACATGTAGACATCCAGTTTTCCCATTACTATTTGTTGAAGAGACTATTCTTTCCCACGTGAAGGAACTTGGTACCCTTGTCAAAAGTCTTTGGCCCATGGGAAGTGGACTTGACCCAGTGGTTAGGGCATCCGTCTACTACATGGGAAGTCCGCGGTTCAAACCCCGGGCCTCCTTGACCCATGTGGAGCTGGCCCATGCACAGTGCTAATGTACGCAAGGAGTGCCATGCCATGCAGGGGTGTCCCCCGCAAAGGGGAGCCCCACATACAAGGAGTGCGCCCCATAAGGAGGGCCGCCCAGTGTGAAAGAAAGTTCAGCCTGCCCAAGAATGGCACCGCACACATGGAGAGCTGACACAACAAGATGATGCAACAAAAAGAAACACAGATTCCCATGTGGCTTACAACAACAGAAGCGGACAAAGAAGAACACGCAGCAAATCGACACAGAGAGCAGACAACTGGGGCTGGGGGAGGGGAGAGAAATAAATAAATAAATCTTTAAAAGAAAAAAGTCTTGGCCTTCAATGTGAAAGTTGATTAGTCCAACTTGATAATAGTGTATAATTTTTTTAATGTGCTCTTGGATTCAATTTGCTGGTATCTTTTTGAGAGTTTTTTAAATCTATATTCATCGGAGATATTGATCTGTAATTTTCTTTACTTGTGGTGTCTTTATCTGGCTTTGTTATGAGAGTGATTTTGGCCTCATAGAATGAACTAGGAAGCATTCCCGCTTGTTCCATTTTTTGGAGGAGTTTATGCAGTATTGCTATTTATTCTTCTTGGAATGTTTGGTGAAATTCCTCTGTGAAGCCATCCAGTCCTGGGTTTTTCTTTGTTGCAAGATTTTTGATGACTGATTCGATCTTTTCACTAGTTTTTGGTTTGTTGAGATCATCTATCTTCTTAAAACTTTTTAGGTATTTTGTGTTCCTATGAATTTGTCCATTTTATCTAGGTTATCTCATTTGTTGATTTACAGTTTTTCATAGTATCCTTTTACAATCCTTTTTATTTTTATGGAGTCAGTGATAATGTCCCCCTTGTCATTTCTGAGTTTAGTCACTATGTCCTCTTTTTTTCTTTGCCGGTCTACCTAAAGGTTTGGGAATTTCATTAATCTTTTCGAAGAACCTTTCTGCTTCTGTTGATTGTTTTGTTTTTATTCTTTATTTCATTTATCTCCACTCCCTTGTTTACTTCCTATAACTTTGAGTTTAGTTGGCTCTTCTTTTTTAGACCCTCCAGTTTTTAGGTTAGGTCACTGATTTGAGATCTTTCTTCTTTTTAAATATAAGCATTTAGAGCTGTACATTTTCTTATCAGCACTACCTTTGTGGCATCCCATAAGTTTGGAATGTTGTGTTTTCATTTTCAGATGCCTCAAAATAGTTCCTAATTTCCCTTGTGATTTCTTCTTATACCCGTTTGGTGTTCTGTTCCTAATTTCTCTTGTGCTTTCTTCTTATACCCATTTGGTATTCCATTCTCTCTCTGTTGATTCCTTGCTTCTTTCCATGGTGGTCAGAGAAGATTCATTGTATGGTATCAGTTTTTTAAATTTGTTGAGATTTGGTTTAAGATCTAATAAATGGTCTTCCCTGGAGAATGATCCATATGCACTGGAGGTAAATGTGTATTCACCTATTAGGTGTTCTATATATATGGCTAGTTCCAACATATTAGAGTATTGTTTAATTCTTGTATAATATTTCCTTACTGATCTTCTAAATATTTGATACGTTACCAACAGGGGTGTATTAAAAATCTCTTAATATTAATATTCAAATATGTCAATATTTATATTAATTATTATAAATATTGACAGTTTTGAATGGAGAGCTATCAATTTCTCCATTCAAACCTGTCAGTATTTGCTTCGTATATTTTGGGGCTCTGCTGTTAAGTGCATATGTTTATAGTTTTTACATGTTCTTTTTCAGATCCCTTTATCTTTATATAGTGACTGTCTTTGTTCCTAGAAACAGTTTTTGACAAAGTCTGTCTTATGTGATGTTAGTATAGGTACCCAGCTCTCTTTTGGTTACTGCTTGCATGGTATATATTTTTTCCCATCCTTTCACTTTTAACCTACTATGACTTTGAAAATTTAAGTTGAGTCTCTTGTAAACTTCATATTGTTGGATCATGCTTTTTTAATCCATTCTATCAGTCTTTGCCTTTTGACTAGAAAGTTTAATCCATTTATGATTAGAGTCACTATGGATAATGTAAGATAAGATCTTCTTCTGTCATTTTGATATTTATAAAGTCTTGTAAGTGAAATGCCTTTCTTCACCCTCATTTTTTTTATTAATGTTTAGTGCCTACTTCCATATTTATCTGATTGTTTATATTGTAGCTAGTGATTCCCTTCTTTCTTTTTTTTGATTTATTATTATTATTTTTTAAATTTCTCTTCCTCTCACTCCCCCCGCCCCCTGTTTTTTGCTCTCTGTGTCCATTCACTGTGTGTTCTTTTGTGTCCGCTTGTATTCTTGTCAGCAGCATCAGGAATCTGTGTCTCTTTTTTTTGCGTCATCTTGCTGCATCAGCTCTGTGTGTGTGCGGTGCAACTCCTGGGCAGGCTGTACTTTTTTTGCACAGGGTGGCTCTCCTTACAGTACGTACTCCTTGCACGTGGGCTCCCCTACACGGGGAACACTCCCGTATGGCACAGCACTCCTTGTATGCATCAGCCCTGCGTGTGGGCCAGCTCACCACACAGGTCAGGAGACCCTGGGTTTGAACCCTGGACCTTCCATGTGGTAAGCGGACATGCTATCAGTTGAGCCACATCCACGTCCCCTTATTTATTTCTTGATATGTTTTTCAGATAGTTTCCTTCTGGTTATCGTGGGGTTAAATTTTAACATCCAAGTATCTAACAATCATTTTTTTATTTGATACCAGCTTGACTTCAATAGCATACACATCCACTGTTCCTATACACTTCCATCTTTCTACCTCTTTTTTTGCACTCATTACCAATTGTCTGTGTACATTATGTTCAAAACCACAGATTTCTCTTTTTTTAAAAATTTTATTTAGTTATTGCTCCATCCCACTCCCCGTTGTTTGTGTTTGCTGTGTGTTGTCTGTGTCTGTTTATTGCGTGCTCTCTGTATCTGCTTGTCTTCTTTTAGGAGGCACCGGTAATCTAACCTGGGACCTCCCATGTGGGAGGGAGGGAGATGCCCAATCACTTGAGCCACATCCACTTCCTCCTTGTGTTTCTTGTTGTGTCAGCCCATTGCGCCAGCCCATCGTGTCAGCTTGCTGTCTTGCTCGTCTTCTTTAGTAGGCATTGGGAACCAAACTTCTGCTCCTAACTCATTACTTTTTACGAATTTCTGTTTTTGTCCCTGTAATAAGTAAGAAGTGAGGTTATATACCAAAAAATGAAGTACAGTAGTACTGGCATTTATAGTTATCCATGTGGTTATTTTTATTGGATGTCTTTCTTTCTCTTTTTAAATATATTTTTATTACAGAAGTTGTGAACTTACAAAACAATCATGCACATATGTGGAATTCCTATATAGTACCCCTTCACCAACACACACCACTTCATTGTGGAACATTTGTTACAGGTTATGAGATAATATCAGATTATTACTACTAACTATGGTCCATAGCTTACATTTGGTGTATATTTTCTATAACCCCCTTTTATTAACACAGTACATCTTTGGCATGGATGTAAGAATATTCCAGTATTGCTATTATATTATATATCCATAGGTTACATTAATTGTATTTCTCCCATGCTTCTCCATATTCCCTCTACCCTCTAATATTGACATACATCTGTTCTAGTTCACAGAAAGATGTTCCTGTATTGTATTATTAACCACAGTTCTCATCCACCTCTGGGTTCACTGTGTTATACAGTCCCTACATGATTCTCCAGCTTTCTTTCAGTTGACACCTCCCTAGACTTCCCTGTTCAGCCACAATCCCATTTATATACCAGTTGCTACTCACTGTAATGTTACCATCTACTCTATCCATTTCCACACATTTACAGTCAAGTTAATTAAAGCTTCTGCATACATTAAGCTCAGTATTCTTTCACAGCCTAGTGGTCTTTATTTCTTTATGTTGCTTTCATCTCTTATTTAGTGTCCTTTGCTTTCAGTTTGAAGAACACCTGTTAGCATTGCCTGTAGGTCAGGTCTGATGGTAATGAACTCCCTCATTTTTTTTTTTTCTTTAATCTAAGAATATCTCATTCCCTCCCATGTTTTTGAAAGAAAGTCTTGACAGATATAAAATTCTTGATTGGCAGTTGTTTTCTCTCAGCACTTTAAGTATTTCAACCCATTGCCTTCTTTCCTTCATGGTTTCTGAGGTAAATAAATTGGCCTCTAATGTAATTAGGTCTCCCTTGTACATGACATATTGCTTTTCTGTTGCAGCTTTCAGAATTTTCCTTGTCTTTTGCTTTTGACAGTTTGACTATTATATGTCTGGGCATATTGTCTTCAAGTTTATCCTGTTTGGTATTCTTTGGGCTTCTTGGATGTGCATAATTTGCTGAATTTGAGGGGTTTTCTGTCATTTCTTTGAAAATATTTCTGCCTCTTTTTTCTCTTCTCCCTCTGGGACTCTCATAATGCATACATAGGTATACTTTAGTGGTATCCCACAGGTTCCAGGCTATTTTTGCTTTTTTCTTATTCTTTTTTCTTTCTGCTTATCAGCCTGACTTAATTGAATTGTCTTGTCTTCAAGTTCACTGATTCTTTCTTCTGCCAGGTCCAGTTTGTTGTAGAAACCCTCTTGGGAGTTTTTCATTTCAGTTATTGTGTCTTCATTTCCAGTAGTTCTGTTTGGTGCCTTTTTAAAATATGTTTTTCTCTTTTTGAGTTTTTATATCATTTTCCTGATACACTTTTGTTCTTTCTATGTATTTTTCTTTATCTTCTTAAGCATATTGAAGATCATTTTTTTAAAGTCTTTGTTCAATACCTCAGTAATCTGGTTGTCTTTGTTGATGCTTAGTGGATTTTTTATCCTCATCCTATGGATGTGCTGTCATTTCTTGTTTCTTTGTAAGATTTCATTGTACCCTGTCCATTTTTGTTTTTAAAATGTTAAGTCTGGGATTTAGTCCCTAAACTGTTAGCTTCTTGAGTTTGTAGTCAGCAAGTGATAAGGCAGAGATTTTCTTGAGTGCCAGAGCATAACAAAACCAAACAAACCAACGCAAAAAAAAAACACAACACAACCTTTCACAAACTTTGTAGATTGACTTTATGTTGGCCAGTGCTCCCTTTCAGAGTTCAGCCCTTCTATCAAGAATGTCAGGCAGGGAGGGCAGGGCAAGGTGGGGTCTGAGTGAGTGCACCTCATAACCTCTCCTGCAAAGAAGCAGCTGGGTGGGGTTGGAGTCCTGCCAGAGTGGGCTGTTTTGGGGGCTTGCAGGACAGGAGGTGTCTGGACATCAATTTGGAGAGACAGTGACAGAAGTGGTGCTTGCTAGAGGTAGAATTTTGGGTTTCTGACATGGAGGTCAGAAGTTGTGGGCGGGATTCTTCCCCCAAGGGCTGGCGGCTGCGGCATTCCCTGAAAACTGTTGGTTTGTGGCGGCATTCCCAAGCCTCGTGTTTCCCGCATGCGTGGTTCTGGGGTCTGTGTCTCCTAAGCCCCCGTAGCTCATGCTCCACAGACCCACATACCTTGAGTCTGCAATATCCCGGACTTCCCATTCCCGAATCCAGCACTCCCTGAGGTCTGTGATTGCCCTAGCCCTCCAGTTTTCAATTGAGTCTGTGAGTGCAAGAGATTTGGTGGGAGACATGGAGGGGCTAGGTGTGTGGGTTCAATTTTCTGGTCACCCCCCCCCCTTTTTTTTTTTCTTTTTTTTCCAGCTTGGAGGAGCATACCAGCTGCCTTGGGGAGAGCCTGGGAAGAAAGCAGAGGTGAATCTGCTGAAAAAGCCCAATTTACCTAAATGCCTTGGGATAGGAAACTTGGTCTGGGAGAAGGAGGAGTCAGAATATAAATTAACCCTCCCCTAGCATATCTAAAGGAGAGGGACTGTAGGGCATACTTTCCAAGCTTCCAGTAGCATATTTGGGGTTCCTGGTGAGGTGTAGGTTCTGGAAATAAAAAGTCATTATCTTCTGTGTGGAGTTGGTTCACCAAAGACCCACTTGAATCTCCTACCAGACCCCTCACACAGCTTTCCTGCTGCCTTGGGAGAGAGGGAAGTGAGGAAGGTAGAAAGGGAGAATGTCAGATTCCTAACCATTTTATTTAACTGCAAAGAGGATTCCTAGCTTGAAACTTTGGTTTTTGTTGTTGTCATTGGTTTGTCTTCTGGTTTTTCCTTCCTCTTTACCCCCCAAAGGCCCTTTTTCTTTTCTTTTCATTTTTTTCTTTTTTTTTCTTTTTTCTTTTCTTTTTCTTGCTTGCTTCCCCTCCCTTTTTTTGTCCCCCCCCCTTTTCTTCCTTTTCTTCTTTTCTCTTCTTTTTTATTTTTTTAAATATTAGGTGCTGCAGGGAGCGTTTCACGTTTGCTATGTTTCCTCATTCTCAGTTTCCTCTTTTCTGTATGTATTGATTTTGGCCACCAGCAATATCCCCTTTCCTCTACATCTTTCTATCCTCCATCATTTATTGTTTTCTGGCCCCCAAATTTTCTGATTTTTTATTTCTAATACCTTTGTTCTGCTTTCTTTTATTCACTCTTTATATTATTGTCTTTCTCTTTCCCTCTCTCCTGAAACACTGGCCTTTTAATTCATACTATATTCCCCCTTGCATTCAATTGACTGTCTCATTATAGGTACTCTACTTACTGTTATAACTCTACACAGCTAGCATGAGCCTAATATCCATTCTTCTAGATCTCACATGGTTCCTCTGTTAACATTTACTATCAATACTACTAATATACATTTTCTTTTCTTAGTCATTTTGCTTTCCCTGGCCCTAATATTTTCTTTTAAGTGACCTTAGCCAGCAACAAGAAAATAGAATAAGAAGAGCAAAGTGACAAAGAGAAGACATAACATGTGCACAAAAACAACAACTAATTAAACCCCAGGACTAGACAAAGAAGCTAAGCAACTGACTAAACCCATCACGATAAAATGATGAACAGACAGCAACAAAAAACTACAAACCAAACCAATAATCAGGAAAACATGGCCCAATCCAACGAACAGACTAAAAACCAGGAGGAGGAGCAGAACATCGAACAAGTAATTAAAGCTCTCAAAACATATATTAGCAACCAATTTGTTGAAGTGCAGGAAGAGATTAAGAATATGAAGAAAACACTTGGAGAGAATACAAAAGAAATTGCAATCATACACAGAAAGGTAACGGATATGATGGTGATGAACAGCACAATTCAAGAAATCAAAAATACACTCTCAGCAAATAACAGCAGGTTAGAAGAGGCAGAGGAGAGTTTAGTGATGTGGAAGACAGTACATCTATTATCAAACAGATAGTAGAACTAATCTATAAAAAGATAGAAAAAAATCCAGCTGGGATTTAGGGACCTGAATGATGATACAAAACTCACAAACATGTGCATTATAGGCATCCCAGAAGGAGAAGAGAAGGGAAAAGGAAGTTGGAGGAAATAATGGCTGAACACTTCCCAAATCTACTGAGGGAGATAGATGTACATGTCCAGGAAACACAACGCACTCCAAACACCATAAATCCCAACAGGCCTACCCCAAGACATATACTTGTCAAATTATCCAATGCTCAAGGCATAGAGAAAATTCTAAAAGCAGCAAGAGAAAAGAGAACCATCACATACAAAGGAGACTCCATAAGATTAAGTACTGATTTCTCATCTGAAACCGTGGAGGCAAGAAGGCAGTGGTATGACATAGTCAGGGTACTAAAAGAAAAAAATTTCCAACCAAGAATACTCTATCCAGCTATGCTAGTTTTCAAAAATGATGATGAGTTCAAAATACTCACAGATAAACATAAACTAAGAGAGTATGCCAACAAGAATCCTGCCTTTCAAGAAATACTAAAGGGTGTTCTGCAGGAAGAAAGAAAAAACAAGAGAGGCAGAGTTGGAGGAGAGTGTAAGAGCAACTAAAAAGACAAAAAGAAAAAAAAATCAAAGAAAATATGGCTAATAGAAATAATTCCTTGAAAGTAATAACACTGTCAATGGATTAAACTCACCTGTCAAAAGACTCGGACTGGAAGACTGGATAAGGAAATATGACCCATCTATATGCTGTCTACAAGAAACACATCTTAGACCCAGGGATTCAAGGAGGTTGAAAGTGAATGGCTAGAAAACTATCTACAAGCAAACAATAACCAAAAAAGGGCAGGAGTAGCTATATTAATATCAGACAAAATAGACTTTAAATGCAAAACAATTGTGAGGGATAAAGCTGGATACTACGTGTTAGTGAAAGGGATAGTCTTTCAAGAAGAACAAACAATCATAAACATTTATGCTCCTAACAAGGGTGCTTCCAAATACATGAGGCAAAACTGGAAAAACTAAGTGAAAGAATAGATGTGTCTATAATTATAGTGGGGGACTTTAATACACCACTGTCAACTTTGGACAACAGAACATCTCAAAAGAGAATCAATAAAGAAACAAAAACTTTGAACAGTATATTAGAGGACCTGGACCTAATAGGCATATACAGAACATTACACCCAAATACAGCAGGATATACATTTTACTCAAGTGCACATGTATCATTCTCCAAGAAAGACCACATGCTAGACCACAAAGAAAGTCTCAATGAAATCAGAAAGATCAAAATCATACAGAATAATTTCTCTGACCACAGTGGAGTGAACCTGGAAATCTGCAAGGGCCAGAGGCCCAGATTTCACAAAAAGATATGGAAATTAACACACTTTTAGTAAAACAGTAAGTAAAGGAGGAAATCTCAAAAGAAATCAATAACTATTTTGAAACTAATGAAAATGATAACACAACATATCAAAACTTATGGGATGCAGCAACAGCAGTACTGAGAGGGAAATTTCTAGCCATAAATTCATACATCAAAAAGGAAGGGCTAAAATTGAAGAACTAACTGCACACTTGGAGGAATTAATAAAAAAACAACAGAGTAAACCCAAAGGAAGAAGAAAGAAAGAAATAACAAAGATAAGAGCAGAACTAAATGAAATAGAAAATAAGAAAGCACTTGAAAAAATAAACAAAACCAAGAGCTGGTTCTTTGAGAAGATCAATAAAATTGACAAACCCTTAGCTAGACTAACAAAGAAAAAAAGAGAGAAGATACAAATACACAAAATAAGAAATGAGAAAGGAGATATCACCACTGACCCCACAGAAATAAAGACTATCATAAGAGGATACTTTGAAAAACTATATTCCAACAAGAAGGACAATTTAGAGGAAATAGACAAATTGCTAGAAACACATAAGCAGCCTACATTGACGAAAGAAGAATTTGACAATCTCAACAAACCAATCACAAGTAAAGAGATAGAATCAGTCATTAAAAACCTCCCAACTAAGAAGAGCCCTGGGCCAGATGGCTTCACAGGTGAATTCTACAAAACATTCCAGATAGAACTAACACCAATTTTGCTGAAACTCTTCCAAAAAATTGAAACAGAAGAAACATTGTCTAACTCATTCTATGATGCCAATATTACCCTAGTACCAAAGCCAAACAAAGACACCACAAGAAAGAAAGGTTACAAACCAATCTCTCTAATGAACCTAGTTGTGAAAATCCTCAAGAAAATACTTGCTAATCATATTCAACAACACATTAAAAGAGTTATACACCATGACCAAGTAGGATTCATACCTGGTATGCAAGGATGGTTCAACAGAAAAAAAAAAATCAATTAATGTAATACACCATGTAAATAGATTGAAAGAAAAAAACCACATGATCATATCTGTAGATGCAGAAAAAGCATTTGACAAAATACAGCACCCTTTCCTGATAAAAACACTGTAAAAGATCTGAGTAGAAGGAAATTTTCTGAACATGATAAAGGGTTTTTATGAAAAACCCATAGCTAACATCATTTACAATGGTGAAATCCTAAAATCTTTCCCTCTAAGATCAGGAACAAGACAAGGATGCCCACTATCACCCCTTCTATTTAACATTGTCTTAGAAGTACTTGCTCGAGCACTGAGGCAAGAACCAGACATAAAGAACATCTAAATTGGGAAGGAAGAAGTCAAAATTTCATTATTTGCTGATGACATGATCCTATACTTAGAAAATCCTGAGACGTCTACAAGAAAGCTTCTAAAACTCATAAATGAGGTCAGTAAAGTCGCAGGTTATAAGATCAATGTGCAAAAATCTGTAGCATTTCTGTACACCAGTAATGAGCAATCTCAGGTGGAAATCAAGAAACAAATACCATTTACGATAGTAAAAAAAAAATCAAATACCTAGAAATCAATTTAACTAAACATGTAAAAAACTTATACACAGAAAACTACACAACACTGCTCAAGGAAATCAAAGAAGACCTAAATAAATGGAAGCATATTCCCTGTTCATGGATAGGAAGACTGAATATTGTCAAGATGTCTATCCTAACAAAAGTGATCTACACATTTAATGCAAGCCCAATAAAAATCAACACAGCATTCTTTAATGAACTAGAAAAACTAACTATGAAATTTATTTGGAAAAGAAAGAGGCCCTGAATAGCCAAAGACATATTGAAAAAGAAAAATGAAATTTGAGGAATCACACTACCTTACTTCAAAACATACTACAAAGCTACAGTAGTAAAAACAGCATGGTATTGAAATAAGGATAGACACACAGACCAGTGGAACCAAATTGAGAGTCCTGATATAGATCCTCGTATGTACAGTCATATAATATTCAGCTAGGCCACCAAACCCACTCAACTGGGAGGGAATGGCCTCTTCAACAAATGATGCCTGGAGAACCGGATATCCATATGTAAAAGAATGAAAAAGGATTACCAACTCAAACCTTATACAAAAATCAACTCAAGATGGATCAAAGACCTAAATATAAGAGTCAATACCATAAAGACTTTGGAAAGCATTGTAGGGAAGCACCTACAGGACCTTGTAATAGGAAATGGCTTCATGAAGTTCACAACCAAAGCACGAGCAGCAAAAGACCAAATAGATAAATGGGACTTCCTCAAAATTAAAGCCTTCTGCACCTCAAAGGAGTTTGTCAAGAAAGTGAAAAGAGAGCCTACACAGTGGGAGAGAATATTTGGTAACCATATATCTGATAGGAGACTTATATCCTGCATATATGAAGAACTCCTGTATCTCAAAAATAAAAAGACAAACAACCCATTTAACAAATGGGGGAAAGATTTGAACAGACACTTCTGCAAAGAAGAAATACTAATGGTTAAAAAGCACATGAAAAAAATGCTCAAAATCACTAATTATTAGGGAAATGCAAATCAAAACTACAATGAGATACCATCTCACTCCCATAAGATTGGTAGCTATGAAAAAAACAGAAGGCTACATGCTGGAAATAATGTGGGAACACTCACCCATTGATGGTGAGAATGTGGAAGGATCCAGCCATTCTGGAGGACAGTTTAGTGGTTTCTCAAAAAACTAGCTATAGATTTGCCATATGACCCAGCAATTCCACTGCTGGGCATATACCCAGTAGAACTGAAAACAAGGACACAAACTGATATATGCACAGCAGTGTTCATAGCAGCACTATTCACTATTGCCAAAAGTTGGAATCAACCCAAATGCCCAACAACAGATGAATGGATACGTAAAATGTAGTATATACATACAATGGAATGCTACTCAGCCATAAGAATGAATACAGTACAAACACATGTGATAACATGGATGAATCTTGAGAACCTTATGTTGAGTGAAGCAACCCAGGCATTGAAGGCAAATACTACATGACCTCACTGATATGAAATAAGTAAACCAAGCTGTCTTAGGTGCAGGGAACATTTGAACATAGGAGATTGTCAGGTATGTAGTTGAAAGTATAATGTTGAGAAAACTTTTTCAAAAATATAATAAGGAAAGTTATCTGTTTGAGATACTTAAGAGGGAGAATTTGACATAGGGCAGGCTTCTAGGGAGTGTGTGACTGCTCATTTTGTCATAGTGGGTTATATCATTGGATGGAGACCCATACAATGAGAGTGAAGGTATACCCACATTCTGACAAGGACTGATGTTCTCAAATAGAGGGAATTATATCTCTCGAGAATTGGTGGCTTCCAGTGGTTAGGGCAGTAAAGCATGCCAAGCCCTCAACATTGTTGCAAGTACCTCTGAATATGGTCCTTCAAGTAATGAAGATTGATTGCCAATGTCGGCCCTGAGGGGAGGGGGAAAGAGGTATCGAATAGATGGAATCAGTGTAACTGTGGGGCAATGGACGTGTTCCACAAAAGTATGCAAAGATAGATATAGAACATGTTAAAGTAAACCAAAAATGTATGAAAGCCTATAGGCCAAAATGTAAACCATAATGTAAACCCAGGTCCATGTTTGAAAGCTATTGTCTCAATATCTGTACATCAGTTGCAGCAAATATAATATGAACATGTAAAAAGATCATTGCTGGGGAAGGGACAAAGTGTTCGATGTTGGATATGTGGGAGTACTGTATATTGTATATATATATTACTGTGATCTAAAACTTTTTTGAAGACAAACTTAATAATTAAAGAAAGAAAAAAATGAAAAGAAAGGATGTAGACACTGAGGAAGAAATGGAAGAAATTACCTTGCCACTGTACATACAGGGCTAGCAGTGATAAAAGGCAAAACATCAAAAACAAAGCTTTTTCATTTTTAAAGTTTTTGATAACCCAATTTATTTTTACTTTAATTTTTCTAAGTTAGTATGTATTCTATATCAAACCTTTAAATCCATCACTATATTCCATTTTACTATTAATGGAACCTGGCAGTATATTAGGTATCATTTTCGAAGAAGTTTTGGATCACAGAGAGGTGCAACTATGGCAGGGGAGGAATACTGGTGTGGGATGTTATTGATAGGGGGCACATGATTGGAAGGGAGTTCTCCAGGGCATGTATACAGAATACATAAAAATGTTTGGATATTTTCGTAGTGGTTATAGTTAAAACGACAACTGAGGGAGTGCTGAGTTCCTCACCGGGGGCCGGGGAGGGGGTTCTGTCTCATTCTCCAATGGAACAGCAACAATCCTCCAAGTGCAGTGGCTAAGACCATAAAGAAGGATGGTCCAACAATAAGCCCTTGATACTGATGACTGCTTGTGAGCCTTTGCACCTGAAATAAGAACTAGGCCTAGAGCTGCAGGGTGCCTAAGAATTACCTCCTGAGAACCTCCATGCTGCTCAAGTGTGGCCAGTCTTAAAGCCAAACTCAGCATGTAAATGCATTATGTTCCCCCCAGCGTGAGACACGACTCCTGCGGATAAGCCTCCCTGGCGCTGAGGGGTTACTACCAAGTACCAACTGATGATGTAACTAGAAAACGACCTTGAATAAAAGGGTCAACTCAGACCAGCAGAATATCTCATCCTACATGTAATATCAGATGTCAAAAATGCTTTTTGACCTTGAATAAAAGGGGGAAATGAAAAGGACAAATGAGTTTATATGGCTATGGGTCTCCAAAAAAGAGTCGGGAGGTCATCAGAGGGGTTGCTCTTACGGACGCCTCAGCAGGGTCCCAGAGACAGCCAAAGTAGATACAAGCCCAGGTATTGCTTCTTCGGAGGGCTGCAGAGACCCATAAGTTCTGTGGTCATGACAAATGGAGTTCAGTAACTTTTATTGTGTGTCAGGCCCATGCAGAAATAAACTGGACTGAAATCCTGAGCCTTCCTTCAGAGAGGTCGCAGTCTGGGGGGATAGACAGTCTGTGTTAAACAGGAGGCAGGGTGGGGGTGCGGGGCATCATGATCTGAGGGGGGCCCTGGAAATGTTTCCCAAGAGAGGCAATATGGGGCCCTGTGTTGCAAAGATAGGGCTATTTCAGGAAGACGGGATAGCATGGTGAAAGACGCCAGTCCTTGAAAGTGCCCAACTGTTTTAGGAATAATGAGAGCAGTTTGATGTTTGAAAGGTAGGGCACTGAGATAGTGCTAAGAGGGGGATGGAGACTACAAAGCAGAAACCAGGTTCTTAAGTGCCTTCAGTATAGACTGGGCCTTTATGTAGTGTCTTTATCTGGTATTGGTATTAGGGTAGTGCTGGCTTCATAGAATGAATTTGGTAGCATTCTTTCCTATTCAATTTTTTGGAAGCACAAGGGCAAGATTGATATTAGATCATCTTTGAATGATGGGTAGAATTCAACTGTGAAACCATCTAGTCCTGGGCTTTTCATCTTTGGAGATTTTTGATGACTCTTTCGATCTCTACACTTGTGATTGGTTTGTTGTGGTCTTCTATTTCTTCTAGGGTCAGTGTAGGTTGTTTGTGTGTTTCTAGGAATTTGTCCATCTTGTCTACATTGTCTAGTTTTTTTGGCATATAGTTACTATGAGGTCAGTGGTAATGTCTCCCCTCTCATTTCTGATTTTATTTACTTACATCTTCTCTTTTTTTTTTTCTTTATCAGTCTAGCTAAGAGTTTTTCAATTTTGTTGATCTTCTTAAGGAACCAACTTTTCTTTTTGTTGGTTATTATTTTTTTTATCCTCAATTTCATTTATTTCTGCTCTGATCTTTACTATTTCTTCAGCTTGTTTTGGAATTCGTTTCCTGTTATCTTTCTGTCTTTCTGGTTCGTCCAGATATACAGTTAGATCCTTGATTTTAGCTTTCTTCTTCTTTTTTTGGGGGGGGGGAGGGGCGTGCTCTAAGGGCCAAGGATTGAACCTGGACCCTTTTATGTAGGAAGCCTGGGGGAAGCCAGTGCTCACCTGGGCCACATTGACCTCCCTGACTTAGTATTTTTGTTTCTTTCTCTTGTTGTTTGTTTTTGCCCTCTTCAGGAGGAAGTGGGAACGGAACCCAGGTCCTCCCATGTGGAGGTGGGTGCTCAACCACTTGAGCCATATCCATTCCCTCTTCTTTTTTTTTATTTTTTATTTTCAAGATTTATTTATTTATTCATTTCTCTCCCCTCTCCACCCCCCCCCCCATCCCAGTTGTCTGTTCTCTGTATCTATTTGCTGCGTCGTCGTCTTTGTCCGCTTCTGTTGTTGTCAGCAGCATGGGAATCTGTGTTTCTTTTTGTTGCGTCATCTTGTTGTGTCAGCTCTTTGTGTGTGCGGCACCATTTCTGGGAAGGCTGCACTTTCTTTCGCGCTGGGCGGCTCTCCTTATGGGGCGCACTCCTTGCGCATGGGGCTCCCCTACGCGGGGGACACCCCTGTGTGGCACGGCACTCCTTGCGTGCATCAGCACTGCGCATGGGCCACTCCACATGGGTCAAGGAGGCCCGGGGTTTGAACCGCGGACCTCCCATGTGGTAGAGGGATGCCCTAACCACTGGGCCAAGTCCGCCGCCCCCTCTTCTTTTATTTTATTTTTTTTTATTTTTATTTTTTTTAAGATTTATTTTTATTTATTTAATTCCCCTCCCCTCCCCTGGTTGTCTGTTTTCTGTGTCTTTTTGCTGCGTCTTGTTTCTTAGTCCGCTTCTGTTGTCGTCAGCGGCACGGGAAGTGTGGGCGGCGCCATTCCTTGGCAGGCTGCTCCCTCCTTCGCGCTGGGCGGCTCTCCTTATGGGTGCACTCCTTGCGCGTGGGGTTCCCCTACGCGGGGGACACCCCTGTGTGGCACGGCACTCCTTGCGCGCATCAGCACTGCGCATGGGCCAGCTCCACACGGGTCAAGGAGGCCCGGGGCTTGAACCGCGGACCTCCCATGTGGTAGACGGACGCCCTAACCACTGGGCCAAAGTCTGTTTCCCCCCTCTTCTTTTATAATGTAAGCATTGAGAGCTATAAATTTCCCTTCCAGCACTATCTTTGCAGTATCCCATAAGTTTTTTAAAAAATTTTTATCATTTTTTAAAGCAAATCAGTTTTATTGATACATGTTATTAAAGCATACAATTCATTCAAAGTGTATAAAAAATGGTATTTGATATAATGATATAGTTGTACATTCATCACTTTAATTATTATTTCCATTATTTCAATAATAATAAAGAAATAAACAAGAAAATTCTTCACCTCAGTCTCTCTTACATAGGTTTTGATATGTTGTGTTCTTGTTTTCATTCATCTCAAGATATTTGCTGAAATCTCTTGCAATTTCTTCTTTGACCTACTGATTATTGAAGTGTGCTGTTTAATTTCCAAATATATATGAATTTTCCTTTTTTCCATCCATTATTGATTTCCAGCTTTATTCTATCATGATCAGAGAAAGTGTTGTGTATAATTTGTCTTTTTAAATTTATTGAGACTTGTCTTGTGACCCAACATATGGTCTATCTTGGGAAAGGATCTATGAGCACTTGAAAAGAAAGCATATCCTGCTGTTCTGCAATGCAATTCTCTAGAGATGTCTCTCAGGTCTGGTTCATTTATGATATTAATTGAAGCTTTGAAACAACTCTGTCCCCATTCTGCTTCCTTTGTTCCCTCCAGTTTTTTGGTTTTTTTTTGTTTTGTTTATTTGTTTCTTTTTGAGGTACCAGGACTGGGGATTCAACCTGGGACTGCATATATGGCAAGCTGGTGCACAACCAATGAGCCACTCGGCTCCCCTAAGTTTTTTTGTTGTTTGTTTGTTTGCTTGTTGTTTGTTTTTGTTTTTTAGGAGGCACACGTTCCTAACTGGGACCTTCCATGTGGGAAACAGGCCCTCAACTGCTTGAGCCACCTCTACTTCCCTCCCTTCAGTTTTGGGAATGCAAACTGCTGTTTTTCAGGACTGCTGGGTAGCTGAGAGTGGGGGGTGGAGTTAAAATGCCATCAAGCAGCTGTTTTTCTTACATTAATCTCCCTAGGCTGCTGCAAACCTTTGGTTAATTTCCAGAGTTCTGAAAAAGTTGATTCTGACAATTTTTGCCAGTTTTTTCATTTCTTTTATGTAATTCTATGAACTTTTGGAGATCCTTATTCTGCCATTTTTGCTGGTGTCACGCTACATTTTTTAATCAAAGCACACTTGTACCAGCTGTATTTAGCAAACAGATTACATTCTCTGCTTTCAGTTCAAGCAGTAGTAATAGTAAAGTGTTGTAATCATGCCTTAATAATTAGATATTTAAGTTGTCAGTATTTTAAAGCCTTTTCTGACTTTTCCTTTGTTTTGTAAGGGTAGCTTTGGCTTATAATCTTTTAAAAGCTGCATTTTATTTATTTCCAGAAGGGTAACTGTTATTTACAGTTATTAAGCAGATATTTAGAAATTGAGTAATTCCTCATTTTTCATTAACTTTCCCCACACTGAATATCAGGAACAATTTCCATTTGACAACTTATGTTATTTTTTTAATGTTTAGCCAATATTTTCTTCCATTATTACTACACACTTGCTTACTCTTACAATTAAGTACTTTATATACATGATTCTAAAAAGACCTTACCTTTTCATCACCAGTTCTACAGCATCCATATCCATTATCTCTTCTTCTCATAGTCTGATTTCTTCTTTTGAGATTGTGCTTCTTTTAATTTCTCCTTTCTCTCCATCATTAGCCTCTTTCACTCTAAGGCATCATTTCTCATTAGCAAATAAATATATGCTCCAGTGTCCTCCATATTAAAAAAAACAACAGCAAACCTTTCTACATTCCTCATGTACCCTTCTAACAAACTTATTTCTTGAAAAGCATCTGTGTATACTGTCTACAATTTCTGCCGTAAAGATAGTTATTTAAATTATGAAACATTTCAAATGTTCGGAAAAGTACAGAAAAGAATATAATTGTCAGATTAAGGAGATGTGAACATTTTGCTAGAATAACTTAAGGTGTTCATAGTATGCTCTTTTCCCTACCTCCCCTTAGGGGACCTGTCTTGAAATTGTTAATCATTCTCATGCACATTCCTGTACATTTATGCATTTATCTTTCTCTATAAATAAAATATAGTATTTTAATGTATGTTTAAATTTTATATAAATGGTATTCTACTGTACATATTCCTTTGCAGCTTGATTTTTGTTTTTTAGCTATATTGGTTTTGAGATTTATCAGTGTTGATAAAGAAGGACACAATTTATTTTGTTTGGCTGCTTTGTAGTATTCTATCCTTCTTCACTAAGGAACATGTAAAGTGTTTCTACTTTTTCATTTTTATAAACATTCACCCAGGAATATCCTTGTACCAATTTCATAGTGCACTTAAGCAAGAGTTTCTGTAGGGTAGATACCTAGAAGTGTTTCGTAATGTAAATAAAGTATCTTTAAAGTCAGAAATTGTAGACAGCATACATTGATGCTTTTCAAGAAATAGGTTAGAAGGGTATGTGAGGGATGAAGAAAGGTGTTGCTTTATTTTTTTAATATATTATTTATTTTAAAAAATACTTAGATTACATAAAATGTTGCATAAAAAAAATAAGGAATTCCCATATGCCCCACTCCCCACACCTCCCACTTTTCCCCACATTAACAGCTTCTTTCATTAGTGTGGTACATTTCTTGCAATTGGTGAACACATTTGGAGCATTACAACTAAGCATGGATTATAGTTTACATTGTAGTTTACACTCACTCCCCACTCAATTCTTTGGTTATGGCAGAATATATAATGGACTGTGTCTGTCTTTGCAATGCCATTCAGGTCAATTCCAAGTTCTGAAAATGCCCCATATTACACCTCATTTTCCCTCTTCAGCACCATCAGGGACCACTGTCTCCACATCAGTGATATGATTTCTTCCATTGTTGGGATCACAATAAGTCTATAGTAGGATACCAGTAAGTCCACTCTAGTTCATATTCTATTACCCAATCCTGAAGATTCTGGGAAGGTGATGCCCACTCCATCTCTAATTGAGAGCGGGCTTTGATCTCATATGACTGACGGATGGGGCTCTCTTGCTTGCAGTTACAGATTCTCTTGGTTTCTTGGTGTGGTGGGTGTCCATCCTTACCTCCTTGTTGGTTGTCCTGGGTGATTCCAATGCACTGGAGAGTAGGTGTTGCAACTCTGCTGAGGCTCAGGACCAATCTGGCACATGGAAAGCCCAAAGATTCAAGTCTTGGACATACATCTACCACCTCCAGCACCAAGTACAGGTTCAAATAAAAGGTACAGAAGAGGAATATGTAGAGTAGTCACATCTGGGCCCAACTCTGTTACACTCAGCTGCACAAACTCCAAAGTAGGACCCACTGGCAAGTCATCAAACTCCAGAGCTATCTGCCATGACTGTAGGACCTCGGTGTCTCTGGAGCCCTCAGGAGCCCCATTATTTGGGATTGTATCTACTTTGGCAGTCTATGAGATCCTGCTGAGACATGCATAAGCGTTACCTCTCTGATGACCTCCCAGCTTACTTTGAGGTCTCTTACCCATATAAACTCATTCATCTTTACCTTTTCCGCCTTTTATTCAAGGTCTTTTTCCAGGTGTATCACCAACTCATGCTTGGTAGTAATCCCTGGTGCCACAGAGGCTTATCCTGGAGTCATGTCCCACACTGGAGGCAAGGAAATGCATTTATATGCTTAATTTGGCTTAGAGAGAGGTCACATTTGAGTGACATGAAGGCTCTAAGGAGGTAACTCTTAGGCACCCTACAATACTAGGCTAAGTTGCAATTTCAAGAGCAAAAGGCACATAAGCACAGTCCATATCAAGGGCCTATCAAGGACCATCTTCCTTCACTAGTCATTGCCCCTGTACTTGGGGCATTGTTGCTGTTCCATTAGAGATAGGGTAGAGCTCCCCAGGATGGGAATTCATTATTCTTTCGGTTGTTATGTGAAGCTCTATGCACTGTGGCAGTGCCCCATGTACATTTGTTTTTGTTTTTGTTTTTTTTTTAAAGATTTATTTATTTATTTAATTTCCCCCCCTCCCCTGGTTGTCTGTTCTTGGTGTCTATTTGCTGCATCTTGTTTCTTTGTCCGCTTCCGTTGTCATCAGCGGCACGGGAAGTGTGGGCGGCGCCATTCCTGGGCAGGCTGCTCTTTCTTTTCACGCTGGGCGGCTTTCCTCACGGGCGCACTCCTTGTGCGTGGGGCTCCCCCACGCGGGGGACACCCTTGCGTGGCACGGCACTCCTTGCGCGCATCAGCACTGCGCATGGCCAGCTCCACACGGGTCAAGGAGGCCCGGGGCTTGAACCGCGGACCTCCCATATGGTAGACGGACGCCCTAACCACTGGGCCAAAGTCCGTTTTCCCCCCATGTACATTTGAACATGTTTATATTCTTTATATGTATGCCAAGGTGAACTTTCTTCCCTGTATCCCCCATCACTGACACCCCACACCAATGATCCTTCCCTGCCATAGTTGTAACCCTTCTGTGATCTAAAACTTCTTAAAAAACGAAGCCAACAATATTGCCAAATTTGATTAATAGGAACATGAAATAATAATGGTAAGTTTGAGCATAGAAAATAGATGATAATTTAGAAAAACTTAAAACTAAAAGTTAAAAAAAATTGGGGCATTAAAAAAATATTAAAAAATTTTTTTTGACGTTTTGCCTTTCATCACCGTAATATCTGTTGTCCTATATGTACAGTGGTGTTTTCTTCCATTTCTTCCCCCGTGTCTTACTTTAAATTTCCGTTTTGTCTTCAAAGAATTTTTAGGTCACAGTAAAGTCATGCACAGAATATAGGGAACTCCCATATAGGTGTTACCTTAAATGTGTATACTTTTGTAATCTGTTTCACATGTTTTGTGTAATGAGATAAGTGATGAAATAAGTAAAAAGCATTTGCTGATAGAAGTTTTATTTCTCTATTGCATTTTCATTTTTGTAAATGAGACACTTTAGAACTGTAAAATAGGTTAGTGAAAACTTCTGGGATGTTGATATTTTACAAGTAACAGTCTATGAAGCAAAAATCATTTTAATTTTCAGGTATCAAATGGAGCAGTGTTTTCTTCTGAAGATGTTATTTTTACTTAAAATTTATTCTTAAATAGTAATAAAAGTGTTGTATTTTCTTTCTTTCCAAGGTACGGAATTTATGAACGTTGCCGAGAATTGGTGGAAGCAGGTTATGATGTACGACAACCTGACAAAGAAAATGTTACACTCCTCCATTGGGCTGCCATCAATAACAGAATAGATTTAGTCAAGTATGTGTTTTCTGTATTTTAAAATAATTAATAACTATTATAAAATTATTAGAAGTAAAAAAATTATTTCTAAAATTTATGGCTTTTAAATGTATATTTTTTTCTTAAAAAAATAATTGCTTTTAATATATGTTGAATGATTATTATGTGCCAGATATTATGCTAAGTACTTTTCTATGTATATTTAATTAAAAAAAAATTTTTTTTTTTGAGGTACCAGGGGCTGGGTATTAAACCTGGGATCTCATACTGGGAAGCCTGTTTTCAACCACAGAGCCACATCAGCTTCCCTAAGTTGGTTTTTTCATTTGTTTTGCTTGTTGTCTGTCTTTGTTCTTTCAGGAGGCATCAGGAACTGAACCCAGGACCTACCCTGTGAGAGGTGGGCGGTCAACCACTTGAGCCACGTCCACTCCCCCTATTTTATTTAATTTTAATTCTTAAAAGTACCTAGGTGAAAAATAGCAATTACTGCCATCCTGCTGATGCAGAAAGTAAAGCATAAAGAGGATAATGATTTTACCCAATGGTGCACAGCTAATAAAGGCTGTAGTCAGGATTTGAACTCAGGCAGTATGACTTGAAATTCACATTGTGAAATAGATTCATTGGAAAAAAGTAACAAGGAAAGAGAAGGATGAAAAGATAAGGTAATAATAATCTGATTTAACTATTCACACCAGCATAAAAGATGAATATTTACTAAATATAAAATGATTTATATCTTTCACCATTAATCTTCTCATTTAGTATTAATAAAAGATAGTTAGATAAGAAAGAATAAGGGTAAATGGAAATTTTTCTTAGTAATTCTTGTTTAGTAGTCTCTCACACTTTTGACATTAGAGCTGTAGGTAAAGATGTGAATCTAAAATGGGCTGCTTATAGATTTGCAGTCAAGTACAGTACACATAGTCTAGAGACACATAGGATATACTAAAGCCAGGTAAGAAAATTTGCTCTTAGAATCCTAAGGAAAGATTAAATGAGTAAAACTAAAGCATCAAACTCCAGAAATAACCTTCTTCCAGAATGTTTCTATGATCTTTTCCTTTTTTTCCTTCTTGTGCCACTAACCTTCATTCTGCCTACAGTTTTCCTTCTGCCTTCAGTATGAATTTTTTGATGTTTAATTATGCTTTTGTTTTGTCTCAACTTTGTGAAAGAAATTTTATATAGTTTTTTAGAAACTGAGGTTGATCTCTCTTTTTTTGTCTTTACTCATTAAAAATATCATTCCACTGTTTTCTGGCTTCTGTTTCTATGGAGCATTGCTTTTTTGAAGGTTATTTATTTTTCTACCTGCTTTTCAGATTTTCTCTTTGTTTCTTAATTTCTCCAGTGTCATAATGCTATATCTAGGTATGAATTTCTTTCTGTTTATCCTGATTGAGATTACAAGGAAAGCTTGAATCTGTGGGTTGATGGTTTCATCAGTTCTGGAGAAATCGCAGTCATTATTTCTTCAAGTATTTCCTGTGCCTCATTCTTTTTGCTCTCCTTCTGGAACTCCAGTTAAACATATGTTAGAGCTTTTCATAGTATATTCAGAGTGTCTTACCTACTTTCTTCTCTGTTTTCTATTATGTTTCATCTATCTGGAAACAACTTCAGACCTTCCAGGCCATTCTTTTTATGTGTAATCGATGTTAAATCCATCCGTTGTGTTCCTGTTTTGTTTTGCAGTTCTAGAATTATTTTTTCAAATCTGTATTTAAATTATTACTTGCTGAAGTTTCTAATCTTCTTTTATATACTTGAATATTGTTAATGTAATCAGCATGGTTATTTTGTAATCTGTGAGAATTCCAGGATGTAGGTCTGTTTCTGTTATTTATTGATATATATTAATAAAGCATAAATCCACCCAAATGTACAATTTGGTACTCGGTATAATCACATATTTGTGCATTCATCACTTCAGTCATTATTAGAGAATTTTCATTATTTCAATTATAATAATAATAAACAGAAAACTCATCACCTCTCACTTTCTCTGTTTTTCCTGCCATCCATAGCTATCTGTTTCTGTCTCTCTAGTTTGTTTGTATTTATATTTTGTAAAAACAGTTTTATATATGCAATATTACCCATACTCATATTTCACATTTTTAACTTCCTTTCTTGAAATATCCATGTCCTTAGACATTCTCTTTCAACCACTATTGTACCCATATATTAGCATTCCTAGTTAGAAACACTATGATGTGCATTTACCATTTCTGTTTATTTCCAAAATTTACAAAACAACCTTTTTACCAGTTCTGCACATATTAAACCTCAGCTTTCCATTCTCTACCCTCATGCCATTTTCTGGTGACATATATTCTAATTATTAACTCCAAGAGTTTACACAATACAATTTTAGTTCATAATAGTGCAATCATATAGTATTTGTACTTTTGTGTCAGACATGCTTCACTCAACATAATGTCCTCCAGGTTCATCCACATTGTCATATGCTTCATGACTTCATTTTTTATTACTGCTGCATAATAGTCTGTCGTGTGTATACACCACAATTTGATTATCCATTCATTGGTTGATGGACACCTGGGTTGTTTCCAACTTTTGGCCAATGTAAATAACAACACTATGAACAGTGGTGTGCAGATGCCTGTTTGTGTCACTCTTCTCAGTTCTTCTGGGTATATACCTAGAAGTGGTATTACTGGGTCATGTGGCAAATCTATATTCAGCTTCCTTTGTAACTATCCAACAGTCCTTCACAGTGGCTTTACCATTCTGCATTTCCACCAACAGTGAATAAACATTCCTCTCTCTCCACATCCTCTTCACATTATCTCCAACACCTACAGTTTTCTGATTTCTTAATAGTGGGCAGTTTAGTAGTGTGATATCTTATTGTAGTTTTGATTTGCATTTCCCCAAACGTTAGTGATGTTGAACATTTTTTCATATATTCTTTCATCATTTGTTTCTTCTTTGGACAATTGTCTCTTCAAATTTTTTGCCCATTTTTTAAACCAGGCAGTTTGTCTTTTTATTATTGAATTGTAATATCTCTATATATCATGGATATTAAACCCGTATCAGATATGTGATTGCCAAATATTTTCTCCCATTGAGCCAGCTGCCTTTTTATCCTTTTGACAAAGTCCTGTGAGTAGCAAAAGTGTTTAATTTTGTGGAGTTCCTATTTATCTATTTTTTTCTTTTGTTGCTTGTGCTTCAGGTAAAAGATTTAAGAAACTACTGCCTACCACAAGATCTTTTTTTTTAAGTACTTTTAAAAAAAGAAACTGTTCCAAAAATACTTTAGATTACATAAATGTTACATAAAAATGGGGACTCCCAGGTGACCCACTCCTTTCCCCTCCCACACTTTCCCACATTAACAATATCCTTCTTTAGTCTGGTACATTTGTTACAATTGATGAACACATATTGGAGCATTGCCACTAAGTGGGGATTAGGTTTACATTATAGTTTAAACTAAGTCCCACACAATTTTGTAAGTTACGACAAAATATATAATGGCCTGTATCCATCATTGCAATGTCTTTTAGGATAATTCCAATGTCCCAAAAAAGCCCCCATATTTTACCTGTTTTTCCCTCTCCTTTCCCTCAGAACCTTCAGTGGCCACTGCCTCTACACCAATGATAAAAGTTCTTCCATTGCTAGAATAACAATAAGTCTACTCTATTCCATCGTTCATTCCCCAATCGTGAGGATCCTGGGATGGTGATGCCCACTCCGCCTCTTAATTGAGAGTGTGCTTAGATCTCATGGGATCCCATGATGGCTGGGGCTGTCTGCTTGTAGTTGCAAACTCTTTCTGTTCCTTGGAATTGGTATTGCCCATCATCATCTCCTTAGTTGTCCTGGGTGAGTCCAATGAACTGAAGAGTAGGTGTTGCAACTATACTGTTGAGATTCAGGGCCCAACTGGCACCTGGACAGCCCAAAGACTTAATTCTTTTGGATATATACTTATCAACTTTAGTACTAACTATAGGTTCAAATGGAAGGGGCAGAAGAGCCATGTGTAAGGAAACCACAATTGAGTCCAACTCTGTCACACTAGGGAGCCTAAGTTCCAAAGTAGGCCCATTGTCAGGGTGCCAAACTCCTGAGCTGTCTACCCTGCTTATAGTGTCTGGATAACTCTAGAGCCCTCAGGAGCCCTCCTATTTGAGGCAATAGTTGCTGTGGCTGTCAGTGAGACCCAGCTGAGACATGCATAAGTGAAACCTCTGGAAAGCCAACTCACTTTGAAATCTCTTGGCCATAAAAACTCATTTGTATTTACCCTTTGCCCTTTTGGTCAAAGTCTTTTTCCAGGTGCATTGCTAGTTGGTGCTTGGTAATAATCCCTTGGTGACAGGGAGGCTCATCCCTGGGAGTCATGGTCCACACAGGGGTAGGGGGTGTGGAAGGTAATGCTTTTATATGCTGGGTTTGGCATAGAGAGAAGCCACATTTGAGCAATAAGGAGGCTCTCAGGAGGTAACTCTTAGACAACATATAATACTAGGCTAAGTTTCAATTTCAAAAGAAAAGATTCATAAGTACAGTCATCAGTATCAAAGGCCTGTCGCAGTGGTCCATCCTCCTTCACAAGGTATTACCCCAGCACTTGGGAGATTCTTGCTGTACTATTAGAGTATGTGGCAGAGCTCCCCAGCATGAAAATTTGATATTCTTTAGGTTATTGTGTGGCTCTGCTCCCACTGTGACAATGCCCCATGAACATTTGAACACATTGGTATGCCTTAGCAGTATGCCCGGAGTCACCCTCCTCCCATGCATCCCCATCCCTGATACCCCACACCATTGATCCTCCCCTGCCACAGTTGTGACCCTTCTGTGATCCAAAACTTGTTAAAAAATGAAACCAACAAAGTAACCAAATAAGATTAATAAGAAGATGAAATAATGGTAGTTTTAAAAATAACAAAATACAAAAAAAATTTTTTTGAAATAAAAATATTGTTTTATATGTCTTTCATCACTGTAATCTGTTGTCTTATATGTACAATGACATTTTCTTCCATTTATTTCCCCAGTGTCTTATTTTTTTCATTTTATTTTCACAGAAGCTTTAGTTTACAGAAAAAGCACCTACAGAATACAGGGGATTCCCGTATACCCAACATCCTCCCCCTTTTGCCCTCTCCTCTGTTGATAACATTTTACACGTGGATAGTACATTTGTTACGATTGATGTACAAACATTGAAGCATTGCTATTAACAGTGGTCAGTGGTTTACATTATGGTTTACATTTTGGATCATACACTTTTATCAATTTTGATGAAATATAAAATGGCCTTTATCCATTATTGCAAGATCATGCAGAATAATTCTAATACCCTAAAAATGCCCTATGTTCCATCTACTCTTTTCTTCCCTCCATCCTCTTGGGACCTATTATAACCACTAAGTTTCACTTTTTGAAGAATAAGATTCATAATTACTTGCAGTAATATTGAGGGCTTGTCAATATTGGTCTGTTTTCTTTTATTAGGCTCTGTCTATGTTCTTGAGAGACTCTTGCCTCTCTATTTGAGAACACAGCAGGACTCCCCAGGATGGCAGTTTATTATCTTCTTGTTTATTTTGTGGGTCTCCACCGACTGATATAACACACTATGACAAGATCAATATGTATATTTTCCATAGATGCCTGCCCCAGGTGTTCCCTGGCCTATATGCCTTTCCACATCCAATAGCCTATACCAGTAATCCCTCCCTGCCATATTTGCCAAAAGAACATTCCCAATGTTGTAGTTTTAAACACAGACCTACAAATCCCCAGAGTTCACCTGCTCCTTCTCCCAATCCTCCTCCCCCCCGCCAGTTCCATGGATAGTCCAACCCTATACCATTCGCAGACTAGTACTGCCAAACCCATGAAATCACTATGCCACTGACATGCCTATCCACTGCACAACTACAACTACACTCTTTCACCGTAGATTTTGTGCATATTGTCATTGGCTCACAACCCTATACTCCATTTCTATCTCCTATAAACCTGTCTTCCAGAATCTAGCTCTGTGAAGTTACTCATATTGCTTAGTTCTTATCAGTGAGTTTATGTAATATTTGTCCTTCAGTGCCTGGCTTGTTGCACTTAGCATAATGTCTTCAAGATTCATCCATGTCATCCTGTGTGTTAATACTGCATTCCTTCTTATAGCTGAGTATTAATCCATTTATGTATATATTACAGTTTGCTTATCCATTCCTCTGTTGATGGACATTTGGGTTATTTCCAACTATTGGCAGTAGTGAATAATGCCTCTGTGAACATTGGTACGCGTGTATCTGTTTGTATTCCTGCTTTCAATTCTTCTAGATATATATCCAGCAGTGGGATAAGATCATATGGTAGTTCTATGGTTAGCTTCCTGAGGAACCTCCAACTTTCTCCACAATGGCTGTACCATTCTACATTCCGACCAGCAGTGGATAAGGGTTCCCTTTCCTCCACATCCTTTCCAATACTTATAGTCCTCTGTTTTTTTTCAATATATACTAGTTTAATGGATGTATGGTGATATCTCATTGTAGTTTTGATTTGCTTTTCCCTAATACCTAGTGATGGTGAGCATCTTTACATGTGTATATAGCCATTTGTATTTCTT
Source organism: Dasypus novemcinctus (assembly GCF_030445035.2). NCBI lineage: Eukaryota > Metazoa > Chordata > Mammalia > Cingulata > Dasypodidae > Dasypus > Dasypus novemcinctus. The sequence continues at coordinate 59,201,274 of NC_080684.1, forward strand.
CTTTGGAGAAGAGTCTATAAAAATCACTTGCCCATTTTTAAAATGGATTGTTTTTCTTTTTGTTTTTGATATGTAGGGTTTCTTTATATATTCGGGCTATTAGGTCCCTTTTTGATAGATGGTTACCAAATATTTTCTCCCATTGAGTCAGCTATCTTTTCACTTTCTTGACAAACTCTAAAGTTCATGAAACCTTTTCCTACTACAAGATCTTTTAGATGCTTCCCTATATTATCTTCCAACATCTTTATGGTCTTCACTCTTATATTTAGATCTTTGATCCATCTTGAGTTAATTTTTTATAAAGTATGTAATGCTGTTCTGCTCTCATTCTTTTGGATATGGATATCCAGTTCTCTAAACACCATTTGTTGAAGAGGCCATTCTCTCCCAGTTGAGTGGACTTGGTGGCCCTGTCAAATATCAGTTTTGCCCATATATGTTTGGATATGTATAAGAACTCTAAGTTCTGTTCCATTGGTCAGTATGTCTGTCCTTTTGCCAATACCATGTAGTTTTGACCATTGTAGCTTTGTATGTTTTAGAGTTAGGTAGTATAATTCCACTGATTTCATTTTTCTTTTTCAATGTGTCTTTGGCTATTCAGGGCCCCTTGCCCTTTCAAATAAATTTCATAGTTAGCTTTTCCAATTCAATAAAAAATGCTGTGGTGATTTTTATTGGGATTGTGTTAAATCTGTAAATCATTTTGGGTAGGATAGACATCTTAATGATTTTTTATTTAGGTCTTCTTTGATTCCTTTAACAGTACTGTGTAGTTTTCTGAGCATACGTCCTTTTCATCTTAGTTAAATTTATTCCTAGGTATTTGATTCTTTTAGTGGCTGTTGTAAAAGGAATTTTTTTCTTGATTTCCTCCTCAATTGCTCATTATTGATTTACAGAAATGATGCTGGTTTTGCACATTTAATCTTATGACCTGTCACTTTGCTGAACTCAATTATAAGCTCTAGAAGTTTTGTTGTAGATTTCTCAGGGCTTTCTATGAATAGGATCATGTCATCTGCAAATAGTAAAATTTTTATTCCTTTCCAATTTGGTTGCCTTTTATATCTTTTTCTTGCCTAAGTGTTCGAGTAAGTACTTCTAACAGATGTTAAATAAGAGTGGTGACAGTGCGCATCCTTGTCTTGTTTGAGATTTTAGAGGGAAATTTTTTAGGATTTCACCATTGAATATGATGTCACTTGTGGATTTTTTCATATATACCCTTTAACATGTTGAAGAAGATTCCTTCTATTCCTATCTTTTGAAGTGTTTTTATCAGGAAAGGGTGCTCTGTTTTGTCGAATGCTTTTTCTGCATCTATAGAGATGATCAAGTGATCTTTTTCTTTGAATTTTTTTTTTTTTAAAGATTTATTTATTTATTTAATTCCTCCCCCTCCCTTGGTTGTCTGTTCTTGGTGTCCATTTGCTGCGTCTTGTTTCTTTGTCCGCTTCTGTTGTTGTCAGCGGCACGGGAAGTGTGGGCGGCGCCATTCCTGGGCAGGCTGCTCTTTCTTTTCACGCTGGGCGGCTTTCCTCACGGGCGCACTCCTTGCGCGTGGGGCTGCCCCACGCGGGGGACACCCTTGCGTGGCACGGCACTCCTTGCGCGCATCAGCGCTGCGTATGGCCAGCTCCACAGGGGTCAAGGAGGCCCGGGGTTTGAACTGCGGACCTCCCATATGGTAGACGGACGCCCTAACCACTGGGCCAAAGTCCGTTTCCCTCTTTGAATTTTTTAATGTGTTGTATTACAGTGGTTGATTTTCTTATGTTGGACCATCTTTGCATATCAGGGTTGAAACCCACTTGGTCATGGTGTATAATTCGTTTGATGTGTTGTTGAATACAATTAGCCAAGTACTTTGTTGAGGATTTTAGCATCTAGGTTCATTAGAGAGATCGGTCTTTTCCTTTCTTGTGGTGTCGTTGTGTGGCTTTGGTATTAGGGTGATGTTGGTATCATAGAATAAGTTAGAAATGTTCCTCCACTTCTATTTTTTGGGAAGAGTTTAAGCAGGATTGGTGTTAGTTCTTTTTGGAATGTCTGATAGAATTCACCTGTGAAGCCATCTGGTCCCAGACTCTTCTGAGTTGGGAGATTTTTGATGAATACTTCTTTCTTGTTACTATTGATTGGTCTGTTGAGGTTATCAATTTCTTCTTTTTCACTGTAGACTGCTTGTGTGTTTCTAGAAATTTGTCCATTTCCTCTAAGTTATCCATCTTTTTGACATAGCGTTTTCAAAGAATCCTCTTATGATATTCTTTATTTTTGGGGAATCATTGGTGATACCTCTCTTTCCTCATTTCTTATTTTATGTATTTGCATCTTTTCTCTTTTTTTCTTTCTTAGTCTAGAGTTTGTCAATTTTGTTAATCTTCTCAAAGAACCAGCTTGGTTTTGTTAATTTTTTCTATTGCTTTCTTATTTTTCAATTTCATTTAGCTCTACGCTAATCTTTGTTATTTCCTTCTTTCTGCTTACTTTGGGATTAGTTTGTTCTTTTTCTACTTCCTCCAGGTTTGCATTAGGTCTTTCATATTAGTTCTTCTTTTTTAATATAGGCATTTATGGCTGTTAGTTTCCCTTTCATCATTGCTTTTGCTGCATTTCATACGTTTTGATAAGTTGTATTGTCATTTTCATTTGTCTCATGGTAGTTACTCAATTCTTTTGCAGTTTCCTCCTTGACCCATTGATTGTCTCAGAGTGTGTTGTTTAACTTCCATATCTTTGTTCCAGTCTGGTTCTCAGTCCCTTACTGATTTCCAGCTTCATTCCATTGTGGTCAGAAAAATCACTTTGTATGATATCAGTCTTTCTGAATTTATTAAGAGTTGTTCTGTGGCCTAGCTAGCGGTCTGTCCTGGGGAATAATCCATGTGCACTCAAGAAAAGTGTTTATCCTACTGTATTTGGATGTTAAGTTCTGTATGTGTCTATTAGGTCCAGATCCTCTAATGTATTTTTCAAGTCCTCTGTTTCTTTATTGAATCTGTGTCAAGATGTTCTGTCTAATGGTGATAATGGTGTATTAAAGTCCCCACTGTATTTGTAGACACATCTGTGTCTCTATTTATTGTTTCCAATGTTTGCCTCATGTAATTTTGAGATGCCCTGGTTAGGTGCATAAATGTTTACAGTTGTTATTTCTTCTTGATAGATTACCCCTTTTATTAATATATAGTGTCCCTTTTTGTCTCTTACAATAGTTCTGCATTTAAAGTCTATTTTGTCTGATATTAGTATAGCTACTCCCATCCTTTTTTGGTTATTGTTTGCATGTAAAATTGTTTTCCAACCATTCACTTTCAGTCTCCTTGCATACTTGGGTCTAAGGTGAGTTTCTTGTAGACAACATATAGATGGGTCATATTTCCTTATCCATTCTGCCAGTCTTTGTCTCTTCAAGGGAGAGCTTAATCCATTCACATTCAGTGTTATTACTGTCAAGGAATTATTTACATTAGCCATATTTTCTTTGGGTTTATGTATGCCTTATGCTGTTTTTATTTCTCTTTTTATCTTTTCAGTTATTTTTACACTCTCCTCCAACTCTCTTTCTCCTATTTTTTCCTTTCAATCTGCAAATCTCCTTTTAGTATTTATTAAAGGGCAGGTTTCTCATAGACAGTCTCTCTTACTTTCTGTTTATCTGTGACTATTTTGACTTCTCCATCATTTTTGAATGCCACCTTTGGATAGAGAATTCTTGGCTGGAAGTTTTTTCTTTTAGCACCTTAGCTATGTCATGCCCCTTCCTTCTTGCCTCTATGGTTTCAGATGAGAAGTCAGCTTATTGAGCTTCCCTTGTACATGATGTATCTCTTTTCTCTTGCTGCTTTCCTTATTCTCTCTTTGTCTTAAGCATTGGACAATTTGACATGCATGTGTCTTGCAGTTGGTCTCTCAGGATTTATATTGTTAGGGGTATGCTGTACTTCTTGTACATGTCCATCCATGTCCCTCAAAGGAGTTTGGAAAATTTCAGCCATTATTTCCTCAAACACTACTTGTGCCCCCTTTCCCTTCTCTTCTCCCTCTGGGATGCCTATAAGGATTACGTTTGTATGCTTCATGTCGCATTCAAATCCCTAAGTCCCTGCTGGATTTTTTCTCTTTTTATCTATCTATTCTTCTCTCTGTCTGGTTTCAGATATACTGTCTTCCACATTGTTGATTCTTTTCTCTTCTGTTCAAATCTTCTATTTTGTGCTTCCAGTGTATTTTTGATTTCTTGCATTATATCTTTCATCACCATCATATCTGCTACCTTTTTAAGTATGTTTACAAGTTCTTCAGTATGTTTTCCCAGTGCCTTCTTAATATCTGTAATCTCTTCCTTTACTTAATGAAGTTGATTCATGATATTTGCTTGGACATCTCTTCTAAAACATTGTTCCATGTTCTGCATCTCCTCGTTTTTTAATTTGTTCATTAGTTAGGACCATGTCTTCTTGTTTCTTAGTATGGTTTGTAATTTTTTGTTGGTGTCTAGACACCTGTTTATCCTGATGGGCTTATTCAGTTGGTTAACTTCTCTTTCTACTCTACGATTTTATTTTGTTTTTGTTTTTGTGTGTGTCATAAGGTTTCAGTTTGACACTTCTTTCCTCTTTTTCTGTTTCCTTGCTGTTGTCTGTGTTCCTTTGGAAAAAATATTAGGACCAAAGAAAATGAAAAAGATAAGAGAAAAAGAATAATATAATAATAAAAAAGGGAGAAGAGGCGCTATTGAAGACCTAGGAAAATAAATAATTAACATGAGTAAAGAATCATAAGAAGTACAAAGGAATAACAATAAAAAAAGTGGAATAGAAAAAAATGAAACCCGAGAAAAATAGAGAAAAATATGTACAATGAAATAAAAGACTGGAATGATGAGAAGGGAGGAAAAGAAAAAAGAAAAAGTTAAGAAAAGAAAGAAAACAAAAAAAGAAAAAAGAAAGACAAAACAGTAAAAATTTTAAGATCAAACAAAAAGAGGTGGGGTGAAAGAAAAAATAACAGTAGATAGAAAAATGAGTGAAAGAAAAGAAATAACATAGGTAGAAAAAAATAGGTAAAAGGGTGAAAAAAGGAAACAATGGAAGGGAAACACAACAAACAAGAAACAAAGCAGCAACAACTAAAGAAAACCATAAAACCAACCAAGGAATAACAGCCTTCCTTCTTAGGCCCCTAAGGAGCTTCTCAGGCTGCTAGTGTTCATCAATCAATCACCCTGCAGCCTGCCCCGTGCAGGTGATGTACCTGGTTTTAGTGAGTAAAATAATGAGGGGGAGAGGGAAAAAAGGAACCTTTAAGAAATAAAAAAATAAATGAAAAAAATAATAGATCCAAGAAAATCTTTTTTTTAAATGTCTATATGTTCCCTGTCATAGAGTATCCACTGGGTACCTGATAACCCTTTGGCTCACTCTCTGGATCACTTCTGTAAGGAGACCCAGGAATTGAACTAGGGATCTCATATATGAGAGGCGGGAACTCCTCCACTGAGCTAAACTGACTCCACAGGTTAATTAGGCTTTAAAAAGCTTATCTGGTTCTATCCACCCCCTTTACCTCAGGTGTTTTAGACTTCTACAGTTTTCCAGAACCCTTCTGATTAGGGGCCTGTTCCTGTTCCTTCTCTCATCTAGGTCCTTTCTCTCCCAGGGAGGCTGGGTGTGACAGCTTGCCTGAGCAGATCTCCCCTTCTCTCTCCCTAATGGGTTGGGGTCCCTTCCAAGAGGTAAGAGGGCTCAGCTGCCCAAACTCACCACAAAGAAACCACTCTCCACCCTTGTAATACCCTTCTTCCTCCCAGGAAGCACTCCTTCCCACTCTCTTGGTAGCAGTGAGCCAAGGGCTTCTCCAAGGCTACTTGCCCTGACGGCGGGGTATATGTGCCATTTCCAGCCAAAGGGGCTAGCAAGTCATGGTTTTCCTTTTGTTTCTTTATCTTTCCAGTACCCTCCTGGATGACTCAGAGCACCTTCCCATTCTGTATATATTCAAAGAAGCTTCTTTGCATAGGTCCTTGCCTTTTCTTCATTCTTTTTTGTGAAAGAGTCAGACTCCGCCTGCCTACTTCAACACCTTTTCCCTGAATTCCTAGTCAAGATCTTGAAGATCTTTCCCTACATTTTCTTCTAGGAAATTTATAGTTGTGGCTTTTATATATAGATCCTTGATCCATTTTGAGTTAATTTTTGTGTAAGCTGTGTGATAAGGGTCCTCTTTCTTCCTTTTGAATATGGCTATCCAGTTCTACCATGATCATTTGATGAGTAGACTCTTATAGCCCAGCTGGAAGGTATTGACAGTGTTGTGAAAAATCACTTAATTGTGGATGTGAGGCTCTATTTTTGAGTTCTCTGTTTGGTTCCATTGGTCACTCTTTTTGTTTTTATACCAGTACCATGCTGTTTTTACCACCAGAGCTAATTAATATGCTTTAAAGTCAGGAAGTGAGTGTCCTCCAATTTCACATTTCCTTTAAAAGACATTTTTGGCTAATGGGGGCTCCTTCCCCTTCCAAATAAATTTGATATTGGTTTTCTACTTCTGCAAAAATGGCTGTTAGAATTTTTATTGGGATTGCGTTGAATCTGTAAATCAGATTGGTTACAATTGACATCTTAACAGTATTTGGTCTTCCAGTTCATGAACACGGATTGTCCTTCCATTTATTTAGGTCTTCTTCAATTTCTTTTGGCAATGTTTTGTGGTTTTCTGAATAATGTCCTTTACGGCATTGGTTAAGTTTATTACTAAATATTTTATTCTTTTAGTCTTTATTATAAATGTAATTTTTAAAATGATTTTCTGCTTGGATTACACATCAATAGTATATAGGAAAACTATTGATTTTGGCATATCCCACCACTTTGCAGAACTCATCTATTCTAGTATCTTTGTTGTGGGTTTTCAGGATTTTCTAGATATAGGATCAGATCAGCAGCAAATGTCAAAATTTTACTTCTTCCTTTCTTGTTTGGGTGCCTTTTCTTTATCTAGCCTAATTGCTCTAATTAGAATTTCTAGCACAATATTGAAGAACAGTGGTGGCAGTGGACATCCTTGTCTTGTTCTGTTCTCGGCAAGAAAGCTTTCCATCTTTCACTGTTGTGTACATTGCTAGCTGTAGGTTTTTCATATATGAACTTTGCCATATTGAGCAAGCTTTCTTCTATTCCTAATTTTTGGAGTGTTTTATCAAGAAAGGATGCTGTATTTTGTCAAATGCCTTTTCTGCATCAATTGAGAGGATCAGGTGATTTTTCTTCTTCAATTTATCCATGTTGTTTATTACACTAATTGATTTTCTTGTGTTGAAAAACCCCTGCATACCTGGGATAAAACCCACTTGATTATGGTGTATAATTCTTTTAATGTGCTTTTGGATTTGGTTTGCAAGTATTTTGTTGTGGATTTTTGCATCAATATTCATTATGAATATTCTTTAATTTTCTTTTTTCATGGTACCTTTATCTCATTTTGGTATTAGGGTGATGTGGGCGTCATAGAACGAGTTTGGTAATAGTTTTTCCTGTTCAATATTTTGGAAGGGTTTGAGTATATTTGGTATTAGATCATCTTTGGATGATGGGTACAATTTATCTGTGAAACCATCTGGTCCTGGGCTTTTCATTTTTGGGAGATTTTTGACAACTATTTCAACCTCTTCACTTGTAATTGATTTGTTGAGGTCTTCTATTTCTTCTAGGGTCAGTGTAGGTTGTTCATGTGTTTCTAGGAGTTTGTCCATCTCATCTACATTGTCTAGATTTTTGGCATGCAATTGTCCATAGTATCCTCTTTTGCGCTCTCTTATTTCTGTGGGTTAGTGGTAATGTCCGCCTTCTCATTTCTGATTTTACATATTTGTATTTTTTAATTTATCAGTTTTGCAAAGTGTGTGTTGGTTTTATTGATCTACTCAAAGAATCAACTTTTGGTTTGTTGATTCTCTGTTGTTGGTGGTTTTTTTTTTTTCTTTTTTTCTTTTCTCAATTCCATTATTTCTTCTCTGATCTTTACTATTTTTATACTTTGGATTTGTTTTGGATTAGTCTGCTGTTCTTTTTCTAGTTTCTCCAGATATGCAGTTAGAACTTCAATTTTAGCTCTTTCTTCATTTTTAATGCAAGCATTGAGGGCTTTAAATTTCCCTCTCAATAGCTGCCTTTGTGATGTCCCATAGGTTTTGATATTTTGTGTTCTCTTATTCATTTGTCTCAAGATATTTGCTGAAATCTCTTATAATTTCTTCTTTGACTCACTGATTATTTAAGAGTGTGTTGTTTAATCACCATATATTATGGATTTTCCCTTTTTCCATCCATTGTTGATTTGCAGCCTCATTCCATTATGATCAGAAAAAGTGTTTTGTATAATTTCAGTCTTTTTAAATTTAGTGCATCCTGTCTTGTGATCCAACATATGGTCTGTCCTGGCAAAGGATCCATGAAGACTTGAAAAGAATATATATTTTTTTGTTCTGGGGTGCAGTGCTCTATAGATGTGTGTTAGACCTTGTTCATTTATCATATCATTATCATATCCTTATTTTCCTCTGTCCAGATGTTCTAGCCACAGCTGAGAGTGGTGTATGGAGTGTCTATTACTTCTCCCTTCACTATTGCCAGTGTGTGCGTGTATCTTGGGGCACCCAGTTTTTAGGTGCATAACTATTTAGTAAAGTTATTTCTTCTTTGTAACTAGCGCCTTTTATTAATGTATAATGCCTTCTTCCTCCATTATAACAGTTTTGCATTCAAAATCTATTTTGTCTGATATTAGTATTGCTAACTCTTTTTTGGTGTCCATTTGCAATACCTTTTTACAACCTTTATATCTTTTAATTGGGAAGTTCAAGCCATTAACATTCAGTGTTATTACTGTAAAGTCATTACTTACTTCATCATTTTATTTTGGCTTTCCCTTTTTATATCTAACTATTGTCTGTCTTTTTACCCTTTAATTTACCCTTCCTAGTTATCTTTATTTCTATACTCTTCTCCAAGCTTCTCATCCTTGTTTTATCCTTTCAGACTGTAGTATTCCCTTTAGTTCTCTTTTAATTCTGGTCCTTTGGTAACATACTCTCTCAGGTTTTATTTTGTCTTGAAGACTTGAAACTCACCCTCATTTTTTAGGATAGTATTGCCGGGTACCAAATTCTTGAGTTGCTGGTTTTCTCTTTCATACCTTAAATACATCATACCCCTTTCTTCTTGCCTTTGTGGTTTCTAATGAGAGGTCACCACTGAATCTTATTTATATTCTTTTGTATGTGATGCTTTGCTTTTGTCTTGCTGCTCCTAGAATCCTCTATCTCTGATATTTGTCATTCTCAGTAGTAGGTGTTTTGGCGTAGGTCTATTCAGATTTATTCTGTTTGCGGTACATTGTCCTTCTTGGATATTGATATTTATCTCTTTCATAAGGATTGGAAAGTTTTGGTCGTTATTTCCTCAAATATTCTTTCTGCCCTTTTTCTGTTCTCTTCTCCTTCTGCAACATCGATTATGCATGTGTTTGTGTGTTTCATGTTATCATTCCCAGCCCTGAAACCCTGTTTCATTTTTTCCATTCTTTTCTCTTTCTATTGCCCTGTCTTTTCCTGTTCAGATATTTTGTCCTCAAAATCAGTAATTCTGTCTTCAGGCAATTCAAATCTGCTGTTATGCCTATGATGTATTTTTAATCCCATCTATCATGGCTTTCATTCCCCTAAGCTGTGTTACTTTTCTTTTCAGGCTTTCAAATTGTTCTTTGCTCACCCAGTGTCTTCTTAATATCCTTTATCTCTTTAGTCATATTTTCTTTCAATTCTTTGAATTGCTTTAGGAGATTCACATGATTATCATTGATTAGTTGTCTTAAATCCTGTATCTTGTCAGGATATTTGGTTTGCTCCTTTGACTGGACCATCTCTTCCTGTTTCCTTGTATGGCTTTCAGTTTTTTTGCTAATGTTTAGGCATCTGAATATGCTGTGAATTTACTCCTTTGGTCATTTTTTCTCTCTTGCCTAGTGTTTCTGTTTTGTTTTGTTTTGTTTCCATAGCTCTTCTTTGATTTTTAGTTCACCTTTTTCTAAATCTTTAAATTTGCCCTGCTTAAGTTCTCAAAATCAGGTCAGAGACTCATTAATGGGGCACAGATTACAAGGGTCAAGCTAACAAGAGTCTTAAAAGCAGTTTTCCTTCTTGCAGTTTTCTGGCCAGCTAACAGATGGCAGTCATCAGTAAACCTTTTTCATTGAATAGTTTCTTTTAACCTGTGCTTTCCCAAGTTTCTGGTCTGGTCAGAGCTGAGATTCAAAGCAAACTCTGTTGGCCAAATTCACTGAAGAGAAGCCCTCCAACTCACCCTCCTTTTCCCATTATAACAGCTGACAGGAAGGAAGATGGTTATTCTCTCACTCAGCTGCTGCGAGCCAGGGGTTTTAACCATGCTTTTTAAGTTTTAAGGTTGGGGGATGGGAGTCCTTTCCCTCCACTGTGGGTGTTTAGTAACTCCCATTTGATTTTTTAGGTTCTTCGTCTCTCTGTCTTATGCTCTCCTGGGAATTGTGTAGCACTGTCCTGGGCTGATGACCCCCAAAGCAGGTCCCTTGGATTGCTTTTAGCCCTTTCTCCATTGTTTTTGTGAGATGTCATTTTCCTGGAACTCCCCCTTCCTGATTATTTTGAATATGTGGTAGATAATTGTGTTCTGAATAATTATCTGTACAATAATTTGAGGCCTAAGATGACAGTATTTTCATTTGTTTCTTCCAGGCCAATCTTTTAATTTTTTTCAAGGCTTTAGATTATCCAGATCACTCATGTGGCTGAAAACCATGCTGGAGCCAGGTTTGTTTCTGGTTCTTCATTACTCCTAAAAGCAAGCTTTTTAGGGTCTCAGCTCTTGTTTTGTTTTTCTCTGCTTATCTTACCTCTCCGCCAACTCTTCTGCATCAGCACACTGTCTCTAGGGCAAGTGATGCCTGAGTGCTTTTTTGGCTTCTCTAGATTTTAGCCTCTCCTAAACCTTGGCCATGGAAGTGTTTTTAATCTTCTTAGGCTTTGCTTTTTAGGAAATATTTCTTCTGTTTTATTGAGCTTTTTTAGTTATCTTCGGTGGAAGGTTGGTCCAAATTATGTAGCCTTCCATTGCTTCTTTATCTTGCTTTATAAATTTTAATCAAAATGGTAACAATTTGAAAAATCAAATAATATTTAAAGGCTTATAGTGACAAATAGCAACCCCTCCCCACTCACAGAATCTGTACCCCAGAAATTACTATTTGTTTCAACTCTTGTAGCTGTTTTTCCCAGTATTTATTCTTGTATTTTATATGCTTGTTACTTTTATTAAGAAATTTATCCTCCTTAAAAAAATGATAGCAAAATGCTTCTGTGTTTTTACTTAATTTATATACTTCTAGATTTTTCCATATGAATGCAAATAGAGTTGAATGATTTTTGTGTTATATGAAGGTACCATAATTAATTTAATGGTTTACCTAATGATAAACATTTAGATTGATTTTGGTGTTTTGATATTACAAACATTGTTATTAATATCTTGTTCACATATCATTTTGTACATGTTTAAATATATCAGTAGAATCCTTAGAAGTGAGAGTGTTAGAAAGGTATAGGTTTAATTTTAATAAATATCACCAACTTTTATGTTATTTCTACATTTATTGTTTTCTGTCATTATATTTTGACTTTCTGTTTTTGGCATAACTAGAAGTCTTTAACATCACCACTAATACTACTTGATCTGTCCTCTAGTACAGTTTTAGTGAAATCACTGTTTTACTTTGGCAGGCTGCTCAAAGCATATATCATTAAATAGATGGGCTTTTAACAATGAGAATTTATTAGCTTATAGTTTGAGGCAGTCAGACTATCTAGATGAAGGCATTATCAATGTGATGCTTTCTTTCCGAAGACTGGCTACCTGTGATCCTACGGTACTTTGCCACATGGCAAGGGACATGACAGGCACCTGCTAGTCTCTCTCTTCTCTTCCAGGTTTCATTGATTTCAGCTTCTTGCTTTTTTGGATTTTTCCCCTCTGTGTATTCATCTCATTTATAAAGGACTCCAGTAAGAGGATTAAGACCCATTCTGAATGAGTTGGGTCACACCTTAAATGAAATAGGCTCCTCAAAAGATCCTACTTACAGTGGATCCACAACACAGGAATGGATTAATTTTAAGGACACATTTTTCTGGAATACATACCATTTCAAACCACCACAATCACAATTCAATGTTTAAATTGTTAGGAGTATAGAGATATTATGTATAAAAGTGTTGTCTGATTATCTGTTCTTTTCTAAAGAACTTTTGACTCTTTTCTGAAGTAACAGTTGTTTCATTTTTTTCACTTGTTTACTTTTCTGTATATTGTCACTAATTCTTTCCACACTTTTAGAAAGACCTGTAATATTCCTCTCTATTCAAATGTATCAGATAACTTATTAGTTCCTTTCTTGGTGGAGAATGCAATGGAATCATTTCTGGTTTTCTCCACCTTCCTGTTCCAGCCCAAACTGTTTGTTCTCTAGGGCTACTATGTAATTATTATCTTGATACTTCCTTTGCCACCATCCTGGGGTATCCCTTTGCTCCTGTATTGGTCTCCTGTTTACTGGATATCAGGTTTTCATATGTATTGGTTTGCTCCATAGTTTTGTTAGAGCACATTTTCTGATAGCTTGCCCAGAAAAAGTACTTGGATGGTAATATTTTGAAATTTTGCATATGTGAAAATATCTCTTCTGCACTCACTCCTTGTTTATGGTTTGAGTGAGCATAGACTTCTTGATTAAACGTAGTTTTCTTAGAATTTTGGAGCATTACTTTATTAATTTCTTGCTTTTAGTCTTACAGCTGAGATGTTTGTTCCCATTCCTGTTGATGTGAAAATTCATATTTGTATTGTTTTTTTAAAATAAGGAAGTCTGCAGTGAAAAATATAGATAAAAAGTCTTAATGTTTTTTACCTTACAGATTTTCTAAGCCACTTATGGACTAGTGAAGTAAGAGAATAAAGTTCGTAAATTACAGTGTGTGTTAATAATCATGGTTTCATTGTATATGTTAGATCTTTAGTGGCTAGACTCAATTTCCTATAGTAAACATAATTTAGCAAATTACTTTCCTGACAATGGTGAGTAAATACCATTTTTAACAACATAATTAGTATTCATAGCCTTAAGATTGTTCCTATCAAGTCTGGGATTTTTACCCTACTTAGAAACTATAGCCTCATGCTATTTCATGCATAATGTTAGAAAACATGAGACTTGGGTGAAAGACAAAGGACTTCATTATTCACAGCACAGCAAATAGCATGAATATAATATTTTCATAGGTTGCCTTGCCACCTAAGCCCTATGAGGGCATCTTGATTATGGTCTAAAGGGATGCTGCACACATAGTGGTTTGCCTTGTAGCTGACAATCTTGAACCTGGAGAATTCACTGCTTTTATAGTTAGTGGTAAGCAAACTAGCTCTTTGTCCCAGAGAGTGACATTTCTTCATCACTCAAGGTTGTTTGATCCAAACACAACTCTGATAAATGGTCTGTGTAAAGAGTGGTGAGGACATTGTATTTTTTACATACCCAGCAACATGTATGGGAGTATGAAGGACCCATGGAGAAGTGTCTCTCCTAAAAGCTATGTTCTGAATGAGATCCATCACGATGTGTTAAAGGAACTTACTACAAGCAAAATAGATGAGTTACTGTTTCAGAATGGTAAGATGTAATGTGGAGAGGAGACTTTCACCAAACCTGGAACAAGTTTATATTCCTAGTGTTTTCAAGTGAAAGTGTTAAAATTTTTTTCAACTTTTACCTTGACATAATAAAATAGAAATGATTAGCTTAATGTTCTAAACTTTAACGCTCTCCTGTTACCTAAAAATTCTTCATTAACTAATAATAATGCTTTAGTCTCTGACTTTAGTTTGATTTCAGGTCAAGACTTTATTAAAGAATAGAGGACTTTAATAAAGAATGTAATTCTTATAATTTTCTGAGAACACACTGTGTGTATGTTCTTCCAGCCCTGGGATCTTTAAGATATCTTTATCCCAGAGTTTGGGAAATTTCATATTACTGTGCATTTACATATTTTGTTTTGTTTTTCAATAGTTTATGGGCATTTAGTGACTACATTTTTTTTTATTCTTTTTTTTTGTCTTTATTTTTTTAATATTACATTTAAAAAAATATGAGGTCCCCATATACCCCCAACCCCCCTCACCCCACTCCTCCCCCCATAGCAACAATCTCCTCCATTTTCATGAGACATCATTGCATTTGGTGGATACACCCCTGAGCACCGCTGCACCTCATGGTCAATGGTAGTGACTACATTTAACTTACCTCTTTAGTTTTCTTATATTATGCCCTGAATAGTGCCTTACCTTCCTTTTATTTTATTTTATTTTATTTTTTCCTGTCTTCTCTTTCATTGCAACCAAAATTGATACTCTTTTCCTAGCTTTTTTCCATCTACCTTTTGTTTCCCAGTGTAACTACTTTGGGGGAGATTTTCATACTTCATCTTATAATCTTTCCATTAAATTTATAATTTTATCTATGGGATTTTCAATTTTCAAGCATTCTTTCTAGATTTCTATCCCTTTTTAAAATCATTTGTTCTTGTACCAAATACATATATATTTTAGCCTTTAGAGGGTATTAATTATATTTTTTGTTTTGTTTTTAAGTTTTTCTTCTCTATAGACTGTTTATTCTGGCCTACTATTTATTTTGGTCTCCATTTTCTGTATTTGAAGCTTTTCTCAATTTTCTGTTCATATTTAACCATTCATACATAGGAGAGAAACATAACAGAGTTGTTTGAAAGTTCTGGGACATAAAGAACTCCACAAGAAGAAACCCTCAAATATCAGTTTCTAGAGGTTTTTGTGTAGGGCTATTCAGTTTCTCCTAGAAAAGAATCTTACAATCTCTTTGTGGAGAGAAGCTGAGTGAGTTAGGGAAGTTCAGCAAGTAAACTTTAATTGAATTGCTGCGTTTTCAGGATTGTGCCTTACCAGTCCTCTAATTTAATTCCCCAAGTCCCAAACTTCTCAAATAATAGCGCACTGAATACACCTTTTGGCAATGCCAAATGGTCAAGGGTTAAAATCAATTTGAGGCTCATACAATGAAGTTCAAGGAAGCAAAAACAAAACTGAACTTTAAAAGAATTTTGAATTATCATTTCTGTTACAAACTTTAGTAGTTACTTTTTAAGATTTAACATTACAGTACACAAAGAATACTTTTTTTAAGCACCGCACTGGCAACTCCTTAGTTGCTTCCATGTCACTGAAATGCCTATTTTTGTTGCTAAATAGTTACTTTCAGTCTGTCACTTTGTCAGACATAGCAAAAGACTTCTGGTGGAGCCTGCATGTCTAACTACTGTTATACAAGATACAATACTAGATATTTAATGTTATTATCGCCCTTCTTGTGCACAGTAGAATATAAATTAGATTTTTTCCCCTAGAAGTAGCTTATATGCCTAATGTTTATAGTGTGATCAAATCATTATAAATATCCTTTGTCTTTAACTTGTGAAAATGGTTGATAATCTCTAGCAATAATCTTGACAGATTTTCTGTTTAAAATTTTAGCCTTCATAGACTTAAAAATATGAGAAATTAATGGTCTTCTTAAAGCATTTTAGTGACAATCTATTGTTTTTAAGTTTAATGGGTGAGAACAGATCGTGTTTGGGGTACCTCATCTACATGTAACTCTTTTTTTTTGTCTTACATTTTTTATTCTTTGTTTGGATTAAGGATGTTTTATCATGGGTGTAATATTAACAGCTTTCATTGTCATGACAGAATTTAAACATATACAAAGTATAACAAGCACTGCACACAGATCTTGCTTTCTTATACTATATTCCCCAATAAGAAGGACAGGGCTCCTTGGAGAAATGATTAGGTCTTTAACAGGGACTATACAAGATGAGCCTGGAACATCTTGTAATACCAGAAAATAACAAAGTGCTTAAAAACCATGATGGTGTTATATCAAAGGGAAATAGAGCCAACTTTGTGTTCCCAGTGTGCCAAAGCTGGAATAATATGAAGAACACAGCGTAAAATAAATAGCAGTAAGTCTGTAGTGATATTAATAGATTTAATAAATAAATAGGGGAAAAGAAACAATTTTCCCATATAAAAGAAATACAAATAATTTATCTATATACTCCGCCCTCAAGGAGGTAGAGGTGGAGTATAATTCCTATACCTCAAGTGTGAGTGACTTGCTTCCATAGAGAACATTGTAGGAAGGAGGAAAAGGTAGATTCGCAGTAGAGAAACTTGGCAAACAGTACCTTAGCAGGTGATCAAGGTTCATGTTATCAGTGCTAAATCATGCTTATAGCATGTATCCTTGATATGGTGTGGTAAGAATGACTCTTCTCCTCTGTGCTGTGGCCTTCCTCCCCCAAACCCTTAACTCCATCTAACCATGAGAAAAACATCATTACAATTCTAAATTGAGGGACATTCTACAAAATACCTGATTCATACTCTTTATTATTGTCAAAGTCATCAAAGTCTAGAAACTGTTAATATACACCCATAGGAGTCTACGGTAACACAATGACTAAAATGCACTGTGGTATCCTGGATGGGGTCCTAGGACAGAAAAAGAACCATTAAGGGAAAGACTATTGAATTCTGAATAAAATACAGACTTCAGTTGATAATGTATCAATATTTGTTCAATAGTTGTAACAAATATACCATAGTATTTTAAGATGTTAACAATAGGGGGAAACTGAATGCAGTACAGGAACTCTTTATTATCTTTGCAACTTTACTATAAATCTAAAACTAATATAAAATGAAAAGTTTACTTAAATATTTTTTTAACACCACATAAGATGATTTTCCCTCCACATTTCAGCTAGAATGCTCCCCTTGGAGATATTATGGGCTTGGTTCCAGACCACTGCAATAAAGCAAATATTGCAGTAAAGCAAGTCACACAAATGTTTTTATTTCCTAGTGCATATAAAAGTTATGTTTACAGGAGAGCCTGTGTGGCTTAGTGGTTGAGTGCTGGCTTCCCACATATGAGGTCCTGGGTTCAATTCCCTGCCCTGATACCTAAAAAAAAAATTTTTTTTAAAGTTATGGTTACATAGTATGTAATAGTATTATATCTAAAAAACAATATACATATCTTAATTAAAATGTACAGAGACACAAAGTAAGCACATGTTTTTGCAAAGGCCAATAGATTTGCTGTATGCAGGGTTGCCATAAACCTTCAATTTGTAAAAAATGCAGTATCTGCAAAGACCAATAAAGCGAAGCATAGTAAAATGAGATTTGCCTATATTTGAAAATGTGTGTTGAGATATTACTAGTAAATATGGATGACATACTTCATTCTTACTTCAGTTATTACTGATTAGATATGGTGATAATATATGTAATCATATGATCTGACCAGGTATGAGTTTTAGGGATGTGAGAAATGATATTAACATAGGCAGTTTGACTCTGGTTTGGGGAGGGAATATGAATCCAATTCATTGGATAAAGATATTTTCATCCAATGTCTTTATTTTTAGCCCAGCCTCTCAGCAGTTCCTTCTAACAGTGACCTCTAATTCCTTAGCCTTTCTAGAGATTTTAACATATTTTGCTTGCTTCTCGTGAGTTTCCTCTTCTGGAGACATTTGGATTTTAACTATTTGCTTTTCATCTTTAAAAACTTTGTTGCTATCTCTGTTCATTGACAGTTCTTTCTCATACATTTATACTTTGATTATTCCTTTAGTGTTATTTTAAGGTTTTTTTTAGGAGGTGGGAGAGGTAAATTTATGTGTTTAACTCTATGTCCCTCCTGTGAGACAGGTATTTTTCACATATTGTATGCTCTTGCTCTATATCCTATGCCCTGCTAAGGTCCTCTATTCCCAGTTGAATTAAATGGATGAATGTGATTAGAAAGCATGTAAATGACTTTAGTCTTGTTTCTTGTTGATTTTTATATGAGCAAAAAAAGCGTGTGTATTCATGCATTGTGTTTTGTAATAATTAAGGCAAGATCTATGTAACCACTGTGAAAAAAGAATATTATTTTACTGAATTGCATTAATAGAATACATTTATCTTGGCTGTTAAAATTTCTGTTCTTCAGTTCTTATTTGATTTTCTCAAAAATCACTTCATATGTCCTGCAAGTTTCAGTAGTTATCTGATAGTTTATAGACCAGTAATAGTGTAATATTAACAAAACTCTCACAATTGTGTATATAGCCATTTGATATTATTTATTAATTCCAAAAATAGATATTGGATTATGTTTGTCAACTGGTCTGTTTCTCTGGGTGTATTAGATTGTATTGGATTCAGAGGTTTCACTTTTACTTGATTAAATTATGATTAAAGCTTTGATTCAGCCACTGTCAGTAGGATGTTGAGTCCCCATGCCCTTGTGGGCAGGGACTCAAAGAGAAAATGATACAGCAGAGGAAAGGTTGGAGTTTTGATGCTGGAGCCCCAGGGAATAAATACACGGAGAAGAAGAACAGAGTTTAGTTTTGGATGCTGGAGCCCCAGGGAGAAAGCCAAGCCGTTTGCCTGATAATTTGTAGCTACGAGACCGGAGCCCTGAGCCCTGAATAGCTGAGAAAGCCTGCAAAGAAATGAACCCCTAGTAGAGAGACAAGTCTTATGCTAGCGTAGAGCTGAGAATGGAAGGAACTGGGACCACAGAGCCTTAAGAGGA
This sequence comes from Dasypus novemcinctus, assembly GCF_030445035.2. Lineage (NCBI taxonomy): Eukaryota > Metazoa > Chordata > Mammalia > Cingulata > Dasypodidae > Dasypus > Dasypus novemcinctus. Next base: position 59,220,069 of record NC_080684.1, read on the forward strand.
AGAGAAAGGCTGAACCATCGCAGAGATGAGCAGCCATCTTGCTCCAACACATGGCAATGGACTTTGGTGAAGGAAGGAACTTAAGCTTTATGGCCTTGTGACTATAAGCTTCTAATCCAGATAAATACCCTTTATAAAAGCCAACAGAGTTCTGGTACTTTGCATCAGCATCCCTTTGGCTGACTAATACAGTGTAATATTAACAAAACTCTACCTCCTTTCAACAACCATAATCTATTTATTATAAATATCTAATGCATATACAATTGTAATCATGTGAGTTATATTCTGGGAGTTTCCTCATGCCTTTCAGGCCCTATACTAAACAAGAGGAACTGAAAACTGAACTTGGCAATGATTGGACATGGAGTTAGATGTGTGGGAGTAGGAACAGAAAGGAGAGAATAGTGTTTCTAAGGTAATAAGGGTCTAAGTGTCTTTTAAGTCATGGTAAAAATTTGGATTCCATTTGTGAGTAATATAACAACTGAATAGTTAGATAAAGATTGTAGCATGCTCTGATTTGTGTGTAAAGATCATTTTGGTTATTAGATAGAGATGGAATTATAGTGGGATAAGAGTGACAGCAAGCAAACCAGTTTAGTATTTATGATGCAGGGATGAAGATGGCTTGAAACAGCAGAGATAGAGAGAAAGTGAGTGGACTAGAAATATGTCTTGGAGGTAGAGGCAGATGTCCTTTTTTGAAGGATTGAATATTGGGGTTAGAAATGTGGTAAAGAGAGGACAAGATTTCTGGCTTGAACAACCTGTTATTAAGAAAGAAAGATCAAGAGGTGATGAGTTTTGAGAGGTGATGAGTTTTGTATGTTTGTTTAGTTTTTGTTTTGTTATTTTTACTGGAATAATGAAAATGCCCTAGAAATGATTGAAGTGACGAATGCACAGCTATGTGATTGTACCAAATGCCATTGATTGTACACTTTGAGTGGATTTATGATTTATTAATATGTATCAATAAAATTGATTTGTTAGAAAAGAAAAAGAAGACAAGTAAAAAATAAGTTTGGAGGAAATTAAAGAAGTTGGTTTTGCTAAGCTTTTGTAATAGAGTTTAAAAACCATAATAAGATAGAAATTTATATTCTCTTAATTGTCTCTGGCCTGTACTGACAGTTGATTCAGGCCTCATGATCATTCAGTAGTTTAGGTTTCTTCCATTTTTGTTCTACCACCCCCTAGGGCATTTTCCGCTTCTGCCTGACCAAAGGGGTTCACCTCTTTGTCTGCTTTACAACCTGTAGGGAAAGGAAATGGTCAGAAGTGGAGCTCGCGCAATTTTTTAAAAAGTAAATATTGTAGCATATGTACACATTAGTTTTTACATTCCATTGGTGTGAATTTCATCATTTGGCCACAGGTAGGTACAGTATAGTCTGAGAAATGTACTGTAGGTAGAAGGCCATAAGCATACTACACTGCATTGTAAGAAGGGGGAATGGATTTTCAGGGATAACCACCACAATATCACAATATATGTGGTCAGTAGACACCCCCACCTCCGATGGTCCACATCCTAATCCCCTGTGAATGTTATTTTGCATGGCCAGAGGGAATTAAGATCACAGATGGAATTATATTGCTAATCAGCTGTCCCTGTTATGGGAGATTATCCTGGATCATCTGGGTGAGCCCAGTGTAATCCCAAGGATTCTATAAATGAAAGAGGGAGGCAGGAGAGAGTGTTAGAGTGAAACAATGTGAAAAAGACTCAATTGGCCATTGCTGGTTTTGAAGATGGAAAAGGGAGTCATGAGCTAAGGAAGATGGGCATCCTCTAGAATCTGGAAAAGGCAAGGAAGTGGATTCTACCCTAAAGGCTCCAGAAAGGAATGTAACCTTGGTGATATCTTAATTTTAGCCCACTGAGACCCATTTCAGACTTCTGACCTCCAGAAGTGTAAGATAATACATTTTTGTTATGGAACTGTAAGATAATAAATTTTTGTTATTTTAAGTCATTAAGTTTGTGGTAATTTCTTATAGCAGCAAAAGAAAACTCATACACATGCTAAGTTAATGTTATCTACTAGACAAAAATGAATGAGTAGATAGATGGATATTTAAGTCTGGAATTAAGGAGAACCTTTCTAAGTCTAGAGACAAAGCTAGAGATAATTTGAGAATCATTTAATATTTAAAGTTACAGCACTAGGTGAGATGATGATCTAAGTATTATGAAAAAATGTTTTAATATCTGTGGATATAAGACTGCTTTACTGGTCTTTAAAAATTATTGCAGTGTATTGATTTTTCTAAATGAACATTAGGATCACTTTATGAAGGTAAAAAATTTCTATTGAGAATTTTGTTGGATAAATATATAGATTTATATATATATGTATCTTTACATCATTAAATTCTATTTTCCTGATACCCATTTTTTTCAAGCCTTCTTTTAAGTCTGCCATTTATTATTTTTTAAATTTGTGTTTTCTACTTACCTTTATTGTTATCTTCATACGGAGGTCTGCCCATCTCTTTATATTTATTTCTAAATAGTTCATATTTTCACTTGCTATTATGCTTTTTTTTAACCATTTTATTTCCTAGTTGTTGTTTTTTTCCCAGTTAATAAAGAAACTATGTTTTTTAAATCTAATTATTGGATCATTGGTTATTTCTTTTGTAACCGGTCTCCTTGAATCCCTTTTTAAACTTTTCTCAGTTGATTCTTTGGAATTTTCTAGGTAATTAGCTATGTAACTTCTGCAGATGATATTGTATTGGTATCTTCCTTTTATTCCTACATACGCAAATGTGTATGTAAATGGACATTTTTTGTTTTTCTTTTATTGTATTCATAAGAATTGTAACTGTTAAATATATTGATATTTGTATCCTTTTCAGTAAAATACTCTGAAATTTCAAAATCATTAATTTTGACCACATCCATTAAATAAACTATAAGAGTCATTTTCAAGAATTTTCAAGATTTTATAAAACCATTATATTTCAAAACCTAGGGAACATTAGTGCCTTACTACTAGTATCGTAGTGGTGTCAAGATTATTCCTTGATAACATATTTCCTAGTATTGCAGGGAGGCTTAAAAATAAGTTTAAAAATTACTTTAAAAATAAGAGTCATATAAAGTTCTAGGCAGTTTAGTTTTGAGCTCTAGGGAGGGATTTATAGCAGCACAAAAAATAGCATGTTTTAAAAAATATAGTACTTCTTTTCCAGGAGTTTATAATGAAAGGTAATAGAGGTTATTCTTTTTTAGCATGTGGAAAAAGTTCTATCCTTGTGATGAAAAAGTACCTTTGGAACTGTTTGTAAATCACTCATTGCTATAGCCCTAGCAAGGATTTGAAATGTGCTAGAGGGGAGTAAAAATGACTCTCAGGAACAGATAAATTGATTACAAAAAAGGATTGAAAATTGCTGTCATTTGCCCTCAAAGCTTTTCTTTGGCTGAGTGATTCTCTTTTGTACCAGTCTAACCATTCTCAGAAAATATTCTATTATATATTTACTGATACTTTAAGAAACAATTCAGGAAATGTTAAATGTTTGTGTTCCTAATAGTTTGGTATTCTGGAAATACCTTGTTAAGATACTTTAAACTATTTTACATCATAGAGTGGACTTGGACTCTTTATTGCATAACACTTTAAAAAGCACAGATTCAACAAATACTTCTATAAAGCAGAAAAATTCTGAATCAGGCATCTAAGAATGAATATATTAAAACATTTACAATGTACTTTAAGAGTGAATGCATTAGTTGAAAGCTACTGACTGTACACTTTGAATGGATTGTACAAAGCATGGGACTGTAATAGTGAATCCTGTGGTAGAAGATGGACTGTGATTAACAACAAATATGAGAACATTCTCTTATGAACTATGACAAATAGACAATACTAATACAGGATGTTAATAATTGGTGGGTTGGGGGGAAATATATCAAATATAAGATATTGGCTATAGTTAGTAATACCTGACAGTGCTCATTCATGGTTTGTAACCAATGTTTTACAACAATGCAAGGTGTTGGTGGTGGGGTAATGTACAGAAGTTGTGTATGATGATATGCACATTTGTTTTCTAAGTTCACAACTTTTACATTTATTGTTCATGTATGAATGATATAATTCAATAAAAAATTTTTAATTAAAAAAAAGTTTAATGCATTAGTGGTCTGAAGCAGTAATCACTTAGACCAGCTTACGAATTTCAGTAGTATATGTACATCAAACATTAGGCAACAAATGCCTCAAAACCATTTATATTCAAGACTCAATACATTGTTTAGTCCCAAAAGAAATCAATATAATAAGCATCTAGGTCCTGTCCATTTCAGAGGATATAAAGATGTCCATTTCAAGATGGTAACGTCTTGATATCCTCTGAATCCAGATATCAAGCAGTAAAATTGCTATTTTTTTTAAAGCGTAACATATATCAAGGCTTAATAACCTTTTTTTTTGTGCTTTATACTTTATGAAGTTCTTTCACATATATCGTTTGATTTAATTTACTATACTCTTGTGAGGGAAGTAAAGCTTAAAAAGACTGAGTGTCTTGCCTGTTTTTCAACTATTCTAATTCCAAGATTCTATATGGTGCTACTAATATCTGATCCATATCTTTGTGGTTCTCTGACTGCCTTCTTTTTATATAACTGTTATTTGGCATTGTTATTCTTTTTGACTTTGCAAAAGCTCTTTTCATTTTACTATTAGAGCAAATGAAAGTGTTTTACTTGATATAAAATCATACTTTTTAAAAAATATTATCAAAAAGATTGTTATATCTTCAGGGGTACAAACTAGCAAGTATTCTAACCTGGAAACCAGTTTTTCTTTATTTTTCACTTTATTTCTCAAAATTGGAAATGCAAGGTATCTAAATTATTTAAAATTTTGTCTTATAGATACTATATTTCGAAAGGTGCTATTGTGGATCAACTTGGAGGAGACCTAAATTCAACTCCATTGCACTGGGCCACAAGGTTTAAATTTGCTTCTGGATACTTTTTTTCCCTTTGATTCCCTTATTAGCCCACAACAAAGCAATATTAAAGAAAAATGATATGCTAAAATATAAAATAATGAGAGAACTTACGCCACTAGTTAATATCCTTATTATGCTAATACATTTCGCTCTAGTGCTACTTGCATTGGAAGCATAGTTTGTTTTCCAAAGTATTCCTAGAGAATTACCAAGCATATTTTTATCCCAGTTAATTATAAGATTGGGTTAAACTTTGAATTTGTAAATGTAATACTCTTGCAACCATATATAAATTTACAACTGAAGAGCCTAGCGCATTTCATGGAATTGAGATCATATTGGGATAGAATTATTAGATTCTTTTGATACTTAAAGAAGTTATTACTATCTCCATAATTATCAAAAAATGTTATTCCAGTTGACTTTAAGGACCTTAAATCCTAAGTGTCTTGAGATATACCTGATTAAAAAAACTTTTTTAAAGTTGTATAATCTTTTCCATCAGTATTCTAATTATAAAAGTTCTTTCCAGAGGGTCCTGTTTGAAATAACTTTATATATCTGAGTGTTCATTCTTTTATGTTTTAGACAAGGTCATCTCTCCATGGTTGTGCAACTTATGAAATATGGTGCAGATCCTTCATTAATTGATGGAGAAGGATGTAGCTGTATTCATCTGGCTGCTCAGTTCGGACATACCTCAATTGTTGCTTATCTCATAGCAAAAGGACAGGTAAAAAATCACAATAGTGTGGATTTCAGTAAGATGTTCTTCATGGTTTAAATGCCCAATATCATCGGTATTCATAACCACCTGTGACATTTAAATAGTACTTTCTGATGGCTGAAGAGAATAAATAAATATAGGGTTAGTTTGATAGTGTGCTATTTAACACAGTTAACATTAAAATAAGAAAGACAATGAAGGATCAGATAATGATCCATTAAGTTGGTTGTTTTATTTTTATTTCTGAGAGTGATGAAGGAGATGAATCCCAGAAAGGGAGATAATTTAGGTATCTGTTGGTTCCCTTAATTACCCCTTTTGAATATATCATCTGAATTCATCTAAACTTTTTAAAAAATCTTACTTACATTGATTGTTTTGAATATTAACTACCTCTTGAGGGTGAAAAATTCTTTAAGATCTGTAGCTGGGCGAGAGGGTTTCATCCTCGCTCAGGCCCAAGAGTCGGGGGGGCTTGCTCCTGCCGATCAGCTGGCGGGGGGTGCCCCGAGAGGGAGCACCGGTTCTCCAGGCGTGGGGGATGCGCGGTTGGGGAAAAACCACGGAGACCGCTTGAGCGCAAGAACAGGTCTGCTTTATTACGGAAGTACACTTAGCTATATAGGGTTGGGTAGAGGGAGGGGCGTGATGAAGATGAAGGGAGGGTTGGCTAAGGGGCGGCTGTGGACAGGCTGAAGCTGATGGATAGACCTGAGGTAAGCAGTTACTGGGGAAGAGGGCAGATTGTAGGTTGGCAATATGGGCGGGACTGGCGGGAAGGGCGGCGTTGGCTGAAAGGGGAGGAGGGGTGGAGAGAGGCAGTAACAATTGCTCCTTTTGTTTTAAAAGGAAATAGAAGCAACAAGTTTTGGCGCGCACGGTGGGTGTGAATGGCTCGGCGTGCGCAGCAACAAAGACAAGGATAAGAGGAGGAGGAGGAAAAGGAGGTCATAGGGACGGGCACTGGGATAAGACGAGGGGTGGGGGGAGACCACGAGGACCGGCCGGTCGTGAGCGGACAACATAGCATCTGGCCAGGATGCATGTGCCCGCCATTAGGGTCGGCGCACGCCGGCGCCTGGCGCGCGCCGAGCCTTGCCAGCAAAACGGGCCTGTGATGCCCCTGTACCCCTCGCCCGAGGGGGAGGAGTAGTTGGGGAGAAGTAAGGAGAGGAAGACAAGAAGCTATAGGCGTGCGGTCTGGAGTAGGTGGCGCGGATGGAAGGGGCGTGGTGGACGGCTGGGGGGGGACTCAGCAGTGGCGAGGCGTTGGTAGTGAACTTGTACAAAGGAGCTGAACACTGCATTGGCTTGGTCTTTGGCAAGGCGGACTATTCTCCTGATGGCCCAGGGGCCCACAGTGAGGGCTAAAAGGATAATGATAAGGGGGCCTAGGAATGGGAGCAGGTACGGGAGAAGAGAGTGAAAGAGTGTAGAGGAGTAGCTCGCGTTGTTGCGTTCTCTTTGGCGTCGCTCCAGGCCTTCGCGGACTTTTTGTAGGCTATCTTCTGCGAGGCCGGTGGTATTGGCGTATACACAACATTCTTCTCCAAGGGCGGCGCAGAGCCCCCCTTCTTTGAGCAGGAGGAAGTCAAGGCCGCGACGGTTCTGGAGAACGACCTCAGAGAGAGAGTTAAGGGAGTTTTTTAGATGCTCAACAGCTTCTTGGAGATAGGTAATATCTTGATCGACCGCCTGCCGGAGGGAGGAGAGAGAGGCGGATTGCGTAGCGAGGGCGGCGATCCCTGTGCCTGCTCCAGCGAGACCTAAAAGGGTGGCGACGGTAAGGACAGCAGTAACAGGCTCCCTTTTTTGAAAGTGGGAAGAGAGGTGGCGGGTGTGAAGAGAGAGAAAGAATTCATCATCTCCATGGAAAAGGACTCGTGGGGCGAGGAAAATAAGCAGACAGGTTTCCTTAGAGGCATTTAGGGTGGCGACGTTGAGGCAGGGGGTTAATCCCGTGGAGGTACAAAGCCACTGGGAGTTGACTTCCTTGGCATCTAAAGGCCAGACAATGGTGTGTGGCGGGATGCCATACGTTTGTATGGAGAGAAGTACTAGGTCAGTGGCCAACGCGATCCAGGCCCTTGTAAAAGGGCAGATTTTCGGGAGTTTGCTCTTTGACATATGCAGAAAAAGGAGAGGGCCATCTTGCCACAAGAGACCTGTGGGAGTGATTGGCGTTGGCAGAACTAAAGCCAAAATTGGAAGGTTAGGGGAGAACCGCTCCAGGCGGCACTGCTGCAGAGCGGCGCTAACTTGCTGGACGACTTCTCAAGCAGCAAGAGTGATGGTGATGCTGCGGGTGGCTGCAGTTGGTGGGCTGTCTTTGGTCTGCAAGAGCTCGAAGAGGGGTTGCATCTGCGCTGTTGTGATGGGCAGCGCCGAGCGAAGCCAATTGATTTGTCCGCAAAGTTGTTGGAGTTCAGTCAGCGTCATCTTGTGAGAGACATGAATTTGTGGGCTTGTGGGCTGAATGAAGTGATGAAAATGAAAGCCCAAAAATTGAAAAGGAGGTTGGAGGTTTATTTTGTCTGATTGCACGGTAAGTCCGAGGCTTGAAAGGTTTGTCATCACTGCAGAGAGCAGGTCATTGAGGAGCGCGCTGGAGCTCGCTGCTAAAAGAAGGTCATCCATATAGTGGAGAATGTATGTTTGCTCTGGATGAAACTTTGAGCGCAGCGGCTCAATGGCATGGTTGACATAGAGCTGACATATGGTTGGACTGTTCCGCATACCTTGCAGTAGCACTCGCCATTGGAATCGAAGCGCTGCGCCCTGGTTGTTGGTGCGTGGGACTGTAAACGCAAATCGCGGACAGTCTCGCGGGTGAAGAGGAATAGAGAAAAAGCAGTCCTTGATGTCAATGGTTGCTGCATGAAAATGTTGGGGGACTGCAGTGGGGTGCGGGCATCCTGGCTGAGGTAACCCCATTGGTTTGATATGCTTGTTGATCTCGCGGAGATCGTGGAGAAGGCGGTATTTGCCAGTGCTCTTTTTGCTGATGACAAAGACTGGTGAATTGTAGGGACTAGTGGATGACTCTATGTGCCCTGCCTGTAGCTGCTCTTGGACGAGGGCGGAGAGAGCTTGTAATTTGTGAGCTGGTAAGGGCCACTGCTCGACCCAGATGGGCTCCTCTGTGTCCCACTCCAGAGGGATAGGGTCAGGTCTTGCGATGGGAGCAGTGGCCCCTATGAGGGGGGGGGCAGCGCAGCTGAGAAGGCTTCTGTGGTGATTCGGGCTTTTAGCTGGCTGAGGACATCTCTCCCCCATAAGATCGTCTGGACTGACGAGAGGACGAGTGGGCAGATTTGGCCTTCGTGGCCTTCTTGGTCGCTCCAGTGCAGAGGCCGAGATGTTTTCCAGGAGGTGGCGGCTCCTGTGGCGCCGATGACTTGAGGGCCAGTTTCGAGGGGCCAGTGATTGAACGTGGCGATCTCGAAGGGAACACAGGAGACTTCATCACCAGAGTCCAGAAGCCCATCGAGCCATTGTCCATCGATTTTAAGCTCTAATGAGGGTCTCTGGCGGCATGTGATGGGCATTGTCCACATTATGGCTTGGGAGTCTTCCTGAGGACCTCTTGCGGGTGGGGCTGAGGCCTGCCCCGCTGGGAGTTTAAAGGCTGCTGGTAGTTTTGGATGGTACGGCAGTCACGAGCCCAGTGATATCCTTTTCCACAGCGTGGACACGGCGTAGAAGGGCCTCTCGGTCTTCGCGGTGGCAGGGCGGAGCGGGGTGCTGGGCCTGGCTGAGGGCACTCGCGGACAAAATGGCCGGACTGACCGCACCGAAAGCAGACGGAAGTGGGAGTAGATGAAACGGCCATGGCAGAAGCAAAGGCAGCAGTGAGCGTTTTGACTTGCGGGTCAACGTCGCGGCAGGCGAGAACCCATTCGTGAATAGCTTTGTCACGTATGGGGAGGACTACAGCCCGGAAGGGCGCAAGGCATCCGTCTATGATGAGCTCTTTGGCAAGTGCGAACTGAGCGTCTTCACTAGAAATTTTCCGCTGGCAAGCTTCCAGGACGTGGGCGACGAATGCTGGGAAAGTTTCATTAGAGTCTTGAAGCAGCTGCGCGAGCTTGGTGGGCTGCTTGATGGAAACTAGAGAGAATGACCGCTGGACGAGGACCTTTACCCGGTGCCAAAACCCTGGGTCAATTTGGAGATAAGAACGAGGGTTTGCATAATTGTTGGTGCCCGTGTATGCATCGGAGGGATCGAGGATGCCGGCTTGGGCATTCTCCACGATTTGCCGGTCAACAGCCGCTTGGTAATGGGCGCGCCATTCAATAAATTGACCCGGCGTCAGGATGGCACAGGCTAGTGCAATCCAGTCATATGGGAGAACGAGTTGGGTCCCCAACTCCTCAAGTAGTTGCTGCGCATAAGGGCTGCCAATTCCGTCTTCCTTCACAGCTTTGCGGAGGGTCCTGACCTCTTCCGCTGTAAAGGGTAGCCAAGTTTGGGGTCGCTGCGGCGTGGGCTGCGGATTTAGCGGATACAGCTGGGGGGTTTGAGAAGACGTTGCACCGGGGACTGATGGAGCAGCCAAGGCAGGTGAAGGGCTATTGCCGTACGGCGGCGGCAAGGGATAAGTGGAACACGGGTAAGAACATGGCGGCTTAGCGGCTTCCGGGCGACAACAAAATGGCGGCGGGACTCTTCCGGGCGCCAGCCAAGATGGCGGAGCAGCCACATCCGGTGGCGGACAAAATGGCGCGAGGGGCGCTTCCGGTTTAGTGGAAGATGGCGACCATGCAGCTTCCGGGCCCAAACCGGATGCTGACTGGGCAGGAAGAGGCGGGTAGAGGCGGGAGGAGGAGGATACCGGCGGAGAAGAAGCTGGATGTGCGCCATCTTGGGCAGAAGTTGGGGAAGAAGGCGGAAGTCCGCCATCTTGGGGAGCGGCAGGAGTGGTTTCTGTCTGCTGCGGGGAACTCGGGTGGGGAGGTTCGCGCTCGAGAGCAGCAGCAAGTTGGTCAGACAGAGAGTCAGCGTCGGCGGGCTCATGGGGATCACAGTCTAGAGGCCGTTTGGGAGAAGCTTCATAAACGGCTTCGGTCGGAGCACCAAGGAGACAGGCGCAAATGGCAACGAGAACGGGTAAGAGGCCTGCTGGGAAGGTGCGTTTCTCGTGCTCCATGGCGGAGGTGACTCGATCTATGAGTCGCGAGTATGTATCCGGGCTCCAGAGTTGGCAGGTGGCGAGCCACAGATTAAAGGGGAGTAAGAGGTCCTAGTACTTTTGGAGTTGCCGCAAAGAGACGCGGACTCCATTGGCATCTAGCAGGGCAGCAAGGGCCCTGACTTGTGGCGCCTGACGCAGCGACAAAGAGGCGCCCATGACGGGATAGGAATGGGACGACGGCGAGGGGTCCCTTGGGGCTCGTCCGGGCGAGGGGTCCCTACCTGGAGAGGAGGACGATCACAGCAGCAGCAGCAGCAGAGAGGGGCCAGGGGAGGAGCCGCCACGTTGGGCGCCAGTTGTAGCTGGGCGAGAGGGTTTCATCCTCGCTCAGGCCCAAGAGTCGGGGGGGCTTGCTCCTGCCGATCAGCTGGCGGGGGGTGCCCCGAGAGGGAGCACCGGTTCTCCAGGCGTGGGGGACGCGCGGTTGGGGAAAAACCACGGAGACCGCTTGAGCGCAAGAACAGGTCTGCTTTATTACGGAAGTACACTTAGCTATATAGGGTTGGGTAGAGGGAGGGGCGTGATGAAGGGAGGGTTGGCTAAGGGGCGGCTGTGGACAGGCTGAAGCTGATGGATAGACCTGAGGTAAGCAGTTACTGGGGAAGAGGGCAGATTGTAGGTTGGCAATATGGGCGGGACTGGCGGGAAGGGCGGCGGGGGCTGAAAGGGGAGGAGGGGTGGAGAGAGGCGGTAACAAAGATCAGTTTCACAGTTTATGCTGTAAAACTAAAATAAGGCTGTTTCTTGTTAAAAAGAACTTCTTGATTTAAGTGGTTCTTCCTGAATTTTTTCTGAATGTGCTATAACTATAACCACATTAAATATTACTAGATTTATATGTACCATGCTTTTGTAATAAATGTATTTTGTTAAAAGTAATATCACCCAGTTTTTCTTCTATGTGATTTTTATTGTTATGCTTAAACATTAGTTTTATAACTCAGGATCTTACCACAAAAGTAACTAAAGTAAAATGAGTTTTATTCATTGTTATTAACATATATATTGCTATTTCAATTTAAAAGTTTATGTTGAATTAGAATTCATTTTATGAATACTTTAGAGTTCTCGTTGGCAATATCAAGCAGTTGTGTGTTGTACATTATAATTTTGGAAAGGATACCTAGACTGATTAATTGCTGAAAGGAGGAGTTTCTCATCTATTCCTTTGGTAACAAGCTGCCCCAAAAGCTAATGGCTTAAGGAAAATGCCAGTCATTTTTTTTATATCTCATAATTCTGTGGGTTGACTAGACTTAGCTGGCTGGTTCTTCTCCATGTGATTTTGATTGGGGGGTTCTAGTTACCTTGGGGCTCAACTGGGCTAGAAAATGGTTCACTCACATATCTGGTACCCTGACAGAAATGGCTGAAAGGCTAGGCTCAACTGGAATTCTGGGATGGCTAGGCCTCTCTTTGTCTCTCCATGCAGTCTCATAGCTTCTCTTTCTCCCCAAGGCTTTACATGATCTCTTCAGCAGGGGAACCAGACTTCTTGCATGACAGCTCAGAGCTCCCAAAAGAGTATAAGCAGAAGCTGTTCTGCCTTTTTAATTGTCTTAGGTCTTGAACTAGCATAGCAACATTTCTGCCTCATTCTATAACAGGGCTAACCAATACTCAGTGTTGAAATGGACAACATAAGGTTGTGAATACCAGGAAGCAAGACTCATTGGGGGGCCATCTTTGGGGACCAACTACCATGGAGATTAGCCTTGTTCTGCCATGGTTTCTTCTAGACAAGGAGTTGCAAGAGAGCCAAGTCCAGCATTGTGTTTGTAAATAAAGGTTTTTTGGAATACAGTTATGCCCATTCACTTACATATTATCTGTGAATGCTTTGTGTTATACCAGGAGAGCTGAGTAGTTGAAACAAACAATATGGCCCACACAACCTAAAATAACTATTTGTCCCTTTATAGATCCCTATTCTAGATTATGTAAATCTTATTAAGGACTAACTTGTGATAGAGGGGAATTTTAAGGGTGTGGTAAGATACCTTTCTTAGAGGTTTAATATATTTAAACATTGAAGCCATCTGTGCCTGGAGTTTTTTTTTTTGTGAAAAAAAATTTTTTTAAAGATTTATTTATTTATCTTTCTACACTTGCTCTTTCTGTTCATCGTTTTTGTGTCTTTTAGGAAGCACCAGGAACTAAACTTGGGACTTCAGATGTGGGAGGAAGGTGCCTAATCGCTGAGCCACCTCCATTCTCTGCTTTGTTGTGTCTCTAGTTATGTTTTTCCCCTTGTATGCCTCTTGTTGTGTCATCTTGTCACATCAACTCACTGTCCTGCATACTGTTTAGGGTACAGGGAATCTCTGCTTCCTGCTTTGTTGTGTCTCTCATTATGTTTTCTTCTTGTGTCTCTTGTTGCATCATCCTGTTGTGTCAATTTGCTGTGCCTGCCCATCACACCAGCTCACTGTGTTCTTCAGGAGGCACTGGGAACTGAACCACAGACCTCCCATGTGGTAGGCGGGAGCTCAGTCACTTGAGCCACATCCACTTTCCATGTGGAAAGATTTTTGATAATGAATTCAGTTTCCCTAATAATAATATTTAGATTTTTCTGTTTCTTCCTGTGTCAATTCTGTAGTATTTTTGAAGGAATTTGCTTCATCTATGTTGTGGGATTTATCAGCATTAAAGGTTTTTATAATATTCTCTTATTATCCTTTCCATATCTCTAAGATCTGTAGGGATATTCCCTCCTTTATTCTTTTTTTTTCTTCATTTATTCTTGTTATTGGTAATTTGTGTTTTTTCTGTTACTTGATCAGTTTTGCTAATTTTAATTTTTTCAGAGAACTAATTTTTTGTTTTTGTTTTTTTCTTTTAGTTTCTTTTTATATTTCATTGATTTCTGCTTTTATTCTTCCTTTTTCCTACTTTACCATGGGTTTAATTTCATCTTTTTCTAGGTTCTTAACATAGAAGATCTTTTCTTTTTTGAAGATTTTTTTATTTATTTCTCTCCCCTTCCCCCCCACCCCCCATTGTCTGTTCTCTGTGTCTATTTGCTGTGTCTTCTTTGTCCGCTTCTGTTGTTCTCAGCGGCATGGTAATCTGTGTTTCTTTTTGTTGCTGTGTCAGCTCTCCGTGTGTGCGACACCATTCCTGGGCAGGCTGCACTTTCTTTCGCGCTGGGCGGCTCTCCTTAAGGGGCGCACTCCTTGCACGTGGGGCTCCCCTACGTGGGGGACACCCCTGTGTGGCACGGCACTCCTTGCGTGCATCAGCACTGCACATGGGCCAGCTCCACATGGGTCAAGCCCGGGGTTTGAACCGCGGACCTCCCATGTGGTAGATGGACGCCCTAACCACTGGGCCAAGTCCACCACCAACATAGAAGATCTTGATCAAGGTGTAGTTTTGTAAAGTTGGTGGAGGTTGGGTCAGTTTATATTAATATTTAAATTCTAAGAAAAAGAACGTATGAAGTGAGAGGAAGACTGAGGATAATTCATTCATGAGAATGTAACTTGCATAGAAAAAAGTGGGCTTACAGTAAAAATTGTTAAAAATTTTAGCCACAACAAGGAATAATCAATCTATTTGGTACTATTCTGTGAAACCAAATGAAGCAGTAAATATACTGTAACACATGACAGTGTCTTTAGTGGCTTTTAATATTGCAGATATAAATTTAAAATGTACTGTCACTTTTTCTTTCAGTTATTAACTGGGAAGGAAAAGTGGTAGATATTTTTGTGCCTTCCTGGTCTTTTTGTTAACTTACCAATTTTGTGGTTTGGGTGATTTCAGTAATCTTTTTTAACTCTGGCATAGTATTGAAGTTATGAAATTCTCAAAGGGCAGGGATTTCTGCCTATCACATTGCCTTTTGTACAGTAATACATGCTTACTGTAAAGCATTAAAAATTAACAGAATGATATGACTTAGAACTTTAACAGTTTAGTGTGTTTTTTCCTAGAGTTTTTCTAGACTCTGGCCTTTAGAGCACTGTGTGGTGTAGCCTCTGCAACTCATCTGCCATCATCTCTCCCTCATTGACTCTGCTTTAACCATACCAGTCTTCTTGCTCATTTTTAGCAAATCAGACATGCTATTGTCTATGTTTAGCTGTTTCTTCTTTCTTTCTTTCCTGAGATAGTCACACAACTCTTTTAGTCAGTCTTCTCAAATTGTATTAGTTCCTATAGATTCTTTATTATAAGCAATAATAAATTAGTGTATTTTCATTTCCTCTCTCTTCCCTCTCTTTCAGTATCTGACTTTACAACAATATTGCTTTTCTTCATATTAACTTGGTTCAAATAAATATGCCTATGCTTCTGTTACTTGGATGAGATACTCAGCATACTTTTCTTTTCACCCATTTTTCCAAGCTTTTTCATTTGTATCAATTTTTCATTGTTATGGCATGTAATATTTCCATTCAGGTTTGCTATTCTAGTCTTAACTATTTTTTTATTTCAGTGATAATTGCTAAGTATATTAAGTGCTCACTACCAATTCTTTTGGATGATTTCCAACAGAAAAGGGGGAAATGCTAAGTTGTAGAGCTCTGCTGATCTTGGAATTGCCATAAGCTTTTGATCCAAGCTTTATTCTTCCTAGTGCAGGCTAAATTTGGAAGAGAAGCACCAACTTTTCAACCCCAACACAAAAAGAGAAAATGTTGAATTTAATTTTTCTATTAGTATTCTAGGACTATGACATATTGTGCGTTTTTTATTTTATTTATTGAATTTTTTAACACTACCACTTTTTTACAAGGATATGAAAAGACCACTAAGAAAAAGAAAGAAGAAACTTAAACATAAGAATTTATCTGTTTGCATCAAATTTGGTTCTGGGCCTTCTTGAAACTAGGACAGTGAAAAAAGGAAAATAAGTCACAGTACTTAGATCTTATATAATAAACAAGAAAGCTCATTTTGTCAAAGATTTCTTTTAAGTTACGTGCTTATCTCTTTTACAGAGTCATCCTTTGTATTAGAAATATTGAGTGAGGTTACAGAAGTCATTTCTGACAACACAATTAAAGTTAATACACAAATGGATTTTTAATGGATAAGACATTAGCACTTGGTTATAGCTCAGTATTCATGGTGAGAGGGTCAAACTAATGGCATCAAAGAATGTATGTTCTGATTCTCTAGTATAGTGGTTCTCATCTCCCCACACCCCTTACCCCTGTCAATACACTTCGGTAATGTTCACATTTGAGACGTATTCTCATTAGAAATAGTGGCTTATAGAGAACTGCTACATAGAAATATACAGTGTTTTACAGTGTATTCACTGTAATTCTGTCTTCCTTTCTCTACTGATTGGTAAATTAGACAACACAACTGATTTAATATAATCCGGGAATAGGAGATGGAAAACAAAACAATAAGAAACTTAATATTTATTAAATGTCAGTTACATTCTAGGCCATGGAGTAGGTGTTTTGTGTGCGTTATTTCATTTAGTCACCTCAGGTATGCTGGAGGCCATTTTTAGATGTGGACTTTGAGGCCAAGAGAGGTAAAATATTTTTGCCCACATCTGAGAGCTGTTGAGAGGTGTAAAGGAAGAATTTGAAAACCATATCTGTCTCATTTCAAAGTCTCTGCCTTTCCCAAGCCTAGAAGAGTAGATAGATAAACATATCTTTTTATTTAACAAAAGATTTTTGATTCTCTGCTTTGCTGGGCACTGGGAATACAAGGATGAATTTAATATAATTTCCATCCTCGAAGAATTCCTGATCTAGATCATGGGACAGATGCCCCAAGCTTAGAGGATGAATCCATTTTGGAGCAGGTTAGAGGAGATACTAATAATTTCAGGGAAATGAAACTTTTAGAATCACTGATATGTCAGAATGTCTTGAAAGGCAATTTTGATAATTAGGGAAGAGTTTTGGATTGAATAGGTGGTAGTTCTAATTATAATTTGCTAAAAAAACTAAGCAAAAGGGGAAAAAAGACATTTCTAATGAAAACAAAAAGGTAGGAAAGGAAAGTAATCATGATTTGCTACATGAATTGACTAGGAATAGTATTCATAAATATTCATAGTAAAGTAAATATAAAATATTTGTATAACCAGAATTACAGCAGGTCTCTTGAGAGGAAGAAGGGATAGAAGAATGCGTGTTTGTGATGGGACAGAGAGAGGAAAGAAAAATTCTCACCTTTCTTGTTGGGGAGTCTCAGACAATAATGTTTAAAACTAAAAAATCAAGAGGTATCAATATAAGCATCTTATTTACAGACATAGAGATAAATACCAAAATAATGAGCTAAGAAAGATGAAAATAGTTGCCTCTAAGGAGGGGCAAATGATGGGGAGGGGGTTGTTTGTTCATCACAAATTTTGCAGAACTGTTCAACTCTGAAAAATGTGCATTTATAACTTGATAAAATAAGAAACAAACTTTTTTGATTTTATTAAAAAGATGTCTTTTTTTTCTTTAAAATGTCTAGGGAAAAAGGAAAAAAAAGTCTAGGAATAAACAGGGTTGTATTTCCTCCCCATCATGAATTATTCTAAATAAGTTTTTCAGAGACTATGATCATTTAATATATCCTTCATGGCTGAAAGATCCAAATACGTTAAGAGCTTTAAGTGCAAAACATTGAAAGACCGATTAAGATAACTAAAAAGGGAAAACTATGCAAGGATAACATATACGTAAATCAATTAAAATATTTAGTGACAATAAGAAAGAAAAAGTTTAATTAGTCATCTTTAAGCCGTAGTATGTAGACTTTTCTTATAATGTATAAATTAGATTTTTCTAAGTAAATTTGGTTAGGAACTTATACATGTCTTACTTTTTACTCTATTAGGATGTAGATATGATGGATCAGAATGGAATGACGCCTTTAATGTGGGCAGCTTATAGAACTCATAGGTATGTAACCATTACCAAATACTTACTCAGATCATTTTCAACTGTAAATGCATAATACAGCATAAAACAATTGATGAGAAAAAGTGGTTAATATTATACTTACTAATATTTACAGTTTTATTATGAGTATATAGTATATAACCGAAATTACTCTTTTGGATGTTTTGGTGTCTCTGTGCTTACTTCAGCCTTGGTAATTGCAGTGCCCTCTATTTCTCTTATTAATTTCCAAGAGTGAAAGAAAAGGTTATCTTCTTTTTTAAAAAGCAATTCATTTTTTTATATCCTTTGCATATTGGTGAGTTTAATATATTAATCTGTAAGTGATTTTAAATAATTTTTGGAACAAGACAGATTTTAATTAAATACTAAATGGTTTGATTGTATAGGTATTAATAACATTGATCTCTAGATCAAAAATAGAAATTGTCAGCACCAAATACACTGTCCCTTGGAACTATATTACTTCATATGCTATTATATATACTTAATATTTCATTTAAAATATTATTTCAGTATTAATTATAAAGTAGCTGATGAGTAGGTTAAAATAGTAGTGTTCCAAGATGGAATATGAATGCAGCCACAGTCAGTTTAGTGTCTGTATGATTTCTATAATTGAAATTAGGGTTGTTGTTGTTGTTGTTTTTTTTTCCTTTTCAGTGTGGATCCAACTAGATTGCTTTTAACATTCAATGTTTCAGTTAACCTTGGTGACAAGTATCACAAAAACACTGCTTTGCATTGGGCAGTACTAGCAGGGAATACCACAGTCATTAGTCTTCTTCTGGAAGCTGGAGCTAATGTTGATGCCCAGAATATCAAGGTAAAAATAATCCTATATTGATTATGGGAAATGTGCCTACTAAGATATGAATTCCTCGATAAAATATAGATTTTTTGTAGACTCTCAGAGTTGGAAGGGAGAGTTCAATCCTTTGCTTCCATGCAAGAATTTCCTTCCAAAGACTGGATTATTTACTTTTGCCTTGCAATATTGAAGTAATTTTCAGGTTTTGATAGCTTTTTTGTGAGTGAATATTCTAATTGGTTGTTGAAAATTAAATTATATAATTTGTGTTTTTGTAGATGAAGGGAATAGTTTTTTTTTTATTCAAGATGATCATTACAGAGAATCACAGCTGAATTTATTTGTAATTAAACCATATGCATAAAAAATTTTAGTAATCACTTGATGTGGTTATTTTATTGTCTTATTGTTTTAAAAGTCAAGACCTTTAAATCTGATAAGCGCCTTTTGATGTTTATATGAGAATACCTCCCTCCCCACCTCCTCTGGAGTAATTCAGGAAAGGTACACAAAATCATCAAAGAATAAAGCACAGTTAACTTTTGGATTTTGAGCATTTTGAATTTTGTGTAGGTATTCTGTGAAGACATGCAAAAAGGGTCTATTGGTAGTCTCAAACTTTGGTTAACCATTCTCATTATTAAAGCTTTAGGATATACCATGTCTTTTAGGAATAGTTTTAAGACTCTTTCTGTGAAATAACTTCAAATTTTTTAACGTCATCTTTTCATAGTATGCATTCATAAATAACTTTCCACCCATTGAAAAATGTTCTTTAATTTTGGCTATAATCCATAGTATTTTCTGAGTCCTGTTTCTTAAATCTCTTCTAAGGAATGTGTGCTAATTAAATATGAAGGACAGAAATATCAAGTCATATACTAATCCAAAATGGCCAATCAAAAAGTAGGTTATCACCTGCTGGATCAGGGTATCTATTATATTCCAGTGAATTCTTTCTTTCTCTATTTAGTTACTTTAAGAAGACAAGATTAAACAAATAAAAAATGAAATAGCTTATGCTAATTATGTATGGGATAATTTAATTAAGAATATAACCAATCTTTATAAACTAGTCTAATCACAGATATTTATTTTAAAGTACATACCTAATATTGGAAACTATAAGAAGTTGATAAAAGCCTTTTTTTTCTTTTTAAGTCTTCTTATTCCTATCCAAAGTGGTTAGAATGGTCAACTAAACAAGGAAAGAAGAAATTCAGCATATATAATGCCTAACATATTATAGACACTCAATAAGTATTTGTTGACTGATTAATGAAGATTTGCATAGTTTTGAGCCTTACCTGAGCTAGTTTCCTTAATTCTGATAGTATACCTTTTCAGCCACTTCAGAAATTATAAAGAGAAAGTTTTAAGTAGGAAAAGTTCATAAAACTGGGATTGGTAAATTAGACTAACCCCTAAGGCCTAAAGTATAGGTGAAGAAGGGAAAAGTTTGACGAATAACTATCCCCAGAAGAAAAAAAGTAGTGCATTTACCTTATGTTTTGTTATCTGAACTTTGGAGTATTATTTTTTCTTCCCTTTGCCACTAGAGAGCATTTTTAAAGTGATCATGCTCCAGGAATGCATTTTGAGATATTTAGTGTTATATTATTGAAAAAAATAGAACCAATTTCACTGTGGCAAATATTTTCCATAGAATTTCTGCCAAGAGATATAATCCGTATGTGAAAATTAAAATAAATCCGAAGAATTAGGACAAGATGATTACATTGTTCTGAAATTTGAAAGTAGTATTGTACATTTTCAGAGCTTTTTAAAAAATCCCTTTATAATTCCATATAAAACTTCTGATAATTTTTCTTCAATCATGATCTTTAAATATTTAAGATATGGTTTGTAAATTTAGGATTTTTGCAAATAAATAATGGAAACCTGTGTTCCTCATTAACCATTGCATAAACTTTTAATTAATTATAGTAAAATAAATAATCTATAACAATTTCAACAGAAAAGAAAAGGTAAAAGTATAGATATTTGAAATGATATAAAAGGTTTGAATCTTATAATTTTTTAACCTCTTTAATGTAGTAATCTATGTACAACTCAAAATTTCCCATTTACCACTTTCAAGTGTACAGTTGAGTTGTACTAATTACATTAACAATATTGTGTCACTATCACCAGTCTGTTAACCCCAACTTTTCCATCACCTTAAACAGAAACCCTATTCCCATTGAGTAGTAACTCCCTCTTTCCTCCCCCTCCCCCAAATTTGTGTACCTTGCATTTTTAACATTTTTTAGGTTCATGCCCATGAATTATTTGAGACCAAACTAGGTTAAACTGGAATGTAGCATCCTTAACTTGTGCATCTTTGTATACCTTCCAGAGTCGGCTGTAAAATAATTGAGCTTGTTTGCACATTTATTTAAATTCTTTTTGTTCCTAGTCATTTTCTTTTTGTTAATGTTGTGATTTTATCTACACTTAGGATCAAGATTGGCTATTGACAAAAATTACTTTAATTTCCTGGTAGCTTCTGGAGTGATTTTCTAACAATATATATATATTTTTTAATTTGTTTATTCCTTTTTTAAAAATTAATTTATTTTTGTAATTTTTTTTGTCTTTTTTTTTTTTAATGTTGCATTAAAAATTTTTCAACAATATTTTTAAGGAAAATAAAGTCTAAAGAGTTGCTTTAATTGTTCAGGGAACACAGTTATGCCCACAGTGGTGAAAAATACTTTTTTTTGTTTTTAAAATGTCCTTTTTATATAATTTAAAGGATGAAATTAGTATCAGATGCATATTCCACTAGAATCTGGCATTCCTAATAAGCTCAAGTCTAGTAACTTCCAGTGGAAACCATTTGTTCATTCAGTAAACAGATTCACTGCTGCAGAGTCACAATATTCAAGACTAAGAGGCCCTATTCTCTCTTAACTTACATTCTCTTGAGGACTTTGACAATAAGTAAATGGAAAACCAGGCAGGCAAATGTGATAGAATGATGAGGATGATGGGGGAGTAGCCACACCTATTAAGAGCGATTTGGGAATGCCTCTGAGGAAATAGCATTTGCTTGAGACTTGCATGATAAGAAGAGATCAGTCATGTAAAAGTATGTAGGAAAAATTTTTCCATGTGAAGGAACCAATAAGTGCTAGAGGCCCTAGGCAGAAATGATTTTGCCATATTTGAGGTACAAAAGTAAGTGAGCAAAGGGGTAAGGTCACTGAAAGAGACAGATGCCAGATCCTATAAGCAGTTGAAAGGATTTCTATAGGCTGGTTATATGATCTGCTTTTTAAATATTTGAAAGATTAGTTTTATTGCTGTATGGGGAATACATTTAAGAATTAAGAAAATGAAAGGGATGGATATTGTTGTTACAGTAAATAGTCAAGTGTTGTTGGTGGCTTGGGCTTGAATAGTAGGAGTTGAGATGGAGAAAATTAAATGGATTTGGAGATGTTAGAGTAGAAATAAAAGAGAAGATCAGATATGGGGTGAAAGAAAACATTGATGATTTAGGTGTTTGGTTTGAATAACTCAGTGGCTCGTGAAAGCACGTATTGAAGTTGTGAAGACTGAAGAAGAAATACTTGTTGAGAGGAAAGGTGATAGAAATTGGTTCTGTTTTGGTCGTATTTAATTTGAAGTGATGCCTTTTAGCCGTGTAGAATACCAAGTGAATTAAATAAATTTAAATTGCTTCAAACTTTCGAAGGGAAAATTGATTTAAACAAAATGGATTCTGGGAGCAGATGTGGCTCAAGTTTTTGAGCATCTGCTTCCACATGGGAGGTTCCAGGTTCATTCTCCACTGCCTCCTAAAAACAAAGCAAAAAAACAACAAGCAAACAAATGAAAAAAGACGCAACTTCTCAGGGGGCTAGTGTGACTCGTGGTTGAGCACCGACTTCCCATATATGAGGTCCTGGTATCTCAAAAAAAAGATTCTTTCCCAGGAATTTGGCAATTTATATATATCTGTGCATGTTTTCATTTTTCATATTAAATCTTAGGAAAGATATTTTTGCTGATAATCATGAATTGTAACAGTAGAATATAGGCTGCCAATCTGGATAGGGCTTCACATAGCTAGTAAAAGTTACATTCTTCAAAGAATATGAAAAATTTTATTTTATAGTAATATGAGTAATAGTTGATTCTATTCTAAAATAGTGATTTTCTAAGTATTAAGTTTCTTAGAAATCTGTCTTTTTATATTAAACTAGAGATTTACCCTTGTAGTTAGTTATTTGAGTTAAGACATTAGATTTCCTTGTTTTTGTAAACAAAAAAGTTTTATCAAAATAATATAGAACAATTTTGGAGAAAATTCACATTAAATGATAGCTAGTTTTCAGATGGCTATTTATATCACTCAGAGAATCAGGATTGGCCATATAGTCCAGGGGAAAGGTTTTTAATTTGGGATCCACCAGTGGACTCTGGTAAAGGTGCATCCATGGATCCCTAAAATTATTTTAGAAAAGAAAAAGATGCATGTATTAGCACTTTTCTGGGTAAATAGATCAGTGACTTTAATCAGATATCACTCAATAAAATCCAAAAATCACTGACCTGGGTAATAATTATATAGAATAAATCCAAATCTTTTCTTGTTAAGTAACAACAACAGGAGAAAAAAAAAAAGCAGGATTTGGAATATTTTTTTAAAAAGCATAACCTATGTATTCAGTAATCCCTTTTTATGGTAGTGGTATGATTTTGAATTAAAAAATAAGAATTTCCCCCTAGCATACAATTTTGGTTATACATATATATTTTGATAAACTGAGTTTAGGGGCAATTACTTTCTAGGCATGCTATCCAATTATTTATAATCTTTCCTTTCTGAAATTATGAAAAGCATAATTTTAACTTATACAGAATATAAAACTACCAAACTTTAATTAGTATATTAAGAGGACTTTTATATGGTTTCTTAAAATGAGGTAAGAAACTGTTTTCAGAAAATAGTTTCCATTGCCTCTTAAGTACCTGACCTAGGTCACCCCAAAAAAATAATTTTTTTTTCTTGAAATTTAACCTCTTATAGGCAAAATCTCAAGTGATCTTCCATCCTAACCATAATGCTTATCTGATCAAAACCCTTGAAAAATTTCTTTTATTACCAGTTACATAGTCTGTAAATACTCCATGTAGAATCTTATTGATGGTTGTTGTTATTTATTATTTTCACTGACACATGGAGTGACCAGATGTAGACTTGTTCAGAACCTGGTTTTAATATAGTTCTTTAAATTGTATTTATTTTACCAGCTGAATAAAAGAACTAAACAAAAATAGTCAGATGATTAGAGGAGTAGTTGAAAGATTTCTTAAAGCTCCCTCAATCTTTTTATCTAGGCAATCCTTAGGTGTCACATGGGCCTCTAGTGGAAGGGATGCTCAGCTGGACCGAGGCAACTGCAGGATATTCTCTGGGAGTTGTTACCCAAGGGATTGCTTTTATTCAGGTAATCTTTCTAGTTTGGATTAATTAGTTGGTTTTGACAACTTAGTTGGTTATGGAATTTTGGAATAGGTGAGGAGATATTTTAAAGGAAATATCCCTATTTTTGGAAGACTAACCTAGAATTAGCCCATTTCCTATTAAATTTCATTGTTCCTTTAATTAAGGGCTGGTTGGGCTTTTTGTTGTTGTTATTGTTTTGTTATAGCTGCTGTTGGTGGTGGTGGTGTGCTTTTTGTTTATTTTTATTGTCTTAGTATTTTAAAAAGTAAACCATATTCTTGGTGAGTAATCATCCCTTATAAGTAAGGTACCCCAGGGCTCCCTAGTCCTTTTTTTTTCACCCAATTTTTGAAATACAATTTCAATAGTTTTTAAAATAGTTTTGAATATTCATATGTGCACTCCTGACATATTGGCAAGCAACATTTTTTATTTCACTTTTCTTTTTAAAGAAATAAATAAATAAATAGTGGAGAATATTATTAGAAATATAGGTGTCCAGCTACTTTGCAAAAGGAAAGATAAGATTTTCAGTCACTAGGCAAAAGGAACATAAATCTAGAATTGAAGACACTTATTTCTTGTTTCTTATTTCCTTTAAAACATTTTAGTTCTATTCACTTATACTCCCTGGCATTCTTTTTCTTGGGCTAATAACAGAGCTGCAAGTCTATAACTTGAACTTCTGTTTTCTATTACTGGTTTTGTTCTCTTTGGAAATGCCAATCCAGAAGTCATAGGAGTAGAAGTTAACTTTTCTTTTCTTCCCTATTCTCTTAAGACTCTTCTTATATCTGAAATTAAACAGAGATTTCTGGCAATTTAGTGTTATAGGTTAAACTCAGTTGATAGCCTGTGATCCAGCAAGTATGGAAATACCTACTTTTTGATTTGCTCTCTAATGTAATTAAACATGCAAGCAGAATTAAAATAAGATGAGTAAATAAATTTTTTGATTCTTTGTTGAATGGGAAAGGATAATAAGTAATATAAAATGATTTAGACTCTTAAGAATCGATACTTTGTCCAGTGTCCAAACAGTAATGTCAATGAGCTAATAGTACAATCTTAATTTTATTTTTATGAAAATGTTTTAAAAGCTAGTAACTAAACTCTTATTTTTAATGTGAAATTCTTCTACTTATATTAATAGGGCGAATCAGCACTTGATTTGGCAAAGCAGAGAAAAAATGTGTGGATGATCAACCATTTGCAAGAGGCAAGGCAAGCAAAAGGATATGACAATCCATCTTTCCTTAGAAAGCTAAAAGCTGATAAGGTAAACTCATGACACATTTTCAATATATAACCTTTTTAAGTAAGATTCACAGCCATACTTTCTTACCATGAGTGTTTATAGTGTTCAATTTTGGCATTGTCCTGTGTAGATTTTTGTTTTGTTTTTTCTATTGAAATACTTTCAAATAGGACAGTTACAAAAATAATACAAACCCCATATAGAGAACACTAACATACCCAGATCCACCACTTTTTAACATTTTGCAACATGTGCCTCTTCATTCTTTGTATTTGTCTGTCCATCCATTTGTCTGTCCACCATCTATTTATCAATCCATTTTCTAAACACCTGAGTGTAGGTTGTATACATTAAGCTCCTTGAACACTTATTACTACCATTTTCATTTAAGTACAAATATTCATTTATGTAGTCACTTTTAAGTGTAGCTATCAAGTTAAGAAATTTAACATTGATATAAAGCTTATAGGTGATATTCCAATATTTTCTTATGTTCTAATTGTGTCCCATTGAGCCTTTTCTCTTTTATTATTAAGTCTATCCAGGATCATGTACTGTATTTGTCATTTTCTCTTTTTTGCTTTTTTTTTTTTTATTTGTGGGCACATATAAACAACAAGAGCATTCCCATCTCAACCACCCCCAAGCATACCTACTATTTAATGGGATTAATCACATTCACAAAATTGCAGTATACCCTCACCATTTTCCATTACTAAAACTTGCCAATTCTCCCACATAGAAACCTAATACCCAGTATGCATTAACTCCTTATTCTTCCTGCTCCCAACTACTGGCAATTCCTGTTCTCTAATTTCCATCTCTGAGCTTGCATATTCTCGAGTAATTTCTTTGTCGTTACCATGGGACTAAAAGTTAACATGCTAAATCTAACAATCTCATTTGCTTTGGTACCAACTTAACTTCAATGGGGTACACAAACTATGTTTCTGTGCCCCTCCAACTCCTACCTTTATGCGTAGTTCTTTGTCACAAATTAAATGTTTAAATATTATGAGTCCAAAATCACTGATTTATCCTTATATTTCATGCATTTGCCTTTTAGATTCTGTAGCAAATGAAATGTATAGTTACAAACCAAAAATAAAATAATACTGGCATTTACATTTACCCATGTTGTTACCCTCAAGTCCCTCAAGTGGCTATGATCTGTTATCTATCATATGATCTGTTATGATCATGTTATCAAGTGGCTATTTAACCTGTAGAGCTCTCTTTAGTATCTCATCTAGGACTAGTCTAATAGTGATAAACTCCCTAAGCTTTTGTTTATCTGGAATGTCTTATTCTCTCCTGCGGCGGCTTGCTCGGTCGGTAGAGGTGGGGTCTGGCTGCGGACGAGGGGTCGGTCCAGCTCTGGACGAGGGGTCGGTCCCACTTGGGACGAGGGGTCGGTCCGGCAGCAGACGAGGGATCGGTCTCACAAGGGGTTGCGCGGTTCGGCTGACGGGGTCGCCCGGCGAAGCCAGCGACGAAGGAGTCGCCCGGAGAAGCAGGCGACGAACTGGGGACAAGGGAGGCCAGGCCCTTGTCAGGGGCTCTCAGGACTGGAGGGCGCACGGCAGAAGAACTACCGCAGAGACAAGGTAAACACGCAGGTCCACTTTATTGAGGAAGAGGCAACAGTTTTATAGGGGCTGGGAAAGGCTGATTGGTCGAAGCCACGCCCTGTTCTGATTGGTTGCTGGCGAAAGGTCAGTGGGCGGTACTGGACGGGGGAGGGGTGGTGGTTAGGGATTGGCTGTCGCTGTTGCTGGGGGAAGGGGCAGGGTTTAGGGATTGGTGGCTGCTGTTGCTGGGGTGGAGGGCAGACTTGAGTTTCCCGCCCACGCCTGGCTGTTGCTGCTGTCGGGGGGAGGGAAAAGGGCAGACTGGATTTTTCCGCCCACGCCTGGCTGTTGCTGCTGTCGGGGGAGGGGAAAAGGGCAGACTGGAACTTTCCGCCCTGCGCCTGCGCAGGGAGAAAGAAGAAGAAGGGTGCCGCCCCACAGGCATCGTGTGGCGCCATCCGGGAGGAGGGGCAGCCGCGGAAGCATGGCTGCCGAGAAGGGGACACCCGAGGGCACTCTGCGCCCATGCCGAGCTCCCTTCAGGGGTGGCGGTGAGTCCGACCAGCCACCCTATTATGGGGGCAGCGGCTTGGCCTGCCGCAGCTGCTCCCCCGCCAGGCCAGCAAACCACACTTCAGCCCGAGGGGTGACCACACTCTCCCTCATTTTTGAGTTTTGCTGGATATAGAAGTCCTCATTGGCAATTTTTTTTGCTTTTAGCACTTTAAATGTATGATCCACCTGCCTTCTTGCCTCCATGGTTGCCAATGAGAAATCGGCAATTAATCTTATTAAGGCTCCTTACTACATGCCACATTGCTTATCTCTTGAAGCTTTCTAAATTCTCTTTTCAACATTGGTACTCAATAGCTTGATTATAATATGATGTGGTGTGGAACTATTTGGGTTATTCCTGTTTGGAGTTTGTTGAGGATCTTAGATGTGTATATGCATGTCTTTTATTAAATTTGGGAAATTTTCAGCCATTATTTCTTTGAATATTCTCTGTACCCCTTCTTTTCTCTGCTGGAATTCCCATAATGCAAGTAATAGTATGCTTGAAGATGTCCCACAAGACCTGAAGCTCTGCTCACTTTTCTTCATTCTTCTTTCTGGTCTCTGGCTGAATGACCTCAATTATATTAATCTTCATGCTCATTTATTCTTTCTTCTGCCAGCTCCAATCTGCTCTAAGGAATTTTTAATTTCCGTAACTATGGTCTTCAGCTCTGATTCCTTTTCATAATTTTCATCTCTGTTGATAATTTAATTTGTGTTTAAAAAGTCTTTTTCTGGTATGTTCCAGGTCTGGTTCACCTCATTGATGGTTTCTAACATGCTTTATTCTTCTTCTTTGCCTGTACCATCACTTCCTGTTTCTTTGTATGTTTTGTGACCTTTTGCTGAAACCTGGGCATTTTGATATTTTAATGTGTTGTTCCTGGAATTTAGATTATGAGACATCTGTTTCTTAATCTGTTTTTCCAGCTGGAATTATGACAGAGCTTTCCTTGAATGCCAGGAACTCACAAAAGAGAGGTGGGGGGCAGGGAGGGAAGAAGACACTTTTCAAATATCTGTATATTGACCTGTGCAAGTGGTCTCTGCCAGGGCTTATCCATAATACATAAGTTTAGAATGTAGCTCTGGGCTCCCTGATCATTGCTTTGCATGTGTCTTGTTTTGGGCCTGCATGTGTTGCCCTAGGAAACAGGTTACCTACAGTTCTGGGTACTAACCTATATGTCCTACAGCCAGCATTCCCTCGTCCCAGGCAGCATGACTTGACTGCTTTCCCCAGTGTTCTGTGAGCTGTTCTACACATGGGGCAAATTTTGGGTTGGTCAGTCCCTCAGATCACTACCAGACAGATTGGACCAGACATAAAAAGCTCCCACTATGTGCACAAGGGTTACTCTGCCTCCTCCTGTACTGGGAACAGGAATCTAAATTGGGAGCCCCATACTGAGCCACTGAAGGGTGATGGAGGGGCCAGCCAGGACTCCACAAAATCCTAGTTTTTAAGTAGCCTTTTTCTTGATTTGACAATCACCTTGTAACTGCAGTCCTGGTTCTGTCAGTTCTTGCTTGTTTTTCAAAGCTGCTGTCGGGGGATAGAGCCCTGAAGCATCTTACCCTATCTTTAACCTGCCCAATGCAAATTTAAAATATTATTTTACCCAGAATAAAAGGAAATTATATAGCAAAGTTTCTCAGGGCTTATAGTTTCCTACGTAGTTGATGGCCTGTTTGTGTTGTTTGATATTTAAGAAGGAAAGGTATATGTGAAATTGTTTAAAGCTCCATAGGCTTCTAGAATAACTTTTAGTTAATTTACTCATCTGGTCTCTTTAAGTAATATATAAAATAAAGGGTTTTCCTCTTTATGTGTATTTGTTAGTATGGTAAAAAAAAAAATCCTAGTCCTAATACATACTTTTTGTAACTACTCATAACTAGCTGTAATTAATTTGACCTTTCTATTCTTTTGTAATACATTGTTACTTTTTAGAGTGAATGCCAGACATCTGTGGAAACTCCCATTTTAGATCTTCCACGTACCTTCAATTTTAAACTGTGTGACTATTGGCTCAATTGTCCCATAATAATAATATGGTTTCAAAACTAAAATCAGTTACTAAAAAGAGTGATCTAGATTCTTTCCAAAAAAATTCCACTGGAAAAAAAAAAGAGAAATTAGCTGCCTTGACAATTCCTTTATATACCTAAATAATTGGCAAGTTTTCTCCCCCTTGTCAGTAATCACAGCTTGACTGACAACAACCCTTTAATAAGTCACCATCTTACTTGGGCTGTTCTAGTGGTTTGTTTCACAGTCAACACTGATCTATCTGTTTTCAGGACAAGCGGACTAGTTTTAATAAAGAGAATCACACTTGAAAGGAGTACTTTATTTATTTGTAGAAGTATAGACTCCTTTAATATACTGAAAAATCCCCTAGTCCATTTCTTAGGTATGAGAAGAATAAGATTTATAGTTTATATGTATGCCTGTTTTCATTACTATAACTGAAAATAATGAGCAGTTTTTGCATCTTTTAACTTGTTCATTTTGCCATTAGAAATTATTTATTTATTTCTATGTTGCTTTGTTCTCTATGATTTAGAGTAATTTTGCTAAACAGTGAATAATGGCTATGGTTTCATAATAATTAGTAATAAAAATGCCTTATGTAAAAAAAAAAAAAGTCTTATGTTATTTTGAAAGTCCCATAATATTTATTCTTTTATTTTGTTGAATATTGTGATGGTTTGAAACTTGATGAATCCCAGAAAAGTATGTTCTTAAAGCTAATCCATTCCTGTAGGTGTGAACCTATTGTAAGTAGGGCCTTTTTATTAGGTTACTTCAGTTAAGATGTGGCCAGGGTGGGTCTTAACCCTCTACTGGAGTCCTTTATAAGAGAATGTAAATCAGAGAAAGAAGAGAGAAAGCCACAGAAGCTAGAAGCTGAAAGCAGCAAAACCTGGGGGAGAAGGGAAAGACCAGCAGATGACGCCCTTTTACCTTGCCATGTGACAGAAGAGTCCAGGATTGTCAGCAGCCAGTCTTTGGGGGAGAAAGTATCACCTGATGATGCCTTGATTTTGACATTTTCATGGCCCCAGAATTATAAACTTGTTAGTTAATAAATCCCCATTGTAAAAACCAACCCATTTCTGGTATACTGCTTTTGGCAGCCTAGCAGACTAAAACAGATTTTGGTACCAGAAGTGGGGTGCTGTTATTGCAAATACCAAAAATGTTAAAAAGAGTTTTAAATTGTCTAATATGTAGAGTTGGGAAGAATTGTGAGATGTCCAATAGAAAAAGCCAAGATTGCTTCAAAGAGGTTGTTGGTAGAAATATGGATGCTAAAGGTACTTCTGTTGAGGCCTTACAAATAAATGATGAGTGTGTCATTGTAGACTAGGAGAAAGGTGACCCTTGTTTTAAAGTGGCAGAGAATTTGGCAAAATCAAGTCCTGGTGTCAGATGGAAGGCAGAATTTAAAAGTGACAAGCTTAAATAGTTAGCTTAGGAGATGTGCAGCCTAGTTTCTCCTTGCAGCTTGTAGTGAAATGTGAGAGGAAAGGGACAAGCTGAGAACTGAAGTCCTGAGCACAAAGAAACCAGAAATTAATGGTTTGGAAAATTCTGAGCTTCTAGAAAAACAAGTCCCCTGAGAATAGTGCTTGGTGTGAGGATTTAAGTGAATGTGGAACCATTCAGTCATTTTATTGCAAGTCAGGATTGGAGGTGCAATTATCCAGGAAGGATATGTGGAAAGTCCTACTGTCTGACGGTCTGGACCCCAGTGTACTACGTGAGAAACACAGTTTTAAAACAAGATCTATATGAATGGAACCACTGCCAGCATGGAATAAGTTGGACAGAAAAGGGGCAAGTTGAAGGAAAAATGATTCAGAGCAGAATCATGGAAGCTGAAGTCTGTACTGAAGACATCTTCTTGGGCCAAGATAGCAAGCCACTTGTGTATGGAAAGGGTGAGTATGACACAGAGCTTGAAGAGGGCTGTCCTTCCACCCCATTGTTGAGGAAGAGTTTTACCACCCCAGTGTTCTGACACCTGGGGAATGCCTAGAGTCTGGCCACCTCCCCCCATCCATTTTTTGAGGAGGGTGGAGCCTAGAGTCCAGCCACCACCTCAATGCTTGAAGAGTGAAGCTGAGAGCCTGGCCATCACTCCAATGCTTGGAGATATTGGAACCTTCACCCCATCATTTGGGGAAAGCATGGCAACAGCGCAAGCCCTTAGAAAGTGTGGGGCTGCTGCTCTATCAGGTCCTGTATTAGTCAGCCAAAGGGGTGCTGATGCAAAGTACCAGAAATATGTTAGCTTTTATAAAGGGTATTTATTTGGGTTAGGAGCTTACAGTTACAGGGCTCTAAAGAGTCCAAGGTACCATATGAGGTACTTCCTCACCAAAATCTGTTGCCACATGTTGAAGCAAAATGGAGGACGATGTCTGAAAGTGTTCAGCCTTCCTCTTTCCTCTTAAGTCTCCATGGGCCTATCTGCATCTGTGTATCTCAGCTGTAGGCTGGCATAGGGCTCAGCTGCTCTGTTCTCTTTGGCTGAAAACTATCAGATGAATGGCTTGTCTCCTTTCCTGGGGCCGCAGGATCAAAACTGACAAAGTTCTCTCCCCTGGCATCTATGGAGCTCTCTCTGTTCCCATGTGTATCTTTTCCTGAGTGAGTATCCGTTTATATAGCCTACCAAGGGAGCAGGGACTCAAGCCTGCACGCCCTAATGATGTGGTCAAATCAAAGCTCTAATCTTAACATAATCACGTAAATGTAAAACTTTGAATTTTTAAAGTTAAACAGTATCACTCCCAGAGGAACAGATAAGTTTACAAACATAATCTCTTTTTGGAATTCATAAAGAATATCAACTGCCACAGGACCCTAAGCCAAAGCATCATTCTGTTAGACCTAGAAGTCTAATAGAGTACGCTCTGTAGAGGTTTGTAATTGTTTAGGACTGGTAGACCCCTGTGTTCCTTCCAGTTTCTTCTTATGGAAATGGAAATGTTTATCCTATGACTGCCCCTTCTTTATATATTGGAAGCAGGTGACTGATGAAAGAACTCAAAGAAGAGCTAAATAAATAAGAGACATAATGTGTGCGTGGATTGGAAGACACAACACAGAAAATGTCATTTCTTCCCAAATTGATACTCAGATTCAATGCAATTCCTATCAGAATCCCAGCAAAATTTCTTTTGTATATATAGACAAGATTATTCTGCAGTTTATATGGAAAGGCAAAGGCAACTGAATAGCAAAAACAATTATTAATTCCATAGTATGGCTGTCCAGTTTGTTTAACCATCCACTGAAGGACACCTACGTTATTCTATTAATATTCCCAACAACCTGGATAAATTTCCAGAGTGAAAAAAAGCCAATCTCATAAGATTATGTACTCTATAATTCCATTTATATAACATTCTCAAAACAACAAAATTAGAGGAATGGAGAACAGACTAGTAATTGCCAGGGGTTAGGGTGAGGAGTGGGGGCTAGAGGAAATTGGCTATAAAAGGGCAACAAGAGGGATTCTTGGGCTAGAAATGTTTTCCAGTTTGACTGCATCATTTTTAGTATTCTAGCTGTGATAGTGTACTACCCTTTTACAAAATGTTACCATTGGAGAAGTCCAGGTAAAGGGTACATGGGATCTTTATTATTTTTTAACTGCAGGTTGTGTAATTATCTCAAAATTTAAAAATTAATTAAAAATTATATTGTTGAATGTTTTAATATACAAATATTCACTATAAAATTCTTTCAAATTTACTGTACATTTGACAATTTCCATAATAAAACATTAGAGAAAATAGATTTCTTATATCTATATGGCAGTGTTTATCACCATTATGTGTTTATGATGTCATCATGTATATATTAAATGACAGTTTGGAAAAAATTTAAAGATAATCTTACCTAAACTTCTCACTCAGATTTATATACCCAATAAAATGAACTTATATTCACACAAAAACCTGTATACAAATGTTTATAATGACTAAATTCATAATTATCAAAGATTGGAAATAACCCAGTGGTACATACATGTAGTAGAATACTACTCTGCATGAAAAAAGGAACAAGCTATTGATACACAATCTACTGATACACAACATAGATGAATGTTAAAAACATTATCTGAGTTAAAGAAGCCAGAGCCCAATTTAAAGGGCTACATTCTGTATGATTCCATTTATTTGTCATTCCTGCAAAGTCAAAACTATAGGGAAAAAAATCACATCAGTGGTTGCCAGGACTGGAGGAAAGAGGGGAATTTGGTGGGTTGATAGATAAATCTTGTTTGTGGTGCTCATCATACTACAATATTATGTTAGTCAAAAACAGAACATACATTAAAATGGTGAATTCTAGTGTTACGCAAATTATATTAATATATTTTAAAATGAAAAGTGGACAGTGGTAGGAGAGAACAAATACCTTTATTACAAACAAACCAAATTAAAGTTATTTTAGAAAGTACTTTTTCAAACTGCACATGTCCACCTTCTCTCCCCATCAATCCATCCTCAACCATACATTCTCTCTCCTTCTCCCAGTTATAAATCTCTAATATCTTTTTTTTTTTTAAAGATTTATTTATTTATTTAATTCCCCCCCCTCCCCTGGTTGTCTGTTCTCTGTGTCTATTTGCTGCGTCTTGTTTCTTTGTCCACTTCTGTTATCGTCAGCGGCACGGGAAGTGTGGGCAGCGCCATTCCTGGGCAGGCTGCTCTTTCTTTTTTTTTTTTTCACGTTGGGCGGCTTTCCTCACGGGCGCACTCCTTGCTCGTGGGGCTCCCCCACGCCGGGGACACCCTTGCGTGGCACGGCACTCCTTGCGCGCATCAGCGCTGTGCATGGCCAGCTCCACACGGGTCAAGGAGGCCCGGGGTTTGAACCGCGGACCTCCCATATGGTAGACGGACGCCCTAACCACTGGGCCAAAGTCTGTTTCCCTCTAATATCTTGATATAAAGATCACACATGTAAGAGATGAAAAAAATTAGAAAGATTAGTTATTTTACTACAGTATAAAATTAAACTCTGTAATCAATACGTTTATTAGTCCAAATTTAAATTATATATTTATTTCAGGAAATGAATTTCAGTAGCTAAATTGGAAGATCAGATCAACATGGCCATTTGTTTGAAAAAATATTTAGTTCACTAGAAGCAGTAGTGTGAAAGGGTTACTAAAAAAAGTGTAATCTTAGTCTGCAGAAAGATTAATATATTTAATGAAGAAAGTAGTATTTCCATTCTGAGCTTTCTTAGTCAGACCTCAGCTGGAATATTTTATGTAGTTTTGTCACATTAGGTAACTAAAGAGAGACTGTTAGCTGTTTTTTGGAAGGTATTACTGCTATCCCTGTATCTGACTTTATCGGACCCACTCCTATAACTTATTTTCCACAATCAAAAAAAAAAAATACTTTAAAATTGTTTAATGCCTATCTCCAAAAACAGAGACCAGCACCTTGAATAGTGGCTGTCACTTAGTAGACATGTTTAAATGAATGAATTTCCATCCCTGTTGCATGTTTGCACAGAGGTAACAGTGGTTCACTTTGTAGTTACTTGAAATATGCAAAACTTTCTGACTGATCATTTGTTTTTCTTTATAGGAATTTCGACAGAAGGTAATGCTAGGAACTCCTTTCCTAGTCATTTGGCTGGTTGGGTTTATAGCAGACCTAAATATTGATTCTTGGCTCATTAAAGGGCTAATGTATGGTGGTGTTTGGGCTACAGTACAGTTTCTTTCCAAGTAAGTATGTTGTTTTTACTATATTTTTAACTATGCATGAAAGAATATAATTTGTGCCCTGTGAGGATAAAAAGTAGTATTTTATGTTTATAAAACTGCCTTTATGTTTGATACTAAATTTAGTGTTTAAAGGACTTTGACAAGTTAAAATGTGAAATCTTTTAGATGTTTTTTAATGTTGTTAAAATTATTCTAAAGTTGCTTTTAGTAACGAAAGTCTGGGACCTAATTTTTAGAATTTTCAATCCATTTTTAGAAATAGTTGAAACATTTCTTTAAAAGTGAATTTAGGTTTGTTGCCCTTTGAATGTAATAGACATATTGCTTATGTCTGAGTAGTAATAATACTTGAGCTAATCTTTCCATAGCTCAGTCAAGAATTATATCTTCTTTGGTCATAGACAGTAAACAAAGAAGTGATTTAATTTGAGTAGCAGAGTAGAGTCGAAGCCTAATTATAATGAGGCACAGTTTTTAAATTCTCTCTTACCCCCTTTTTTATTAAAGATTGTAATCATTCCATTTTCTTCGTATCCCTAGTCCCAGTGCCCCAGGGTTTCCCCAAATAGTAATCCAAGGCAGGTTCCTCTGATATAAAAATTATTACCTAATTTCCATTCCTTTATTGCAGGAGTTCTTAACCAGGGGTCCATGAACTTGAATTGAAATTCAAAAAACTTTATTCTTGTGGGGATGTGTTGGTGTAGGTGTGATATTATTTATTAGATAATACACAGTATAGTGTGCACTTAGTAAGAGGGCCATGGTTTTCACATAACTGGCATAGGAGTCCTTGGGACAAAAAAAGGTTAGGAACCCCTGCTTTAGTGCCTTGTTCTCAGCTGTGTTTTAGAAAAAGAAATCTGAAAACAGTTCACACACAGGTGAGAAAAACTAGAAAATCACTTACATGTTAGCTCAAGAAGGGTGATTAATTCCAGGTAATTAATCTCATTTTTGTATTTCTTGAAGCTCAGAGAGATATTCTAAACAAAAAGTCACCCTGACTTCCTACTCAACCTGCATAGATGGTTGATCCTGTTTATGTTTAATAAAATGTATTAATATTTCTTTTGCCTGAGTTTTAAAAATTGTAAATACAGGCCATAAATTCCACTTCAGTGAAAAGATCTACCCCAGGCTTTACTGGAGTGCGTACTTAAGGAATGATAATGATGAAACGTAGAGAAAAATTTGAGGATTGTTTTGTACTCATTTTTCAAAATTTTAATGCATCTTTGGTGAATAATATGCGCGGTAATAGAGTGTTTACTCAAGTGAATTATTAATTTTAAGAGAATAAGAGTATACTAAAGTTGAACAAGAAATATTATTTTAAGTATTGACGACAGATGGCAGTTCAGTATTTTGAAGGGTCACTCAGCTGTGAATTCATTTATTATTGATTACTATGAAAAGTATCAGTATTTAAGCAATCTGGACTTGTAGTGCTTACTATGCAGAATGAGTTTAATTTTCAATTACATGAATAAATCTTCATTTTTATAATGAAATATAGAGCTCAAACTTTGTAAAACTTGTGTTTTACAGATCCTTTTTTGATCATTCAATGCATAGTGCATTGCCCCTTGGAATATATTTGGCAACCAAATTCTGGATGTATGTGACGTGGTTCTTCTGGTTTTGGAATGATATCCTTTGGTTGTAAAGCTAGAGCAATTTTTGTTTCTTATTTAACATTAGGACTGAACCATTTATGATTTGCTTACTAAAGTACTAAGGGTGAACTACTATGAATTCTGTATACAAATTTTCCATATTTAATGAATTGCTTTTGAAAGCTGCTTTTAATATCAATAATAATTATGGCCACCATTTACTGATTGTTTAAAGGACATTTTCTTAGGTCTTACATGCTCATTTAATCCACACCTTGTTAGTATTGTATTTCCATTGTATAATACCAGCTTGAAAAAGGGAAACTCTTATACTTGCTCAAGGCCACACAACTAATCATTGGTAAAGGTGGAGTTGAAACACATTGTATGTATGACTCTGTAACTCAGATTCTAAACGTCTCTACTGAAGTGTTACTTTCAAACTATTTTCTCTAATTATTTTCTTAATATCACAATTGTTTCCCTATATTATATATTTTATATCAGTTTTGCTTCACCAAACTCATTAATGCTATATCTCCATACATTTTCTAACTTCAGTAAATTACCTCAGTGTAGTATACTTTTTAAAAATAATTTGAGGAGGATTTGGGGAAGATTGTGGAATAAGATGCTCCAGGAATCAGTCCTTCCACCAGAGCAACGGACAGGAACTGTCTAAATCAACTATTTTGAAACTCCAGAGTCCAGTAAAACGTTGTAAAGCATTCAGGGAAGATTGATTGGGAGGAAGAGGCTATTAATACTCTCAAGGCAGGCAGCAATGGAGACCAGCCTCTGATGTAGCTTGATGATGCCATAAAGGGACATAAAAACTCACTTTCCCAAGATTCAGGTGAGCATGGGCCAATTGCTGATGACTATTCTTGATTAGCTACTTCTGACTGCTGGGGATCTAGCTCTGAGGATGGCCGTGTTCCAGCTCATCCTGGACAAGGCTGTGGAGGACACTTAAAGATGGTACCCTTCTTCAGAGCTACAGAGAACAGTTGAAGGGCTGCATTTGCTGGGCAGGTCAAGGAAGCACAGCTTGGGGAGCTGTGGAAGAAGCTCCTGGCACCCCTCCCTCATCCTCTCCCTAGGGCAATTTGCAGTTGTCTCCCTTTGTGGGTCCCTCGCCTTGTTCCAGCTGGAAAAGACTGACTTGGGAAATTCCTATCTGGTGTTCCCCCCTTCCAGAATTTTCCCTTCCAGCAAAAGCAGCTTGAGACGACGAACGCAGTATAAGAATCAGTTGAGTGAGTGAAATTAGCCTGATACAAAAGGCCAAATATTGTATGATGTCACTTATAAGAAACAATTAGTATAAACAAAGTCATAGAGTCAGAAAGTAGTATATCCCCAGCAGCCAGTGTGGGGATAGAAAATGGAAGTTAGGGGAAGCCGACTTGACCCAGTGGTTAGGGCGTCCGTCTACCACATGGGAGGTCCGCAGTTCAAACCCCGGGCCTCCTTGACCTGTGTAGAGCTGGCCCATGTGCACTGCTGATGCACACAAGGAGTCCCGTGCCACGCAGGGGTGTCCCCCGTGTAGGGGAGCCCCGCGCAAGGAGTGCGCCCCGTAAGAAGAGCCACCCAGCACAAAAGAAAGTTCAGCCTGCCCAGGAATGGCGCTGCACACACGGAGAGCTGACACAACAAGATAACGCAACAAAAAGAAACACAGATTCCCATGCTGCTGAAACAACAGAAGCGGGCAAAGAAGAACATGCAGCAAATAGACACAGAGAACAGACAACTGGGGGGGTGGGGGCAAAAGGGGAGAGAAATAAAATAAATAAATCTTTAAAAAAATAAAAGAAAATGGAAGTTAGTGCTCAAATTGTATAGAGCTTCTGTTTGGTGTGATGGAAAAGTTTTGGTAATGAATGGTGGTAGGGTAGCACAACATTGTAAACATAATTAACAACACTGAATTATGTATTTTAATGTGCTAAACGGGAAATTTTAGGTTATCTTTTATTAGAGAAGTTGTGGGTTTACAGAACAGTCACAGGTAAAATGCAGGATTCCCATATACCATGTTGTTATGAACACTTTGCATTTGTATGGAACATTTGTTGTATTTAGTGGAGGAATATTTTTATAGTTATTCCTATATACTATTAACTATAGTCTATGGTTTAACTTAAGTCACTCAAGGACTTTAAATATGCCTTCACAGTGTCTCCTGCCCTTCATGGTTTCTGACAAGAAATCTATTTTTATTCTTACTGTGCAACTGTGCATGTGACAAGTCACTTTTCTCTTGCTGCCTTCAAAATCCTTTCTGTGTATTTTGATTTTGACAATTTCAGTCTAAATATCTTGGAGTAGAACTGTTAGCATCTGTCCTGCTTGGAGTTTCTATAGATTCCTGATGTGTATATTCATGTCTTTCATCAGAGTTGGGAATTTTCATCCATTATTTCTTGAAATTCTCTTTCTGCTCCTTTTACTCCCTCTTGTCATTTTGGGACTAAAATGATGTGTATGTTGGTACACTTCATAGTGTGCCACAGATCCCTCAGGCTATGTTCATAGTTTTTCACTTTTTTCTACTGTGCCTCACACTAGATAATTTCAATTATTTTGTCTTCCAGTTTACTGATCCTTTCTTCTTCCTGTTCAAATATGCTGTTGGAGCCTACTAATGAGTGTTTCATTTGAATTACTGTAGTTTGTGGCACCACAA
Source organism: Dasypus novemcinctus (assembly GCF_030445035.2). NCBI lineage: Eukaryota > Metazoa > Chordata > Mammalia > Cingulata > Dasypodidae > Dasypus > Dasypus novemcinctus. Next base: position 59,259,599 of record NC_080684.1, read on the forward strand.
TTTCTCCTTGGTTCTTTTTTTGGTAATTTCTATTTCTTAATTTTGTCCAGATAATGTTTCACTAATTTCTCTTAGTTCATTTTCTGTGGATTCACTTAGCTAATTTCATATATTTAAGATGGTTGATTTAAAGTCTTTGACTCATAGTTCTATTGTATGGATTCCTTTAGGTACATTTTCTGGCACATTCTTTTTCCTCCTATGAATGGTCTGTACCTCTTGGTATTTTATACTTTTTTAATTGAAAACTGGGCAATCCCAGGATATGTTGTTATTACTCTTGAAATGTAATTCTTCCATTCCTCTGACAATACTAGGGTTTGTTGTTGTTGTGGACTGGTGCCATCAAATTATGACTTTTCTAAATTATTTTTCCTCACAAATGAGAATGGAAAGAGAACATAGGAAAAAAGAAAAAGAAAAAGAACCAATTGAGGTAGATAGCCTAGACAAACACTGACTTGCTTTAAGTCTAGCAGGGAATGCCTGAGAGAAAGGAAAAGTTTTTTTCCTGGGAAGTACAGGTGGCATTCAAACTCCTGTAAGCAAGGTAAGTCCTAAGCTACTAGTAAGCACAAGCCCAGGACAAGATGCAGGCCAAGAAAAGACAGCGAAGACCCTACACTTCGCATTTGGTTTGTGCAGGCCTTTCCGATAGTAGGGTTGACACTCAAGAAGATCTGTCATATCACCAGTTTGTTACAAATTCAAGAAACAGACATCTCAGGGAATAAATCCAAGAGTAAACATTTAAAAATATTAAAATGTACAGTGTACAACAAAAGATTACAAGACAGACAAGAAACAGGAAATGGTGGCCCATCTAAAGGGAGAGGATAACAATCCAGAAAATGTCAACAAAGAAGACCAGATTGTGGACCTACTGACAAAGACTATAAAATATGATTTTCACTTTACTCAAGGAGATGAAGGAAAATACAGAGAAAGACTAAAGGATATCAAGAAAACAATGAATGCTTAATAAGAAATGTCATTAAAGAGAGAGAAGAAGGAACCAAACAGAACAACCAGCCTTGAAATTGACAATAACTGAAACAAAAAATTCCCAAGGGTGTTTCGATAGCAGATTGAAGTTGGCAGAAGAAAGAATCAGCAAATTCAAAGATAAAACAATTGAAATTAGTAAAGGCTGAGAAGCAGAAAGAAAAAAGAGAACATAAGAAGTAAAAAACAGTCTAAGACAGATCTGGGACACCAACAAGCCAGAAACAATTAAAGAGATTTAACTGTAATCAGCAACTTCCCATCAAAGAAAAGCCCAGGACCAGTTGGCTTCACAGGGGAATTTTACCAAACAAGAAGAAATTAACACCAATCCTTCTCAAATTCTTCCAAAAGAATTGAAGAGGAGGGGTTACTCCCTAATTCATTTTATGAGGTAAGCATCACCCTCATACCAAAGCCAGATAAAGGCATCACAAGAAAAGAAAATTACAGATTGATATTTAGAGATGCAACAAAATACTAGCAAGCCAAATACAATAGTACATTAAGGGAATTAATTATACACCATGATCAAGTAGGATTTATCTCAGGTATGCAAGGGTAGCTCAACATAAAAAATCCATTAAGATAATAAAATACATTAACAGCAAAGGAAATAAACCACATGATCATCTCAGTTGACTTAGAAAAGGCATTTGACAAAATCCAACACCCCTTGATAAAAACACAGAAAACAGAATGAGAGTATTCCTCAATATGGTAGAGGACATATATATATATTGAAAAACCTACACTAACATTATACATAATGGAGAAAGACCGAAAGCTTTCCCTCAAAGATCAGGAATAAAACAAGGATACCCACTGTCACCACTGTTATTTAGTATTAACACTAGAAGTTCTAGTTAGAGGAATTAGGCAAGAAAAAGAAGTAAAAGGTATCAAATTGGAATGGAAGAGGTAAAACTTTCCTTATTTCTAGTTTGGTTGTTCAGTTAGATCTTTGATCCCTCTCAAGACTGCCTTTGCTGTATCTCAGTAGATTGTGTTGTTATTTTCATTTGTCTCACTATATTTACAGAGTTCACTTGCAGTTTCTTCTTTGACCCACTGATTATTTAGGACTGTTTTGTTTAGCCTCCCGTATTTGTGAATTTATCTCTTTCCTGTCTATTATTGATTTGCAGTTTCATTCCATTAAGATCTGAGAAAGTGCTTTGTATAATTTCAGTTTTTTTATAATTCTTGAGAGCTGAATTGTGACCTTACATGGTCTGTCCTGGAAAAAGATCCATGGGCATGTGAGATGAATGTATTACCCACTGAATTTGGGTACATTTTTCTGTGTATGTCTTTCAGGTCTGTCTTGTTTATCATATTGTTCAAGTTCTCTCTTTCCTAGTTGATCTTCTTTCTAGTTCTCTGTAGAGATTTGAGTGATGTGTTGAAGTCTCCAACAGTTATTGTAGAGATGTCTGTTTCTCCCTTCAGTTTTGCCAGAGTTGGCCTCATGTATTTTGGGGCACCCTGGCCAGGTGGAGATATTTATGATTGTTATATCTTCCTGGTGTATTGTCCCTTTTATTAATATATAATGTCCTTTTGTATCTTTTATAAGTTCTTTGAATTTAAAGTCTGTTTTGTCCAATGTTAGTGTAACTACCTCTCTTCATCTTTAGTTACTGTTTGCTTGGAGTATCTTTTCCCAACCTTTTGTATTCGGTTTCTATCCCTCAGTCTAAGGTGAATCTCTTGTAGGCAGCGGATGGATGGCTCATTTTTTTTTTATCTATTCTGTCAGCCTTTATCTTTTGATTGCGGAGTTTAATCTGTTCACATTCAGTTCTTCTTTGTGCTCACTCAGTGTCTTCTTGATGTCATTTATCTCTTTAGCCATATTGTCTTTCAACTCATTAATTTGATTTTGGAAATTTGTGTGCATCTTGTTAACTAATTGTCTCAAATCCTGCATCTTCTGGGGCTTCGATATATTCCTTTCCTTGGTCCATGTCTTTGATTTTCTTAGTATGGCTCATAATTTTTTGCTGATGTCTAGGTATCTGATTAGGATGGTGAGTTTACTCAGATGCTCAATTTCTCTGTCATAGGGATTTAGTGACAGGAGGATGTGTGTTACTGCTACTCTTTTGTTCTTGGTTCACCCTGAGTCTTTAGGATTACCCCTGTTAGTTGCTCAAAACTGGGCTCTAACCCCAGTAATGGGTTGCAGATTCGCTTCCTAGGGCCTTGGGAAAGGAAGCTATAAAGGTCGGAAAAAGCCTCTCTTACTTTTTCTTAGCAAATTTTTAATTGTCTTTTTTTAAAAAGATACATAGATCACAAAAAATGTTACATTAAAAAAAGAGGTTCCCAGATACCCCACCCCCTACCCCACCCCCTTCTCCCACATCAACAACCTCTTTCATCATTATGGCACATTCATTGTATTTGGATAACACATTTTGGAGCACTGCTACACTGCATGGATTATAGTTTACATTGTAGTTTACACTCTCCCCCAGTCCATTCATTGGGTTATGGCAAAATATATAATGTACTGCATCTGTCCCTGCAGTATTATTCAGGACAATTCCAAGTCCCAAAAATGCACCCTTATCACACTTCTTCTTCCCACTCCCTTCCCTCAGCAACTCCTGTGGCCACTGTCTCCACACAATGATACAATTTCTTCCATTGTCACAATAGTTCGATAGTAGAATACTAGTAAGTCCACTCCAATCCATAATTTATTCCTCCGTCCTGTGGACCTGGGATGGTGATGTCAACTCCACCTCTAAATAGAGAGGGGGCTTAGATCCCACATGGAGGCAATTCTTCTCTTTGCAGTTATAGACCGTCTTGGTTCCCTGGTGTGGTGGTTGACCATCCATACCTCCCTGTTAGCTGACCTGGATAAGTCCAACGGACCGGAGAGTAGGTGTTGCAACTCTGCTAAGGCTCAGGGCCCAGCAGGCATAGGGACAGTCCAGAGATTCAAGTCTCCTGAGGATATACCAACCCCAGTGCCAACCATAGTTTCAGTAAAAGTGACAGAAGAGGCATGTGTAGAGAGGTCACATCTGAGTCCAACTCCATCACACTCAGGAGCACAAATTCCACAGTAAGGCCCACTGGCAAGGCACTCAACTCCAGAGCCATCTGCCATGACCAGAGAACATGTGTGTCTCCACAGCCCTCAGGAGCACTAGTACCTGGGATTGTATCTACTTTGGCTGTCTCTGGGATCCTGTTGAGATGTGCGTAAGTATGACCACTCTGATGACCTCCCAACTCATTTTGAAATCTCTTAGCCATATAAACTGATTTGTCTTTACCATTTCCCCCTTTATTCAAGGTCTTTTTCTCATTGCAACACCGACTGGTGATTGATAGTAATCCCTTGGCTCCAAGTAGGCTCATCCCCAGAAGTCATATCCCACACTGGGGGGAAGGTAATGCATTTACATGCTGAGTTTGGCTTAGAGAGTGGCCACATTTAAGCATCGTGGAGGCTCTCAGGAGGTAACTCTTAGGCACCCTGCAACTCTAGGCCTAGTTGAAATTTCAAGCACAGAGGCTTATAAGCATAGTCATCAGTATCAGGGGCCCATCATTGGACCATCCTTCTGCACTGGTCTTTGCCCTTGCACTTGGGGGAGAAAAGTGTACAGTCTAAAATATAAACTGTAATGTAAACCATAATGGAACCATGGTTAGTAGCTATGTTTCAATATCTGTACATCAGCTGTAGCAAATATACACATGTAAAAAGATCATTGCAGGGAAAGGGGGAAAAGGGTTTGATATTAGATATATGTGAGTCCCCTATATCGTATATGTGACTTTACTGGGATCTAAAACTTTTTGAAGACAAAAATTGAGAAAGAAAAAAAGATGTAGACATTGAGGAAGGAATGGAAGAGACTGCCTTGCCACTGTACATGCAGGGCAACACCTGTTAACAGTGGTGAAAGGCAAAATGTCAAAAAGTTTTATGATATATTTCATTTTTTAAAACCCCAATTTATTTTTTACTTTATTTTAAATTCTCTAAATTAGTATGTATTCTATTTCTAATCTTTAAACTTATCATTACTATTTTATTTTCCTATTAATTGAATTTGGCAATACATTAGGTTTCATTTTTGCAGAAGTTTTGGATCACTGAGGAGTTCAGCTATGGCAGTGGAGGAGCACTGGTGTGGGGTGTCATTGATGAGGGATACATGGTTGGGAGGGAGTTCTCCGGGGCATGTATTTGGGTATATAAAAATGTTTGGATATTTGCTGGGTATTGTCATAGTAAGTAGAGTTACACATGACAATTGAGGGAATGCTGAGTTACTAGGTGGGGGAGCTCTGTCACATTCCCCAGTGAAACAGCAACAATCTTATTTACTTTTAATTTCCTCACATGCAGTACCTTCGTCTGCCAATAGATGGTGCTCCTTGACAGCCTCAGTTCAAAGCCTGGTTGGAGTATGTTTGCTGCAACATGGGCAGGATCAGTGTGACAGAGGATCCTGCCTAGGGGCTAAGAGCCTAGTATTTCAATTTTTCTCAGATAGTTCTCTGACCTTTGCTGGCATTTCCCTCCCTTCTCCCAGGTGGGAAATAATCCCACTCCCCTCTGAGTCCTCAACAATTAGTCCTGGTTAGTAGAGAGGGAGATTGAGAGGATCAGATCTCTGTAGTCTCAGATCTTTTTAGTCCCAAGCTAGCTCCCAAGGCAAACATGGCGTAGCCTTACCCAGCCTGCAAGGACTCATGGGACACAGCAGGCCAAATTTGTAGGTCAAAAACTTGAGTCAGCTTAGGCTGTGTTGCTTGCTCTCCCCTTTCCAGGGAGGTGGATCCCTGAAGCCCCCTTTGTCTGCAGCCCCAGGCCCTAAGGCCTGAGAATCCCCCACACTGTCTTTAGTGTGAGGGAGGGTGCCGGCAGTAGCAGCTGCCTTTTTAACTCACAGTTGTACAGTTGCGATTCTTTTCTTTTAATTCTGACTCTTCTGGGTGATGCCCAGCCTTCCCCTGGTGTTCTAAACCCTGGAAAATTTTTTCGGGCTGTTTCTGCCTGTTGTCTGCTATTTTTCTGGGAAAGAAGAGAGTCCTGTATCTCTTTAGTCTGCCATCTTCCCGAAAGTCCAAGCATTGAATTATATATTTGAATGTGGTTTAGGGGAAATTTTAGATTATATATATATTACTAGAATAAAAATTAAAATATATATATATGAAACTGCACAAAATAGTGTACTGTAAGTTAAACCATAGGCTATATAGTTAATAGTACGATTATAAAAATGTGCTTTCATCAGTTGTAACAAATGCACTGCACCAGTGCATGGTGTTAATAATGGGGTGGTATATGTGAATCCTGTATTTTATCATTATTGTTCTTTAAACCCATAATTTCTCTAATAAAAAGTAATAATAATTTGAAATTTTAAGTGTGTATGCATGTCTGTGTCCAGTGTCAAATTTTATTTGTATATAGAAAAAGTTTATCAGTAGGTGTGATTTATTTTAACATGTTTCACAAATGTTAAATAAAAATTTTTTGAAAACATTACTATAAAAAGTATATAACTTATTTCACGTGGTATGAAGTTTTAGATTACTTGTATCTGTTCTAAACTATTTTTCTTCATACCTGGTTTCACTTGACAGTCTCCCATATTTATATTGTATTCTTTTTTGTTAAATGCTTTGTAATTTAGTTGCAAAACAAAATATGCCTATTTTATTTTTGAGACAGGCACAGACTCATAGCTACACTTGTAATTATTTATATTTTTACAGCTTTATGTGATTACTTCAAGAAAGCATAGTACTTCCTTATACTTTAATCATTTCTATTGAAATTCTTCCATATGGCAGTTTTCACTAGTTCATTCTGTCCTTGTGTTATACTTTGACATGAAATTTCTTCCTCCATATTTATCAAGCAGTAGAATAGTCTTATTGGAACATTTAAAATGTAAAACCAACTGCTTGCTTTCTTTACCTCATCTATTTTAAATTTATAAAAAGCACTGGTGTGTGAAATGATCTTAGTATTCTAGACATATTTCCTAACTTTGTGTTTCCTAAATTGGACATTAAATTTTATGTTCAAGGAAAAAAAAAACTATCATATTCACATCTCAAAATAATTTTAGTTTGTCCCTATACTCCTAATCTGAGTTATGCATTTAAGTGGAGGGAAAGAAGTAGAAAAATTATTAAATTATCACATAATGAAAATTTTATGCCAGAGATCATTATATAGTATAATTTAAATTTCCCCTCTTTATTTGAAGAGAGTACAGAATAGCAATGCAAGTTTTCCAGAGCTGGAGCAATGAGAATATGCGAGGTAGACTTTAAAGGGAAGAACCAAGATGATCAAATCTATTTGAATAATTCTGCCCTTAAAATAAGTTGATGTATAATTCAGTTTTGATGCAGTATGTAAATTTCACTGTTAATTTTTCAAATAAAAATTTTAGAATGGAATACTATGTTTTATGCTTACCTTGTCTGTAAAAGAGAGATAATAATAGTACTCTTTCACAGAGTTCTTGAGAAGGTGAATATATATAGTTTAGGATATACCTGATGTGTAAAAAGTTAGATAAATGCTTCTTATTATTTATATGGCTCCTTTAAGTTTGTATTGAAATTGACTGTAAAATATATAATTTATAGTTTCTTGTTTTAACTGATTGTGTGTGATTGTATGATATTCTTTTTTTTTAAGATTTATTTTTTATTTATTTCCACCCCCCCCCCCCCAGTTGTCTGCTCTCTGTCCATTTGCTTTATGTTCTTCTGTGACCACTTCTATCCTTATCAGCGACACCGTGAATTTGTGTTTCTTTTTGTTGCGTCATCTTGTTGTGTCAGCTCTCTGTGTGTGTGGGACCATTCCTGGGCAGGCTGCACTTTCTTTCGTGCTGGGCGGCTCTCCTTATGGGGCACACTCCTTGTGCGTGGGGCTCCCCTAGGCGGGGGCATCCCTGTGTGGCAGGCCACTCCTTGTGCATGTCAGCACTGTATGATATTCTTGAAATCAAAAATTTTTGAGATCTGATTATATAAAGAAAAACTTCACACTTTTTACCTTATAAACTATATCCCTAGGTCCAGTATGATTTTTTTAAACAGTTTTATTCATACACCACCAATATGATTTTGGAATTTTTTTTTTTCTGTGTTAAACTTCTGAGGTGAGGGAGAGGAGCTTAAGAAACCTAAAGGAAGAGAACAGAAAGGAGCACAGAGTTAAGTTCTACTAGAATGGCAGCAGACTTGGCCCAGTGGTCTACCACATGGGAGGTCCGCGGTTCAAACCCCAGGCCTCCTTGACCCGTGTGGAGCTGGCCCATGTGCAGCGCTGATGCGCGCAAGGAGTGCCATGCCATGCTGGAGTGTCCCCCACGTAGGGGAGCCCCACGTGCAAGGAGTGCACCCCGTAAGGAGAGCTGCCCCGCGTGAAAGAAAGTGCAGCCTGGCCAAGAATGGCGCCGCACACACGGAGAACTGACACAACAAGATGACGCAACAAAAATAAACACAGATTCCCTTGCCCCTGACAGCAGCAGAAGCGGACAAAGAAGAACATGCAGCAAATAGACACAGAGAACAGACAAGGGGGGCGGGCAGGAAGGGGAGAGAAATAAATAAAGCTTTAAAAAAAAAAGTTATAATCGAAGTACCAAGTATTTTAGGCAGGAGATTCACAATATAAGGTACTGATTTTTATTCTTGAAATTACTATTATTCTGTTAAAAGGGAAAAAAGGATTAATAAAAATTAAAGTATTTTTGAAAATCTAACAAAATAAATTTAAAAAATAGAAAGCCCTAATAAATATTCTAGGGGTGAGAGAACGGACACAACAACTAAGATTAAAAATCAGAGAGAGAATATCAACTCATTAGAAAATAGAGAAATGGACAAATTTCTAAAACATGTAAGTATACAATTGACCTGAACAACAATATGTATATTACAAAAATGTTTAACATAAACTATAAAATTAATTTGGATAGCAAAGTTTAGTAGTAAAAATAATCTTCATATAAAACAAACTGTAGGCTAACATGGTATTACAAGTCTAATGTTCAAGAAGTCAATAGTTTCAGTTTAACCCTTCAGAGAACAATTCTCCATTTTATGACCTTGCTTTATATTGATATCAAAATATGACAAGGTCAGTACATAAAAGAAAAATTATATGGTAGCACCAATCACAAAGAGAGATGAAAAACTACTAAAAATGAAAGAACCCAAGAATATACAGAAAGATGAAACATCATGCCCATGTTTGTTTACTCTTAGCATGCATAAGTGGTTTGGCATTAGAAATATCTGTTAATATATTAATATTAAGAGATTAAAGGAAAAAATCCATATACAACACAAAAAGTAAACATAAAATAGAGGAAGGCTTATCTATTAAATTCCAAGTTAGTCAAAGGTAAAGTGCTAGATGTGTTCCCTTTAAAATCGGGAGCAAAACAAGGATGCTAATTCTTCCTCTGTTCCGCGCAATACTGAGATCCTTGCCACTCAATAAGATAAGTTAAGGAATTAAGTGATAAAAAGAATAGAAAGAAAAGCAGAACTCATTATTCACACATAATGATGATCCATGTCATAAATCCAAAAAGTCCCAGACAAATTATTAGAAATATAATAGGAGCTTAGCAAGGTTATTATAATCACTATAAAAGTCAACAGCATTTCTGTATACCAGTCACAAATTTTAATTAATTAGATAATATTCACAATAGAAAAAAATAAGATTCTCTGAAACCTAACAAAAGAGGTATAAAACTTTTATATAGGAATTATGTAATTTTATTTTAAAAAACATTAAAAACCTACATAAAGTGGTTCTAACTTGAATACACACAAAGGAAAAGAGCTAGAAGTGAGCATGTCTAATTTTAGCAGTGAGTTTCTCTGGATTTTGGATGCATGAATGATACTATTTTGTTTCTTGTCCTTTTACTTATATTAAGAGTTTTGTTAATTGGCCATACTTCTTTCACAATAATTAAATAACTCTAAAATTAACTGCCATAGCTAGTACAATCAACTGCTTATTGGAATATTGATGATAGGTTATTAGAAATTGTATGTCCAAAAATACATTCTTTTCAGTACTTTTTTTCTTTCTTTGAAATAAGTTTTATTGATACATATTCATAAAACATACAGTCCATCCAAAGTAATATTTAGTATTTAGTATAATCAGAGTTGTGGATTCATCACTTCAATCAATATTAGAGTGTTTTTGTTCAGAAACAAAAAAAACTCTACCCCTTAATAATCACCTCTCAATTTCTGTCTTTTCTCTGCCATACGTAGCTGCTGTTCTGTTTCCATCTATTTATTTGTATATATAGATCTTGTATAGATCGAATCAAACAATATGTAGTACCTTTTTTTAAAAAAATATACATATATTTATTTATTTATTTTTCTCCCCTTCCCCCCACCTCAGTTGTTTGTGCTCTGTGTCTGTTTGCTGCATGTTCTTTGTCCGCTTCTGTTGTCAGCGGCACGGGAATCTGTGTTTCTTTTTGCTGCATCATCTTGTGTGATTTCTCCGTGTGGGCAGTGCCATTCTTAGGCAGGCTGCACTTTCTTTGGCGCTGGGCGGCTCTCCTTATGGGGCACACTCCTTGCGCATGGGGCTCCCCTATGCAGGGACATCCCTGCGTGGCACGGCACTCCTTGCGCACATCAGCACTGCACATGGGCCAGCTCCACACGGGTCAAGGAGGCCTGGAGTTTGAACCGCGGACCTCCCATGTGGTAGACAGACGCCCTAACCTCTGGGCCAAGTCCATCGCATGCAGTACCTTTTGTCTGTTTTCTTTCATGTAGTATATTTTCTTTTTTTAAACCCTTAATGGAAGGCTATTAATATATTACTGTACATTACTTTACAGACTTTGCTTTATTTATATTTTTGCCTGATAATAACATCTTGGCAACATTAACATGAATTTGTTTTGTTTCAAAGAAAAACAGTATTATATATGCAGTATTACTCTTACTCATATTTCACATGGGTTTCACTATGCTATACAGTCCCATGTTACATTTTTTAACTTTCCTTCTAGTAACATACAGGACCTTAGACTCCTTTTCAACCACTATCATACCCATATGCTAGCATTGCTAGTTACAACACTGTGATGTGCTTTCACAATTTCTGTTCATTTCCAAAGATTTATGAACAACCTTTTTACAAATTCTTCAGTAAATTCTTAAAGCTAAAATTAAGCTTCACTAAACCCAAAATAAATGAAGAACCTCCAGAACCTAGAATGATCAATTTAAAAATGAAGATAATCATTCTCAAGACTTAGTAAGAATGAAGTCTTAGGACTTCACTAATTTTCTGTGTCTCTCTTCCAGTTTCCTTGTAATAACCTGTAAGCTTTCAACCTCTGTATTCAGGTATGCAATCACCAACTTCTTTGAATTCCAGCAATCTTGCTAAATATATTCATGCACATCTTTTTTTGTGCATATGTACAAGAGTTTCTTGCAGATCATTAAAGATAGTCTTCTAAATCCTTAATTTGTGTGCATTTCACTACTATGCATAATGAATGATGTGAAAGGAGGGTTCAGTATCTTTCTTTCCCCCATATAAAGAACCCATTTCTCAGTATATCTTGTCACTGCAGTTAACTTTTATTAACTTTGATATTCATTGAGTTTCTTGGATACTCTATTCATTGTAGTGATCTATTTGCCTGTGTCGGTCCTGTGTTATCTTATTATTATACTTTTTTTAAGGCATATCTAGTAAGCCTGGTCTCCCGACTTTGATTTTCGTCAGGAATGTCTTAGATCTTTTTGACCCTCTTCCATGTTAATTTTTTCAAATCAGCTAAGTTCCATGAAAAGTGATTTCAGTTACAATTCTATTTAACTGAAGATTAATTTAGAAATAATTTCTTTTTGATATTTAGGTGTTTCTGCTATTTATTTCCTTTTGTCTACTTGTTTTTTTAACTTCTTCATTAGTCAATTTATTTTTCAGCCTCTCATTTTTTCTAATAGAAGCATGTAAGGTTAAAAAGTAACACTTTAGATGTGTTCTATAGGCTTTGATATATAATATTTTCATTATTTCTAAGTATTTTTTTAAGTCCATTATGATTTTCTTTTGACCCATATGTTGTTTAGTAGTGTTTTTTTTTTAATGTCCAAACATAAGGGATTTAAAATTTTTCTTTATTGATCTCCAACTTCTTTTTGTTGTGATTAGAGCAGGTAGTCTGTTTGAAACCCCATATTTTTTATCTTGTTGAGATTTGTTTCCTGGCTGAGTACATGACCACGTATTTTCCAGTTGTTAAGTACAGTATTCTGTTCACAAGATCATTTGTTAATTATTGGGTTGCGCAAATCATTATATCTTTACTAATTTCTTATCTGCTTTAATCTATCATTTATTGTGAAAATTGTGTTAAAATCTTCCATTGTGTTGGTATATTTGTCAGTTTCTCTTTGTAGCTGGTTCAGTTTTTTCTTTACATTTATTGGAGTTATGAAGTACATATAGGTTTAAAATTATTTTCTAAAGTATCTTTGTATCAATATGTAGTAACCCAAGGCGAAAAAATATTAACAGTGAACATTATTTTAAAATTATTATTTGCTTTTATGACCTTAAATTTCAGAAATTTCTCTTGTAAACAGCATATAAGGATAAGCAAATACTCTTAAGATGAACGCTGAATTTCTGAACCATGTCATTTCTTTTCATCTTCTTGTTCATGATTAACCTGGTAATATTTATCAAGACTTTCCATGTTTCTTTGCTCTAGTATAGAATAATTATTTTTGAGGGTTTTCTCTCCTATTTGGTACCAGAATAATTTCTCTTCAGTATTAGTTTGTTACTAGATTTCTATCTATTTTTCTGTAGCCTGAGAAAAGAGAGAGAGGGTTCAGTTGTAAATTCTTGCTTAGGTACCTGGTTTAGTTCTCCTAAAATCCTGTTAAAAATTCTGCTTGAGATTCCATTCTACCCAGCCTTAGAGATAGAATGATCTTGGAAGTATCCCCCACCCTCAGTTCAGTGAGTAACCTTGTTGATGGCATATTTCTGGATGCTTCAGTGGAGGCCATATAGAGGTATTCAGGGACTTTGATTCCCAAAGGGGTTATCTTGACTTGTTAAAATTATCTAATCACCCTTTCAATGCTTTTTTCTCTAAGTTGAGTGGGAATGGGAGTAGAGAGTGATGGAGGGCCAGAGTGAGAGTGATGAGAATTCTGACTATCTTCTCATCTACATTTTTCCATGCTACTTAAACAACACCTGGCAGATGAGGTAGGAATAAGAACTACCCCAGGCAACCTGCCTCACTATACCCTTCTCCTTCTTTCCTTTGCTTCCAGTTTTGAACTTTGTAGTGTTATGTCACTTGTCCCCTTTCCTTGTTGTTGCTGGTTTGGGGACAGGGGGTGGGGTGTTTGGTTTCATTTACTGTTATTTGTTTATTTTCTTGGGTATTATAATAAAGAAACTTAGTGTATGAATTACATCCTATTCTCCTAATTTGAAAGTCTAGTTAAAGATGTTATTTTAAAAAATAATTTAAAGCTGCACATCCCAGCAGGCATCAAAATAACATCAAGCACTTTAAAGAGTTGAAGGTGAAAAATGATTCCATTGAAAAAAATGATGGTATAAACATTTATTTCTCATTGGAGGACTATTTAAACATAAAAATATAATTATACAATAATGCTTCTTTTGCCTCTAAAATTGGCAACATTGTTTTTTTACTTATTGCTAATGAAAATATATTTAAGCACTCATGCATTGCTGGTGGGGTTATAAATGATGTATCTTTCTGGAAAGTAATTATGGTATAAAAATATATATCAGGCCTTAAAAATGTTCATGCCTGGGGAGTGGGTGTAGTTTAGTGGTTGAGTGCCCGCTTCCCAGGTATAAGATCCTGGGTTCAATCCCCAGTACCTCTGGAAAAAAAAAAAGAAAAAAAAGTACATGCTCAAAGGAATTGTTCTGATAATGTTTAATGATTTAGGAAATTCTGCTGAACACTTTGGATAGATAGAATAACAAAAGTAATAAAAGCCTGGGTTTTAATGTTCCATCTCTAACTTACCCTGTAATCTTGGGCTACTTACCTAACTTTTGTCTCACTTGTCATCTGTAAAATATTGATGGCAGTAGGATTTATCTCAAGGTTCTAGTGCAGCTGAAATGGCACATGGTTGATGATTACATGCTATTTATTTCATTAATCTGAATAATTGAATACATTATGACCGCAATTATGATTAAAAATTTACAATTCTAAAATGAAAAATGAACTTCTCTTTGGGTGTGGAATTATTATTTGTCTTTCTACTTTTTAAGATTTTTAATTTTCTCTAATAATCACATAATAATCTCTAATAATCACATAAAATGTGATATAATCACATTTTTATATCAGGAAAAAGTTTTGAAGCTTGAAAAAATCATGCCATTTGTAGAATTCCCATTTCAGTTACATTTTTTTAAAAGTAGCTGGTCTGGCCTATTGCTAAACCTAAGTTCAAACTATAATTTGAAGTTATATAATGTCTTTTTCTTTAAAGAACAAGTAAAGACATTCTTTAAATTTATCTGATACTTAATTCCTGAATATCCTTTTCAAATCAGTAGTTGTTTATTGGTAGTAAGTTGGCCCCCTGCAAATTTCATCCAGCCTAATAGAACATGAGCTATTTATTTAAATGTTAGCACCTTTTGAAATACTTTAACTTTTCAAAATTCATGTATGTTATTTGTACCACATAAATCTTGAAGATCACGTTATTTGTACCACAAAATCTACAAGATGTTTGTGTCTCCGAAATATATTGCTCTAGCAGTATTACTTTATTTTTCTTACTGTTCTTTAAAAGAGCTTTTTATAAATGCTGGGGTCATTTCTTATATTTTCACCAAATAAGGAAATATGAACATAGAAACTATTTCTATTTTAAGCAAGTTTATAAATATCTTTTCTAAAATCAAAGTCAGCTTGACAGTGTTCAAAAAAGGCAAAAGGGAAAATTTTTCTTTTTTGACTATGCTATATAGTTAAAAACTTTTAAATATAAAGGCATGAAATCTGAAGTCTTTGATAGATATATAAAGATTTTAATATATATATAGATAAAAGATAAATAGAGATACATATGTTGATAACTTTGAATATGAGTGGTCCCTTTGTTTTTGTCAAAAGAAATATTGATCATTTAAAAAGAGTCTGTTTATTGAATTTTTAATGTATTCACTTGCTTTTTAAAATGTTAAATGAGCTTACATGGTTTAAAGTTTATAAAAAAGTCACATTTTTACTTTTCACATTTACTTATGAACATAATGGAAAACTGTATCTTTTTTAAAATAAGCTTGTATTTTTTTTTTATTGGTAGGTGTTAGCTCATTATGCTTTTTTTAGATTCCTTAACTTTAGACACATCTCAACTTTTTGTTTATTCATCTTCCATTCCTTGCCAATAGTGTTGCACTTTTCTACAATTTTGGAAAATCTTGGAAATCAGATCCAGGGATTATTAAAGCTACAGAAGAGCAAAAGAAAAAGGTAGCAAGATATAATCTAGCTAATCACATGTGTTTAAATGCCAAATTATTAGTATTTATGGCAAAACTTAGAGTAAAAAGGAATAAACATTCTTTTGGAATATAAGGAAATGTCAAGGTAAACTGAGATTACATTTTGTTTGATGCTCACCCATGGTGCTCTTGGGATATCTGTCCTTATACTTCATGACATTTTATAATTTCATGTTTTGCTCCCTTTTTACGCTACTGTGGTTGCTTTGAGGGTTAAATAGAATATCTTAATCATCCCTCTAAATCCCCACTAAATTACATGCATTCATTAAATGTTTGTTGAATGGCTGTATAAACCAGAAAGTCAGTGAATTTGTTGATAGTGGAGATACCCATTTCTAATAATTAAAAGATTTGAATATATAATCCAGGGTACCCCTTTCCTATAACCCAGTTACTTAGGAAACCAAATTTGTAATCTAAAGATACCATGTGAATTGAGAATTGAACTACATTATCCCTTATTACCTCAGTTAATTATCAGTTAGATTATCTTGAGATCTGTTTTATCTAGTCTTTGAAAACAAAACAAACCCTAATGATGTATTCCTGTCCACATTGGCAAATTCTTCTGATATAATGCCTTATTTATCTAGGCTGCATAGATACTGCTTTCCTTATTTTATGATACTCTTCAAACATCACTGCTAATTGGTTTGCCAGGTTTCCTCAATCATAATCCAGTTCTGAGGATTAGGTTCTTGATTGGACTTGGATTTATTTTTATGTTTTCATCATTAACAACTCTACTGACCATCTTTTAGATTGGTTATCATAGGTTTATTCTCAGAGGGCTATTTCCATAACTAAGTTTTGGGCTGCCTTTTCATATAGCAAGAAATATAATTCCTTTATTCACACTGTAGTGAAATAGTAGAAGTAAATGAACTAAGGATTTTGTTTCTTGGTAAATTAAAGATGAACATCATATTTAGTGATTTATATTAATGACTCAATAGTTGGAGAGAATTGTCAGATTAAAAGTTCAGTTTTGAATAAAATATATATATGTTTTCAATTCACAGACAATAGTTGAACTTGCAGAAACAGGAAGTCTGGACCTCAGTATATTCTGCAGTACCTGTTTGGTAGTATTTTTTTCTTTATTTTTCCCTCCTTCCTCTTCCGCCTGACATTGACATAGGATAGCGGGTGTAGGACACAACAATTTCATTCAGTGAGCATATTTTCACACACACCTTCCACCAAAGTGCCTTTTGAGACAGTGGGACAAAAGGAAAGATGATCAAACAGTAGCTCTTTTCTGGTGTGCTTCTTCACAGGTGTCATTCATTCATATTCATTCTCATTCTTTTTTTTTCTTAAACAGTAAATGAAAAGCTAAGTAATGAAATATTTAAAATCAAAGCTTTACTTCAATTCCCTAATATTTTACATATTAAGAAAACATATTTTTGTGTTTTAAAGTTCACAGTGGAAAAACCCATTAGATAACTTTTAAACAAACCAGGGGAGTGGATGAGTGCCTCCTTCCCGTGTACAAGGTCCTGGGTTCAATTCCCAGTACCTCAAAAAAAAATTTTTTTTTAAACCAACATGACCTCCAAACAGGTCCAGTTTCATTAGTTATGTCTGTATTAGAATGTTTATGCAACTTTGAACATTGTTTTACTATTAAAAATCATCATCTTCAGCCAGGTCATATGTGTGTGTGTGTATGTGTGTATGTGCAAAAAAAAATAAATAGTATTTACTTAGGGAATCAGGTATAGTAATATTGCATTATTTATTTTACTAAAGGTATCAATTTACTATGAATAATACTGTTTAATATTTTGATTATTTTCTGCTTAATTTTTATTAGTATCTGTAAAAACATACAGACTGCCACAAAGGTTAGACTGTTTTTTTTCTATATTGAAATTGAAATATCTCCAAATTATACATGAAACTAAATGCTCTTTTATTCCATTAATTTGTACACTGCAAATTACCTAATTTCTTAACATCTGATTAATAATAAAAAAGCTGACTTAATTTAGGGTTATGGAATGAGCTTTTGAAACTTAGCTCTAATTCTACAAATTCTGTGTAACTAATTTGCTTTGGCCAAACAATTATGATTTTGAATATTCAAAATGTATACTACATTACTTTTGGTAACAATTTTAGGGTGCTTACTAGATTCTTTTGTATTTTCAGGCAATCTTTAAAAAAGTTTTTGTTCCTTTATGCTTTACAAAGGGTAATTTACAAGATTTCTTTCTTAACGTTTATAGTGTTTTGATATACTGCTGTTTTATGGAAATATTTTACTGTGTTCCACAAAGTCAAGTATACAGTCCTGATGTACTTACCATATGGCAAAGTTTGCATGTAGTCACTCAAAACAGAGAGCAGTTTCATTGTAAAATAGTATCTGGTGGCAAGAACAGGACTGTTCTTGTTGTTAATATCATAAACATTTTATTATATATTATTATAAGCAGTGTACTTCTAGACAGATAATTCTGTGTTGTAAAGAGCATATCTTATTATGAAATGGTTTGAATTGACAAAGGTATTTGTCATTATGTAAGTATGTTTCATTTGATAAATATTCCCTGAGAAGACACATGTAGATCTGAATTTCCTAAAAATAAATTACTCTAAGGGAACCAAGGAGACTCCTGTTCAGGAAGCCTGCATCTAAGTTCTCTTAACTGGTCAGTCTGTTAGTTCAGATTTGACTGGTTAGTGTTGTCCAAATGGGAAATGTAGTTTAGAGTTGGAGGTGGGGGTAGAAATTGTTTGCTGTATCCTTACTGCTTTCTCCTAAGTAGATTTTAGTCTCATATCGGTGGCTAAGAATAACATCCTTTTCTTTGGTATACAGATCATTGTTGTATAACTACAATAGTATAGTAGGAACTGCACAATTCTCCTAATGTCTTTTCTTTGGCCTCAAAATTGTGTGTAACCTTATGCAAACTAATAGAGAAATGGCAGGCCTTTTTTTTGAAACGCCAATAAAGGATATTATAAATTTTGTTTCTTGCTTGACAAGACCTGAATAGTGAATTTTATGTTTTCTGTAAGAAATAGTGACTCTATACTTGCTAAACATGTTATTCTACTCTTGTCATGCATTCCAGCAGAGAACATGTTGTACCTTAATCTGAAGTCTCAGGAGGCACTGAAAGAGAAATAGATGCATCTATTACTAATTTTTGCTAAATTTGTTAATTTGGGAGAGGCATATATGTCTTATTAATAATTTTGAATTTTAAAAGCTTCATTTATTCACTTCTGACCTTCCTTTTACTAAGTACTAGATTTTATTTTATTGAAGAACAGCTAATATCATGACTAATTAATCTTCATTTAGATATCTGATAGTGATATGTTTTTATTTTTCAGAAACCTGAGGAATATGAATTAAATAAAATACAATTAATCACAACAGTACATTAGTCTTGGGTATTTCAGTAGTTATTTTTGTAAATTGATGGTTCTGTGCCAGTCTTAAGAATTTAAATGCTGGAATAGCCTTGTCCTTTTTGTCTCTGTTGTTACCAGTTTTATTGAATAAAACAATAGTGATTTTTGTTTGATTTTATTCATTTGGAAACCTGGGGGTAATTATGTTCAAAGAAATGTAGTTTATTTTTCATAATCATATTTTGAGAAAATAAATGTTCACCTTTTCTCTTTTGTGTGTAGTGACTTTTCATAACCCTTTTACTTGCCTATTAACAGATACGGAAACCAGTGAGATCCAAACACTGTGGTGTGTGCAATCGTTGTATAGCAAAATTTGATCATCATTGCCCGTGGGTGGGTAACTGTGTAGGTAAGTTATGTTAGTAATTTCTAATATTGTTTTAAAGTCCTTAAGTTACTTTTAATAACTAATGATGTACGATATTAAAGCAGATTGTAGAAAGTTCATTTCTGCACTCTACTGCACCTCTCATTACCTCATTTACCTTCTGGTTGATGAAGCACAAGTAATATTAGGGTCTAGAAAACATTGATATCATTTCTCTTATCAATTCTCTGTTACCTGGTTCCTCATACATTCACCATTGAGTAACAGAAATTAATGAGGCAAATAGTAATGTATTTTAATTAAACTGAAGAAAGTAAGGCAATAAAAATGTTTGACAGGATGTTATGTATGCAGGCAGAGAAGAATGAAAAATAACTCTACACGTGACAGTGTTCAAGAATGGTATAGTTTGGGAAGCAACTTGGCCCAATGGATAGGGCGTCTGCCTACCACATGGGAGGTCCACAGTTCAAACCCAGGGCCCCCTTGACCCGTGTGGAGCTGGCCCATGTACAGTGCTGATACTCGCAAGGAGTGCCGTGCCACGCAGAGGTGTCCCCCACATAGGGGAGCCCCATGTGCAAGGAGTGTGCCCCATAAGGAGAGCCGCCCAGCACGAAAGAAAGTGCAGCCTGCCCAAGAATGGCGCTGCACACGGGGAGCTGACACAACAAGATGCTGCAACAAAAAGAAACACAGATTCCCGGTGCCGCTGATAAGGATAGAAGTGGTCACAGAAGAACACACAGCGAATGGACACAGCAGACAACTGCGGGGGGGTGGGGGGTGGAGGGAAAGGGAGAGAAATAAATAAAAAATAAATCTTTAAAAAAAAAAAGGAATAGTATAGTCTAAAGAGATGAATTTAGAGAACTGAGAGATAGCCTTAGGAATTTTATGTGGTGACAGAAAGGAAACATTACAGGGATTGTATGACCTGTTTGGAAGAAGCCTATGAAAAATTGGATTATAGAATTTATAAAAATAAATATAAAATAGGATAATTTTAAACCTCACAAAGCAGAGAATAGGATTAGACCTTCAGAGTTGTGATTTGTTTGGTTCATTGGGACCCTTTTGCCTCCAGAATAAACATCTTGTAGTCACCATATCCCTTTATATAATTATAAGCATTCTTATTTTAAGACTCATTAAAATATATATTTTTTTAAATTCTATAAAATAATATGTTTGTTTAGTGTCCAAGTTATAGCACACCTTTCATGGCATCCTCCCAAATACAGCTGTATTACCAGTTGTCTTTCTTAGCTGAAAAAGTGCTTCTGTGTTGTTCTTTAGGGGCAGGCAACCATAGATACTTTATGGGCTACCTTTTCTTCTTGCTTTTCATGATCTGCTGGATGATTTATGGTTGTATTTCTTGTGAGTACAATTATTTTTTTGATTTCTTAATATAATAGTTGCATACTCAGATTATACTTACCCTATTAACTATTTATGTTATGACAAAAGTCTTTGACTAAAAATTATAGTTTGGGGTACCTTACCACAATGAAGCATAAAGGAAAAAATAGTGTAGAATTATTCAATAAATTATATTTGGCATATAGTTTAAACAGAATTATCAGTGAATATTTGTCCTCTGGCAAACATGTTGATTTTAATAGGCTTTGAAAAACTTTTAGTAAAATATACCAACATGACATACTTATTTTACTCCAGTAGTTTATATATTATTTGATTATGCTGATTCCTTTTTCTTAACGAACAATTGGGAAAATATACTTGAAGTTAAGTTACACGGAACTTGAATTATTTTGAAAAGGTATAATTACATATTAGAGAATATTAATAGGTATTAGAATTTACCCTTTTTAAGAGCAAGTTTTTATTCACTTGGTCATTTAAGTTTAGTCCCTTAGAGGACATAATTTGGAGAGAGTTTAAGTGAAGATATTAGTTACTGTGCTTCAGAGCTTGGCGACATTTAGCATAAAGATGTATTAGACACTGGTTTAAAAATAAATCTTGCTTTCCTAGTCCTCCTACACCCACAGATATTAAGAATAATCTCTGACCTTGCCTTAATGAACAAAAAGGAGACTACCTTTTCAAGTAGAGATTAATAGAAAGATTTGTTCGAAGATCTTGACCTACTATTTGGCTCAACACATTCCTGCCAGTAACAGCAGTTGCCTCTATTGCAGCAGCTCTCAAAGAGCAGGAGATTTTGCGTTGAGAAAAGCCCGTCTTACTTAGGTGATACTATTGTGTTATATGACCTCCTTCCAAAAAAAAGACTCTCATCTATCTTTATCATCTTGTGTTTGTTGGAAAGAAAATGTTCTTCTTAAGTATCGTGCATATGTAATACCAAATAAAAACTTTACTGTAAGGTACAATTTTTAAAGATTGGCTGCTGCTTTTTCATTTCTATCTTTGGTAGATCTTTTCATTAGTTATTTAAAGGCTTTTGAAAGGAACATT
Organism: Dasypus novemcinctus; assembly: GCF_030445035.2. Taxonomy (NCBI): domain Eukaryota; kingdom Metazoa; phylum Chordata; class Mammalia; order Cingulata; family Dasypodidae; genus Dasypus; species Dasypus novemcinctus. Next base: position 59,281,444 of record NC_080684.1, read on the forward strand.
TGCTATTGAAAATCATCAATTAAATCTAGACACTCTGATCATATTTTCTAAGTGGTGCCTAGCACAAATGCCTGAATGGAGTGTTTGGATGGTTATTGAGTAAATATGAAAACTTCTGCTCTGGTTTTAGACTGGGGACTCCACTGTGAGACCTCTTACACCAAGGATGGATTTTGGACATATATTACTCAGATTGCCACATGTTCCCCTTGGATGTTTTGGATGTTTCTGAACAGTGTTTTTCATTTCATGTGGGTAGCTGTATTACTCATGTGTCAGATGTACCAGGTAAGTGTAGTGTAAGTGCATTACTTAGTGTCCCAACTGGATATTCTTATAAAAATCCACTCTCTGCTTAAAAGATCATAATGCATTCATTATCTTTTGAATCACTCTTGGTTTTCAAGGATTAATTTTATCCTAAGATTTACTCTTCCTTTCTATCTCCATCTCTCCCCCCTCCTTTCTCCTTCCTTTTCTCATATTATGAACTTTTGACTTTCAGTACACTCTTGAGACAGACTTATTTCTGTTGTTCTTGATTTAAATACATTCAGTTAGATGAAAGATTAAGCTTAGCATGATGATGCCATTGATTTTATTTTCATGTTATTGTATGGTTTATCCACAAAAATTAATATTCAAGAGTATTTTAAAAGTATAAGGGTATTTTAAAAAGCTCTTTCATCAAGAGGCTGATGGAGAGGTTGTCTGTATATAGTGTCCATCATTCCATGCACACAATGCCAAGTAGCCTATTTTAAAATATCTTCCCTTTTTACCTGTCTTTTTCACAGACTCAGATGATGTTATAATGTAAACTAGCTTGATGATCTCCTGATGGAAAACCAAAAAACAGACTTCATCATTTTTCTTTCCCACCTCATCCTTGTTTACATTAAATATTCATATAGTAATGGTTTGCTTTCTCGTATCTCTTAGATATCATGTTTAGGTATTACTACAAATGAAAGAATGAATGCCAGAAGATACAAGCACTTTAAAGTCACAACAACATCTATTGAAAGTCCATTCAAGTACGTACATATTTATATATTTAATATTTTACCTCGCCATATAAATTTCTTTACAAACTAAACTCAGTAAGTGGTAAATATACCAAAAAGAGTATTTTCATTATGGCAATATAATATGAAATATATATGACAATATAATATGAAAAGGAATATTCCTTTTTCTTAATAGTATGTAAAGAAGCTTATCAGTCCTACTGAATTCTAATATTTCTGTCAGAAGTAGCATAGTCAGTTCATCATAACTTCAGAATTCATCACATTAGCTACATATAAATGTGTGATATCTGTCTATACCTATATATAAATAACTTCTTCATAACATTTTTATTCAGTTTAATGGTTAGAAACAATAGTGTCCTGATTATACAAAATACTTAAAACCTTGAGTTTTACCCTAGCTGTCTACTACCCTCAAACTTTTAAAGTACCATTAATTATTGCATGCTTTTGGAAAAGCAGGCAAACCTGTAAATAAAAACAAAAATGAGCAAGTCAATTGGTGATTTTGAAAATTCTCCCATAGGTATATAAAGTATATATATATTTTTTTAAAGATTTATTTATTTTTTCTCTCCCCTTCCCTCCCGCCCCCAGTTGTCTGCTCTCTGTGTCCATTCGCTGTGTGTTCGTCTGTGACCGCTTCTATCCTTATCAGTGGCACCAGGAATCTGTGTTTCTTTTTGTTGAGTCATCTTGTTGTGTCAGCTCCCCGTGTATGCAGCACCATTCTTGGGCAGGCTGCAATTCCTTTCGCACTGGGCGGCTCTCCTTACGGGGTGTACTCCTTGCACGTGGGGCTCCCCTATGCGGGGGACACCCCTGCATGGCAGGGCACTCCTTGCGCATATCAGCACTGCACATGGGCCAGCTCCACATGGGTCAAGGAGGCCCTGGGTTTGAACCGTGGACCTCCCATGTGGTAGGCGAATGCCCTATCCATTGGACCAAGTCTGCTTCCCTAAAGTGTATTGAAATCTTAAAATTCCGAGTTTATCCATGACATTTCTTTTTAAAATTTTTACTCATAGGTCTACTGGCAAGTTCATATTATATATAATTATTTTGTCTTTTATTTTGTTTCTCAATTTTGGAGGTAGTTTTTCTTCCTTCCAAAGATTCTCCAGTCTAGGAAAGGTTTTACAAAAATTGCATATGGCACAGGAATGAAAGAAATGTGAATTTAAATAACTTCAGATTATAATTGTGTAATCCATTAAATTAGCAGAAGAGAGAAAAGAAAAATCATTGTTAGCAGAGCTATAGAGAAACATGAATGCCGCATATATATTTTGTGGTTATAAATTGGTTGTCTTTCTAGCAAGTAATCTGGGTTTTTATGTTTAGAAAATATGTATGTAACACCAAAATTATAATGAACTCATATTAAATCATTGTACTAATTGACTCTTTTTAGTGGTTTTTAAAATTTTTTTATTTTTTATTTTTAGCCATGGGTGTTTAAGAAATATTATAGACTTCTTTGAATTTCGATGCTGTGGCCTCTTTCGTCCTGTTATCGTGGACTGGACAAGGCAGTATACAATAGAATATGACCAAATATCAGGATCTGGGTACCAGCTTGTGTAGCAACATCTTTATCCTCTGAAGCATATTGCTGAGTGGTGCCTGAAAATTGTGTCTGTCCATGTCTCTCTCACTCGAATCCACACCTTTTGAACAATAGCATGCTATGTGTAGGGCTAATTGTGAATTTTACAGTCTTTTTTCCAACCCTTTTATTAACAAAGTAAACATGGACAGAAGACACTGCCACTTCTGGGAAAAAGAAAGATCATAAAAAGCATTTTAATGGTTCTTAATGTGGGAATTCACCTCATACCCAACTTTTTGGTTTTGTTCTCATAACACTTTTCATGGGGGTAAAAAAAATGAACTAATTCTGTTGACAGATGTCATATATTGTTGAGAAATGTTCAGTTCTCACTAAATTTATTGTATGTGGCTAAATTGTATGATGCAATTTAATAACAGTGCATCTAATTCTAGAAGAGTTGTCTTAAATTGATTCAGACTAGTATTATATAAGTTTTAGAATGTACATGTAAATAATGTGATGAAAATCATGTGGTTTTATTAGGGATCTACAGTAATGTATCTTCAAAGGCACAAGAAAATAATAATGTTCACCAAAAATGTGTTAACAATATTTTACGTCTGTCAGCTGTTCCAATGCTGATGTATTTTTAGTTCAGTGAAATAATTTGTAATAACTTTGCTTTGAGGTTTTATGGTCTAATAATAAAGCACTTGCATGAGCATAGTAAGTTATGTTATTTTGTTCAAATTTAACTCTTAGTGCATGTTACACCTCATAGAATGTATACCAGCAGATACTATCCAGTGAAGCATAAATTAGAATTTAATTTGATGTTCAGACAGCCTAGTTTTTAAAAGAATTGAGGTGGTGTTTTTAAGAAAAGCAGAAAAAAATAGGTTAATGCAAAATTCTCTGTAATAGAGATAAATATCTTTCTTTTTAAATTCCAAGCTACAAAGTAAGTTGTAGACAAAATAATGGAGTTTAGCTAAAGATTCAGCATGATCTCTATGCATAGCACATGAGAATAAAAGAAAAGCTGATGGTATATTCTGGTGGGGTTTTTTTAAATGACTTAAAAAGTACAAGGCATTCCCCAAGATTATTTAAATTTTCCCAATATTGAATGTGTTTTGAAATTTGATAATGCTGTCTGAAACAATTTCAGAAAGATTTTATTACTGTTAAACATGATGCATTGATCAGTTTTTGTTGCAGCATTTCCATACCCTCATGGTGAACTATTGGTCACTACTTCCATAAATGTTGTTTACAAATTAAGGCTTGGTTTATTAGTCCTCTTAAAAGTGCTGTGGCAAACTGTGGTTCGAGCAACCTGTGGGAAACCTGTGAGAGGGAAGGGTGGGAGAAGGGTGGTCAGACTGATTATAGATCCTAGACCAGTGTAAAGAATGTGTATCTGTATATAAATAATTTATCAAATAGTTTTGTTTGTGTCTGTATCTATTAGTCTATTTAAAGCTGCTCATTTTATCCAACCAAAAAGAAAAGGGAGATAACTAATGAGCTTCTAGTGATGTTCAATATTGCTGTTAATAGGCATTATACCCTGCAATTTCACTGCATGTCTGATGCTTGGTAAAATTAGTATTCCCTGTAAAATGCAGATTACAGGTAATTATACAATCTAGTGGTATACCCGCCCCTTGCCTTAGTAAGAGGAGCAGTGAAAATGTATATAGTTGATGTTCAGTATTTCCCAATACCATTTTTATATAGTAGCTTCTTTGACCATAAGTCACACATCAAAAAAGATTACCCTTAATGTATGTGAGTGTTTTAATATTAGCAAATTGGCATACATATTTTATTTTTGAAAAGGGATGAGAAGGGTGTGGGGTGGCAATAGCATTGTGCCATTTTGTCATAGATTGTAAAAAATTGGTTAACTTTACAAATGTCTCTGATAGTTTTGACTACTAATTGGGGGAAATTTTAGATAATTTTTAAATTCAAAGTTATTTATAAAATGCTAGAATTTTGTTTTACTTTTTTGTATTTTGAGCCACTTCATATGAAGACTCAGTTGCAATTTTTATCGAATACATTTTTACCAACAGTCAAAGACTATGGTGGTTTTCTCAGAGTTTGCATAAGAGTGTTGTTACCATGTTCTTTCTTTGTGGTACAATATTCTTTTCATTATAAAAGACATGTCTTTCATTTAAATAGAAAAAAACTAAATGTATAAGTACATGGAACATATTAGCAACATGAATGCTTTAGTACTAACCATCTCATAGTACCAGTGAAATCTTTAACTCGGAAATGATGGTCAGGAGCCAACTATGCAGCAATGTACCATCTGTTTAATTGTTTGTGGGTCCTGTTTGAGGAACCAACTTACCCCAGTTCTAAAGTTTGTATGTGAAGGTCACCCATTTGGGAAGAGTTAACATCAGCTTAATTGGAAACTTTTAGTAAATAGAAACTTAATCTCAGCCCTGAACATATATTACTACTTTGGAGTTTTTTCCTTCATAATTTTGATGTTCCCAGGAATTTATCTAAAATATTAATAGATATAAAACAGCATCATTACATCCTAAGCTATGGATATTTTTATTTTATGTTTTCTTTATTTATAACTGTGCCAAGTATTATTTTACTTACTGTGTTACTCTGTGGAAAGAAAAAACCTGTAAAGTGTTTAATAAATTAGCTCTCCTTAAATAAATTAAATCTGTCAAAATTTTGTAAAATATTAATCAGAATAAATATTGACTCCTAAGTGTGTTTTCGTGTAATGATTTCACTCATTCGCTTCAAGAAACTGATGAAACAGGTTGATGTTGGTGCCTGTGATATGAAAAGATTATTCTATATATTTCTCAGTCACCTAGGAGGCAAATGATATATGACTGGAGAAACTGGTAAAAATAAAGTTATAGTAGTGTTCAAAAAAAATCTCAACTCTGTGTGTGTGTGTGTGAGAGAGAGAGAGAGAGAGAGAGAGATGCTTTCTTTTAAAGAAGAAAGAAAATTTTCTTTAAGAATTTTGGGTTGAGTAGAGTTAAAGAGGATCCTCATGAAATGCTATAGTATCACCAATTATGGCCCATAGCATACATTTGGCACGCTTTTTCCACACACCTCCATTATCAGCACAGTACAGCTTGGCATTGATGCAAGAATATTATAGTATTGCTGTTAACCACAGTCTATAGGTCACACCAATTGTAGTTTTCCCATGCTTCTCCATATTCCCTTTAGGGAAATCTACACATCTGTATGGTTGTTTTGCAAGTTCACAACATCTGTAACAAAAATGTATTTTTAAAAAATAGTATGGGTTGGGTGAAAAATACACCAAATGTAAGATAAGGACTATAGTTGGTAGTAATATTTTGACAGTGCTCTTGCTTAGTTTGTAACAAATGTTTCACACGAATGCAGAGTTGGTGGAGGGGTGATGTATGAAATCCTTGTGTGATGTTATGTATGTTTATTTTGTAAGTTTGCAGTCTTTACTATATACTTATTGTTTATGTGTGTTCATGTATGAATGATATACTTCAATAAAACATTGCAAAATGAAATCTACCAAATAACAATTTCAGTTACTTGAGAAGTCATACATGGCAAAGAAAGTTTCTTGACTTGGAAATATAAAAAGCAAAAATGACATGGACTTCTTTCCTGTTGCTCACATGGTAGTTAATAATTGGACTAATACTCAATTCATAATTAGCTTATATTCTTTAATGCCTCCAGAGCTGTCTAGAGCTCAAGTCAAAATTTTCTGAACTGTATAAAATAAACTCTCCAGCAAGACATCAGTTTTAATTCCAGTTAAGCATTTTCCTCCCCTTCTGTCTGTCTGGATACCCCAGTCCTTGCCAGATTGATAGGATTGTACCTATGATGGATATCTGATTTAAGAGTTTGTAGAGATTATTGGAAACAAATTGTATGTACCAAGATAAGAAATATTAGCTTTTTTTTGGGGGGGGGGGCAGGTGGAAACTAAACCTTCAATTTCATAAATCAAGAGTTTCCTAAAAAATATATATGACTTTTAAAAGAAGTTGTGGGTTAAGAGAAAGAGACTGTTAAAATAGAGGATCCATAATTCCAAGTGAGACATTCAGAATGCTCCCACAGATGTGGATGTTAAAACTTTTGCTTTTTAATTGGAATATAAATGTTTTACCCAGATAAATTATACTAAAATATTTATGTAATTAGGCATTTACTAGGATTCACAAATACTTTTAGTAGACAGCAATGTTGTTGAAGTACTCAGGACTGCTTCCATTCAGTTTAATTAGAAAGGCTCATTGTTGCTATTTCTGTTCCTAAAAACAAGTTGCTAAATTTTGAGAAGTACTGTATGTAAATGTTTCTGAAATAGAGTTTTAAGAACCATTGCCCTAGATTAGGGGATAGGCAGCAAGTGCCAAATAATCTGTTAAAACTTCCTATGAAATAGGAAGAAGCCACGATAGCTTACTTTTATTCGTGAGTTTTAATAAATCAAAGATTGTATTTCTTCATTTTATTTGAATCATGCCATTGTACTATCAGAGCATTGACTATTTAACAGTATAGGCTAGTGCTTCTTTAAAAGTTATTACTGTGATTTTTATAAAAAATATTTACAGAGGTGAGTGGATGTGGCTCAAGCAGTTGAGCACCAGCCTCCCACATGGGAGTCCCTGGGTTCGGTTCCAGGTGTCTCCTAGAGAAAAGAAACAGATGAGTGAGTCAGTTCAGGGGAGCCGATGTGGCTCAGTGGTTGTTCCCCAGTCCTGGCACCTTAAATAAATATCTTAAAAAGTGACTTTTTAAAGTGTTTACACAGAATGATTTAAGTAATATAACTATTAAGGGGGAAAGAAGGTTGCATACTGTGTGTAGAAGCCATATGGCAAGGTGGCCTAGGCCTCAAAACATTAAATGCCCCAAATGCTGTATTTAAAGTGGATACCTTAAGCCCTTTTGTTGCCAAAAGAATCATCTTATAGTAGCTTCTTATAATTATTTGGCTTTTGGTAAATAATTGAAATGAAGTCATTTCATTATGTTAAGTTAGGGCTATTTTTTTTTTTTTAATGCCTTGAAGCATTAATGCTTTGAAGGTATTGTCTGTCTCCCCCCCCCCCCCCCCCCCCCCCCCCGCCCCCTCATTGCTGATTTGTGTCCTCTTTTTTGGTCAGTTTAGCTAAAGGTTTGTCAATTTTATTGATCTTTTCAAAGAACCAACTTTCGGTTTTGTTAATGTTCTTCATTGGTTTTTATTCCCTATTTCATATTTTTTGGCTCCAATCTATTTCCTTCCTTCTGCTTTGCTTTGGATTTAGTTTGCTGTTTTTTTCTTGTTCCTGTAGGTGTTCAATTAGGTCTTTGAGCTCTTCTCTTTTAATATAAGCATTTAGGACTATAAATTTCATTCTGTGCACTGCCTTCGCTGCATGCTGTAAGTTTTGATATGTTGTGTTATATTCATTCACCTCAAGCTATCTACTTGGTTTACCTTGTGATTTCTTTGACCCACTGTTTAGGATTGTGTAACTTCCATATAGTTACAGATCTCCCAGTTCTCTATTAGTGATTTCCAGCTTTATTCCACTGTGAAGATGTGTTTAAGAACCTCAATTTTTAAAAATGTGTTGAGACTTGTCGTGTCCTGAAGAACAATCCACATGCACTTGAGAAAAATGTATATCCTGCTGTTTTGAGTTGCGTTCTGTATATATCCGCACGGTCTTGTTCATCTAGCATATTTTCAAATTGTTTCCTTATTAATCTGCTTAGATGTTCTATCCATTGATAAACATGGTGTATTCAAGTCTCCTGCTATTATTGTAGAGGTGTCTATTTCTCCCCTTCAGTTTTGCCAGTGTTTGCCTTATGTATTTTGTAGCACCATGGCTAGATGCATAAATATTTATGATTGTTACTTCTTGATGAATTATATTTTTAAATTTATCTTTGTCATTCACATTCTATTCATTAAAAATGAGTCAGTAAGTTTGTCCTTCATTCAAAGGGAGGGGAACTAGACTCCATCTTTGGGAATGTCAAAGAATCTGTGGATGTTTTGTTTGAATTGTTCTTTTGGATATATTTTTAAACTACCACACATTACTTTAACTTTTCAATTTAACCTACTTCTTATTGCCAATTAATTATTTGCTAGTCACTTATCTAATATACCCTCCCCTCTCCCACAACGGAACTGGTAAACCATGTAGAACATGTAACTCAAGACCATAATGTAAATAGCATGAATAGTTTCATGCAGTGCACCCTTAATCAACTTCCTCCCACTAAGTTTCTGCTTCTATTTTGATGTCATACATACCACATCCCTTTTAGCTTTTCAAAATAAACATTACGGTATGTTAAATTAGGCTTTGGAAAGGATTAAGATGTGTTCACAAGTCAGACTGGTTCAATTTTACTAACACATCACAAACCATATTCATACTCATATGCCAGGAGGGGGAAATGGTCAGATTGAGTCTCTGGTACAGAACAGATTCTAGGGGAATAATGAAAACATTCCTTATGTAATCTAATGTTCCTTCCTATCTGAGCCAATTGAATGCCCAGACAGTGCTACATTTGCTATTTTGACAGAATTGAAGTATGTGAAAAAGCACCCCAGTTTCCAGGATTTAGAAAGTCACCGTCTCTCAGATTAGAATGGAAAGTTAAAAAAAAAAAAAGGCTTGCTATGCCACAGGTTCTATACTTGTCTGTAGCTGTTTATAATGATCTTCAGCTGTAAAGACAATTTTAAGTGTTTTGTTGAAGTGTGTCCACCCTGGGTCAGTGTGCCTTTCCAAGGAATTTGTTAAGATTTCTGTGGCCCCAACCTAGAGATTCTGCTTCTAAGGACCTGAAGAGGTTCTGTCTTTTAATACCTCCAAGTGATCCTAATGCAGGTTGTCTACAAGCCGTACTGTGGGAAACTGCTCCAAAAGAATAACTAACCACCAGGTACAGTGGGGCAGGAAGGAAGGAGATGCTGTTCTGCTGAAAGCCAGCTCTGAGGAGCTGAAATGGTGACAAGTATTGCCTAGCAACCCTCATTCTGGGCCAACTTAAAAGAGACAGATATACCTTCTAACATCTGTAATGCAAATATTAGCTTAGTGAGTCAACTGGGTAATGGGGTGGAATCTCTTTAACTGATAAAATGGAGATAGGGACCCAAATAAATGATTTTCCACTAACTGAAATCACAGCAGTTCCTCCAAGAGGTTTAGAGACATTGAACACCCAAATCAAGCTGAAGTTTTATTTAAAATGTAACAGAAATGGTTCTTTAAATTGCTGGAACATAAAGCAAAAGGATACAGTATTCTTAAAAGTTTGCCAGCCTATACATGTACAGGGTAATATACAGTACTTAAATGTTGCTAGAATTTCACAGTAGTTTGTGTTGAGAGATTATCTGTGCTTAGATAATGAAGAGATTCTCAGTGTGTGATGCTTGGTTTGGGGCTTTACACCTTTACTGAGCATGAACAAGGGCTCCCGCTCCTTGGCCATAGCCAAATCCCTTGGGCCCAAAGTTCTTTGCATAGCATCCTACAAAAGAAAAGGGAGAATTAAGGTAAGTCCACTAAGCTTTGCTAACATTGCTTAAGATCCACACAACAAACTCCCATAAATTAAAAAATACTGGGAGCTATGCCAAAAAAAAAGGATTCAACTTATTTACAACATGATGCATTTTACATTTTAAATATTTTAAAGCTGCAAAGGCAAGTCTAGCTGTTCTGGTTCTGTATGTAGCATTCAGCTCATGGCCCACTGAGTTGCAAGTATGAAAACCAGGCCAGGTAAGTAATACATGTGTGTATTTTATTACTTTTATATCCTCATAAGGTTTGCTTAAAACATGAAGTTGAAAGAAGACTATTTGTGGTGGGGTGTTTTTTTTGTATTTGAGGGTTTTTTATTATTTTATTTTGCAGGAGTTTTTAGATGTACTAAGGAATAAATTTATACTGAGGTTCACTGTCATCTCTAAGCATCTCTGGATCTTTTATTTTCAAATAGCCAGTGACATCATGCCTGCTCATCCCCATTTTCAGAGTACTTTTTTTTTTCTTTTTTATGCTGGTAACATTTCATTAACCAACACACCAATGCAGCACAGCAATAACTTAAATTACTTTTACCTTTACAATAGATTTCACCTTCCTTCTCAGTCAGAGTTGTGGATTCAAGACTCTTCCCACACTTGGCACATCGGAAACAGTTTTTGTGCCAGGGCTAAAAGAGATAAATGTGTAACTATGTATGAGAAACACGTTTCCTGCAGTACAATGTAAATGCTATGGTGAGAAATGGCTTACAACGATCACCCAAGTTGACTGTAGAGGTTCAATTCCAACTCAAAGCTGAAACTGGCCCTCTCTGGTAGGGACATTTTACTCACCTATACAAGGGCTGAGTTCAGACTTCATTTACAGAAGACAAGGGTTGGGAGTGAGGTCAGACCTTGCTCTAAACCTCTGCTCCTTTAAAAACTGAAGCTCAAAAAGATTAAATAACTTTCCTATAGTCACAACGCTGGTAATTAGCATAGGTCTCCTGACTCTGGTTCACTCCTTTTTTCACTACACTGAATAACCTGCAGATTCGATTTAACAGTCTGGCCTTTTTAGTTGGCTTCAGGAGCATCCCCCCATGGAAGCAAGTTTAAATATAGCTGTGATATGTCAAACAAAGGGCATCACTTCAAAAAAAATTAATGATTCAGATGGTAATTCGTTTAAAAGGTTTAATCCAGGGCATTTCTTTATAAGGCAGAGCACTTGAGTGGAAATGGACTGGGGAAAAAAGGGCTTGATGGAGTTATTCCTGTTATTAATTCAAAATAGCGCATTACCTTTCCAGCTCCAATGATCTTTTCGGCAGCATATACAGAATCCCCACATCTGGAACATTTCTCAGCACCTCCATATTTCTGAGCAAATTTAGAAGTGTTTGGATTTGTTGTAGGCCTGTGAGGTTGAACACTTGTGGAAAGAAGAAAAAATTAGGCAAGATTTTCAAAAGGGTGTAAGTCCACAGGGCAGAAACAGCAGAGCTCTGGATCTTGACTGCTATTCTCTCATGGCTGGAGTGTTTAGCTGGCTGGTACAGGGGAAAGAAGAAAGAAACTAACCTTTGGTGCAGTGGCCAAAGTTAATACTTTGGCCTACTATGTGAGCTCATTGTTAGAAAAGAAATGACAAAGCACCAAATTTTTATCTGACCCTCTGAGTATAAACTTGTCTGAATTATTAATAATGTAACCCCAGTGCTATCCTGTCTACAAAACAATGTTACATTTTTTACCCTTATTTTTATTTCATATTATTAGTACTACTAGAATCACATATAGTTTTATTTCAAAGGAAACTGAACTAAAGTTAATTTTGGCAGTTAAAAATTTCTGCAAAAAGGTCAGTCGATTTCGGTAGTCTACATTTCAGCATATCTTCCCAATTATGTAATTTCCTAAAATATTTTAAATAGTGGACAGTGTGAATAAACTACTTTATGGGAAAATATTTTAGAAAATGTACCTACTACAGTGACCTACTTATCTAAACTCTGTATAAAAGGGTATTTTTGTCACTATTTACAGGTCACTGGGTAAGCCATATTTCTCTGTTTTCTGCAGGATTTTTTTCCATTCTATAAGTGGGTTCACATAATGTGAAACACAAACATTTTGAGCTTAGAAGATTTAAAGGCCCTTCTGGAACTATATAAATTAGTTGGTCAGATAAGATATAACAACAGCTAGTACTTAGCAGGAGTAGCAAAGTATACCAATTACTATTTTTTCCTGGACATAATTCATTAACATTTCTAGTGGTCACATCAAATACAAATTTAAAAAATGGTGTCTATGTCAAAGAGAAGATGCATCTGAAGGGTTTTTATGAAAAAAGTATTTCTGAATATTTTATGTATGTAATTATGTCAAGAAAATACCAATTTACAGTATTAATTCACAGAATTGGTTACTTTAATTTCCTTAATGTAAATATAGCTTTAAAATCTCCAGAATTTATAGTATATACTTTATAAAGTGATCTTTAATAGCTTATCCACAGTAATAACCAGCACTTGAAATTGAGGCCATACAACCAAGAATAATTCCCAAATCTGCCACATATTATATTACCAAGAACTTCCCATAGATCACCTCCCATTTCCTTCTAACAACTTTGTAAAGTAAGGGTATTATTTCATATTACAGATAAATAAATGGAAGCTCAGATGTTAAATACCCTGTACCAAAGGATTAGAGAATTAGTAAATAGGTGAGCCTGAATGAAAAAATACAGGTCTGTTTGAATCCAAAATGCTCTTGCCTACTCCATGCTGTCTCCAAGAGATCCTTGTAAAAATGTTTAATCCCATAATCCATAATAATTATCACATGCCCCCTGGGTGGTCCTGGCCAGAGGTGCTCCCACAATTCAAAGAATGGGATTCAGAGTCCTTAAAGGCTCCTTGGAAAGGAAGATCCTATACCTGGTCCTAAAGGCTGAGTAAGATGTGGTCAAGCTAAGAAGAGGAACACAAGGGACAAGGGCACAGGTTAACAATAGCAAAAGGCTTATACTAGGGAGGGTAAAAAAGCATAAGTAGGTAAAGAAGAGGTTGACTGGTCTTAAACCATGGTCACAATCACTGACCTTTGGGGTTATGAATGATGAGTTGGTTTTTGGTTAGGAGAGGGTGTACAGGTGTATATGTTTTGAAGGGTCTGAAAAAACTATTGGAAACAAGAATGGATTTTAACAAGTTGGAAAGGGTAACAGAATAAGGACAGTAAACTTTAAAAAAGGCAAAGGTAAGCTGGTCCACTGCAAATAATAAACATGCAACAATGAGTTGGTCTTTGTATAAGGTACCAAGGCCCCAATATGTGAGTGGGAAAAAACCCACAGAACAGAGACCATAATGTAGAACACTCCCCCAGTAGAAAGAGCACAAATCTTGAAGCCAGATCGATACAAGTTCAAGACCTGGCTCTGTCACTTGTCTGTGTGACCCGTGAGCCTTATTTTGTTCCTTAATCTATAGAATGGAAACTTTTTTTTTAGGAGGTACTGAGGATTGAACCTGGGACCTCCTACATGCAAAGCAGGCAAACTCAATCATGAGCTACACCTGCTCCCCTAGAGTGGGAACAAAGTATTTACATCTCAAAGTTATTGTGATGATCAGAGTAATGAACATCAATGTTTAGCAGACAGTAGGCACATGGTAATTATTTGGGGGCATGCCAAACAGCATAGTGTTGAAGATTCTAAGCTTTGGAATTAGATTAGTTTAAATTCTAGGCTCTGCATTGAACTAGTATTGTATCTTTAGATCAATTACTCATCTCAGTTTTTTTCATGAGTAAGATGGGAAACCATACCTTAAAGGGTTGTTGTGTTATAGGCATTAATATATATTAACACTGCATGGTGGCTGGCCCACAGCAAGGGCATGATTAGTGGTTTTGTTCAAGAAAGGCTTTAGCAGTCCTTGTACTGGAGGAGCCTTAAACCAGATTTTGGCTTCTTCAATATCAAATGGATGGAAAAATGTAGCTCAAATGGAGGGATAAATGGGTTATTTTAAAAAAAGGAATTATAAGGAAATTCCAAATAAATTGTTTAGTATGAGAATAAAATATTTTGTTAACTTTAACAGATTTAGCACCTTGGGCTACTTAGGTACTAAAGTCTTTAACATAGTCTCTAGTCTCTCAAAGATCAAAAACAGGAAATAATTTCAACTTCAAGTAGGAATTTTTAAGCTACAGAAAAGTAATTTCTTGATAAGGAAAAAATATTACATGGAAAAAGTCACAGGAATATCATTTACTGCTTAAGTGCATATGAGAAACCCCCCATGATTCAGATAATACATTTGATTCTAGCATTTGATTTCATGACATCTGGTCTCTAAAGCTTTGTGTTGAATTTTTTTTTAATGGGAATGTAAATCACTTGCTTTTGCAAAAATATTGACTCCTTAATACACCTTAAAATGCTACAAAACTGGCACTAGAACTCACAACAATTTGTTAGGTCTAAAACTGTCTATACCAGGCCCTCAGTATCAACAGACTTCAGCTCCTACACTCTGGTTTATTGGACTTACCCCACTCAGCTAACATGGAGGGAGCCAAGAATGCCTACAATTGAAAGCAGGAGGATTGCATCCAGCATCCATGTGGAATCTAAGCCCCCTCTTGATATAGATGTGGAGTGGACACAACTATTCCAAGGTCCACAGGATGGAGGAATAGCATATGGATTAGAATGGACTTACTGATACTCTATTCATGAACTATTGTGATTAGTATTCAAAGAAAATGCGGCATTGGTATGGAGAAAGTGGCCATGGTGGCTGCTGGGTGTGGGGAATGGGAGGAAGAGATGAGATGTGGAGGTGTTTTCGGGACTTGGTATTGTCCTGGGTGATGGTGCAGGGGCAGTTACTGGACATTGTATGTCCTCCCATGGCCCACTGGGTGGAATGTGGGAGAGTGTGGGCTATGATGTGGACCATTGACCATGATGTGCAGCGGTGCTCAGAGATGTATTCACCAAATGCAATGAATGTCTCATGATGATGGAGGAGATTGTTGTTATGGGGTGAGGGGGTTAGGGGGTATATGGGGGCCTCATATTTTGGGGTTAGGGGGTATATGGGGGCCTCATTTTTTTAATGTAATATTAAAAAAATAAAGGCAAAAAAAATAAAAAATAAAACTGTCTATATATTTTTAAGCTAAAATCTGGACTCTTCCAGATTCCTGTTTACCAAGAAAACATTGTCATTAATTCATTTCTGAAGGTAACAAACACTCCTGACTCACCTCTCTGGCTTGATGCCCAGCCTCTCGCCACGGTCCATGTTGAGTGTGCCAGCACCCTGGCCATAACCATAGCCTTTTGGTCCATACTTTTTTCCATAGCAGGATTTGCAGTATATCTCTTCATCATGAATTGCCACTGTAGTGCTATCTAAATTTTTCCTGCAAACCACTGGAAGAGAAAAAGACATCAGTGCGTTTTTCTTAGAACAGTAGATGCACAGACACTTGGTCTAAAAATGATAAAGACAAACTCTCATAGTTTGTCAAACACAGTTTGACAAACATTCATAGTTTATCCTGTGGTTTTTCAAAAGCCACAAAGCAGCATCTGTACTAGTCAGCTATATTTGAGGATTATTTGCCTTCTTCCATGGATATGATATTTTGTTTCAAAAATGTATTAAAGTTTCGAAGTCCAGAGCCTTCAACTATTGCATATGATTTGCTTCTCTGGGAGGTTGGCTATATATATAATTACATGAGCAGAAGAAACAAATCTACCATCATCTTGCTCACAGCCTTTCAACACTCCCCTAACTTCTTTCAAGCCTCTTCAAAACCACAGATTGATAAAATCACAACCTAACAACAAAAGGATAGCTGGTACCTTGGGGGAGTTGTCCCTTAGCCCCTCCTTACCGAAAAGCATACCCCTAGAGTAAAAACAGTTTTAAATATAGAATTCTCATATTAATCAAGAGTCCATATTCTTTCCTACTTTCCACCAGCTTCTCCAACACTGATAAGTATGTCTGAAAATGGTCAAGTCTGCATTTGTTTTCCCTTCTGTTCCAAAGGAGAATACATTCTTTCTTGATGGATTTCTTCCCACAAGATATTTCCATGTTTCCCATTTCATAAAACTGTGAAATGTTATCGTGTTTTATCCAGACAGTATCTCGCTTTCTAAAACTTTAAGCTTGAAGAAAAATAAATAAATATTAAAGGAGCTCACTGGCAGCACAATAAGGCAAATGGAAATACCTAACCTGAAAATAAGAGTAGTAGAAAAGGGGATTTCTTCCCCTTCTGATTTAAAAGATGGGGAGGGGGGGATGGAAGGAAAGACTGAACAAGCTGATGGGTTTAAAATTAAGTTATGAAGCTCCTATTATCTGAAAGTAAAGTCACCCTTGGTAGAATAAAATGACATCATCCTCTACTCTGGAAGGCCCATTATCTACTTGTTGAAGCCCAAGTACAGAAATATATTTGCCCAAAGATATAGTAAGCCTAATATTACACACTGCTAAAGAACAAATAGCAAATATACTTAAAGACAGAATAAACATAAAATCAACATGAAAAATATGTATCTATTAAAGCAATTTTAGGTGTATGAAAATTTTACTATATAACCACCACTCCTTCCCCCAGTCCTCATCCTGTTTTGTGCTATAAAATTCCCACAGGTCTACAAACTACTCTGAATTATTTCCTCAAAAGGCTTCAGTCAACAGAGATAAATATTAGGAAGGAGTAGTAAAAATGACCACTGAAGAACTTGACATTTAGTAAACAATTAGTTTTTGCTATGTTCTTTAGGGCTTAACCTAAATGAAACTAAGAATGATTCCTAAAGTCCCTGTATTTTCTCTTTGTTCACTTACTCTTTTGGATACAAACCTGCTGACAAATATATCCCTTTAAAACAAAAAAGGTAGCTTCTAAGATAAATGGTTAAACCAAATCTTCTGAGAAATGGTAACTATTCTGGAAGCATAAATAGCAAACATTCATTACTGTATTTTTATTCTTTGTAACTGCAATTTTCTATGTCTCTTTGTGGTTATCTATGAGGCAGTTATACTATAAAGGTGTCCAGATTCCTTGAACACTGAGGCCTAGAGGAAAAAAGAATTTGAAAAGTCTTTTCTGAAGATTACTCCTTACTGTTACTAAATTTATTTTTGACATATTCAGTTTCTTATAGTAGTTTTCACTTTACAGTATTATAGATGCAGCAGGTATCTATGTAGGAGTAGGTTCTTCCCCATGCAACAAATTCATTAAATTGTCATTTGAATAAAAAAAATACGATTAATGAAGAACTTTCGTAAACTGCTACTCTGTTTTAAAACTGAAGACTTAACTGTCGGAGGGAATTTTCTTTTTTTAATTTGGGGTTTATCTCCTGTTTCTCTCATTATCTGGTATTTACTGTCCTTAGAACATGTAAGAGGGAATTTTTCTTTTTTTTAATTTGGGGGCTTATCTCCTGTTTCTCTCATTATCTGGTATTTACTGTCCTTAAAACATACTTCCTGTCTTTGCAAGACACTGATAATCTTCTGTCTAGTAACAACAGTAATTCCCTCTCAACACTGAAGGATTTTTATACCCTAAGGTCTTTTTCATCAAATTTAGAATATCAGTAATTAGAAATAACATTCACAACCAGAGAAAGAAGAATTTGAGTTTACACGGCTTTAATCATTTGAATTTCAATTTTTAGTGTAGTAAGAAATAAGCAAGTAGGCTACAAAGAGGAGTCCAGACAGAAAGAAAATGCTGGAGCAGATGTGGAGCAATTCATTCATTCAAAAAAATTGGCTCTTAAAATGTGCCAGAAGCTACACTAGGTGCCAGACCACATAAACAGCACTGAGTTCACTTTCCAGCAAGAGAGACAGATGTACTAAAAAGTAAAATACAGTCAAGGCTAAGAGACCAAAATAGAGGCCAGGAGCTAAAAGGACCCAAAGAAAGTCCAAGTATTTTGGGTCACACCTGCTGTGCTTACTTCTGCCAGGCTGAGCACTTATAATGTCTAAGAGGACAGAGGAAAAACTATTTATACTTTTTAAATTATTAGCAAAAAAGTTATTTTTTTTGTTAGTAAAACATTTTCTTCTCCACATAGGTAACTTGACACTTTCACATATAAATTCTTTCCAAGGTCAAACACTGGGAGGTACTTACTGCACAGAAAACAGCAGCGGTGGAAGCTCCTCCCATCACACTGCACCTCTTCTGCATGGTACACGGTCCTCCCACAGGCTCCACACTTGTTTCCACCTCCCCAGACAGGCATTCTGAAGGAAAAAAGAACAGAACATGTTAATGCAGAATGTTCCCGTAATGTACGAAGTGTATTACAGGTTCCCTAGAGAGTTGTTTAAACCCACAGGCCAGCTGCAGACTTTGTTTTTTTTTATGAACCGCTCTAACCACATCTATTAAAGGCCTGTGTTCCTCCAAAATCATCTCTTCTCCCAATTACAGCTCTTTCATTAGGAAACTCAGGCCTGTTGTGCACAAGGTTTTTTCCCACAAGACAAAGGACCTGTACTCAATAGTACAATACAGGTCACCAGGCACAAAACAAACTATGCAACTAGCATCTATCTATAGGATGGATTTAGGAAAGAAATATGAGGAGTGCAAAAAACACCACCTCGTTCCCTCTCCACCCCTACCAATCTTTTTTTAAATTAATTTCTTGAAATATATCACCCACACACAAACATACATAAACAAGTGTACAGTAATAGTTGTGAACTTAAACAAACATAAAACATCATACAGGACTCTCATAACTCACCCTATCCCCAACACCTTAACATTGTTGTTAAACCTTTTTAACTAATGATTCAAGAGCACTGTCAAAGCATTACTATTAACCAAAGTATTTCCCCCCAACCCTCCCTATTATTATCTTTATGTAATTTATATATGAACATACATAAACAATTAAGTGTATAGTAGAAGTTGTGAACTTACAAACATACATAACGTACAGGCGTCCCATACACCAACCCTGCACCAACACCTTGCATCATCGTGAGATGTTTGTTACAAATTACGAAAGAATATTGTCAAAATCTTACTACTAATCATAGTCCTTATCTTACATTTGGTGTGTTTTTTCCCCCAACCCACCCTATTATTATTTTTTAAATATATTTTTTATGACAGAAGTTGTAAACTTATAAAACAATCATGCACATGTGCAGAATACCCAAACAACACCCCTCCATCAACACACCACAATGTGCTGTGTCATTTGCTACAGATAAAATAATATCATCTGGTTGTTACCATGTCCATAGTGTACGTTTGGCTCACATTTTCCATACTGCCTCAGTATCAACCCAG
This sequence comes from Dasypus novemcinctus, assembly GCF_030445035.2. NCBI lineage: Eukaryota > Metazoa > Chordata > Mammalia > Cingulata > Dasypodidae > Dasypus > Dasypus novemcinctus. The sequence continues at coordinate 59,300,999 of NC_080684.1, forward strand.
TACATCTTTCACATAGGTGCAAGAATATATTACTACTACTAACCACAGTCCATAGGTCACTCCAGCTCTATTTTTCCCATTCTTCTCCACATTCCCAACACCCTGCAGTAGTAAAATACAGTTGCTCTAGTTAACGAAAGATACTCTTGCATCTGTACCATCGACCACAATTTTCCCATCCACCTCTTGGTTTACTGTGCTATCCAGTTCCTAGATTATTCTCTATTATTCTGTCAACTGGCATTTACATAACTAGACTACCATTTTCAATCATATCCCCATTTATAAACCAGCTGTTACTCACTGTGTGTTACCACCCACTCTATATATTTCCACACTTTTACAGTAAAGCTAATTAAAACTTCTACATACATTAAACATCAGTCCACTCAGTCCTTCTCTTATCTCATTTAAGAATCCACCACCTACCACCAGGTCTTGAAGATATTTTCCAATAATTTCTTCTAGAAGTTTTATGGTTCTTGCTTTTATTTTTAGTTTTTTGATCCATTTTGAGTTAGTTTTTGGATAAGGTATTAGATAGAGGCCCTCTTTCCTTCTTTCAGCTATGGATATCCAATTCTTTCAGCACCACCATTTGTTGAATGGAGTGTTCTGCCAGAGCTGTGTGTGTTTGACAGGCTAGTCGAAAATCACTTGACCATACCTGTGAGGGTCTGTTTCTGAACCATACATTTGGTTCCATTGGTCTATTGTGTCTGTCTTTAGGCCAGTACCATGCTGTTTTTACCACTATAGGTAGGTATTATGATTTAAAGTCTGGAGATGAGCGTTCACTTTTCCTTTTTATGATGCTTCTGGCTATTCAGGACTTCTTACCCTTCCAAATAAATTTAATGATCATGTTTTCAATTTTTTCTTTAATGCTGGTGGAATTTTTATTGGGATTGAATTAAATCTGTTTATCAATTTGAGTAGAATTGACGCCTTAATGTTATTTAGTCTTCCAACCCACGACCATGTAATATTCTTCCAGTTATTTAGGGCTTTTTTAATTTATTTTAACAATGAGTTGCAGTTTTCTGAATACAAATGCTTTACGTCACTGGTTAAGTTTATTCCTGACTATTTAAGTTTTATCTGTCATTTTATTTCACCACTCTTTTGACACTTTTAGTTACTTTTATTCATATAATCTTCATTCTAGACTCTCTTTTTCAGGCCTCTGTCTCCTGTCTTTTCTTTTCAGACTCTAGCATACCCTTTAGTATTTCCTGGTAATCTAGTCTCTTGCTTAGAAATTCTCTCAGTGTTCATCTGTAAATATTCTAATCTTGCCCTCATTTTTGAAAGACAGTCTTGTTGGATATAAGATTCTTGGCTGGAAGTTTTTCTCTTGTAGTAGCTTAAATATATCAGACCACTGTCTTCTTGCCTCCATGGTTTCTGGTGAGAAATCAGCACTAAATCCTATTGGGTATCCCTTATATGCTATGCATTGCTTTTCTCTTGTTGTTTTCAGAGTTCTCTCTTTGTCTTTCGCATTTGACATTCTGACGAGTATGTATCTCAGCACTGGTCTATTCAGATTTTTTTGGATACGAGTACGTTGTGCTTCTTGGAGATGGATATCTATGTCCTTCAATAGGGTTGAGAAATTTTCTAACATTATTTCTTTAAATATTCCTTCTGCCCCTTTTCCCTTTTCTTCTTCTGGGACACCCATAACACATAGGTTTGCACATCTCTGGCTGTCGTTTAGTTCCCTGAGAACTTGTTCAATTTTTTCCACTCCTCATCTGTTCTTTTGTATGTTCACTTTCAAGCTCACCAATCCTTTCTTCTCTCTCCTCAAATCTATTATAGGACTCCAAGGTTTTTAAAACTTCATTTATTGAGCCTTTCATTTCCATAAAGTCTGCTATTTTTCTATGTATGCTTTCAAATTCTTCTTTGTCCTCATCCAATGTCTTCTTAATATCCTTAATCTCTTTAGCCATCTCAATTAATTGTTAAGGAGATTTGTTTGAACATCTATGATTAGTTGTCTCAACTCCTTTACGTCATCTGAAGGCTTATCTTGTTCCTTTAGCTTCCTGTTTCTTGATGTGGATTGTAATTTTTGATTGGTGTCTTGGCATCTGGATTACTAGAGTATTTCTTCTGGGTGCAGTTTTTCTCTTTAGTTTAGGGCTTCCTGCCCTTTCTCCCTTGCTGGTTGTGGAGTAGGGGCCAAGGATGTAATTCGTGCTATAAACCGTGGAGGCTCAAGCTGCCCTCACTGCCCCAGGGACAGATGAAGTTTCTCCCAACTTTCTCCTTTCCCAGAGGTAGGGACAAAGTCACAGTTACATGGAATAATCCAAGCCGTGCAGGCCTAGATTATAGTTGCCCAGAGAGACTGATGAAGCTTCATGCCCTTTTCTCCCCTGCCTGGGGCATGGATGGAGCTGCAGGTGTGGGCAGCAATCTATGCACTGCAAGTCCAAGATGACCACAGTTGCCCTGGAAGACTTTTAATTATTCAGTTTGTGCCAGCCAAAGGTACCCTCAGTTACCTGGATAGACTGGTGCTGAGCTAGCCAACCTCCTCCCTGCCAAAGTTGGGACTGAAGCCTAGGTTAGGTCTACAGGCTAATCTGGATGAAAGAAACCGGTTCCTACCATCACTGTGATATTTGGTTAGGCCAGCTTCCCCTCAGGATGGGGGCGGAATCAAAATGGCAGGCACCTGCCCCTTTCTGACTTGGACAAATTCACACCCCAGCTGTTCCCAGGGTTATTCCTTAGCCATCGAAGTCTACCAATCAGTAGCTGAAATCGGCAGGCAATCATCTCCTCCTCCCCTGTTTTTGGGAAAGGGAGCTTCCAATGCTGGTCACAGAACAGCTCCTGGGGCAGCTTGCACCACCAGAATAGGACAATCACTGGCCTCCTCAGCTTGGCCGGCAATTTCCTGGAGAGGATGGCACAGGTCCCCACAGCTTCCTCCGTGTCGGAGGTGGCACTGGGTCTTAGGCTAAACCGGCAATCTGACCTGGATGGAAAGAAGCCAGTCCTTACCAGAACTGGGATCTTCAGTCTGCCCCGCTTCCCTTCATGCCAGGTGCAGAGTTAAGATGGTGGCTCCCAGCCTCTTTCTGTCTTGAACATGCTCAAACTTTAGCTGTTCTCAGGATTATACTTTAGCCCGCTGAATTTTACTCATCATTAGCTTAAGTTGGTGCCCAACCGTCTCTTCCTCCCGTTTTTGGGAAATGGAGCTTTCAATTCCTGCCGCAGAACAGCTCCCAAGGTGGCTTGTGCCTCCAGTGGAGGATGGGCACCGGCCTCCGCACTGTGGAGCAATCTACTTACGAGTCTACTCTGCAGGTGGCAGCCTCCTTCTTCCATTCATTCAAGGATATTGCAGGATGCCCTTCTGGTCTCCTGAAGCCCCAAACAGGTGCTTCAGCTAGCTCCAGAGAGTTCTGGGTGTTTACTAACTGCCCTGTAGCAGGAGCTAACTCTAGGAGTGCCTTACTCCACTGCCATCTTGCTGTCTCCTCCTACACCCCCACCAATCTTTAATGAACTTTTCCAAAAAAATTCAGCTTAAGTACACTTAGGTGGAGGTTTTCATTACATGTTTAATTCACTATAACATCACCAAATACTTAACATTTTACAGATAGTTTTGTTGGTGACTAGCTAGTGCCATTGTACACATGGAGCCTTGTTTTAACCACAATAAACATCCATCCAGATGGCTATCGTTTAAGTTTCTGTGCTTCACTAATCCTAAAGTCCCCCGTCACCAACTTCCCACCCCCCACCATGAAAATCAACTAGACCAGCCAACAGTTGGTTTTCTTTCTTTGGCAGGCCTGTCAATCCATATAGAATATGGTACCAAATTCCCTTCCCACTAAAATGAACTGCTTGTTGGGTAGTAGGAATAACCTCTGAATAGTATGGTCTGACACTACATGTAGCTGCCAGTTTAAATCCTGGGCTATCTTACTATAATGTAGGATCAATGTTTTCTAATCCCCTTCTCAATTAATTGGTCTACCTGGATGCAGTTTAAAAGCCTAGTTCTGAATGGCCAACACACTGGCCTTAGCCAGAAAAGAAAGCTGTTTTGCTAAGAAGGAATTTTCTGTTTGTCCAGACCCAAGTGGTATCTAAAGGTACAATAAGGGAAGCGGAGTTGGCCCAGTGGTTAGGGCGTCCATCTACCACATGGGAGGTCCGCAGTTCAAACCCCGGGCCTCCTTGACCCGCGAGGAGCTGGCCCATGCGCAATGCTGATGCACACAAGGAGTGCCGTGCAAAGCAGGGGTGTTCCCGTGTAGGGAAGCCCCACGCTCAAGGAATGCGCCCTGTAAGGAAAGCCACCCAGCGCAAAAGAAAGTGCAACCTGCCTAGGAATGGCACCGCACACACGGAGAGCTGACACAAGAAGATGACGCAACAAAAAGAAGCACAGATTCCTGTGCCACTGACAACAACAGAAGCGGACAAAAAGAGGATACACAGTAAAACAGACAGAGAACAGACAACTGGGCTGGGGGGGGGGGAAGGGGAGAGAAATAAAAATAAATAAACAAAAACAACACCTCAGTACTGAGGTAATATTAAAAAATAAATAAATCATTTTCCCCCAACATCATTTTCAGACTTCCCTTCTTTGAGTGGTTATTTGTAGCACTTGCCTCAGACAAGCAAGTCTGAGTCTCCTTGGATAACCTACTTGCCTCTAGGTAAAAGCTGGTTAGGAAAAGCTAAGAGGCCATACGTCTTGATGGAGAGTCGCCATGGCTTCCTCCTTCAACAGTGCTTGAACGGAAGGAACCTGGTGCTTGCCCCCATAGGCCAGTCACTCCCAACAGCCTTCCACCATCCTTCCAGTGTCACGCAGCCACCGCCTCTCCTAAACTGCCCTCCATGATGACCACATCCCCATCGCAGGTGTACCAAAACTACAACCAGGATTCAGAGGCTGCCATCAAACACCAATTAACCTGGAGCTCTACACCTCTCACATCCATCTGTCGATGGCTTACTACTTTGACTGTGATGATGTGGTTTTGAAGACCCTTGCTAAATATTTCCTTCACCAATCTTATGAGAAGAGGGAACATACTGAGAAACGAATGAAGCTGCAGAATCAATGAGGTTACCGAATCTTCCTTCTGGATATCAAGAAACCAGAATGAGATAACTGGGAAAACAGGTTGAATGCAATGGAGAGTGCATTATATTGGAATAAAAGATGAATCAGTCACTACTGGATCAGTCACTACTGGAACTGCATAAACTGGCCCCTGAAATTAACAACCCCCACTTGTGTGATTTCATTGAGACCTATTACCTGAATGAGCAATGAAGTCCATTAAAGAACTGGGTGACTACGCAACCAACGTGCACAAGATGGGGGCCCCAGATTCTGACTTGGCAGAGTATCTCTCTGACAAGCACACTCTGGAAAGCAGTGATGATGAGAGCTAAACCTTATACCAACTTCCCTAGAGCCATAGGGCAGTGCATGTATGTGTGTTGGGTTTACCTTTTCTATAAGTTGTATCAATGTCCACCAAGTTCTCTCATTGGCACCATTCCTTCAAATAAAGTAATGTGGTATCCCTCCCCCCTTCCTCCCCAGAAAAAGAAAGAAAAGAAAGCTAAGATTCCTTACTAGCCACCCAAACGTGCCTAGAAAGGGAAAAAAGGAGGCTGCTAAGCAGAAAAGACTGAAGAATCTTAGATTCTTAAAATCAAAAGAGGGGTGGTAAATTCCCACTCTACTGCCTGTCCTATACCATTAAGACAATCCAGAATCCCAATAATTTCCTGAAGATTAGGATGAGATCTTTATACAAGAAACATTTATAGACTTGATCATTGCAGTGGACAACTTTCTGGCATACAGCATTTGCTTGTCATTCTTTTGTTAGTACCCTCCCCGGACTATTCTTCCAGGGAAGCATGTGGTCCTTTCTTGGGCCACATGGTTCAGTGAAGTACTTATCTGAAGTACTTTTGTTTCCTGCTGATGGCTGACCATGTCTGTTACCCATTTGTGACAAAATTCAGAGTTCGGCATTCAGAAACATTTATACAATTTTATGCCACAACCAAGAACATGATCAGTGGACTCAACTTGTTAAACAGGGTATATTCAGTCCATACTTTGAAATTTAAAAATAAGATCGTTGAGAAGCACTGATTTAGTTGGTATTGCCATCACTATTTTTTCTTTTGGTTGCCTGTGCTTTGGTGTAAGGTTAGGAAACTACCGTCCACCACAAGATCTTGAAGATCTTCTCTTACAGTTTCTTCTAGGACTTTTATGATTGTCATTTTTATATTTAGGTCTTGGAACTATTTTGAGTTAGTTTTTGTATAGGGTATGAGGCAAGGGTCCCCTTTCTTTCTTTTGGATATAGCTATCCAGTTCTCCCAGCACCATTTGTTGAAAAGACTGTTCTGGCCCAGCTGGGAGGGTTTGACAACATTGTCAAAAATCAACTGACTGCAGATGTGTCTATTTCTGAGTTCTAGACTCAGTTCCATTGATCAATCTGTTTGTTTATATGCCAGTACCATACTGTTTTTTTATCACTGTAGCTAAGTAATATGCTTTCAAGTCAGGAAGTTAGAGTCCTCCAACTTAGCCAAAATGTCTTAAAACAGAAAAACTATTTGGGGCCCCTTACCCTTCCAAATAAATCTGATAATTGGCTTTTCCATTTCTGCAAAAAAAAAAAAAGGCTGTTGGGATTTTTATTGGGATTCCATTGACTCTGTAAATCAGTTTGATTATAACTAACATCTTAATGATATTTAATCTTCCAATCCAAATGTCCTTCCATATCTTTATTAGTCTTCTTTGGTTTCTTTTAGCAGTGTTTTATAATTTTCTGAATACAGGTCCTTTCTGTCCTTTCCTAAATATTTGATTCTTTTAGTTGCCATTATAAATGGAATTTTTTTCTCTGATTTCCTCTTCAGATTGCCCATCAGTAGTATATAGAAAGGCTAGTGATTTTGGTGCATTAATCTTGTATCCTGCCACTTTGCTGAACTCATCTATCAGTTCTATTAACTTTGTTATGGGTTTCTCAGATTTTCTAGATACAGTATTGTATCAGCAGCAAATAGTTTTACTTATTCCTTTCTTATTTGGGTAGCTTTTATTTATCTAATTGCTCTAGCTAGAACCTCTAGCACAATATTGAGTAACAGTGATGACAGTGGACATCCTTGCCTTGTTCCTGGTCTCAGTGAAAGCTTTCAGTCTTTCACCACTGAGTACATTACTAGCTATAGATTTTTTATATACGCATTTTACCAACTGAGAAATCTTCTTTCAATTCCTATTATTTGGAGTGTTTTTACTAAGAAAGGATGCTGCATTTTGTCAAATGCCTTTTCTGCATCAATCAAGAGAATGATGAGATTTTTCTTCTTCAATTTATCAATGTGGTTGATTGATTTTCTTGTGTTGAATACCCTTGCATACCTGGGATAAGACCCACTTGATCATGCTGAATAATTCTTTTAATGTTCTTCTGGATTAAGTTTGCAAGTATTTTGTTGAGGATTTCTGCATTTATGTTCATTAGAGAAATTGGTCGGTAATTTTCTTTTTCCATAGTATCTTTACCTGGTTTTGGTATTAGGGTGATGTTGGCTTCATAGAATGAGTTTGGTAGCATTAATTCTTGTTCAATATTTTGTAAGAGCTTGAGCAAGACTGGTATTAGATCATCTTTAAATGATTAGTATAATTCACCTGTGAAGCCATCTGGTCCTGGGCTTTTCATCTGTGGGAGGTTTCTGATGACTGTTTCAATCGCTCCACTTGTGACTGGTTTGTTGAGGTCTTCTATTTCTTCTAGGGTCGGTGAAGGTGGTTCGTGTGTTTTAGGAATTTGTCCCTCCTCAGTGTTGTCTAGTTTTTTTTTGGCATGCAGGTGTTCACAGTATCCTCCTCTGCTCTCTCTTCTTTCTATGTGGTCAGTGGTAATGTTCCCCCTCTTATTTCTGATTTTATTTGCAGCTTCTTTTTTTGTCAGTCTAGGTAAGACGCTGTCAATTTTGTTGATCTTCTCAAAGAAACAACTTTTGCTTTTGTTGATTTTCTGTATTTTTTGTTATTGTTCTTGATTTCATTTATTTTTGCCCTGATCTTTACTATTTTTCTTCAGCTTGGTTTGGGATTAGTTTGCTGTTCTTTTTCTAGTTCTTCCAGGTGTGCAGTTAGATCTTCAATTTTAGCTCTTTCTTCTTTTTTAATGTAAGCAGTGAGGGCTATAAATTTCCCTCTCAGCAATGCCTTGTGATGTCCATAGGTTGTGACATTTTGTATATGTTGTGTTCTCCTTTTCATTCATCTCAAGATATTTACTGAATTCTCTTGCTATTTCTTTGACCCACTGATTATTTAAGAATATGTTGTTTAATCTCCATTTATTTATGAATTTTCCCTTTTCCCATCCATTATTGATTTCCAGCTTCATTCCATTATGGTCAGAGAAAGTGCTTTGTACAATGGCAACCTTTTTAAATGTATTCAGTCTTGCTTGTGACCCAGCATATGGTTTTATTCTGGATATGAGCACATGAAAAAAATGTACATCCTGCTGTTTTGGGGTGCAATGCTGTATAGATGTCTGTTAAATCTAATTTATTTATCATAGTATCCAGTTTTGTTAAGTGTGCCTTGTGTATCTCAGGGCACACAATTCACCAAGAAGAAATAACTTTTCTTGGTGAATTGCCCCTTTTATTAATATATAATGATCTTCTTCATCCCTTATTATAGTTTTCCATTAAAAATCTATTTGTTCTAATATTAATACCACTATTCCTCCACTATTTTGGTTACTACTTGCTTCAAATATCTTTTTTAACCTTTCACTTTTAACCTGGTTGTGTCCTTACATTTGAGGTGAGTCTCCTATAGACAGCATATAGATGGTTCTTTTTTTTTTTTTTTAAGTCCATTCTATCAGTCTATGTCTTTTGATTGGGGCTTTACATCATTAATGTTATTCCTGTAAAGGCATTATCATCCATTTTATCCTTTGGCTTCCTGTTGTCATATTATTTTATTGTTTGTCTGTTTACCCTTTAATTTAGCCTTCTTAATAATCTTCATTCATATACTCTTCTCCAAGTCTCTTGCCCTTGTTTTATCCTTTTAGGCTGCAGCACTCTCCTGTACTTCTGGTCTTTTGGTAACATATTCCATCAGCTTTTGTTTGTTGTGAGGACTATGAACTCACACTCATTCTTGAAGGACAGTTTTGCGATATACAGAATTCTTGGCTGGCAGTTTTTATCTTTCAATACCTTAAATATATCATACCACTCTCTTCTCACCTCTATGGTTTCTGATGAGAGGTTGGCACTTAATCTTATTGAGGTTCCCTTGTATGTGATGCTTTGCTTTTCTCTTGTTGCTTTCTGAATCCTCTATCATCTGCTCAGGTTTATTCTATTTGGGGTGCACTGTCCTTCTGTGATATTGATATTTTAAGTCTTTCAAAAGTGCTGGGAAGTTTTTGGTCATTATTTCCTCAAATATTCTTTCTGCCCCTTTTCCATTCTCTTCTCCTCTGGGATACTGATAATGAATATTTTTGTGCTTTTCATGTTGTCATTCAATTCCCTGAGACACTGTTCCAATTTTTCCATTCTCATCTTTCTGTTCTCCTGTATTTTTTCAGTTCAGATGTTCTGTCTTCAAAATCACTAGTTCTTTTTTAGAAGGTACCAGGAATTGAACCCAGGACTCATCCATGGGAAGCAGGCACTCAACCACAGAGCTACATCCACTCCCCCAATTAAAGATGGCTTTTTCATTTGCTTTTAGGGATTGAACCTGGGGCCTTGTACATGGGGTAGCAAGCACTCAACCACTTGAGCTACATCTGCTCCTAAGTCACTAATTCTGTCTTTAAGCAATTCAAATCTGCTGTTACGTATTGCCAATGTATTTTTAATCTCATCCATTCTGTGTTTCATTCCAATAAACTGTTACTTCTCTTTGCAGGCTTTCAAGTTGTTATTTATGTTCACACAGTATCTTACTACTATCCTTTATCTCTAAGTTATATTTTCTTTCAATTCTTTGAATTGATTTAGGAGAACTGTGTGATTATCATTGATTAGGCATCTTAAATCTGTTATCTCTTTAAGATATTTGGTTTGTTCCTTTGGCTGGGACATCTCTTCCTGTTTTCTAGTATGGCTTGTAATTTTTTGATGTCTAAGCATCTGAATATGCTGGTGAACTTATTCTGATGGCTAATTTCTCTCTCTTGTCTAGGGTTTTTTTTTTTTCCTCCCCATGCCTTTTCTTTGATATTTGATTCAACTTATTCTAAGTCTTTAAGATTTCCCAGCTTAAGTTATCAAAATCAGGCCAGCAACTCACTATTGGGGCACAGATTTTCTCCCAAGACTTCAGGTTCAGAGAGTCCAAAAATCAATTTTTTTCCATGCAATTTCCAGACTGGCCAATAGATGGTGCTCATCAGCTCACCTTTCCACAGAGCTGTTTTTGTTTGTTTGTTTGTTTATTCTCCTGTGTTTCAGTCTGACCAGAGCTGAGATTCAAAGTGGACTCTGCTGGCTGAATTCACTGAAGAGAAGCCCTTGATTCCCCTTCCCTTGTCCCTTGGAACAGAGAGGAACATCTGTTCCCCTCTCAGTCAGCTGTAGTGAGCCAGGGTTTTGATCCTGGCTTAGGATCTTGGGAGTTGGGGAGGGGAGCCCTTCCCAGCTGCCATGAAGATTTAGTAACTCACATTTGTTGTTCCAGGTTCATCGTTTCTCTGTGCCTCACCTCCTGGTAGTGGGGTAGCACTGTCCTGGTCTGACCAAGCAGGTCCCTTGGACAGCTTTTGGCCCTTCCACCATTATTTGTGTGAGAGATCTGAGCCCTGCCTGCCTACTCCAATGCCATCTTCCCAGAACTCCTAATATTGTCTTTTTAAATTGTTTGGAGATGGAACTCCTGTTGTTCCTTGAAACAAACACCACTACATACATACACAAAGAGTCCTTACTGATACAACTAGTTATCACTAAACTATTGATCTTACCTTGTGAAAAGCTTATTACCCCATCCACCCGACTTGGTAAGTGTTCATGCTCATTAATGAGTAACCCTCTTCATAGCCACCAGACAAAACAAAGTGATTTCAAGGTTCCACAAACGTTACCAGGCTACTGCAAAGGCATCCACATAGAATCAATAACTAGCAACAACAAAACATATCTGCATGCTCTCCTTTTGTGGTTTCAAAAGTCTCTTATTCCCTTCCTTGGGAAACAAATCTGGAATAAACTTGAACCTGACTATATAAGACACAAAGCCTTGGTTTGAGTTTGCAGTGCAATCAGAAATACTGACTTTGCCCTACTGTTCCAAAGTTACCTGTTACCTGTATTCTGGGATTCAACAGACATTTGCTAGAAGTCCCCTCAAGATACCTGAGGAAGCCAAAGGCCTCATGATACCTAGGCATGTGGGTAATGACATTCCAATCATTTAAATTTGGATGCCAAGCATCAATAAATCCAGCTGCTTTTAAAATATTTTGTTGACACGTTTCTTATACTAGAAAGTGAACTGTTAACCTGGTAAATTATATTTACACACATTTTATTTTGAAATCATCACCAATAAGGAGTCATATTTTTATCAATACTAAGAGTAGATTATGTTGTTATTGAATAACATCTAAACATAGGTGTTGAAAAACTAATCATTTTGTTATTCTTTCCCATGTCATTAAAGAGCCATCCTGTTTTTTTTAAAAGAGGGAATATCTTCCTTTTTAAAATGCAGTTCAGGGTTACCTTAAATTTCACTCATTGTAAGTCAAGTCTAATTTCTATTGTACGTGCCGCAACAGTCAAATATGGGTGTGTCATCTCTTCAGGAAATACCCATCAAATTTCTATAATATTCTGCTTACTATGTTAGAAAGCTTCTTCCCCTGAGGATGGGGTGTATGTCTATTCCCCATACCACCTACCAGAGCAATTGGCACAAACAAAATAATCCATTTCTATTGCTTTAAACAATCTTTCCATTTTCAACCTGTTTATACAATCTCTAATTATGCTTATCCAGACAAAGGCTGTCTTATGCATTTGTGACATCTTTTAATTCCAATTTAAATTTCCCAAGTCATTAACCTTTTAAAATTCTATCCAGTTTAAGGGCTTTCCAAAGGATTTCTGAAAAACCCTCTGCAGTACATGCAGAAGGTATAATCGAAAGATCATCTTCAAGAAAGCTTTAGCTGGATTTGTTTTACTTTCAAGCTGGATAGTAGGTAGGTGAGCTTTCCTCATGTTATTTTCTACTTTATATGTCTGAAATACTTCAAAAATGGAAGGATGATAGGTCAGTTGGTTTACACAGACATGAGGAAACTTCACTATTACAGTTATGCAACCTCGGCTGTAGTTTTCTCATCTGTAAATTGGGGAAAATAGTTTTCTCTACTTCACAGAGGGGTTGTGAAGATTAAAAAAAAAAAAGGTAAACAAATGACTTGGTAGCCATCCAGTAACCATGCTCCTATCAGAACTCCAGTAGGAGAAAACCATGGGCTGGTGACTAAAGAACATAGCTACAGAACAACAAACAGGACACATAAAGGCAAAAACTTGATGGGTTACTCACACGTAAATCACAAGTATTAAAAATTTCTGCCTTCCTTTTCTGGGACATTAAAATGCACTGCAAATATAATAATAGTTAGTTCTACTTATGGTAGTGGCTAAGAATTGAAGTTGGAATTTATACTTTTAAACTGAACTTCTATGGTCATTTCCTGGATTTGGCAGGAGGAAATGCAATGATCTTCCATTTCTGTCATTCTTTGCATTGACGTGCATATGTGGGGAAAAAAAATTCAAGGCTTCATTTTTCCTACAAGCCTTTGGCTACACTACTCCACGACAGCTGACATTAATCACAGCAAACTGGATTTGCACTGAGCAATCTGGACTGCATGCTTTTCTCCAGTCCTATGCATTCATTTCCAGAATGGCAAAAGGAGAAATACAATCCTACTTTATACACATCTCACAAAATAGACCACATAAAAGCTTAATCTTGTGCTTTGATTTGCAATGACTGGAAGAGTACCAGCACTAGGATCTGTCTGCTGCATTAGTTTAAAAAGCTTAGTTTACATCTTAACATCTATGTGCAATTTCTCTTTTCTGCTTCTCCCCAGTCCAATACACCACCCAAAATTCATTAAGACTGACTTACCCCTAGGGGAAATCACTGTAATCTAAATCTGAGTCACCCTGTGGTAAAGTTTCCTCATCCACTACATAATCAATTGAGCCACAAAATGACCAGAGATCATTCTCATACCACCTGTGCTGCATTTACCATCTTATTTTAGAATATGAACAGCTGAACCCATGAATTTCAGATCTACATGTCGCCACTTACAATTTGAGTTATCTGCTCTGATACTGAAGGTTTGGAATGACTCCATCTATAAATCCAGATTCTAAATGCTTCCAGAAGCTTTGACATGTTTTTACTACATACATTACATACATAGCTTTGTTATTATTCTAGAACTTTGCTATAAACCATTTTCTCAAATGATACTATACAGTATAACCAGTCTTACCTTGAATCACTTAGGGAGGTCACTTGTTAAAGAGAATTTAAGTTAGTAACATTTTCTCCAATTACAATGATTTTTAGCAAAACCAGTATTTGAGAACTGTAATTGGAAATGAAACTTTAATGAATTCCTGTTCTAAAAACTTTTTCTTCAGCTACCCAAACTACTTCCTTATTCTACTCTCTTCATCTAAATGAATGCCAGTGAACTAAGGACAGGCTCTTCAGGTCTATCTGGACAGCTAGGTGTTCCATTTGGCTCCTTTCACCAAAGCCAAATCTTCACTCTCGCTTTAAAGACAACGCAGGGGAAGCAGATGTGGCTGAAGGAGTTGGGTGCCTACCACATGGGATCGGTTCCCAGTGCCTCCTAAAGATGACGAGCAAGACAGCAAGCTGACACATCAGGCTGGTGCAACAAAATAATACAATGAGGAAACACAATGAGGGACACAACAAGCTGGAGTGGAGGTAGCTCAAGCTACTGGATGCCTCCCTTTTACATGGGAGGTCCAAGGTTCAGTTCCCTGTGCCCTAAAATAGACAAGTACACAATGAACAGACACAGAGCAGACAGTGAGCACAAAACCATGGGGGACGGGGGTGAGAAATCTTTAAAAAAAAAAACAATAAAGGCAACTCAGCATACAAGTCAATTAAAACCTTGGGCTTTGGAGTCAATATAGTCTCATTTCCCTCATTTATGATATTTGTATAGTAGGCACTCAAAACATGGTAGCTTTTATCATCAATATTTAGCAGTGTTCAGCCTTGGTTATCACTACTGATCTTTCCCTATCCATCTCATATCTATTCCCTCATTATCCCCCTAACCCCTGCCCTACATCACTTCTTCATCTAGCTCCTGACTTCATTTCTATATCTCAAATGATTCTTCTAGCTTATAAACACTGTGTAATGATTTTCTGTGCCAACTGATCTTACATCAGTTATTTGGTCTGTTAGATATCTCATTTCATAAAAGGAGATAATGCTAATTTATATCACAGAGGAGTTCTGAGATATTAAAGCACTTAGAAGAATGCCTGCCACATGATAGGTAATAATAAAGTTTACTATATTCTTCACTTAAGTATTTTACTTATTAAACACATTTCAACTTCGTAATTCAGGTAGGCATTATCATTATCCCCATTTTATGGATGAGAAAACGAGGAATAGAGATATTAAGTGGCTTACTACTATGACACCAAAACAAATTTACCAACTCAAAAATTCATAGCAATAAAATTCAAATTAACTGTACTGAGTTAATTTGACTGATGTTTCACTGAAATATAGGCAATGCAAACTTAGTACTGGCTTCTCTGGTTATGGCACAGGTGTGTTCTTAAGTTGAGCATTTCCTGCACTACTGTGTGCCGGATAAGTATTTAATTCTCTCTCCACTTTTCAGTAAGTACTGTGAAACTACCATGAAGTAATAAGATGGGAAGTCATTTAATCCTAATTTATTACAATTTCTCTCATTTTACTAAAGCCAAGGACAATCAGTAATGCTGTTGGCTCAATGAAATGGTAAACAAAAAGCAAGGAAACCGATATCCTTTGCAGATGATTCACAATATACCTCTACTGGTTTTTCCTCTAAGACTTGTAACAAAACAAAATAACACATAAATTGTGCCCTTTCCCTCCACAATCAGTTTGAAAGACGCTTTCTTAAGATCTCAACCCAGGGCCCACAGATCCTTGAAACTATAGGGATCATGGTACTGTGTACTTCATTTTTATGCACTTGGAAACATTTCGAGACAGGTTCAGAGACTTCACCAGACCTCCGGAGGGGTTCATGACACAACAGTTAGGAATCTCCGCCTACGTTATCAAGGTCCCAAGGGAGTCTGGGGATCAGCATACAAAAATCCTCCACCCAAAAGAACCCAAGGAATATGATGCAAATAGCCTAAGGAAGACTAGCTGTGCCCTGAATGCCTTGAGGGAACCTGTGAACATCTGCACATGGAAGAAGGCTGGCCTTTGGGCAAGGCCTAGGAGGCAGAGTTCAGGACAGTCAGCCTGTCTCCTGGAAGGCACTCTCACTAATAGCCATTCCCCCCCCATATTCAACAAGGTGCAGAACCTTTTCTAATTAGAAGGAATCTCTCTCCAGGCTGGGGTGGAAGCATTAACATGTCTTCTGATGACCCTACAAGCTATGTTTTATTACTTCCATTTTATAAGATGATATAACTGAAGCCAAAGAATAACTTGCCCAAGGTCATTAAACCAATGAGTGCTGGAACTGGGATCTGAATTTGGGCCGGCTTCAGTCCTGCCCTCCTTACCATCCCATGCTGCCTCCTCCATAGAGGAAGGACCCCTTTCCCTGGCTCATTTGAGTCACCTCACTTGTGTTTTTTTTTTTGGACAGAGATGAATGAGAGGTCCAGAACTCCATAACTAT
Organism: Dasypus novemcinctus; assembly: GCF_030445035.2. Classification (NCBI taxonomy): domain Eukaryota; kingdom Metazoa; phylum Chordata; class Mammalia; order Cingulata; family Dasypodidae; genus Dasypus; species Dasypus novemcinctus. The sequence continues at coordinate 59,317,051 of NC_080684.1, forward strand.
TTAGTGGCAGAGCTAGGGCTGGACCCAGGTTTCTAAAGGTCCTCATTTATTGCTGTCCCTTCTATTTTATACCACTCTTCCTGCTTTTTTAGTGTAAAGCACAATTTTCCCCAGATTCAAGTGATTTTGCATTTCCCTCAAGACCGGCCTCCAATCAGTACTTCTTTCAGCACAGTACTTGGCGTACGGCAGGTGCTCAATCAGTATTTGTTGAATACATCTTTGAAGAATCCATTAAAAAATTATGAAACTTTAGATCACATCCGTTAACAAAAACCTATTTCTTGAGTCTGATTAAATCTTTGTTCCCCACAATTGCAACCTCATTCATTCAATTAACCAATACTGGCTCAGGTCCAAACATGCACTACTAGTTTCAAAGATTCACGGAATGTAGATCCTGCCTCTGCAGTAGCCGTGCTCTCAAAAAGCAGAAGGTACTAGGGTGCAGAGTAGAAAGACCCCTGGAGAAGTAATGATAAAGTATCAGTGGCAATGAGAGAGAGAGAGATGGCCCAGAAGCTATGGGAAAGACCTCATAAAATCGGTTTTACTTTCTGATATACAGTTTTGAAATTATAGATTTCTCCTTTTAAAATCTCTCACCCATCTCCTGAAAATTTTGCGTCAAATCATGGCCAAATCTGTGGCTGTCGTGTTTTGAGTTCTTGTCATTTTATAGGTAGAGCTTTAAAACAGGGTGATTAGAAAAGTTGAGGACAAGAGAGACCACTTTTACTACCCAAGCTAGAAAATTTCTACTCAAAATAAAAACGAGTTTCTGTATGGAAAAGCATTTATAAAGTGAAAATGTGCCCATTCTACAGACAGCAAATAAAACAAGTTAAACGTTTTTGATAACCATTTAAAAAAATATATCCAGTAATCGTCGCGCTTAGAAGGCAGGACCCCCTCTCTCAGGGCCTGCCTACGTGGAGCTCCTGAATTTAGCTCTGGAACCCAGGATGTGTTTTTATGGACCTGTTGCAGAATTTCACAACCAAGCATTCTGGCTTCTCTTGTTCATACCTGAATGATGGAAAAGTTCCAGGAAAAAAAAAAGCCTTGGCGTAATCGATTTGATATTTCTCTACTATTCCGTCAACATTTAAGGTTCAGTGGTTGGTGGGCAGAGACCACCATACAATAGGGATACCAGGAGCTCTGCACAGCTGCGGGCGAAGAATTCTGGGGTCTGTGGGCAACAGTCCCTCGGAAGGCCCGAGGCTTGCACGACACTCCCGGTCGGAGGAACATACCCAGACTCGGACCCCGAGCCCCCACGCAGCCCCCACGCAGCCCCCACGCAGCCCCCACGCAGCCCCCACGCAGCCCCCACGCAGCCCCCACGCAGCCCCCACGCAGCCCCCACGCAGCCCCCACGCAGCCCCCACGCAGCCGGGAGAGGAACGCCTGCTGGAGGATGGGCCTAAGGGTACCTTCTCACGTCGCCTGAAAGGCGAGTTAACGGCCACGCCAAACTCCGATCCCGCTTCTTCTCCAGCGAAGCCGGTATTGAGGAATTAAAAGTTCCGGCACGATTTTTTATCTGCTCCCGTAGACCCTGGACCCGAGGGCAGGGCCTCAACGGCCCCGGGAGGATACTGCGGGCAGGTGTGGGGACGCTGGGGGCAGGCGTGAGCAGGACGGCTAGCGGAGCAAATGCGGCCGGGAGGGGGATGTCAGAGAAGACGGGCCCCCGCGGGACGGCCAGAGGGCCACTGGAGGCTGTGGGAAGCCCCCTCCCCCGGTTGCCGGCACCGCGGGGACGCCCCCACGGCCCCTCGCTACTCACTCGAGTCCGAGACGGGGCTCGCGCAGCTGGCGGGACAGCGAGACGGGGCCGCAGCAAACGTGCAGGCAAGCCCCAGAGCCGCCGCTGCGCGTGCCGGCGCCATTTAAAGCCCTCTGGTGGGCGTGACCGGCCTACGCCCCGCCCCTCCCGCCCCCCTGGCGGCGCTGCGCGGATTCCCGGACCTGCCTTCGGGGATGGGGCGCCGGGCAGGAGGGCTGCTCGCGGCGGGCCCCGGGCACCGGAGGAAGAGACAAAAGGCGCAGTCCCACCCCTTCCTGAAGCGTCTTCCCCGCCCAGCATCTTCTCACGTTCTGCGACCGCTCCCGCCTTCTTTATTCTCCCACCCCCTCGGCCACGAACGGGACGAGGCAGAAACGATTAGGAGTCGAAAAGGGAAATTCCTTACCCACCAGTGAGGCCAGGCCGCGGGACGGTCCCATCGGGAAAGAGCCCGGTCCCCGCGAGCGCCAACTCCTGGTCTTTATGAGGATCCAAGGGAGGCTTCAGCAGCAGGACAGTGGCCAAAAAATCAAACTACCCGAGGACTGTGATTTCCGCCCCCTCCCCTCCTCTTATCCATATAAGTAAACTCAACCTAAACTCAAACTTCCCTAGTGGAAAAATATTCTCTGGTTTTACAGTTTCTGGGAATCTGCAACCTTCCTGTTCTTAAAGAGCAAAACTTCCTATCTAATTAAAATGACGCTATCAAAACGAATCAATCCGAAGCATTTTGCTTTTCCCACCACGTGGACTCAGCAGCACACGCTGCTGAGGGGCAAGAAACCTAACCCTCCGCAGAAACGCGGTGCCAAAGGGCCCAGGGTGTGGATTTGTTGTCAGAAAAGCCAATAACGACCAAAGAAACCTAATATCTGAGCTACAGAATGGTTTATTGTTTAGATGAAAAGGAAAATAAGCTATGCCGTCTCTCTGGTTCACATTCTGGGCCTACTGGTGACCTGTCTGCCCTCAGCAGTGAGATCTGAGAGTTGATGTTTGGGCCGTGGGAAGCCCCCCAAAAAAGGCAGTGTGCTAGCAAAGCTAAGCCTCCTACTACAAATGCAAGAAAGGTATTTGGTGCGGTTTCTCAACCTGGAAACTGCTGATTTGACATTTTGTCCAGGGTAATTCTTTGGTGTGGGCCTGTCCTGTGCCTTGCAGGATGTTTTGCAATGTCCCTGGCTTCTACCGCTTGTGACAACCCAAAATGTCTCTAGACATTGTCAAATGCCTCTTCTCACCACCTCACCCCCACCCCCCACTCCCAACCCAGCAGGTGTGAGGTAGGGTGGTTGAGAACCGCTGGTCTGGTGTATATCCACATGACAAAGCCCCATGCTGACTTGTGATACTAATATTTTGTTTCATTTCATATGCTGGGGCCAGTCCAAAATAAACTCATTGTAATAGCAGCCTTATTCTCTGTCAACCAAGTACTTTACAAAAACACATAGTGGTGATGGGCATCTTCTGATACTGTGGCCAGAGTCTGGAAGTTTTCCTGCCTTAGGTGAGATTTTCTAAATATGGGCAGTTCTTCTTTTCATTATATCAGCCAATGTAAGTAACTGGACTCCTGGTCCTCAGATTCTACATCTGCTTTAGCTCTGTTGCTTCCAGTACATATTTTTCGTTGCATAGGTTAGTGTGGTGTTTCTGAGAGAAGCAACCATATCAGTAAATTTCACTGTGGTTCAGGTTTCTAGCAGACCTAATCCTCTCTCTCCTACTCTTAGGTTCTTTCTTGACTCTTCCTGGAAGGGGTCTTCCCAAACTGTTTGCTTCCCATCATGCTCATGTTGTCCCTAAATTCCACAAGCATATCCTACCATTTGAAGCTGTGCTTCCCTCTGACCTAAAAGTATTTCTGTTATCTGACCCTGTTTGTATTTGCCTCAGTATGATTTTACCATACCGCACTGCCACCTACCAGCTCTAAGAGCTCTGACAAAGTACTTGACTTCTGCATACCAGTTTATCCGTAAAACAGTGATATTACACACCTTGTAGGATTGTTATGAGGATTAAATCAGATGATCCATGTAAAATACCAAGCATATTAAACCTTGGACTACAGTTAATAGTATAATTATAAAAATATGCATTCATCAATTGTAACAAATGTACCACACCAATGCAAGGTGTTAATAATAGATGGTATATGGGGATCCTGTATTTTATGCATGATTGTTCTGTAAACCCACAACTTCTAATAAAAAACAATAAAAATAATTTTTAAAAGGAGTACTGAAATCAAAAGGTTTCAGAACCACTGACATATTTTCCCAAAAAGTTTTTGTATAGGAGAGTTTAACAAATTAAACCCAGATTCTTAACAAAGAAGTCGTCTACTTATTTTACATACAAAAGGACTGCATATATTTTTAAAGAATCCTACAAAATCGAATTCCTATAAAGCACCAGGGAACAAAAGAGTTGCCAATGAGACAAATTTCCTCCAGACAATGAACTTACGGCACCTGAGTTATGAACCAATAACTTTTTAGAATTATTACAATGCAACATATGCTAACTGCCGAATAAATCCTTCAACAACTCACGTTCCAAATTTCAAATTTCCCCCTTCTAAACTGCTGTTCTTTTTCTCCAGTCCTACCGCACCTGAGTATCCCCTCTGGCCTACTCCTGCCTTTCATGCAATTGTTCTATATTCCTGATTCTTTTCACCACAATACAAACATTCACTAGACTCAGAAATCACTGGTGCTCTGAGTGCTTGTAGAACTATTGGTAAGAGTGTGCAATCAATTGGCATTCTAAGAAGAAAGTAGATTGCAGTTATAAATTGGGACAAAATATGTTTGTTTGTTTGTTTTTAAGTCTACCTCTACAAGAACACTTCTTAATCTGAGGACCATGGTCTCACTGTGAAAGACCCATAAATGACTTTCAAGGTGTTTAGGAGTCCCCTGAAATTGCTTCCAAGTTTTTATGATTACATGCATTTTTCTAGTTGATAAACAGCATGCTCATTACTTTCATCACATTCACAAAGGAAACTATGTCCCCAAAATATTAAAGATCCCCTGTTCTAGAGCTTTCTGGAGTATCACACACATAGATACTTTCAAGGGCTGTATAACAGCAAAAATTACAAATATTTGAATTACATGATTTTTTTAAAAAGAAACAAAATAGAAATAAAGCATTTATTAGCCAAGTAGTAGTGAATTATCAATATCTTAATGATTTTCATGAAGCAAAAAACTCAGCAATTACAGGAATGAGATTTAGACATATACCTCAGTCACAGAGCTGCTCTCAAGTTCACTGCCTAGTACTTACCAAATTCACAAGTCACTTGAATTGGTCTTTTGGTACTACAACTGAGAAATTCCATGCAAAATTACTTTCAATGGTTTTCTACTACAAATAGTTAAGGGTTTGTTCTTTAACTATTTCTAATTGCTCTGAAGGTTACATTCCAAACAAACAAGGGAAAACAAAATATGATTTTCCAGATTTTTCCAAATGATAAGCAACAGATCAGAAAAGAAAGTAACTAAAACAATAACTGTAGTGTAGCTGTTATGTAATTAAAATTAAATCTAAAAGAACATAAAACTATAGCAATTAAATGATAATTTTCAATATTCTTTGTTCACAATTATATTAAATTTAAAATTGGGGTTTATTATAACAATACATAATCATAGTACTTTCAACTAATCTTAGATTAATCTTTGGACTAGAAAAAAAATGCCAAACATAGAGCTTAGCACATGGTGAATGCTCAATAAATGATATTTATGTTAAGCAAGGATATCTTGATGTGCTTTTCTGCCCCTCGAGAAAGAAATAGAAATTGTAATTTGCTTAGCACTCATGTTGCCATCTGGAGGATTTGGTAGTAAGAAGGTATTAAGTGTTTTTCAAAAGTATTAAGAGGTTTGCAGTAGAAAGCAATTTATATGCTGGGAAAAAAGGTAGTGAGAAAAATCTAACCTTATGGAGAAAAAAAGCCCTTTTTAATTCTACGTGGCCCTACTCTGTTTGACCCTAGCAACTTTTCAGTAGGCAAAATTGAAAAATATGTCTAGCAGGATGTTTCTTTTTCCCACTTAAAATGCATATTAAACTTGTAACAGCTCCTTCAGTCTCTGGAATTTAATCACCAATTTTGAATGGAAGTCCTCTGTCAAGGTCACTATCCTAAGGCAAAGTGAACCAAGGTTGACTTTTTTCCATGACCTTGTGTTCTAAGTTCAGATTTTTCAAATTTTTTTAAATTTTTATTTCACGCTACTTTTTTCTAACAAGACTCTGAATCAGATGAGTGTCAATATAAATACACGGCCTGTTTATTTTATTTCAGAGCAGGGATTCCTTCCCAGAAACCAGCTAGGCCTATAAAGGAGAGGAATTTTTTAGTATGTATTACATTAAATCTGGGGTTTTTAACCTTTTTTGTTCCATGGACTCCTTTGCCAGTCAGATGAAAACTGCTGGCCCCTTACTAAGTCCACACTATGCTGTATATTATTTAATAAATATATCACCCTGCACCAACACATTTCCACAAGAATAATGTTTTTTTGAATTTCAGTTCAAGCTCCCATGAGCTTGTTAAGAACTCATGGGAGTTCTCCCTTTTTAAATAAAGGAAAAAATAAAGAACTCCTTTTTTAAATAAAGGAAAAAAATAAAGTCTCACTTTGCTAATCTACATGCTTAGTAAAACAAAAAGAAGCAGCTGTTCTAGCCCATTTCTTAGCCAACATTTAGCAGCAGTGGTGGGAATTAAAATTACTCATACTCAACCCTAATACCTGAGATGCATGTTCTGGCAGAGGAAAGAATGATATAAGTTGCATAAGCATCAATATTAAAAGTAGATTAAAGTAATATCTTATTCTTGATATTTGGAATCATTGTTTTATTTTGTTTTTGTAATCTGCCATAAAATCTTACTTCTTCATAATCTCCCTCATTTCCCAGCCTTTTTTCTACGGTAGGTACTATTTCCCCTTCATTGCTATTATTTTCTATTACAGCATTATTTATATTTTCTTTTCTACCAGAGCTTTCTAGCCTTTCTAGCTGTGTTTATGCTTTCACATTACAGCTGAAGTTTTTCAGCACTACAAGTATGAAAAATATTATTAATAACCTCCAAGACAGCCCATTCCATCCATTTTATCTTAATCCCTTAATTGTCCGACTCAACTCTCCCTCCTTGTTCTCAGACGATAAAACTTTCTCCTTTAATGCATCCCCATCCACCAGTCAACATTTCCTCAGCCTTCTTCGCTTTGCATCTTAATTTCCATATTTTCCCCCATGTTTGTACTTCTTTCCCTGATTTCAAATGAACCTATGGATCTCCAGCCCCTTACCAAAGAGATTCTCTCTGCCTGTGCTTCGATCCATTCCCTCAACCTTCTTAAATTCTCTCCCTTGCTCTTCAATTTCTAAGTCTCCACTGCTTCCTTACTTTCAGATTACAAAACTGTTGTCTGTCCCATATTTTTTTAATGACTGTTTTTTGAGTTAATTAAGTTTTTTTTTAAAGATTTTTTTTTTTAAATTTCTCTCCGCCCCTCCCACCCCCCAGTTGTCTGCTCTCTGTGTGTTCTTCTGTGACTGCTTCTATCCTTACCGGTGGCTCTGGGAATCTGTGTTTCTTTTTGTTGCATCATCTTGTTGTGTCAGCTCTCCATGTGTGCGGCGCCATTCTTGGGCAGGCTGCACTTTCTTTCACGCTGGGCAGCTCTCCTTATAGGGCGCACTCCTTGCGCGTGGGGCTACCCTATGTGGGGGACACCCCTGCGTGGCACGGCACTCCTTGCATACATCAGCACTGCATATCGGCCAGCTCCATACAGGTCAAGGAGGCCCAGGGTTTGAACCGTGGACCTCCCATGTGATAGATGAACGCCCTAACCACTGGGCCAAGTCCACTTCCCATATCCCATATTTTTAAAAGCCGGCAAAAACTTCCCTGGCTCTCATAGCAGGTATTTCTGGTTGCCACTCTAGCATCCATTCCTCTTTTTCCAAGAAGCCCCAGTTTTTGTTTGGGGGGGTTGGGAGGGTGGTGGAGGGTGCCCATGTGATTTCAGGGAAGTGATTCCATAACTCTGATTTAGCCAATGAAGACCTTCCAGCTCCTGGTTAGGAGGGGGTGGGATGGGCATGTGATCTAAGCCCATTCACCCAGAATGCATCTCACAACTGTGCTGAGGCACCAAGACAGAGCATGCTGTCCTCTTCTGGAAGGTGCTATGTGTACGTATGAGGCTTAGAGTTGATGCAGCCATATTTGTTAATTGGAAGCTGGCCTGAGAAGGATTCAACACAGAGAGGAGGAGAGAGAAATGGAGCCAAAATTCTGAATAAACTCCTCACGAAGTCTACCCTCCCTTTGGATCTTTTCATTATGGGAGTAAATAAACCCATTGTTGTTTATTCCATTTTGAGATGGATTTTCTGTTACTTGCAGTTAGGACTCCCAGCTAGTTGTGGTGGTTTAAAACTAGGTCCACAAATTCTTTGATATTCCTACCTTCAACAGGTAGAACTTAATTCCCCTTCCCTTGAGTATGTGGATTTAGTGACTTGCTACTAGAAAACAGAATAAAGTTTATAATTCTGAGACTAAGTGAAAAGCAGCCTGTGACTTCCTCCTGGTTCTCTCTCTCATGACTGGGTGGAGCCAGTTGCCATGTCAAGAGGACACTCAAGCAGCCATGGAGGGTCCACGTGGTAAGCAACGGAGACCTCTGCCCAACAGCCCCAGAGGAACTGAGACCTCCTGCCAACAAAACCATGAGCTGTATCGAAGGAGATTCTCCATCCCTGTCAAACCTTGACATGACTGCAGCCCTGGCCAACAGTTTTATTGCAACGTGACGAGAGACACTGAGCCTCTCCCTAATGACTACCTAATTGTCAAAAAAAAAAAATGACCATTTTTCAGTTCTTTTCCTGCTTGACCTCTTGGTTATTGGACAACATTGAATAAATATATGACTGTGTGCACAGGCACAGAATGGAATCTTCTGAGAAAGGTTACACTGCTGAAGTTTCCCACAAATGTTCTGTCTTAAGATACTATTCTAATGAGAAATGGGAAGACATTCTCCAAGTCACAAGTGCTAGGATGCTTATTTCTTCCCCACCCCCCCAAAAAAAAATCTGTAATATGAGGACGAGAGGACCCATTCCATAATTTTTTTATGATTTCATTTGTGATAAGGAACACTAGATATGACCAGGGGGAAAAGCATGTATATTTACCTTTTAACTTTTAACTAGAATATTTTTAACTCTTATTAAAGATTACATTAAAAAAAAATTTATATTTATCCATTAAGTTTCAAGAAAAATTTTTAGAATTTGCCATAGAACTTATCAAAGAATTTAGATGTTCCCCCTACTGTTCAGAAAAAGACTAACTAGAAAATTTCTCTAACTTGAGATTTAAAAATTAACATTTAGGAGGATATTTCATTTCAAATGCAGTTAAACAAGATTTTCATATATTTTTTTTTTATCACTGAACAAGCTCCAGAGAAAGCCTAGTAAAAATTTCCATTTAAAACAGTATTAAAAGAAAAAAGTTCTTTGAGTTAGGGAAAGCTAACTGTATTTTGGAAACAATACACAATGCTATAATCGATAGGCACTTAATTATTTATGACATATGCCTGCCAGGATTTTTGTGTAATCCTCACATATGGGATTAAAAGTCATTTGTAAAATGAGCCTTTTCTTGTAAAAGAAAATAAAAACTATCATGTTTCTATAGCTCTCACCTCATTAGAAAAGTGTTGAGCTATAGAAAAGAGTTAATGCTGTTGTTTTTTAAATAGTTTCTATAAATTCTATATTTATATATTTATAAGGAGAGCTGGCCTAGATTTTACTAAACATTATTTTGACTGTTCTAAAAAGATTATGGGAATACCTAATTCCCATTCCTAATTCATAAATAATATCAAATGGTAAAAGACTCAATCCTTTGATTTATTTGTCCCTCTGGTCACTTCAATATAAGACTTGGAGTGCTGCCTCTGGACCAAACTCCATTTCACTGCTAATCCCTGGGTATGAGCTCAATTACATGTATATTTACACGGATCTGAAAATGTCTGGGTCCTCTGTAAAGGGGCAGCAGGCTACCCCTGAGCAATATTACTTTCCTGTCCAAATTCAGCTGTAAAATCATAGAGGGAGATGAGAAAAAATACACACCATCAACTGCTCTTCATCCCAACAGTATGTGTTGCAAACCAATAACAGCTAGTTATTGAATGCCTCTTACATGTCAAAGAACATAGGAGTATTTTTTTTCTGGCCTATTCAACAGCCTTGTAAGGTTATTATTTTTCTTTCCATTTTAGAGACGGGAAGAGTGAGACTCTTCTCTAGTCTAGGCTCCAAACCTCACATTCTTTCTACTATGGGGTGGGTCCCTGCAAACTTTCTGTTAAAGTACAAGAGAAAAACAGTACCTTTGCTTGAATACAGTAGAGACTGCTAATTCATTGGGAGAAAGTCTTTGGTTAAATCAAGTATAAACTTTTCCAGTCTGAAGAGACAGTCCACCCTATAGCCAAGTGAAGTGAGACCTCAAGAAGTGGCCCCATGCAGCAGCTCAGCTGGACTTCAACCAGGGGAACAGATTTGAGGATGGGGCCTTTGCTGAGTGGGGCAGTGGGCAAAAACGTGCACTAAAAACCTCATTAACCTTCGACTTCACTCTTTGGGCTAAAGACTGCCATAAGTTGGATGAACATTATATTATACTAAGACATAAAAGTATCAAATCCTAGGAGCAATAATGGTCATCTAATGCCCCACCTTCCTTGTTAACATCATAATAGGCTAAGAAAAGCTCCTGTTTACATTCTAGAAGCAAACTTTACTTACTGCATGTGCATCTTCACAGAAACACATGCCTAGGCTTCTGGGTTTCTCTTGAATTACATTTTGGTCAGCAGTTGCATATGTAACATTTTACCTTGCAAAGGATGTTATCTTTCACTAAAACAGTCATGAATCACTTTTAATGATTTCCATGTAGGCTAAAGCATGAATTCATTCACATATAAATCCAAGTCCTTACCAAATTTAGGAGGCTACCTTTAAATTTTATCTAAAATATCTTTTTTTCTTGCTAAGATCCACCTTTTTTAGAACTTCCTTTTTAAAACTTCTATCCATCACCCAAACCAGCAGCTGACATTTTTCTCAGGGCCATTTTCACCGATCAAATTTTATCACTACTAAAGTTCCTGTCTGATGAGTGGCACACTGCAAAGCCACATTGAGATGCATGTTCTGGGCAGTGGACTGGGCTCATTCATCACCTGAGTGACTTATTCCCAATGCCATCTACTCCAGTAGAATCACAAATTATGACCAGAATGGAACTTCTGATAACAAGAAGGTAACATTGAAAATGTTAAACTTACAAATGCCAAAAGTCTGCTCTGGTATTTCCCTAACAGGCTTCAGAGGAGCATTAGAGTTGCTCAGGTTGCTAGTAGGTGTTTTACAAAACGGTTCTGCAGTCACGAAAGATTGGGAAATACTTCATATTTTATCTTCTTCTTAGAATGGTCACAAAAATCATTAATACATTACAGCTTCCTAACCTCATTTGGTTATAGTAACCTTTTTCACAAAGCACATTTTCAAAGAGCAATAGTGTTGGAAGGAACTTCATTTGGGAAAGATTGGTCTATATGATTTCTATGGAGCTTATTTCCTGGATTTACCGTACCAAAGGGCATTTAACAGTGGTTTAGTCCTGGTTGTATGAATTGTATTGCTCTTGCAATGGGTTCAAATACAAATATATATATAGTTATGATTTTGTCTATGAGTGACAGGTTTTGCTTTGATTTATTGCTGATTTATCACCATCTGAGCTACTCTTAGTTCAATACACTAAAATAATGATTTTCAAAGTGTGGTCTCCAGACCAGAGACTTCAATATCACCTGGGAACTTGTTAGAAATACAGATACTTAGAACTCAACCTACACCCACTTAATTAGAAACTCTGGGGGAGAGTCCAGTAATCTGTGTTTTAACAAGCCTGCCAGATGATTCTGATGCATACTAAAGTTTGAGAGCCAATGGTTTAACACAGTCTAGTACTTCTCCTTTTGGCCAAGATAGAGTAACAATGACTAGATTTATCGTCTCACATGAAACAACTTAGAAATTGGATAAAATCTACGGAATAATGGCTTTCAGACATTGGATATCAGACAGTGCCAGATAATGATCCATGTGAAATCGTTAACAAATGAGGTGAGTTGTATGTTTGCTCCAATTTACTCTCTAAGAGGAGGTTCCATGCAGTGCATGGAAGGGGAGCCAAGGAAAGCCCAGCTAGACTCTGTCAGTTAAGGAGATAGATTTGGGTGTTAGCGAAAACAAGGCAGATAAAGTTTGCAGGGCAGAGTACCAGATAGGAGAGAGCTGCCCAGAAGGAAACTCTGGAATACTGCAAGGGTCCCTCTCAAGTCTTTAGTTGAGTACTGATAAGTGCATGAGTGTGAGGAAACTACCTAATGCTATGGAAATATCCACCCAAATGGAGTAGGAGAAACAATCTGTAGTGCTCACACAAGGGTGGATAGTTTTTGTTTCCACCAGCCAGAGAATAAAATCCTAATTCAAAGGGCATAGTTAGAACACTCATTGGGTAGAGTACTCAGAAGATATTGAGTTAGCCCTTAACTAGTCCAGACTAATAAAACTTTTTCTTATTTTAAACATCAAATTGACTATTTAAAGAAAGCAACAACAATGTATTGTTGGGTTTATAACATATGCAGAAGTAAAATGTATGACAATAATAGCACAAAGACAGAAGGCAGAAAAGAGAAGTATACTATTATAAAGTTCTTATATGGGAAGCAGTATATTATCACTTCAAGGCAGGTTATGACAGTGTGGTGGTTTGAAACTGTACATACCCCAGAAAACATGTTCTTAAAATTGATCCATTCCTGTAGGTGTGGACCCATTATAAGTAGGATCTTTGGTAGAGGCTACTTCAGTTAAGGTGTGACCTACCTCATTCAGGATGGGTCTTAATCCTCTTATGTGAGTACTTTATAACAACTGAAATTCAAACAAAGAGAGAAAAGGCCATGGGAGCAAGAAGCTGAGAGTAACAAAACCCAGAAGAGAAGGGAGAAACCAGTAGACACCACCATGTTCCTTGCCATACAAAAGTAGAGCTGAGGATTGCTGGCAGTCCTTGGGAAGAAAACATCATCTTGATGATGCCTTGATTTGGACATTTTGCAGGCTCAAAACTGTAAGCTAGTAAATTCCCATTGTTAAAAGTCAACCCATTTTATGGTATTGCTTTCAGCAGCCTGGCAAACTAAAAGTTTAAAGATGAAATCTATAAACTCTAAGGTGACCGCTAAAGCTAAACAAAGCAAATAGTTATAGCTAATAAGCCAACAAAGAAAATAAAATTGAATCACAAAATTATTCAATCTTAAAGAAAGTAGAAGAAAAGATGAAAAACGAAACAAAGAACAGATGGGGCAAATATAAAACAAATGAGAAAATGGTAGCTAAACCTAACCAGATCAATAAATACTTAGTCTGTAGTCTGTGAAGAACAAACAACTTTGATCTCCTATCTGCATTACATTTCTCTCAAAAAGTTGTGCAATGAAAGATTACAAACTTGAAATAATCATGGTCGTAACAGCAAAATGATCTTGGCAGCGATTCCTTTTCTGACTTAAGCATATCACAAAAGATGTCTAACAAGTTCAGCCAAGAAACACTATGCCGAAGGCACTTTTCATTTCTTTCTTTACAGAGCACTTACATAACTCAGATTGCTAAAGCATAATAACCTAGGCATGGACTGTTAAAATAGGATTTGTGCAACAACTGTTCAATTTCTCACAATGGCTGAGGTTTAGGAACACTAGTAAAAGGATTTTTCTTTGTCTCCGTGAGATTCAAATAAGTTCTCCAGCCCTTGTGGGCCAAACTCTCCTGTTTGGGTTGTTGGTATCTACTTTTTTGCAGTCTACTACTTGAGAATTCCTGGGCCTATTCATTGGCCTCATCCTGTACTGTGCTCCCCTCACTCTGAACACACATACTCTTCTCAGTTCCCATCATCTTCCAGGCTCAGGGTCTTGTCTAAGGATATGTTTTCTTCTCAGACCATTTTCTCACCTGCCAATCCAATTCATTTAGTTAATCCCTATTCATCCTTTAGATCTTAATTCAAATATCCAGCCACTGTCCCCCCACTTCACCCCAGATTCTTCAATACATTTTGAAATTACATACCGGGGGGAACGCTTGTTTGGGTGACAGATATGGAAGAAAAGAATACAAAGAAAAGTATTTGTATTCTTCACCTCCTCAGATTAAAAGGATTAAAAGTGTCTTTTGCCACTTGGTCTCTCCCCACACACACACCTTCTAAGGGAATCTCTGAATTTATCTTGCGGGTTGGAGTGATAAGGAGAAGGGAAACTTGAGAAACAGATAAGCCTAGAAGATTCCCTCTGGGGAAGCAAAATATTAGAAGTGAGGGAAAAGTGGATCCAGACAAAGTGTATTGAAATACAAAAAAAATGAGTGAAGCTAGGATTGGGAGGAATTTTAGTGGGACTAGAGAATACGGTGTGCAGAAAGACATGGGGAAACTGTGGGACATGGGAGAGATTGAGCCTGAGAGGAATGGAAAAGCAAATATTAAGACGAATACCTATGAACTACTAATTGAATCTCCTTTGACAATCTTTCAAAGGCAACATTAAGTATAGAAATTGATTTCAGTGGAAATTTGGTTGCATACTTTGTCTCTGAGTAGTGCATAGAGAATACTGACCCACATGGAGCACTGTAGCAGAGAGTGGCTACTGAGCTCTTGGCTGCCAATGTACATTTCCCCTTAGTTTGGTAAAACATCTTCAGTTTCCTCTGGGGGGCCAACCTTCTTTCCACTTCCAGTTGAAACTTCTATTGGAATTGCTTCATTGAAACTCTGTGACTCAGAGCGTCATACTCCCCAGGCCAGGATTAGGTTAGGGAATGGGCAGGTGATCTATTTTTGGATCAGTGAGAATCATGCCCAGGATGTTTGTTGGGAGAAGAGAAACACTGTTCTTTCCCCCAGGGGCTTGAACTTGGAAAGGAAGATAGTATGGAGGCAAGCAGGACTGAGAGAAAGAGAAGCACAAGGTTCTGGTAACATTGTTTAAGCCCTTGGACCAATCCATGCTTCAACTAGTAGAGGCTTTTCACCTACATGGGGCAATAAATATCCTTTTCGATTATGCCAGTGTGAGTTGGGTGTTTGGCCACCTGACACTGAGAGTTCTAAATTAAATAGCCTTCAACTTACATCTGTGTTACATTTTATTAAGGCCTGTCTCTGTTACTAGGAAACTTCACAAGGACAGAGACTTTTTATTTATTCTAGACTGTATCCCAAAATATTTGCTCGATAAATGATTAAGTGCATCCTGTATAAATATATTGTTTAGTGACTGGTTATTGTCTGTTTTCCTTGTTAGATATTAATATTAAGCTCTGAGGGCCAGGATTTTTTTTCTTTGTCTTGCTTATCTTGAACTCCTAATCTAATGCACAAGGCTTGGAATATATTACGTGCTTCATAAATGTTGGCTGAATGAATGAACAAATGAAGGGAAAATTATGAAACCAAGCCAGAGCAAGGGATTACAGGGTCCATTATGAAAATGCCAATACCTATTACCTCAGTTATATAACCTGAGTTTTCAGATACATATATGTAATGCCTATAAAGTAAAACTTCACTTCTTAAGAGAGAACTGGAAAACTGAGAATGAATCAGACACTCAAAACTATTCTTAATCCCTCTGCTATTTTATGTCCACAAAATATTGCTAATTCTGGGAGATCCAAGGTGGTGGAGGAGAGAGTAGCAGGGTGTACTCATCCTCCAGAAACGCAAGACAACAGGTAGCGCTACCATGGCGCCGGGAAGCGGCTCAGGAGTAGTGCTAGACACAGGGGTGGGGATGGGGTGTGGGCGGCCCACGCAGGCGGTTCTCCTTGGCACGGGGAAAGGGCAGGGAGGCCGTGTGGGAGTGAGGATGGCCCCGCTGGTCACAGGAGTATAGGCAAGAGCGAGGCCAGGGTAGTCCACATGGGCAGCCCACCTATCACAGGCAGAGGGCAGGGCAGCCCCACTAGTCACGGGGAAGGGCTGGGGAGCGGCGTGGGTGCACCATGAGCAGCCCGCGTGGGCGGCCCACCAATAGGGGGGACACAGTGGGGAGCCATAAGCCGCCTTGGCAGGATGCGGCGGGTGTGGGTGGCCCGCGAGGGTGGAGGTGAGAGTGGTTTTGCCTGGTGCTGGGGGAGCAGTCAGGGGGCAGCACGGGCAGGTCTGAGGGCGGCCCTGCAGAGCGTGGGGTATTGGGGAGCAGCACAGCCAGCAGAGAAGGAGGTCTCACCAGGTGTAGGCATGTGCAGGGTGACAGACAGTGGTGCTTAGACTCCGGAGGACAGGGTATTATAGTACAACACCGAGGAGCTGGCTGGGGAGATGGAGAGAGGCTGCTGCAGAGGAACTGGCTCTTAGGAATTGGCTCTTTGCAATGAGTGTGGCTCCCCCACCCCCACCCCCCTTCATGGATCCCTGGCCTAGTTTTGATCAGTTAAAAAGACAGGCAAGTCTATAGAAGTAGAATAAGCTGAAACAAGGGTCAAAGAAGAGCCTATCACAAAACCAAGCATCAATATAACCCTAGATAAAAGAGAAACTGACAAGTAAATTCAAGATAAACAGGTGGGGGAGGGTGGCAGAGTAAGGCGCTCCTGGAGTCAGCTCTTGCTACAGGGCAGTTAGTAAACACCCAGACCTTGGGCGCCCCAGGAGAGGGGAGGAATAGTCTTCAACATCCTTGAGAATATGGAAGGAGGAGACCGCCCATGTGCAGAGAGGATTCAGGAGTAGAGCGCTCCACGCCCCTGAGGCCAGTGCTCAGGGTGCAAGTCACCTTGAGAGCTATTCTGTGGCTGGGGTTGGAAGCTCCATTTCCCAAAAAATGGGGGAGGAAGACACAGTGTGTCACCAACTTCTGCTACTCATTAGTAAATTAGGTGGACTAAAGTATAATCCTAGGAACAACTAAATTTTGAGCCTGTCCAGGTCAGAAGGAGGCCAGTAGCTGTCATTTTGACACCATCCCCAGCATGAGAGGAAGTGGGGCTGATCACAGTGCTGGTAGGGACCAGCTTCTTTCCAACCAGGTCAGATTTCAGCTCTAGCCTAGGTCCCAGGCCCACCTCCAGCGGGGAGGAAGCTGGGGGGACCTGCAATACTTCTCTGGGAAACTGCAAGCCATGCCACAGAGGCTGGTGCCCATCCTACTTTAGCAGAGCAAGCTGCCTCAGGAGCTGTTCCGTGGCTGGAGTTAGGAGCTCCATCTCCCACAATTGGTGGAGGAAGATATGGTTGTCCACTGACTTCAGCAACTGATTAGTGGGCTCAGTTGACTAAGGTACAATCCTAGAAAGAGCTAGGGTTCGAGTCTGTCCAAGTTGGAAAGAGTCTGGTAGCCATAATTTTTATTCTTCCCCAGGCAAGAGGGGAAGCCTGGCTGACTGAAAAGCAAGTGAAGTTAGGGATGGCTTCTTTCCATCAAGATTGGCCTGCAGTCCCAGCCTAGGGTCCTGCCCCACCTCCAGCAGAAAGGAAGCTGGCAGGAC
The DNA here is from genome assembly GCF_030445035.2 of Dasypus novemcinctus. NCBI lineage: Eukaryota > Metazoa > Chordata > Mammalia > Cingulata > Dasypodidae > Dasypus > Dasypus novemcinctus. The sequence continues at coordinate 59,334,581 of NC_080684.1, forward strand.
ATGCACTAGGCTCTCCAGACAACTACAGGTGCTCGGGCACATACTGAATAGTGGGACACCTGGGGCTGCTGGCACATACCGAATAGTGGGACACCTGGGGCTGCATCCCTGCACCCCAATAAGATTGGAGAGGAACTGTGTATTCTTGGCCTCTCTGGGCAACAGGGGTTACTTTTGGCTTACAGGGACTGAACTGTTTTGCATTGGTGGTTCTGTTCCCACCCCCTAAATGACAGAAGGGACAGTACTCCCTCAGTCTCTCAGTGCAACAGCTGACATATTTGGTCCACAAGGATTAGATTGTTGGGCCTTCCAGAAGGTTTGTCACCAACCCCGGCAGAGAAGGGAGAGCTGGTGCTGTCAGTTTACCTGGGTAACTGTGGTCATTTTGGACCTACATGGGATAGATTGCTGCTCACAACTATAGCTCCATCCCTGCCCATGGTAGGGAAGGAAGGGGTGATGAGCTTCATCAGCCTCTCTGACCAACTACAGACACCCTTGTCCTGCCCAACTTTGATTATACATGACTGCGGCTCTGTCCCTACCCTGACAGAGGAGAAAGGTGGGAGAAGTTTCATCAATTCCTGGGGCAATGTGGGCAGCTTCAGCCTCCATAGCTTACATCACCAACTACATCCTTAACCCAAAATACACAATGAGCAAGGGAGAAAAGACAAGAAAGCCCTAAACAAAAGAGAGAAACTTCACCCAGAGTAAATACATCTAGCAAGCCAAATGTGAAAGCATCAACCAAAAATTACAATCCATACCAAGAAACAGGAAGATAAGGCCCAGTTAAAAGAACAAGATAAGTATGCCAATCACATAAGGGAATTGAGACAACTAATCATAGATGTTCAAATGAATCTCCTTAATAAATTCAAATAAGATGGATAAAGAGATTAAGGATATTAAGAAGACACTGGGGGAGCATAAAGAAGATTTGAAAGCATACATAGAAAAATAGCAGATCTTATGGGAATGAGAGGTGCAATAAATGAAATTAAAAATACACCAGAAGCATATAACAGCAGATTTGAGGAACAGAAGAAAGGATCAGTGAGGTTGAAGACATGGCCTCCAAAAGCAAACATACAAAAGAACAGATGAAGAAAAGAATGGAAAAAATTGAATAGGCTCTCAGGGAACTAAAAGACAGCAAGAGATGTGCAAATATACATGTTATGGATGTCCCAGAAGGAGAAGAGGAGGGAAAAGGGGCAGAAGGAATATTTGAAGAAATAATGGTGGAAAATTTCCCAACCTTATTGAAGAATGCAGATATCCATTTCCAAGAAACACAATGTACTCCAATTTGAATAAATTTGAATAGACCAACTCAGAGACTCACGCTAATCAGAATGACAAATGCCAAAGACAAACAGAAAATTCTGAGAGCAGCAAGAGAAAAGCAATGCATAACACATAAGGGATACCCAATAAGATTAAGTGCAAATTTCTCATCAGAATCCATGGAGGCAAAGAAGACTGTGGTATGATATATTTAAGATACTGCAAGAGAAAAGCTTCCAGACAAATATAAATATCTGCCAAATATTTGGCAAGATTATCTTTCAAAAATGAGAGTGAGTTTAGAATATTCACAGATAAACAGAAGCTGAGAGAGTTTATAACAAAAAGATTGGTTTTTCAGGAAATCCTAAAGGGAGTGTTATCACCTGAAAAGAAAAGATGGGAGAAAGAGGCTTGGAAGAGAGTCTACAAATGTTGACAGTATCAGTAACAGAAACTAAAAGTATCAAAAAAGTGGTGAAAATAAAATGACAGATAAAACCCAAAGATCAAAATGGATGAAATAAGAGTTTCCTTTACAGTAATAACATTAAATGTTAATGGAATAAACCCCCCAATCAAAAGACATAGACTGGCAGAATGAATAAGAAAATATGAGCCATCTATATGCTATCTGCAAGAGACTCACCTTAGACCCAAGAAAACCAATAGATTGAAAGTGAAAAGTTGGAAAAAGATATTCCATATATGCAGTAACCAAAAAACAACAACAACAACAACAAAAAGCTGGGATAGCTATACTTATATCAGATGATATAGACTTTAAAAGCAAAACTTTCATTAGAGATAAGGAAGGATATTACATCTTAATAAAAGGGATGATTCACCAGAAAGAAATAAAAATCATAAATGTATATGCACTTAACCAGGATGTCCTGAGATACATGAGGCAAAAACTGAAGAGAGAAATAGACGTCTCTACAATAATAGTTGGAGATTTCAATACACCACTCTCAGCATTGGACAGAACATCTGGTCAGAGGATCAATAAAGAAACAGAGGGAAGTGGACTTTTGGCCCAAATAGATAGGGCATCTCCCTACCACATGGGAGGTCCGTGGTTCAAATCCCGGGCCTCCGTGACCTGTGTGGAGCTGGCCCATGTGCAGTGCTGATGTGTGCAAGGAGTGCTGTGCCTTGCAGGGGTGACCCCACATAGGGGAACCCCATGTGCAAGGAGTGCACCCCATAAGGAGAGCTGCCCAGCATGAAAGAAAGTACAGCCTGCCCAAGAATGGCGCCACATACATGAAGAGCTGACATAGCAAGATGATGCAACAAAAAGAAACACAGATTCCCGGTGCCGCTGATAAGGATAGAAGTGGTCATAGAAGAACACACAGCGAATGGACACAAAGAGCAGACAACTGGGCTGGAGGGGAGAGAAATAAATAAAAAATAAATCTTTAAAAAAAAAAAAGGAAAACAGAACTTGAGTAACATAATAAATGGACTAAACCTAATAGACATATATGAACATTAAATCCCAAAATACCAGGATATTTTCAAGTGCTCATTGATCTTTCTCCAGGATAGACCATATGTTGGGTCATAAAGCAGATCTCAATATATACAACAAATTCGAAATTATACAAAGCACTTTCTCTGATCATAATGGAAGAAGGTTGGAAATCAACAAGCAGCAGAAAAAGGGAAAATTCACACATATATAGAGATAAAACAATACACTCTTAAATAGTCAGTAGGTCAAAGAAGACATTTCAAGAGAAATCAATAAATATCTCAAGATGAATGACAATGAAAACAGAACCTATGGGATGCAGTGAAGGCAGTGTTGAGAGGAAAATTTATAGCCCTCAACCTTACATTAAAAGATAAGAAAGAGCTAAAATCAATGACCTAAGTACACAACTGGAGGAACTAGAAAAAGTACAGCAAATGAATCCCAAAGCAAGTAGAAGGAATAAAACAACAAAGAGCAGAAATAAATGAAACTGAGAACAACAACAACAACAAAAAGCAATAGAGAGAATTAACAAAACCAAAAGTTGGTTCTTTGAGAAGATTAACAAAATCAACAAACCCTTAGCTAGAGTGACAAGAAAAAAAGAGAAAAGATTCAAATAAATGAACTAAAAATAAAAATGGGAACATTACTACAGACCCCACAAAAATAAGAGAGATCATAAGAGGATATTATGAAAAACTTTATGCCAAAAAACTAGACAATATAGATGAAATGGAAAAATTCCTAGGAATGTACACACAACCTACACTGACCTTAGAAGAAATAGAAGACCTCAACAAACCAGTCAGAAGTAAAGAGATTGAAATAGTCATCAAAAAGCTCCCCAAAATGAAAAGCCGAGTACCAGATGGTTTCACAGGTGAGGTCTACCAAGCATTCAAAGCTCTTCCAAAAAATTGAACATGAAGGAATGCTACCAAACTCATTCTATGAAGCTAATATCACCCTAATAGCAAAGCCAGATAAAGATATTACAAAAAAAGAAAATTATAGACCCATTTCTATAATGAATACAGATGCAAAAAGCCTCAATAAAATACTTGCTAACTGAGTCCAACAACACATGAAAAGAATTAGTCATCAGGCATGCAAGGGTGGTTCAGCACAAGAAAATCAATCAGAACAATATGCCACATTAAGAAATCAAAGAAGAAAAATCACATGATCTTATTGATGGATGCAAAAAAGGTATTTGACAAAATAAAGCATCCTTTCTTAATAAAAATTCTACAAAAGATAGGAATTGAAGGAATCTTTCTCAACACAATAAAGGTCATATATGAAAAACCCATAGCAAACATTACACTCAATGGTGAAAGAGTGAAAACTCTCCCATTGACATCAGGGACAAGATAAGACAACTACTGTTGTTCAATGTAGTCTTAGAGGTTCTCACTAGAGCAATCAGGCAAGAAAAAGAAATAAAAGCCATCCAAATTGGAAAGGAAGAAGTAAAACTTTCACTGTTCACTGATGACATGATCCTATATCTAGAAAGTCCCAAAAAATCTACGACAAAGCTGCTAGAAATAATAAACAATTTCAGTGGAGCGTCAGGATACAAGATCAGTATGCAAAAATCACTGGTGTTTCCATAGACTAGTAATGTACAATCTGAGGAGGAAATCAGGGGAAAATTCCATTTAAAAATTCCATTTAAAAGAATAAAATATGGGAAACGGACTTGGCCCAGTGGTTAGGGCATCCGTCTACCACATGGGAGGTCCGTAGTTCAAACCCCGGGCCTCCTTGACCCGTGTGGAGCTGGCCCATGCACAGTGCTGATGCGCGCAAGGAGTGCCCTGCCACCCAGGGATGTCCCCCGCATAGGGGAGCCCCACACGCAAGGAGTGCGTCCCCTAAGAAGAGCCGCCCAGCAGGAAAGAAAGTGCAGCCTGCCCAGGAATGGCGCCACCCACACTTCCCATGCCGCTGACAACAACAGAAGCGGACAAAGAAACAAGACGCAGCAAATAGACACCGAGAACAGACAATGGGGGGGGGGGGGGAATTAAATAAATAAATCTTAAAAAAAATAAATAAATAAAATAATAAAATATTTAGGAATAAACTTAACCAAGGATGTAAAGCACTTGTATTCAGAAAACTATAATGCATTGCTAAAAGAAATTTTAAAAGACCTAAATAATTAGAAGAACATTCCATGCTCATGAATTGGAAGACTATCATTAAGATGTCAACTCTACCCAAACTGATACACAGATTAATGCAATCCCAATAAAAATTCCACCAGCCTTTTTTAAACAAATGGAAAACACAATAATCAAATTTATCTCAAGGGTAAGAGGCCTTGCCAGAAACATCTTAAAAAGGAAAACTGAAGTTGGAGAACTTTCACTTCCAGACTTTAAATCATATTACCTAGGTACCATATTAAAAAAAGAAAAAAGTATGGTATTGGCATAAAGGTAGACACATAGACCAATGGAACTGAATTGACAGTTCAGAAGCAGACCCTCACATCTATGGTGAAGTGATTTATGACAAGCCTGTCAAACCCACCTAACTGGGTCAGAACAGTCTATTCAACAAATTGTGCTGGGAGAACTGGATATCCACAGCCAAAAGAAAGAAAGAAAACCCCTATTTCACACACTACACAAAAATGAACTCAAAATGTATCAAAGACCTAAATATAAAAGCAAGCACCATAAAGCCCCTAGAAGAAAATGTAGGGAAACATTTTCAAGACCTGGTGGTAGGAGGTGGATTCTTAAACCTTACCCCAAAAGTACAGGCAACTAAAGAAAACATGGATAAATGGGACCTCCTCAAACTTAAACACTTCTATGATTCAAGGGCTTCATCAAGAAGGTGAAAAAGCAGCCCACCCAATAAGAGAAAATATTTGGAAACCACATATCCAATTAGCATTTGATTTCTATTCTATATAAAGGGATCATACAACTCAACAGTAAAAGGGCAAGCAATCCAATTTTAAAAAGGGCAAAAGATTTAAATAGACATTTCTCCAAAGAGGAAATACAAATGGCCAAAAAGCACACGAAAAAATGTTCCATATCACTAGCTATTAGGGAAATGCAAATCAAAACAACAATGAGATCATCTAACACCTCATAGAAGGACTATTATTAAAAAAACAAACAACAATAAGTGCTTGAGAAGATGTGGAGAAATAAGAACAGTCCTTCACTGTTGGTAGAACTGTAAAATCATGCAGCCTCTGTGGAAGACAGTTTGGCTGTTCCTCAGGAAGCTAAATATAGAGCTGCCATATGATCCAGCAATTCTAAGAATATATCCAGAAGAACTAAAGAGCATATCCAGGAAACGGACTTGGCCCAGTGGTTAGGGCGTCCATCTACCACATGGGAGGTCCGCAGTTCAAACCCCGGGCCTCCTTGACCTGTGTGGAGCTGGCCCATGCACAGTGCTGATGCGCGCAAGGAGTGCCCTGCCACCCAGGGATGTCCCCCGCATAGGGGAGCCCCACGCGCAAGGAGTGCACCCTGTAAGGAGAGCCACCCAGCAGGAAAGAAAGTGCAGCCTGCCCAGGAATGGCACTGCCCACATTTCCCGTGCCGCTGACGACAACAGAAGCGGACAAAAGAAATGAGGCAGCAAATAGACACAGAGAACAGACAACCGGCAGAGGGGGGGAATTAAAAAAAAAAAAAAAAAGAACATATCCAGAAGAACTAAAAACTATGACACAGACTGATATCTGCATATCAAAGTTCATAGCAGCATTATTCACAATTGCCAAAAGATGGACACAACCCAAGTGTACATCAACCAATGAATGGATAAACAAAATATGGTATATACATATGATAGAATACTATGCTGCAGTAAGAAGAAATGATATTGGGACACATATGATAACATGGATGAATCTTGAAGACATTATACTAAGTGAAGTAAGCCAGACACAAAAGGACAAATATTACATGGTCTCATTAATATGAACTAAATATGACAAATAAACACATGGAGTTAAAACCTAGAGTTTAGGTTATTAGAAGATAAGAGAAGGGTTGAGAAGAACTACTGATGCTTAATGTATGTAGATGTTTTAATTAACTTGACTGTAACAGTGTGGAAATGGATAAAACTGATGGTAACACATTATAGTGAGTGGCAGCTGGTTTATAAATGGGATTGTGGCTGAAAAGGGTAGTCTGAGGAAGTAAATGTCCATTGAAAGCAAGGTAAAGGATGATCTAGGAACTGAATAACACAGTGAACCCAGAGGTGGATGAAAATTGAGGGTACGAATGCAAGAATGTCCTTCTGTGAGCTGGAGTAGATGTACATCACTTTTGCAGCATGGTGGTAATGTAGAGAAGCATGGAAAAACTACAATTGGTGTGACCTATAACTATGCTTAACAGCAATACTAAAATATTCTTGCATCAGTTCCAAAGATGTACTGTCTTGATAATGGAGGTGTATGAAAAAAAGTGTGCCAAATGTATGCTATGGACCATGGTTGGTGGTAATAGTTTGATGATATTATCTCATAATCTGTAACAAATGTTCCACCATGGTGTGGTGTGTTAGTGAAGGGTTGTTGTATGGGAATTTTACACATGTGCAAGATTGCTTTGTAAGTTCACAACCTCTGTAATAAAAAAATATTTTTGATAAGTAGGGTGAGTTGGGGGAAAAATACACCAAATGTAAGATAGTGACTCTAGCTAGTAGTAACATTTTTATGATGCTCTTGAACAGTTTGTAATAAATATTTCACAACAATGCAAGGTGTTGGTGCAGGGGTGATGTATGAGACCCCTGTATAATGTTATGGATGTTTATTTTGTGAGTTCACAATCTTTACTGTACACTTGTTTATGCATGTTCATGTATAAATGATATACTTCAATAAAAGTATATTTTAAAAAAAGATAAACAGATGTCTAGATACCAGAAAAGATTACAAGCCATACTAAGAAACTGGAAGATATGGCCTAATCAAAGGAACAAATTCATAAGTCTGAGGAGATGCTAAATTTGGAAGAAATAAAGATGCCCACACAAATCTCCTAAATTAACTCAAGGAGATGAGGAGAGATAAAGGACATTAAGAAGACACTGTATGAGCATACAAAAGAAATTGAAAACATATATAGAAAAATAATAGAATTTATGGTAATGAAAGGCACAATAAAAGAAATTTAAATACATTAGAATCACGCAACAGCAGAAATGAGCAGGCAGAGGAAAGAATTAATGAATTACAAGACAGGATATTCAAATCACACATACAGAAGAAAAAATGGAAAAAAAATTGAGCAGGGTATCAAGGGATTGAATTACAGTATGAAGCACACAAATAGACATTTATGGGTGTCTCCAAGGGAGAAAAGAAGGAGAGGAGGGAAAAGGGGCAGAAGGAGTATTTGAAGAAATAATGACTGAAAATTTCCCAGCTTTTATGAGAGACATGGGTGTTCATGTCCAGGATGCACTGTGTATTCTAAACAGAATCATTCATATTAGAAGTACTCTGAGACACATACTAATCAGATTGTCAAATACCAAAGATAAAGAGAATCCTGAAAGCAGCAAGAGAAAAGCTACCCATCACATTTAAGGGATGCTTGATAAGATTAAGTGCAGATTTCTCATCAGAAACCATGGATACAAGAGGGCAGTGTCTGTCATATTTAAAGTACTGAAAGAGAAAAACTCTCAATCAAGAATCTGTATCTTGCAAAACTGTCTTTCAAAAAATGAGGGAAAGATTGAAATAGTCACAGATAAACCAGAAATGGAGAGAATTTGTAAACAAAAGGTCCGCACTATAAGAAATACGAAAGGGAGTTCTGATAGCTAAATGGAAAAGATAGGTGAGAGGGGTGTGGAGGAGAGTGTAGAAATCAAGATTATAATTAAAGATAACTGAAAGGGTAAAAAGAGAGATAAAAATAAGATATAACATATAAAAGCCTAAGGATAAAATTGTTGACATAAGGACTGTCTTTACAGTTATAATATTGAATGTTAAAAGATTAAACTCCCCAATTAAGAGATTGGCAGAATGGATTAAAAAATATGATCTATCTATATGCTGTCTACAGAGATTCACTTTAGACCCAAGGACATAAATAAGTTAAAAGTGTAAGGTTGGAAAATAATACCCCATGCAAACAGTAAGCCAAAAAGAGCTGGGGTGGCTATATTAATATCAGATAAAATAGGCTTTAAATGAAAACATGTTATAAAAGGCAAAGAAGAACACTATTCATTAATAAAATGGGGGAATCTACCAAGAAGAAAGAACAATCATCATCTATGCATCTAATCAATGTTCCCCAAAATACATGAGCAAACACTGGCAAAACTGAAGGGAGAAATTGATACCTCTACAATAATAGTGGTGGCTTCAATACACCATTCTCAGAAACAGAAATAACATCTATATAGTGGATTAATAAATAAACAGAGATCTTGAGTAATATGATAAAGGAACTAGACCTAACAGACATATGCAGAACATTGCACTCCAAAAATGCAGGATATACATTCTTCTTGAGTGCTCATGGATCATTCTCCAAGATAGACCACATGTTAGGTCATAGAACAAGTCTCAAAAAAATTAGAAAAATTGAAATTATACAAAGCACTTTCTCTGACCACAATGGAATGAAGCTGGAATAGGGGAGAGAACAGGAATATTCACAAATATATGGAAATTAAGCAACACAAACTTAAACATCAGTCAAAGAAGAAATTGCAGGAAAAATAACTAAATACCTTGAGGTGAATGAAAATGAGAACACAGCATATCAAAACTTACAGGATGCAGCAAAGGCAGTGCTGAGACAGAAATTTATAGTCCTAAAAACCTATATTAAAAAGAAGAGGAAAAAAAAGAGGGAGGAGGACCTAACGTCAAATACATAATTACAAAGCTGGAGTAACTAGAAAAAGAACAGCAAGCTTATCCAAATGCAAGCAGAATTAAAGAAATAATGAAGACTAGAGAAGAAATAAACACAATTGTAGAAAACAGAGAGAATTAACAAAACCAATAGCTGGATCTTTGAGAGATTAACAAAATTGACAAACCCTTCATTAGACTAACAAAGAAAAAAGAGAGAAGAGGCAAATAAATAAAAAAGAGAGAAAGCATCACTACTGACCCCATAGAAATAAAAAGGATCATAAGAGGATACAATGAACAACTGTATACAAAAAAAATTTACATAACTTGGATGAAATACATAAATTGCTAGGAACACACAAACAACCAGTATGACTCTAGAAGAAATAGAAGACCTCAAAAGATGAATTATGAATAAAGAGATCAGTCACCAAAAATGAGCAGATGGCTTCACCTGCACAAACTTCCAAAAATTGATGAGGAGGGGACATTACTTAACTCATTCTATGAAACCAACCTCACCCTAATATCAGAGTCAGATGAAGATGCTACAAGAAAGGAAAATTAGAGACCAAACTCTCTAATGAATTTAGATGTATAAAACCTCAATGAAATACTGGCAAATAGAATCCAAGAACACATTAAAAGAATTATACACCATGATCAAGTAGGTTTTATCCCAGGTATATAAGGGTCTCAACAACAACAAAAAGTCAATTAATGTAATACAACACATTTAACAAAGAGAAGGAGAAAAATCACATGGTCATTTCTATTGATGCAGAAAAAACATTTGACAAAATCCAGCATGCTTTCTTGATAAAAACACTTCAAAAGATAGGAATAGAAGGGACCTTCCTCAATATGATAAAGAGCATATATGAAAAATCCACAGCTAACATCATACTCAATGGTGAAAGATTGAAAGATCTTCCTTCTAAGATCTGGAACAAGACAAGGATGCCCACGGTCACCACTCTTATTCAACATTGTGTTAGAAGTTCTAGTTAGAGCAGTTAGGGAGGAAAAAGAAACAAAAGGCATTCAAATAGAAAAGGGAGAATAAAACTTCCACTACTTGAAGATGATATGATTCTATATAGAAAAAGACCTGAAAAATCTACAACAAAACTACTAGAGCTTATAAATGAGCTCAGCAAAGTGGCAGGACATAAGATCAACACACAAAAATCAATAGTGTTTTTATATGCTAGTAATGAGCAACCCGAAGAGGAAATTAAGAAAAAATTCCATTTACAATAGCAACTAAAAGAATCAAATATCTAGGAATAAATTTAACCAAGGATGTAAAGGATTTGTACAAAGCAAACTACACAACAGTGCTAAAAGAAATCAAAGCAGACCTAAATAAATGAAAGGACATTATGTACTCATGAATTACAAGACTAAATATCATTAAGATGTCAATTCTACCCAAATTGATTTAAAGATTCAATGCAGTCCCCCCAAAAATTCCACCAACCTTTTTTTTTTTTTTTTTGCAGAAATGGAAAAGTCAATTATCAATTTTTTTGGAAGGGAAAGGGACCCCAAATAGCCAAAAGCCTCTTGAAAAAGGCAAATGAAGTTGGAGGCTCACAATACCTGACTTTAAGCATATTACAAATCTACGGTGGTCCAAATAGCATGGTACTGGCACAAGGATAGTGTAATCTAACTGAGAGTAAAGAAATAAACCTATACATCTTCAGTCAACTGTAGTGTGATATTGACAAGGCTACCAAATCCATTCAACTGGAACAGAATAGTCTTTTCAGCAAACGTTCTAGGGGAACTGGATAGCCATACTAAAAAGAATGAACTCTGTCCCTTGTCTTACACCATGTATGAAAATCAACTCAAGATGGATTAAAGACCTAAATATAAGAACCAGGATCATAAAACTCCTAGAAAAAAATCATGGGAAGCATCTGAGATCTTGTGGTGGGCAATGCTTTAATAAACTTTACAGCCAAAGCAAGACCAATAAAAGAAAAATCAGATAAATGGGACTTCCTCAAAATTAAAAACTTTTGTTCTTCAAAGGAGTTTGTCAAAAAAGTGAAAAGACAGCTTATTCAATAGGAGAAAATATTTGGAACCATATTTTTTATTAGATTCTAAAATCCAGCTTATATAAAGACAGTCAACAATAAAAAGACAACCCAATTAAAAAATGGGCAAAGGATATGAATAGATGATTTTCCAAAGAGGAAATACAAATATGCTCAATATTACTTGCTATTAAGGAAATGCAAATCAAAACCACAGTGAGATATCATTTCACACCTACTAGGTTGGCCACATTTTTTAAATGCTGGAGAGGATTTGGAGAAATTGGAACACTCCTTCACTGCTGGTGGGAATGTAGAATAGTGTAACCACTGTGGAAGACAATGTGGTGGCTCCTCAGGCAGCTAAATGCAGAATTACAATTTGAGCTGGGAATCCTGCTATTAGGTATATACCCAGAAGAACTGAAAACAGGGACATGAACAGATACATGCACACCAATGTTGATCAACTTTTAAAAGATAGAAACAACCCAAATGCCCATCAACAGATGAATGGATGAACAAAATGTGATATATACATATTCAACTGTATGAAAAAACAAAATTCTGATGCATGCAACATCATGGATGGGCTGTGAGGACCTTATGTTGAGTGAGACAAGCCAGGCACAGAAGGACAAATTGTATGATCTCACTATTATGGACTAATTGTTATAAGCAAACTCATAGAGGTAGAATTTAGAAGATAAGTTACCAGAATATAGAATGAGGGCAGAAAATGGGAAGCTGATGCTTAATGTATAATTAGGTTGATTGTAGTGATTTGAGTAAGGAGAGAGGTGACAATAGTGTGATATTGTGAGTGCAGATGACAATGCCCGGGTATGTGTATGAGCGAGTGTAGCAGTTTGGCATTGCTTCTGAATTCCAAAAATAGATATTGGATTATGTTCATAATTTGTCCATTCCTCTGGGTATGTTCCCCTTTGATTGTATTAAGTTTAAAAGTTTCACTTTTACTTGATTAAATTAAAAGTAGGGCTTTGATTTGGCCATGTCAGTAGGACCTTGAGTCCCTGCCTCCTATGTGGACTCACCAACTCTCCCCACACAGCCGAGGAGAGAGTTGAAGTTTTGATCCTGGAACCCCAGGAAGTAAATACACAGGAGAAGAACACAGAGGAATACAGATGGCTCCATAAACATAGCATAGGCTCTAGGAAGAGAGCCTGATGGTCTACAACTGACCTTGTGGAGAGAATAGAGCAGCTGAGCCTGGGAAGAAATGAGCCCTGGGAGAGAGATGAGTCTTATACCAGCCTACAGCTGAGACCAGAAGAAGCTGGGACCAAGGAGACTTAAGAGAAAGATGAAGCCTGAACCCTTGCAGACACTGGCAGCCATTTTCCTCCAACACGTGGCAACAGACTTTGGTGAGGGAAGTAACTTACACTTTATGGACTTGTGACTGTATGCTTCTACCCCAAATAAATACACTTTATGAAAGCCAACAGATTTCTAGTACTTTGCATCTGCACCCTTTTGGCTGACTAATACAGTGGGTTCAAGGGGGATATTTTAGGTCATATCTGTTACTAGAAGGAAAGCTAGAGGCTAAAACATGGGATTGTATAACACACTGAACCTTGTGGTGGGCTACGATTGGGGTTAATAATATAAATATAAGAATGTTCTTTCAGGATCTGAAACAAAAGTACATCACTAGTACAGGGTGTTAATAATAAGGTGGTATATGGGGAAAAATACACCAAAAGTAAAATATGGACCATAGTTAGCAGTAACAATTTAACATTATTATATCAAATGTAAGAGAGGTACCACACCAATGTTAAGTGTCAACAAGAGAGGGGGGGATTGGGAATGTTGCATATTTTATTATTACAAAAAGTTGTTATATGTCACAGAAACAGCCAAATTTCCTTGTAAGTTATGTTGTTTTACACAGGTAGGTATCAAGACAACAGGGCCCTTTAAACAGTTTGAACATTATATAGCTACAAAAGTCTATGGTACATAAATGTATCCTTGTTGCCATAGGTATATTTTCTGGATAGATAGATGCCTGCACAGTAGCTGACAAAATATTAAACATCCTTCATGGGGAAGTCCTAATACTTTCTTAAATTAGATGTCTAGAAGCTCTGGAAAACATAAGTCTTGCCTAATAAAGGAAAATAGGCTAATAAGCCAAAATCTAGATCTTACGAATTGGACTTATGAACGTTATTCCTGTAATAATGAAATTAAGCCTAATTATAATTAGTACCTAAGAGTTGCCTCCTGAAAACATCCTTGTTAATCAAGTGTGGCCTCTTTCTAAGCTAAACTCTACAAATAAACTTAATACATTACCCGCCCCCCCACCCCTGATTGGAACAAGACTCCCAGGGATGAGCCTCCCTGGTACTGACGGATTACTCCCAAGCATTAATCTGTAATGTATTTGAAGGAAGACCTTGATCAAAAGGGGGAAATATTAAATGAAATAGAGTTTTTATGACAAAGAAATTTCAAAGTGAGTCAGGAGTTCATTCCAGAGGTTATGCATATGCAGGTCCCAGCCATCCTCCACAAAATGCCACAGTAAACCACAAACAAAATTGCTCCTGAGGGCCCTAAGGACATTTAGACACCATTGACAAGCCACACGGCCACATGAAATCAACACCACCTGGGTGGGCTCTATTTGGGAATATAAGAAAAGATATTTCCCCAGTATAGCATAGTTAAACTCATTTATAAATCCCCTAATCATGATTCTTCTAATTCTTTTATTTAAGCTTATAATTTTCAATTTATTTGTTAAGTAAATATATTTTTTAAATGAGGCACCGGGAAGAACATTTCTCAGAGACTTAAAGCCTTCAGATTGTTACTATGCTGGTAGAGCCCTAAAATCCAGCGGAATTGCAGCCAACTCCTACTCTCTAACTCTTTATGTCTGCTCTGGACAACTAACAAAGCAATGGTGATGGGCCAGCTCCAGCCCAAAAGCAAGGAGTATCTTCCACTACAAGTAAAGCAATTCCATTTCTCTAGCCCTTGATATCTACATCCCTGAAGCAGTCAGAGTGGACATCGTCACAAATCCTACAAGATTGAGAAATGAACAAAAATAAGTGGGGATTGTAACTGCTGACTAGAGCAGGTTCATTGTTATTGTGGTTGCTGTCTTGTGTTAACTAATGAGTAACAGGTAACATTGATATAAACATACATTTTTTAAAAGCATTGCTAATTTTTTACTATTAAATTCATGCTTCCTTGACCAAAGAGGGCCTAAAGCCTTCATGTACTTGAAACTTAAAAAAAAAAGAGTATTTAACATATCACTACCATATACTTTATAAATATGCAGTACCTGGAGAAAAACAATTAAGCCACTATTTATGGTATGTACAATGTCAAAAGTTAAGGCAGAAATTCAAGTCATGTAAGCTATATTTATATGTTATTTTGCATTCTAATGTATTAATTCTAACTTATTAAAACCTGCTTTTTGAGTTGAGTGTTTCTAACCCCCACTCAATGAGCCTATTCTGAGAACAGGAAGAAAACTTTTTCATCATTTCCTCTCCCTGTCAAATGTTGTATATGGTTAAGCAAACAAAACAGAGTTTTCTGGAAAAGGCCTGGATGGTCTAAGTTCTGTAAACCATCATTGACAGTGCATGGAAAAGGTTAGGATTCCAGCTACATGTGGCTTACTAGGGCCATTCTTTCCATTAGGAAGTGCTGACAAACAGGTTTCTGATATGAGGGAAAGCATTCTTCTCCAGCAAGACCAAACCAAAACAAAAATCAAACAAGAGAAACAAAAAAACAAAGGCACCAAGAACAAAAGAGGACTTCCCTTGACTAGTTTGTAATAATCTTCTCATTTGTTCCCTCTTTTTATTTTCCTCCTAAGTGAAATGGCCCACTAAGTTCACCAAACTGAGCATGTCATGCATAGGAATCTCAGATTCCTTGTTTATTTTTCTCAATTAATCAATGCAGGATGTTGGTGGAAATTGTGGTAGCCAAATCCCATGATGCTGAGCTCCAGAGAATATAAAAGTTTTTAAAATAAGCAATTCTGTTTTAATGAACTCATGGTTAGAAAATATAGGTCTGAAAGAAACAATTATTAACTTTGTAGTAAATTAGTAATAACAAGGAGAAAGAATTGAACACAGGCGAAAGAACATGTTTCCTTCTTTATTTTAAGTTCTAGTGCGAGGGTTTGAGAGTTCATAACAGAGAAACAAGAGAGAGTTGTTTTGGCATCCAGACAAAAGAAATGTGTGGCTTTCAGCTACCGTCTGGCTTGACTTACCCCTCTACAGGAAACAATTAGGAATCTGTAGAACAATTCTTTTCTAAACAGAAACGAAAAAGTATTTGTTGTACAGCAGAGTGTGTTGTGATCTGATTAATAACCTACTGCTCCTGTGGGTGTTCTGCTATGATATTTACATATCTGCTATACAAAATCCTTCTTGGTGATGGTAATTATAATAGGATTTTATTTTTCTTGTTAATATAGTACCAATCATTTTTATATTACTTCATTTGCATCCTTAATACCTAGTACACCATGGGTACTTAGTATTTGTACTAGATATATCATAGGTATTCATTAAGTGTAAAATAGAGGGACAAATTGTTGATATGTTTTAGAAAATATTGATTAAATAATTTTTCTAAATTCTTATTTGGCTTTTTGGGTAAAACTAATCTGATATGATTTAATGTGTTTATGCCTTCCAAATGATGTATATAGACATCCCACAGATGTCTGGAACCAATTTGACAGTCTTCTTATATCTAAGTGCCCATTAGCTTACATTATAGTTTTAGTGGTCTTGGATGCCAAAATTAGTAATGGTTCTGTCAATGCTTCATACACAGGAAAGAGTGCCTTTCTGTGTGTTACTTTCTCAGGGCTAGTTTTGCAAATTAAAGAGGAAAAAACCTGATCAAGCTGTCTTACCATCAACTGGGATTTTTATTTATTTATGTACTTATTTTTACAAGACTAGTATCAATTCTTTATTAAAAATTCAAAATTTTCTCTAGGCCAATTAATTCTTTTTTTTTCAATGGCACCTACCTGGTATTTTTCAAATATTATTATTTTTTAAAGATATACAGATCACACAAAATGTTACATTAAAAAATGTAAAAGGTTCCCATATGCCCCCATTCCCTATCCTCCTCCCACTCCTCCCACATCAAAAACCTCTTTCATCATTGTGGCACATTCATTGCGTTTGATGAATATATTTTGGAACACTGCTACACAAAATGGATTATAGTTTACATTGTAGTTTACATTCTCTCCCAGTCCATTCAGTGGTTTATGGCACATCATTGTGGCACATTCATTGCATTTGATGAATATATTTTGGAACACTGCTACATAAAATGGATTATAGTTTACATTGTAGTTTACATTCTCTCCCAGTCCATTCAGTGGTTTATGGCAGGATATATAATGTCCTGCATCTGTCCCTGCAATATCATTCAGGACAACTCCAAGTCCCGGAAATGCCCACAAATCACACCTCTTCTTGTCCTCACTCCCTGCCCTTAACAACTCCCATGGCCACTGAATCCACATCAATGATACAGTTTCTTCCATTGCTAGAGTCACAATAATTCTATAGTAAAATACCAGTAAGTTCACTCTAATCCATATTTTACTCCTCCATCCTGAGGAGCCTGGGATAGCAATATTCACTCCACCTCTAAATTGAGAGGGGGCTTAGATTCAACATGGCTGATGGATGGGATTCTCCTGCTTGCAGTTGTAGACTCTCTTGGTTCCCTGGTGTGGTGGTTGAACATCCTCACCTCCCTGTTAGCTGCCCTGGTCCAATGAGCAGAGAGCAGGAGTTGCAACTCTGCTGAGGCTCAGGGCCCAGCTGACACATGGACAGTCCAGAGATTCAAGTCTCCTGAGTATACACCAACCCCAGCACCAACCCCAGCTTCAGTAAAAGTGACAAAAGAGGCATGTGTAAATAGGTCACATCTGATTCCAACTCCATCACACTCAGGAGCACAAGTTCCAATGTAGGGCCCAGTGGCAAGGCACTGAAGTCCAGAGCCATCTGTCATGACCGTAGAACCTGAGTGTCTCCATAGCCCTCAGGAGCACAAGTACCTGGGGTCGTATCTACTTTGGCTGTCTCTGGGATCCTACTGAGATGTGTGTTAAGTGCAACCCTTCTGATGCCCTCCCGACTCATTTTGAAATCTCTTAGCCATATAAACTCATTTGTCTTTACCATTTCTCCCTTTATTCAAGGTCTTTTTCTAGTTGCATCACAAGCTGGTGCTTGGCTCAGCACCAGGGAGGCCCATCCCCAGGAGTCATGTCTCACACTGGGGGGAAGGTAATGCATTTACATACTGAGTTTGACTTAGAGAGTGGCCACATTTGAGCAACATGAAGGTTTTCAGGAGGTAACTGTTAGGTACCCTGCAATTCTAGGTCTTCAACTAGGATTTTAAAATGCTAACCCACAGGGTGTATATAGAATAGCTGATTATTCTTTTTTACTAGACTGATCTCTGATTTGTATTACTTTAGGGAGATCTGATAGTGACAGAATTCTTTCCCTCAAACTTGCAATGGTCCTAGAAATTGTTATCCCTGATTTTAATCATATGGATTAAAATATAAGGAGATTGCATTTTCCAAAGGTAGTCATCATACAATCTCCTGCTCCACATGCTTTTCTTACAACATGATATTGATACTCCTCCCATCAAGAAGAAATTTCTGTGTTCCCTCCCCTTGAATCTGGGTGGGTCTGTGATTCTGAGGAAGTGATCTTTTGTGAGTTACAAGGCTAAAACATTAGTGGCGATACAGCTTCTGCCTAGCCTTATTGGGATACTTGACCTTGAAACCTAACCACCATGCTGTGAGGAAGCCAGTCTCCATGGAAAGGCTATGTGTATATTCCAGACAATAACCTTGGCTGAGATCTCAGTCAATAGCCAGAGTCATAGGACATGTAAGGGAGGAAACCTTGAAGATGACCTAGCCCAGCCACCAACACAGCAATGGCGTGAGAAATTCTGAGAGAATTGCCCAACTGAACCCAGTCAATATCCAGAATTGTGAGAGTTAATGATAAAATGGTTGTTATTTTAAGCCACTAAAAGATTCACTATGCAGCAACAGATAAATGGTAGAAGTAGTAACCCTTTGTGTTCTAAAAAACTCACAACATTCTTCTGTAATTATTTTTTGGAAAAAGTTTTCCTTTTGATCACGTACTGACAGAGTAAGGAAAAAGAAGCCAAACTAGACTGCTTAATATGTAGCAATCAGTGGTCATCTTATTTCTCACTTCAATCAGGACTACTGGGAAAAAACCAAAAACCTGACAAAATCAGTGAGATACTTCAAAAACCTAGCACATAGGAAATTACAGACAATGTTAACAATATTATATCACTTTTGGTTTAAAAAAACATTTTGTACATAACTGAGCTCACTGACAGTATATAGAGTTCTGTTTGTTTAATTGGTTAAAATGGCCTCCAAAAATGTCCATATCCTAATCCCAGGAACTTATGAATATTTTGTATTACAAAGCAAAGGGTAATTAAGGGAGCAGATGATATGAATGTGCTAATCAATTGACCTAAAATAGGGAGCGTATTCTTAGATTGTCTGGTTGGGCACATTGTAGTCATAAAGTCCCTTAAAAGTGGAAGAGGGATCCATAAGATGAGCAGAGCTGAAGATGTGACTAAGGAAGAGAGAAAAATAGTGAACACTGTGGGAAAGATTCTGCTCAACACCACTGACTTTGAAGATAGAGGAAGGAGGCCAAGAGTCCAGGAAAGCTGAATCTAGAAGCTGGAAAAGGCAAGGAAATAGATTCTCCCCCTGAGCTCTATGTCAGACTTCTAACATAGAGAAATGTAAGATAATAAATTTGTGTTGTTTAAGTCACCAAGTTTGTGGTTATTTGTTAGGGAAGCAACAGAAAACCAATACACAAAATATGACTTATTCTTTTTTCCAAAAGGAAAATGCTATTCCGTACTTCCCTCTCCAATTCCTGAGCCTTGGTTTTCTGTATATACCTTTAATTCGTTGCTAATCAAACCCATAGTGAGATACCATTTCACACCCACTAGAATAGCTACTATTTAAAAAGTTACAAGTGTTGGGGAGGATTTGGAAAAATAGGAACACTCTTCATTGTTGATGGGAATGTAAAATGGTACAGACGCTGTGGAAGACAGTTTTGGTGGTTCCTCAGAAAGTTAAGTATAGAATTACCGAATGGCTTGGCAATCCCATTTCTAGGTATATACCCAAAAGAACTGAACACAAGGATTCAAATAGACATTTGTACACCGATGTTCATAGTGGCATTATTCGCCGTTGCCGAAGAGAAAGCATCTATGTCTATCAACTGATGAATGGATAATCAAAATGTGGTATATCCATATAGTGGAATATTGTTCAGTCTTAAAAAGGAGTGAAGTTCTGACACATATAACAACATGGCTGAGCCCTGAAGACATCATGTTGAGTAATTTATTCAAACACTAAACGACAAATATTGGATGAGCTCACTGCTACGAAATAATTAGAATAAGCAAATTCATAGAGGCAGAAACTAGAATATAGGCTACCAGGGGACAGGATGGGGGTAGGAAATGGGGAGTTAATGCTTGAAGTGTGCAGAATTTCTATTTGGGCTGATGGAAAAGTTTTGGTAATGAATGGTGGTGATGGTAGCACAATATTGTGAATGCAATTAACAGCACTGAATTATATAATTGAATGCATATATAACTATATATATAAATTACACATATATAATTTGAATGTGGTTAAATCCCACATTTTTAGGTTATATATTTGATACTAGAATAATTGAAAATAAAATCATAGGATTGTATAGTACAGGCAGTTAATGCTAATGTAAATGATGGACTATAGTTTTAATAGTACAATTATAAAAATGTTCTTGTATCA
The DNA here is from genome assembly GCF_030445035.2 of Dasypus novemcinctus. Classification (NCBI taxonomy): domain Eukaryota; kingdom Metazoa; phylum Chordata; class Mammalia; order Cingulata; family Dasypodidae; genus Dasypus; species Dasypus novemcinctus. The sequence goes on from NC_080684.1 coordinate 59,355,292, forward strand.
ATTGTAACAAATGTACCACACTAATACAAGGCATTAATAATAGGGTGATATGTGGGAACTCCACATTTTATGCAAGATTTTTCTGTAAACCTACAACTTCTCTAATTAAAAAAAAAAACCAATAAAGCCATAAATTGGAACTACAAAAAAATTCATTGTCAGTCTCTCCTCAACAATTTTAGGGCCAAGCCTCTTAACTTAGTATATTGTACTAAGTTGTATGAAAAGCAAGCACATTTTATCACTGCTGATAAATGATCTGGTCTGTTTAATTTCTCTCTCTCTCAAATAATTCTTGTGTATCCAATAAGACCATGATACATCAGACAATTATAGAATATACAAAATAAAGCACTGGATTGGCAGTGCTGTATAATGCAAGGGAGGAGAGAGAATGATATTAGTTACAATTATTGGCTATGGCTTAGAGGAAAAACTGCAACCACTGAATCTCAGATTTATTAAAAAAACATCTGCCATTTACTAAGAACCAACTATTGCCTCATACTCATTATTTCATTTAATCTTTGGAACAACCTCATAAGGTAGGAATAATTGTCCCCACTTTACAAGTGAAGAAATTGAGTCTCAGGTAAAGCTAGGATTGCAGACACTCTTTTTTTTTAAAAAGATTTATTTATTTATTTATTTCTCTCCCCTTCCTCCCAACCCCGGTTGTCTGTTCTCTGTGTGTATTTGCTGCACGTTCTTTGTCCGCTTCTGTTGTTGTCAACGGCTCAGGAATCTGTGTTTCTTTTTGTTGCGTCATCTTGTTGTGTCAGCTCTCCTTGTGGGTGGCACCATTCCTGGGGAGGCTGCACTTTCTTTCGTGCTGGGCGGCTCTCCTTATGGGGCACACTCCTCACATGTGGGGCTCCCCTATGTGGGGGACACCCCTGCATGACACGGTAGTCCTTGCGTGCATCAGCACTGCATGTGGGCCAGCTGCACATGGTGCAGACACTCTCTTGATTGATCAAATAACATTTTCTTGGGGGTAAAAGGATTTCCTCTGACTTTCTGTCAAACACATAGTTTAATGACATAATACCCTTTTGGAGCAGTTGACTGCAGACCCTCTCCCTCTGGCCATGGTAATAAAGGATTTGCCTTAAAAGACAATGGCTCTAATATTTAATTACAACTAAAGCAGTTAATCTATAGCAGTGCCTCTCAAATGTTTTACATTTTAGAAGCACTTGAGGAACTTTTGGAAATCCCAGTGCTAGACCACACGCCATACTGATTAAATCTGAATGTCTTGGAATGGATTTAGGTGTCGGCGTTTTTCTTACAGCTTTCCAGATGATTCTAAGTTTGAGAACTCCTGGGAACAGCTGGGAGAACTGTTTTTGGTGGTTTCATTCCCCAGCACAGAACTGGTTTATAGTATGTGGCAAGTTAACACATTCAGTTACATGGGCACCTATGTTTTAACTAGCTTATTTTGAGAGTTCACCAGAAAGTTAGTGCCTTGAGTTTAGAAACTTATTAAGATGCAGGTTCTTTTAAACTACAGATACATTTAATGGGTTTTGGATTTCTCAGTCTGCTGGCAATATTTCCCAAAATTTTTTCCAATTTGTAAACATTTTCTTCCATTCACAACTCATTTAATGCCCTCATTAACTGTACCTTGTTATTTACATCACTACTATAATTTTAGAAGAAAGTCTTGCTATTCTATTAGTACTCATTGTATTATGTTGACATTGAGACAAAAGTAGAAAAGTTGGAAAACTTTTTAAATGCACTGTAAATAAAGGAAAGTCAAGCAAAGACACTAGCCATTCTTGTGATCTGAGATCTTACAAAAAGGAGAAACCTCAGGTCCAAATGGGGCTAGTCAAGAGATCTAAAGAAGTGAAAATGGACCAGTGTTTTTAAAGGGAGAATGAGAAGGAGAGAGACAAGATAGAGAGCATAAATGGTGTTCATTATGGCCAGATCTTCCAATTTTTCAAGAGAAGCCAGAAATCAGGACTTGATTTACTTGAAGAGGTTTTGATAAGAATGGGGGAATTTTAGAATTCATTTTTATTAATACTTTTATATCTTGCCTTATTCAAGTCACTACCAAAATCAGAAGCAGACATTCCTTTTTTTCTTTGTGGCCTTATTACTTGCAAAGCATGTGTAGACCAAATCACTGTTTTTCTGAGATTCTTCCCCTGCCCCTTTCAGTTTTCATTTCCTTTCTTTAGATGCTTTGGAGCCCATATAATAATACAGACTGACTATATTTGATTAGTTCTGAAGTTCTAAAGAATGTGAGCAGCAGCCACTTGCAATGCACAGTGGCTCAAAGAATAAAGGATTTTTTTGTTTGTTTGTTTTTGTTTTATTATGCTGTATTAGTCAGCCAAAGGAGTGCTGATGCAAAGTACCAGAAATCTGCTGGCTTTTTAAAAAAGATTTATTTATTTATTTCCCCCCCTCTCCACCCACCACCCTGCTGTTTTTGCTGTCTATCCATTCACTTTGTGATCTTCTATATCTATTTCTCTTTTGGTCTTCTCATTTTTTCTCTTCTAGGATTTACCGGGATTTGATCCTAGGGACCTCTGATGTGGAGAGAGGTTCCCTCTCAGCTGTGCCACCTCAGTTTCTGGTTTCTGCTGCACTTCACCTGGACTCTCTCCTTTGTCTCTTTTGTTGTTGTTGTTGCATCATCATCTTTCCTGTATGACTCACTTGCACAGGCACTGGCTCACCACACAAGCACTTGCATGGGCACTTGTCTCTCCATGCAGGCGTTGTGGGAAACTGGCTTACCTATTTGTTGCTTCCAGTTATTTCAGAAGATGTTGCAAGTTGCTTCCTGTTGCTGTAAATTATCTTATTGTAGATGTTGCAAGTTGCTTCCTGCTATTGTAGAAAATGTTGCAAGTTGTTTCCTATAGCAAACAGCTGCTTGTTAGCTTTCAAACAAATAAGATGTGGAAACTAGGGTTGAGGCTCTCAGTTTCAAAAGCTGTGAAGTCCCCTGGTCCCATCTTTGTTTCCTCTCTCGTGTCTTTCTTTCTGTCCTTTTATTTTTTCAGTTCTACATCACCTTCCCTTTGTGCAGACCTATTGCTGAGCTGGTCTCTGCACACGGGCACTCACATGGCACTCAGCTCACCGCGTGGGCACTGGCTTCACCGTGCAGGCATGCTCTCTCTTCTTCTTTTTCACCAGGAGGCCCCAAGGATTGAACCTAGGTCCTCCCATATGGTAGGCAGAGGCCTTATCACTTTAGCCATATCTACTTCCCATAGTATACCACTCCCAAACATAGCTGTTGGCTTTTATAAAGGGTATTTATTTGGGCTAAAAGCTTACAGTTACAAGGCCCTAAAGAGTCCAACTCAAGGTTACTTCCTCACTAAACTCTGTGCCATGTGTTGAAGCAAGATGGCATGCAACATCTGTGGGGGTTCAGCCTTCCTCTTTCTTCTTAAGGCTCTGTGGGCCCAGCTTCTTCTGATCTCAGCTGTAGGCTGGCATAGGGCTCAGCTGCTCTGTTCTCTTCAGCTGCAAACTATCAGGTGAATGGTTCAGATCTTTCTGGGCCCCAGGATCAAAGTTCTCTCTTCTTCTGTGTCTATGGAGCTCTCTCTATTCCTGTGCATCTTCTACTGTTTTCTCCTTAATTGAGTGTCTGTTTATATACCCCACCAAAGGGACAGGGACTCAACCCTGAGTTGCCCTAATGATATGGTTGAATCAAAGCCCTAATCTTGATTTAATCAAGTAAATGTAAAACCTTTGAATTTAATACTGTCAAAGGGTATCACACCCAGAGGAACAGACCAGTTTACAAACATAATCAATATCTTTTTTTTGGAATTCATAAGTAGTCTCAAACTGCCACATATGCTTAGCCACTTACTTGCAAAATGTGATTTCTCAATAAACCTGCCACATTTCTTTCAGCTCTACCCTCTGTTTAGTTCCTGAAGTCTGTTAAAGGTAACCTTTTAATTCCATGTAATAAAAGTAATATTTTTTAAAAGCCGGTTTATTTTAGCCTCTTCTGTCATTTCAAAACATAGCAACTACCAAAGGTGAAAAAGAAGTGGTGATATAATCATTCATTCTTTTACATCATAGAATTTGATAGCTGGCAGGGATGGAAAACCTAGCTCAGTGAGCCCTTCTTTTTTTGTACTGTGGGTTAGTGATTTGGCTGTGGTCCCACAGCTGGTGCATGGAGGTACTGAACCATAACCCACAAGTCTTGATTTTCAACTCACCTGTAAAGCCCTTCACAATTTCCAAGTCATTTTCATATTTGGTCCTTTCAACAGCATTGTGCAATAGGCAGGGTAGGAATTATTCCATTTTACAAAAATTAAACTGGTTTTCCAAAGGTATAGAATGCTAAGTCATGTATCTAGAAGTCAGAGTTCTCCATCATATCCAGAAACTCTGAATGGTTGAGAAATGCCTCAGCCAGTTTCATTTCTTCAGACTCCCAATATATTTAGAAATGAAGACATTCCCAAATAGGATCGCAGTTTTTTTTTGAGGGGGAGGGAGGTACCAGGGATTGAACCCCAGACCTTGTACATGCCAAGGAGGCACTCAACGATGGCACTACACCCACTACCCTTATTTTAAATGTTTACATTTAACAAATCAACTCTTTTAATACATCCTCCAACCCCACAGACAACTGTAAGTACGAGCTCATTTGGAGATAATGTCCAAAATTGACATTTGAGACTTTCATGAACATGGGGGCCAGACCAAATTGCACTTGTGGAGGAACCCTGACAAGGGATTGGTGGAGGGAAGAGCCCCAATCCCTGGTGGGGAAAGGAGTCAGGCAGGGAAGGGGGGGGAGGGAGAGAGAGAGAGAGAGAGAGAGAGAGAGCGCCTAAGAACCTTTGACCTAAACTAAGACCATAGCACCTGCCCCAAATAAAAAACCCAGAACTATTACAGTTATTACAGTATCTTCGGGCAATTCCATAATTGGATGACAATGGCTGGAATCTTTAGTTTGAAGTTACATTTCCATAGTATTTTGTTTAAGATGGAGAACGTTTATCAAAGAATGAAAGTGTGAACAAGGGTAGGAATTGGCAGAGATTATTGGACGTGGATGCTGGGGGTTGGGTGGGAAAGAGCATTAAATGAAATTACTTCTTGGTTCCCTCACCTGTTCTGGATTCTTTAACAACTGAATCACCAGCACAGCTTTTCTTCACAGAGAAGTAAATGAAATCTCATCCCAGACCTGGGAACATTTCCATCTTTCTTCCTCCCCTTCCTTTCTTCCTTCCAGATACAAAATATTTCTTGAGCACTTATCATGTTACAGGCCCTGGGCTATGGAATTGAATAGGGTCCACAGGCCCCCTGCTTATCTGGAGGTTATGGTCAAGAAGAGCAATAAAGAAAATAAACAAATAAGCAAGACAACTTGAGAGAATAAATAAATTCAGATATGCAGAGTAACACTTCTTATTTTTAACTTAGCTTCTAGAAACCATCAGTAGTTGGTTGGCAATAACTGGCTAATTATTTTTAGGTCATTCTTGCCTTATTTCTAGCAAAGTCTCCTAGAAAAGGATCCTGTTCTCTTTGTATTGATTGTGGTCTTTAATAAAGAGTTCTTTAAATTCTACCTACTATCCATCTCTGACTCTTTGCAGACCAAGCTCTAGACTAGGGGTTCTTAACAAGGTGTCTGTGAGCTTGAATTGAAATTCAAAAAAACATTATTCTTGAGGGAACGTGTTGGTGCAGGTGTGACATTTTTATTAAATAATACTCAGTATAGTGTGAACTTAGTAAGGGGTCTGTTTTCACCTGACTGGCAAAGGAGTCCGTGGAACAAAATAGGTTAAGAACCCCTGCTCTAGACCCTACCGGAATAGAGCAGACTGACCGATTGTATCAGGTAAATTGTTACCATGATGATTTCATGCTGGTGCTTTAGATTCTGTTGAAGGACACTTTGCTAAAATCTCAGAGAGAACTTGGAGAAAGCTCTTGTCTGATTTTAAAATTCAGGATGTTTTTATGATGCTTATCATGATTTACCCTAAAAACTTCAGGGATTTTGTATGTGGTTGTGTTTAAGCATTTATGAAATTATGCAGGTATTTTTAAATGATTCAATATTTCAGACTCTAATTTAGATTTTATTCATACTGAAGATTTCCATTAGTCAGTTACTTCTATGTTACATGCTGTTTTTCATGATGATTGTAAGTTTAGAAGAGATTTAAGAAGGAAAACAGTAATTATTGGTGTTTTTGTTATCCAGCCTTTGATTGATGGTTTTTCAGAAATCTCTAAGGAAATGGGTCTCGCTATGCTCAACAATCCAATGAAATTACAGTCATTCTTAAATCACAGGAACTCTTTTTTTTTTTTTTAAACATGAAACAGCTCTTCCAAGTGCTGATATGTATAATTTAAGGCTTTTGCTGCTGCTTTTTATGTTTTTCAAAGCACTGTCACATGTTATCTCTATGAAGTCCCATGAGTGAGGCAGATTATATACCATTCCTTCAGTTTTCATATTAGGAAAAAGAAAGCTAAATTTGCCTCATGATATGTAGATAGAGGCAGAATATGAACCCTAACTAACTCCCGGCCTGCCATCTGCCTGTACGTTCTACATGTCACCATAACAAGAGTGCAATACTTGGTGGCAAAGCAGCTAGCGTTTTTTAAAACTTTTTACTTTTTTCCTGTCTGCCCGCCCCGCCGCCCCCACCCCCCCAAGATAGCTCCCTCATCTGTCTGCTCATTGTCTGCTCGTCTTCTTTAGGAGGCACCAGGAAGCAAACTCATGTGGGAGGCAAGTGCCCAACCACTTGAGCCACATCCGCTGCCTGCTAGTTGCTTCATTTGTTGTTGAAGTATTTTAGTGTTTTAATAATTGAAAAAAATAGCAATCTGTATTCCTCTCCTTTGTGCAAAGCCACAGTTACCAGTTATGCCCCTTAAAAAGAAAAAAAATCCCTGAACCTTAAATCTTATGAGTTCCTTTTTGATTTGAAACATTGACTATTCTCTTGTCAAAGTCTTTATTTATCTGTAAAATATATTTCACTACTTGGGTTATATTTAATTTAGCTCTCTAGTCTACTCTGTCCCCTTTTAAAATGCTTCATGCATTTAGCCCTAATCTTGCTTATATATAGTTTTCATAAGTAGGGACCGACAAATTTTTCCTTGCACAGTCTTAAATTCAACTACCTATTTTATTGTTTTCTCAGAGTTTTTAGAGTTTGGTTTTACAAGATATGCATTAAAAAGAAGTATTTCCCTCTTCTTTCTCTTCAGTTATTCATCTTCTCCTAAAGTAAAGATGATCAGAAAGGACCACTGCCAGGTACAGTCTTCTTTTTACATACCACATTATTTTTTCCCTTGTAAAAGGATCTCTTCTTGCTTCAAATCAATATCCAGAGTCAAATGATGAAGCTTCAAATGACCATGATCAGAGCCAGCTACATAACTTTTGGGGTCCAGTTCAAATAAAAATGCGAGCCTTCTGTTCAAAAAGCAGGAAAAAATGCCATTGAGGGCCATAAAATATTTTATTATTTTTAAGAACTAATAAAAGGAAGCAGATATAGTTCAAGTGGTTGAGGGCCTAATTCCTATGTACGAGGTCCTGGGTTGAATCTCCAGTACCTTCTAAAAGAAAAATAGAGGTAATAGTGATATCTGGATAGCAAAGTACAATAAACTTACAAATTGCAAACAAAAATTTTTTTAATGTCACAATTTTACAAAATACCAAAAATAATAGTACTTTATTAATGTTATTTCTTCATTGATCATAAGATTTCCTGGCTCACTTTTCTGCAAATTCATTTACTAGACCCTAAAAATTAATAATTTTAGAATCTTTATTTTCAATTAATATACTTGAAAGTCATGTGTCTATATGTTGTCAGATGTAAGGACACAACCAGGTTAAAAGCGAAAGGTTGGAAAAAGGTATTCCATGCAGATATTAACCAAAAAAGAGCTGGAGTAGACCAGATAAATGTAAAATAACAATATTATAGTATATGAACAACAATAATTACTCAGTGAAACTAGCAAATTGTTCCTGTGATCAGTATTCTATAAGTTTCTTCATACAAAATAAATACTTGCTTTTAATTGAGGAGGACTGGAGAAGAGATATATATTTTGGATACTTCATTTTTCTTAACCATTTCTTATGCATCCTTATTAAAATAATTCATTTATATCAATAATGGTTTAGCGTGACTATTGTTGAAAAAGATTTTGAGTTTTTCTGCCTCATAAAATTATGAATTGGCTTATTGTTATCTATTGTAATTCATTCCAATAAGATATGAAGAATTCCCAAATAGGAATTTGATTATCCAGAATTATTGCCTATATGGAAATTAAATAACTAAACCAATAATTTATTTCATTCTTAGAAATTATTATGCCCAATAGTTAGAGCTATAATATAAAAATTAGAGGGAAAAGGACTTGGCCCAGTGGTTAGGGCGTCCGTCTACCACATGGGAGGTCTGCGGTTCAAACCCAGGGCCTCCTTGACCCATGTGGAGCTGGCCCATGCGCAGTGCTGATGCTTGCGAGGAGTGCCGTGCCATGCAGGGGTGTCCCCCGCGTAGAGGAGCCCCACACGCAAGGAGTGCGCCCTGTAAGGAGAGCCACCCAGCGCGAAAGAAAGAGCAACCTGCCAGGAATGGCGCCGCCCACACTTCCCGTGCCGCTGACGACAACAGAAGCGGACAAAGAAACAAGACGCAGCGAATAGACACAGAGAACAGATGGGGGGGGGGGAATTAAATAAATAAATAAATCTTTAAAAAAAAATTAGAATTATGTTATAATTAATTTCTATTACATTAGAATTATTTACATTTATAAATGTTTGTTGCTATACTATTTCTTATAATTGATTATATTAAATCTAACCTGGCCTTTTAAAATTTGTAATTTCTATTCTATTTTTCTATTTATTTTACAATTTTATAATGAAGTTATTTTTAACAGCTAAAAAAAAAACCAGTGCTTATACACTTTTGATAGATCATATGGTATGTGTCTATATCTCAATAAAACTGCTTAATAAACAAATAAATAATTGTGCAAGAATAGCCAGAAATAGGAGCTATGTACATCAGGGGAAATAGAGAGATGGAGAGGGAAGGAATTTCCTTGTTTGTTTATTATTATTGAAATAATGAAAATGCTTTAATAATGATTGAAATGACAAATGCACAACTATGTGATTATACCAAATAGCATGGATTATACACTTTGGATAAATTGTATCCTTTATTAATATGCTTCCACAAAATTGATTTGTTTTTAAAAAATAAGGTGGGTTGGGGGAGAAATACACCAGCTGTAAGATATGGACTATTAGTAATATTCTGATGATGCTCTTGCATAGTTTGTAACTAGTGTATCACAACAATGCAAGGTGTTGGTGAAGGGTTGATGTATGGCACCCCTGTATGATGTTATGCATGCCTATTTTGTAAGTTCACAACTTTTACTATATGCTTATTGTTTATGTATGTTCAGGTATGAAATGATATACTTCAATAAAAAAAGTTTTGGAATTAAAGATTGGAAATTTCATTTGATAATTTTTAATTTCAAGAAGGATGTTTCTGCTAATGCGAGTGTTACTGGAGCTGTTAAGAGTATCTTATAGGTTGAGACAACATTGGGATAAGTATCTGATAAGTTATTTGGATATATAAATATTAGTACATCTAGAGCTGATATTCTTGGAAAATAATTTTTGTACAAAGATTTAATTCTATACAAATCTGTTTTATGTAACTCTGAATTTAATTTTAAATATAAATTTATACAATGACACTTTATATTTTACCTGGCATTTCCTGTAATTTGTGGAGGCCATACAAGAAATCAAAAGAGGTTCCATTATATATATATTTCAAATAACCATATATGCATTCTATTACTATGTCTTCAATTATAAGGTAACAATTACTTTGAAAATGATTTCCTTAACAATTGCTTCATCCAAAGCTTCATATAAAAATAATGTTCTTTCTTGTAGAATGCATTGATTTTTATTTTTATTATTTTTTCTTTCTCCCTGCTCATTGTTTGCCCTCTGTGTCTGCTCTCTGTGTCTGTTTGTCTTCTTTCTAGGAGGCACCAGGATCTGAACCCAGGACATCCCATGTGGTAGGTGGGTGCCCAATGGCTTGAGCCACATCCACTTCCCTGATGTTTAAATTTAATTTCAATTTCTAGTCATCTGGATATTTCCTTTACAATATTGCAGTCGTTTTCAAAACCCAGAGGTTCTAAACTCTTTGAAGACTCACATAGCTCCCTAATATGTTTTATTCCCATGTCCTTGTGTATACTTTTATTCTGTAATAATTTACTGACAAAATTTATGCCTGAGTGCCAGCAATTATGGAACCAGCACTCTAGCCAGAGGGAGAGTTAATATTTGTACAAACACAGCAAGGACGGGCTCCAGGGACAGATGAAGGGGAACGTTTGGCCTTCTGCTACATGTTGGTGCTGTTCCCACACAAAGTCTCTTCTCTCACCTGTGGTTGTTGCTGACACTGAGCAAAAGTGGGTTCTTTTCTCCTAATGCATCTTAAACCCAATACCTGAGACACTGGGATTTCGAAGAGAGAGAGAGTTTTATTGGTTGCACAAGCAATGGAACAAAGTGGACTTTGGCCCAAAAGTGCCTCCTAGATCTGCAGAAATTCTCGTATTTTATAACATCATGATGCAAATGAGTAATTGCAGTGGTATTTGTACAGATTCTTCCATGAATAAACATTAAAGGGCTGTACCAGAATGGGGGTGGGTACTAACCGGGGGTGAGTTACAAAGTTAAAACCATCATCAGGGATCAAGTCATCCAGGAGAGGGAGATGCTAAAAACAATGGTCAGCTACAAGATTTTTCATATGGATATCAAACAGAGGAAGGTAGAGTGGTCATCCTTTCAATAGAGAATGTTCATGTACAAAGGTAAGATCCTTCTGGAGTAATCATCATAATAGCAGGTACAAGAAGTCATATACAAGGGTAAGATCTGCCTAGAATAATCATTACATGGTAGGTTATTAGTTGGAAAGGGTCACATATAAAGTCAGTCTAGCCAGTTCCAGACATTTCAGATATTAACCCTTTTGGCTGATTTATAATATAAAGACATTTATAGAATGACTGAGCAATCATTACTTGGTAATTCTTTTTTTTTTTTTAATTTTTTTTTTTATTATTCATTTTTTAAAAATATTACATTCAAACAATATGAGGTCCCATTCAACCCGACCGCCCCCACCCCACCACTCCCCCCACAGCAACACTCTCCCATCATCATGACACATCCATTGTATTTGATAAGTACATCTCTGGGCATCGCTGCACCTCATGGTCAATGGTCCACATCATAGCCCATACTGTCCCACGTTCCATCCAGTGGGCTCTGGGGGAATCTACAATGTCCCGTAATTATCCATGAAGCACCACCCAGGACAACTCCAAGTCCCGAAAACGCCTCCACATCTCATCTCTTCCTGCCATTCCCCGCACCCAGCAGCCACCAAGGCCACTTTTCCCACACCAATGCCACATTTTCTCTGTGGACCTTGGATTGGTTGTGTCCATTGCACATCTATGTCAAGAGGAGGCTCAGATTCCACGTGGATACTGGATGCAATCCTCCCGCTTTCAGTTGTAGGCACTCTAGGCTCCATGGTGTGGTGGATGACATTCTTCAACTCCATGTTAGCTGAGTGGGGTAAGTCCAATAAATCAGAGTGTAGGAGTTGAAGTCTGTTGAGGTTCAGGGCCTGGCTATCATATTGTCAGTCCAGAGATTCAAATCCCCTAGATATATCTTAAACCCCAGCACCAACTACAATTCCAGTAAAGTAGCATGAAAGTTTTGTGAAAAGAGATCCCATCTGAGTCCAGTTCCATCATGCAGAAACACCAGCTGCAAAGAAGGGCCAACTGACATGGCAGTGAACCCCATCTGCCATGACCATAGAACCCGTGGGTCTCTTTAGCCCTCAAAAGAACCAATACCTGGGGTTGTATCTACTTTATCTGTCTCTGAGACTCTGCTCAGGTGTGCATAAAGGCAATCCTTCTGACAACCTCCAGACTCTTTTTTTAGAGACTCATAGCCATATAAACTCATTTCTCCTTTCCATTTCCCCCTTACATTAGGTCAAACAGCATTTTAAACTCCTGTTATTATATGTAGACAGGGATATTCTGCTGGTCCACGTTGAACCTTTAATTCAAGGTCATTTTCTAGTTGCATTTGATTCTTAATCCTCAGTTATAACTCCTCCCTCTCTGTTTATAACATTCCCAATCTTGGGAATAATCTGGATATTGGATCTTTCTGGCTTCTTCATGCTGGAAAGGGGCATTGATATTATGGAGTAGGGAGGAAGGAAGGTGATTATCAGTTTGACTTCTGAGCTCCATCGCTTGCCTGGCAATGGAATGTTAAGACACTTTCTGAAAAATAAACTTAATATGTAAATTGAGAATTACAGGTTTAAATAACTATGTTACATTGGGAAGTTTTATAGCTTTTCTTAGATACAGTTTGGAGTATTCTTTTGAGCTTTTCCTACTGTGACTGCGCTAACTGACTAAAGCCTGCATACAAGTAATCCCCAGAATAACCTCTCAAATCTATTTGAAATCTCTTTGCCATTAAAACTTTATTCTGTCCTATTTCTTTCCCTGCTTTTGGTCTAATCCCATGTTGTCAGCAAGGCCCATCTCTGGGAGTTGTCAAGTACTGCACTGCCAGGAAAAAAAATCTCTGGAGCTAAGTCGCACATTGCCAGGGAAAAGTTTATTCCTAGAAGTCCTGTCCCACATAGGGGGGAAGGTAGTGAGAGTTTGGTTTAGAGAGGCAGGCCACATTTGAGTAAAAAGAGGTTCTCCAGAGATGACTCTTAGGCATTAATTATAGTTAGGTTTAGCGTGATCATTACAGAAATAAGTTTCTGGAGTGTAAGCCTCGTGATAGAGGGCTCACCTTACTAGCATGTTAATTTTTCAAAGGTTAACTTGTAGAGTTCTACTGTTTGAATAAATTGGGAGTTCCTATTGTTTGAGAGAGTAGTAGGAATTTCCCAGATGAAGAAGTTTAATATATACATTTTCCCCAGTCCCCAATGGACTTTGAAAATTCCTTTCTATCTTATGCCCAAAACACTTTGAAATGCATCATGGTATGCTGTACAGAATATCACAATCTAATTCACTATTTTATGTTCCTTGTTAGCTATGCTGTTAAATAACCTGACTAGTTGGGTTAAATTAGATAGTGTTCTACAGAAATTTAAAGAATTTTCTTGACAAAATAAATTTCTTCTTTCTGGTCCCCATAGTACTTAAATTTTTAAAATACCAATAATATTACTTTTTTCTTATATCCTGATTCTCCTTAGTCTTTAGATTGGCCTTATTTACTGTTTAGTTTTAGGTGTTATACCGGCTCTTAAAATTCTAGGAGCTATTTGGTTATACATAAAGAGTAGGGCATCTTAGGACTTAGAAATAACAATTAAGAGATCAGAGCTCAGGAATAAACATTGTTGCAGCAAGAACTTACAATCTAGGCAGTAATTTCTGTGAGTATTTTGAATAAAACTGTTTCTAGAGACCATTATCTACAGACATAGTAGAAGTTTTGTTGTGTTTTACTTTTACTCTTTTATCAATATTATGTTAATCAACAGGAAAAACATAACTTACAAAGTCTTGCCTTGCTTCTCCTTTAAAGTCCCTTTTTGTTGATTACAGGGTAACTGCATACTTTTTTTTAGAGAAGTATCAGAGCAACAGAGTGTAACTGATAAGAGATTTTGGTTGTTTTCATAAGAATAACTAAAACTATAACCAACAATATCATCATGCAGATATTTAGGATAGAATAGACAGTGAGAATTTGAAAGTCTAAGAATTTTTATACAATCTCAAATATATAAGTAAATCACACATTTAATTTATTTCTCCTTCATGTTTTCTTTTTTAGAAAGATAACTGTTTACCACAAAGAAATTTCAGCAATACTGGAAGAAAACTATTTTTCTAGTAAATTTATGAAAACTCAAGATTGAACACAAGAATGGACACAAGAGAGCAGGCAATGGAGGAGGGGGGGGAGAGAAATAAATAAAAATAAATCTTAAAAAAAAAAAAGAATATATTGCTTTCAACAATGAGGATGATTCTTAAACTTCAGAGTGGTGAATGTAACATGGATCTTTACAAATATTAAATATCTGAAACACGCAGTTAATACCATATTTGATATTTCAAATTTTCTTAAGAGTAAACGTAAGTCAATATATTCACAATAGTTTTAGGAAATAAATACTGTGATTATGCACAGTATTTTATGACAAACCAGTTTTAAAAAAGAAGTTTAATACCTTGATATAAATTCTGATCTGATTAAAAAGTGAGTAAAACTTAAAACATTGCCAAAATAACATCCCATTTAAACTTTTCCATAGTTTACAAAGGTATTATGAATTTCTAGTTTTGATATTTTTCCATTGTGATTTAAAATACAAACATATTGATAATGTTAATTTTCATAAATGTATGTATTTAACACTTCACTTTTCGTAATGTAAAAGAACAAATTCTTTTGTAATTGTTTGCAATTAAAGATATCCTTAAGGGTTTTATTAGAATATTATAAGTTGTCAACCTTGAACATTATATTTAAACATGCTTCTCTTTAATATAGTGACAAAAAAATGTTAGTAAAACAGTTTGGAAAAGACAAATTCCAAAATAGTGGTGTCTCTGTATTTTTTGAAAAAGCCATTAAGGATATGATAAAGATATTCTGATAAGGCACAGATTTTTTGTTCTTTATATGTATCAATTATTTCAAAAGGACTTTTACATCTTTCCACTCAAAACAGACCAACCATTTAAGAAAACTGTGTTACTTTAACAGAGAGAGAAAGTCAAATTTTTAGTTTTACATCGGTACACCATTCAGTAAGCAAATCTTGGCAAAGACCATAACAAATCGAGGTGGTGTCCAACAGGTTTTTCTGCTATAAAGTTACTTTTTGTTATCAATATCAACTTAAAGATTTTTACTTCAAAATGGCTTCCCAGAATCTACTTACATTGAAATCTCTCAATTCAGAAAATGCTTTTACAGAATTCCTACAACCTGTAATTTCCTATAATCTTATATAACCATTTATAATCATATAGATCCACCTTAAGACAAGTTTTACCTTTAAAAAATCCTTATTGAATTATAGTCAGCAAAAATAAAAATTTACCTCCACTAACCCTTTTATAACTTTCTATATCCATTCATGTCTTGTCCTACATATCTCCATTCTGACTGTATAAAAACCAGCCATCTTATCTCAGACAAAACACACTACCTTAAGCAAGCTTCCACAAACCTTCCACTTCTTTTATATCCATTTAAGTCTTGTCTTATATTCCTTATTCTGTTCTGTGAAAAACTAGTCATTTCACCTTAGGCAAAGCAGTTATTTTTAAAAGAGGTTTGTAATAATTTCATTAATTAAAAACTTACAATTTTTATCGTCTTAAAGATTCAACAGATATAATGTTGGGGCACACACCCACACCCTGGAAGTTTACACCCAAATAGAATAAAATTAAAATAATAATTTATGTAAGAAATTTTTCTTTTTTTCTTTTCCTTCATAGGGGGTTAAAACTGCCTTGTTTTTTATAATACCTTAAAATTGTAAAAAACCGTAAAAGCCTATTGACTAGTAGGCTCCGGATGATATATTATACAGTAATGATTTTATTTGTTTTAATGTAATTTAGAAAAACCTTTTCATAGCTTTAATGATCTCTTTCTTTACTTACTGAAATTTGGTAATTGGATTATTAATTACTCTCATCCCAAGGCAGTTAAAAAGTTTAAATTGGGGATTATAGGTCAAACTATGCAAACCAAGGTTTACTCTGTAACGTTTCTGAGGCAGGTTAGTATAGGGAAAAGAGGAAAGAGAAGCCAGAGCTGGAACCCAGCAGACACCATGGCTGTGAGACCCTGCCTGGAAATCCCCTGGGGAAGGCAGATCCCAAGAACAAAGCTGGAAAGATCCCACCAGCACCCTGGCTGTGAGCACTCATTTGAAACTGACCCCAGGTCAAGCAGAGCCCTGGATAACTCCAAACGGGCCTCCTCATTAGCTGCCTGAGCACGAACGGGTGGGGCAATCAATCAGCTCCGCAAAGAGCTGGGGTTCCTCCCCAACATTAGCAAAGGGGAGGAGGGAAGAATGGCTTTAAAAAAGCACCCCCTCCCCAACCTCAAGTGCTCCTCTTTGCCTGGAGGTAGCCTGCCTCCATGTCTTGAGTGTGTACTTCTCTCTCTCTAACTAAACTCTTTTTACTGGCCTAACTAAATTGGCACATTTTTAAATTCTTCTATGCGACACAGCCAAGAACCTAGAATCCAGCTTCTGACTTCATTTGGCAAGCGCCATCCAGGAGTTCTAGAGGCAGGTAATTCTTTCTGGCACCTGGCAAGGACTGGTGAGTCTAAACTTTTAATTTTAGCCTGTCTAGTTCCCTCTTTTGGTTGCCAGCCATCCCTTTCTGCCATTTTAAATGGTTTCCGGGATGGGCTCCCACAGGACAAAATCTTGGTGGCCCAGACTTCTGGCTGTGTAGATTCAAGGAAGTTCTGGGTGGCAAGTGGAACTGTCCTTGAGACCTGACCAGGCAGGTGACCTCAGTAAGGCAGGAGTCCACTGGAAGCCTACCAGCCCTCCCTGTGAGTTCAGAATGGCCAACACCCGTTGCATCATTTCCTTAGGCCACTAGTTAACTCCTCTTAATTAGAAGTGTCTTTAATCTTCTGACTACTGCTTTCCTCAGTTTGGGTCTGTGAGATGCTGTGGAATGCCTTAGAAACTGAAAATGTACTTGTTAGCAGACATTGGTCCCATCCTTAATAGCACCAGGAAATTTTGTTCCTTCTCAGTCTCTGGGAGGTCCTTAGGTTGCCTTTGCCCCTGAGGCTGTTTGCTGGCAAGTCGCAGAACAATTAATCTCTAATCTTTTAGTGAGTTTTTAATGTCTGGTTTAACTGTGAAACTCAGTCTCAGGGAGTGGGCATGAGATGAGCACACTCATGGCTATCTCCTAAGACCTCTGCAAAAGTCGACTAAAAGAAAAGTCCCTATCCAGTCCCTTTCCTAGGGAGAAAGCCTGGCTTGGGTACTTCAGTCTGGGACGCTGACCCACATGTCTCCCAAGACCTCTAAGGCTGCTCTGAGGACACCCAGAGAACAGACTCCCGATTCCCAGAAAAACAGGGACAGCAACTAGGGCTCCCGATTTCCAGGATGCTGGATCAGCAAACAATCCATTCAGTCAGGTCTAGCAGTGGGATGACACCAAGACTGACAACTGCATTTATCCTCCCCTAGGATAATGGGTGGCTCTTCCAGCATTCCAGCAAACTCCCCATTGGGGTGTCTTCTCAAAAACCGGGACAGCCTGCCTACTAATGGTCTACACCTCGTGGCCACAGTACAAGTCAAAGGATGGCCAAGAGTGGCTGCGATATGGGACCCACAATTTAAACCCCATACTCCAGATAGCCCTACTGTGTAGAAGAGAAGGAAAAAGGGTGAACTTTCCTATATCCAGCTTTTTATAGCTCTGCATCAGAGTAAGAGCCTAAGAGGTTCTTGTCGGTTGTGCAATGCAGAAGGAATACCCTAGAGCACAGAGTAAACCCTGTCGCAAGAAGGAAGAATATATTTTAGATGACCCCTTTAGTAGTAGCCCACTGCTTCTGGCCTGGCATTGGACCCAGAAGCCCCTTTAAACTCACCCCCAGCAGGGCTTTAGCACCTCCCCTTATGCCGTGAGGTCTAGTCTGGTGGGTCATACCCAAAATGGAAGTGCGAGGGTCTCTACCCTATAAGGGAAGTAGCTAATGGGGATGCAGGAACCCTAACAGTTCCCTTCTCTATGGCCAACCTGGCACAGTGCAAAGGAAAGTTAGATCAGTTCTCTGAGGATTCTACCAAATTTACTGAGGGGTTCCAGTACCTCACAACAATCTTTGAACTAATATTGGGTGACATGCACATTATTCTTTCAACTTGCTGCATCGCAGAGGAAAAGCACCATGGATGGACTGAGGCACAAGAGCACACAGATAGACTGGCTGTCCAACTGCCTAACCAGTACACTGTGGGAGCAGTAGCAGTTCCTAATACAGATCCTGGGTGGGACTATCAAAGGGGACAGGCAAATCTGAAGGCTAGAGAACATATGGTCACACGTCTCCTCGGAAGGAAGAGGAAGTGCATTACCAAAGTTGTCAATTATAGTAAGTTCAGGGAAATTACTCATGAACTGGACAAAAAAACTCAGCCTTATTTCAAGGAAGGCTGGTAGAGTAATATACTCTGGTAGATCCTAACTCTAATGAAGGACAGATCCTCATAGCAACTTACATCATTAGCCAGTCTGCTCCAGATATCAGTAGGAAGCTACAAAAGCTTTCTATGGGTCCCCAAACTCCCATGAACACCCTTTTAGAAACAGCCTTCTCAGTCTTTAACAATGGAGACCAAAATAAATAAATAAAATAAAATAGTGACAACCAAAAAAACCAATGGAGACCATGCTGCCAAGATGGAAAAGGTAAGGAGCAGTAAGCTGAAGACCTGGGAACAGGTCTGGGAACCTTTTAGCAGGCACTGTTAAAGGCACCCTGTCACCTGAAGCCTACCTGAATTTAGGTTCCATGTCAGCAGGAACCTGCTTTAAATCTGGAGAGGCTGGCCCCTGGAAACGTGGCTGCCTCAAGTCGCCTTGCTGCTTGGGCCAGGCTGCCAGGGCCTTGCCCCAGATGAGGAGAGGATGGGCACTGGCAAAGGAGTACACTGCTCCCCAAGGAGGATTGAGGCGGCCTGAGACCAAGCATGGCTCCCTGGACAACATGTGAACCATCAACTAGGAGGAGCCCTGGGTGACCCTTGACGTGGCAAGTAAGATTATTCATTGCTTAAGTGATATAGGAACCAATTGTTCAGTCCTAACCTGCCACTCTGGACCTCTTTCATCTTGGTCATGCCCTATAGTAAGAGTTGGTGGAAAAATCAAGGTCTAGACTATTTACTAAACCTCTCCCCTGTAGACTAGGAAACCTCTAGTTATTCCAAAATGTCCAGTCCTGTTAATAGGATAAGAACTTCTCCATTCCCTGAGGTCTAGCATTTGATTAGGAGACCCTAGCCTGAACCCTCAGGTATATAATGCCTTGGAAAAAGAGTGGGTGAGCCTGGGTGTGAAACCATCTGTCTGGCTGCTATGTGAGCGTCAGGCCCAGGGACCCAACTAAGCAAAATCTCCCAAGAAATAGCTAACCAAATAAGGGGATATGGAATTCCAGGTCAGGTCATCTGGGATCCCCCAGTTTTTCAGGCTTATAATACCAATCAGTTGTACCCTCACAGAAAGCAATACCTCCATAAGGAGGATGTTGTTAAAGGCCTCTGGCCCATGATTGAAAAGTTCTTGCAGAACAGTCTCCTAGTCCCTTGCCAGTTTCCTTTCAACACACCTATTCTTCCTGTAAAAAAAACCCAACAGCACTTACTTACTGGTTCAAGACTTAAGAGCAGTTAATAGTTTTCTTGTACTGATCCATCTGGTTGTGCCTAACCCTTTTTCTCTGCTAAACCAGGTCCAAGAAACCATGGCTTGGTTTACTGTTTCAGACTTGAAGGATGCCTTTTTCTGCATTCCTCTCCACCCTGACTCCCAGTTCCTCTTTGCCTTTGAATGGCAGGAGTCCAACTTTAAACCTCCAGTCCAGCTTACATGGACCATGTTGCCACAATGGTTCCAAGACAGCCCCCATATTTTTGGGAATGCCTTAGCTCAGGACCTAACTTATCTCCACTTGCCTCAGAGCTCCCTCTCACAAACAAGTAGATGATCTGTTGCTTTGTAGTCCGACAAAGGAAATTTCCAATGCCAACATCATTTGGCAGAAGGTTTCCTATTTGGGTTTTCTTCTCACCCCTGGGGAAGGGGCTCTCTCCCCAGAAAGAGTTCAAACCATCACTAGTATTCCCCCACCTCAAAGAAACAACTGTGGGCTTTCTTAGGGATGGCTGGTTACTGCAGACTGTGGATAACCAGGTTTGGCAAAATAGCTTGGTCACTGTACAGTGCTGTTTTAGGGACTGATGATGATCCTTTAGAATGAGGAACAGATCAGGAAACTGCCTTCTGTTGCTTAAAAGAAGACTTAATTAGCCCTCCAGCCTTGGGAATTTCTAACCTAAACAAGCCTTTCTTTCTGAATGTAACTGAGAAGGGAGTGTCTCTATGAGTATTAGTCCAGAAACTGGGTTAGATTTCATGACCAGTAGCTTATTTCTCCAAACCCCTGGATAGCACAGCAGGGATGGCCACCTTACCTGAGAGCAGTGGGGGCAACCACCCTTTTAATTGAGACTTTTAATTGATGGCCCCTGGCCTCAATTAAATTAACATGGGGGCAACCTCTCACACTCATGACCCCCCACCAGATAAAAGGTATACTTGAGGTCAGGGGCCATGAGTGGCTTACTGGTAGCCAGTTAATTAAATATCAGGCTCAATTACTAGAGACCCCTGAGGTGCAGCTAAGGGTGTGTCAAACCCTCAACTCAGCCACCCTGCTACCAGCAGAAGGCCCAAAGTCAGATCCCAAGAGGCTCCTCCTCCACTCCTGCCTTGAAACTCTTCACTAAAACTACTCAAGCAGGCCAGATTTCAAAGATGAGCCTCTGAAAAACCCAGACTTTGAGTGCTTCACAGATGGAAGCAGTTTTGTCAGGGAAGGAATTAAAAGGGCAGGCTATGCAATGGTCTTCCAATTTAAAACTACAGAAGCCCAAGCCCTTTTCCCAGGGACATCATCCCAAAGGGCAGAGTTAATTGCCTTAACCTGAAGTTAATACTGGCCTCTGGGAAAAGAGCTAGCATTTACACAGACCCCAAGTATACAGTTCCTCTTCCTCCACACCCACTCTGCTGTGTGGCAAGAAAGAGGCTTGCTTACTAACCGTGGGTCACCTATTAAGCACAGACAAGAAATTCTGAACTTATTAGAGGCTGTTCTGTTGCCCCAAGAAATATCAGTTATGCATTGTCCAGGGCACCAGAAAGCAAACACTGCTATAGCTAGGGGAAATGCCTGAGCAGACGCAGCGCAAACCCAACACTCTCTCCTAGCCCTTATTCCAGAACCTGTCCCACTACTTAAGGCTCCAGAGTATACCCAGGACAAGCAAACTAAAGTGGCTAACTTAGGGTCCACCTGGAAGCTAGCGGGTAACTTGTTAAGAAAGCTCAAGTCTACCTGTTGGGAGTAGTGCAGTGGAAGGTCCTTCACAGACTCCACTAAGCCACTTGTCTAGGAAGGGATGCCCTGACCAGCTTAGCCAAGTGGGTTTTTGAGGACCAGGGCCTGGCAAAACCAGGCAAAAACCAGTCACCATGAGTTACTCCTTATATGCAATTAATGACCCAGACGACAGGAGGTTTAACAAACCTCCTCCCTTAAGCCTCCATGTCCAGATGTGGAGATCATACCCTGGGGAGGACTGGCAGATAGATTTAACCCACATACCATCTTGTCAGGGCTATATCTCTTAGTAATGGATGGGTGGAAGTGTTTCCCACTAGAGGGGAAACAGCTAACGAGGTAGCTAAGGCCCTCCTAAGGGAAATCATTCCCAGGTTCAGATTGCCTAAGTCCCTCCAAAGTGACAATGGGCCAGCCTTTACTAGCAAAATAACCCAAGGCCTGTGAGGTGTCCTCAGAATTAAAGATTATCTTCATGGTTCCTGAAGACCCCAGTCATGAGGGAAAGTAGAAAGAGCCAACCAAACCCTGGAACAAATTCTGGCCAAACTTTGCCAGGAAATGACATCCTCTTGGGTCACCAAGCTACATTTGCTTTGCTGAGGCTGTGTATAGCTCCAAAGGACCCACTTTAGCTTAGTGCCTTTGACCCCTTTTGAGATGGGCAACCTTTCCTCACCCAGGACATGATACCAGATCAGGAGACCCAGGAACTCATCAAATATTTTATCAAACTAGGAAAAACTCAACAAATCATCCAGGAGCCTGGGAACAAAATCCTCCCTGGCCCAAACTGTGAGCTACCTTCACCAAAGTTAAACCTGTAGAACAGGTTCTGATCAAAACCTGGCAGGAGAACAGGCCTCACTCCCAATTAGAGCCACAATGGAAGGGACCTTACTCTGTGGTTCTGATCACTCCCACAACTGTTAAAGGAATTCACAGCTGGGTGCACTTATCCCAAGTGAAACCCACTGTCCAAGGAAGTGCCAGCTCACCAGAAGCACCTGGTGGAACATTTGAGTGCCAGCCATTGGACATCCTGAGATACCTCTTCAAGAGACAAAGTTAAGTAGTGTCTGTCAAAGCCAGTGCATAAATTGTGTACTATTCCCTCTAACTATAGCCTAAATGAAGCCTTATGTATTCTGCTACATCATCCTATTGCTAAAGGGAGGGCAAACCAGACACCCTTTAAAAAAATCTTGTCCAAAAAGCGGCCAGTTTAACCAATAAATCCTCTTGTTGACTGTGTGTGTACTGACCAGTATCACCCATGGCCTGGCCAGCTGATCCCAAGCAATCTCAAAGTCCAACCTATTGTCAAAATATCACCGAGGGCAGGGGTAGAATACTGACAACCCATCAGTCAGCTTCCCACAACACTTCAAGCTAGCAGCGTCACCTTAGAACCTTTATCCCTCTACTGGGACCTCTATATTCTGCAGTCCACATACCTAAGAACACCACCTTCCCCATCTGAATCTACTCCATTGCCTCCCAATACTCCTTCTTCCCTCCTTTTCTGGGCCACTTAATTTTACCTCTTGTAATAATATCTTCTGGAGGGTCCCCCAGCTGGTCAAACACTTAGATATGCTTACCACTTCCCCTTGAGTTTGGGAGCCAGACGCCTACTTAACCCAGTATACCATCAATGCCACAATGCTTACCAGCACCAAAGACCCATTCAAGGCTCTGCACCCAAACACAACCCAGTGCTATTGGGGACACCTGCTAACTCTTGTACTTCTATATTTCGAAACACAACTTATGTCAACCAAAGTAGTTCACCAAAGATGCCATGGTCATGTTGTAAACTGGATCACTATGGCTTGGGAGGAGAAGCTAACCTTGTCTGGGACACCTAGAGAAGCATCCTGTTTCATGACCCAGGGCCCAGAGTGTCAGTACTGTCTGCTAGCAAGTTAACCAGTGAATTGGTAACTGTAAGCTCTGAAGAGGGCTCCAGGTCACCAATAACTAATCACCAATAAATAATTTGCTGCTATGTTAAACTGTCAAGATGGAATTTTCTTTCTCTGCAGAGACAAGGCCTACCTCTCTTTGCCTCCCCTTTCGACTGGCTTATGCTCACTAGCATACATCAGCCCCTCTATCCACTATGGTCCTAAAAACCTCACTGTGCCATTTCCTGTATTTTCTAACCACACAATAACTAAATGGGCATTGCCTCTTCTCATCCCCTTCCTAGCTGTCTTAGGCATAGCCACCATGATGGGAATTGGGATGGCAGTTTACACCAAACCCAGCAGGTCTACCATAAACTCTCCCTGGAGTTAACCAACAGCATAGAAGAAAACAGCTGTGCCTTAGAAGCCCTTAGACAGCAAACAGACTTCTTGCTGCGGTGGTTCTGCAAAATCACAGAGCCTTAAACATACTATCAGCAGCATGTTTTTCAAGGAAGAATGCTTTTTCTGTGTAAATCACTCCAGAATAGTCCTAGACAGCATTTGAAACCTGCAAGATGACATCCACCAACTTCGAGAGGATGCAGTCTCTGCAGGTACCTGGCCTTTCTTATCCTTGTGGTCCAGTATGTCACATCTGGCCCCCTTTTTTGGGCCTACTTACCATCATCTTCTTTATTCTTTTAGTGGGAGGACCATGTATCTTCAAAATTCTAACTAAGTTTATTTCTTCTAGAATCAGTGCTTTCCAGAACAAGATATTAGTCATGGGGGGATTTCATCCAGTTCAACTGTAACTGGATTTTATCTAGGTTCTTGACTATGCTGCAGAAATGAATTTCAAGAGCACATCAGGTTAAGCCAGTCATTTATTAAGGTAGAGAGGGAAGAGAAATAGGAGAAAATCCCAGGTAGAGAGGAAGGGGCTGAAGAGTGATAAAGTGGGCTGACTTACAGATTATAATTGTCCATTATAGATTATAAAACCCTGGGTTTACTTGCATATTGATCCAGGTGGGGGTGAAAAACAGGCACTGAGACAGGGCGAAGGCAGGAGAGAGCAAAAGCCCTTTGCGCTTGTTTTTTAAATCATTAATTATTCTGCCACTTTGCTAATGGCAGGGGAGGAGTCCTAGCTCTCTGCTGCTTTGATTGATTACCCCACCCATCAATTCCCCAGGACGGCCCAATAATAAGGCCCCTGGAGAATATCCAGGGCTTCTCCTGGCTTCCAGAGGTAATCTTGTTCTGAATGGCAGAATCTCTTGAGGGTCTTCCAGCTGCCATCTTGGGGGTACTGAATGACAGTGGACTTCTTGTCGGGTTCCAGATCCACCTACTGATTCCCTACTTTACTAGCCTGCTTCACAACCACAGTGCCAGACCCATCTTTCCTCAACCTCAATAGGATAGCTAGAGAGTTTTATACCCCATCAGCAAGGACTGCTGCCCTAACCAGTAGAAAGTGCTACAGAAGGATGACCATTGCCCTTCAGCTCCCCCTTAAGAATAAGGGTTTAAACTCTCTGAGGAGGGAGTTGAAGCACATTAGTACAGAGAAAGAGGGAAGAGAAGTCACAGCTGGGACCTGGCAGAGAACATGGCCATGAGACCCTGTCTAGAAACCCCCTGAGGGAAGACTGCTACTAAGAACAAAGCCCGAAAGACCCCACCAACACCTGGGCTATGAGGTCCCATTTGGAACTTTTCTGGGGACAAGAGGAGGCCTCAGTACCTCCAAACAGGCGTCCCCATTGGACCTGGATAACTCCAAACAAAAGGCCTCATCACTGGTACCCTGAGAGCTAACAACCAATCAGAACAGCAAAAAGCTGGGGCCCTCCCCAACGTTAGGAAAGGGAAGAAGTGGAGAATGGGAAGAATGGCTTTAATAAAGGCAGCCCCTCAACCTCCAATGCTCCTCTTTGCCTGCAAGTAGCCTGCGTGTGTATCTTGGGTGTATACTTCACCTTTCTCTTGTTTCTCTTAATAAACTTTTTTTTTCTTTTTTCTTCTTAGGAGGTCCTGAGGATTAAACCCAGGACCTTGTACTACATGGGAAGCATGCACTCAACCACTTGAGCTACATCTGCTCCCTTCAATAAACTCTTTTTACTGACCTAACTAAACTGGTATGTTCTTAAATTCTTCTATGCCCCATAGCCAGGACCCAAGAGGAATCCAGTGTCTTCCGACTCCATTTTCTCTGGTCCCTATCATTCTTAATTTCCTGGCCTAGTAGATGGAGTTCTGAGCTAAACTCACATGTCATCTTATCATACCTAGCCCTCCTCTAGCAGCTCTCTCAGGGAGAAGGTCCTGGGGGCAGGGTAGGCCAGGGAGCCTGGGAAAAAAACCTTTGTTTTTTTTTCTTCCAGTAGTTTCTATGTTCAGATTCCTATATGATCTTTTTCATTCTGTTTGGCTTTTCTAATTTCAGGCTCCAGGAGTACTCATTTACATATATAAATATATATGTAAATATATATGTGTATATATATGCTTATTTAGTTTTTAGCAATTCAGATAGAGCTCTTTTAAGAGTTATTGTTAATCTGATATTACCATCCAGAGGTATGAAAATATGCATTGAACAAACAGACACAAACACAAAAACAGAAGCTTAACTCATTAATTTGGCTCATAAATTTCTTTTGGTATGGTTGTCTTCAGGTTTTCCTTCATTCCACACCCTTCTGGTTTATTTTTTTTCATTTTGCTTTGTTTTGGTTTTTACAACTTTTAAGATCTCCTTTGGGATCAGGGTTGCCTGTAATATGGATGTGTGTTCTTGGAAACATGCACATATACCTATATATAAATTGGAGAAAAATTTATCTGGGTATTATTGGGTTAACAGGCTTTTAGCAAGGAAGGTATATTTAGGAAGCTATGCTTTAAATATTTAATTTCAATTCAGTAGTAAGGCTCCCCTCCCCCCAGGGTCCTTTCATCTCAGGTTCTGTTACTGCCTAGTGGTTCTCCCGGCTTTCTAATTTCCTAGGGATGTCTCCCGTCCTTTGAGATATGCATGAACAAAGGAGTTTTACCTTTTATTCTAACCCTGCTCCAATTGACTTTGTTTCTAATAGCACTCAGGTTTTCTCAACTTTGCCTTTAAGGAAGGTCAAGGGACTTTTCCTCAGTTTCTGCACCGCTTCACCAAAAGTTCAATTACACCTTGGAACAATTAAGCTTTTTATCCTGGAGGAGTAGAGTTTTTGCTGGTGCAGCCTCTGATCTTAGAGCCGACCTGTGTGTGTGTCAGGCCAGCTATTATGCGTGTCCCCTGCCAGCTGGCCTTTGGGACTGAGCCCTGTGAGCATGGGCTACTGTGGAACACAACCACGTGCAAGCACTGCCGTCAGTATATGGCCTCTGCTCCTAGACATGCTCCATTGCCCCATCAGACTTCACTACAAAACACAAGTTCAAAGATCAAATAGTAAGAATTGCAAGACCTCAGACCAGAGCATTAAACTTAGCGCAATGCACAGATGGCATGCCGGTAAAGCTAGCCCTCACTATGGTATCTTTCTGAGCAATTGATCTAGCCCCCAAGTCTGAAATTAACATAACAAAGTGAGAACTGGTGAGTTTCCACTGCTCTGCCTTGCTTTTGTGACATTGTCCAAAATCAATCCACCCACTTACTCTTTTCTCCAGACCTGTCCCCAACAAAGTTTATTGCCCTTATTCTTGGATACTACTTCCCCTTGCTTATCTACTAACTGCTTATCCTAAAGGTATTGCTCACGCTTTATCATTTAGTCTTGTGTATTGACTTTCTTGCTTGTCCATTTTATTTCCTCTCCTTCATTTCACTCCTCCATGTCCTTCTGTTCTGATGCCTGGGATCACTTTGCAAATAAACTACCCACATGCATGCTTTTGTTCTAGGTTCTGTTTTCAGGAGAAACCGTATTCTAACAGTTAGCAAAGCGCTTAGAGAAGTGATTTTTGATGGGACTAATTTTACTAAATGGCTAACAATATGACTAACTATGGCTGCAGTTCCATTTTCAGAAACCAACGTTCATTCATTCACTCTCTCATTCACTCATCCAACAAATGCTCATTGAGCACTTATTCTGAGCCAGACAAAATATAGTAGGAAACAAAACACAAAGATCCCTGATTTTGAGATGCTAACCTGATAAATGTTATGAAGAGAAATAAAGCAGGGGAAGGGGTTGGGGATGTAGGAGGGGATCTGTGGTTTTAAGTAGGGTGTTAGAAATGGCCTCAATGAGCAAGAACTTAAAGGTTGGGAGTGAGTGAGCCATGCAGAAGCCTGAGAGAAGAAGGTCCCAGTCAAAAGCTCTATACCCAACATGGGGCCTGCATGGCTGGAAGGAAGTGGTTGAGGGCAGAATCCTAGTGGTTGAGGGCAGAGAAGCAATAGGAGGCCAGATTCAATAGGACCTTGAAGGATACATCAAGGCCTTCGTGTTTATAAGAAAAGCATCTGCTGGTTTTACACAAAGGAGTGATGATGCCACATACTTGCGCATGGAAAGCCATCTCACCTGGGTACCATAAGTTCAACTAGTCTTCCAAATTCTTTCTCCTGGCTTTCAAACCAGAAAATGTAAGCGGACTTTTCTAAATCCTTCAAGAGGGAAGATGTTTAAATTTTACTCTTAACAAGGATTAGTATGAAGCTATGAAGTTTTTTATTTCTTGATTAAAAATGCTTTTTGAAACATTACAGTTATTTATTTTTATTCACCCAGAAATGCAAGTTATGTATGCTATTGTATTTATTCTAAAGAGATATTTTGTTTACTGATAGAAATATTTCAAGTACATCAATCATTGCCTACATTCTCTGCAAACTAGCTTATGATGTTGGACACATAATTATTCTCCTTGTTTGAAAATGCATAGTTTCCACCCATTTGAATTTACATGTACATTTTCTTTTCTTTGTCTTGCAATCAAATATCATTTTCTTGTTAGCCAAGTATATAGTGAAATCTAAAGTGAATTTTCTCCAAGGGGTATGACATGAATATAACATGACATTTTAAATGGAGTCAATTATTCTCTCTGCCATAATTAAGTCAGGATGGCATAAAATTAGTTTTCTGGGTCTTTAGTTAGTAAAGCTTCTGTTCACAGTTAGAAGATCATCTGAAATACAGTCACTGAATTATTCTGAGGAGGCGTCCTTTTGGAAGAATATTTATTCCTGCCCAACAAAGCACAATTTAACCTGCATCTTCTACTTTTTTTCCCCCACCCACTCTTCCCCAACTTTCTGTTCCTCTTCTTATGCTTCTGATACTTTCTTCTTTCCTTATACTCTGCTCCCTTCTTCCATGCTACCCCCTCTAAAAGTGGACTTTTAGAGGTCTAGATTAAAGAATGGACAAACTGTTCCGGTTCCACTTGTTCCTCCACCAAAAGCCCTGTCTAAATGCACATGGCATGTTCCCCAGTGACCAGAGAACTTTCCCACAAGAACAAAATGTTCTCACTTGGCCAGATTAATGAGCTGTGAAATCCATGGCACAGAACACTGTAAAAAGGATGTAAAAAGATGCCATGCACTTGAACAATTACATTGCAAGGCTGCAGTTGAAAACTTATTCTAGTCTAAGTGGTCACTGTTGTCAATCTGTGAGAGTAGGGATTGTGGTCCTTGTTATTTGCTTTCGTTTCTCCAGCAGTAAATGAAATGCTTGGAAAATAGTCAGTTCTCAATGAATATCTGTTGAGTAAATTAACAAAGTAACAACAAATAAACTTCACACAGAATCCTGTGGTATTTTAATGTCATTCAATTTACTAAAGACCTGTCTGAAAGGACCAAAGGGATTTAGGAGCTGACATTGAGAAGCTGTTGTTTGGGATGTTACCTGGAAGTTTTTTGGGTAATGAGGTACAAACACAAATAGCCAGCCAGGAGGAAAATGTACAAGGGACAGCTGTGTTAGGCCCTGGAGGGGGAAAGAGGAGAATTGGACTGCTGGACTTACCTAAAGTAGGCTTCCATGAGGATCCATGGAGCGGGGAGGGGGTGGTAGAAGCACATGTGGGTCCCCAGCTCTTGCCTTTATTGAGACATAGAGGGGAGGGGGAAGACTTTCCCACAGATACTGGAGAAGGGAAGTTTCAAACTACACAACACAAAAAGCCGAAGTGGCAAGGGCCATTTGGAGAAGCCGAGGGCAGTTTCTGCTCATCCAAGCCATACAGAGATAGAACCTTGCTAGTAAATTATGTGACGCAAAAGGGCAGAAGCAGCAAGACGGGCTGTTTGGTGAAGTTAGGGGTAACTGCTATCATCTCAAACTGTACAGAGGTGCAGGCCTTGCTTAACTGCAGTTATGCCCAGGGCAGGGCTAACTGGAATGGTCGCTCAAAATGGAAACTTGTGACTAAGCCAAGCAGGATGACAAGGCACCAAACATAATGTCTCTTATACCCTTACAGTTATTAAATCTGTTCAGGGTTAAAATCTCTCAATAAGAACAAACCAGTGCCAAATTTGCCCGAACCTAATTAGTCACTTCTGACCAATGGCTTGGAGCATTCAGGTGGACTGGATAGTATTGAATCATTCCATATAACAGACCAAATTTATTATGTTACGTTGGGATACTTGGCAGTTAAGTCATATATATATATATTGGTGAGTTCGTGGAGTTGGAGTCCTTTTTACAATCAAATATTTTACTGAAATCGTGGTATAGTACACATATGTCATTTTTTCCCCAAGAGCAGCCATTCACCATTCATCCCCTACCTACACCTGGATTTTTGGATCATGTGCTGCCATCAGTTTTCATGTTGTTCCCTGTTCCAACAGAGATACCCAATTCAAACTCAGCCAATCAGGGCATCACATTTCTGGTTCACAGTTACCCGATTAGGGATAGGCTCATGAGCTAAGCAGGGCAAATAAAATACAATGCTCTATCTACTGAGACAGATTTTCCCTGGAATTGTACTTGTTATATTGGCTCTAGCTCTGTTTCCCTATAAGGGAAGAGCCTGTTTGATAATGTGCTAGCATGGAATAGAGAGGAATTGAGAGACTGAGAGACATAGGGTTAATTTGTGGTTCTGATAGTATAATTTAAACCCTTGATCAGTCTCTGTCTGAAGCCATGCCTATATCTGGACTTTCCTGTAATATAAGCCAATTAATTCAATATTTATATAAGTCAGTTTCTGTTGGGTTTTTGATCATATACAACCAAAGGAGTTTTAACTAATACACATGATTGAAGGAAAAACACTACTGGATTCCTTTTTCATTCATAATATAATATATTTGTGCTTTCATCTATTCCCCTCTGATTAATCTTGCCAGGAATTTTTTTTTTTTCTATTTCATTAGTGCTTCATAAATTACCAACTTTTGATTTTGGTAATTCTCTATTGTTTCTTTATATTCTATTTCATTCATTTCTATTCATTATTAATCCATTTCTTGCACTAGATTTGTAAATTTCTTATTATAATTTTGTATATTTTTAATATATATTTTAGGCTATGAACATAGATAACTACAGGTTCAGGATTGTTATATTTTTGTGTAAATTGTTTCTTTGTTATTTCATAATATTTTTACCTTAAAATCTTTTTTAATATATTAATGTAGTGGCATCAGCTTTTTTCTGGTTAATATTTGTTTTTGTCTTTTCGATCACTTTTTTTCTGAATTGTACTGTATTCTTATATTTAAATAACTTTTAATCAAGATATATGCTTACCAGCAAAAGAACTAATAGATAAATGGGACTTCCTCAAAATTAAAGCCTTCTGCACCTCAAAGGAGTTTGTCAAGAAAGTAAAAAGGGTGCCCACACAGTGGGAGAAAATATTTGGCAACCATATATCTGATAAGAAACTTATAACTTGCATATATAAAGAACTACTATATCTTGAAAATAAAAAGATAAACAACCCATTTAAAAAATGGGAAAAAGATTTAAACAGACACTTCTCCAAAGAAGAAATACAAATGGCTAAAAAGCACATGAAAAAATGCTCCAAATCTCTAGCTATCAGGGAAATGGAAATCAAAACTACAATGAGATACCATCTTACTCCCATAAGATTGGCAGCTATGAAAAAAACAGAAGAATACAAATGCTGGAGAGGATGTGAAGAAAGGGGAACACTCACCCACTGCTGGTGGGAATGCAGAAGGATCCAACCATTCTGGAGGACAGTATGGCGGTTTCTCAAAAAACTAGCCATAGATTTGCCATATGACCCAGCAATACCACTGCTGGGTATATACCCAGCAGAACTGAAAACAAGGACACAAACCGAATATGTACACCAATGTTCATAGCAGCATTGTTCACTATCGCCAAAAGTTGGAATCAACCCAAATGCCCATCAACAGATGAGTGGATCAATAAAATGTGGTATATACACACAATGGAATACTACTAGGCTATAAGAACAAATACACTACAAACACACATGATAACATGGATGAATCTTGAGAACCTTATGTTGAGTGAAGCAACCCAGGCATTGAAGGACAAATACTACATGACCTCAATGATATGAAATAAGCAAGCTGCCTCAGAGTGCAAGAGACTGAACAATAGGCTTACAGGAAATCGGGGGGTGGAGGAAGGATGTGAGCCAACGTCTGCAGGGGTGGAATTTATGATGAGCTGGTGGTAAGTATGAACACAAAGAAGCGATAAAATGGGGGCAATGGGTTGCCTTTGGGAGGGGCTTTGCGGGTTTGAGGGTGGCTGGGGATGGGCGGATGGGTAATATTGCCCAAAAGTGGGGGGAGGGAGGGGTAGCATACGAACATAGGAGAGTGTCAGGTGTTGGTGGAGAGTAAAATGCTGAGAAAATCGTATCAAAATATAATTAAGAGGGTTACCTGTTTAGAATGCTCGGAGGGGATGGTCCGATGCGGGACGGGCTCCTGGGGAATGTCTGAATGCTCATTTTGCCAGAGTGGGTGGCACCATTGGGTAGAGACCCAAGTAGTGAGAGTGGGGGTGGACCCACATCCTGGGGAGGACTAATGCCATCAAATAGAGGGAACTGTATCTCTCGAGAGAAAGGGTGGCTCCCAGGGCATTGGGGCAGTTGAGCAAGTTAGGCCCTGAACACTATTCCAACTATCTCTGGACGTGGCTCCTCGGGAAACGGAGGTTGGCATGCACCAAGGTGGATGGGAAAATGGATGTTAAATGTGTGGAACCAAGGTAAATGCAGGGAAAGAGAGGAGTTTCGCGAGAGTACACAAGGATGGATATAAAACATGTAATATTACACCATAACATATAGGAGATGACAGACTGATAATGTAAACCATAATGTAAAACATAGGATAACTAAAAAACTAGAAAACTGTGTATCCTAAAGTATGCACCACAATGTAAGCACAGATGTCACCTTGTTTGAAAGCTATTGTCTCAGACTCTGTACATCACTTTAAGTAAATATGATGTGAATAGGGTGTAAGAGTATCACTGTGGAAGGGAAAAGGTTTTGTGGTGGATGTGTGGGAGTGCTGTATATTATATATATGAATTGCTGTGGTCTAGGGCTCTTGTTAAGAGAAGTTCAATAATTAGGGGGAAAAAAAAAAAAAGAAAAAGATAGGATGTAGAATTTTTTCTAAGTCAACACGTATTCTATATCTAACCTTTAAACCCATCGCTATATGCCATTTTGCTAGTAAGGGATCCTGACATTATATTGGGCTTCAATTTTCAGGAAGTTCTGGATCACAGAGTGGTTCAACAATGGCAACGGAGGAATACTGGTATAGGATACTATTGACAGGTAATATATGGCTGACAGGGAACGATACAGGACATATGTCCAGGGTGCATGGTAATGTTTGGATATACTCATAGCGGCAACAATTAAAAACTACAGCTGGGGGGGTACTGGGTTCCTGGCTGGTGGTGCTCTGTCGTGGTCCCTAGGGGAGCAGCGACAGTCTCCCAGGTGCAGCGGCAAGGACCGGGAAGGAATCAGGGTCCAACAGTGAGCCCCTGACACTAATGACTATGCTTGTGAGCTGATATGCCTGAAATAAGAACAAGGCCTAGAGCAGCATTGTGCCTGGGAATTTCCTCCTGACAGCCTTCATGTTACTCAAATGTGGCCAGTCTCGAAGCCAAACTCAGCCTGTAAATGCAATGCCTTCCCCCCAGCATGGGACATGACACCCGGGGATGAGCCTCCCTGGCACGAGGGATCACTATCAACTACCAACTGATGATGCAACTGGAAAATGACCTTGAATGGAAGGTTCAATGCAGATCAGCAGAATATCCCTGTCTACATAAAATAACATGACTTTAAAATGCTGTTTGACCTAATGTAAGGGGGAAATGGAAAGGAGAAATGAATTTATATGGGTACGAGTCTCTAAAAAAGAGTCTGGAGGCTGTCAGAAGGATTGCCCTTATGCACAACTGAGCAAAGTCTAAGAGACAGATAAAGTAGATACAACCACCAGGTATTGGTTCCTTTGAGGGCTAAAGAGACCCATGGGTGCTATGGTCATGGCAGATGGGGTTAACTGCCATGTCAGATGGCCCTTCTTTGGAGCTGGTGTTTATGCATGATGAATCTGGACTCAGATGGGATCTCTCTTCATAAGACTTTCAGGCTACTGTGCTGGAGTTGTAGTTGGTGTTGGGGTTTAAGATATATTTAGGGGATCTGAATCTCTGGACTGACAATGTGATAGCCAGGCCCGGAGCCTCAACAGACTCCAGCACCTACAATCTGATTTATTGGACTCACCTCACTCAGCTAAGATGGAGTTGAAGAAGAACAACCACCACACCATGGAGCCTAGAGTGCCTACAACTGAAAGCGGGAGGATTGCATCCAGTATCCACATGGAATCTGAACCTCCTCTTGATATAGAGGTGCAATGGACACAACCAATCCAATGTCCACAGAGAAAAGGTGGCATTGGAGTGGGAAAAGTGGACATGGTGGCTAATGGGTATGGGGAATGGCAGGAAGAGACGAGATGTGGAGGCGTCTTTGGGACTTGGAGCTGCCCTGGATGGTGCTTCAGGGGCAATCACCAGACATTGTAAATCCTCACAGGGCCCACTGGATGGAATGGGGGAGAGTATGGGCCATGATGTGAACCATTGACCATGAGGTTCAGAGGTGCCCAGAGATGTACTTACCAAATGCAATGGATGTGTCATGATGATGGGAATGAGTGTTGCTGGGGCAGGGGGGGGAGGGGGGGGAGTGGTGGGGTGGTGGTGGTGGGGTTGAATGGGTCCTCATATATATTTTTTTAATGTAATATTTTTACAAAATCAATTAAAAAAAAAGATATATGCTTACAATTAATTAGTGAATAACTAAAAAGCTAATAAAGGAGAGAGAATCCAAGAGGGAGGAGTAGAGAGTGGCAGGGTGCTCTCATTCTTTGGAAAAGGCAAGATGACAGGCAGACTAGCTGGCCTGGGGGAAGTGGTAGGGAGTGGCATGGGTGCAGCACAGCAGGAGGCCCATGAAAGGGACCCCATCAGCCTGTGCGGGAAGTGGTGGGGGAGAGACAAGGGAGCAGAGAGAGTTGCCTGTGTGGGCAGCCCCACTGGTGGCAGGGGGAGTGGTGTGAGAGCAGTGCAGGCAGCCCATGGGTAAGGCCCTGCCAGGTGTGGAGGGAGTGTTGGGGGAGCAGTGCAGGGTGAAGTGCAGGGGGAAGTGGCATGGACAGCCCATGGGGGAGGCCTCGCTGGAGATATGCAGGTGCAGATGAATGCAGGGGGAAGAACTGGCTCTTTGGAACTGGTCTGCACCACCTTTGTGGGTCCCTGGCCCTGTTTTGATCAGTTAAAAATGGGCAAGTCTAAGGAATTAGAATACAATAAAACAAGTGTCAAAGAGGAAACTTATCACAGAACCAAAAAACAGTAATACCCTAGTCAAAAGAGAGAAACTAACCATCAGAGTAAACTCACCTAGATAAAGCAGTTGCCTAGACTCCAGCAAAAGAAATTACAAGCTATACAAAGAAATCAAAAGATATAGCCCAACCAAAGGAACAAATTAATAAGTCTGAGGAGAAGTAGAATTTGGAATAACTAATCAAAGATGTCCATACAACTCTCTTAAATCAATTCAAGGAGATGAGGGAAAAGATAAAGGGTTTAAGAAGACATTGAGTGAGCCTAATAAGTTGAAAACATATTTTAAAAAATCTTATGTTAATGAAAGGCACAATGGGAGAGATTAAAAATACACTAAAATCACACAATAACAAAAGCAGAATTGAACAGGCAGAGGAAAGACTTAGTGAATAAGAAGATAGAACATCTGTGAAAAAGCAGAATAGATAAAGAAAAAAAAAAAAGGAAATAATTGAGCAAGGCCTCAGGGAAATGAATGACAGCATGAAACATGCAAGCATACATATTAGAAGTGACGCAGAGGGAAAAAAGAATAGAAAAGAGGAAATAATGGCCCAAAATTTCACAACTCTTATGAAGGAAATAGATGTGCATGTTCAGGAAGTACAGCACATTGCAAACAGAATAAATCCTACTGGAAATACTCTGAGACACATACTAATCAGATTGTCAAATGCCAAAGATTAAGAGAGAATCCTTAAAGCAGCAAGAGAAAAGCAATGCATCACATGCAAAGGATAATCAATAAGACTAAGTGCTGATTTCTCATCAGAAACCATGGAGGGGAGAAGGTAGTGGTATGACCTATTTAATATATTGAAAGAGAAAAACTGCCTGAAAGAATTCTGTATCCAGCAAATTTGTCTTTCCAAAATGAAAGAAAGATTAAAATATTCACCAATAAACAGAAACTAAAGAATTCATAGACAAGAGACCCACTACAAGAAATACTAAAGGGAGTTCTGCAGGCTGAGAGGAAAAGACAGTGATAGCGGTGTGGAGGAGAGTGTAGAAATGAAGATTATTAATAAAGGTAACTGAAAGGGTAAAAAGAAAGGCAAAATCTCAGCAGGGTTGCAATACCTACTCTCCAGTTCATTGGAATCACCCAGGACAACTAACAAAAGGATGACAATGGACAACACCCACTCAAAAAAAAACCAGAGTATCTACAACTGCAGTCAAGACAGTTCCATCCATCTGCCTCATGTGCTATAAGCCCCCTCTCAGTCAGAAACAGAATGAGCTTCACTATCCCCAAATCCTCAAAATCAAGGAATGAACAAACATAAGGGATGAATGCAACTATGGATTAAAGTAGAATTATTTTTATTCTAGTAATGGAAGAACTTGTATCAATGATATAAAGGCAGTGACCACCAGAGGTTCTAAGGGGAGAGAGGGAAGAATAGGACATGGGAGCATTTTGGAGACATTGGAATTGTTCTACATTACATTGCAATGACAGATCCAAGCCATTATACATTTTGTCAAAACCTATAAAATTGTGTGGGGCAAAGTCTAAATTATAATGTAAACGATAGCCCATGGTTAGTAGCAATGCTTCAATATGTGTTCATCAATTGTAATAAATGTACCACACTAATGAAAGATGTTGTTAATGGGGAAAGTGTGTGGGGATAGGGAGGTAGGGTATATGGGAATCACCTATATATTTTTTAAACTATATTTTGTACATTTAATAACTGAAGATATAAACAATTAAAAACTAAAAAGAAAACACCACTGAATAAAAACATATATTGTCAAGTAAATGTACTGGATACATATAATTTTTTAAAAATCACACAATATGTTATACTTCATATTTGGTTCAGAGTAAAGCAGTATTTGTATAGTATAGGATTTGTATAGTAAAGCAGTATTTGTCCTTTTTGGTCTGACTTGCTTTGCTCAACATAATGTCCTCCAGTTTCAGCCATGTTGTCATATGCTTTACAACTTCATTTTTTCTTACAGCTGCATATTATTCCATTGTGTGACTACACCACAGTTTGTTTATCCATTCACCTATTGATGGACACCTGAGTGTTTCCAACTTTTGGCAATTGTGAATAATGCTGCTGTGAACATTGGTGTCAGATATCTATTTGTATCACTGCTTTCTTCTTCTGGGTATATATCCAGTAATTGTATTGCAGGGTCACATGGCAAGTCTATATTCAACTAATTTAGGAAATATCAAACAGTCCTCCCTAGTGTCTGTACCATTTTGCATTCTCACTAACAGTGATTAAATGTACCTACCTCTCCATATCCCAACACTTGTAGTTCTCTATCTTTTTAGTAATAATTTTTTTATGATTTAAAAAATTTTTATTACAGTATATTACTCATACATGAACATACATAAACAATAAGGGTATAATAATAGTTGTGAACTTATAAAACAAACATATATAACATCATATGGGACTCTCATAATTCACCCTACCACCAATAACTTGCATTGTTGTTAAACCTTTTTAACTAATGATTAAAGAGCATTGTCAAAATATTACTACTAAACAAAGTATTTTTCCCCCAACCAACCCTATTATTATCTTTATATCATTTTATATGAACATACATAAACAAGTGTATAGTGAAAGTTGTGAACTTACAAAGCAAACATGTATAACATCATACAGGGGTCCCATACATCAACCTTCTACCAACACCTTGCATTGTCATGAGATATTTGTTACAAATTATGAAAGAATATTGTCAAAATCTTACTATTAATCATAGTCCTTATCTTACATTTGGTGTGCTTCCCCCCAACCCACCCTATTATTATTTTTAAAATATTTTTTATGACAGAAGTTGTAAACTTATAAAACAATCATGCACATGTACAGAATACCCAAACAACACCCCTCCATCAACACACCACAATGTGCTGTGTCATTTGCTACAGATAAATATTATCATCTGATTGCTACCATGTCCATAGTGTACATTTAGCTCACATTTTCCATATTGCCTCAGTATCAACATAGTACATCTTTTACATAGATGCAATAATAATATATTATTACTACTAACCACAGTCCATAGGTCACTCCAGCTCTATTTTTCCCATGCTACTCCACATTCCCAACACCCTGCAGTAGTGATATACATTTGCTTTAGCTCACAAAGGACACTCTTGCATCTGTACCATCAACCACAACTTTCCCATCCACCTCTTGGTTTACTGTGCTATCCAGTTCCTAGATTATTCTCTAACATTCTGTCAACTGGCATTTACATAACTAGACTACCATTTTCAATCATATCCCCATTTATAAACCAGCTGTTACTCACTGTGTGTTACCATCCACTCTATATTTCCACACTTTTACAGTAAAGCTAATTAAAACTTGTACATACATTAAACATCAGTCCATTCAGTCCTTCTCTTATCTCATTTAAGAATCCATAACCTACCACCAGGTCTTGAAGATATATTCCAATAATTTCTTCCAGAAGTTTTATGGTTCTTGCTTTTATTTTTAGTTTTTTTGATCCATTTTGAGTTAATTTTTGGATAAGGTATGAGATAGAGGCCCTCTTTCCTTCCTTCAGCTATGGATATCCAATTCTTTCAGCAGCACCATTTGTTGAATGGATTGTTCTGCCCAAGCTGTGTGCGTTTGACAGGCTAGTCAAAAATTACTTGACCACCTGTGAGGGTCTGTTTCTGAACCATACATTTGGTTCCATAGGTCTATTGTGTATGTCTTTAGGCCAGTACCATGCTGTTTTTACCACTATAGGTAGGTATTATGATTTAAAGTCTGGAGATAAGGGTTCACCTTTCCTTTTTACGATTTTTCTGGCAGTCAGGACTTCTTGTGTTTCCAAATAAGTTTAATGATCATGTTTTCAATTTTTTCTTTAATGCTGGTGGAATTTTAATCGGGATTGCATTAAATCTGTATATCAATTTGAGTAGAATTGACATCTTAATGTTATTTAGTCTTCCAGTCCATAAGCATGTAATATTCTTCCAGTTATTTAGGGCTTTTTTGATTTGTTTTAACATTGAGTTGCAATTTTCTGAATACAAGTGCTTTATGTCATTGGTTAAGTTTATTCCTGATTATTTGAGTTTTATCTGTCATATTTTATTTCACCACTCTTTTGACACTTTTACTTACTTTTACTGATGTAATCTTCATTTCCACACTCTCTTCCTGGTCCCTTTCTCCTGTCTTTTCTTTTCAGGCTCTAGTACACCCTCTAAGTATTTCCTTAAAATCTTGTCTCTTGCTTAGAAATTCTCTCAGTTTCTGTTTATTTGTGAATATTCTAACTTTCCCCTTATTTTTGAAAGACGGTCTTGCTGGATATAAGATTCTTGGCTGGAAGTTTTTCTCTTGTAGTATCTTAAATATTTCAGACTACTCTCTTCTTGCCTCCATGGTTTCTGGTGAGAAATCAGCACTTAATCTTATTGGATATCCTTTATATGTTATGCTTTGCTTTTCTCTTGCTGCTCTCAGAATTCTTTGTCTTTGGCATTTGACATTCTAATGAGTATGTGTCTTGGAGATGGTCTATTTGGATTTTTTTGGATGGGAGTATGTTATGCTTCTTGGACATGGATATCTATGTCCTTCAACAGGGTTGGGAAATTTTCTACCATTATTTCTTCAAATATTCCTTCTGCCCCTTTTCCTTTCTCTTCTCCTTCTGG
Organism: Dasypus novemcinctus; assembly: GCF_030445035.2. NCBI lineage: Eukaryota > Metazoa > Chordata > Mammalia > Cingulata > Dasypodidae > Dasypus > Dasypus novemcinctus. The sequence goes on from NC_080684.1 coordinate 59,395,210, forward strand.
GATACCCATGACATGTATATTCGCATGCCTTTTGGTGTCATTTAGATTTTTTCCATTCTTTTCTTCATCTGTTCTTTTGTATGTTCACTTTCAGAGGCCATTTTTTTCAAGCTCACCAATTCTTTCTTCTGCTGTGCTAGATCTGCTGTTATGATTCCAATGTTTTTTAAATTTCATTTATTGCACCCTTCATTCCCATAAAATCTTTATTTTTCTATGTATGCTTTCAATTTCTTTGTGCTCATCCCATGTCTTCTTAATATCCTTAACCTCTTTAGCCATCTCATTGAATTTATTAAGGAGATTTGTTTGAGCATCTATGATTAGTTGTCTCAACTCCTTTATGTCATCTGGAAGCTTATCTTGTTCCTTTAACTGGGCCATAGCTTCCTGTTTCTTGGTGTGGATTGTAATTTTTTGTTGGTGTCTTCACATCTGAGTATTTTTTCTGGGTGCAGTTTTTCTCTTTAGTTTAGGGCTTCCTATCCTTTCTCCCTTGCTGGTTGTGCAGCAGGAGCCAAGAATGTAGTTGGTGCTGTAAGCTGTGGAGGCTCAAGCTGCCCTCATTGCACCAGGGACCAATGAAGCTTCTTCCAACTTTCTTCCTTGCCAGGGGTAAGGACAGAGTCACAGTTGTATGGAATAATCCAAGTGCAGGCCTAGACTGTAGTTGCCCAGATAGACTGATGAAGCTTCACATCCCTTTCTCCCCTGCCTGGGGTGGGGATGGAGCTGCTGGTATGGGCAGCAATCTATGCAGTGCAGGTCCAAGATGACCACAGTTGCCTTGGTAGACTTCTGATTTTCAGTCTCTGCCAGCCAAAGTTACCTGCAGTTACCTGTATAGGCTAGTGCAGGGCTCCTCAGTCTTCTGCCTGCCAGAGGCAGGACTGAAGCCTAGGGTAGGGTTGCAGGCTGATCTGCATGAAGAAACTGGTTCCTGCTGACACTGAGAGTTTCAGTCAGCCCAGCTTCCCTGAGGCTGGGGGCAGAGTCAAAAGGGTGGCTACTGGCCTCTTTCTGCCTTGGGCTGGTTCACATCCCAGTGTTATATCTTAGCCAGCCAAGTCTACCATTCAGTAGCTGGAATTGGCAGCCAACTGTCTCCTCCTCCCGTTTCTGGGAAATGGAGTTTCTAATTCCAGCCATAGACTCCTGGGGCAGCTTGTGTCGCGAGAGTAGGATAATCACTGGCTTCCACAGCTTGGCTGGTAATTTCCTGGAGAGGCTGGTGCAGGTCCCTGAAACTTCCTCCCTACTGGAGATGGCACTGGGGCCCAGGCTAGAGCTGCAATATGATCTGGATGGATAGAAGCCAGTCCCCACCAGCACTGGGATTGTCAGTCCACCCTGCTTCCCCTTGTGCCAGGTGCAGAGTTAAGATGGTGGCTCCTGGCCTCTTTCTGACTTGAACAGGCTCAAACTTCAGTTGTTCTCAGGATTATACTGTAGCCCACTGAATTTACTCATCAGTAGCTGAAGTTGGTGCCCAACTGTCTCTTCCTCCCCCATTTTGGGGAAGTGGAGCTTTCAATTCCAGCCATGGAACAGCTCCTGATGTGGCTTGTGCCTCCAGTGGAGTATGGGCACAGGCATCTGGAGCATGGAGAACTCTACTTATGAGTCTTCTCTGCAGATGGGTAGTCTCCTCCTTCCACTCCTTCAAGAATGTTGCAGGATGCTCTTCTGGTCTCCTGGAGCCCCCAAACAGGTGCTTCAGCTAGCTCCAGAGAGCCCTGGGAATTTGCTACCAGCCCTGTAGCAAGAGCTAACTCTAGGAACTCCTTACTCTGCTGCCATCTTGCTGGTTCTTCTCTCTATCTTTTTAAGAGTGCCCATTCTGATAGGTGTGAAATGATATCTCATTGCAGTTTTGATTTGCATTTCCCTAATCATTGTGATGTTGAACATTTCTTCATGTGTTTTTTTGGTGTTTGTATTTCTTCTTTGGACAAATATCCAAGTCTTTTGCTCAATTTTTAATTGGGTCATTTGTCTTTTTATTGTTGAGTTGTAACATCTCTTTATATATCCTGGATATTAAACACTTACTGGAAATGTGATATCCAAATATTTTCTCCCATTGAGTTGGCTGTCTTTTCACCCATTTGACAAAATTCTGCTAGGTACAAAATGATTTAATTTTGAGGAGGTCCCATTTATATATTTTTTTCTTTTGTTGTATGTGCTTTGGGTATAAGATTCAAGAAATCACCACCTACTACATGGTCTTAAAGATGTTTCCCTACATTTTCTTCTAGTAGTTTTATGGTCCTGGCTTTTATATTTAGGTCTTTGATCCATTTTGAGTTGATTCTTGATTTTTGCATGTTGATTTGTGTCCCGCCACTTAGCTGAACTCATTTATTAGCTCAAGTAGCTTTTTCATGGATATTTCAGAATTTTCTAAGTACAGGATCATGTCATCTGCAGTCAATGAAAATTTTACTTCCTCTTTTCCTATTTGGATGCTTTTTTTTTTTTTTTTTGTCCAATTGCCATAGCTAGAACATGTAGTACAATACAATATTGAATAACAATGGTGACAGTGGGCATGCTTGTCTTGTTCCCGATTTTAGAGGGAAAGCCTTCAACTCTTCCACATTGAGTATGATATTGGCTATGGGTTTTTCATATATGCCTTTTGTCATATTGAAGAATTTTCCTTTTATTCCTGTCTTTTGAAGTGTTTTAATGAGAAAAGGATTCTGAATTTTGTCAAATGTCTTTTCAGCATCATTCGAGATGATCATGTGGTTTTCTCTTTCAATTTGCTAATATGGCATATTACATTGATTGATTTTCTTATGTTGAACCAGCCTTGCAAACCAGGAATAAATCTCACTCGGTCATGATGTATAAGTCTTTTGATATGCTGTTAGATTCGATTAGTAAGTATTGTGTTGAGAATTTTTGCATCTATATTCCCCTATATTTTTGATGTAACATTTATGTAATCTAAGCCTCCTTGAAAATAAAAATTTTAAAAAATTTAAATTAAAAATAAAAAAGCAGGGGATGGGAGGTATATGGGGACCTCATATTTTTTGAATGTAACTAAAAAAAATAAAGACAAAAAAACAAAAATAAAAAAATAAAAAAAGCTTAAGGATAAAATATTTGAAGTAAGTCCTGCCTTTACAGTAATAGCATTGAATGTTTTGGATTAAACTCCCAAATTAATGTCACAGATTGGTAAAATGGATAAAAACATTATCTACCTATATGCTGTGTACAAGGGACTCAGGCAAGACCCAAGGACACAAGGAGACTGACAGTGAAGATTTGGAAAACAGTATTCCATGCAAGCAATAACAAAGAGAAACTGGGATGGCTATATTAATATTGGAAAAAATAGAATTTAAATGCAAATCTGTTATAAGAGACAATAAGGACCCTGTGTATTAATAAAAGGGGCACTCTACCAAGAAGAAAGAGATAATGCCAGCAGTCATAAATCATAAATATTTATGCATTATCTAGGTGCCCTTAAATACAGAACTGGCAAAACTGAGGGGAGAAAGAGATACTTCTATAATAATAATGGAAGACTTCAATATACCCTCAGAAATCTTGAATAAAACAATAAATGAACTAGACCTAGCAGACATATACAGAACAATGCACCTCAAAACAGCAGGATAAACATTCTTCTCACGTGCTCAGGGACCATTCTCCAGGATAGACCACATGTTAGGTCAAAGAACAAGTTCCAAAGAAATTAAAAAGGTTGAAATTATACAAAGCACTTACTCTGATCACAATAGAATGAAGCTGAAAATCAATAGGGCAGAAAACAGGAAAATTCACAACAATGTGGAAGTTTAAAAACACACAAGAAATTCCAAGAGAAATAAATAAATTTCTCGAGTTGAATGAAAATGTGAACCCAACATATAAAAAATTATGGCGTACAGCAAAGGCAATGTTAAGAGGGAAATTATTGTCCTAAATGCTTACTTTGAGAAAGAAAGAGCAAAAATCAGAGACCTAGTTGCACACCAGGAGGAGCTAGAAAAAGAACAGCAAACTAATCCCAAAGCAAGCAGAAGGAAAGAAATAATGGAGATTACAGCAGAAATATATGAAATTGGAAACAACAACAAAACAGAATAACAAAAACAATAGCTGGTTCCTTGAGAAGATCAACAAAATTGACAAACCCTTGGCTGGACTAACAGAGAAAATAGAGAGACAGTGCAAATAAATAAAATCAGAGATGAGAGTGGGGACATCACCACTGACCCCACAGAAATAAAAAGGATCATAAGACGATACAATGAATTTGTATGCCACAAATTATGCAACTTAAATGAAATGCAGAAATCCTAGAAACATACAAAAAACCTACACTGACTGTAGAAGAAATAGAAGATCTCAATAGACCAATTACAAGTAAAGAAATTGAATCATTCATCAAAGACCTCCCAACATAGTAAAGTCCAGCACCAGATGGTTTCACAGGTGAATTCTACCAAATTTTCTAAAAAGAACTGATACCAATCCTGCTCAAACTCTTACAACATATTGAGGAAGAGGGAATAATACCTAACTTATTCTATGAAGCCAGTCTTACCCTAATAGCAAAGGCAGTTGAAGATGCTACAAGAAAGGAAAATTACCAACCAATCTCTCCAATGAATTTAGATGCAAATATCCTCAACAAAATACTGACAACACACTATTTCAACAACACATTAAATGAATTATACACCAAATATATACAATCAAATATATACAAATATATACAATCAAAAGGTTTTATCCCAAGCATGCATGGGTGGTACAAAACAAAACAAAAATTCAATTAATGTAATATACCACATTAACAAAGAGGGGAGAAAAATCACATGATCATCTCTATTGATGCAGAAAAGGCATTTGTCAAAATCCAGTATCCCTTTTTGATAAAACCGTTCAAAAGATAGGAATAGAAGGAAACTTCCTCAATATGATAAAGGGCATATATAAAAAACCCACAGCTAACATCACACTCAATGGTAAGGACTGAAATCTCTCCCTTTAAGATCAGGAACAAGACATGGATGCCCACTGTCACCACGCTTACTCAACGTTGTGTTGGAAATTCTTGCTAGAACAATCAGGCAAGAAAAAGAAAGAAAAAAACATCCAAATCAGAAAGGAAGGAAAAAACTTCCACTATTTGCAGATGACATGATCTTATATATATATAGAAAGCCCTGAAAAATCTACAACAAAGCTACTAGAGCTAATAAATGAGTTAAGCAAAGTGGCAGGATATAAGACCAACACATAAACATCAGTAGTATTTCTATATACTAGGAAGGAGCAAGCTGAAGAGGAAAAATCAAGGGAAAAATCCAGTTATAATAGTAATTAAAAGAATCAAGTATCTAGGAATAAATTTATCCTAGAATGTAAATGGCTTGTACAAAGAAAGCTGCACAACAATGCTAAAAAAAATCAAAGCAGACCTAAATAAATGGAAAGACATTTTTATTCTCATGGAGTAGAAGACTAAATATTGTTACAATATCAATTCTACCCAAATTAATTTACACATTCAATGCAATCATAATAAAATTCCATCCTTTTTTGCAGAAATGGAAAAGCCAATTATCAAATTTATTTGGTTGGGCAGGGGGCCCTGAACAGCCAAAAACATCTTGAAAGAGAAGAATGGAGTGGGAGAAGTTACACTATCTGATTTACAAGCATACTATAAAGCTACAGGGGTACAAACAGCATGGTATTGGCACAAGGATAGACATTTTTACCAATGGAATCTAACTGAGAGGTCAGAAATAAACCCATACATCTGCAGTCAACTGCTGTTTGCAAAGGCTGCAAAGTTCACTCAACTAAGACAGAATAGTCTCTTCAACAGATGGTGCTTGGAGAAAGAATGAAAGAGGACCCCTATCCTACACCCTATTTAAAAATCAACTTAAGATGATTCAAAGACATAAATATAATACCATAAAACTCCTAGAAGTAACTATCGGGAAGCATCTCTGAGACCCTGAGGTAGGCAACAGTTTCACAAACCTTATACCCAAAGCATGAGCAAGAAAAGAAAATTAGATAAATGGGAGCTCCTCAAAATTAAAATCTTTTGTGCTTCAAAGCAGTTTGTCAAGGAGCTGATGTGGCTGGGTGGCTGAAGGCCGGCTTCCCACATACAAGATCCCAGGACAACCCAAGTGAAAAATGGGCAAAGGATACAAATAGACAATTTTCCAAAGAGAAAATACAGCTGGCTAAAAAGCACATAAAAGATGCTCAACATCACTAGCTACTAGGGAAATGGAAATCAAAACCACAATGAGATATCATTTCATACCTACGGGACTGGCCACCATTAAAAAAGCAGAAAACTATGAGTTAGAGAGATTGTGGAGAGATTGGAACATTCATTCTGCTGGTGGGTATGTAGAATGGTGCAGCCACTTTGGAAGACAGTATAACTATTCCTCAGGAAGCTAAATATAGGATTGCCATTTGATCCCACAATCCTGCTACTAGGTATATACACAGAAAAAGTGAAAGCGGGGACACACAGATATATGTGCATCAATGTTCATAGCAGCATTATTCATAATTGCCAAAAGCTGGAAGCAACCCAAATGTCCACCAACAGATGAATGGGTAAAGAAAATGTGGTATATACATATGATGTATTATTTTTCAGCTATAAGAAAGAATGAGGTACTGATGCATAGAACAATGTGAATGAACCTTGAGAACATTATGTTGAGATAAGCCAGGCAAAGAAGAATAAATACTATGTAATCTCACTAACATGAACTAATTATAATAAGAAAACTCAGACAGGTAGACTCTAGAAGATAGGTTACCAGGAGATAGAATGGGGAGGTGATGCTTTATCTGTGTATCATTTAAAATTAGGTTGATTATAGTGGTTTGGGTTGGACCGAGGTGATAGTATATGACATTGTGAGTGTAGATGACAGCACTGAGATATGTGTGTGAGTGGTATTGAAGAGTAAGGTTTTGGGTTCTCTATGTTACTAGAAGGAAAGCTAGAGGATAAAACATGGGATATATAACAGAGTGAACCCTATGGTGGACAAGGATTGTGGTTAATAATACAAATGTAAGAATGTTCTTTCAGGATCTAAAACAAAAGTATGTCACTAGTACAGGGTATTAATAATTGCATGGTATATGGGGGAAAAAAGCAAAATATGGAGTATAGTTAACAGTAACATTTTAACATTCTTACATCAAATATAAGAGGTACCATACTAATGTTGTGTCAACAATAGGGAGGGATTGGGAATGTTGCATTTTTTATTTTTAGAAAAATGGTACATGTCATGAAAACTGCCAAGTTTCCCTGCAAGTCATACTGTTTTACACAAGTGTTTAGACAGACAGGGCCTTTTAAACAGTTACAAACTTCTATGGGATATAAATATATCCTTGTTGCCATATGTATGTTTTCTGGATAGATAGTTGCCTGCATGGTAGCTAACAAAATATTAACCTGACTTCCTGGGGAAGTCCTGCTATGTTCTCAGATGAGAGGGCCAGGAGCTCTGGAATATAAAAGCCTTGAGTAATAAAGGAAAACAGGCTAAAAAATGAAGACCTTGATCTTAAGGAATATACTTATAAACTTTATACCTGTAATAATGAAACTAAGCCTATTTATAACTAATACTTAAGAGTTGCCTCCTGAAAATCTCCTTGTTATTCAAATGTGGTCTCTCTTTAAGCCCAACTCTGAAAACAAACTCACTATCTTTCCTCCTCAAGGTGGGACATGACACCCAGGGATGAGCCTTCCTGGCATCTAGGGATTAATCAGCAATGCATTTTAATAAAGACCTTGATCAAAAGGGAGAAATAATAAATAAAATAGAGCTTTATGGCTAAGAGATTTCAAATTGAGTCAGGAGGTCATTCCAGATATTTGAGTCCACAAAATGCCAGAATAAACAAAGCCACAAACAAAAGATCAGGTGTCAGGGTGGTAAGTAGCAGCTGGTTTATGAATGGGATTATGGCTGAAAAGGGTAATCAAGGGTTGTAAATGTCAATTGAAAGAAAGCTAGAGAATAATCTAGGGAATGAATAATACAGTGAACCCAGAGGTGGATGAGAATTGTGGTTAATAGTACAAATACAGGAATGTCTTTCTGTGAACTAGAATGGATGGATGTTACTACTGCAGGGTGGTGGGAATGTGGAGAAGCATGGGAGAAATACAATTCCTGTAACCTGTGGACTATAGTAAACAGCAATACTGCAATATTCTTGCATCAATGCCAAAGATGTACTATGTTCATAATAGGGGGCTGTGGGAAAAAATAGGCCAAATGTATCCTATGGATTATAGTTAGTGGTAATGGTCTGATGATATTTCATAATCTGTAACAAATGTTTCACGATGGTGTGGTGTGTTGGTGAAGGGGTGTTGTATGGGAATTCTACACATGTGCATGATTGTTTTATAAGTTCACAACTTCTGTAATAAAAATAGATAGATAAGATAGATAGATAGATAGATAGATAGATAGATAGATAGATAGATAGATAGATAAATAAAGTGCTCCTGAGGGCCCTAGGGATGTCCAGAACCATGGGCAAGCCACATGAAATCAACACCCCTTTTGCAGGCTCTATCTGGGAATATATGAAAAGCTGTTTCCCCAATATAACATAGGTATACTCATTTATAAATCCCCTAATTGTGATTCTTCTATTTCTCTTATCTGAACTTATTATTTCTAATTTACTTGTTAAGTATATTTCTTAGAGACTTAAAGCTTTCGGATGGTTGCTATGCTGGTTGAGCCCTGAAATGTGGCCAAGCCTACTCTCCAGTTCTTCAGGCCTGTCCTGGACAACTAACAAAATGGTGATGATAGACCATCTCCAGCCCAAATGTTGTAGAATTTGAGAGAGGTTCAATTATTTGCGTATAGAGAGGCCAGGACTCAGGAATGATTTTGAGAAGGAAAAATGGTTTATTGACGGCTGGACTCTGGAGCTTTCTGTTTCAATCCCGAGCCCTGAACAAGATTTTCAAATTTCTTTTATACAGAAAGGAAAGGCCAAATGGTCCTTTTTGTTTCAGTTCTCAATAGGCTTGAATTAGCATATATATCTTCCACATCTTAGGTAAGCTTTATCATGGACTTTAGATATTCTAGATAAGCTTTTAGCATATTTGGTTTGCATTTCCCCTAAATACTTAAAGTTTATAGACCTTGCATTGTTAAACTGTTTCCTGGGACTGGAGTCCTGGCCATTGTCACTAAGGGCAGGACTGCAGCCTCTTACCATTCCACATCCACAAGTCAGAGAGCTTAGGTTATCTCTGAAGAGACAAAGAGCCTCCCACCCATAGCCCACATCACAAAAGCAAGGAGTATCTTCAACTTCTGCAAGCAAAACAATTTCATTCCTCCACCCCATAATATCAACATTCCTCCTCAGCCTGAAGCAGTCAGAGTGTACATCATCCTAAATCCCTTTAAGATTGAGGAATGCACAAAAATAAAGGGGGGGGGGGGGGGGAGCGTAACCGCTGACTAAAACAGATTTACTGTTATTATAGTTGTGATCTTGTGTTAACTGAGTAACATTGATATAAAAAATAAAATTTTTAAACTAAAAAGATTTCTCCTCACATTGAGCTCCTCAATAATCTTATGGTTTGTTCTTCAGTTGATAAATGATCTTTGAATAAACCATTTTTAGGAGTGGGGGAAAAAAGCTAATAGAGCAGAAAAGGGAATTAAAAATACTTGGTTAATCCAAAAGAAAAAAAATAATAGAGAAATAAAGAAACAAAGAAAAAATGGGACAAATAGAAAACAAATAGTATGACAAGAAATTAAACCCAACAATAGCCTGAAATATAAATAGAATTCACATTCCAACTAAAAGGAAAACGATTGTCAGACTGGATTAAAAAAATAACACAATGAACTATATTCTCTGGACTCTGTCTTTTTATCAAGTGAGACGACTAGAAAGAGTGCTCAGTTTAGATTGTCTTAATGCAGTCTACAAAATGCTTGCTTTCAGCCCTGTTGGTTATAACCGTATGCTATGTGCTTGCCGTGCTGGTTGATAGAAGAAATGACCATCTAAGTGTTATATCTGGAGGAGGCTATCCAAGGAAGTGGAGTAGGGAACCGCAGGCTACATTCCTTCTCCAGAAACTCCAGGAAGGTAGGCAGGTTTACCTGGCAGAAGGCAAACCACAGGACCAGGGGCAATCGGAGAGGGCAGCTAGAGAGGGACCCAGGTGGCCAGGGGAGAGGGAAACCGTGGGAGATAGGGTACGCAGGGCAGCACACTGAAGGGAAGCTGGGGAAGAGATTTGGCTGGAAGACCCGCACTCAGCCGGCTCCCAGAGTGAGGAAAGGCACTGAATGACCAGGGGCGCGTCCTGCTGCCCAGCAGGCTCTCCAGGTGGAGGAGCTGCGGGGCAAACAGGTGTGGGGACTGGCACCCAGCCGACTCCTGTGGAGGGAGGAGTAAGGGGGCAGGGGAGATAGGAAGGGTGGACCTGATCTCAGCCGGTTCCTGGGAAAAAGAAAGATGCCAGCTGGTGCTGGAGCAGCTCCAGGGAGAGGGGAGGGGGAGCTGATCAGGTGGTCTGTCACACCCACCCACCTGGGGGAAAGAGGAACTAGATCAGTGAAGCGAAGCGACCGGCTAAGTGCCTAATGGCCCAGGAGGGAGGGGAGCCAGGCAAGGGAGCCAGGCAAGGCAGCCTGCAGCTGTGTGGGGCCCAACCAGCCAGAAAAGAAGGGATCCAGAGAGAGATCCAGCAGTTTGTCAGGCACCCAGCCGGCTCTGGGGGGAGGCGGGTTGAGGAACAAGCAGCTTTGTGACAAGGAACTTATTGAGATTTTTTAAAAGGTTTTTTAATTTTTAATTTTCTATTCTTTGTTCTTTATTTTTTCTCTATACCTGGGTACCTTACCTGTGGAGGGCAGGCTGCCGGGTGATTGACTGGGGAGCACTGGCAGCCTGAGATGGTTGCTAGTGGCCTAAGAGGGAGGCCTGTTTTTTTTTGTTTCTTTTTTTTTCCTTCTCTTTTTCTTTTTTCACCTTATTTTATTTCTTTTCTTTCTTTCATATTTCCCTCTTCCATTGTTTTTCTTCATTCTACCTTCTCTTGTTTGCTCTTCATTTTGTTTCTTCTCATTTTTCCAGTCTTTCATTTTATTTATTTTTTCCTGTTTCTTTTTTTTTTAATTACACCTTGTTTATTCTTATTCCTTTTTATCTTTTATGGTTTTTCACTATTATTACTTATTTGTTTTCCTGGCTCTTTTATGGTTCCTTTTCCATCCTTTTATTATTATTATTATTCTCTTCTTTCTTTCCTTTTTTATGGTCTTAATATTTTTGGGGGAGAATACAGACAACTACAAGGTATAGAATAAGTGGAACCAAGTATCAAAGGGGATCCTTAACACAAAATGAAATGACATAAAACCCAGGAGTAGAAAGAAAAGCTAACCAACTGAATAAACCCATCAAGATAAACAGATGCTTAGATGCCAGCAAAAAATTACAAGCCATACTAAGAAACAGGACGACGTGGCCCAGTCTAATGAACAAACTAAAAAGCAGGAGGAGATGCAGAATGTGGAAGAACTATCAAGGATGTCCAAACAATTATCATGAAGCAACTTATTGAAATGAAGGAAGAGATAAAGGATATTAAGAAGACACTGGGGCACTGGGGGAAGATGAAGAAACCATAAACATACATAAAACAGTAACAGATCTGGGATTGCTGGGAAGATGGTAGATTAGAAAGACACAGGATTCTTTCCTCTCACAGAAAAATAGCTAGAGGACAGGCAAAAATGGCCTGGAAGAAAAAGTTTTCAGATGTAAGACACCAGGGGAAGGCTAGACACTGCCCAGAAAAGAGAGAGGCACAGGGAAGGAAGCTGGACAATAGATCATGAGCAGCCCGCAGCTGTAGCTGCTAGTGCTCCTTCTTTAACCTAGAGGAGAAGGCATTGAATTCTCCCCTCTGGGGCCTTCCACCTACCCAGGAAACGGAAGAGAGAGGGATGCAGCCTAAGGCTGATTCAATTTTTGATCCACAACTTTGTTCTGCTGTCTCCAATGGCCCAGGCCAGATGGGGCTGGGCCATTTTTTGCGTGGGAGCCTGCATGGGACTAAAGAGAGCCCGTCTTCTCAAAGGACCTCTCTGCTGATCAGGACTGGTTGTTGAGGATGCAGAGGGGAGTGGAAATGTTTCCCACCTGAGAAAAGAGTGGGGCCGCCAGCAAACTTTGGAGAATTGTCCCTGAGAAAGTTTGGTTTGCGAGGCTGTTAGCCTCCAGGCAGAAACCTCCCTCACATCCATCCTGTGTTGCTGCAAACTAACGCTGAACATGCTTTGAACTGAGAGGCAGGCCAGAGTGCCATCTGCTGGCAGACGAAGGAAGTGCATGTGAGGGGATTAAAAGTAAATAAAAGAGGCTTTTTCCGGCCTTTACAGCTTCCCTCTCCAAGGCCCTTGGAAGTGGGCCTGTAACCCATTAATGGGTCCAGGACCCAGATTTGAGCAACTAACAGGAACAACCCTAAAGACCTAGAACCAAGAACCAAAGAATGGCAATAATACAGTCTTCTGCCACAAAATCCCTATGAAAAAGAGAAAAATTGAGCAACAGAGTAAATTCACCATCATAATCAGATGCCTAGATGTCAGCAAAAAATTACAAGCCATAAATAAGAAAATGGAAGAGTGGCAAAGCAAAGGAATATATCAAAGTCACAGATGAGACACAGGATTTGAAACAACTAGTCAATGAGATTCACACAAATTTCCAAAATCAAGTATATGTGTTGAAAGACAATGTGGCTAAAGCGATAAAGGACCTCAAGAAAACACTGAGCAAGCACAAAGAAGAATTTGAAAACCTGAATAAAAACGTGCCTGAGCTCATGGGAATGAAAGACACAACAAGTGAGATTAAAAAACACATCAGAAGGGAGCTAAGGTGGCTCAAGCAATTGAGTGCCTCTCTCCCACATAGGAAGGTAATCCTGGGATTGGTTCCCAGTGCCTCCCAAAGAGAAGATGAGAAAAGAAGACAAGAGACACAGAAGAACGCACAGCGAACAGACACGGAGAGCGGACAGTGAGTACAAACTGTGATGGGGATGTGTGTTTAAAAGGAGAAATGAGTTTATATGGCTACGAGTTTCTAAAAAAGAGTCTGGAGGCTGGCAGAAGGTTTGCCCTCATGCACAACTGAGCAGAGTCAGAGAGACAGATAAAGCAGATACAACCCCCAGATATTGGTTCCTTTGAGGGCTAAAGAGACCCATGGGAGTTATGGTCATGGCCGATGGGGTTAACTACCAGGGCAGATGGCCCCTCTTTGGAAATGGTGTTTATGTGTGATGAATCTGGACTCAGATGGGATCTCCCTTCATAAGACTTTCATGCTAATGTGCTGGAGGTGCAGTTAATGTTGGGGTTTAAGATATATTTAGGGGATTTGAATCTCTGGACTGACAATGTGATAGCCAGATCCTGAGCCTCAACAGACTCCAGCACCTACAATCTGATTTATTGGACTTACCACACTCAGCTAAGATGGAGGTGAAGAAGGACAACCACCACACCATGGAGCCTAGAGTGATTACAACTGAAAATGGGAGGATTGCATCCAGCATCCAGGTGGAATCTGAGCCTCCTCTTGACATAAAGGTGCAATGGACACAACCAATCCAGTGTCCACATAGAAGAGGTGGCATTGGATTGGGAAAAGTGGACATAATGGACAAAGGGTATGGGGAAAGGCAGGAAGAGATGAGAGGTGGAGGCGTCTTCGGGACATGGAGCTGCCCTGGATGGTGCTTCAGAGGTAATCACCGGACATTGTAAATCCTCACAGGGCCTACATGATGGAATAGAGGAGAGTATGGGCCATGATGTGAACCAATGTATATGAGGTGCAGAGGTGCCCAAAGATGTACTTACCAAATCCAATGGATGTGTCATGATGATGGGAACGAGTGTTGTTGGGGGGGGGGAGAGGGGGGGTGGGGGGGTGGGGTTGAATGGGACCTCACATATATATTTTTAATGTAATATTATTACAAAGTCAATAAAAAATTAAAAAATTAAAAATAAATAAATAAATAAATAAATAACTCTTTAAAAAAAGAGAGAGAGAATGAGATCTGTATTAGTCAGCCCAAGGGGTACTGATCAAAATACCAGAAATTGGTATGTTTTATAAAGGGTATTTTTTGGGGGTAGTTGCTTACAGATACCAGGCCATAAGCATAAGTTACTTCCCTCACCAAAGTCTACTTTCACATGTTGGAGCAAGATGGCTGCCAATAACTGCGTGGGTTCAGGCTTCCTGGGTTGCTCTGGGCTCAGCTCCTCTGTTTTCTCCACAGTCAGCTGTAGACTATGAGGTGCTCTAGGCCTTGCCTCTCTCCACAAGGTCAGCCGTAGACTATCAGGTGAATGGCTGTCTCTTCCCTGGGGCTCCAGCTTAAGGCTTCACCACCAAAATCCAACATCAAAACTCCAACATAAAAAACTCTCAGCTCTGTCCTTTTCCATGTCTTTTATCTGTGAGTCCCCATCCATCAAGGGTGCCCTAATGACATGGCCCAATCAAAGCCCTACTCATAACTTAATCACACCCAGGTACAGACCAGATTACAAACATAATCCAATATCTACTTTTGAAATCCCCATAACCATATCAAACTGCTACAAGATCCTTAGAAAAGTCATGTAAAAAATTCAATATTCCTGTATATACTCTATGATTGACGCTATGCATTAATGTGGTACCTTTGTTAAAATTGATGAAAGATTATTAAAAGAGTATTATTAACTATGAAAAAAATATATTAGAGGTGAGCAGATGTGTCTCAAGTGGTTGAGCACCTGCTTCCCACATGGGAGGGCCTGGGTTTGGTTCCTGGTGCCTCCTTAAAATATAAAAACAAACAACAAGCAGACAGATGAAAAAACCAACTCAGGGGAGCCAATACAGTGCAGTGGTCGAGTGCAGCTTCCCACTATGAGGTCAGGGGTTCAATCCCCAGCACCTGTACCTCAAAAAACAGACAAACAAAGAAACCAAAAAACATTAGAGGTATACAATAGCAGATTCAAAATGAAAGAAGAGAGAATAAGTGATAAAGAAGACAGGACAGCTAAAATTGAAGAGAGAAAAGAACAGAGAGAAAAAAATGGAAAAAAATTGAGCAGGGACTCAGGGAGTTGAACGGTAACACAAAATACAACATATGTGTCATGGGAGTTTCAGATGAAGAAGAGAAGGGAAAAAGGGCAGAAAGATTATTTGAAGAACTAATGGAGAAAGAAGTGAACTTACATGTCCAAGATACAATCAGAATAAATCCAAATAGACCTATTCTAAGACAAACACATATGACTTAGAATGTCAAATGTCAAAAATAAAGAGAAAATTCTGAGAGCAGCAAGGGAGAAGCAAACCATCACATACAAGGGATGCCCAGGAGGACTTAGTGTGGATTTCTCATCAGTGACCATGGAGGTGAGAAAGCAGTGTTATGATACAATTAGGATACAGAAAGAGAAAAACCACCAGCCAAGAACTCTTTATCCAGCAAAACTGTCCTTCAAATATGAAGGTGAATATAAAATATTCACAAATAGAAATTAAGAGAATTCATTAAAAAGATCCACCTTTGCAGGAAATATTAAAGGAAGCCTTATAGTATGAAGGAAAAAGACAGGAAAAAGAGGCTCGGAGGAGAGTATAGAAGAAAGAATAGCACAAAAGTGTAAAAAGACAGATGAAATAAGATATGACATATGAAAACCAAAGAATAAAATAGTGTTAAGTAAATAATGCATCTCCAGTAATATAATTGGATATGAATGGATTAATCCATCCCTAATCAAAAGATATAAGCTCACAGAATGGACAAAAAAACCATGATCCATTCATATGCTGCTTACAAGAGGCTCACCTTAGACCCAGGGATATAAAGTGGCTGAAAGTGAAAGGTTGGAAAACAATATTCAACCCAAACAATAACCAAAAAAGAGCAGGGGTAGCTCTAAAAAATTGGACAAAATAGTCTTTAAATGCAAAAAATAAAAATGAAAAAATTAGATACAGAAGGCCATTATATATTAATCAAAGGAACAATCAGTCAAGAAGAAATAACAGTCACAAATGTCTATGCACCTAACCAGTATGCCGCAAAATACGTGAGGCAAACACTGGCAAAATTGGAGGGAAAAACAGACATCACTGCAATAATAGTTGGAGACTTCAACATACCACTCACATATTAGGTAAAATAACTAGAGAGACGATCAACAATGAAACAGAAAATCAGAACAGTATGGTAAATGAGCTAGACCTAACAGACATATACAGAATGTTGCATCCCAAATCAGCGATTATACATTCTTCTCAAGTACTCATGGAACTTTCTCCAGGATAGACCACTAGTTAGGTCACAAGGCTGTCTGAATAAATATAAAAATATAGAAATTATACAAAGCATGTTCTCAGATCATAATGGAATTAAACTGGAATTCAATAATAGATGGAAAAGGAGAAAATTTGCAAATGTGTAGAGTCTGAACAACACATTCCTAAACAATCATTAGGTCAAAGAAGAAATTATAAGTGAAATTAGTAAATATATTGAGACAAATGAAAATGAGAACACAACACATAAAAACTTATGGGATAGAGTGAAGGCAGTGCTGAAAGGGAAATTTATGGCCCTAAACCATATTTATATTATTATATTAAATATAGTCTATATTAAAAAAAGAAGAAAGAGCTAAAATCAAAGATCTAACTGAACAACTGGAGAAACTAGAAAAAATCAGCGAACCATCCCCTAAGCAAGCAGAAGGAATGAAATAATAAAAATTAGAGCTGAAATAAATGAAATAGCAAACAAAAACCAATAGAGAAAATCAACAAAATAAAAAACTGGCCTTTTGAGAAAATCAATAAAATTGACAAACCCTTAGCTAGACTAATAAAGAAAAAAAGAGAGAAGATGCAAATAAGTCCAATCAGAAATGAAAGTGGGGAAGTTATGATTGACCCCAAGAAATAAAAAAGGATCATAAGAGGATATTGTGAGAAATTGTATGCCAAAAAATTAGACAATCTAGATGAAATGGACAAATTCCTAGAAATGCACAAATAACCTACACTGATGCCAAAAGAAATACAAGGACTCAAAAACCAATCAAGAGTGCGCGCCGCCGCGGCAGCTGGTGTGGGGTTGAGTCAGTTGCGAGACCGGAGCTGCTGACCTGTCCGGCGGCCGACCCAGCAGCGCCAGGGCGACAGGCGGAGGCGAGCCGGGAGCCGGAGCTGGGCCCGGCGGTAGAGCGAGTCCGAGCCGGCGCCGTCCCCGCCCCTGCCGGCAAACCGCCGCCGCGGGCGCGCCCCCGCTCTGCGCTGTCTCCGATGGCGTCCGCCTCCGGGGCCATGGCGAAGCACGAGCAGATCCTGGTCCTCGACCCGCCCACAGACCTCAAATTCAAAGGCCCCTTCACAGATGTAGTCACTACAAATCTCAAATTGCGAAATCCATCAGATAGAAAAGTATGTTTCAAAGTGAAGACTACAGCACCTCGTCGGTACTGTGTGAGGCCCAACAGTGGAATTATTGATCCAGGGTCGACTGTGACTGTTTCAGTAATACTGCAGCCTTTTGACTATGATCCAAACGAGAAGAGTAAACACAAGTTCATGGTACAGACAATTTTTGCTCCACCAAACACTTCAGATATGGAAGCTGTGTGGAAAGAGGCAAAACCTGATGAATTAATGGATTCTAAATTGAGATGTGTATTTGAAATGCCCAATGAAAATGATAAGTTGAATGATATGGAACCTAACAAAGCTCTTCCATTGAATGCATCTAAACAAGATGGACCCATGCCAAAACCACATAGTGTTTCACTCAATGACACTGAAACGAGAAAACTAATGGAAGAGTGTAAAAGACTGCAGGGAGAAATGATGAAACTATCAGAAGAAAATCGACACCTGAGAGATGAAGGCTTAAGGCTCAGAAAGGTAGCACATTCGGATAAACCTGGATCAACCTCAGCTGCATCCTTCAGAGATAATGTCACCAGTCCTCTTCCTTCACTTCTCGTTGTAATTGCAGCCATTTTCATTGGATTCTTTCTAGGGAAATTCATCTTGTAGAGTGAAGCATGCAGAGTGCTATTTCTTTTTCTTTTTCTTTTTTTTTCTCTTGACCAGAAAAAGATTTGTTTACCTACCATTTCACTGGTAGTATGGCCCACAGTGACCATTTTTTTTGTGTGTACAGCGTCATATAGGCTTTGCCTTTAATGATCTCTTACGGTTAGAAAACACAATAAAAACAAACTGTTCAGCTAATGGACAAATTGTATATTCCCAGATCACCAATAGCAGATGTCAGTTGCACATTCAGTCCTTTATGAAATTCATAAATAAAGAATTGTTCTTTCTTTGTGGTTTTAATAAGAGTTCCAGAATTGTTCAGAGTCTTGTAAATGTTATTTTAATAATCCCTTTAAATTTTATCTGTTGCTGTTACCTCTTGAAATCTGATTTATTTAGATTGCTAATCCCACTCATTCAGGAAATGCCAAGAGGTATTCTGTGGGGAAATGGTGCCTCTTACATTGTAAATTTTCTCCTTTACCTTTGCTAATATCATGGCAGAATTTTTCTTATCCCCTGTGAGGCAGTTGTTGACTGAGTTTTTCATCCTGTCCCATGGTATTTAACATAAAAAAAAAATAAAACTGTTAACAGATAAAAAAAAAAAAAAAAAAAAAAAAAAAAAAACCAATCAAATTTAGAGAGACTGAATCAATCATCAAATATCTCCCAGCAAAGAAAAATACAGGACCAGATGGCTTCACAGGTGAATTCTACCAAGCATTTTGAAAAAAATTAATGCCAGTCCTGTTAAAATCTTCCAAAAAATTAGAGGAAATTACCCAACACATTTTATGAAGCAAACATGAACCTAATACCAAAACCATATAAAGATGCTACAAGAAAAGAAAATTATAGACTAATCTCTCTAATGAACATAAACACAAAAATTCTCAACAAAATAGTTGTAAATTGAATGCAACAGCATATCAAAAAAATTAGACACCACAACCAAGTGAGATTTATTCCTGTTATGCAAGGGTAAGTCAACATAAGAAAAGCAATTAACAATAATACACCACATTAACAAATTGAAGGGAAAAAAAACTACACAAATTATCTCAATTGATGCAGAAAAGGCATTTGACAAATCCAGCATCCTTTCTTGATAAAAAATACTTTAAAAAACAAGACAGATACAGGATATTATATATCCTGCCATAACCCACTGAATGGACTGGAAAAGAGCGTAAACTACAACATAAACTGTAATCTATGCTGTGTAGCAATGCTCCAAAATGTACTCATCAAATGCAATGAATGTACCACACTAATGAAAGGAGTTGTTGATATGGAAGGAATGGATGGTGTGGGGAGTGTGGTATATGGGAACTCATATTTTTTAATGAAACATTTTGTGTGATCTGTGTATCTATTAAAAAAAAGTAATAAAAAAGAAATAAAAAAGAAAACAATTCCACTTACAATAGGATCAAAAAGAATAAAATAATTAGAAATAAATAAAAAAGAACAGGAGTGGAAGGAATATTCCTCAGTATGATAAAGGGCATATATGAAAAACCCACAGCCATCATCATACTAAATGGAAAAGGTTGAAAGCTTTCCCTCTAAGTTAGGGAACAAGACAAGGATGCCCACTGTCACCATTGTTATTCAACATTGTGCTAGAAGTCTAGCTAGAGCAATGAGACAAGAAAAATAGTCATCCAAATAGGAAAGGAGGAAGTAAACTCTCCCTATTTACAGATGGCATGATCTTATATTTAGAAAATTCTAAAATGTCTACCTCAAAGCTACTTGAACTAATTCATGGTTTCAACAAAGTCGCAGATACAAGATCAACATGCAAAAAATAATATTTCTGTGCACTTGTATTAAAAAATCTGAGGAAGAATCAGGGGGAAAATTCCATTTACAATAGCAACAAAAAGATTCAAATATCTAGGGATCAATTTAACCAAAGAAGTACAGAACCTACATGCAGAAAACTATAAAACAATGCTAAAAGAAACCAAAGAAGACCTAAACAAATGGAAAGACATCCTATGTTCATGGATTAGATGACTAAATATCATGAAGTTGTGAATTGTACCCAAACTGATTTATAGATTCAATGCAATAGCAATCAAAATCCCAACAGCCTGCTTTACAGAAATAGAAAAGGCAATTATTAAATTTATTTGGAATGGAGAATGCACCTGATGAGCTGAAAACATTCTAACAAAGAAGTGATATAGTAGGAATTTCACGGCCTGACCTTGTATCATATTACAAAGCTACAGTGGTCAAAAAAGCATGGTACTATCATCAAGACAGATACATTGATCAGTGGAATAGAATTAAGAGTCCAGAAATAAACCCTCACCTCTATGGCCAACTGGTTTTGACAAACCTACCAAGTCCATGTCAACAGGAAAAAACAGTCTCTTCAACAAATGGTGCTGGGACTACTGGATATCTATAACCAAAAGAATGAGAGAGGACCCCTATCTCACTCCCTATCTAAGAATCAACTCAAAGTGGACCAAAGACCTAAAACTAAAAGCCAGGACCATAAAACTACCAGAAGAAAATGTAGGGAATCATATTAAAGACCTTGTGGCAGGAGGGATTACTTGTACATTACACCCAAAGCACATACAACAAAGGAAAAAATAGATAAATGGGACCTCCTCAAAATCAAACACTTTGTACCTCACAGGACTTTGTCAAAAGGGTGAAAATGCAGCTGCTGACTCAGTGGGAGAAAATATTTGGAAATCATAAGTCTGATACAAGTTTAATAACCATGATATATAAAGAGATGTTATAATTCAACAATAAAAAGACAAACTACCTGCTTTTAAAATGGGCAAAAGACTTGGATATACATTTGTACAAAGAAGAAATACAAATGCCAAAAACACATGAAAAAATGTTAAACATCACTAATGATTAGGGAAATGTAAATCAAAACTATGATGAGATATCACTTCACACTGATTAGACAGGCCACTATTAAGTAATCAGAAAACTTTAAGTGTTGGAGAGGATGTGGAGAGATAGGAACACTATTCACTCTCCCTGGGAATGTAGAATGGCACAGTCACTGTGGAGGACTGTTTGGCAGGCCTTAAAGAAGTTGAATATAGATTTGCCACATGACCCAAATATAGCACTGCTGGGTAAATACCCAGAAGAATGAGAGCAGTGACAAGAACAGGCATCTGTACACCAATGTTAATAGCAAAATGACTCGTGATTGCCAAAAGATGGAAACAGCCCAGGTGTTTATCAACCAATGAATAGATAAACTGTGGTATATATATATATATACACACATAATGGACTATTATGCAACTGTAAGACTGAAGTTGTAAAACATATGAAAACATCAATGAACCTGGAGGACATTATGTTGAGTGAAGCAAGCCAGACACAAAAGGATAAATATAGTATGATTGTGCTATTATGAACTAAATATATTGCATAATCTTGAATATGGGTCACCGGAAAATAGGATGAGTTTAGAGAAGGGAAATCTGAGGGTTAACTTGTGCAGAACTGGTAAAAAGGATGTGTGTTAATCTTCAGAAATGAATAAAAAAGGTGAAAGCACATCAGTGTTGGTTATTAGCAGTGCTATTATATAGCAGTGGTTCAAAGGGAAAATCTAAAGTCATGTAAATTACTAAAAGGAAAGCTAAAAAATGTAACATGGGATTGTATAACATAGTTAAACCTCATTGAAATATGGATATGAGGTAATATTGCATATAAAAGCCCTTTTTCTTAGAAACTGGACAAATGTATGTTAATGTACAAGATGTTAATATCAGACCAAGCAAACCCACATTAAGCAAAGTGAAAGAAACCGGACACAAAGTACTGCCTAGTGTAGGATTCCATTTATTTAATATGTAGTTATAAATCAATTTATAAAGATGAAATTAGATTAATGCATATGTAGGGCTGTGAAAGGATAGAGGGAATGAGAGATGACTGCTAAGAGGTGTGGATTATTTTTTTTGGAGCAATAAAATTTTTCTAAAAATTATTTAGTGATGAGTGAACAATATTGTGATTATATAAAAGTCATTGACTGTACATTTTGGATAGATTGTATGGTATGTGGATATATCTCAATAAAACTGCTTTAAAATAAATAAATAAATATACAAGAATAGCCAGAAATAGCAGCTATGAATAGCAGGGGAAGCAGAGAGATTGAGAAAGATGAATTTTTTGTTTGTCTCTTTTTTGTTTGTTATTATTATTATTGAACTAATGAATATGCTCCAATAATGATTGAAGAGGTGAATGCACAGCTATGTGATTATACCAAATACTTTTGATTATACTCTTTGGATGGATTGTATGCTTTACTAATATGCATCAATAAAATTGAATTGTTTAAAAATGATAACAGATTTGATGGTGATGGAAGGCAAAATGCAAGAAATTAAATATACACTGGAAGCACATAACAGTAGATTTGAACAGGCAGAGGAAAGAATTAGTGATATCAAATACAGGACATCTGAAATCACACAGATAATAGAACAGATAGATTGAAAGGATAGAAAAAATTCAGCAGGTACTCAGGGAATTGCATAACAACATGAAATGCACAAACATACACATTATAGGCATCCCAGAGGGAGAAGAGAAGGGAAAGATTGCAGAAAGTGTGTTGGAGGGAATAATGACTGAAAATTTCACAACTGCTATGAAGGACATGGAAGTACGTGTCCAAACAGTGCAGCACACTCCAAACAGTGTTAATCCTAACAGGGCTTCCCTGAGACACATACTTGTAAGATTGTCAAATGCTCAAGACAAAGAGATAATTCTGAAAGCAGCAAGAGAAAAGAGATCCATCACATATAAGTGCTCATTTTTCATCTGAAATTATGGAGGTAAGAAGGAAGTGGTATGACTTTTTTAAAAAAAGATTTATTTATTTATTTATTTCTCTCCCCCCTCCCCCCAGACCAACCCTGGTTGTCTGTTCTCTGTGTCTATTTGCTGCATCTTCTTTGTCCGCTTCTGTTGTCAGCGGCACGGGAATCTGTGTTTCTTTTTGTTGCATCATCTAGTTGTGTCAGCTCTCCGTGTGTGTGGTGCCTGGGCAGGCTGCACTTGCTTTTGCGCTGGGCGGCTCTCCTTATGGGACGCACTCCTTGCGTGTGGGGCTCCTGTACGCGGGGGACACCCCTGCATGGCAGGGCACTCCTTGCGCGCATCAGCACTGCGCATGGGCCAGCTCCACACGGGTCAAGGAGGTCCGGGGTTTGAACCGCGGACCTCCCATGTGGTAGATGGACAACCTAACCACTGGGCCAAGTCCGCCGCCCAGTATGACATTTTTAATGTGCTAAAAAAACAAAACAAAACCTGTCATCCAAGAATTCTGTATCCAGCAAAGCTGGTATTTAATGATGATGGAGAGGGAAGCAGATGTGGCTCGAGCAGTTGGGTGCTTGCCTACCACACAAGAGGTTCCGGGTTTGGTTCCCGGTGTCTCCTAAAGAAGACAAGCAAGACAATGATGTTATGGGCTGGTATGACAACCTGACACAATGAAATGACACAATAAGGAAACACAATGAAAGACACAACAAGCAGGGAGCAGAAGTGGCTCCAGCAATTGGGTGTCTCCCTCCCAGATGGGAGGTCCTGAGTTTGGTTCCCAGTGCTTCCTAAAAAAAAAAGAAGAAGAAGATTGGACAGAGAGAGCACACAATTAACAGACACACACATAGAGCAGACATTGAGTACGAACAATGAGGGGGGAGAGAAATAAATAAATAAAATAAAACTTTTAAAAAATGAGGGAGAGTTCAAAATATTCACAGATAAACAGAAATTAACAGCATTTGTTAACAAGAGTTCTGTGCTTTAAGAAAAACTCCAGGTAGTTCTGCAAGTTGAAAGGGAAAAACAGGAGAGATAGTTGGAAGAGAATAAAGAATGGAAGATTATTCATAAGAATAACTGAAAGTATACAAAGAGAAATAAAAACAAAATATGACATATATAAATCTAAAGAAAACGTGGCTCTATACATACTGCCTTGTCGGTAATAACATTGACCATTAATGGATTAAACTCCCCAAACAAAAGACACAGATTGGCAGAATGGATAAGGAAATATGACCCATCTATATGCTGTCTACAAGAAACTCATCTAAGTCCCAGGGACATAAGGAGGTTGCAGGTGAAAGGTGGGAAAACAATTTTTTTTTAAGATTTATTTATTTATTTCCCTTCCCACCCCCCTCCATCCCGGTTGTCTTTTCTCTGTGTCTATTTGCTGCATCTTGTTTCTTTTGTCTGCTTCTGTTGTTGTCAGTGGCACGGGAATCTGTGTCTCTTTTTGTTGTGTCATCTTGTTGTGTCAGTTCTCCACGTGGGTGGCGCCATTCTTAGGCAGGCTACATTTCCTTTCACGCTGGGCGGCTCTCAATTATGGGGCACACTCCTTGCACATGGGGCTCCCCTACGCGGGGGACACCCCTGCGTGGCACGGCACTCCTTGCATGCATCAGCACTGCGCATGGGCCAGCTCCACACGGGTCAAGGAGGCCCGGGGTTTGAACCGTGGACCTCCCATGTGATAGACGGATGCCCTAACCACTGGGCCAAGTCCATTTCCCTGGGAAAACAATTTTACACGCAAACGATAACCAAAAAAGGGTGGGAGTAGCTATACTAACATAGGACAAAATAGACTTTAAATGCAAAATTATCGTAAAAGGAAAAGGACACCATATATTAATAAAAGGGGTATTCTATTAATAAGAAAGAACAATCATAAATATTTATGCACCTAAATAGAGTGCCCCAAAATACACAAGGCAAACACTGGAAAAACTAAGGGGAGAAATAGATGCTCTACAATTACAGTGGGGGATTTAATACAACATATTCATCATTAGACAAAACTTCTCAACAGAGGGTTAATAAAGAAACAGAGACCTTTAATAATATGGTAGAGAAACTAGACCTAATAGACATACACGGAATGTTACATGCAAATACAGCGGGATATATTACACATTCTTCTGGCAGGTACGTGGATGGTTTTCCAGGATAGACCACATGGTAGGTCACTGAAAAAGTCTCAAAGAATTTAGAAAGATGGAAATTATAAAAAGTAATTTCTCTGACCACAATAGAAAGAAGCTGGAAATCAAAAAGGAGCAAAGAACCAGAATAGGCACAAAGATATGGAAATAAAACAACACACTCTTAAATGATCAGTGGATCAGGGAGGAAAGTGCAAAAGAAATCAATAACTACCTCCAAATGAATGAAAACGAGAACACCACCTAAGTCTGGAAACAGAAGTCACATTCAAATGGGATTACGAAGAAAAACTGGGTATAGGCAGTATTAAAGAAACCAACAGAGAAATAAAGTCACTTTGCTGACAAAGCAAGGAAGGGCTAGGGGAAAAAATACTCTGAACTCTCTCTTCTTCTGAAGTCACTAGTAAATTAGGAACCAAAGGGGATGGGTGATATTGACCTTAAGGTTCAGCTCCCTGGGATACAGGGCTGGCAGAGAATGGATCCAAGGGAGCAAAGTAAGACTAACCAGTACACACGGGAGTTCATTTATGATAGCTGGCATTTAAATTCATTGGAGGAAAAAAAGACTTTTAATAAATGGTACTAGCTATACACTGGAAAGAAAATTATTGAAATCACATAATTTACAAAAGTAAATTCCAGATGAATTAAAGATCTAAATGTTAAAAATAATACTGTTTTAATTTCCGATTGAGAAATGCCTTCTTACAGAAGAGGGGAAACCATAAAATAAAAGATTACATGATTTACCTATATAAAAATTAAAATAAAAAATTTTCTGAATGATAAAAGCAATATAAAAAGAAAAATAGTACACTATGGGAGAATATTTGCAATATATAGGATAAACAAGAGGTTAATATTTCATAAATTCAAAAAGCTACTAGAAATTAATTCCAGAAACTAAAAAGAAAGTTAACCCAATTTTTAAAAATGGGCAAAGGATATAAATAGTCATTTCACAGAAGAAGGAATGCAAATGAAACTTTTCATGAAATGTAAAAAAGTGTCTGACCTCATTTATAGTCAGGGAAATTTAAAGTCAAATATTTATGATTGGTAAATATTTTTCACCTTATTTCTTTTATTGGGAATAAACTATATTCATATGGTTAAAAAGGTCAAATACTACCAAAGTGTATGTAATGAAAGCAAGCCTCCCGGTTATTCTAGATCACTATGCATTGGTAGCCCTTTGGCATACTATAATAGTGGTTTAAATTAACAGTCCGTGGTACTTTGTTATAGACGTTCTGGCAAACTAAGGCACCAGGCATAACAAAGATAGCCCTATTTAAATGCATCTTTCAGTGCAAATCTTTTTGTGAAGTAAAAACATTATCAATGAATTTAAGTATGAAGTATACCAATGCCTGACTAAAATGGAAACTCTAGAATATCGCAGCCTAGAGGATCTGCTAGAGAGGTGGAAGCCCATTATTACCACCATTTACCTGGCTCATTTCTTGTTTTTGTCTGCTTACTACTAAAAGGCTGGAAAACTTTAGTGCCTCTTCCAAAGTGCACATGTGTGCTTCTCTCCAGAAAAGTGGTTTATCTGGGCCAAAGACCTGACAGTATCCCTGACTCTTCCTCATTAAATGCAAGTTGTTTTAAATATCTTTTCAAACGTTTCCCTCCATTTCAAAAAGCACCCCTTCTTTTCCATGTCCTGCTGGCAGCCCCTTTGCAATACGGTGCTACAATCTTCTGGGGTCTAAGGCGCTGAAAGGGTACAGAACAGAACCAGTCCACTGGTTAGCAGAGTTGGTCAACAGGTGTCTTGAATGCATGCCCCTCCCTTGAGGCAAGTGCTCTGTCTATATCAGGAGGGCCAGGGAGGTCCTGCAGTTGTGGATGAGGACAGTGACTGAGAAAAAGAAGGAATTTCCTATAATACTCTTAGGAAGAAAAGGGGAAAAAGGCAGTACCATTTCTGGACTTTTGAGAGAAGATGGTAGAAACTAATGGTGAGATTGGATAGGACTAAACAGAAGGGGAATAAAGACTGGGGAGTTAATGGATTTCAGAAAATAGCCACATGATAGATTAAAAAATGAATAAGGGAAGCAGATGTGGCTCAATTGATAGTGCATCCGCCTTCCATATAGGAGGTCCAGAGTTCAAACCCAGGGCCTCCTGGCCCATGTGGTGAGCTGGCTCACATGCAGTGCTGCCCCACACAAGGAGTGCCATGCCACACAGGGATGTCCCCTGTGTAAGGGAGCCCCACATGCGAGGAGTGTGCCCCACAAGGAGAGCCACCCTGCGTGAAAAAAAAAAACCGCAGTCTGCCCAGTAGTAGTCCTGTGCACACGGAGAGCTGACACAGCAAGATGACACAACAAAAAGAGACACAGCTTCCTGGTGCCGCCAAGAATGCAAGCAGATACAGAAGAACACACAGCAAGTGGACACAGAGAGCAGACAACAGGGGAAGAGGGGGTGGGGAAGGGGAGAGAAATAAATAAAATAAATCTTTAAAAAAATGAAAGCATTGTATAAATTATTATAGACTCTAAAAGTCACATAACATTTTTTTTCCTACTGAAAATCCTTCCTATATCATCCCATTTGAGAGAAAAAGAAAGAGAATAAGAGAATGAGGCATTTCTAAAAAGCCAAACTTCTTAATTTGGAGTATATTCTCATCTCAAATGTCCCTAACTTTACTGAATGCCAAAAATTAGTCAGATGTCAGGTAAATACTATGCAAAGGGACAGCTTAAATAATGGAAATTTAACGGCTCATGGTTTTCAGGCTAGGAAAATGTCCAAATCCAGGTATCATCAAAGGTATCCTTTTCCCCCAAAGACTATGGCATCCTGGGGATGGTGTCTGGGTGATTCTTGGACTTTGGTGGTCCTTAGCTTGTCCCATGGCAAGGCACACAGTGGCATCTCCTGGCCTCTCTGTTCTCTTCCAATTGCACTGAATTTCAACTTCTTGCTTCTTGTGACTTTCTCTTTCTCTCTCTCTCTCTCCTTCTGAATTTTATTCTGCTTATAAAGTAATCCAGTAATAGGATTCAGACCATTTGTACTGAGGTGGGCCACACCTTAACTGAAGTAACCACATCAAACTGTCTTACTTACAATGGGCTCACACCTACAGGAAAGGATTATGTTTAAGAATGTGTTTTCTGGAATATGTACAGCTCCAAACCACCACATCAGGCATAGAGGGTTTTAAAAACGAAAATACGTATGAACTATGTCCTCCGAGAGCTGATTGTCTATCAGGGAAGACTGAATTAAAACAAATGATTATGATATGCATGATAAATATAACAATAGAAACCTATTCAGGTGGCGGACTTGGCCCAGTGGTTAGGGCGTCTGTCTACCACATGGGAGGTCCGCGGTTCAAACCCCGGGCCTCCTTGACCCGTGTGGAGCTGGCCCACGTGCAGTGCTGATGCGCGCAAGGAGAGCCATGCCATGAAGGGGTGTCCACCACGTTGGGGAGCCCCACGCACAAGGAGCACACCCCATAAGGAGAGCCACCCAGTGTGAAAGAAAGTGCAGCCTGCCCAGGAATGGTGCTGCACACATGGAGAGCTGACACAACAAGATGACGCAACAAAAAGAAACACAGTTTCCTGTGCCGCTGACAACAACAGAAGCAGACAAAGAAGAAGACACAGCAAATAGACACAGAACAGACAACTGGGGTGGGGGGGGAGGGGAGAGAAATAAATAAATAAATCGTTAAAAAAAAAAAAAAAAGAAACCTATTCAGCTATAGAAGTAGCCCCAAAGGGGTGTGGTTCATTCTACATGCATAGTCAGAATCCATCTAGAATGGATTTTAAAAGAGGATGGGGAGGCAGACAAGAGGAGGGGCTGGGAGAGCGTTTTAGGCAAAGGCAGGATAGTATAAAACAGCTTGATGCCTTCGGGAGAAACAGCATCCTTCTTGGAATATAAAACGGAAAGGACGAGTAGAAAACGATGACGTTGAAAGGATAGATAGGAGCTAGATTATGTGGGGTCTTGTAGGCTGTGCTTGGGAGTTCAAGCTTTATACTTAAGGTGCTTGTGGAGGGTTTTTGGCAGAACAGAGACTTAATTCCATTGTCTTTCAGAAAGATTACTTTAGAAGCTTTCTGGAAGATGGATTGGAATGGGCATGTGCTACCATCAGAGAGATCCTAGAGAAGGATATTGCTTAGGCAGGTGAGGTTTGATGCAGGCTTACATGAGGCAGTGGCACAGGGGAGAAGGGAGAAAGCAAGTTTTAGAGTGTGTTCAGATTAGGCAGAATCTTCAGACCTTGGTGATTGTCGAGATGGGGAGGGTGGAAGAGGAGTCTCTACAGTTTCATATGCCATCTGCTTCCAATTTGCCCTGTGCTTAACCAGGCCAAACCACTGACAGTTTCCCAAGTACGCTGGGTCTGCTTAGGCCTCCAAGACAGTGGCACGGCTTCACTTATCAGCAAGGCTCTTCTCCCTTCTTCCCTTGGTAAAATCCCAAGATGCTGGTTAAATGTCAGCTCTTCTTTGATTTCTTTATTGCTGCATGCTGTATACAACCTCAATTAGTATTAATCTCACATCATTATAATTATTTGTGTATCAAGGTCTCCAGCCTGTGATCTAACTGTTGGCACTGTGGGAGTCAGACATGTCTGATGAACTTGTGGAATAGGCAGACTTTCCAGAAATGGGTTTTCATAAGAGACTAGGGACCATTCTGGGAGAAAATTCAACTTTGGATAATAAAAACCCAAGAAAAACAAGAGTATCTGTAAGAAAGCCTTATAAAGCAGGGACCCCTAACCATCACATTAAGCCTGTGTGCTGATTATTTATTATCTCTCAGCTCCCATCTGTACCTTCTATATTTTTCTTTGTGATGATGAGACTGGGATTCCGCTCTGCCGGTAGGAAGAACCAGAGGGAAATGGGAAAGCAGAAGAGGGGAAAAGGGACGAATTCCCTCCTATTTTTCTCTGTTCTGTGCCTGAGTGGTGGCACTTCACTCGAGGTACCAGCAGTTGGCTACACTTCCCCTGGGAGGTACAGCAGCAGCTGGGCAGCACTTCTTCTCAAAGGTTGAATCCCAGCTTTGTAAGTCTCCTACAAGTTCCTAGGTTGTAATAATACCAGCCTTTTCCCTTTGTTCCCCATGTCTACAGACAATGGCTTCTTCCTGCTGTTACTATCTCTACATTACATTGCTTGGTATCCTGTTGTTTTTTGGTCCTTGTGATGGTTAGGTTCATGTGTCAACTTGGCCAGGTAATGGTGCCCAGTTGTTTGGTAGAGCAAATATTGGCTTACTTGTTACTGTGAGGACATTTCATGGACTTACTCCTTAGTAAGTTGATTGCATCTATGGATGATGACATCTTCAATCAGCTGAGGAGACTGCCTTCAGCAATCAGAGACATCTCATTCAATCAGTTGAAGGCCTTAAAAGGAGAAGCTGGCTACCTAAAGTAGAGATGGAAATTCTCTCTTCTGACTGCTGAAATCATCACTTTTCCTTTTGGTCATTCTCTCCACATCCCCATTCAACTCTCTTATTTGGCCTGAGAAAATAGATGGATCTTGAAGGATGACAGTGGATTATTAGAAACTTAACCAGGTGGTGACTATTCCAGATATGGTATCTTTGCTTGAGCACATCAACACATCTCCTGGTATCTGGTATGCTGGTACTGATCTGGAAAATGCTTTTTTTTTCTCAGTTCCTCTTAGTAAGGACCACCACGAACAGTTTGCTTTCAGTGGTCAAGGCCAGCAATATACCTTCACTGTCCTGCCTCAGGGGTATATCTACTCTCCATCCCTGTGCCATACTATTGTCTACAGGGATTTTGATCACCTCTCCCTCTCACAAGACATCACACTTGTTCATTATATTGATGATATCATGTTCATTGGACTTAGTGAGCAAAAGTAGCAACTACTCTAGACTTATTGGTAAGGCATTTGTGTGTCAGAGTATGTGTTAGGCTCCAAAGTTGGGCTTTTGGGTACAACCAGAGAAAAAACTTCAACACAAGAATTAGGTAGAACTTATATTGATTGTGTTTGCAGACAGGAATCAAGGTTGGTTTAAAGTGATTCAGACTCTACTTCTCGTGTTGCAGTTTTATTTTTGTTTAAATACGTAAGTTGCTACTTAGCATTTGCTTTGATTATGCATTAGCTTTTATGCATATGGATGAATATATATAGCTATATAATTGTATGATTAGGATGTTTAGGAAATCATGCTTGCACATATATTGCATGATCAAAAAAGGGGTGGATAACTCACCCTGGGTGAGAATTTTACTATGTTAATTGAGCAAGCTGAAGTTAGGACAGCAGGGGGCTTTTTCTGTGCAGGTCTAGCTACCTGGTTGAAGTTGGTTATCATACTTTATTGCTTCAGCAGGATGTTTTTGACCTCTAAAAGCAGAATTTGTCATCAAGAGAGGGTTGCATTTCATTACCTTTTAATTTACATACAATTTTTTCATTGTATTCTAGTGACAGGGAGGGAAACAAGTTACTTTTAGGTATTTGATTATCTTACATCCATTAAATTGGTGATAAATCCAAGAAAAATACAGGGGCTTTCCACCTTGTGAAATTTCTAGGTATCCAGAGCTACGGGACATGTCAAGATATCCCTTCTAAAGTGAAGGCAGATCCAATGGTGCTGGATGTGTCAGTGGTAAATAGAGATGGTGTTAGAGCCTTTGGCAGGTCCCTGTAGGAGAATCACAATGGAGACTCTTAGGATTTTGGAGCAAAGCCTAACCATCACAGGCCTGTTTAACCAATTCCTGATACTAAATTCTCTCTGTTAAAATAATTAATGCGGTTGCTATTTTCCTGACTGGACTCTGACTGATAGAGACTTCCACCCATTTCTCTGTGGACTTACATCTAAATCCTATGGGGTATAAATAAAAACCTGAAGGAAATTTTTCTGTAAAATTAGAGAGCATGGCAAAATAAATTAACACACTTTCTCACTGCTACCACAGAACCTTTCTAAGATCCTCCTGCAGAAGCAATGGGACTCAATGAAGTTCTAAGAAGTTTTAACGTTGAATATAGTGGTACCTAGATGAAAAGGCCAGAGATAAGGGAAAGGAAAATATGGCTGATGGCCAGGCAGGTAAATGAATAAATAGGTTGTCACAGTTTGATATGGTTCATGAATTGCAAAAATAGATATTGGATTATGTCTGTAAAATGGTCTATACCTGGGTGTGATTAAATTATGATTAAGGGTTTGATTGGGCCACTTCTTGGTGGGTGGGGACTCACAGATGAAAAACATGGCAAAGGACAGAGTTGGAGTTTTGATGTTAGAGTCTTGAGCCCAGAGTTTTGAGCTGGAGCCTGGGAAGTGAACACATGGAGAAGAACACAGAGGAACAGAGACGGCTCCTTAAACATGGCAGAAACCCTGGGGAGAGAGACAGAGCCAGTCACCTGACAGTCTATAGCTGGCCTTGTGGAGAAAACAGAGGACCTGAGTCCAGAGAGAAATGAATCCCGCGAAGAGAGGAACCCAGGAAGCCTAAACCCTGGCAGACATCAGTAGCCATCTTGCTCCAACACGTGGCAAAAGACTTTAGTGAAGGATATAATTTATTCTTTATGGCCTGGTAACTGTAAGCTTCTACTCCAAATAAATATCCTTTATAAAAACCAACCAATTTCTGATATTTTGCATATCAGCACCCCTTTTTCTGACTAATACAAGGTTAAGTTAGATAAATAAGAAAGGGTGGAGGGACATTGGTAAACCTTTAGGGACAAAATCCAATCAGTTCCCCCTATTAGCCAGTTTTCTTCTACATTTTCTCGAAAGCTCAAAATCTTGATTTTTAGGTGAATTTTGTTAGCAATTAATGCAAATAATTCCTTAAAATGCTTAACTATGTAGACCAAATCTACACGGTCAAACACCACCTTTGAATCTTTGATCGTCATAGTCATTGCTCACTATTTCCCAACTATGCAGAAGTTAATCCGACTTAGTCATTGAGACTTGTGGGTACATTAGGAATACTTGATGATCCTGGGAGATATCTTTGAAGGTCA
This sequence comes from Dasypus novemcinctus, assembly GCF_030445035.2. Classification (NCBI taxonomy): domain Eukaryota; kingdom Metazoa; phylum Chordata; class Mammalia; order Cingulata; family Dasypodidae; genus Dasypus; species Dasypus novemcinctus. The sequence continues at coordinate 59,428,532 of NC_080684.1, forward strand.
CTTTGTTCCTGTAATTGGAGGTATAGGGAAGAAACAGTGATATAAAATTTATGCTTATTCATATGTCTTCTTCCCTATTTCATTGTGTGCTGCCTGGGTGGCAGGATTATGTGTAATTCATCTTTGCATTTCTAGTCTCTGGAACATGCCTGGAATATAGTAAGTATTCAATAAAGTTTAATGGACAACCAAATAGATAACTGAATTAGTAGTTAAACAAGATAGGTGAAATGGATGTAGCTCAGTGGTTGAGCATCTGCTTCACATGAATGAGGTCCCAGGTTCAATCCCTCTTACCTCCTAAAAAATAAAATAAAAAGTTTTCAAAAAGTTTGTTAAAAAAAAAAAAGATAGTGTGATGAATAAAACACACTCTGGAAATTTAACTTAAGTGTGAGTCCTGGCTTTGCCATTAGCTGTGTGACTTGGAGAAACCACTTAACTTATTTGAAATTAATCTTCTCATTTGTAAAGTGGAGAAGCTAATACCTCCTTTGTAAGGTTTTTTGTTTTTTTACTTATTATGAATTTAATAATATAATAAATGTGGAAGTGCCTTGTGAGGGACTGACTAATAGTAGCAGTTGGGGAAGGGTTCAAATTTTTTGTTCCTTCTTCAGTAGCAGCTAGAATTAAAATCTAGATCCAAAGTATCTTGGTCCAGTGATATTTCACCTGCATAAGCTGACAGTCAATAGGCTTGTGTCAAAAGATATTTCAAATAGTTTATTAATAACAATAAATTATATTTCCCCCATATTGACTCTGTTATGTTGAACATTGACCCACCAGTCAATGAGTAAAACCTTCTATATTTCACTTTTGTGCAGTTCAAATCTTTTAAAGTATTTTTAAAAGAATGTATCTTTTGTTAACTTTCCTTTTCTAGAATAACTAAGGTTATGAGGTGAGCAAATAGCCCTTTTACAAAATGCACTTTTTAAAATTTATTCCCAGAAGTCACTCATGTTTCCTATTCCCAAATTGGTTGAAGTAACGAAGCTAGTATTTTCAGGCAGTGCCAGTACTTAATGTAGCTGAGGTGTTTATGTGATGAAACAGGCTCTAGATGGCACCTGACAGGTTGCTCCTCTTTACTCACACACTATTAGTTTTCTGTTGCCTCCATTAAAGCCTCCATAGCATCTCCATTAAGTTTGATAACCCTGAGGTTCTATTCCTCTCTCTTTAATTTTTCCTTTGTCTCTTTGGCTGTCATTTTTCAGCCAATGTGAGTTTGGTAAGTTGAAAAAGGAGCAAAGGCTGATTTACTTCAGTGTGTGATTTAGACTGATTATAAGGGCACATGTTTGTTATCCAGTTAATGTACTTTGACCAAATTTGGTATAACCATTAAGCTTTAAAAAGATACCTTCTGTTTTACTTCCAAGTCTTCTTCTGGAACCCACTATTCCTACCCTTTTTAAGTCCAAACTAGAATTTTAGAATTCTCTCTCTTAATTTTCTTAGTTAGACCTTTAAAGAGTTTTTTCCCTAGACATCATAATTCTGGTGTCAGAAACTGACAGAAACTGAAATGCTCTCAGCCTCTCAACAAATAGTTGGTCTTCTCTATCTCAGCTGATAACTCTCTTGAACTAGGTGCCGGGTGAGGTCAGTTCAATGTATAAAACTCAATAATAGATACCAAGACCCAGCGGCTGCCGCCGTGTTGCTGACCGCCAGCAGCAGTCCGCTTCTTCACGTGGAAACCGCATGTCAAGGTAATTCAATGGGATGAAGGATAATCTTTTTAATAAATGATGCTAGAACAACTGGTTATCCATGTAGAATAAAATAAACCTCATACCATACACAAAAAATTATCTTGAAATGGATCAAAGACTTAAATGTAAAAGATAAAGCTATAAAACTCCTAGAATAAAACATAGGAGAAAATCTTATATTGGGGTAGGGAAATAATTATTGGATAGGACTCACAAAGTACAAATCATAAAAGAAAAAATACATAAATCAAACTTCATCAAAAGTAATAAACTTTTGCTCTTTAAAAGATACCATGAAGAAAAGTAAAGGCATGCCACAGAAATTGTTTGATATATATATATATATGTAAAAAAGATGTATTCAGAATATAGGAAGACTCTAACAGCTTCATAATAAGACAATAAATAGTCTTGCTATGAACAGGCACTTCACAAAAGAAGATATATGAATGGCCAATAAGCATTGGCATTGATGTCCAGCATTGTTAGTTATCAGGCAAATGAAATTAACACTATGATGAGATATCATTACAAAGCTTCTAGAATGGCTAAAAAATGACAATAGTAAGTGTTGATAAGGGTTGCTATAGGGAATGTAAAGTGGTACAAACACTTTGGAAACAACTGGGCAATTTCTTATCAAGTTAAGCATATAGTTACCATGTTAATGAGAAATTTAATTCCTATTTATTCACCCAAGGTAAGTGTCCATCAGAAAGTGAGTAGATAAATTCTGGTATATCCATAGAGTAGAACATTGCTCAGTAATAAAACAGAAGAAACTACAGATACATACCACAAAACAGATGAATTTCAAAGTCATTATGCTGAGTGAAAGAAGGCAGACAAAAAAGTATGACTGCTATGATTCCATTTATAAATATAAAATTCTAGAAACTAACCATGCAAACTAAACTATGATGACAGAAAGCAGATCAGTGGTTGTCTGGGGACCTAGTGGAGGGAAAGGTGGAGTTTGAAGAGGCATGAGGAAACTTTGGAGGTGATGTTTAGATGTTTAGTATCTTGATTAGAATGATAGCTTTATGAGAAAACTCATCAAATTGTATATTTTAAATATGTAGGAGTGGATGTGGCTCAAGCAATTGGGCACCTGCCTCTGAGTTCCCAGTAACTACTAAAGAAGACTGAGTTGCAGAGAGGGGAAGTGGCTCAAGGGGTTGGACACTCCCCTCCTACGTGGGAAGCCCTGGGTTAGGTTCCCGGTACCTACTGAAGGAGACGGGCAGACAGACGCGGGAGCCATCCTGGGGAGGGAATTTAAAAATAAATAAATAAATATTTGCAGTTTATTGCACTTAAGTTATACCCCAGTAAAGTATTAAAATTGAAATATCCATTAACTCAAATATTTATTTAACACCTTTACTTAAATTGAAGAAACTGGAAATAGATTTCAAAATCAATCTTGATTTTGCTTGTTAATTGTGTATATAGTTCAGGACTTGCAAACTTTTTTCTGTAAAGATCCAGATTGTTCCTTTTTCAGGCATTGCAGTCACATGCAGTTTCTGTATATATTTAATAACACTAAAAATGTGAAGACCATTCTTAGCTCATGGGCCTTACAATATGGGCTCTGGCGAATTTATTTCAAGCTAAGAGGGACAATTCAACCCTACTTTACTAATAATCCATCTTATTCTAATATTGATTTTGATTTTTCAAAACCTTACCTTTATGATCTCAGTTGATGAGTGACAATACACGTGTAAGGCTAATAGGGCAGAGGGTTTTTCATACCACTGGGTGGAAAGTGACTATCAGGAAGTTAAATGGATTGCTACAGTCAGTTAGTACACAAAATATTAACCTGAATATTCAACTTTTAGGGGAATATAATAATTTGGGAAGGAAATTAAGAAATAGAATCATGGTAACTTATATTAATATAGCACATTTCTAGTAAAACGTATTTTCATATATATTAAATATTTGATTCTTCCCAGAATCCTGTATGTTTTGTTGGATAGAAAATAACCCACATTTATAGTCTTTATAATTGACTAAATAGGTTCACATATTTTATCAAATTTGATCTTGTCAAGTGACCCCTATTCTTGGTATATTTAAAATCTATTACCCCAGAGTCTTATTATTTATACCTTTAAATTATCTAAGATTCCATCTTCTCTATGAAATGCATTTTAATCATTAAATAAATTTGTATATAAGCAAAATCATAGGTATTTTTCATATTAAATTCTAATTGTGTTTGAATTGCAGAGAGCATGTTTATAGCATTGCTTTGCAATGTTGATGTTACCAGAACAATTTTTTCAATATGAAATTCCATAATATATGAATAGCATGCCCAATGTACTTCAAAAACATGATATAAAACTTTGTTTATATTTATCTTTTCTTCTTTAAAAGAAGGAAATCATCATGCAAAATAACTTCAAGGTTCCTTAAGAAATTTATACACCATCTTCAATAAGTTTTATAATAATTCTTTTAAACGTCTAAACAATAGGAATTAGATTTCATCTTCTTAATTAGAAAACAAAAATGGTTGGGTAAAAAGCTATTTTTTTTTCATCCTGGAAAATTTTATTCATAGATCATGTTTAGAAAGGTACATAAGAAGCTACATACTCCCAATAAAATGAATTATTAGATGCTCTTATATGAAAACCTAGTGTAATTTTTCTAAGATTTCTTGTTGATTATCTCTCTTAGATCAAAATCACATGTTGGAAGAGTGATGAATTACATTATTTTCTTTACTTTTTTTTTAAAGTGTAATTTACTCGGGTATATACATAAACTAGGGATAATTTATCTAGTTTATATAGTAGAGTAATTCCCCATGTAATTTTACCCAATTTCTGCAGGAACTCATTTCAGGCTAACTGCAGTGGAATAAATCATTAGAGAGTATTCATTTTGGGACAGGTGTAATTAATGAGCAAGATTTCTAATTCATTCCTTCAAAACCTTCTTATTTATCAAATTACTCACATTTTTAAAGGCAGCAATAGGTGGCCTGTATATCTTTTTCGGGATATATGAATTGTATTAAAGATAAATGTCTAGGAAAAATAATGAAGCCTTTTCAAATTGTTTTGCACTTCTCTCCCACTCGCCGGGCAATTTGTTGTAGAAATGAAGTTACAATGCTGTGGACTTCTTTTCTGCAGTACTCTACTTAATTCTGAAGAAAACAAAATAAAGAATAGGACATATATTGGAAAAATTTGAAAGAACTTTCTATCTTACTGGGAAAATTACTGCAGGCTATTTCTTTGGGGATACTTTGAAGAGTCTCATATTTTTATAATCCTTCTTTTCAAAACATTCATTCTGAGAGCCTCGTTGGGAAAATGGCCCTTCAAATGCATTAATGGATCCATCCTGTACTATGGGCAGCCCATGTAGAGCTGGCAAGGAGCCCCCCTCCTTTTTTTATGAGTTAGTTCGTGCTTCTTTCAGACCTTGGTTATTTCTAGGAAAATGTCTAACAAAGGCATTCTGGTAATAATTCTGATATCTGTGTGTGTGTTGAGCCACGGATTACAGGACTGCTAGTAAAATCACATTTATAAATGTGCAAACCAAAGCCAGCTGTAATCCTAGCATATGGAAAACCATTCCAGATGTCTGTTATCTTCAGTGCTCTGGACAGTCCTCCATTCAACTCTGGTTGCTTTTGCCTCAATTTTGCTCCACTTGGGGGTTCCAACCTCTGATGGCTGCCAGCCACGAATCCAGCTCCACAGTAAGGCATGCTGGGGGGAAGGACTGTGATGCTGAATTTACTTCTTGAGGCAGCTTCCAAGGCTGAAAGGGTAGACATGGGCACGTAAGGAGGCGTGCCTTTCCTGCAAGCAGCTTCTTACGTCGCCATGGCTTGGTGTCTCTTGGAAACAGGTTTATCAGGCAGCTGGTGTTACTGGTAATTTTTCAAGATATTCACATGTTAAGATATCATAGCAGAGTCCACAAAAATTAGAGAAATCTTTTCCATCACCTCACAACAACTGAAACTTAATGGATGCCAAATCAAACATTAATTATGAAGGTAGAGTTGATTGTTCACCATGTTTTTTAATTAGGCAGGAAAAGAACTAGCTGTTGAATCAGATTTTAATGGATGCATTATGTTTATAAGTTTAAAACAACAACAAATATAGACTATGAACCAAAGACTCCTGCACTCTGTTTACAAATGAATAAAATCTTAGCTAATTTCAACAGATGCACTAATACAGGATCATAAATCAGCATATAAATTCCTACATCAAATTTTTTCTCATGCAGGAAGGTATCTTGTGGGCATTTGACCCTAAGAGCCATCGGTGAGAAGTTTATAATCTTGGCATTCAAGATCATCAGACTGGTCAGAAGGGAGAGCGACCTTAAGAGATTTGTCTTTTCAACTCAAATATCTTGTTTCTTTATTTGCAATTTAAAATATCACTGTGGTATTTCACATCCATCCACACAAATGTCAGGACTTCTCAATTGTTTTTTATTAATAATGCTCCAAAGCAAAGGACATATTGTAAGACAGCCTTGTTAAAGGCTGGGAACAAATTCCTCCCCACTCCCTGCAACTCCTACCTCCTACCCCAGTGCATACTTTCCAATGCCGGATAAATAATTTTTTCTCCCTTTTTTAAATAACACAGGAATAAAACGCCATTGACAGTTACAGGAAGTGTCTTAAAAATGTCTTCAACATGTTATCCTTTGGAGAGCTCAGGTTCAAAATCACTGTCCCCACCCAAGATAGAGCATGTGGGAAGTTACTCCATCTTGACTCACCCCTACCTCTCACCCTCCCTCCCTCCCTCCCTCCCTCACTCCTTCCTTCCTTCCTTCCTCCTTCCTTCCTTCCTTCCTTCCTTCCTTCCTTCCTTCCTTCCTTCCTTCCTTCCTTCCTTCCTTCCTTCCTTCTTCCCTCCCTTCCTTTTCTTTCTCTCTCTCTCTCTCTCCCCCTTCCCTCTCTCTCTCTTCTTTCTTAAAATCAGGGACACTTCCTTGTCTCTACCCATTCATCCAGTTCAAAGAACAATTAAACTTTCCTATATAGGTAGTGAAACATTTAATATATAATTTTATGTGATTAAGATAAGTCCTATTACATTGATCATAAAAACATCCCATTCTTCTTTCTGTATTTGGAATAAATTTAAAAAGAAAACCCCAACAACTCCTGAACATGGCTTACAAGGACCTGCATGATGTGCCCACAGCCATTTCTCCAACCTCACCTCCTCCATCTCTTTCTTCTTTATGCTGCAGCCATATTGACTTTATTTCCATCAATGGAACACATCAAGTGTGTTCTCACAGCCAGGGTTTTGTTCTTACTGTTTCCTCTTTCTTCTAACCTTTATGTGGCTGGCTTCTTTTCATCATTCATTTATCAGCTCAAAAATTGCATCCTGACCACCATATCTGAAATAACCTTTGTAGTAGGTTATATACCCCAAAAAACACATGATCTTAATATTAATTCTATTCCTGTTGGTGTGAACCCATTGTGAATGGGATCTTTTAAAGGTGTTGTTTTACGTAGGGTGTGGCCAAGTGAGTCAAGAAGGGTCTTTTTTATAAATCTCTTTTTTTTAAAAAGATATATAGATTGCATAAAATGTTGCATTAAAAAATATAAGAGGTTCCCATATACCCCCAGCCCCCACTCCATCCCTGCTTCTCCTACATTAACAACCTCTTTTATCAGTATGGCACATTCATTGCATTTGATGAATACATTTTGGAGCACTGCTACACAGCACGAATTATAGTTTACATTGTAGTTCACACTATCCCACAGTCTATTCAGTGGGTTATGGCAGGATATATAATGTCCTGCATCTGTCCCTGCAATATCATTCAGGACAACTCCAAGGCCCAAAAATGCCCCATATCACACCTCTTCTTTCCCCTTCCTGGCCTCAGCAACTCCCAGGACCACTGTCTCCACATCAGTGATACAGTTTCTTCCATTGCTAGAGTCACAATAATTCTATAGTAGAATACCAGTAAGTCCACTCCAATCCAAAGTTTATCATCCATTCTGAGAACCCTGGGATGGCGAAGTTTACTCCACCTCTAAATTGAGAGGGGGTTAGATCCCACATGGCCAATGGGTGGGATGAATCAAGGAGGGTCTTAATTCTATTACTGGAGGTCTTACAGAGAGAAAGCCGTGGGGAGTAGCTAGAAGTGGGTAGTAGAATAGTAGTAGAGTAGTAGAAGTGGGAACCCAGAAGAGAAGGGAGAGAACGTCATCATGTGCCAGGAAAGCCAAGGGACTCAAGGATTGCTGGCAGCCAGAGCACTATAAATTCTGGGAGGAAGCAAGCCTTCTAACCTCTAAAACCCAAGCCAATAAATTCCTTTGGTTAAGCCTAACCTTTGTGTGGTATTTGTCTTAGCAGTCTGGAACTGAAACACCCTGCTATCACCTTTAATCAAATCACCCAATTTTATTTCCTTATAGAATTTTAAACTATCTGTAATTATTATTATAACTAATTATTCTATTGTTATTATTATTACCCTATTGATTTTATCTTCAATTCCCCTACCTGAATTGCTTTAATGTAAGCTTCATGAAGGATTTTTCTATTTTGGTCATTGTTGAATGTTCCATATCTAAAACGGTGTCTGATGCATAGGAGTAGGATGACTGAGTAAGTTATGGCTTGTTTTATTCAGTGAGTGGCCTGGTTTGAGTCTTTTGTGGACCCTAGAAAATTACTGTTTTAAGCTAACCCATTTCTATGCATGGAAGTCTATTGTATGTGGTATCTTTGGGTTAGATTCAGTTAAAAGACCTTTGATTAGATCACTTCAGTTAAGAGCCTTTATTTTTCTGTTTGTTTTTAAAATATATATATATATATATTTTAGGATTTTTTTTGTCTTTATTTTTTTAACGTTACATTAAAAAAATTTTTTTATTTATTTTTAAAAGATACTTAGATTATATAAAATGTTACGTAAAAAAATATAAGGGATTCCCATAAGCTCCACTCCCCAAACCTCCAACTTTTACCCACATTAACAACTTCCTTCATTAGTGTGTTACATTCATTGCAATTGATGAATGCATTTTGGAGCATTGCCACTAAGCATGTATAGCAGTTTGATAATGTTATGAATTCCAAAAACAGATATTGGATTATGTTTGTAATCTGGTCTGTACCTGGGCATGATTGAGTTATGACTGGGGCTTTGATTGGGCCATGTCATTAGGGCATTGAGTCCCCACCCAGGGGTGGGAACTCACAGATAAAAGGCATGGCAAAGGATTGAGTTGAGGGTTTCTGATGTTGGAGTTTTGATGTTGGAATTTGATGCTGAAGACTTAACTTGGTACCCCAGGAAGTCAGCATGTAGAGGAAAGAGAAGCAAGCCCTGGGAAGAGAGGACCTGAGCCAGGAGAAGAATACAGACGAGTAAAGATGTCTCCCTAGACATGGCAGAAACCCCAAGGAGAGAGACAGAGTCATTCACCTGGTAATCTACAGCTGATCTTGTGGAGAGAGGCAAAGCCTAGAGAGCCTCATAGTCTACAGCTGACCTTGAGGAGAAAACAGAGGCGCTGAGCCCAGAGGAACCCAGGAAGCCTGAACCTTGGCAGATGTCGGCAGCCATTTTGCTCCAACATGTGGAAATAGACTGTGGTGAGGGAAGTAACATATGCTTATGACCTGGTATCTGTAAGCTCCTACCCCAAATAAATGCCCTTTATAAAAGCCAACCAATTTCTGGTATTTTGCATCAGCACCCCTTTGGCTGACTAATACAGAATTTGGTACTGAGGAGTGGGGAAGAGCTTTTGCAATTACCAAAAGAGGTAGAGTTGGCATGGCCATCCCAGGGTCCTCAGGATGGAGGAATAAAATATGAATTAGAGTGGACTTACTGGTATTCTACTATAGAATTATTGTGACTCTAGCAATGGAAGAAACTGTATCACTGATGTGGAGACAGTGGTCCTGGGAGTTGCTGAGGGCAGGGAGGGGGAAGAAGAGGTGTGATATGGGGCATTTTTGGGCCTTGGAGTTGTCCTGAATGATATTGCAGGGACAGATGCAGGACATTATATATCCTGCCATAACCCACTGAATAGACTGTGGGATAGTGTGAACTACAATGTAAACTATAATTCGTGCTGTGTAGCAGTGCTCCAAAATGTATTCATCAAATGCAATGAATGTGCCATACTGATAAAAGTTAATGTAGGAGAAGCAGGGATGGAGTGGGGACTGGGGGTATATGGGAACCTCTTATATTTTTTAATGCAACATTTTATGTGCATTTATAGATAAAATTTTTTATCTATAAAAATAAAAAATAAAATATACTTAAGGTATAGATTTATTGAGTAATAATTAAAATAATAAAGTGCTTAGTATTCAGTAGCTACTCAATAAACATAAACCCACCATTCTCATTTATTATTCCTATTCATAGACGGGAACTCTGGAATAGATAATATAATGTCTGGCCAAATGTAGCTGATGACTAAATTGATTTTATAATGGCAGGTAGTCTCTGAAGGAAAATTTTGTTTTGTACAATGTCAAATGGATACTCAGAACATGTTCATGGAGTCTGCATTCTGAAAATAGTAGACTAGAGAAAATCAGAGCTATTATGTAGGACTGCACAGTCTGTGCACTGCACAACTCAAGGGGTGTGCCAGTCCGATGGCTATGATGTGAATTATATCTCTGGAAGTTGTTCAGCACAACAGCCCTAGAGAAAATTGATTGGACATGGATGAAATAACTTTCTTAGTTTCTTTCTAGAATAATTTTTGTTCTAGTGTTTTAAAGATAAAACACATGATAATGCAGGGTCAAAGAGTTAACAATTAAATGTGCAAAAAATGTAAACATTTAACAAAATTTTATTATTTTTCTAACTTCATAGATCAAGCATCCAAGTTAAATGTGATTACTCACAGTGGTCAAATTAATACAAATTCATTGGTCAAAAAGAAAAAAAAGTGAGAGCTTTTTTTCTTGAAAATTCTTAGATACATGTTATTTTTTGAAAGCACAATAAACAATGAATGCTAATGCATTATCTGGTTCAAGGAACAAAATGTAATTTTGCCCCCTTAACTGCCCATTCTAACAAACTCATATTTAGATTCCTCTATAGCATAGATGTGACTTCCCAGACCTGTTTAGACAAGGATCATAAAGGAATGTTGTTTCAGATTTACAGATATTAATGTACTGTGGAAGTAGGAAGTACTGTGGAAATAGGAAATCTGTTACTTGAAATTATAAATTCTCACCAGAATAACTGGTACAGATTTATATATTTGCAGTCTCTGAACTGTATGGTTAAGAATGTTTTACAGATTTCTGATGTAGTCCAAAGAAAGCAAATTACAACAATTCCCTCCTGTATTGTCAATTAGGTGAGCAGATGTGACTGCTAAGAGGCAAGGTCTTTGGGGAACCAATGCCTACATTACCAGAATTAAAACTGGACTGGTTGTTAGGGGCTCTTGGCTCAAATCCCCTCATTACAGTCACCAAAGCCAATCATTAAAAAAAAACAAACCGAAAACATGACTGCTGCTTTATTAGTAAAGATTTGGGAGATATTATCTAAGAATCCATTAAGAATGAGGACAAAATGATTAAATGTCAGTTGCTATCATTCTTGCAATTCTTTCAGTGTCAAGTTTCTTTGGGGATGCTCCTATTATAATTTTCTCAGACCAATCAAAATGAACCTGTCCCCACTAATGTAGGCTTTGCTAGTTCATTCATTCTCTGACATTTTTATAACCCCCAGGTGTCTGATTCTATCTTTCAGATTCAATTCAACTAAAGAAGAAATGAAATAACCTGAATATGGCCTTGTTAGCTTCATATGTTATCAAATTAATAAAAGGCCCTGTTCCTGTGTGTAGTTCACTCTGTGCCCCTCCAACACATATTTATTAGGAATGGGATTTCTTTGTCTGGTTTGGATTTGTGCATGTCCTGGCCTTGGCCAAGCTTTCATTTTCTGAATAGAAATTTAATGCACATAAAATTAATGACAAATCTGATTATAGTGATTTGCATAAATCAGAAGGCTTTATTTATTAATTTCTGAAAGCTTATCTCTACCAGAGAGGATATATAAATTTGCGTGCTAATTAAGCCAAGATCACCTTTGTTAATGAATACAAACATGCATTAAGTTTTCTGATGATGAGGAGCGTGCACTCTGGTGGCTGAAGGCATTATACTGTAAGTGCTGGAAGATAAAATAAAGTCGTGTTGTGACATTTCACAACAAAAGGATGGCTCATTTATATTAAGTATATTTTTGTTAGTCAAGGATTTTATGGGGAACAAATGAAACAGAAAGATCAAAGTTATCTTTCTTAGATGAAAGAGGGGTTTGAAAGAAAGGCATATTTTCTGTTCCTAGTAAAAAAACTGACATGAAAAACTCATACAAGGATAAATCACTCTGCGGTCTTAACTGGCTCCTGACTACAATGATCATGTTATTCAATTGGCCTTAATTTTAGGTATAATTCCTTCTGTTTTTTCTGCCCTTATAAAGTTTCTCAATATTATTGGCAGTCTGTATTTTATTGATGTTAATGAGAGACGTTGAAAATTGGACAGAGTAAAAAGCAAAGTTATCCAAGGAAATCATAGGGTGTAACAGACTTTTGAAGAAGGTAAAATTTGCCTCTGGGGTTTAATCTTCTCTTTCTGTACTTTTCTTCTTTTGCTTTTTTTACATGCCCATACTTTTCATCATCTTTCTAATCATTTGAATTTAGGTTGTCGCATATTTATCCTCTCCAAATTCCTAGGGTTGTCTGCTCTAACTAGGGCAATGTTCTGAATCTCTCCATTCTCTCTCCATTCATCAAACTTTACTCTTTCTGTGCTCCAGGGTTCATTAAGGACCTTGCTGGACACCCACTTTTAGATATTTGCAAACTGATGTTCATCACAGCATTATTCACAATTGCCAAAAGGGGAAGCAGTCCAATTGTCTATCAACAGATGAGTAGCCAAAAAAAGTGAAGTATATATGTATGATGGAATACTACTTGGCGGTAAAAGGGAATGAAATTCTGTTCATTCTGCATGCTACAACATGGATGATACTTGAGGACATCATGTTGAGTGAAACAAGCCAGGCACAAAAGGACACATATTGTATGATCACCCTTCTATGAAATTAGAACAGACAAATGCATAAAGTCAGAAACTAGAATACAGATTACCAGGGTCCAGAGTGGGGATGGGGAATAGGAGTTAATAGAGTTTCTGTTTGAAGTGATGGAGAAGTTTTGGTAATGAATGGTGGTGACAGTGGCACAACATTGTGAATATAATTAACATCAACAAATTGTATATTTGAAAGTGGATAAAATGCAAAATTTCAGGTTGTATAAATGTTACCAGAAAAAAAAACCAACTTTTGACTGTACAACACAAAGCATGAATCCTAATGTAAACTATTGACTATAGTAAATAGTATAATTATAATAATGTTTCATCAGCTGTAACAAAGTTAACACACTAATGCAAAATGTTAATTATAGGGAAAACTGAGTGTGTGAGGAGTGGCGCATGGAAACTGTATTTTCTGCATGGTTTTCCCATAAACCTACAATAATGCTCTAATAAAAATAAATGGGAAAAAACACTTTGTTGGGCTACTGGTTATTCTGATGAACAGAGTCAGCATAAAGTGGCTAGAATGCAGATGAGTGCTTTATACCTGTGAAGGTAGAGGCAGGTTGATACACTATAAAGCACATGGCTTAAGACTCATGTTCAAGTCCAACCTATAACACTTTCAAGACATTGTGACTTTGGACAAGTATTTAAGTTTTCTAAGCTTCAATGTCTGTATCAATAAATTGGGGGCTAATTGAGAGATTCATATAAACCATATAATAGCTACTATTCAAGTATCTACCACAGGCCAGGCACTGTTCTAAAGTCTTTATTTTATGAATGCAATTCTTACTGTGTACCCAGAAGAGTGAGCATTATTGTACCCATTTTATTGATGAGGAAAAAGACACACAAAGATGTTAGTTAATATAAGCCATCATATCTCTTGCCTAAATTATTCCAATAGCTTGCTGACTGGTCTCCTGTTTCCATCCTTTTCTCCCTTCAACCTGACCCAATAGACTGAATGAGCCTCTTGAAGCTTGAGTCAGATCTTGTCACTCCTCTGCTCTAAACCTTCCTGTGGCTTCTCGTCGTACCCAGAGTAAAAGCCCAAATCCACCAAATGTCAAGGCCCTCATGATGGTGTTGGCCCTCGGGTCTTGCTTTACCTTATTCTCTCCCTTGCTCCCACCAGTTCATTACCCTGGCCCCCTTGCACATGACCACACTTTTGGGTCATCACACTGGTTTCTTTTTCTTCCTGGAGTACTCTTTCTCCATTTTTCAACCTGGCTCTCTCCTTGTTATGGATTGAAACATGTCCCACACAGAAACATGCTCTCAAGTCCTAACTCCAGGTCAGTAGGTGTGAACCCATTTGTAAATAGGACCTTTGAAAATGTTAGTAGTGAAGGTGAGGCCAAACTGAATCAGGGCAGACCTTAAGCCAATATGACTTGAGTTCTTAAAAGCAGAAGGAACTTGGGCCCAGATAGGAGGAGACAGAGGCTGGGTGACAGAGAAAGATATTGAATTATGGAGTGCTGGCGAGCCACTACCAGAGTGCTGCAGACTTCAGAGAAAGCATGGTCCACCCAGCACCTTGATTTTGGACTTCTAGACTCCAAAAGCTTTGAGACAATAAATTCCTATTGTTTAAGCCAACCAGTTGTGACACTTGGTAGGGCCACCCTGGCAAACTAAGATAACAGGTCATGTTATTTTCTCAAAAATCACTTTTTTAAAGAAAGCCTTTCCTGTTTACCTTATCTAAAATTGCAGCTGCCATACTCCAAAACTTCCTATTTTCCTTCTCAGCTTTGCTTATTTTCTCCTTAGTATCTATGGTGATCTGATATCTCCCCCACTAGAATATAAGCACTATGTGATAAAGAGGGATTTTTGACTCTTTCGTTCATTGCTCTATCTCTTGTCACACAGTCAGTCTGAGCTAAGCTTTGATTTAGGCTGTCCGATTCCTGAGCCTTAACTAAGAAGCTTTGTTGCTTTGTAAAGTATTATGCAGAGAATAATTCTTAATGTGTTTTTTTTAGGAAGATAGCAGGGGCATTTGAGAAGAGCACATATCGCACTTGCCTAAGCTGAGAATCTGGGAGGACTGACACCCTGTCTATTACCAAAACACTGATTTTAGAGGGAGTGAGGCAGGTTAGTACAGGGAAACGGAGAAGATGAGCCACAGCATAGCTAGCAGGCCGACAGACCTCATGGCTGCAAGACCTCACTGAGACCTTGAATTTAACCTTGAGTCCCAGTGCCTCTTTCTGGGACCTCCCCTTGGCCCTGGATATTCCAAACAGGTCTCACTGTTGGCTCCCACCATTGGTGGGGTAATCAATAAGAACTGGGGCCCATCCCCTTTTCAATAGCAAGGGGGAGGAATAATCACCAGTTTAAAAGGTAAGCACAGGAGGCAGAGCGCACTCTCTGCCTAGAGGAGCCCACACCAAATCTTGATGTATATTTCTGCCTTTCTCTCCCATTTCTCAGCAAGTTCTGTTCTTTCCCCCATTTCCCGAATAAATTCTTTACTGGCCTAACTAAACTGGCATGTTCTTAGATTCATGGATGCAGAATAGCCAAGAACCTAGAGGAATCCAGTGCTTCCCCATCTTCAGTAGGACCCCAAAAGAATATAAATTTCTTTCATATCTCTAGTATCCATTCACATGTGGAATGGTTTAAGTCAAGTCTAGCCCAGGGATAGACCAGACCTTGAGTCACAGATGTTATGGGAAAGCCTTTGGCAATTGTTTTAGCTGCCACTCCCCACTGCAGTTTTTTCTATTGTTCTTTTTCTGCCTTTCTCTTCTCTTACTTTCCTTACCAACTGGTTTTTCTAGTTCTCCATCTGTCCATAGCCTGAGGGTGGCACCCCTGGTCTTTGCCTCATTGTGGTGGCATATCCCTAGGAGAAGTTTGCTGATCTAGCCTGGGTCAGATTACCCCTCTCCTGAAACATTTCCAGCTATAAAATTATATATCTGAAATATAAATTACTTTCACACAAATAAAATGCTGTGTCAGCACTATGTAGTGTTTCAGTTTTCAGATTCAGAGCCTGAGACCAAGGTAGATAAAGAAAGTTAGAAGACCAGATGATGGTCCAGAGGTAGAATAGATTAAAGGTCTCATAACTTTATTGACCAGCTATTACACCCCCTGTCCACTGGGTAGTCTGCCCTCCACAAGTCCTATTTCGAACCCCGATGCCCTCTGTCAAACAGCCTGTTCTAGAGATCCCCACTGAAAAATTCCTTTGTATCTTGTACATTACTCACCTGAGAAATTCCTCTCAGGTCCTCAGTACCCTATCAGGGTCCACTTTTCCAGCCTGCTATAGAAGATGCCGGGCACCTGCCTTTGACCCTCCTGGTCTCCGTTGCCGGCTTTCGGGGACATTTTCGGCCTAGCTTTTCAACAGTCTATAAACTGTTAGCAACAGCTATATTAGTGTTTTTTTAAAGATTTATTTTTATTTATTTCTAGCCTCTTCCCCCCACCCATTGTCTGCTTTCTGTGCCCATTTGCTGTGTGTTATTCTGTGTCCGTTTGCATTCTCAGTGGCACCAGGAATTTGTGTTTCTTTTTGTTGCGTCATCTTGCTGTGTCAGCTCTCTGTGTGTGTGGTGCCATTTCTGGGCAGGCTGCACTTTTTTCACGTGGGGCAGCTGTCCTTGCAGAGCACACTCCTTGCATGTGGGGCTCCCCTACACAGGGGATACCCCTACACGGGAGACACCCTGCATGACATGGCACTCCTTGAGCGCAGCATTGCTGCACTTGGGCCAGTTCACCACATGGGCCAGGAGGCTCTGGATTTGAACCCTGGACCTCCCATATGGTAGGCAGATCTGCTTCCCTATATAAGTGTTTTAAGAATCAATTCTTAGGATTCCAGCAAAAGGTTTATTTATAACTGTTGCAATTTTGCTCTTCCAACTCAAGCATTTCTAGAAAAAAAATGTTTCAGGCATAGCAAGATGAAAAAACAAAACAAAACAAAACAAAAACAAAAAAAATACCCCATAGCATAGTCATATACTTTTTAAAAATTAGAGTTTACTCAGTGTGTTTTAAACATCAAGTAAAGGAACAAAGGATCTGATTTCATCCTAAAGAGTGGGAGGCCCCTTCCTTTGTGACCTTCTGGTTTTGCTTTCAGTCTCTCCTGTGTGACAACTTTCCTTTCAACCACAGAAGCCTGGCTGCTTTGGCCCTCCAGGAGCCACGCTCAGATAAAAATGGCATGAGTGTTATTTATTGGCCTGGGAGTGAAGTCCTGCTGAGTTTGGTGATGGTCCAAGATCCTTCCCATTGTAAGCTGCTCTTCTGATATTGCTTCTTCCTGTTGCCTGGAGACATATTGTATTTTGTTTTTGACCTCTCTGAAAGCAGTCATCTTAAAGAACAGAAGAGGAACACAACAACAAATTCTCACTCATAGCTGAACATCGAACTGGGAAAGAGAAATAATTAAGAGTGATTGTGATGATAATAATAGCTAATCATTTTGAAATTTATAATGTGCCAGGCCCAGCAGCTGAGCACTTCACATGCATTAGCTCGCTGGGTTCTCAGAGTTTTTTTTTTTTTTAATCTTACAATTAACTGAGACCCAGAAATGTTAAGTGTATTCCCCAAATTCACCCTGCTAGTTAGTAGTGTAGCTGTCTTCTACTTACTAGTTTTCACTTGTAGTTTTCTTTTTTCTTTTTTTCCTTTTCCCTCCCTCAGATATAGAGCAACAAGTCTTCCTTTTGGCATCTGGTTATATATTGTGGAATTTTAGGGAAAATCTTGTCTCTCACAGCCCTGTTTTGTGTCCCCCTCTTTCAAATATTGTTCCACTCCTCTATCCTCCAGACCATAGTATAGTACAAAGAGAAAGGATTTTGAAAATGTGTAGAAGTCTATTCAAATCCCTACTATGCCATTTTCTAGAGGTAAGAGCTGAGGCAAATATCTTCACCTTTTGAACCTTTGTTCCCATCCAAATAAAAAGATAATAGCTCCTTCATTCGGTTGTTGTGATAATTAAATATGACCCATGCATAACTTGAATATCTGACCCTTTTGTATTACAAGGTGCCTGAAGTTTCTGCTTTAAATGAGTGTCTATCTCATTTAATAGAAATATACATCTACTTCCAAAAACTTTAAAAAGTAATATAAATCATTACTTAAGTGTCTAAAAGAGAAAGGAAAGAAACAATCTCATTATCCAGAATGTAGCAAAACTTCATAAAGATTCTCTTTTCCCAAAACTTCTGGTTCAACATTTCTCCAAAAATATTAGTTCTTCCCCATTGCTCTTTCTCCTTGATGCCCTTACCCTATTGCCATGCTGCCTACTCCTGCAGGATCACAGTTCTGTTGTCTGAGCTTTGATAAGAGGCATTGCCTCAAGTTTTTTCTTTTTTTTTTTCAGTAATTTTATTAAAATTTTGTATATTTAATAATTGAAACAATAATTAAAAAGAAAAGAAAAAGAAAACACAGTTGAATAAAAATACATTTCTCAATTAAATGTACTGAATGCATATACAATTTTTTAAAATCATACAATATCTTACACAATATATTTAATTCATAGTAACACAATCATACAAAATTTGTCCTTTTGCGTCTGGCTTGCTTCGCTCAACATAATGTCCTCCAGGTTCATCCATGTTGTCATATACTTTACAACTTCATTTCTTCTTACACCGGCATAATATTCTATTGTGTGAATACACCAAAGTTTGCTTATCCATTCATTGGTTGATGGACACCTGGATTGTTTCCAACTTTTGGCAATCATGAATAATACCACTATGAACATCAGTGTGCAGATGTCTGTTCATGTCACTGCTCTCAGTTCTTCTGGGTATATACCCAGTAGTGGTGTATTGCAGGGTCACGTGGCAAGTCTATATTCAACTTCTTTAGGAACTGTCAAACAGTACTCCACAACGGCTGTACCATTCTGCATTCTACCAAAAGTGAATAAATGTTCTTATCTCTCCACATCCTTTCCAACACTTGTAGTTCTCTATCTTTTTAACAGTGACCCTTCTGATAGGTGTGACATGATATTTCATTGTAGTTTTGATTTGCATTTCCCTAATCATTAGTGATGTGGAGTATTTTTTCATGTGTTTTTTTCCCCAATTGTATTTCTTCTTTGAACAAATGTCTATTCAAGTCTTTTGTCTATTTGTTAATTCAGTATTTTGTCTTTTTATTGTTGAGTTGTAACATCTCTTTATATATCCAGGATATTAAAGCCTCTTCAGACACGTGATTTCCAAATATTTTCTCCCATCAAGTCAGCTGTCTTTTCACCCTTTTGACAAAGTCTTGCAAGGTGCAAAAGAGTTTAATTTTGAGGAGATCCCATTTATTTATTTTGTCCCTTTTGTTGTGCATGCTTTGGGTGTAAGTTCCAAGAAACCACCACCTATCACAAAGTCTTTAAAATGTTTCCCTACATTTTCTTCTAGTAGTTTTATGGTCCTGGCTTTTATATGTAGGTCTTTGATCCATTTTGAGTTGATTCTTGTATAGGAAGTGAGATAGGGATCCTCTCTCATTCTTTTGGTTATAGATATCCAGTTGTCCCAGCACCATTTGTTGAAGAGACTGTTTTATCCTGTTAACATGAACTTGGTAGGCTTGTCAAAAACCAGTTAACTGTATAGGTGAGGGTTTATTTCTGGATTCTCAATTCTATTCCACTGATCAACGTGTCTTTCTTTATGCCAGTATATGCTGTTTTGACCACTGTAGCTTTGTAGGATGTTTCAAGGTCAGGCAGTGTTATCCCTCCCATGTTGCACTTCTTTTTTAGAATGCTTTTGGCTAGTTGGGTACACTTTCCCTTCCAAAGGAATTTGGTAATTGCCTTTTCTAATTTTGTAAACTGTTAGAATTTTGCTTGATATTTCATTGAATCTAAAAATCAATTTGAGTAAGATTGATATCTTCACGGTATTAATTCTTCCAATCCATGAACACAGAATGTCTTTCCATTTGTTTAGGTCTTTTTTGATTTGTACCTTGACACTTTGCTGAATTCATTTATTAGCTCAAGTAGCTTTTTCATGGATACTTCAGAATTTTCTAAATACAGGATCATGTCATCTGCATACAGTGAGAGTTTTACTTCTTCTTTTCCTATTTAGATACCTTTATTTATTTATTTTCTTGTCTAATTGCCCTAGTTAGACAATGGTGACAATAGGTATCCTTGTCTTGTTCTGGATCATAGCAGAAAATCTTTCAAACTTTCCCCATTGAGTATGATGTTGGCTATGGGTTTTTCATATATGCCTTTTATCATATTGAGGAATTTTCCTTCTATTCCTATTTTATGAAGTGCTTATATCAGAAAAGGATGCTAGATTTAGTTGAATGCCCTTTCTGTGCCAATTGAGATGATTATGTGGGCTTTTCCCCCTTCAGTTTGTTAACATGGTGTATTACATTAGTTGATTTTCTTATGTTAAACCAGCCTGGCATACCAGGAATAAGTCCCACTTGGTTATGATGTATAAGTCTTTTGATGTGCTGTTGGATTCAATTTATAAGTATTTTGTTGAGGATTTTGGCATATGTGTTCATTATAAAAATTAGTCTGTAATTTTCTTTTCTTGTATCTGTATCTCACTTTGGTATTAGGGTGATGTTGGCTTCATAACATATGTTGGGTAATTTCCCCTCTTCTTCAATTTTTTGGAAGAGTTTAAACAGAACTGATGTTAATTTTTTTTCAGAATGCTTGGTAGAATTCACCTGTGAAGCCATCTGGTCCTGGACTTTTCTTGGCTGGGAGATACTTGATGACAGATTCACTCTCTTTAAACGTGATTGGTTTGTTAAGTTCTTGTATTTTTTTTAGCATCTGTGTAAATTGTTTGTGCTTTTCTAGGAAATCGTCCATTTCGTCTAGGTTGTCTAGTTTGTTCACATACAGTTTCTCCTAATATCCTCTTATGATCTTTTTATTTCTGAGGGGTCAATTGTAACTTTCCCCCTTTCCTTTCTGATTGTATTTATTTGCTTCCTTTTTCTTTTTTTCTTTGTTAGTCTAGCTAGGGAATTGTCAATTATAGTGATCTTCTCAATGAACCAGCTTTTGGTTTTGTTGATTTTCTCTATTTATTTTGTTTTCCATTTAATTTATTTCTGTTCTAATCTTTACTATTTCTTTCTTTCTGCTTGCTTTGGGATTGGTTTACTGTTCTTTTTCTAGTTTCTCTAGTTATTCAGTAAATCTTTGAGTTTAGCTCATTCTTCTTTTTTAATATAGGCATTTAGGGTTATAAATTTCCTTTTCAAGACTGCCTTTGGTGTATCCCATAAGTTTTGATAAGTTATTTTGTTTTCATTTATCTCAATATATTTACTGATTTCCCTTGCAATTTCTTTGACTCACTTATTATTTAGGAATGCTTTATTTAGCCTCCACACATCTGCAAAATTACTTTTTCCTGTCTATTATTGATTTCCAGTTGTATATCATTATGATCTGAGAAGGTGCTTTGTATAATTTCAAACTTTTTATATTTGAGAGCTGCATTGTGCCCTAACTTGTGGTCTATCCTAAGAAAGATCCATGGGCACTTGAGAAGAATGTATAAACTGCTGAGTCTGGATGCAGCGTTCTGTATATGTCTGTTAAGTCTAACTCATTTATCATATTGTTCAAGTTCTCTATTTCCTTGTTGATCTTCTGTCTAGCTTTTCTATCTAATTATGTGAGTGAGGTTTGAAGTCTCCCATGATTATTGTAGAGATGTCTCTTTCTCCCTTTGGTTTTGTCAGAGTTTGTCTCATGTATTTTGGGGCACCCTGGTTAGGTGCATAGATGTTCATGACTTAGATCCTCCTGGGGGATTGTCCCTTTTATTAATATATAATGGCCTTCTGTATCTCATATAACTTTTTTGCACTTACAGTCTGTTTTGTCTGATATTAGTATAGCTAATTCTGCTCTTTTTTTGGTTATTATTTGCATGGAGTAAATTTTTTCCAACCTTTCACTTTCAGCTGGTTTGTGTCCCTAGGTCTAAGGGGAGTTTCTTGTAAGCAGCATATGGATGGTTCATTAAAAAAAAAAATCCATTCTGTCAGCCTGTATCTTTTGTCTGGGGAGTTTAAGCCACTCACATTCAAAGATGTTACTGTAAATGCATTATTTACTTCCACCATTTTATTCTTTCATTTTCATATGCGATATCATATTTTTGTCTTTTTACTCTTTTGGTTATCCTTTCTGCTATTCTTTCTTCTACACTCTCTCCTAGGCCTCACTCTCCTGTCTTTTTATTTTAGATTCTAAGACTTCCTTTAATATTTCCTGCAAAAGTAGATTCTTTTTTTTTTTAAGATTTATTTATTTTTTATTTATCCCCCCACTCTTGTGGCTTGCTTGCTGTCTGTTCTCTACGTCCATTTGCTGCGCATTCTTCTGTACCTGCTTTTCTCCCTTTGTTTTGTCATCTTGCTCTGCCAGCTCTCCACAGGCACAGGCCAGCCTGCCTTCACAAGGAGGCCCTGGCACATGAACCAAGGGCCTCCTATATGGGAGACAGGAGCCCAATCAATTAAGCCACAGCTGCTTCCCAAAAGTGGATTCTTTTTTGCAAACTCACTTAGTTTCTGTTTGTTTGTGAATATTTTATACTCATGTTCATATTTGAAGGACTATTTTGCTGGATAAAGATTCTGGACTGGCAGTTTTTCTCTTTTGGCATCTTCATTGTATCATACCACGGTCTTCTTGCCTCCATGGTTACTGAAGAGAAATCCATGCTAAGTCTTACTGGGTGTCCCTTGTGTGTGATGATTTGCTTCTCCCTTGCTGCTCTAAGAATTTTCTCTTTATCTTTGACATTTGACATTCTGAGTAGTATGTGTCTTGGAGTAGGTCTATTCAGATTTATTCTTGGGGTATGGTGCACTTCTTGGACATGTGAAGTTCAGTTCTGTTATGAGAGTTGGGAAAATTTCAGCTATTATTTCCTCAATACTCTTTCTGCCCCTTTTCCCTTCCTGTCTCCTTCTGGAACTCCCATGACATGAATGTTGTTGTTTTTGTGTTGTCATTTAACTCTCTGAGCCCTTGCTCAATTTTTTCCTTTCTTTTCTCTCTCTTTTCTTTCCTCAATTTCAGTTTTTCTGTCTTTGGTATTTCTTATTCTTGCTTCTATTATTTCGAGTCTGCAGTTCTATGCTTTTAAAGTATAATTTTTTTGAAGATTTATTTATTTATTTCTCTCCCCTCCCCCCTCCCACCCCAGTTGTCTGTTCTCTGTGTCAATTTGCTGCATCTTCTTTGTCCACTTCTGTTGTTGTCAGCAGCACAGGAATCTGTGTTTCTTTTTGTTGCGTCATCTTGTTCTGTCACTTCTCCGTGTGTGCGGCACCATTCCTGGGCAGGCTGCACTTTGGTGCTGGGCGGCTCTCCTTACAGGGCGCACTCCTTGCGCGTGGGGTTCCCCTATGCGGGGTCACCCCTGCGTGGCACGGCACTCCTTGTGCGCATCAGCACTGTGCATGGGCCAGCTCCACACGGGTCAAGGAGGCCCGGGGTTTGAACCTCAGACCTCCCATGTGGTAAATGGACGCCCTAACCACTGGGCCAAGTCCGCCTCCACTTTTAAAGTATTTTCAATCTCACTTATTGTGTCTTTCATTCCCATGAGCTCTGTTACATTTCTGTTCAGGATTTCAAATTCCTTGTGCTTGCTCAAAGTCTTCTCACCGTTTATCTCTTTAGCCATGTTGTCTTTCATCTCATTAATTTGATTTTGGAATTTTGTGCGCATCTCACTGATTAGGTCTCTCAAATCTTGTGTTTCTTCTGGAGATTTGGTATATTCCTTTTCTTGGGCCATGTCTTCCATTTTCTTAGTAGGACTCATAATTTTTTGCTGATGTCTAGGCATCTGATTAGGATGTAGTTTACTCAGATGATCAGTTCTTTCTCTTTTGTAGGGATTTAGTGGTGGAAGGCTGTGTGTTACCACTTGTCTTTGATTCTTGACTCGACCTGGATTGTTAGGATTGTCCCTGCTAGTTGCTCAAAATTGGGCTCTGAACCAAGTAATTGGTTGCAGACCCATGTCCTAGGGCCTTGGGAAGGGCAACTATAAATGCCATAAAAAGCGTCTTTTAGTTATTTTTTAAATTTTCTCACATGCACTTGTTCTGTCAGCAGATGATGCACTTTGACTGCTCTCTACTCTCACTTCAATGCCTGGTCTGAGTGTATTTGTTGCAACACAGACAGGATCAATGTCACAGAGTTTCCTGCCTGGAGGCTAAAAGCCTTACAATTGAAACTTTCTTAGAGACAGTTCTCCATACTTCTCCAGACTTCTCTGGCAACTCCCTACCTTTCCCGCAGGTAGGAAATATTAATATTTCCACTCTCCTCTAGTCCTCAACAACCTGTTCTGGTTAGTAGAGAAAGACATTGGGAGAGTAATCTCTCTTTAGCCCTTGCAGGTTCCCAAGGCAAGCAATGGTGCAGCCCCACCCAGCTTGGAAGAGCTCCTGGCACATGGCAGACCAAATGTGTGAGTCAAAAGCTAAGTCAGTTTTAGGCTGTGTCCCTCTCTCTCCCCTTTCCTGGTAAGGTGTGTCCTCAACCATCTGTCCTGGCTAGAAGACAGGGAGATTACGAGGGTCAGATTTCTCCAGTCCTGTGCTGGCTTCCAGCACAAACAACAGTGTGGTTTAGCCAGGCCAGGAAGGACTGGTGGGACACAGCAGACCACATTTGTGGGTCCAAAGCTGAGTCAACCTTAAACTGTATCCCTTTCTCTCCTGTTTCCAGGGGTGGTGGATCCCTGGAGCCCCCTTTGTAGCCTCAGACCCAGAGGCCTGAGAATTCTAAACTGCCTTTAGTGTGCGGGAGGGTGCCCGCAGCTGCTGGATTCAACTCACAGTTGTGTTGTTGTCATTCCCCTCCTATGTCCCTATCTCCTCTAGGCAGTGTCCAACCTTCACCTAGTGTCCTAAGCCCTAGAAGATCTTTTTTCAGGTTATTTAAGCTTGTCCTCTAATTCTCTGGAGGAGAAGAGAGTTCTTTGTTTTTCTAGTCTGCCATCTTCCCAGAAGTCTCCTGGTTATTTATTTTTATTTTTGCCGATTTTACCTCTTTCTGAGTGTATGCACTTGATATTTATTGCTCGTTTTCCCTCCCTTCCCCTCCCTTTTGCTTCAGAGGTTGAAATTCTAGATTCATGAATACCAAGTTATTTCCAGAGCTACTTTGTTGGGACAAATAAATACAACAACAAAATTCTTTCCACTTTTTTACCCTCCTTATTTTTTTCCACCAATCTCTACTCCTTAACTATTTTCTAGTGGTTATTATTTTCTTTCCTTGAAACTAATAGCACTTGATTAGAACCTCTGCAGTAGCATTTTCCTTTTTTGCTTTGTAGTTTATGGTTACCTCAGTATAAATTTTCAAATAGACTAGTTCATTGATTCAGTTAGGAATGCTTTTTAGGCTGCAAGTAATGGAAAATTGGACTCAGTGGTTTAAGCAAGTAGAGATTTGTTTTTCTTATATAATAAAATGTCAAAATGAAAGAAACCATCTACTGCTATTGATTCAGCAGCTCATTCTTTGCAAAGCCAAAGTCTCTCTCTAGCTTGGCCTTCCCTTTCATCAGGAAAGATTTTTCAGAAATTCTAGCAGATCTTTTCTTATATCTCATTGGCCTGGACTATGCCAATTGGCAGTACTGAGTTTCAGGAGAACCTGTGGAGTAGAGGAGCTGGGGAGCTCTACAGGGGAAGTGGACAAGAGAGATGGGAGTTGGGATTAAGCGTCGTGTCTTCCATACACTTTAAAGACAGTACATATGTCTCATTAAATCCTTCCTCACTGTGCCTAACACCACTTCTGGAGCATAGGAAGTACTCAATAATTATCTGTTAAAGTAATGAATTTACAAATAAATAATGAACAGATAGATGGCTGCATGAATGCATGACTTTTCACTGCACATAAGGCCTCACATAAGAAGAATCTTTAGAAAATCAGACTGGAAGCCAGAATGCAGCACAGAAAATTCTCCATCTTGAAATCACTTAAATGACCCACACCTTGACATTTGGGGATTCTTTAAAAGGCTTTAAACTTTTTTTTATAACTTCCTATGATAGTGGTACTAGTTGTAAGATCAGGGAAACTATTTCTAAAGAAATCTGGAGGAGTCAATGACCTGAAAGAGATAAAATTATGGCTCTTTTCTATGGTGTACTATATTAAGGATTTATTTGTTTTAGCATAAAGGTGTTGAAGTTATGAAACTGATGAAAGGCTGGGAGAATGTGATCACAAGATGAAGACCTGTGTCACAATATTCACATGAAGTCAATCCCACTTGACTTTACTCAGGGAAGTCCTTTTACCTTAACAATCTCTTTCTATAGGCACTGCCCTCCTTGGCAAGTGGACAGGCATGACCTTTGCAGACTAGTCTCATTCCTCTGTTTTATGTCTTTATTGCTTTCTCTTCATTTCTCTTTTTCACCTATTTCCAATTTATATTACTTCACTCTTTGTGTATCTTTAGAAGTTATCTCAAATCCTTCATGAACAAGGCAGGATACAAGTATACCAGTAGTTAGTGATCACAAATGGTGCTATTTTCTATGCCCATTTCTGAAATGAAAAGCTGAAATGACTTGTATTTTAAAATAATTTTGCATATTCAGAAAGAGTAAAAAATGTGAGCCAGAACTGACATCAAAGGTAATTGAAAATGTTAAAAATTGCACTTGAAAACTGATCTAGGTTTCTTTGAAGTGTGACACATTTTAAGTTCACGGGTGGTTTGTAATGAAATGCCAAGCTGTGAATTTAGGCACCTCATATGGTGTTCATATTTGTGACTAGCTAATCTGTTGTTTTCAATTGCCATTCCTCCCTTCCCCAACACTCATTCTATTATTCCTGGGGAGAATAAAAATAATGATTTTTATATCTCATTTGGATTTTTACCTTCAATTAATTATATAGGAAAATAAAGAAATATTTTCTTTTTGTAGGACTTTGTTTGGACCTATGGAACAAATGTTTTTCATTACTGATTTTTAGAAAAAAATGAATCTAGTAAAAGTCTTATTTTAAAATGGCTAGTCTTGGGAGCAATTCTTCATATAGTATAAATTTTCAGTCTGCATTGTCATGCGAGTAGTAATGAAAACTTAACAGGTGGCTTAGGAATTGGTGAGCAAAGGAAAAGGCTTATGACAATACCTTAAATGGTTGCAGATGTCCTGGGTAGGAAGACAGATGCTTCTTTTGTTTCATAGTTCAATCTTTGCTTTTCATGTTTAGTGATTTTTTATTCTTGATGGATTGTCTATAACTGAATTCAACTGAGTTTTGATTTATGACAAGGAAAATTTCAGCTTGAGGAGGGGAGAGTCTATATATATAAAGAAGAAAGTGAGAACTGACAGAAATGGAATGAATTGTTCTTTTTTATTTAGTTAAAGTAAGGGAATGTGTTTTAATAGTAAGCACAAAGGAAATGACACTAGAACTCCAGAATTTCCCATTTCATGGTAGAACTGGTTTGGAATCTGCATTTAAATCTCTCTTGTCTCAATTTAGGCATCAGTTTTGAGCTATCACAATCCTGTAGTTAAATGAGATTTATTGTTGTACTTGGGAACATAAAAAAATTTATCTTAGACTAGCTGGGTAAGCTGTTGTTGCCTTCTCTTCCATACCTTATTGACTCTTGCTCCAGAAAGTTTAGAGAATATATGGCAATAAGAAATACTGCATTCCCCAAGTCCCGAAGAAACATGAATTCTTTTTGTGTGATTTGTTATAAGCCTTTAAAATACAAATACAAACCCCTAATGAAATAATGGATTTTGGGAATTGTCTTCAATGGTTGCTATTATCACAGAGGGGCAATGGAAAACTATGTGGCTCCTACTAGAAGTTTATGCCTCCATCTATAGTTTATTTTCGGTAAAAAAAAAAAAAAGGCCAAAGTTACATCAAGCGTTTAGGTCTAACTACTAGTTTATAATGAATAAAGTGGGCAGAATGTAAGAAACCGTACAAGTAATCTGGTTTATTTGGCAAATACACTGCAAGGAAAATGGGAGAAAACGTCTATAGATGAAAAAAGGTTTAAAATAAATTTTGACCAAATACAATATCTGAATCTAATTTAAACAAATCAACTTAAAAAAAATAACATTGATATAATTGTGGAAATTTGAATGCTGACTGATTTTTGATATTAAAGAATTATTATTCCCCCTATATTTTTGATAAATCATTTACGGAATCTAAAGCTTCTTTAAAAATAAAATAAATTACATAAAAAGTATTAGGAGAAAATTTGAGAAATTATCTGATTATACACATTGTGGATAACTACAACTAATATAAATATAAACAATCATTTATTTAAAAAAAGAATTATTGTTGATGTTTATGTAATGAAGGAATTGAGAACATATATATATATATATTTTTTTTTTTTTTAATTTTTTAAATTTTTTATTTTTTTTTCTTCAGGAGGTACCAGGGATTTAACCCAGGACCTCCTTCATGGGAAACAGGCACTCAACCACTTGAGCTACATCCGCTCATGATGAGATTACATTTTTAAAGCCCTTACCTTTTAGAAATATATATTGTAATATTTATTAATGAAACAAAATATGTTGTCTGGAATTTGCCTCAAAATAAATTGGGCAGGGGTAAGTGGGTGGTATTATAAATGAAATAATATCGGTCATGAGTTGATAATTAATGAAACTCGATACACTTGGTGATGGGGACTCATTGCACTCTTTTTCTATTTTTCTTTGACATTTTCCCAAATCAAATCAAGCAGAGAAGCAATTTTTTTAAAAATCCAACAACACAAACCACACATACTTTTGTAAGAACTCAGATCCTATTCTAACAATTTTAAGCATTAACCTGGAGTGCAACTCCCCCTCTCCCCAAAACTTTCTTCATTCCCCCTCACCACCATGCCTTGACTATTTGGCCCTCATTTGTATTCACGCGCTCTGTGCTTACTCATATTTGACATCATAGTACAATTGCTTAGGCACCTGTGGGGTGGCATAATAGTTTTGAATGAACTTTTTGTTTCATAGATTTCTTCTTATTCCTTGGCTTCAAACTCCATTCAGCCAGTTGACAACCTTGTGGTCACTGTCTCAGGGAAGGACAGATAGAGCAGGCATACAAAGAGAAAAAAAGGAGTTGATTCTTGACCTTTGAATTCCAAAGCTCTGGAATCATGCGAATACAAAGAACCCGTGGAAAGATAATAGATTTGCTGCAAGATGTGACCAGTTAGAGAAGGGCCAGGAGCCCCTAGGCTGGAGTGTGGGGAAGAGGGGATGAAGGAAGACAGTATAGTGGGAGACAGATAGGTGGGGTATGGAACGAGGGACCTGGTTTGGAGAATTCACACAGACAGGTACAGAGCCAGTCCCCAGAGGGAACTTGGCCATCACCTGACCATCATTTAGAGTGAGCACTACTTGGCATTGTTAGTGGAATGCCCTGGGTTCTGGGCTTCTAGGTTCTAGGTTCTTGGCTTATGTCACATAAAAGAACTTAAGGACATGCCATAGGGTAAGCAAGGGATTAAAGAGTTTAATAAGAAACAAGGAAAGAAACATAGTACATAATCAGAGACTTAGATTGTGGGTGTACTACAGGGTGAGTCGCATGCGTGGGGCCCTGGGCTAGGCCTTTTAAAAACCGTTACTCCTCCCCCTTCATAATGTTGGGGAGAGCCCCAGCTGTTTGCTTTTCTGTTTGGTTGCCTTACGGTCCCTACCTGTTAGCTCTCAGGGACCCAATGAGGAGACTTGTTTAAGGTGATCTGGGGCTTCTCTTCGACTCCAGAAAGACTTCCAAATGGGACTCAAGGCCTGGGTCTCATGGAGTATTCTGGCTTTGTTCTTTATGAGCAACCTCCCCCTCTGTAGGTTTTGGGGGGTGGGGAGGGGTCTCACAGCCATGTGTTTTGCCAAGTCCCAGCTGTGACTCATTTTTCCTCTTTCCCTATACTAACCTGCGTTGTCGGCGGGGAGTCGCGCCGCCGGCACGGATGTTGGTTTCGCTTTCTCCGCCGCCGCCGCCGTGACTGCTGGAAGCCTTCCTCGCACCACCTTCGTGAGCCACGGGCTGTCAACACACCTCACCAGCTGTGTGCCAGGGACTGCTGGCCCGGACTGCTAGTCAGCGAAGGGGGACCGCGCTACAAACTCACACAAGCCACTGGCCAGGAGAAGTAGGCAGCTTCATTGGCAGAAGCGGGGGAGCCAGCGTGCGTGAGCTTATGCGCGATCTGAGAGCGAGTCCAGGGAGGGGGTAGTGGATGGGAGTTATATAGGGCCAATGCGGAAACATTATCTGATTGGTTTGGACAGCAATATGTCTATATATGGTAACTGTAGATTTACTAGACAAAATGGCGGAAGGAGATGAAGTGGCGGCGCGGCATGGCACATGCGCAGTGTCCTTGCCCCGTGACTCAGAGCTTTGAAGACCATCCCTGAGTTTACTCAAGGGCATGTGGGGGCTAGAGTTTACTCATAGACCCGTGTCTTGTAGCACAAGTCTCATGGCTTGGACGGCTGCACTGTCGGGCCTTTCCTCACTGCCTCAACTTCCCCCTCAGAGAGTTTACACACTTATTCTTAAGGGGGAACTGAAAGGCAATGGTCATTCTTCTGTAGCTACTTACTGCTGGTTAGGAGGAGTAGGCCCTGACTGACAGAGTGTAAAACCCTCTGGCTTGTCTATTGAGGTTGAGGGAAGATGGGTCTGGCACCTGTGGTTGGAGCTGGATGAAATTCCTGCATGACTAATACTTTGTTCTTGAAGGCATTGATTCTGGAAGAAATTAACTTAGAATTTTGAAGGTACTTGGTCCTACTAAAAGATAAAGAAGATGGGGTAAGCAGGTCCAAAAATGGGGCCAGCCATGACATACTAGACAACAAGAGAAAGGCCAGGCTCCTTCAGGGGCTGCATCTTCCCAAAGTTGACGGGAAACAGCATTCTTCCTTGAGTTCTTTTATGTTGTTGGTTAACTCTAGGGAGAGGTTGTGCTATACCTGCAGGTTCTGGTATAAACTACCAACCCCAGGCATAAGGTAGTGGTTATGCCTAGGACAGTTAGGAGAGGTATGAAGAGAGTCACTGCCCTAGACATTAACTCACAAAGACAGCATGGGCAACAACAAGGTAAGCATATGGCAAGCAAAATAAAAACAGCACTTAAGAGAGCCATTCTTTCATCTTATAGGCATATTCAATAATTACTTAGAAAATGAATTAAGTTTACCAGGACTTTTAACATGTTCAATATGCCTCTGCATATGATCTAGAGTATAAAAGATATCATTATATTCATCAAGCATATAAGTACAGTACTTAATACTAATCTATGCACTAATCAATGCATACGTTCCTCTTCAAGTTACCTTAATAGATCTAAGCTCCAGATATGCAATACCATACATGTTCTCTTTCCATGGGAGAAGGCCATAATGCCAATTGTGTTTGTTTAAGTTCTACTCACATCATTCTGGTAATTATTGCCCACTTGGTATGCCTTTCACACACTTAGCATGCTGCACACTGTTGATCCTAGAAAGAGGCTAGGAAGGTAGGCTCCAGTGTTTCATCAGCCTGATGTATAGCACCCTCCAGCACTATGCAACAGAGCTAGTCTGAAGGCAATGTTCATTGTAAATTTGGCCATACCAGGCCATCTCTGGCTGCTACAGGAGTCTGAAACTGCAATATACTCTCCATCCACTTCAGGATCAGGTCCAGATGTGGTACTTTTATAATTTTAGGGTCTAGTGACTGACCTACCCAATAACAAAATGGAGAGGTATCATGCAGTGTACTGAAGGTCTGGTTTGAATGCACAAGAGAGTTTGATGATACTGAAATCTATCTCAATTTTTTACACTTTCTAAACACTTCCAATACAATGTCAAATGAACTCAAATATTTTAGTAGTTTGCTTTTTACATCTACACCTTTACCATGATGATGTTAATTAACAGGTACTTTATGTTAGCAATACAGGAAAAACTATTATCACCCTTATTTTATGAAAACCAAAGATTCCCAATGGAATCAATATTATCTTTCCTCACCACTACTTTAATGTGAAGATTGAGGTGGCCTCTGACAGGTTTTCCTGTTATGAAGTTACTTTTTGTTATCAATATCAATTGAGGTTTCTAATTAATAATGGCTTCCTAAATTAGCTTCAGTGTAGAAGATAATTTTACAAACTTCAACTTCTTATAATTAACCATAACCACATAGACTAGTTACTTTACATTTAAATAAGCTTATTAAATTACAATTATTAAGCTTATTTAAATTAGCAACTGTGATGGTTAGGTTATTGTGTCAACTCGGCCAGGTAATTGTGCCCAGTTGTTTGGTCAAAGAAGCACTGGGCTAACTGTAACACAAGAGCATTTGTAGACTTTAGTCACCATTGACTTTACTGCAGTGGTAAATCATAGATAGCTGGTTATAATTACATCAATCATGGAGATTGCCAGCAGCAGTGAGTGACACTTAACCTAACGAGTTGAATCCCTTAAAAAGGGAAGTGATTCCAGCATTGGGAAAGAATTTTCCAGCTCATCTTTGGACAGCTAACATCTCCCAGAACTCATCAAGAATCTTCACTGGACTTTCATTGGAGCTCGTGGTTACAGCCTGCCTGCGGAACCTGGACTTGTGCATCCCCACCTCTGTGTGAAAGACTCTGATAAATCTTTTACTATCAACAGATATCCCTTCTTGATTCTGTTTCTCTAGAGAACCCTGACTATTACAGCAACCAATGAAATTTACTTTTATTCATTTAAAAGTCTTGTCTTACATTCCTTATTCTGTTCTTTGAAAACTAGTCATTTCACTTTAGGAAAGATCTATATTTCATTAAACATGAACTTGCAATTTTCACTCTTAAAGATTTAGTACATCAAATGCTAATTTATTTAATTAGTAGTCTATAAACCAAGGAGATTACACATAAACTAAATAAAGTTGAACAATTATAGTTTATGCAAGGAACATTCTTTTTTCCTCTTTTCAGGAGGATAAAATCTCTTTTTCTTTAATAAAATTCTAAAACTGTAGATAGCCTTAAAAGCATCCTGACTGCTAGGTTATGGAATGTATTATAATTGTTTAATTTGTTTTAATCATAACTTAGAAAAAGTTTTTCCATAGCTTTCAAGGACTTTTCCTTTACTTACTGAAGTTTGGTAATAGGATTATTAACCACCCTTATTTTAAGGCTGTTAAGAGATTAAAATTGGGGAATTATAGGACAAACTCTAATTCTTAATTCCCTGGCCTATTAGATAAAAGTTTTAAGCTAAACTTACATTTCATTCTGAGGTATGAGAATATACACTTGAGCAAATAGGCAGACACAAATAGTTAGACACAAACACACAACTCACTAAAGTTACTTAGAATTCTCATTCTCTTACAAAAAAGTTTAACTACAAAATAACATTTAAAAGATCTTTTCAAAGGCTATTTCTAATTAACCTGCACTGTGATCATGCAGTTTTGCACAAGAATTTCATTCCTTTTTTTTTTAAGATTTGTTTCTTTATTTCTCTCCCCTCCCCCACTGTTGTCTGCTCTCTGTGTCCATTTGCTGTGTGTTCTTCTGTGTCTGCTTGTATTCTCATTAGGCGGCTCTGGGAACCAATCCTGGGAACTTTCGGAGTGGGAGAGAGGCGATCATTCTTTTGTGCCACCTCAGCTCCCTGATCTGCTGCATCTCTTATTATCTCTCCTCTGTGTCTCTTTCAGTTGCGTCATCTTGCTGCACCAGCTCTCTATGTGGGCCTGCATTCCTGTGTGGGGCAGCACTCTGTGTGGGCAGCTCACCACAAGGGCCAGCTTGCCTTCACTAGGAGGCCCTGGGCATTGAACCCGGGACCTCCTACGTGGTAGACGGGAGCCCAATTGCTTGAGCCACATCTGCTTCCCTCATTCCTTTTAATTATTGGCATATAACCAAATTGTTCCTAATGCTTTAAAATACAACTTACAACAGTTTCCTTTACTTCAGAGCTTTGCTTATTTCCCATTTCAACTTTGACAGATCTCATATGAGCAATATAATTCCAGTTTACACTCACTGAGATCATTGAAGTGTCAGGGAAAACTGGTTTCTTCTCATGACCTGTTACTTTCAGAATTCTTAGCACTCAAGATGAGAGACCCTCCTATCACCAGGCTCAGAGATAACAGGACTCCAGTGATCCCTGGACTGGTAGAGTGGATGTCCAACACTGAAGGCCAAGGATTCCCACCACACAACTATTTTCTCAAAGGTTGTGGGTTCCCTCTGGGCTTTTGGAATCCACACCTAGATTCTCATGAGAGAAAGCAGGGTTATTAATGCCAGTGGAAGGGTGGGAGACAGGGGTGTCTCAAATTTGCCTTCCCCTGAGCCATAAGGGGCAGTAGTTGCCATGCTACAGTGGATAATAGATTAGGTACCATTACAAAGGTGAGGCCAATCCTGAAATAGTCATAAGTAAAGGCAAACTCAGTTTAGAATTACCTTCACAATAGCAAGCAAAAGCAAGGGTGAGGCTTGGCTTGAAGTGACCATAAACTAAGGTAAGTTTAATTTAGAATTGCCATCACTATATTAGGTCTAGGGAAGAAGCTAGTCTCAACCATAATCAAAGGTAAGTTCAGTTTTAATTACCATTACATAGCGAGCATAAGCAAGGGTGAGACTAGACCTGAAGAACCATAAACAAAGGTAAACTAGTCTAAGATTACCATCACAATAGTAGGTCTAGGTTAAATTCACCCAGTTACAGCAATGTCAGCTTTTGTTTTTAATATAAAGGCATCTGTAAAATGATCTTAACTCTTAGTTACAGTTTCTAGTAAGTTTTTACTTCAGAACAAATTGGGCACTTTATATTTATTAACTAAGCAATGAAAACAATTTTATGAGTGCCAATGTTGCTATATTTTCCTGCTTTTCTAGCAGTTGAAATACTTCTTGTGATTTATATATCAATCCAATTGTAAGATGATATTGACATGTAAAGATCCATTTTTAGGTTACTTTTCACTGTTATCCATTTTGTAACAGGCAGAACACAAATCTGATTTACAAGTTCCTAGGCATGATCAGACTGACAAAATTAAGGTGAACACAGATTAGAACAGAATAGAATTGCATACACAGAGCATAAGGAAAGACCTGTTGGAAGCCATTTTCCAGGAACTTTTTAATCTTATTTGATGAAAAATAAGGAAGTTCCTTATTCTACCGGGGAGAGGTTTAACAAATGGCCTGGATCTTGATTCTCCATTCCCTCCCCTTATTAGACACTACCAAGGCTATGTCTAATAAGGTCCAAAATTCGGGTTAGGACTGAGTAATTGGCTCCCTTGTTAATTAAAAAATTAACAATCTCACCTGCCACATCATCAAGGATCACCTGAGGCTCCTCCTTGTTGACAGGTCATCTGTGGCTTCAGGCCCCTCCTGTCCTTTCCTGGGGCTTGTTTCCTGCTAAAATGGAGACTGATTCAGGTAACCCTGAGGTGATGGTGACTTTATGGCAGCAGTTAAAAAGTGAGTCTGCTTCTGGGCCCTATGCTTGCCCCTCCTTACCTGTTCCATCTTGGTGGCACAGTCTCCATTGTTGAAAACTGCAAAAGCTGTTTCTAAAAGGGAATTATGGAAGTTTGGGGGCCCAGGGAAAGTTTCTGCAACTTTCTACAGATTTCTGAGGCATAGTGGCTGGGTTTTTAGGTTCTGCCTCTGTGTAATTTCTCTGAGATTATAATTGACTGGTTTGGTAGTGCATTTCCTCCTCTTTTTAAGGAGACATGACCTCATGGTCTCTGGCCCTCAGACCTGTCTGTTCTCTCCTTCTTTCTTACACAGGTTTAACAGGAATCCAGGGTCCCATGTAAGGCTACTCTTAGCCATATTGTGGCCATGTGGTGTGGCAGGAGAAGATTAACCTCTTCCTTTTTGCCATCAGTAGGCAAGTCATCCCACTTCCTGAGAAGACACCACAATGGGAGTCTGCTGGAATGCTAGAGAAGCCACCCATTGTTCTAGGGAGAAATGGAGAAAAAAAGGTCTTGTCAGCTGATCTGGCATCCCAGATCCCAGCCTGACTGAACTTTTAGTTTCCAAACCAAAGTGCCCAAGTCACTTAAGTCTTGGTGGATGTTTCAAGTTAAGCTCCAAACCAAAGCACCCAACTTTCTCACGTCTTGGGAGACATTTGGAGTTGCTGTTCTGGTCCTCAGCATCCTGAGAACTCAGAGCCATGCCATCAGACACCCTCATGGCAAACTAGGTCTTGGGAGATGTCCAGACCTGGGTTCCAAACTAAAGCCACCAAGCTGTATCATTATTCCTAGAAAAAGGGTTGGCTTGAAACCTTTCTTTTGGCCTACTCTTGTAGAGGTCTTAGAAAGGTTGGCTATGAGAGAGAGAGTTCATTTTATGGCCACTGCCAGGGACCAAGTGTGCAGTTAAACCAGACATTAAGAGGCACATTAAGAAGCAGAAACTGATCTGTGGCTTACAGGCAAACAGCCTCAGGGTCCCCAGAGGTAATGAATTAGCAAGAATCTCAGGCCCTCCTAGAGGCTAGGTTAGGAAAAAACATGCTTTAATTAAAAACTCATCCAGTCTTAGTTGGGGATTGAGGAGTGTTTCTTGCCTCTTTGTCTCCTGGCTGGCTCACCAAATATGTTAGTGGGATGCTCTGGGTTCTGGGCTTCTGATTCGAGGTTATTGGCTCATGTTGCCTAAAAGAATTTCAGGACATACTGAAGGATAAGCAATGGAGTAAAGAGTTTATTAAGAAAGGGAGCGGATGTGGCTCAAGAAGTTGAGTGCCTGCTTCCCACATGGGAGTTCTGGGTTCAGATCCCAGTGCCTCCTAAAAACAAATAAACAACAAGCAAGCAAACAAACAAATAAGCTAACAATTCAAGGGAGGCAATGTGGCTCAATGGTTGAGCACCAGCTTCCCACATACAAGGTCCTGGGTCCCAGGTTCAATCCTCAGTTGCGGTACCCCCCTACCCTCCCCAAAAAAGAGTTTAACAATATGGTAAGTGGATTTGGCTCAACTGATAGAACATCTGCCTACCAAATGGGAAGTCCAGGATTCAAACCCAGGGCCTCCTGACCCATGTAGTGAGCTGGCCCATGTGCAGTGCTGATGCAAGCAAGGAGTGCCATGCCATGCAGGGGTGTTCCCCACATAGAGGAGCCCCATGTGCAAGGAATGTGCCCTGTAAGGAGAGCTGACCCATGCAAAAATAGTGCAGCCTGCCCAGGAGTGGCGCTGCACACACAGAGAGCTGATGCAGGAGGTTGACACAACAAAAAGACACAGTTTCCCAGTGCTACTGACAAGAATACTAGCGGACACAGAAGAACACAGTGAATGGACACATACAGCAGACAACTGGGGGAGGGGAGAGAAATAAATTTAAAAAAGAAAAAGAAACAAGAAAAAGAAAACAGTACACAATCTGAGACATAGATTGTGGGTATGCTGCAGGGTGAGTCATGCACCTGGGGCTCTGGGTTAGACCTTTTTAAAACCTTTACTCCTCCCCATTCTTAATTTTAGGGAGGGACCCCAGCTGTTCGCTGTTCTGATTGGCTGCCTTATGATCCTCACTCTTAGCCTCAGCGACGCAATGACAAGGCCTGTTTGGGTTATCTGGGGCTTTTCTTTGAAAGAGTTCCAAATGGGCCTCATGGCCCAGGTCTCATGGAGTCTTACCAGCTTTCTTCTTTAGTAGCAGCTTTCCCCTCAGGAGGTTTCCTTGCAGGGTCTCATAGCCATGTTTTTTGCCAGGTCCCAGCTGTGACTCTTTTTCCCTCTTTCCCTGTACTAACCTGCCTCAGCAACAGCACCTGGAAACCATGTAAAAGCTGAGTTAGCTGCAGATGGTCAGGCCCCATTCCAGTGTGGACTGCATATCACTGTAGCTATTCTTCTCAGTAGTGCTAGGTCCCTTAATGTAGATGAGGGAATATAATCTGGTGGGAGGCAGAGGTAGGGACTGTGGGATCTGCCTCAACTCTGAACAAATTGAGATATAAAACCAGTGGCAAACAAGTGTCACAAGATCACCCTTCTAACTGATAAATCCTGCATCAGAGATATAGAATAATGGGCTTGCAAAACCATAGATGAGATAGATGTACATCTCTCCCCACAGGGCTGGACAAAGGGCAGGTTCTCCCTCTGGTGGTGGTGATGGTGGTGGTACCCCATGAACCTTATGGCTCATCCTGGAAAGCAGGTTTGCTCCCAAAAGAAAAAAAGGAAAGTGGTGAGATGAGCACACCAAGTTTATTCTTTCTGATTTTATCAAATAGGGAGGTGACTAAACCTCCTTGGGCTGGAGAAGGGTCAGCAGTGTTACATTAGTTGTGCTTCCCTCCACATGGAAGAAAACACCAGGAATGGGAAGAGGGCCTTCCCTGACAGCCAGCATGTCATGTGTTGCTAATCTGGCAGGAGTGATATCCATCTGCACCAGACTTTGCTCAATACCCAGCCAGCTGATCCAAAAGGGACAACCGCCATCTCAAAATCCCAGGACACTTGGAAATGTCACAGTGAAGACTCTGGACATTAACACCTAAAAGGGCAGTGGTGACTGTAGATGAAAATTGGACCTTTCCCACTTATTCATGGAAGTGTATAATTGCTTTGAGGATAAGGGCATGGATCCAGCTTTATTCAAAGTTGTATAATGTCTGTCAAAAATGTAAGGACTTGGGAGTAGATGTGGCTCAAGCAAGGAGTTGAGTGCCCACATCCCACATGGGAGGTCCCAGCTTTGGTTTCCAGTGCCTCATAAAGAAGACAAATAACCAGGAGACAACAATCAAAAGCAACAAGCAGACAATAAGCAAAAATAAAATGAGGGAGTAGATGTGGCTCATGCAGTTGAGCACCCACCTCCCATGTGGATATCCCATGTTTGATACCCAGTGCCTCCTAAAGAAAAAGCAAACAGATGAGCAGACAGGCAAAAACAAGAAGCAAATATTACTCAATTGGATTGAATTATTGTAATATTTTGTTGATCATATTTTAACAATCAGAAATCCTGATCACTGAGATCAGTCCCAATTATTTTACAGATTAATCCCATAGACAATCATAACTTCATATGTACTCAATTCTAGATTGCTATACATCCCTTAATTTTACCAGTAAAATTTAAAAATAGTTATTGTCTTATGGTGTTAGCAATTAGCCACATTCCCTGAAGCAATTGAAATTGGTAATGAAAGGAATAAATTTACCAGGGTTTCTTACTCTCACTCCTGGAGTTACAAAAATTAAGAGATTTAAGTGGTCTAATCTTATTGCTACTGTAAGGCAGTGTTAGCCAATAAATTAATTCTTAAATACTTATTGCCACTCTTACAATACATACATAATTTATAATGTGGCAGAAAAATATTGTCTGACTCTCAAAAATATTGTTTGACTCTCAAAAATTTATTCTTTCTAAATTTATTCTCTTTTTTTCTTCAAGTTGTGCAAGGACTCACATATGTATTTCATCTTGTAGTGGACATTTGTCAGTCGTTGACAATCAGTACCAATACCCACTTTCTACCTGCACCCTGATTACTTTTAGGAAAATTAATTCTCCCCCCCAGACCCCCCATGTGCAGTCTTGGTGAGGTGGTAAATTCAGATATTTTCTTTTCTATTATGTACTCTAAAATGATTACTAGAGGCTTTTCCCAACAGATAGCTTTAGTTTGCTAAAAGCTGCTGAGACCGATATAGCAGAAATGGATTGGTATTTATAATGGGGATTTATTAAGTTAAAAACTTTCAGTTCTGAGGCTATGAGAATGTCCAAATCAAGGCATCATCAGGAGATCCTTTCTCCCTGGGTTGTAGCTGTGGGTGATCAGGCACATGGCAGGGTCCACGCATCTCTCCCCTTTCCTCTGGGCCTCATTGCTTTCAGCTTAGGGCTGCTCAGTCTGTGGCTTTTCTCTCTCCTAGGCTCATTGATTTAAACTTCTGGAGGCTGCTTTCTGTCTCTGGTTTTTTCTGTGTCTGTGGCTTTTTATTCTTCCATTTATAAAGGACTCCAGTAAGAGGATTAAGAACCACCCTGGGTCACACATTCTAATCAAAGGTTCCTAACTGAAGTAATTTAATTAAAAGATACCACCTACAATAGGTTTGTACACACAGGAATGGATTAGCTTGAAGAACAGGATTTTCTGGGGTCCCCCAAAGCTTTAAAATGCCACCAATACCTTCCTTTATCCTTCAAGCACTACCAAGACATAGACACTTGATGTAGTCAGTTTCACAAGACTTTAAGTCTGCAGTGCAATTATGCAAGGCTGGAGGAAACTG
This sequence comes from Dasypus novemcinctus, assembly GCF_030445035.2. NCBI lineage: Eukaryota > Metazoa > Chordata > Mammalia > Cingulata > Dasypodidae > Dasypus > Dasypus novemcinctus. The sequence continues at coordinate 59,468,919 of NC_080684.1, forward strand.
TTGAAGCTCCTGCATGCCAATGGCAACATGTGGGAAAAACTAACAGTAGTTCTTGCAAAGAAGACCTTCTGGAGCCACTTGGTTCTGTCTATTTCAGGAATGACTTTTCATATCTTCCTTCCAATCTGTGGCTCTCCAGAGCTTTCCCTATTTGCTTATGTTTACCAAGACAATTTCTGTTGCTTGCTACCAAAGAACCCTAACTGATTCACACAGCTTTATAGGAAGGATAATGAATGACGTAGAAGAAACACTGAGCTAAGACTAATCATAGACTTTGAATTATACTTGTGGCATTGCAACGAATTTGCTTCGAGATGCAGGAAAAGTCACTAACCTCTGTGGACTTCAGTTTTCTCATCTGTGAAGGCAATAGGCCAGATAACCTCCAGGGTTCAGTTGTTAAACCTGCAGTTCCATGATTCATTTTGTCATTGGTTAGGGACTACCCTCAGGAAATAACACCACTCTGGTTAAACAAAGAACTTCTATGAAGTTTCATTTGATGTTTTAACACAAAGTTCTGTGAGTATTTCAGTTCTGTTATTCCTTGCCTAAGAATTTACTCCATAGGTCATACCTTGGGTGGGGTGACCACAAATTGGAACAGATTCTTACAGTAGAGTAAAAGGGGCATATAACACATGTAACTGCCTGTCCTCGGAAAATATTACCTCAGCTCATTGGGGTGTATTTGACAGAGCCAACCTCAAAGATGATTGATGGGATTGGCTTTAGATACAGACAGGGAAAAATGCTGACACATTACCTTAAAATTAAAATTAAATCCAGTCAGCAAAGATGCACTATGTTTAAGTCACTCTGTCTTTGAGAGTGCTCCCCTGTTGTAAAGTTGAGAGTATAGACTGATTTAGGAGTGGTTGTCACTGAGTGTTTTCTGACGTTTCTAGGTTTTTCTTTGTTTCTGGTTTCATCAAATTTAGGTCATTCCTATGTGGATTAGCACTTTCAGTGACCCATGCACAGTTCAAACAGCAACTGCCAGTTGCTTTAGATTTGAGCTAGAATTTGTGAATATTTCACTTAACCTCACTTCACAGCTTGATAACTCAGTAAATAATACTGTAGCAACACAGCAGCTAAAGGACTTTTGAGAATTATCCAAGCACTTCCAAATGATTCTTAAATTAATTTAGGTGCCACAAATGACCTGCAAAATCGACTTTGGAACCACAAAGACCTACGTTTGGTTTGCTTGATTACCAAAATCAAAGAATTTCCACTTCATTCAGCCTTTTGTGGACACTTCAGTCTTATGGAACTGATGAGCCACTTAGCTGAGAGTCTTATCTGAAATATTTATTTCAATCAACCTGGTGATTTCACTGCTCTTTTCAAATTCCTACAGTGGACTTCCTTCTCATTTAGAGTGAAAGCGAGAAGTTGTAGAATGACCTATAATGCCCACTATGGGGCTCCATTACCTCTTTTGCTTCATCACCTCCCACCTGCCCTTGTTCATTCCACTCTAGCCACACTGACCATCTTGCTGTTTCTTGACAATCTCAGAGACCTTGCCTTTCCCTGCTGCTGGAACTCCCTTGCTCCAGTTACCATTCCCTTTAGCTCTCTGTCCCTATGTCACTATATCAGTGAGGCCTTCCCTCACCACACTTTATAAATAGGAACCCTTTCTACCCTCCTTAATTTATCTCTATGGCTTCCTATCACTACATGGCATATTATATGGCTCAATTAATTCTCTTATTGCCTGTTTCTCCCATGACCCATATGTAAGCTCCTTGAAGGCAAGGACTTTGTTTTGTTCATTGATGTATCACTAGGGTGTGGGACCATATCTGCTACTTAATAAATGCCTGTTGAATAAATGTTAAATAAACTTTGAAGGCCACAGTTTAATGAGGTGGATAATTATCTGTTTAAGATGCCCAGTATAACATAGCAGATTCCAGACACACAGAGTGAGTGTTTATAAATATTTGTTGAATAAATGAAAGGTCATTTGCTGCTGTTGTTTAACCTGGTACCTAACCCTGGTGTTTCCAGCATTGTTTAACGTGGTGTGCTGCTTGGCACATAGTAAGCAATGAGGGTAGGCACATTATTCTCTCTCGTAGTGCTTCTCTTATCCTAACTCTGAAGCCTTTTCTTTCTCCAATTCTAATTTTTTTTTTCTGGACGCAGAATAGCATCCTAGACTGGTATTGGTGGCAGAAACCTTGAAATCCTGTTAGCTCTTGCTTATAACCTCAAAGTATGATTAAAAAATTTTTTTTGTTTTTTGAGTTACTAGGGCCGGGGATTCAACTTAGAATCTTGCATATGGGAAGCTGACACTCAACCACTGAGCCATAGCGCCTCTCCTGAGTTGGCCTTTTCATTTGTCTGCTTGTTGTTTGTCTTTAGGAGGTACTGGGAACCGAATCCAGGACTTTCTACGTGGTAAGCAGGCCCTCAACGGCTTGAGCCACATCTGCTCTCTAAAAATTATTTCAAGTGACATTTTTCTGATTATAAATTTAATGCATACAAACTGCAAAAGTTTGGAAAAGGAAAGAAACATAAAGAATGTAGTAAATATTATTCATAATCCTTTCACCTGTTAACATCTTCTGTATATTTCTTCTGTCTATACTGTATACATACATATATGAATTTAAATATATTTTCCCACAGAAATGGTATTGCATTATATATACAGTATTCTGTTTACTTTTTTTAAAATTTAAGACTTTATTTTGGTCATTTTCCTATGGTATTTGTTAATAACATGATTCTAATTGTGGCCTAATGTGGATATATTATAGTTTATTTGACAACTGTTTTAGTGCTTGGCATTTGAGTTGTCTTAAAAATAATCACTTCTGTAAATGCTGAACTTTTTGCATAAACATTTGTCCACAATTTATTATGAGAGGACCACTTAGAAGTAGAACTACTGACGTTTTAAGGTCTTCTTACATAGATTACCAAATGGCTTTTCAGAGAAGTTCAACTATTTTCCACTCCCTTCAAGAGTGTATGAGTGGGTCCTTTGTACTGAGTCAAATTAGGGTTTTAAATATTTATATATAACCTGAGTTTTACCAAGCCACATCATCCTAGAGGTAGAAACAGTTTGCCTTATCAGTAATCAGTGGTATTGTGCTCTAGTTTAAATCCCCAACTGTCTTGCCAGAGCAGTCCCAGCATTCCCCAGGGGTCTTAGTGCTCATGAGAAAATCCCCTTTCAACCAGCTGTGAGCCCCGAGACCCTCAAATCTATGTGAGGAGGTCCTTCACTACCAGTGGAGCCCATCATCAAGCCATCCCTTGCCATCAGCTCTGCATCCTGCTGTTGTGGGAACCAAGGCTCTGGTGTTGAGTGGTAGGTCTGGTGGCTGCCAGAGTTCTGGGTGCTAGAGTCTCTGATGTGCCAAAGTTGACTCCTGCAGGCAAAGCCACATGTCAGGTGCTGTGTTGAAGCTGGAGGCACCACTTGCTTTGGTGCCATCCCCCTAGTGGCAGAGTGCCAACACCTGGTCTGTTAATGATCATAACTAAGGTGACATTTGCAGAGCTCATACTATGTGCCAAGCACTCTACTCATTTAATACTTGTAATAGCTCTGTGAGGTACTATTATCATATACATTTTATAGATGATCAGTAGTCTCTGCAAGGGTTAAGAAACTTGCCTAGGGACACACAGGTAACAAGTATAGAGCCTGGATTCCAAATGAGACATTATGATACAGAATTGATGGTGCTTGATCCAGAATTGATGTATTCAGAATTGATGCACCACTATATTGGGCTTAAGTGAGAAAGGACCTGTGCTCCCACCTTATTGCCACTTTGAGCTGTAATTTCGTTCCATCTTCACTCACTGCACCAGGAGACAAACCTGAGTCAGCAGGAGACAAACCATAGTCAGGCTCTATGCTAAAATCAGAGCCAGTCCTAACTCTCCCTCTGATCCACCTGGACATGATTAAGTTTGGATCTGATGGCACCCCTGGGACACATAATAAGATCTAGGAAACCTTGTCTGAATGTGTGTCTCAGTTAAAACACTGATGAAGATGATGATTATCTTTAAGAGATGGCTCAGGGTTAAAGTGAGAACAAGTAAGAAATCAACACCCAAGTTTTCTGTCTTTCCTCCTCTATTTTAATCAGGGCATCTCTATTTTGGATATTTTATTTGTTTTACATTTTGGATTCCCTGGTGTGCTTTCTTCAAAAGAAAAGCTCCTGGTGCATTTTTTTTTAAATGTGAAAATCCCAAAACCCAGAGAGCCATTAATTGTTGTTCCTTCCTTTCCCTTTATTTGGCAGGGTGTGTTGGGGCCCAGGGAGGAGCATGATTCAGGGGATGGGCTCGTGGGGGCTTTGTCAACAAGGACCGTCTATTTTGACTAGGACCTGCTCCCTTGGCCTTCTGAACCGAGGTTGACTTCCTGGCAAGGAGATGCCTTTGAAATGTTGTTTTGTTCAGGTTTTTCCTTTGAAATCTGGGGATAAACAAAACATTCTTTTAAAATGTTTGTTTTGTCTTTGTATGTTTCTCTCTTTTCTGTGGATAAAAATAAAATTGAAAAAACAAAATCCCTGCTCTGATATAGGTAGTTTAAAAATTCCAAGCATCTCTGCCCAGAACAGTTGTGCCACATGAAATTCTGATTTGCCAAAGGGATTGTGGCTTAGGCTGAGGCCCTGCCAGGGCTTATAGATTTGGGGTGGCACAAGGAGTGAGGAATTTTGCTGCAACAGCTGCTGTGCTTTCAAAACTGTGAGAGAAACCTCACCTTATGATTCCCATAAGCGGTATCCCCCATTCCTAATAACTGTGAAAATTGTACTTAAAATGGAGGAAATTATTTGCAGATATAAAATCAAAATTATCTTATTGCTTGGCTAGGTGATTTTCAAATTGAGCATTTTATGAGTCCAGAATAAAATGTAGCAAAGCAAGTGTGTAAATACCTATTTACATTTTTAAATAACCAACTCAACAGGTGCCATGCATAAAATGTAACACCACAAAAAAGAACTCTCAGTGTATTTCAGAGCACAAAACTCTGGAAACGTTTCTCTTACATTTCACCTGTTAAAGTGATAAGAGAAAAATTATCCCATAAATGTATATTCTGTTGCCATAGTTGGGTCATTTAGCACAGGACATAGTAATCAAAATCATCTTTTTATGGTTCTGAACTGATTTTTCAGTAATTATTGGCCCAACCGTTTCTTCATTTTTTAATATTATCATTTTATTTTGCAACCTATTTTTCCCTAAAGAGGTGGAAAATTTATTTCTCAATTCCTGGTCCTGTAACCACCTGCAGTAAGCTCCAGAAATGTTTGCTGAATAAATAAATGCAGGCATTTCATATCTCCTGAAAATGAGCAGGTTGAAACACATATCTGAAGTCCATTATTTCAGTATATTTGAAATAGAGTTCTATTTTCAGAGTTTGGCAACCTTTTAAAACTCTGGATTAATACATAAATTCTCACACTTTAGAGCTTTATAACATGATTTAATCTGTTAAATTTATGAAAGAACCAATGGATTATTTGCTGTGAATCTCTTGAAGGTCAAACATAGAGATAAAGTTGAAATAGTTCAGTGCAAAGAGCAATATCTAACTATTTGATTACTTATGTATGTCTTTTTAAAGTATAGTAGCATTTACTTTGGATTTAGGGTAACCCTTCCTAGTCCTCAGCAGCTCCTGTAGGAGGTAAATCCTTTCCCCCATTTTCTGTAGGAATGGATACTTTGAAATAGGAGCCAACTTGGAGAAACTATCCCTCGCTCCTGAAGTTCATTCCTGGAACACAGCTCTTAAAGAGATTATGTCTCTGGAGGGACAAGACTGCTGTTATTATTTCTGACTTTAAAATATGTCAATGATAAAAATGGGGTTCAACATATGGAATAGAAATTTGTAATATAAGTACACAACACTTTGGTACAGAGTAATCCATCCTTCAACACCTGTAGTAATATAGGTTAGACTATATTTACTTATACTACAAAAAGATCACTTACCACATTGGGGTTAGAACATCCACTCAGAAGGACTTTAGAAATTTAGCTGATAAACCAATCTGCTGAATTTATATCCCTAAACAACTACACTCTGCAACTTAATCTCTTCATGAGATGCCCAATCTAATTTAGGGTAGCTCGAATAGTTGGATAGTTCTTTCTCACAAAGAATTCAAACAGAAATAAGATGGATATATTGAATCTTACATAATATCTCTAGCACCACCAAATCAAATGCATTAGTACTTTTGCAGTGAAACACATGAGAATTCACATAAAGTATGATTATAAATAGACTTACCTTAGTTCAGATCAGATTTTGCCACTGAATAAATTATTTTTAAATCTTTTGCTTTTTTGTAGTTTTTGGATATTTCAGTTGCATGTAAGGGATTATGAACTTGTATCATCATCATCATTGTTAGTTTTTTATTATGACTTATTCTTTTTCTTTTTTAAAGATTTATTTTATTTATTTCTCTCCCCTTCTCTCCCATCCCGGTTATCTGTTCTCTGTGTCCATTTGCTGCGTGTTCTTTGTCCACTTCTGTTGTTGTAGTGGCACAGGAATCTGTGTCTCTTTTTTGTTACGTCATCTTGCTGTGTCAGCTCTCTGTGTGTGTGGTGCCATTCTTACGAGGTTCACTCCTTGCACGTGGGGCTCCCCTACTCAGGGGACACCCCTGCGTGGCACGGCACTCCTTGCGCACATCAGCACTGCGCATGGGCCAGCTCCACACGGGTCAAGGAGGCCCGGGGTTTGAATCGCAGCTCTCCCATGTGGTAGACGCACACCCTATCCACTGGGCCAAGTCTGCTTCCTGATTATGACTTATTCTTGAAGCCTGTCTTTTTGGGGGAATACTAGTTAGGGACCAAATAAATAAGCAAACTAAAACAATTCTTGGAATCCTTTTATTAAAAAAAAACTTCTCATAGGAATTATTCTTGCATGAGAAAGACTCTACCGAAAGTACAGTTGGGAATTATTTAATCAGAATTTTCCTTGGGAAATTACACATTCTGGCATCTTACTGATCAAAAATGTTGTCTTAGCTCCAGACAAACCTAAATTTGAATTCTGGCTCTGCCACTCTAGGGAAAGGGCCAATCAATATCCTCATGAATTTCCAGGAAGAGCAGTTTAAGCATTAGCAAACAGAAAATAATCAAATCAAAGTATTTACTTAACAGCCTGAAAGAATATGGGACAAAGAAGGCTGTCTACATTTAGACATCCATAGAGACATGCAAAACAGGCATTTAGATTTTAGTGTTATTATTTTGAGAATTTTCCAAGAAAAAGTCTCTGAAGACTCTCAGAATGACAGTTTATATTTATCCACGTATTTACCAATTCCAGAGCTCTTCATTCCTTTGTGTAGAAACAACTTTCCATCTGGTGTCGTTTTCTCTCTGCCGGAAAAACTTGAACATTCCTTGGAGTGCATTTTTGTTAGTAATGAATTCTCTCAGCTTTTGTGGTCTGAATGTCTGTATTGCACTTTCGTTTTTTAATACACTTGTTGAGTGCTAAATATTGTATTGGTTTAAAGAATGATGGACTTTGTTCTGATAGGCAGTTAAGTAGCTTTAGGGTCAGCTTGATCCTTTAAAGTCTTTGTTTATGAGCTTTTTAAGGACAGATCTAGAGCAGCCTTTACACTGAGACTATTTAACCCCATGGCAAAGGTATGACTCTTCTCAGGTCTCTCCCGAATGCGATCAACTAAATCTCTTCACTTTTTCCATATGTGAACCACATGTGAGCTCTGGGAATTGTCTGACTTATAACTCCCTGGCAATTATTCTGTCCCTGGCAATTGCTCTGTTGCCGATAATTGTTCTTTGCCTGGCCTCACGGGGTTTCTTCTTGTACAAGTGCAGACTGGCAATCAGCCAAAGTCTTAAGGGGCTCTCTAAGCATATTTCTGGAGCTCCCTCCTTTTCATCACCCTGCCCCATAAATATTGGCCTCCCAAGTCTCCTCAAACTTCAATCTATGTCTCTGTAGCTCAGCAAGACTTCCCAGTTCTGTTTGGTGTCTATTTCTCTAACCTGTGATCCAGAATGGGCTTCTGGGCAGAGCGCCAGGGTGATTAGAGTACTTTGTTTTTCTTCTTTCAGGGACAGCTGTCCCTGTTGCTTAGCCACTTTTTAGCTGTGTGACCTGCATGTGTGAATTATTTGTCCAAATCTCACTTTTCTCATTAGTCAATGGGGTGATATTCCTAACAACCCAATAGCATGGAGAGGATTAAATTAGATCATGTATCAAATACCCTGCTTATTTGTCCTTACTTGCTCATAGTAAACTCTCAGTAAATGTTAGTTACTATCAACCATATAAAGTAGGCATTTATACAAGCAGACTTTGCTGAACCAATCAGGTACTTTCAGATTGAAATGTTTCATTTTATTGCTGACTTTTTTCTTTATTTTATTTTATTTTTAAAGAAGCTTTAAATTACATAATGATACATAAAAAATATAGGGGGATTCCCATATACCCCATCCCCTCCCTCTCCCACACTTTTCCCCATTAAAAACATCTTTCATTAGTGTGGTATTGGTTACAATTGATGAACACATATTGAAATATTGCTATTAACCATGGTCAATAATTTACATTATAGTTTACTTGGCAGTGCACATTTTTATATGTTTCGGCAAAATGTATAATGACCTGTATCAGTCATTGCAATGTCATTCAAAATAATTCCAATGTCCCCAAAATGCCTATTCTTCCCTCTCTTTCCCCTCAGAACCTCTGGTGACCACTGTCTATATCAATGTTACAAGATCTTCCTTTGCTAGTATAATAAGTCTACTTTAGTCCATAGCTGCATTCCCCTCTTATGTTTGTTCATTCCTTAATCTTGGAGAATTTAGGATGGTGATGCCTACTCTGCTTCCAATTGTACATGAGCTTAGATCCTGTAAGTAAGAAATCTTCTTTTGGAAGAAAATAAGGCTCACCCAATTGTGAAGAAGAAAAGAATTTATTCTCAATCTTGCAAGAAGTGGCGGACAACCAGAAAACATGGTGCCCCAAACAAAGAAAAGTGACACAATTTACACCCCTAAGCTTAGCACGCAAGCCCTTCCCCTGTTTTTTCATAGATTGGATACTTCAGAGGTTATAGCCTATCCAAGAAGTCTAACTTTCCTGCCAAGTTCTCCAGTTTTTGATTAACTGTTTCCCCCATCACATTCCAACCATTTTAGCTTTTACCTACTCCTTTTGCCAAATAAGGAATGGAATTTAGTGCTGAATTGATATTGACTTAGCTCTTTATTGTTCATCCTTTTTACTGGCTATAGGACTGGCTTAAACTGGTTCCCTTTGTTCCTTCTTAACCCCTTAACCCGGGAGTGGGAGATTGAGGCAGTAGGCTGCCAGGTTACATTAATTAATATTTTCTTCCTTTATGTAAAAACTAAACTCATCTCCTTTTCTTACAGATCCCATGGGTTAGATGGATGGAACTGTCTTGTTTGTAGTTGTATATACTCTGTTTTTTGAGATGAGTTTTGCCCATCATCATTTTGTTAGTTGTCCTGGGTGAGTCTGATAAACTAGAGAGTAGATGCTGCAACACTGCTGAGCTTCAGGGCTCAGCCCACATACGAACGGACTGAAGGTTTAAATTTCTGGTACCTATTTTTAATGAACATAGTGCTAATTATAGGTTCTAATAAAAGGGGCAGAAGAACCATGTATAGGGAAATTATAAATGATTATAAATCCATTACACTGGGAAACACATATTCCAAGGTAAGACCCACTGACAAGGTGCCAAATTCCTGAGATTGTCTGCCTTGCCTAGAGTATCTAGATGTCTCTAGGCTTCAGGAGCCCCCTGCTTTAGACACTGTTTACTGTGGCAGTCAGTGAGATCCTCCTGAGATATGCATAAGCAGAACCTCTGGAATGACCCCCAAACTCACTCTGAAATCTCTTAGCCAAAAAAAACTCATTTGTATTTAATATTTCTCCATTTTGGTCAAGGTCTTTTTCCAAATTAATTGCTAGTTGGCTCTTGATAATAATCCCTCCATGCCAGGGAGGTACATCACCAGGAGTCATGTCCCATGCTGGGGTGGGGAGGGGGAGGTAGTGAGTTTATATGTTGAGTTTGGCTTAGAGAGAGGCCAAATTTGAGCAATAGTGGTTTTTAGGAGGTAACTCTTAGGCAATATATAATAGTAAGCTGAGTTTAATTTTATAAGAACAAGGTTCATAAGTACAAGCATCAGTGTCAAAGTCCTGGCATGTTGGTCTGTCCTCCTTTGCTAGGCATTTATTGGAGGACTTTTACTACCCTCCCCCCCCCCTTTTTAAAGTCATCTACCTTTACCCACTCAATAATTGACCAACATCTTCCATTTCTAGCCTAAACAACAGAAAGGAAGAAGATAGGTAGATATGTAATGAGTTTGAGAGTTTGTGTGTGACAACAAAAGACAATCCAATGTCTTTGGGCAATAGCTGGAGAACTAGAAAAGCCTGGTTGAACAGCAACAAGAAAATTTTATGTATGAAACAGGAAAGCTATAGGGGATACATAAAAGTGAACAAAGCTGGAGCAACTCATAGGATTGAGAAGAAAGATGCTTTCACCTTCAAGTAATGTGAAACTCTTATTCAAACTGACTAAAACAATAGTGTATTACCCCACCTATCAAGTTCAGAGAGAAGATGTTTTCCAGGACATTCTATCAGTGCCTTGCCATTTAGGGGCAGAGAACTTGTCCTGGCCTTGGCGCAGAGCTAGTGCCTGGAGGGCCACTCAGACCATATTTTGCTTGTCTCCCCTCAGCACCCAGCTCCACACCACCTAGATGCTGCTGCAAAGCTCTGAAATCTGCCACCCACCGTGCTCCAAATGAAGCCAAATGGAGGCCTCCAGAGCGGCAGCAATTTCAGTTTCTTCTGACTCCGGCTGTGTTCACAGACTGACTGACAAAAGGCCTCTGGGAAAGGGGGAGCTTATCTACAGAGGGGAGACCCAGTGAGGGGAGGAAGGTGAAAGAGAATATTCTGAGGAGATACACCTTCTCTGAGCAAGCCAATTTAAGTGACTATAACGATAAAGGGTGTTAAATGTGTTGGTTTCAATCTTGACTCAAATTACTATTTTATTTTTTTTGTGTGTGAAAGTTTTTCCATTACTTCCACATCCTTATATATTTCACATTTGAATGTGTCAGAAATTAAGGAATAATTCTGTGCCAGAGCTGGAAAGGCCTTTGACATAATCTGGTGCAGCACCTCCCTTTCACAGTGAGGAGGCCCACAGAGATGCAGAATGCTGACCTGAGGTGGCGCGGCAGGATGGTGGCAGAGCTGGGAAGGCAGCCCAGGTGCCCTGACTCCCCGCCCAGGACCTTCTCTAGGTCCCAGCCCACCCCAGGCTCGGTGCATCCTGGGCTGGACGCCCCTTCTCCTTAAGAGCCTGCTAGACCCATGTCCTTCCTCCAGCTGGGCTGAGCCCTGGCCTCCGCCTCATCTGTAAACGACAGATCCACCCCCTCAGCTTCTCAGCTAGGGTCTACTGCTGAGGGAGAGAAAGCACTAGCGAATGTAAGGCCTGGAGAGCTCCTGCTCCAGCCGACTCTGAGCTCAGGGCTTTCCCTAGCCTTGCCCTCCTCCCGGCAAGGGCCCAGATTGGACAGGTTAAAACGACATTTCCTCAGGCAGGGCAGCGGTGCTGTGGGGGCGCAGGGTGTCAGCAGGAGCGGGCGCTGAGAGAGCAGAACACAGCTGTGCTTGGGGGCGGCTGAGGGCCGTCAGGGTGAAGGGTCGGCCCATCAGGGACCGTAGAGCCAAGGCCATCCGGAGAGCCAAGGCCATCCGGAGAGCAGGGCTCCTGGGGCCCACCCGTGGCCAGTCACCGCCCTGGAAGCGCACATCCCAGATGGCCTCGGGGTTTTCAGCCGCGGCGAACAGGGGTCCAGCTGAGCATGATGACGAAGAGCCAGAAGAGGGAACGGCAGGCGGCGGTGGTCCAGCATGGCCCTGATTACTCCGCGGTTTGCTCCTTTCAGCACCAACCAAAGCCGGCGACGCCTTGAGATCAAGCCCGGGGAGGGCGAAGGAGCGCGCCCTCCTGGCCCCACGGGGAGATTCCCAACTGGGCCGCGGGCGGGAGCAGGGGAGCGCCCTGGTGCGCGAGCCCGAGCATTCGCGGCAGGGGCCCCACTAATTAGTTTTGAAAGGTGACGTTTATCCATCAATGTATTACATCATGTTCCAAAAATAACACCCAACAGGCTGTTCTTTCCGAGTTTATTAATATCCAATAATCTCGTTAATCAGAAACACAAGAGTAGAATGAATAAAAGAGCAACATATTCCAGTCATCAGCTAAGTTAGAGCCACAGAATTAGAAAATTTTTTTTAAAAGATTAAATAAAAACTAAAAAAAGTCAAGTATATCAAAAATATGAAATATGACTTCACTTAGAAGTGGGGTATGGTTAATGTTTTGTTAGGTGAAGTTTAAGATTAAGTGTAATAAGGAAATAATTAACTTAATACACTGAGTAATTACACTATACCATTCTAAGTAATTCCCACATAGTAACTCATTTAAACCTCATGTCAACCCTAGGAAGTAAGTGTTATTATCTCCATTTTGTAGACGGAGGAATTGAGCTGCAGCAAAGTTAAGTGATGCGCATGGGATCGATAACTGGTCAGTGGTAGGGTAAAGAGTTGAACCCAGGCACTTAGACATTAGTGCTCATGTATTCAACCTCTGCTTAATTTGGCATTGGAAGCGGGAGATAGTTATTTAAAAAGCTGAGCTCCTGCTACATGTGGGATCCTCAGTAACATAGTGCAAGGTTCAGGAAAGTGGTGGAGCCAAATGCCTGTGACTTAGTACCCAGCTGAACATAGGTTATTTAACTTTTCTCTATGTCTGTTTCCTTATTTGGGCTAATAATTGGGCTAATAATCTCATCTAGCTATTCTCAAACTTTAGTGTGCATAAAATCCCTAGGAGGTTGCTATCCAATACAACAATGGCAGGGCCCAGGAATCGCTCTTTTAAATTTGCACCTGGAGTATTTCTGATACAAGCTGTCCTTGGATACTATGGTAGATTGAATTACCCCAGTCTGGACATGTCCTTGGTCTTGGTCTGTGTTCTGGTGGGTGTGGACACATTGTAAATAGCAATTCTTGAAGTTGTTACTTTAGGTAAAAGTGTGGCCCAACTGAATTAAGTTGGGCTTTAATCTGGATTACTAGAGTCATTTATAAACAGAATGAAATTCAGACATGAGGAGAGAAAGCCATGGGAAGGAGCCAGAGGTCAACAGAAACTGGAAGGGAAAGGAGAAGACACTGTCATGTGCATTGCCATGTGACAAAAAAGCCAAGGACTATGGATCACCAACAGCCAGCCGCAGAATGCCACAGTCTTCAGGAAGAAAACATTGCCTTGCTGACACTTCAACTCTGATTGTCAAAATCTTGAGCCAATAAATTCCTGTTGTTTAAACCTGCCCATTGTATGGTTTTTGTTTTAGCAACTGAGAAACTAAGACAGATACCCTTTGGGAACTACTGAATTCTATATCATATGACAGGTGTATTAGTTAGGGTTCTCTAAAGAAACAGAACCAACAGGAGATAAGGAGATATATATTTATCTTTCAAGAAGATGGCAGACTAGAAAGACATGGGACTTTCTTCTCTCCCAGAAAAATAGCTAGAGGACAGGCAGAAAAGGCCTGAGAAAAAAATCTTATAGGGTTTAGGACACCAGTGGAAGGCTGGACAATGCCCAGAAGAGAAAGGGGCAAAGGAAAAGAATCACAGCAGCAAAACTGCAAATTAAAAACCATAGCTGCAACTGCTGGCATCCTTCTCCACCCTATAGACATTTAAATTCTCAGGCCTTGGGGCAAAGGAAAAGGTAGCCCCAGGGTCCACCTTCCCAGGAAAGGAGAGAGAGAGAGACACACACACACACACACACACACACACACACACACACACACACACACACACACACACGCTGCCTAAAGCTGACTCAGCTTTTGACCTACAAATTTCATCTGTTGTGTCCCACAAGCTCTTCCAGGTGTATTGGGCCATGCCATTGTTTGCCTTGGAAGCCAGCTTAGAACTAAAGAGATCAGACCCTCTGAACCTCCCTTTCTACTGTCCAGGACTGGTTGTTGAGGATGCAGAGGGTAGTGGCATTATTTCCTACCTGAGAAAAAGGAACTACCCCCAAGAAAGTTTGAATTCGGAGGCTTTTAGCCTCCAGGCAGGAGCCTCTATCACACTTTTCTGGTTCAGGTTGCAGTAAACACACTCTAGCCAGCCATTGAACTGTGAGGGCTGCTGGCCTGTGCCATCTGCTGGTGGACCAAGGATGTGCATGTGAAGAAATTAAAAGTAAATAAGTAATAGAGGCTTTTTCTGGGTTTTACAGCCTCCCATCCCAAGGCCCTAGGAAGCAGATCCATAACAATTACTGAATCCACGGCCCAGTTTTAAGCAACCAACAAGGACAGTCCTAAAGATCCAAAACAGATTGAGCCACAAATCAAAGAACACCAGTAACACATAGCCTCCTACCACTAAATTCCTGTGAAAGAGAGACAAATTGAGCATCTGAGTAATCTCACCATCTTAATCAGATGCCTAGACATCAGCAAAATGTTACAAGCCAAGCTAAGAATTTAATATAATGTTTAATATTATAGTATTTAATATATTTTTACTTTATTTGTATTTAAACAGTAAATATTTAAATTCTAAATAGAATTTAAATTAATATATTAAGTTTAAATATATATTTATAAATATAAAAATATAAATATAAAGCAATTTATTATAGAAGTTGGTTCACATGGCCATGGCATCTGGCAAATCCAAATTCTGCAGGGCAGGTTACAAGGCGAAAACTCTGATAAAAGCGAAATTCAATTCCCTAGGGGAGGCTGGCTGGCTGAAGTAGAGGTAGAAATTCTTCTTTCTGATTTCTGAAATCCTCAG
This sequence comes from Dasypus novemcinctus, assembly GCF_030445035.2. Taxonomy (NCBI): domain Eukaryota; kingdom Metazoa; phylum Chordata; class Mammalia; order Cingulata; family Dasypodidae; genus Dasypus; species Dasypus novemcinctus. Next base: position 59,483,962 of record NC_080684.1, read on the forward strand.
TTCTGGCTTTTAAGACCCCAATTATTGGATGAGGAGACCCTCTACATTGCTGGGGGCAATCTCTTTTGATGATTGTAGATGAAATCAACTGATTATAGATGCAAATCAATCTACAAAATTCCCTCATAGTAACAATCTAGTCAGTGCTTGCTTGACCAAACAACAGGCCATCATAATTTAGCAAGTTGACTCATGAAATCAACCATTACAATAGGTGAGGAGATCATACCTATTTAACACTGGACACACTGCCTGGCACATGATTTCAGTGTTATGAGACAGATAACATGAAGGAAAGCTAAGATCTCAGATGATATTGCAGATGAAGGTGCACTATGCTAGTCCTGGATGACAAAAATGACAGGGATAGTCAATGTTCATAGAGCATTTGTCAGCTTCAGTAGGGTGTTTTGGGATAGGTATTGTGAGGAGAAGAAATAGGAAGCTGGCTGTTCCTCTCATCCTCGTTATCAAATCTCCTTAAAAGAGTGTAATTAGGTTTGCTTTCAGGTTTAACAAAAGAGATCTACTCTAATTTTAAGGGTTCTGACTTTGCACATTCTCTCCCCATATTTCCTTCTTCACTTGCTACGGCAGTTTGAAAATATTTTATGAATCCCAAAAAGAGAAAGATTATGTTTGTGGCTGGGGCACTCCTGGGGGTATGAGACCTTTTTTCAGTTGGGCTGCCTCAATGAGGCGTGACTCAGGTTGAGTCTCTACCCTCTTACTCGGTCCAATAAAAAAAATGGAGACACATCGGAAAGGAGAGTTCTGCTATATTTGATGCTGCCATGTGACAGAAAGTAGAGGCTCAAGGAACTGAGGCCCTGGGGAGAGATGAGCCATTAGCCTGATAGCTTGCAGCTGAAATCGGGAAGAAAGCGGAGCAGCCAAGCCTGAGAGAAGAGTCCCGGGGAGAGACAAGCCCTATGCCTGGTTGCTCTCAACTAAAAGACGAGGCAGCAAACTCTAAGTTTTTACCCCAGATAAATACCCTTTATAAAAGCCAACATATTTCTGGCATTTTGCATTAGCAGCCCTTTGGCAAATGAAAATACTTGCACATGCCAATTTCCTTTACTTGGAACACCTTAACACTCTACAATTCCATGTAAAAAAAAACAAAAACAACAAAAGGCAAATATCTAGATGAAGTAATGTTTAGTTTGAATATGTTTCAGCCAAGTGTCATTAGTCAGCCATTCAACAAATGCGTATAACTACTTAATAAATCCTTCCTTGTGTTGATATGGGGAAGAAGTGAAAGAAACTAGAGTTCTTAACATACCTAAAATAGGAAAGGAAATCTGTGAAGACAGGGAAGCAGGATATAGTGCAGAAAGAGTAGGTTGAAGATAGAATACTAGCTACAATTTATATATAAAATATAGATATTGTTTTATCGCTTCTAGGCTTTTTGGCTAAAATTAAGTGTAAAAATTCAATAGTTTAATAATCTGATACAATATGCTCCGGGGCAAGGGGGTTTAAACATAAAGGCTGTGGTCAAGGATGGTGGCACAGGATGCCTACGACACTGGCCTCGCCGACACCCAGCCGGCAGCCTAACTGCCAGAACTGGGCGACACTCAGGTGGAGACTTCGCTCCACAGCTGAGAGCTAAGCCAGGGTGAGGCCATTTGGGGAGAGGAGGTGGTGAGAGGCTGCGACTCCTGACTTCAGCCTGTTCTCTCCACACACACTTGTGCCTAACTTTGACTTTGTTCTTTCAGTTGGGCTGGTGCCCTTTGGAGCCCTATGGAGGGATAGTTTTATCATGCAGTGGCAAACACAAGGCAACTCTTTTGCATAATTTATGAACTTCAATTAAAGTCAAGTTTTTTAAATGGAGGCAGTATTATACTGTGGTGTAATGACTGGGGCATAGAAATTTAGTCTAAAAATAGATCCACAACTTATCTTATCACAAGTTAATATTGTGGATGTACTGCAAGACTGATGCAACACCCTTCACACTCTAAATATCTTAACGCAGAAAATTCATAAAGTGTACCCCATAGTGTATGTTAAAATCATAGTTTATCAGCATGCATAGGAAGTCCTCAGGAACTGTAGCTTGTATGCACTTGAATTTTTGTGGCTCCATGCCCCTGAAAGTACAGCCTGAAGTTTGGTATTAGGCTCCTCATTCATAGGGTTTTGTCCCTTTTGAATCTCAGACTCTTCATCCACTAAATGATGAGTCATGAGAATTAAATATAATAATGCATTAAAAATGCCTATTACAGCATCTGGTACCACATAACGCAGAGGCTTGTATTACAATGTCTTAAGTTTATTTTATCTCTGCATTAGAACATCAACTGCCATGAACTCAGGCAATTATTAGATATTTGAAAAATCTAATACTGTTTTAGTTTCTAAAATTTTGTATATGATTCATGGCATTAAAATACATATATTGAATATCATAGTCATACCTGATTTTGAGCATTGGAATTACTTAGAAAATAATCAAGGGGCTTATATTTTGGCCAAGAGGAAATGTTGTTTATTAAAGCAATCATCAAAGTCTTAAAATAGTGGATTGTTTTAAAAGGAAGAACTCAGTATATATTATTATGCATAATACTATTTTTAAAACGTTATTTTAACAAATGGCACCAAAATTCCTCCCATGGAGGAAACCGTCATTGTTTGGAAAAATATCTTGAGTAGCAAGTAAGATAGACAATAAAGTGCCAAGATGGTCAGTAAATAGGGTTGTAGTAGGTGTGATTTGTACCAGCCCTTACAGAAGGGGGGCGTAGTGGGGGTTCCTACATTCCAGGTAGGTATTGCCTCAGGAAATAAAACAGTATTGTTTTAAATCAATATTGGCCATCTCATTCCTCTTCCCCAGTGATTGATCTTGGGGATCAAGTGACACAGATTCCTGTGCAATGAGATGTAAGTAGATGTCTGCTGGGTAGAGCTTATTGGAAAGTCCCCCCATCACCACCCCCAATAATAATGGCGAGACTCAGCTGCCTTAGCATTTTATCTCTTCATTTTTGCTCTTTCCTGCCTGAAAAGAGAACTTGATACTTGGAAATGCATGAAGCTATGGGCATGAGAACAAATTTTATCATCTAAGGATATAGAACAGAAAGATTGGAAAAGCCTGGGACCCTGATGGAATGAATCATTGAGCAATTGTATTAGCCCCAGACTGCATACCTAGGTACTTCTTGGTATGTGAGAAAAATAAATCTCTATTTGTTAAGGTCACTGAAATCTGGATTCTGTTACTTCCAGACAATTGCATTTCTATGGTAAAGACTAAACTATTCTGGATGAGATAAGGAGAGTTTTCCCTCCTGCTTTAGAGAATACATAACAAGGGAATGGAGTAGCCAGAGGTTCTTTTATTTTAATTTTAAACAATTTTTAAAAAGATACTTAGATTACATAAAAAATATGGAGGACTCCCATATGCCCCACTCCCTACCCCTCCTATACTTTCCCACCTTAACAACATCCTTCATTAGTGTGGTACATTTGTTACAATTGATGCACACATATTACAGCACTGCCACTAAGTGTGGATTATAGTTTACAATATAGTTTAAACACTGTCCCACACAATTTTGTAAGTTATGACAAGATATATATATATAATGGCCTGTATCTGTCATTGCAATGCCATTCAGGACAATTCCAATGTCCCGAAAATGCTTCTATATTAGACTTCTGTTTCCCCTCTCCCTCCCCTCAGAACCGCCAGTGACCACTGCCTCTACATCAATGATAAAAGTTCTTCCATTGCTAGAATATCAATAAGTCTATAGTAGAATAATAGTAAGTCTACACTAGTCCATCGTTCATTTCCCAATCCTGAGGACTCTGGGATGGTGATGCCCACTCTACCTCTATTGAGAGGGGGTCTTGGATCCCATGGGGCAGATGGATGGGTCTATCTTGCTTTTAGTTATAGACTTTCTCTCTTCCTTGGGATAGTCGTTGTCCATCATCATTTCCTTTGTAGTTGTCCTCAGTGAGTCAGTTGGGCCCTGAATCTCCACAGATTTGCAGCACCTACTTTCCAGTTCATTGGACTCACCCAGAGGTTCTTTTAAGAACTACAATGCCTATTGTACAAAGTTGTTTGCAGTATTGCATTGTTGTCAGTAAAACCTACCAAGCCTAATAATATTTGTGAGTGGAATTTTGTGGCAATCACGGCAAGGTTTGAGTTTCTCATCTAGATAAAAGAAAAAAAAGGCACAGAACAGAGGCCATGTATAGAAAAGGGAGTCCCAAAGATAAGTTGACCTGGAGAATATAAGTCCATGTGGAATTTACAGAATTTTTGGGGTAGGATCTGTGGAAACAGGTTGGATAAAAAATAGCGTTGGGGTTTGGACCAATTTTACTTTGGTATTTTGCGGGGTGGAAGATTTCTGGCTGACGTTTGGATTATATGTCTGAACCAATGTCTTTACAGCAAATTGGCCAAATGGAATAATCATAATAGTGTACTTTTACTACTAAAATATCCAAATACTTTAAAATATGGATTAATTTTCCTCTTCTAAATAGGGAGAAATTATAAAGATAAAATGGTAAATCAATCCTCATGAATCATTCCACATAAATATATAAAGGGCAAAGAATGCCATTTTTTGCTAGATATTCAACCTCCATTCCACCCTTTCTTCCAGATGGAAAGGTTGAAAAGTTAAAAACCACATTTCCTAAATTTCCTTGCAGCTAGAATTCTAGATCTGAATTCAATTCTGCCAGTTACTTAGAGACTTGAAATGTGCAAGTAAGGCAGAAGCCACCTTCCTGTGGTTCTCACCTGTTCCCGCTGGCCTGAAAGGTTCAGGAAGGATGAGTCTTTCCCATGGCAGCATCCCAGTGGTCTACTCTCCTGGCTCCTTTCTGCAGCATCCTGGGAGTTTAGGAGCTGTTGTAACTTCAGCATATCTCACTCCTCATTTCCAAGGACTGATCCACTACCTCTGATTTGGGGCCCTGTGACAATCAGTCTTCCTCCCGTGATTTGGAATGAGAACACAGACTATAGTTCCATGGTTTTAAAATTTCAGATGCATAGGGTTGTGAAAAGAATTTGATAAAAATTAAGATTCTAGTGCTCTACTTCCTGTGGGTCCCAGAAATGTCCCTTTTTAAACGAGCACCTCCTTGAGATTCTGCTGCAGATCACACTTTTAAAGACACGGCTCTAGTTTGTTGCTGAACAGGTCAATTGAGAGGTCAGATGGAGCCAGGACTATAGCAGAGAAAAGTTAGTATTCAGCTTTAGAGAAATCGACATGGGAGAGGAGTAGGAACAAGAGAAGGGAGGGAAGAGGTAGATGAGCAAGGGGATGAGAAGAGAGAAGTGAGGAAAGATGTCTTATTTCTTGACAGCTCTTGTTCTCATGTAGAACATTCTGAGTCCTGGCTAGCCTCCTTGCCCTTGTGTATCATAATTTATATATTTGAAAAAATCTCCATTAAATTTAAAATAATTTGAGTAGTTTTCTCTTCTCTTTCTCAAAGATAATCTGATTAAGACATCCTCATTACACTGCATATTTCCAAGTGTGAAAAGTTATTTTTAAAGATTGGTTTCATGTCTCTCAATTTTGAACCCATTAATACCTCTATATATTTCAGAAGTTAGAGAATGACCACTGGAATTCTTCCATTTTAAAGGCTTATTTTCCATAGCAACAATAATATCGTATTAATAGCTATAATATGTTGAGCATTCGTTATTACCAGTCTTCTTATTTCTACTTTACATGTGAAGCCAAGTAAGCTGAGAGCAAATAGTAACTTACTCAAGGTCACACAGCTATAATAGTAGATACTGGTTCCAGAATTTGAACCCATGAGCTTTAACAATGCCTCTTCCTTGCACTGCATCATAAAGGTGAACACTGGAGATACATCAGTGAACAAAGCACCTCACCTTGTGGAGCTAACATTCTAGCAGGGGAAGATGACAGTAAGCACAGGAATATAGAAAGATCAGGGTTAAAGAAGCTTTGGAGGAACTGGACAAGGATATGTGCATGCATGCACAGGTGCATGTGTTTTATATGGGGTGGCAGAGGAAGGCTTTTTTGATAAGGTATCACTTGAGCAGAAACCTGAAGGAAATGAGTGAGTGAGCCAAGTGAACATCAGGGCAAGAGTGCTCAAAGCAGAGAGTATAACTATTAGGAAAAAGTGAACAATGTATGGCTTTTGAGGGTTGAAAGAAGAAAAAAGCATCTTTTTCTGCTTGCTAAGGTATAAAACTGAGCTATGAGAGAATATATTTTCTTAGTTATTTGTTTCTTAATTTTAGAATTTTCTCTTCCTTACTTTCTTATCTCAGTTCCCATCCAAGCATAGCTGACAAAGTTGAAAAATTTGTCATTTTTACATGTATTTAAAATTCTCTGCATTTTCATTAACTACTTGCTTTTTCTCCATGTAAAACGGGAAAGTAGTCAAAGGACTTCATAGCCAAAACATGAATAGAAAGGAAATTCCAAGTTTAAAGTTATCTTTTGATCATGTGGAAATTATTTCCTCCATCCCATCTGTGGCAGTTTGAAGTTATTTATGAACCCCAAAAGGAGAAGGGTTATGCTTATAAGCTAATCTAGTCTTCTGAGTGTAATACCTTTGATCATATTAGATTCAGTTGAGGAGACCTTGATTAAATTACCTGCTAAGATTAGGGCTTTGATTTGACCACGTCAGTAAAGCATGACTTGGGTTGAACCCTCCCCCACTTTGGTGGGCTGATATGAATAGACACTCATTCCAGAAGACACACTGGAAGAGACAGAGCTCCATAGATGCCAGAGGAGAGAACTTTTTCATGTGATGGAAAGCAGAAGACTCAACCAGCTAAAGTCCGGCAGAGATGAGACATTTGCCTGATAGTTTACACGTGACTTTGTGAAGAGACCAGAGCAGCTGAGCAGCTGAGGTCAGGAAAGAAACAAGCCCTATGCCAACCTGTAGGTGTGAAAGAGGAAGGCTGAACCTCACAGAGATCAGCAACCATCTTGCTTCAACACGTGGCAACTGACTTTAGTGAGAAAGCCGCCTTTAGTTGGACTCTTTAGGGGCTTGTAACTGTAAGCTTTGACCCCAAATAAATACCTTTTATAAAAGCCAACATATTTCTGGTACTTTGCATCAGCACCCCTTTGGATGACCAATACAACATCCATGCCCACAAACACAAATTGATTTATTTAAAGTCTTTCATCAATAGCAGGAGTATGTAAACTTTTTCTGTAAAGGACCTAATAGTAAGTTAATAGTAAGTATTTTAGCTTTCCATGTCATCAACCCTGCTATTGTAATAGTTATCCATCTATAGCTGTAATAGACAAAATATAAATGAATAGGTGTGACGTTCCAATAAAACTTTATTTATAGAAACAGGCTGCAGGCTCTATTTGGCCAGCAGGCTGTAGTTTGTCCACTCCTAATCTATAGTAGTAAGAAATTGTTGAAACAGAGAAATATATACAGTTAACTAAATTCCTGTGAACTTTGATAGAGATTCCAGTGAAACTTTGGTTTAACTGTGATTCAGAAGGAAAGTAAATTACTAACATTTTCCAAGGAATTATACACATTTTTGGAATAACTCTTACCTCCACTTCTACCTCAGACATCAAAGGTCATTGGAATAGGAAAAAAGGAGGAAAAAGTTTCAGTGTGCCAGGCATAGTGGAGTTTTAAAGTACTACCTGGGAAGCGGACTTGGACCAATGGATAGGGCATCCGTCTACCACATGGGAGGTTCGTGGTTCAAACCCCGGGCCTCTTGACCCGTGTGGAGCTGGCCCACGCGCAGTGCTGATGCGCGCAAGGAGTACTGTGCCATGCAGGGGTGTCCCCCGCGTAGGGGAGCCCCATGCGCAAGGAGTGCACCCCGTAAGGAGAGCCACCCAGCGTGAAAGAAAGTGCAGCCTGCCCAAGAATGGCACCACACACACGGGGAGCTGACACAACAAGATGACGCAACAAAAAGAAACACAGATTCCCAGTGCTGCTGATAAGGATAGAAGTGGTCGCAGAAGAACACACAGCAAATGGACACAGAGAGCAGACAACTGGGGGGGAGGGGAGGGAAGAAATAAATAAAAATAAATAAATCTTTAAAAAATAAATAAATAAAAAATAAAGTACTGCCTGTACTACCTGAATATTACTGTGAATGTTGTAGAATTTGAGAGAGGTTCAATTATTTGCGTATAGAGAGGCCAGGACTCAGGAATGATTTTGAGAAGGAAAAATGGTTTATTGACGGCCGGCCTGACTCGGGAGCTTTCTGTTTGAATCCCGAGCCCCGAACAAGATTTTTGAATCCCTTTTATACAGAGAGGAAAGGCCAAATGGTCCCTTTGTTTCAGTTCTCAATAGGCTTCAATTAGCATAAATATCTTCCACATGTTAGGTAAGCTTTTAGCATGGACTTCAGACATTCTAGGTAAGCTCTTAGCATATTTGGTTTGCATTTCCCCTAAATACTTAAAGTTTATAGACCTTGCATTGTTAAACTGTTTCCTGGGACTGGAGTCCTTGCCATTGTTACCAAGGGCAGGACTGCAGCCTCTTACTGTCACACCCACAAGTCAGAGAGCTTAGGTTATCTCTGAAGAGACAAAGAGCCTCCCACTCATAGCCCACATCATGAACACAATGTGGTTTGTAATATTTTGCAATAAAGTAAATGTTGAAGCTATTCTAGGAAATACTATAACAGTAATATAGCTGTAACCACCAGTACCAATTTAGTCAAGTAAGAAATAGTGCACTGGAGTGCAATTTAATGTGTTAAGGAAGATTTTCATGAACTTGGAAGTCTGGTTATGACCATGGTGCAAGACCCAAGGGAAGACAAAGAGATTTTATATAATACTTGAATAAGAAAAAGATTGCCTTAGTGAATAACCAGCACTAAAATTTATTGTGCTATCTATTCCATTATAAGAAATTTTAAAACTTAACAAAATAGAAGTAAACAGTGTTAAACAGTGAGGGTGATAGTTAATGCACTGAGAGGGAAGGGAATTTCGCCTTTGGAAAATGACACACAACTGAACACAATGAAGAGGTAAAGCACTCGTGGGAAGTGTGTAGGGGAAAGAAGGCAGTGGAAAGAGCGACAAATAATTTAAACTTGTTGCCCACTGTGCAGACTGCTATACAATTACTACACCCCAAGAAGTGAAATTTAAGAACAGGGAAGTCTTCAAAATCCAAGGACTTTCTCCTAAGAGCAGCAGCCTCAGGGAGAGGAGATATTCCCCTTTACGTTTGAGTTGGACTGATCCCAAGATTTAAATCTCAAAAGGATAAATGAGGGCAGATGGCAGCTTGATGGCCTTCCTCATTCAAAGTATTTCAGAGCCACCCAGAAGGTATCCTTGCCTGGACTCCTCTAGAAAATTCAAATGGGGCTATTTTCTAGTGACAGAAAATACTTTGTAAAGAATCTGAGAGTTTCTCTCATTCTATGGAATACCTAGGCTGGAGATACACTCCTCATCTGGGTCTCCTCTCACTAATGAGTGGAAAATCTGAGTGGCCAATATGAACCCAGAACTTAATATTTGTGATCAGTACTTTGGGGTGACAATGAAGTGTCTGCTGGAACTTGGAAAAAGAGAGAAATAATGTTCCTCTCTTAGGGTTACATTAGCAAAACAAAACAAATAATATATGAGGAATAAAACCTTTTTAAAAAGTGGGGTTGGGGAAGTGTCACAGGTCTAAAGGAGGAATGGCAAGGACTGAAAATATGATCAAATCTGGGTGGAATGTGAAAGAAGTCATGTCTTAATTAATGTCACTGTTTGGTCTGAGAGACTACTCTGGGAACTAGGAGGATGAAGGAGATAAGCCAGAGGCAAGAAAGCCTGGAAAGCAAGAACTGTCCATGTGTCAATAGCTCCGTCCATGGGTAGGGGTTTTCTAACTGGTTGGTAGGAACATTCTCTCCTGATTTGCTGGCATATTAAATTATTGCTACAGCGTCTATTAATTGTGCTGATTGCTTTATGTGGTAATGTCATTTAATCCTGACAAATTTTAGGTGATTATCATCCTCATTTTATGCCTGGGCATACCTCAAGGAGGTTAAATTATTAACCCATTATCTCCCGCAGAGTTGGGGCTTGCACCATGTCTTTCTGAAATGGAAGACGATGGTCTTATCAGCCTGCTCTATTCCCTCTCATGTATGTTTTCCTGGTGGAGGTGGGGATATTAGAACAACTCACATCGATTCCATTAGACTTCAACATCATTCAACTAACATATTTTGCCTTAAATTCTGTATTTGTCAACTGTATTTGTTGGGGTAGAGCAAACTACTTGAAGAAAGAGACCCTGAAATGCAGTAGCTCAAATATAATAGAAATTTACTTCTCTCCCTCAGAATTCAGAGCAAGGTTCGCAAGTGACTGCATGTGTTGAGTCAGGTCCAAGTTCCTTCCATCTATGATGCCATCCTTTAGAGCCTACATTTGTGCCAGCCTGGCAGAAAGGGTGAGGAAGAGCATGGAGAAGATCTCAAATTAGACACATTTGAGCTCAAATATGAGCTCTGCCATTACCAAGTTATTGTGTCTTAGTCATGAACCCCTTGGATCCTCCATTCTTCATCTGAAGTTTAAATGAAATGCCCCATGCCACATGCTTATTGCAGGGCCCAGTGCAATTTATAGGCCTGACACATGTTCCTAAAATCCACTCTGTGACAGAAGTATTATCCCCACTATGAAAGGAGTTAACTGAGGTCACCCAGCTAGTAAATGGCAAGGCCAATGGGAATGTAAAACCTATTTCCCTAACCACTGAAAAATACTTTCTTGGCCTCTGGTATAAGAGAACTGATTTCCTTATATTCTATTTAAATGTTTTCCATGTTAACAAGCTTTAAAATGTAACTCTCCAAATCACTCTCCTTTTTCCATCCAAGCAGGGCTGAAGAAAGCAGTCATGCCTTCAGTAAATTGTATGCCACCAACAGCTTGCTGGCAAACTGTGTGTGGACGTACTTGCTGACACAGACAAAAAGTTTAAACTTGAATAATTTTTATATTTCCAATGGAGACCTTTAAAAATCCTTCCCTTTAGAGGGTAACCACAAGACAAGGTTATACTTTAAAAAAAAACTTTGAAGGGAGAAGATCAAGTTTTAAAAAAATATTATTTTACTTTTAACAAGTCAGAAACCATATGGAATTTCCACTTTCACATAGCTCCCAAATGACTTTGCCTGGTTTTCTTGAAAACTCACCCTCCAAACTCCACACTCAGCACAGTCTGAAGATGAGTTGACGTCTGGAAGTGACATTCTCAGGGCCAGCCTGTTATTCTGGATGAGTTGTTCGGGAAGAAAAGGAGACAGAGATGAGGGGGAAGGACACATCTTTTTCAGTCATCAAGTTTCGACTTGATCTTACCTCTCCAGAGCCCTAATGACTTTTCTATATCCAGACTACAAATATACTCTTCTTGTCATTCACTTTGAACAATTTTCAAGGAAATAAAGAGAATTAGTACACTGCTCTAAAAGCATTTTTTGTGCCATGATCTACCTGAACTAGATCTAAAATACAGGGACTCCTTGAGCAATCTAATTTTTTGGTACCCTTTTGGGTTGATATTTTTTAGATATTTGTTCAACATTTATTTAACGGATGTGTGGTTTTGACAGAGAGGAATAATTTCTATGCTTTCACTTAAGGATATTTTCTACTTTGGCAGATGTAGGAACAATATACATTTTGCTAGTTACATAAGGAAGCTATGGAAACCAGAGGCAGTTAGCATATATTTCCAGTATATTCCTGTGAAATTTTGGAGAATCTTTACTAATTATTGAGCTAGCTTGATCCTCAGTCTAGCTCTGAATGCAAGACCTGTGTACCAGTTAGCAATTTCTGAATAGCAAACAACCCCAAAATGTAATAGTTGAAAACAATAATGATTTTTTGTTTCACATTAGTATATGGGTCAATTGAGCAGGTCTACTGATCTGGGCTGTACCCAAATGATCTTTTTTTTTCCAAACAAATTAATTTTACTGGTACATGTTAATAAAGCATACAATTCATGCAAGGTGTACAATTAATAGTATCTGGTATAATCACATGGTTGTGCATTTATCACTTCAATCATTATTAGAGCATTTTCATTATTTCAATAATAGTAATAATAAACAAGAAACAGACCAATAAGTAAATAAGAAAATTCTTCACTTCTCGATCTCTTTCTGCTTCCCCTGTTGTACCTAGCTGCTATTTCTGGCTATTCTTGCACAATTATTTAGTTATTTATTCGGCAGTTTTATTGAGATATATTCACATACCATATGATCTATCCAAAGTGTATAATCAATGGCTTTTACTATAATCACAATGTTGTGCATTTGTCACCACAACGCACTCGAATGATCTTGCCTGGGCTCGTGCATATGTTTTCTGTCAGCTGGTGGGTTGGCTGGAAGCTGTGTGGTTTAGTACAGTCGCTGCTGGGATGAAGCCACTCTACTCTAAGCAGACTCTGAGCTTGCACTTGGCTAGTGCAGGCTTTTCCCATGGTGAAAGGAGGGAAAATTGAAGCATATGTGGTCTCTCGTGGCCTGGTTTGGAACTGATGCATCATCACTTCTGCTGTATTCTATTAGCCAAAGCAAGTCACAGTCGATCCAGATTTAAGGAGTAAGGAAATGAATTTCACTTGCTGATAGAAAGAACTGCAAAGTCACATTACAACCACTGTGGCTAAAGGGGGGTGGATGGAAAATTGGCTTCTTACTTACAGTCAATCTACCATGGCCTGTAACAATGAAATCATGAAGTGATGAAGTTTATCTTTGGTAACTCATTACTCCTTTAACTATAGCATATGTTAGTGGAAATCTGGTAGACTTGGAGTCAAAAGACCCAAGGGTCAAGTCCTACCTCTGCTACTTTCTTTGGCAAGTCATTTTGCCTCTCTGAGCATTAATTTGCTCATCTTTAAAATGACATGAAAACATCTGTCCACCCACCTTCTGAGATTTTGCTTTATAACCTCCCATGTTTAATATGTAAGATTAAAAATCTCTCCCTCTTCGATATCCAAAACCTTTGTGTTGGCTCTTACCTGCCCAAGTCCTTCCTCACCTCTCCCATTCAAATAGCTTCTGCTCCATGTAGGTTTGTCTTCCCAAACCCCTCTTCCCACCCTGGTCTGAACCTTCCCCGCTTCTCATTTTATTTCCCCATCCAAACTTAACTCTCCTAATTCCTTTTTGTTGTCTTAAATTTGGTCAGCTAATTTGATAAACAATATCAACCAAACATGATACTGTTTCTCAGCTTTCTGAGGAAATCAGGATTGTTTTCACACTGCTGTTAATCTCCGGTGGTTTCTCAAGCATTTTGTACATACCTCTTCAATAATTTTAATCATGTCACACGCATTCATAAGGGTCTTAGATACATTTTTTCCTCATCATCTTGACAGACCCCAGCCCTGCTATTAAATATTTGTGTGACCTTGGGCAAGTCACCTCACTTTACATTCTATGTTTCTCACTTAAATTGAGGAAATTTGACAAAATGGCCTGGAAAGAATTTTCCAACCCTGGAAACTTGATATTCTAGATACACTCCTCAACACAATATGCTATTTTACATTCTGATATTTGCAATCCAATAGGTAAAAAAATAGTCTTACCAGTTTAACTGGCATTTATTTTATTAAAAGTTAGCCATTGTTTTACCTTGTCAACCGTATGTTCATATTCTTTGTTCATTTTGTTTACCTTTGTCATACGAACAGATTCTTAATGGAGAAACCATGTCTTACAAATGATATATTTGATGGAAACATTTGAAACTAGTGTTTTCACCTCAGAGAGCAAGTGCAGTCAAAAACCTGTCCTGAAGGCATATAGATTGCTATAGGGGAGAGAAAACAAACAAACAAAAGAATTAGAGTGTTTGGGAGTTGATAATCCACATAGATAGACAAAATAAATTATGTTAATAATAAAAAAGTAAAAAGATTATCTAGAACTACAAAACAAAACATGGAGCATCTGATATTGTTTGAATATTTATTTATTTTGTGGTTTAATGAATCAAGCGTTCTCTATTCAATGATGATTTAGAAAAAAAGCAAATTATAATCATATTTATTATAATTTATAATTAATATTTATGGAGACAGATTCCTGCTTGACAAGAAGCTATTTATTCTAAAAATCGGCTCTTCTCTACTTTATTCTTCTACTATCAATTGACGAGCTATTAATCTGTGATCAGTGGTTATATCTTATATGGGAATTACTACCTATATAGAGAACTGGGTAATAGAAAGTGGAAGAAAATGCAAGGAAGGAAGGGAAGAAGCTGACAGTTATTGAACTCGTACTATGTGCATGATAAGAAACGATTACAGACACAAGACGCTTGGCAGAGATGGCCTCCGCGTGAGTGGTTGAGCGCCGCGCGGGGTTGGGCGCCTGCCCGCCTCGCGGCTTTCGCGGAGCCCAGGGGAAAGTCAGCCTTAAGCGCGCTCTGACCAGCCAACTGAAGTGGGATGACAAGAGCCACAGCTTCAGACTCCACTCGGAGAGTTTCTGAGAAACAAGCTGCTTGTTACAGAGGTTTCAGAACTCGAAGCTAATTTACTATGTACATGTAAAGTGCTTTTCCGGGTCCAAACAAGCTTATTGCTTTCAGGTAACGGTGACGCCAGATGAGGGTTACTACCGGGGTAGAACATGCCAGTTTGAAACTGAAGTTCCTGAAGGGTACAACACGGTGCTTCCCAAAGTAAAATGCCTGACCAGAATCTGACCCCAGCGTCACAGAGGCGGGGGAGACATGTCTGAGCCTAGCGGGAGAACATTCGCTCCACGCACTGACTGGCTCCCTCGAGGACATTAAAGGCTGTGGTTTGGGGATTAAACTAGTTCCTACCCTTTGGAATTTCGATGATGCACTCAGTAGTGACGTTGCGGAACATCCTTGGCGGGACAAGGAGGGCTTCTGGAATAAAGGTGAAGACTACATGAAGCGAGGGGAGCTCACAGGCCCTTGATCGCCTGTGATAGATGTGTCTCTCTGACGTAAAACGAGGTTATCCCTCCTCGCCCTGACCCCACGCCGCCTCTCGGTCACCCTGGATTGTTCTAGCCCATGGCCACTTTATCCCAAGAAGACTGTCCACGTGCGGTGGGGAAATTCAACATACTACAGCCAGAAAATGTGCTCTAGGTTCTGCGGAGCTGCAGAGCTGCTTACTTCCTTGACGTGTTTGCTCTTTCAACACTGTGCTGGATAGGCTGTTGATAATGTTCTTGAGAAGTTTTAATGAACTCAGAATGGAGGCTAGCGCTTGCTCACCCCCTTCTGAAACGTGTCAGTTTCCCACACAAGTGATGCTAATGATGTGTTTAGTGCAACTGCAGATTGGCAATAAGGAACTCCCAACCAATGGGGATCAGATGTAAATTCTCTTAGATTCTTCCAGAAATTTTGGCCCTGTCTAGATGTCCTGAAGCGTGCCAGAATGCTTAGAATCATTTACTTATTATATTTCGGAACAGACTTGGATTTTGTACGATTTAATGCTTTAAGTATTTTTTTTCTGTTCTCAACAAATCAAAAACAAAGCAAAGGTTCAAACTCAAGTCAGTCCAGTTCTGCTCACACAGAGACCACAAACATGCTATTCATTCATAGAGAAGAGCCTATGAGAGGTTCATGGAGAAAGTCTCACCGTACTTTACATGTTGGACAAAGAACTCCTTTTTGAATTAATGAGCTAAGAATGCAATTCCTACAACATTTTGAACCCAATATGAGCATAGGCAGCATGCCATAGTGTGTCTGACAGAATGTGGATTTTGCCATTTACTGTTTGCATGACTTATGCAAAACATTTAACTTCTATGGGCCTTTGTCTTTTTATCTGGAAAATTAAAATCAAAATAATAAAAAAAAATAGAGATTTTCCTGAAAATGAGGGTTCACCAATTATGCCAGTTTTCTCTTCCCACTTCCAATATCCCAACAGTCCTTTGTCCATTTTATAAAAGAAGAGCTTACCTTCCACTAGATACAATCTTAAAAATTGCACTGTCCTGGGGATATAAAAACCCTAAAAAATTGACTTGAGTATTAAATGACATTTTGAAGATTAAAAGAAATAATAAATGCTAAGCATCTAGCACAGTGCCTGCTACTTAATAGGTGCTCGATAAAACCATAATCTTTTTAATAAGAAAAAATTATTAGGTATAGCCTATGTTCAGAGTTGCTAAGGCTTTCTGGATTTCCTTTTCCTGCATTTATATATTGAGATGTGATTTGCCTTAGTATTAGCATAAGTCATAAGCATCCTGTATCTGCTTTTCTGGAAAAGAAGGTAATTTGGACCGCATCCATGTTCTCATTAGAGAAAATGATGTTAGTGTACAAGAGCAACAAAGTTAAAGTTGCTTAGCAACTGAAGCTGGGGTTGGGCACAGACTGTGTAAGCAGTGGTGAAGAGAAAAGCAGGGAGAGGATGAAAAATGAAATTAATGTTCAGGTCATTCTCGGGTGGGTGAAAAGAGATTTATATAGCTCTGGTATTTATAGCTGTAGCTCTTTTGTTACATGATTGGAAAATTTAATAAAATATTTTGAAATTCAGCAGTGGTACGATACAGTGGACATTTATTGTTCTAATGTAAAGGAAATGTAACCTGTTCATTTAACATGTTGCTCACAAATGAAATAGGATGGTTTAGAAATCATCTAGCCTTGGAACTCTGTCATGCTGCAGAGACACTACTGCCACCGTGTGGACAGTGCTGGTGGTAGCCTACTGGGAGCTGAAGAGTGAGGGATGAGGACGAGAGCTGGGATCTCTGAGGACGTTGTAGTTAGTGGCCTTCAGACATTTTTGCTCATGTGCCTCTTAAAATACATTTTTTTAAATGTGCACCTCCTAGTAAGTTTTTAAGGTGGCATGTAAAATTTGATGTTAAATTAAGTGGTTATGAGGAATGTAGTCTTTCATTGTTTATGAATATTGACATTTTAAAATAACACTGCTATATCACTCTTTTAAATCCAATGGAATCTAAATACTGCAGGGATTTGACATCCACCATTGGTCATTTTAAAATTGCATGAGCAAACAAAATCATGCCTAAATCACAGGGTTCCCATACACTCCTTCATGCACAAGCAGTTTTCCTTATTATTAGCATTTTACATTAATGTGCAACTTTTGTTACAACGGATGAAATAATATTATAATGATGCCATTAAATGTAGCCCATTGTTTACATTAGGGTTCATTCTGTTCTACAGTTCTATTGGGTTTTTTTTGTGTGTAAATTTATATTCAACCTAAAATTTCCCCTTTTATCCCTTTCAGATACACAATCAGTGGTGTTAATTATATTCACAAAGTTGTGCCTCCTTCACCATCATCCTTTGCCAAAATTTTTCCATCACCCGGTACCAAATAAACATTAAATCCCCATTCCCCTCCCCCACCCAGCCCTGCATATCCTGTTCATTTTAGAGGTGAGATCATACAGTATTTATCCTTTTGTTTCTGGCTTATTTCACTCACCACAGGGTCTTCAAGGTTCATCCATGGTGCAGCATGCATCAGAATTTCATTCCTTTTTACGGCCAAATAGTATTCTATTGTATGCATATACCACATTCTATTTATTCATTCATCTGTTGGTGGGTACTTGGGTTGCTGCCATCTTTTGGCATTTGTGAATAATGTTGCTATGGACATAGGTGTGCAAATATCTGCTTGAGTCTCTCCTTTAAATTCTTTGGGGTATATACCTAGAAGTGGGATTGCTGAGTCATATGGTAATTCTATACTTAACTTTCTGAGGACTCATCAACCTGTTTTCCACAGGGACTGCACATTTTACATTCCCACCAGCAATGAATGAGTATTCTTGTATTTCCACATCCTTTCCAACACTTGGTTCCATTTATTTATTTATAGAAACTTTAGATTACATATTGTTACGTTAAAAAAATATGGGATTCCCGTACCATTTTATTTTAATAGTAGTCACGCTAGTGGTAGCGAGATGTTATCTCATTGTGGTTTCGATTGTGCAAACTCTCTTAAATGAGAAATTTTCACATAATTCCTTATCTTCCTTCAAGTTCCTTGAACTTGTATTTACATTCTATACCCCCAATGGATTTATATTTTAATGTAATATTTTTCCCCTGAGGCTTATATTGATTACCCTTTTATATTTCTCTGTACCAAAAATAAATATATACATTGAAGTTAAAAATTTTTTTTCTTGACCATAAGGCTTTGGTTTTAGTATACAATTGATCAAATAAGAAATATATTATAAATGGTGATCAATAATCAAATAAGATATATTTTATAAATATATTAGAAATAGGGCTATGGTGTGGACCATTGACCATGAGGTGCAGCGGTACTCAGAGATGTATTCACCAAGTGCAATGAATGTCTCATGATGATGGAGGAGGTTGTTGTTATGCTGAGAGGAGAGGGGTTAGGGGGGTGGGGGGTGTATGGGGATCTCATAGTTTTTGAATGTAACATTAAAAAAATAAAGACAAAAAAAGTAAAAAAAATAATTTTGTTGATTTCTCTAACAAAACTAATGCTTTGTTTGAGAAATCTATCTCAATGAGATAGATGAGGCTTTAAAAATTAGTTCAGGTATTTATGACGAATATTCCCTGTTGTTAGAATGAGACAAGGGTGAGCCTCAGGACAATCTGTATTTATCATTTTAACTAGTTAGAGGCCACGAGAAGCTTCATTCACAGAAATAAGTAATGGGAGTGGGAGAAATTTTATGAGGGAAATGTCTCTCAATTCTTTGAATGGTTTCTGAATTACTTGCCCAAAATCACACACACACACATACTCTTAAATATATATTTTTTAATGATCAGTGGACAACTGGATTACGTTCCTTCAATGGTGCTGACAGCAAAAGAATTGGAAAGCACCTGACCTGCAAAAGAATTTGATACCCAGTCAATTCGAATTAGTGACTTTTCCTATGCAGATACCAATACTATATTCCGAATCATCCCTGTGATGGGTGTTGCAGAGATTTCTGCACCCAAGAGTCCAACTTTGTAACCTTCGATTGTGTGGGTGGTGAGCTCTTCTTTGTAATGGGAAAAAGGGTTTAGAAAAGGGAGTGGGGATGGGGCCAGAGTACTAGAACAAGAACTGACCAGAGGTTCCAAGGCAAATCATGTTTAGAAATGAGTACAAATGAAATTGTGGATATAAGGAAAATTGATCCCTGTTAAACTATTTTAATAAATACCTACCCTTTGAAAAGTCTTTACACCCTCGAAGTTGAAATCACTGGTTTATCCCAAAAGCCAGTCAGTGATGAAAATTTTCATAAGGCTGATGTTAAATTAGGTGGCAGCAGCAGGGACCAAGAGAGCAGAGTTAAGTATTTGGTGTTAAATCTATTGAGTTTAAATAACAGTTCCTTATTTTTCTATAATATCTTCTGCATCAAAAAAAAAAAAAAAAATGATGGTGATAGGAGATGTTAACGGTGACTTTGAGAGCCTGGATATTCCAAAATCACCTGTCAGCCATGCTATGTTGGTCCATCCATTTCTTACGCTTTTAAAGTTGTGCCAGGCAGAATAGCTTAAATTATACTGAGCTAACAAATAACCCCCAAGTCTCAGTGACTCAAAAACAACTTTTATTTCTGCTCATGCTACGTGTTCATTGCAGTTTGGCTACAGCTGCTTCTCACCCAAGACAGCAAGAGAGCATCTACCTGGGACATTGCTGTTTTCTCTGTGGAGTTAAAAACACAGACATGAAATCCATGAGCAGTCTCAAAACTTCTGCTCCAAAGGCACACACTTCACTTCCACCCACATCTTTTTAGCCAAAGCAAGGTCACATCCTCTGCTGAGTTCACCAGTGCCAGGATGTATGAATTTCCTCCAGGGAGAGACAACAAATAGTCTTGTAGTAGCAGAGAGAAGTCAGGTGTACATGGTATCAAAGGCCAGCACATGAGAGTTCTGAGAAGGAAGATGATTTATTTCAACTAGTCAGACTTGGTGGACTCTTGTCCTGATAAAAACTGAGCCCTAATAGAATTTTTGGATCTCTTTTATACAGAAGATATAAGAGTGGGGAGTCAAACAGTGCTTGTATGTAAAAGGACTTTTTGTTAGTTTTTTCAAGTGTTTTATCTGAGTATTAGATAGGTTATTTCCTCCAGGTAACCTTGATTTAACACATAGCCCCCACATTCCCGGTAAGCTTGAGGTAACACATATCCCCTACATTCCAGGTAAGCTTTTAGCACAAACCCCCCACAATCCAGGTAAGTGTTGCACATTTGGCTTGTATCCTCCCTGAATATCCAAAGCCAATAGAGTATATACTTCTCAATTTGCTTTCTAGGCATATTTGGATATAAAATAAATTTGAATTTATGCACAAGCTCTATTATTTCCCCCCTTTGATGCCTGCTTAAGGTTATTAAGCTTCAGCATCACTATTGTCAGAGTCTCTCTGGACTGACTGATATGTATATAAAGCCATGAGATGGGCAGCTGTTTGCATTTTTACTATACCATTTATTAGGGTGCACATTCTGTTTACGATGAAAGGGAGGAGGCAAGGAAGTATGGTGCATCCTCCTATGAGGAAGGCAATTATTCCTAGTAGAAGCTTGAAATTGTTTACTATTGACTGCCAGCTTCTGAAGGGATTACTTAAATTCCATCCATTCCAGGTCTGCACTGGAACATGAGCAATTTTTATCATTTTGCTTATAATTTCATCAGAAACCTTTCCGGTGCTGTCTAGTTTAAGGCAGCAGTTAGAGAGAGATTAAATTTTCCAGAAACTCTCCCTTCAGCTGCCAGGAGATAGTCTAGGGCAAGATAGTTTTGATAGATAGCATTTCTGAATTTAGTTTGCTGTTGGGCTAGTAAGTTTAGAGCATGGGCAGTTTCATTAGTTATTATTTCTACCACAGCTTGTAAGAAGATGATTTGGTTTAGCATATGGATAGGGGTTTGATAACCCCACATGCCATCCTCTGCCAGTTGCTGGCCCATAGTACTGGATTATACGCTCAGGGGCCATTCTTCACCTCCCCAGGTAACAACAGCCCTTTCTTCTCTTATGTTTTGATACACTGGCTGGCTTAGCTCTTTCCCTTCTGCTAAGGAAATGAGGAAGAAGGAGGGTTTTATTTTACTGAGCATACAAGTACCACACCAGTTTCAGGGAAGTTCTTAGAATGCAACTTTCCCACAATCCTGTACAGACTGTTTGGGGCAGTAAAGATGCCTTCCACACTGTGATTAATTCGGGGAAAGTATGATTTATGAGAACAAGGTCAGATTCATTCCATGTTCCCCAAGGCTCTGTTGTATTGGTGGTATAATTTTGGAATTTCCCCCTGTACATGTTAGGTTTCCAAAAGATATAGAGGAGTTTAGGCAGGCCCTTGAAGCACAATATTTTCCAATGACTGAAGTTTGCAAGGGCCACATACTAATTCGGAGGACAGCCGGGAGGCTGTAATTGTATTCTCTAGTTTCCCAGGGCCACTGGTCTCCCATATTAGTACCTCCACATACATAGCACAGGGAGACACTTAAGGCTGCCCCTACTACTTCAGCTGGGTTTATGAAGAGGTTTATTGCTGCCTGTGGAATGGAAAAGGGCTTTTCCATTTCTTCATAAAAGGAGTGGAACACAGAGTGGGCTTTACTTGTGAGTGGGTGTTCCGGATACCAAACCCAGATGTAGGCTCCTAGGTCTATTCCTCTTCCATCAATGTGGAGGCCCATTTGGACTCCCTGAGTCTGCCAGGATTCAGGTTTAAGGGGTTACATTGACCATGTAGGCGGTTAGCCAGGGTCATACTTTTGGTGAGGATGGCTGTTTAGTGGTGTCTGTGTTCCAGGTGGCCCAGATGACACAGGACCAGTAGGGACAGCAGTATACACCAGAAGCCCCTCCACCCTCACCTTGGGCTGCACTTTTCATTTCTGGAGCACACATATTGCTATGAGTATATTTCTGCTCCCAGCTGAGCCTCCAAAATTAGTGTTCCATGGTATCCCAGAGTCTATAACTTGACATGCGTCAAATAGGAGGGACACTCATTGGTTCCGGCTAGTGACTGGGGTAGAGTTAAGTAGCTTCCCATTTTGATTAAGCACTCTTATTTCCCATTTATTGGGAGACTGTTGGGGGTTTGGGGTCATAGCTGGTTATTTGGCCAGATATGTTATAGACACTACAGGAGATTCCCTGAAACTGGTGAGTGGTTATATGGCCCTTGCAGGTGTAATGACTGTGATATATTAATGTGGTATTGGCATGGGTTCCCGTTCATACCTTTTGGATATGTGGCTCACACTCTCTGATGCCAACCTGGGACCAGGGGAGCGTCAGGGATAGGAATAGGGAAAATAACTGAAGGGGCATTGTAACTGGTATTAAACCAGATTCCTACTCTTTGGCTGTGTGTAGGTCAATCAACTTCCAGGGTGTGATTAGAGCAGAGCTCAGTGTTCCATCCTCAACCTTTGGACATGCATGGACCAGTCAGCTGCCAAGGTGTGAGTGGGGCAGGGTTTGGTGTTTTGTTCTTTCACAAGATGAGTTTGGTTGAGTTGTGGGTATCTGGAATACAGGTCCAGGACTCTGGGGCAGCTCGCTTGACCCGGCAATGGTGTATCCATGGGAGTGATTTCAGCTACTTTAACAGCACTGGGGGTGGATAAAATGACAAGATAGGGTCCTCACCATCGAGCTTATCTCACCAAAGATTTCCAGTCTTTGACCCAGACTGCATCTCCTGGCTTGTACAGGTTTATGGAGCTGCTTAAGCTAATGGGGGCCCTTTCTTGGACCCAGTGATGCAGGTTTTGTAGGGTTTTTCCTAAGCTAATCATTTGCTGAGCTATTGATAAGTTTCCTCTTTCTCTGAGATCCCCTTCTATATTTTGGACTAAGAGGGGAGGGGCTTCCAAGGAGGATTTCATAAGGGGTTAGGCTTAGCTTTCGGCTTGGGCTGGCCTGAACTTGGAGGAGAGCCCTTGGAAGTACTTGAACCCATGTAAGCCCAGTTTCTTGGCAAATCTTGGCAATATAAGTCTATTGTATGGTTCATTTGCTCTACTTTCCCTGAGCTTTGAGGACGGTAAGCGGTGTGCAGTTTCCCTTGGGTGCATAGTGCTTTGGCGATCTTTTGAGTGATTTTGGAGATGAAGGCAGGTCCATTGTCAGAACCAATTGAGAGGGGTAGCCCATATCGAGGAATGATTTCCCTGAGAAGAACTTTGGCCACTTCTTCAGCTTTTTCTGTTCAAGTGGGAAAGGCCTCCACCCAACCAGAAAAGGTGCAAATGATATTTGATATTTGAGAGGCATACTGCCAATTCTTTGGACTCCTGGGGCTCCCATGGGTCCCTGGCAATGGTTATTTTTTGCACATGTCATGCACCACTGTCATATGGCATAGGTGATAGTGGCTAAACATGGGATGTAGAAGAATCTTCCTAATACTTCTTTAAGATGGTTTTTTCCCAAGTGTGTGCTCTCGTGGTAGTCTTGAACTACAGTTGTGGCTAATATTTGTGGCACAACTATTCTGTGATTGGGCTATGTCCACCATCCATTTGCTCCTTGTGTCCTCCTCTCAGAGAGTAGCCACTCTCTCTCAGCTTGAGTATATTGCAGCTCCTGGTGATTCAGAGGCTGTGGGATGAGAAGAGGCAGTGTATACTGGAGTTTCTGATAATTAAAAGGTTGAGGAATGAGAGCAGTGACCAGGTTTTCAGACAGGGATCCTTCCTGTGCCACTCTTTTTGCTTCAGCATCTGCCCTCCGATTTCCCTGGGCTTGTCTGGTGTCCCTTGCAGCACATTACAGCCACTTTGATAGTGCTCCCAAACTGTTTCTAGTAGTTCCATATTTAATGCTCTTCCCTCCTGAGTTAATGAGCTCTTTTTGTTTGTATAAGGCTCCATGTGCATTCAGGGTAAGAAAAGCATATTTGGAGTCTGTGTAGATGTTAACCTTGGCTCCAGCCAGAAGTTGTAGGGCTCAGGTGAAGGCAATGAGTTCAGCTTTCTGTGCTGATGTGTTATCTGGGAGGTGCTGAGCCTCTACTGTGGTCTCGGATGTTACTACAGTGTATCCCACTCACTGATTGCTGCCCTGCATAAAGGTACTCCCATCTGTGAAGAACTCCATGTCAGGATCTGCCAGTGGCTGGTTTTGGAGGTCTGGCCTGCTGGAATATACTTCTTGCAATGTTTCCAGGCAGTTATGGGCTGGAAAACCCCCACTACACAGGTAGCAGGGTGGCAGGATTTAGGGTTTTTACAAGTTCCAGTTGGATGGATGGATTTTCACATAATAGCATTTGATATTTAACCAGGCAGCTGTTAGTAAGTCAGTGTGTTCCTTTAGCTTCTAAGATTGTGATTACTGCATGCGGAACCCGGACAATTATAGGCTGCCCAAGAGTTAATTTTATGGCTTCTAGTGTTAGTGTTGCTGCAGCTGCTACAGCTTGCAGGCATAAGGGCCATCCCTGGGCTACAGTGTCCAGTTGTTTGGATAGATAAGCTACAGGTTTTTGCCAGGAACCAAGGTATTGAGTGAGTACTCCTACTGCAATGCTTTGGTGGTTATGAACATAGAGGTAGAATGGTTTACTGAGATCTGGAAGCCTGAGGCTCTGTGCTTCCATTAGAGCTTATTTGAGGACAGTGAAGTGTTTTTCTGTGGGTTTTCACAGAGCAGGGGATCACAATTTCCCCCCTTTGTGGCTTCATATAAAGGGCACGTGAGGACCCCAAAATTGGGGATTAATTGTGGCAGAATCCAGCCACTCTGAGGAACTCTCGCAGCTTCTGGTGGGTGTTGGGCTCAGGGAGACTACAGATTGCTTTCTTTCTTTCAAGTCCCAATTCACAGCACCCCTGCATTATTTTAAAACCTAGATATTTGACCAGAGGTAGGCAAATTTGGGCTTTTTTCTTAGACACCCAATAGCTTTTTTGCTATAGATGCTTTAAAAGGGCATGGATTCCATCAGCGCAGTCTTGGTAGGTGGGACCTCAGAGGATGAAGTCATCTACGCATCGGAGGAGGAAACAGTTATGGCTTTCTGGTTTAAAGGATGTAAGATCACTGGTCAGGGCTTGTCCAAAAATAGTGGGTGCATTTTTGAATCCCTGAGGCAATTGCATCCATGTTAGCTGCTGCTTTTCACCTGAGTCCAGATAGTCCCACATAAAGGTGAAAATTGGTTGCCTCCAGGGTGCTACCTGAATGCAGAAGGTGTCCTTAAGATCTAAGCATGAAAAGTAGATTGCCGATGAGGGTATTAACCTGAGAAGAGTATATGGATTAGAAACCACAGAATAGAGAGTTATTACTGCTGAATTAACTGCTCGTAAATCCTGGAACAGGCAGTAATTCCCATCAGCTCTTTAACTGGAAAGAGCGGGGTATTCCATGGAGATTGGCATGGCTTTAATATGCCTTCATTCAGTAATCTCTGAATATTTAGCTGGACTTTTTCTTGTGCTTTGTGTGGAACTGGATATTGCTTTATGCTTACTGGACTGGCTGTGGGCTTTATTTCAATAATAATTTGGAGGAATGTCACATGCCATCCCTGTTGGGTTACCCTCTGCCCATACTTTGGGCACATTTTCAAAGGGGATCTGTGTGGCCGTAGATTGGCCAGTTTCACTGAGGCAAAAACCGTCTCCATTCTTCCTGCAAAGGAAGGGTTAGGTCTATTTTTGGAGGCTCCTGTGGTCCCTGTGTCAGTGTGGATTGCCCCATGGCGTTAAAGGTAATTTGAGCCTGCAGTTTAGACAGCAGGTCTTGACCCAGGAGGGATACTGGGCACTCTGGAAGATAAAGGAATTCATGAGTGATCTCCTTTCCCCCAATGTTGCAGGTTCTGGCTTGGAGGAAGGGCCGTTGGGTACTTTTGCCAGTTGCCCCTATGATAGTGGCTTGTCTTTTTGATAGAGGCCCAACTGGCTTGGTCATTATAGAATGTTGAGCTTCAGTGTCGACCATCATATGTATGGTGTGGCCCCCAAATTGGACTCTGACCATAGGCTCTACGGGGCAGAGAGAATAGGAGCCCGGTCTGTCTTAATCTCTATCACAGTCCTCTATTCCTGCCAGTCCAAAGATCTGATTTACTGTTTTTTTTTCCCTGAATTTTTATGAACCCAGGTTTTGGTTTGTGATGCCTCACTAGCTTTCCTGGCTCACGTTTTGGCTGCTTGCATTGCAGTGACAGGGTCGAGTGGCTGGCTGGGACACCCTTGCTTCCAGTGCCCATCCTCCTTGCAGTATGCACACTGATTTCGCCCTAGGGGTGGGCCCTTCCTTCTCCTTAGGGCAGGGACTTCCCAGTTTACTCTTCTTGACACAGGATTGGATTTTTCAACTATTGCTGCTGCCAGAAGATCTGTTTTCTTTTTACATCTTCCAGTTTTCTACCTTCCTTGTTTCTACATTGTGGTTGACATAAACCTTAGTGGCTATTTTCATGAGCTGAGAGATATTCATACCAGCAAACCCATCCAACTTCTGCAGCTTTCTTCAGATGTCAGCCTATGATTGGACAACGAATGCTGCATTGACCATTGTTTGACTTTTGGGAGTGTCTGGACTAAAGGGCATATATACATGGAATGCTTCACACAGTCTCTCATAGAATGGAGATGGACTCTAATTGAGAGCCTGTAGGATTTGGGTGTTTTTGCCATGTTTATTGCTTTCCAGCTCCCTGCCCTGAGTCCTTCAACTAAGGCCCTAGGGAACATTTCTATTTGGTTGAGCCTGGTTGTGCTATCAGGGTCCCAGTGAGGCTACTTGTCTGGGAATTATGAGTGGGCATATTGGTCACTGTCCAGAGTTCCCTCAGGTGGGTTCTCTCTTAGACAGGTTAGAGCCCCCTGCATGACATGCATTCTTTCTTCAAAGTTTAATATAGTCATTATAAGTTGCTTACAATCAGCTCAGGTGGGTTTGTGGGTCTGTATGATGGACTGGAAAAGGTGCATCATGGCTTGAGGCTTCTCTGAGAATGGGGGTGTGTGGCTTTTCCAGTTAAAGAGGTCCATTTTAGTAAAGGGCTGGTAGATGTTCAGATCCCCCCCTGAATCTGACCATCTGCATCATAATAAATTGGGGCCCAGGCTTCATGGAGAGGTAACTGGAAGGCCACCTCTCTCTCTGCTCCCTCTGCCCCCAGGGCTCCCCATGGTCTGAGTTGCCATTTTTCAGTGTTTCCTTCCTGTCTGATGAGCAATGCTGCATTGCCAGGGGCAACCGACTGTGAAAGCAGCTGGTCTGTATTTTTCGGTGTGGAATGTGCCGAAGACAGCTGCGGGGACAGTGTAGGTGCCCTCTCTGACGTGGATGGTTGATAAAAGCAGCTGCAGGGATGGGGTAGGTGCCCTCTCTGGTGCAGATGGCGATAAAGGGAACTGTGGGGTTGGTGTGGGTACCCTCTCTGATGCGGATGGCGATAAAAGAAGCTGCAGGGATGGTGTGGGTGTCGCACTTCCCCGCACAGATGATGATAACAGAGCACTGGTCAGGGAAACTTGCTCATTCTCATTTCTCAGCACTACTGCAGTAGGAGCAATTGCATATGGCAGCAGGACATCATTTTCATTTGGCCCTTCTAATTTGGGTGGGTCAGCAGTGGATTTGGGGTGCACGTTTTCTGGACTTTTTGCACCATGTTTGTTTGGTCTGGTTCCTGGGACAGCACTCCTTGGCTTTTGTATTAGGCAAATCCTGGCTTTCTTAGTCACGCACTTCCCTAACCAGGGTGGCCTTTGATTCACAGTGTTCTGCCAGGCATCAATGTAGGGGAATTGGTCTGGGTGCCCTGGTTTTCCAGTTACTATGTCATGGACTTTATGGATGATCCAGGGATCTAAAGTGCCCTCCTGGGGTTAGCCCACACTGAAAGTTGGCCATTCTAATTCACAAAGTTTTCCTGGCTGGAACTTTATGCCTTATACTTCTCCAGGGAATGCACGGTGAAGTTTTTCAGTATACAACTTAATGGGGTCCTACTTTGTGTGTTTCCCATGTTTCCACCCTGTGCCAACACTGGACATCACTCGCTCAAGCCTCACGCCTCATGCTTTGTCTGTCTCCGGCTGTGTCCCTCACGGGAGCTTTTGGCACCTTTTGGCCTTAGTGGGTTGGTATAAACCCCTGGCTCAGAAGAGGGTCCCTTTGCAGGGAGGTCCCCCAGACTGCCCTTGACCATATGAGTTTGCCATGGAACCATGGATCAGGACTCTGCACACTCACCCCACAGAAGTGATTTTCTGCATCTCACTCAGTCTCCACAATCACACGCACATAGCCCACTTTTCCTTTTCTCAGACCTAGAGAGAAGGTGGCTTCCTCCTGTATTTTCAGGAGTACTGGGGTCTCCTCCTCTAAAGAGCTGATTGGGCTCCCTCCTAATTTTAGAATTAGATTTTTTCCTGTGCTATGATGCCAGGGGTCTTACCCTTCTGATGTGCAGTGCACCTTGCTTCATTCTCAGGGTCTCTTAAACCTTCTGGCACCTCTAGTTCTTCTGGGATGGCTCCAGCAAAGTCTACAACCTCTTTCTGGACTAAAATGGGGAGTCCAGAATGCCCAGGGCTGGGTTTTTGCCTAGTCCCTCCAAGCCTCCTTGGAGATGTCCAGGAGGGGCAAACAATCACAGCCACCTCTGACCTTCTCAGCAAATCCCAGGAGAGTCCCCAGAAATGTATTAGCAGAGAGAAGTTGGGTGTACACAGTTTCGAAAGCCAGGACATGATAATTCTGAGAAGGAAGATGATTTATTTCAACCGGCTGGATTTGGCAGACTCTTGTCCTGATAAAAACTGAGCCCCAAATGAAATTTTTGGGTCCCTTTTATACAGAGGATATAAGAGTGAGGAGTCAAATGGTGCTTGTATGTAAAAGGACTTTTTGTTTGTTTCTTCAAGCATTTCATCTGAGTTTTAGATAGGTTATTTCCTCCAGGTAGGCTTGATTTAACACATATCCCCCACATTCCAGGTAAGCTTGAGTTAACACATATCCCTTACATTCCAGGTAAGCTTTTAGCATGAACTCCCTACATTCCAGGTAAGCATGACACATTTGTCTTGCATCCTCCCTGAATATCCAAAGCCTATAGACTTTATACTTCTCAGTTGGCTTTCTAAGCATATTTGGATATAAAATAAGTTTGAATTTATGCACAAACTATATTAGTCTAACCAATATTACCACTTACTATACCCATGAGAAACCAAAATCTAGGAACCATTGACTTACAGTAAACAGATGGTGATTTTCTAAAATTATGATACCAAAATATTCATTTTAATTTTAAAATTACAAAAAAATATTTCCAACATACAGAAACATATAGATTAATATACCAAGAAGTGAGTACCTATCTCAGAATTAACAACTTAACATTTTGCCAAGTTGACTTCAGATCTCTTGGTCAAAAAACAAGTTAAACTACAGTTGCAGATGATGCATATCAGTCCCATCCCATCCCATCCCCTGTTAAGACCTTTGCAGTCTAGAGGAAACTTTATTCTGATGCTGGTATGTATTCTTCCTGTCCATTCTTTTATGTATTTACTAAATAACTGCTTTAAAAATTTATATAAGGTAAAATATCTTTATCTGTTTAAAACTTGTTTTTCACCAATATTATACATTTTACACATATCCATGTTGATGCATGCAGACCTAAGTTATTTCATTTAAACCTTTAAATAGTAATACATTATAAGAACAGATCACAATTTATTTATCCAAGTTGTTGGAACTTTAGGCTGTTTATAGCTTTTTTAAAAACTTGTCTATTTGTAATAGGAGAAATTGAAGTTTCCAAAAAATCATGCAGAATATACAGAGGTCCCCATTACATGCAGTTTTCCATATCAAACGTTGCATTACTGTGATAGCTTTGTTAAAATTGATAAACAATGTTATTTTAAATTGTACTAAATTATAGTCCACTGTTTACATTAGAGTTCACTGTGTTGTACTGTTCTATGGTTTTTAAAAAATTTATTCTCATACCATATATATATGGCATATATATATAAGCTAAAATTTCCCTTTTTAGTCACATTCACACGCCTTACTCCATGTATTGGCTTTAATCACAGGCTGCAGCAATTAGTCTCATACAATCAAATTTCAAAGGAAGAGAGAAAACAACTCCTTGGAAGTTCTTCCAGAGGAGTAAGAGAGAACTTTTTCAGAGTTCCCCAGAAAAATTTCTCCTCAGTTCTTATTGGCCCAAATTGGATTAGAGTATGGCTACAGCAAAAACTCAGTCTGCTGCAATCTGTACTTGAGTTGCTTCTATCACAGGAGGATGAGTCCCAGCTTCCTTTCTATCTACTAAGTCCTACATGAGTGTTTCTTACTGCCAGAATTACATCTAGAATCTGGTAGCAAGGGGATATGGGAAGTTTCCAGGCTTCTAGCCCATGTGATAAAGAGAATTTAGAAAGGGAGTGGAAATGGATGTTGAGGGTCAATAGACGGTATCTAACATAGATGGTAAAGCAAACTGGGATCAGATCGTGAAGGAGTTGGAAGGCATGCTAAGGAGTAAAAACATTCAATGTTATTACTGTAAAGGCAGTTCTTATTTTATCCATTTTGATCTTTGCATTTCATCTGTCATTTTATTTTTGACCATTTTAGTTACTGTTACTGATATATTTGTCATTTCTATACTCTCTTACAGGCCTCTCTCTCCCTCTTTTCTTTTCAGGCTGTAACATTCCTTTTAGTGTTTTCTGTAGAGCTGGTCTTTCTGTCATAAACTCTCTCAGTTTCTGTTTCTCTATAAAAATTCTAAACTCACCCTCATTTTTAAAAGATAATCTTGTTGGGTATAAAATTCTTGGCTGGCAGTTTTTAGTATCTTAAGTATATCATACCACTGCCTTCTCTCCTCTATGGTTTCTCATGAGAAATTGGGACTTAAGCTTATTGGACATCCCTAATATGTTATGCATTGCTTTTCTCTTGCTGCTCTCAGAATTCTCTCTTTGTCTTTGGCATTTGGCATTCTGATTAGTATGTATCTCTGAGCTGGTCTATTTGGATTTATTTGGATGGGAGTACATCGTGCTTCTTGGACACGGATCTATGTCCTTCAATAGGGTTGGGAAATTTTCCACTGTTACTTCTTCAAATATTCCTTCTGCCCTTTTCCCTTCTCCTTTCCTTCTGAGACACCCATGACATGTATGTTTGCATGTCTCTTGCTGTCATTTAGTTCCCTAAGACTCTGTTCAATTGTTTCCATTCTTTTCTTCATCTGTTCTTTTGTATGTTCATTTTCAGAGGTCATGTCTTTGAGTTCACCAATCCTTTCTTCTCCTTCCTCAAATCTGCTGCTATATGCCTCCAGTGTATTTTGATTTCATTTATTGCAACTTTCATTCACATAAGTTCTACTATTTTTCTATGTATGCTCTCAAATTCTTTATGCTCATCCAGTGTCTTTTTAATATCCTTATTCTTTTTACCCTTCTCATTGAATTTATTAAGAAGATTTGTTCAACATCTATAATTAGTTGTCTCAACTCCTTTATGCCATCTGGAGATTTATCTTTTTCCTTTAACTAGGCCATCTCTTCCTGTTTCTTGGTATGGATTGTAATTTTTTGTTGATGTTTTTACATCTGGCTTGCTAGAAGTATTTATTCTGGTTGCAATTTCTCCCTTTAGATTAGAGATTTCTTGTCTTTTCTCCCTTGCTGGTTGTATAGTAAGAGCCAAGGGTGTAGTTGGTGCTGTAAGCTATGGAGGCTGAAGCTACCCATGCTGTCCCAGGAATTGATGAAGCTTCTCCCACCTTTCTCCTCTGTCTGGGTAGGGACAGAGCTGCAGCCATGTATAATAATCCAAGCTGGACACAATAAGACAGTCTGTAGTCACGCAGAGAGACTGACGAAGCTTCACACCCCTTTCTCCCCTACCTTGGGCAGGGATGGAGCTATAGTTGTAGTCAGCAATCTATGCTGTGTGTGTCCAAAATGACCACAGTTGCTCAGGTAAATTTAAGTACCACCAGACCCTCTCCCTGCCAGGATTAGGAATGAACTCTCTGGTGTGTGCAACAATCTAATCTCTATGGGTCAAATATGCCTGCAGTTGCCCTGAGAGGCTGAGGGAGTACCATCCCTTCTGTCCTTTAGGGGGTGGGAATGGAATCACTAATGCTCAACAGTTCAGTCCTGTAGGCTGAAAGTACGCACCATTGTCCTGAGAGGTTGAAGAAGCACCAGCCCCTTCCTACCTTATTGTGTGGTGGGGGTGGTTCTATGGGCACTTATCAGTTCAGTCCCTTTAGGTCAAGAATACCTGCTGTTGCCTGGAGAAACTGAGGATACACCAGCCCCCTTCTATCCTCTTAAGGCATGGGATTGGATCCACAGGCACCCAACAGTTCAGTCCCTCTTGGCCAAAAGTACCCACCATTGTCCAGAGAGGCTGTGGAGACACCAGACTGTCCTATCCTATTTGGGGTAGGTGTGGATTCATAGGCATCCAATAGGCCAGTCAATGCAGGCTGAAGGTCTGCCATTGCCCAAAAAGGCTGTGGAAACACCATCCCCCTTCTATCCTATTGGGGGTGAGGGTGGGTCCACAAGTACCCACCAGTCCTGGCTGTGTGGGTCAAAAGCACCTGCAGTTACCAAGAGAAGCCGGGCAAACACAATCAATTTCTTGTCATATTGGGGATGGAGGTGGAGCCAAAACTGCCTGAAGTTGCCCTGAGAGGTTGAGGAAACACTCGCCCCCTCCTATCCTATGAGGGGACTGAGGTGGAGATGGGCCCAAGGGCACTCAACAAACCTGTTTGTGTGGGTGGAAAACTTCTGCCATTGTCTGTAGAGGCCAAGGATACCCAGCTCTTCTCCTATTCTCTTGGGGGTGTGAGGATGCAGCCCCAGGTGCCCAACTATTTAGCTTGTGCCAGTGGAGAGCACTTGCAGTTTCCTGGAGAGCCTGATGCAAGTCCCACCAGCTACCTCTCTGCTGGAGGCGGTGCTGGAGCCTAGGCTAGGGCTGCAGTCAGATCTTGGTGGAAAGAGGCCAGTCTCTAACTTCACTGGATTTCAGTCAGCCAGGCTTCCCCTCATACTTGGGGGCAGAGTCAAAATGGTGGCTACTGGACT
Source organism: Dasypus novemcinctus (assembly GCF_030445035.2). Classification (NCBI taxonomy): domain Eukaryota; kingdom Metazoa; phylum Chordata; class Mammalia; order Cingulata; family Dasypodidae; genus Dasypus; species Dasypus novemcinctus. The sequence continues at coordinate 59,517,258 of NC_080684.1, forward strand.
CTTTCCTGTTTGGACAAGCTCAGACCCTAGCTGTCTCTGGGATTATATTTTAGCCAGCCAAGTCCACTAATCACTAATCAGTAGCTGAGGTCAGTGGACAACTGTCCATTCATGGGAAATGGAGCTTCTAACTCCACCCATAGAATAGCTCCTGAGGCAGCTTGTGCCCCTAGAGTAGGATGGGCACCAACCTCTGTGGCATGGCTTGCAGCTTCCCAGAGAGGTTGTGCATGTCCCCCAGCTTCCTCCCTGCTGGAGGTGGGACTGGGGTTTAGGCTAGACCTGCAATCCAACCTGGATGGAAAGAAGCCTGTCCTTACAAGCACTGTAATTTTCAGTCACCCCTGCTTCCCCTCATGCCCAGGGCAGAGTCAAAATGGCAGCCACTGGCTTTCCTTTGACCTGGATAGGCTCAAAGTTTAGTTCTTCCTAGGATTCTACTTCAGCCTGCCGAATCCACTAATCAATAGCTGAAGTCAGTGCCACACTGTGTCTTCCTCCCCTGTTTTTTGAGGGAAATGGAGCTTCCAACTCCAGCCATGGAATAGCTCCCAAGGTGGCTTGTGTGCCATGGGCACTGACCTCTGTGGTGTGGAAGGCTCTACTCATGAATCCTCTGTGCAGATAGGCAGTTTCCTCCTTAGGAATCTCAAGGATGTTGCAGGATACTCTCCTGGTCTCCTGAGTCCTCCAAACAGGTGCTTTAGGATCTCTGGATGACCACCAACTGCCCTGTATCGTGAGATGACTCCAGGAGCTCCTTACTCTGCCACCATCTTGGCTCCCCCCTGTTGCTTATGCTTTTAAAGCACCATGTCTTTGTTACTTTATGTCAGCCAAGTTTGAAAATATCTAAAAACTGAAATGCCATATGTCCCTAAATTAGAATGATTTCATTTTCAGACTGAGGGATTTGTGGAAGAACGGCTAAACTTAATTCAAATAGGTATTGCCCAAGCTCCCAAGTTCCATCAGATTCAATCTTTATTATCTCTCATTTATTCATAAGGAACCTCTCAAGAATCAGTTCTAATTGCAAAACTTTGTATCCTGCCAAGATATCTGCATGAATTTCAATAAGGGCAACAAAGACTGAAACAGCATAAAAACAAATTTGCTGGAAAAGCTATTTTAGCAGCTTCAGTGGAAGGTGTGACATTTTCACTTTGTACTTGCTTTGAGTGTCACTGACTTCCCACATCTTTCACGTCCAGTCTATGTCTTTTGACTGGGGAGTTCAATCCATTAACATTCAATGTTATTACTGTAAATGCATTACTTTATCCATTTTGTGCTTCAGCTCTTTGTTGTCATATCATTCTATTATCTAGGATTCTTCTTATCCTTTAGTTTACCCTTCCTAATAATCTTCATTTCTAAACTCTTCTCCAAATCTTTCATCCGTATTTTGTTTTCCCCTGTCAGGCTGCTACATGTCCTTTATTATCTCTTGCAAATATGGTCTTTTGGTAACATATTCTATCAGGTTTTGTCTGTGAAGACTTTGAACTCACCCTCATTTTTGAAGGACAGCTTTGCCAGATACAGAATTTTTGCCTGGGAGACTTTCTCTTTTAGTACCTTCAATTCATCATACCACTTTCTTCTCTCCTCATGGTTTCTGATGAGAGGTCGGCATTTAATCTTATTGATTTTCCCTTGTATGTGATGCTTTGCTTTTCTCTTGCTGCTTTCAGAATCCTCTTTGTCTCTGATAGTTTCATTCTGAATAGTAGATGTCTCAGGGTAGGTCTATTCAGATTTATTCTGTTTGGCATATGTCATCCTTCTTGGATATTGGTACATATGTCCTTCATAAGGGTTCAAAATGACAAACATGACTTACCAATCCCCTTGTTGGTCAGGAAGGTTTCCCCTCATCCACCCCCAAGATATTCTTTCTGCCCATTTTCCATTCTTTTCTCATTCTGGGACACCAATAATGTGAGTGTTTGTGCATTTTGCATTGTCATTCAATTCCCTGAGACCGTGTTCCATTTTTCCCATTCTCTTCTCTTTCTGTTCTGTCTTTTCCAATTAAGATGTTCTGCCTTGGAAATCACTAATTCTGTCTTTAAGCAATTCAAATCTGCTCTCATGTGCCTCTAATGTATTTTTAATCTCATCCATTGTGACTTCCATTCCCATAAGGTATGTGACATTTCTTTGCAGGTTTTTAAATTGTTCTTTATGCTCTCCCAATGCCTTCTTAATATCCTTTGTTTCTTTAGTTATATTTAAAAAAAATTCTATGAGGTGATTTAGGAGAGTTGTGTGATTATCACTGATTAATTGTATTAAATCCCATATCTCTTCAGGATATATTTGATTTGTTTTTTTGGCTGTGTCATCTCTTCCTGTTTCCTAGTAGGGCTTGTAATTTTTTGCAACGTTTAGGCATCTGAATATGTTGGTGAAATTACTCTGATGGTTAATTCTTCTCTCTTGCCTATTGGTCTTTTTTTTTTTTTTTCCTCTTCACAGCTTTTCTTTGATATTTGGTTCAATTTACTCTTAGTCTTTAAAATTTCCCAGCTTAAGTTTTCAAAATTGGGCTAGGGACACACTAGTGGGGCACAGATTTTCTCCCAAGGGTTGAGTACAGAGAGTGCAGTTTTTGCCCATGCAATTTCCAGACCAGCCAGCAGACAGTGCTGGTCAGGGAACTTTTCTCCAGAGGTGTTTCAGTCTTGGCTTTTCTGTATTTCTGGTTGAATCTTCAGATCAGGATTCAAAGCAGGTGTTGCTGGCCAAATTCACTGAAGAAAATCATCCAACCTCCCTTCCCTTTTCCCTTGAACAGCTGACAGGGAGGAAGTTGTCTGTTCTCCTCTGAGTTGGCTGCAGTGAGCCAGGTGTTTGATTCCAGCTTAATATCTTGAGGATGGGTGAGGGAGAAACCCTTCCCGACCACCAAGGGGATTGGTAACTCATGTTTGTCATTTTGAACTCTTTGTCTCTCTGTCCGCCACCCTCCTGGGAGTTGTATAGCACTGTCCTGGTCTGCTGACCCCCAAAGCAGGTGCCTCAGACAGCTTTTGGCTATTTTTCTGTTGTTTTTGTGAGAGCAGCCAGCTCTGTCTGTTAACCCATTGCCATCTTCCCCTCTGTTTCTTTATTCTCTGTCCAGATGTTCTATCCAATGCTGAGAGGGGTGTAATGAATTTTCCAATTCTTTTATTATTGCAGAGATATCTATTTTCCCTTCAGTTTTGTCAGTGTTTGCCTCATGTATCTTTGGGTATTCTGGTTAGATGTATACACATTCATGAACGTTATTTCTTCCTTGTGAATTGACCCTTTTATTAATATATAATGTCTTTCCTTGTCTCTAATAACAATTTTGCTTTTAAAGTCTATTTCAACTAATATAAGTATAGCTATTCCAGCTTTATTTATTTTGGTTACTTCATGTGTAAAGTATCTTTTTTCAACCATTCACTTTCAATCTATTGGTATCCTTGGGTCTAAGGTGAGTCTCTTGCAGACAGCATATAGATGGCTCATATTTTCTTATCCATTCCACTACTCTGTGTTTTTTGATTGGGGTGTTTACTCCATTAATATTCAATGTTATACCTGCAAAGGTGGGTCTTATTTCACCCATTTTTACCTTTGCATTTTATCTCTCATATTTTCTTTTCACCACTCTTTTGACACTTTTCTTACTATTACTGATGTGGTCTCCGTTTCTAGACTCTCTTCCAAGCCTGCCTCTCCTGTCTTTTCTTTTCAAGTGGCAATACTTCCTTTAGTATTTCCTACAAAGCTAGTCTCTTTGTTATAAACTCTCTCGGTTTCTGTTTATTTTTGAATATTCTAAACTTACCAGATATAAGATACTTAGTTGGCAGTTTTTCTCTTGCAGTATCTTAAATATATCATTCCACTGCCTCCTTGCCTCCATAACTGGCACTTAATCTTATTGATATCCATTATATGTTATGCATTACTTTTCTCTTGCTGTTCTCAGAATTCTCTCTGTCTTGTGGCATTTGACATTCTGATGAGAATGTGTCTCAGAGCTGGTCTATTCAGGTTCATTCAAATGGGATTGCATTGTGCTTCTTGGACATGGATATTCATGTCCATCAATAGGATTGGGAAATTTTGTTTCTTCAAAGATTCCTTCTGCCCATTCCCCCTTCTCTTCTCCTTCTGGGACTCCCATGACACATGTTTGCATGTCTCTTGCTGTCATTTAGTTCCCTGAGACCTTGTTCGATATTCCCCATTCTTTTCGTCACCTGTTCTTTTGTATGTTTGCTTTCAGAGGCCATGTCTTCAAGCTTACCAGTCCTTTCTTCTGCCTCCTCAAATCTGCTATTATATGCCTCAAGTGTATTTTTTATTTCATTTATTGCACCTTTCATTCCCATAAGATCTGCTATTTTTCTATGTATGCTTTTAAATTCTTCTTTTTGCTCCCCCAGTGTCTTTTTAATATCCTTAATCTCTTTAGCCATCTCATTGAATTTACTAAGGAGATTTGTTTGGACATCTATGATTCATTGTCTCAACTCCTTTATGTTATCTGGAGACTTATCCTGTTCCTTTAACTGGGCCATATTTTCCTGTTTCTTGGTGTGGATTATAAGTTTTTGTTGGTGCCTTGGCATCACTGATGCCAAGATAAATACTAGATGTATTTATTCTGGGTACAGTTTCTCTCTTTAGTTTAGGGTTTTCTTGTCTTTTCTCCCTTGCTGTTTGTGTGGTAGGAGCCAAGGATGTAGTTAGTGCTGTAAGTTGTGGAGGCTGAAGCTGCCTGAGTTGCCCCAGGAGTTGATGAAGCTTCTCCCACCTTTCTCCTCTGCCAAGGGTAAGGACAGAGCTGTAGTCATGTATAATAAACTAGGTTGAGTAGGACAAGACTGTCTGTATTTTCCCAGAGATAGTGATGAAGCTTCACACCCATTCCTCCCCTACCTGGGCAGGGATGGAGCTGCATGTGTGGGCAGCAATCTATGCCATGTGAGTGAAAATTTCTGCAGTTGCCCAGAAAGACTGATGTAGTTCTGGCACCCACTCCCTGATGGGGTGGGGATAGACCCTCGGAAGTGCTCAACAATCTAATTCATGCTGGCTGAACACACCTGCAGTTTCCCTGAGGGGATGAGGGAGTGTTGTCCCTTTTGCCCTTTAGGGGGTGGGAACAGAACCACCGATGCCCAGGAGTTCATTCCATGTAGGCCAGAATTGCCTGTCATTCCCTGGAGAGGCTGAGGAAACACCAGTTCTCTCCTGCCCTATTAGTGGGTGCTGGTAGATCCCACAGGTACTTAACAGTTTAGTCCTGAAGGCTTAAAGTACTTGCTGTTGTCTAGAGAGGCTGTAGAGACACCAAAGTCCTCCTACCCTATTAGGGGGTGGGAGTGGATCCACAGGCATGCAAGAAGTTCAGCCTGTGCAGGCTGAAAGTACCTGGCATTGCCCAGAAAGTCTGTGGAAACACCAGCCTCCTCCTTCCCTATGGGTGGTGGGGATGGATCCACAGGTACCCACCAGTCCAGGCTATGCAGGCCTAAAAGTGCCTGCCATTGCCTGGAAAGGCTGAGGAAACCCAGCTCCCCTCCTATTCTCTTGGGGGCAGGGATAGAGCCCCAGGTGTCTGACTATTCAGTCTGTGCCAGGAAAAGCACCTGCAGTTGCCCAGAGAGGCTGGTGCAAGTCCACCCAACTTCCTCTTTGCCGGAGGTAGGGCTGGAGCATAGGCTAGGGGTGCAATCTGATCTTGATGGAAAGAAGCCAATCCCTAACTTCACTGTGATTTTCAGTCAGCCCTGCTTTCCCTCATGCCAGGGACAGAGACAAAATGGTGGCTATTGGCCTTCTTCTGACTTGGACAGGTTCAAACCGTAGCCGTTTCTAGGATTACATTTTAGCCAGCCGAGTCTACCAACCAGTAGCCAAAGTCTGTGGCTGTCTCTCCCTCCCCCACTCATGGGAAATGGAGCTTCCAACTCCAGCCACGGAATAGCTCCTGTGACGACTTGCAACACCAGTTGAAGATGGGCCCTGGTCTCTGCAGTGTGGCCTGCAGGTTCCTGGAGGGGCTAGTGTAGGTGCCCCCAACTTCTTCCCTGACAGAGGTGGGGCTGGGGTTTAGGCCAGAGCTGCAATCCAGTCTGGATGGAAAGAAGCTGGTCCTTACCGGCAAAGTGATTTTCAGTCTGCACCACTCCCCCTCATGCCAGGTGTGGCGTTAGAATGGTGGCTACTGGCTTCTTTCTGACTTGGACAGATTCAGACATCAGCTGTTCTTAGGATCATACTTTAGGCAGCTGAATTTACTAATCAGTAGCTGAAGTCAGTGCCCAACTGTCTCTTCCTTCCCCATTTTAGAGAAATGGAGCTTCCAACTCCAGCCAAGGAATAGCTCCTGAGGTGGCTTGTGCCACGTGCACCAACCTCTGCAGCATGAAGTGCTCTACTTATGAATCTTCTCGGCAGATGGGCAGTTTCCTCCTTCCATTTTTTTGAGGATGTTGCAAGATACTTTTCTGGTCTCCTGGAGACCAAACAGGTGTTTTAGATAGCTCTGAGTAATTACTAACTGCCCTGTAGCACGAGCTGACTCTAGGAACTCTTTACTCTGCCACCATCTTGCCCTTCTTCTATTTGACTCTAATATTCATTGACAGTTGAGTTCTTCAGGGCACATTTGAAGAAAGAATGGATGCTTGTATAGAAATTCCAATCAAACTGAAGACAACCAGTGGGCCGTTTATAAGAAAGGATTTAGATGTGAAAGAATGAAAAGAAGAAAACTGTTTGAGGTTTTTATGATTTCTTAGTTTTTTTCGATCAGAAAGGATTACTGAAACAGATCTTAACACTAAAAATAAATAAATACCTGTAAAGATTACTTTTATAAGTTAGAGATATTAAGTGCCATAACAATTATCCAGGAAAACTCAAAACCTAGAAAACTGAAGCGCATAACTACTGTAACAGGATGTTAAATGGCTACAGCCCCTAGTGACTATAAATTCTGTATTCCGGAGGAAATGTTGGACTCTGTGCAGAATGAACACAGTTTTGTAAGACCAATTAGACAATTTTGATTTCTCTCACACACAACAAGGTCATGAAGGAGTTGATGGCATAGAAATAGAAGTGGATTTTGTGAGGATTTCTTTAGAGTTATGCTGTGATTCTTTACCTCTGCCAACCTGGAGACACCAAAGAGAGATGTGTGGGGTATTGCTTGCCGCTCATCTCTTTCCTACAGTTGCAGGCACGTCCTAGTGTCTGACTCTGGCTGGGGGGATTTGGAAGATGGTTGGTCCAGTAGCTTTTCCAGTGAAAGAAAAGGGAGTTTGCTGTGAGTTTGGGTAGGCATTTTCTCCAGAATCAGCACAAAGGGCCCGGGTTGTGGGTTAAAGGGAGATAGAGCCAGTTCTGGGGCTGTTTTTAATCCTGCCCAAGGGCCCATATGGTGAAGGCTGCCAGAAACCAGTGGTTGAAAGAGTACCACAACTGAGGGAAAATGCATTGCCTGCAAGCATCACAGGAAGTTCAGGCAAATGTTCCCAAGGTGAGGCCTCTGAAGCACTCTTCCGGCAAATCTGCTCAAACGTCTGCCAATTCCACAGTGTGAGAAGCCCTATGACTGTGTCTGTCAAACCATGGCTTTCCTGTCCCTTTACGTCCCCCACTACTGCTGCTTTGACCTCACCGGGGTTAGAAACCTAGGAAAGCATTCTGGAGGAAGTCAGGGAAGAAACAAAGACCATGCCCCCTCTCAAGTGTGCCTAGTCTATAGTGAGCCCCAGCTGCAGAAGAGAACCGGACACGCCTGTGTAATTAAGACTGTGTTTGCAATGAATGATGACTTCTGTTACTTATAGTAACTGGAAAAATCACAGCACCTGACCTAATTCTCATATAAGGACAAGTGGATGACATCCACTGACCAGATTGAAAGGGACACCCAGAGACAAAACATAATTGTTTTTATGATTACCTGTGAGTCCTGCTTATTAAACACACTGTTCACACCACTAATGATGGGGCACGCAGAAGGTATAGGTAAATGTGAGTGATACAACAGAACTGTTTTAATGTAATATGCCACTAAATGCAGTCCTAATAAAATCCTAATCCTGATGCATGAATAGAGGCAAGTTTATCAAAGCTTTTTCTTATCTGTCTTGCAAGAGGGAAGGCTAGAGACTATAGGGAAAAGAAAGAAGTGATGTGATGAAAAGGGTCAGAATAAAATAAGGGAGGCACAAGCTGAATGTAACTGAAAGATGGCAATTGGAAAGCACTGTTGCAAGGGATCTTGCAGTTCATCTGTTCACCATTTTGTGGGTCCTACTGGGTACCAGGCCATGGGTTTGGTATTGGAGTTTCAAAGCTGTCCTTTCCTTTAGAATCTCACAGTTTTGCACAGTGCAACATAAATGATTCTCTCGAGTCACAAAGAGGTAGGAAAATCAGGTTATTTCTACTTAGAGGTTAATTTAAAAGTGAGGGTTAATAATGGAATCTGGCTTTGAACTAAAGATGGGCATTTGCTACGAAGCATTTAACCTTATGACACCACCAAAAATCAGGAAGGTAGTCTGCATTTGCCTGTGATTCCTACATTGGATAATCATCTGAATCACTGGAAGCTCCAAACCTATGGAAATTCTCTTCAGTGGGAGTGAGAAGCTCAATGGTATAGTCCCTTCCTCCCCTCAAACTCCGCTATGGTTCTGATGCAGTCAGTTTGGTGTTTGAGAACCACTGGAAGGTCCCAGCAAAAAATCTGACTTAAGTTTTTGAGAGCCTAGCTGACTATGTTGCAACAGCTCATGGTTTTACTGAAAGCAGGCCATGCATAAAGCCCACCAACAAACACAACCAACATCTCTTATTAAACGAATAAATTTTTATTGCTATTTTATAAAGCTTAACATTTTTCTAAAAGAAAAAAAACATCAGTTTACATGTAGTAAAGTTATAAGAAGACAGCTATAGATAATATAGCCACATGGGAAAGAAAGCAGAGCTAAATAATATGAAAACAAAAGCAGTAAGCAGCAATAAAATTAATACCTACAGAAAACTAGCAGTGCAATAAGATAAACAGAAAGCAGCTTTACATAAAAAAAGGTTGTTTAAATACAGAAATAGCACCTTACAAAAAAGGAATTGAGAAATGTAAACTTGGTAGGTAGATTCAAGTATAAAGTTATACCCCCAACTCTTGTACCAGAATGTAAGGGTTTCACAAACCCTGGACAATGTAGGGTACACACACTTTCCTCAGTGCCAAGTCACAGCTGCTTTCCTTCGCAGTATCACCAACAATTATTTCTTTCTTTTGTTAAATTAAACAATGATAGATTCAAGATTGCCATTGCTTCTTCATTACTCTAAATACCCAAATCTAGTTCAGCAGATTCACTACCCTCATTGCTCTGCAAGAAACAGATTTGTATTCCTGACAGTAACAACCACTGCTTCATTATCATTATTATTTTTACATATCAGAAAGCCACATTAAGAAGTGGGTACTGAATACAAGTGATTTTTTTCCTTAGTCTTCTATTGCTAAGTACAGCTATTTGGACACAAAGTCATAATAATCTAGTTTATGGAATTGCTTCATTATACCCCTCAAGAACCATGAATTCTCTGAGGTTAACGTGGTCATATCACGAAAAGAATTAAAAGAAGAGGGATAGCAAAGAAGCCACCCTAATAAATGGAAAACATCTAGAAAGAGTGAAGGGAGAATCAATTTGAGTTTTTATCTCAATGTAGATCAGTGGAAATATTTTGTGGAAGTGGAAGATATATATTAAGAATGATATTATACTTAAAATGCATGCACCCTGTACAGATTTATGTGCTGCATATTTTATAATGTACCTTAAAAAAGGTATATTTTTACTTATGTTGAGAGGAAGCCATTGTTCTTAGTTCAGGGAAATCTTTACTATGTAATTGTTGATTAGAACCATTTTATCTGCTTAACTCTAGACAAGATTGCTTTTTAAAAAAAGGTACAAAAATAATATCTTGTAAACTTTAAAAGTGTAGTGTTGATAAATTTTACATAAGTAGCAAATTTATTTAATCTGGCTACCTACCTCAAGTTTTCAAAAATATTGTGGGGGTAACAAGGCTAATATTATCCTGTAGTTAATATAAAGCTACTTTAGTCAGACTCCCAGAGTCTCTTAAATTAATATTATTCTTTCATATAACATTTTATTGGGTCCAAAAATAAAAATAAAATAAAACCCTACACCCTACACCAAGGTTCCAAATCTAAGATAGAAATTTAAAAAATTAAAGGAAGGAAGGAAGGAAAAGAGGCAGGAAGGGATTTTACTCTGAAGAGATAGAGTGAGGTAATTATCAGTGAATCTAGGAATACAAAGAAGTTGGGCTACTTAATGAAATCCTAAAATAATGTATTTTAACAAGGGATATTATGTAGTAGTTTCCAGAATTGCATTCAGGCTAGAACACTGAACTCCTACACTCTCTGTTCATATTGGTCAGAAGTACCATATAACTCTGGTTTGAACACTCTTGGATACTGAACATAATGTATCCATTTCCCTCTTACCCTTTCAAACATGAAGGAAAAAAGTAAAAGAAAATTAAGAGAACACCTATTGTCCTATGTCAACTTCTACAGTTATCTTCTTTAAAATTCTACTAAAAGGTCATATCCAGGTTCCAATTTTCCACAAAATTATTTTCTACCATCCTGATTTATTCTATAAACAACAGTTGCTAAAAGGCATCCATATCTGACTACTTTAAAGTTAGCATTTAAATAAAAATTGCAGGAGCATGTAGTGAAGGAAATGGAACATAGCAGGACTTTCACCAATAAACAATAAAACCTCCTTGTTCACATGGTTAGTTGAGAAGCAGCTATTAGGCTGCTTGAGTTCATCCTCGTTCTCATGCCCATAGATGGTGTTAGCACATTTCACTTGTAGCAAGGTATGTCATTCTTCACAGTTATTTTGGTCTTGACATTTCGTCATGTATATACATTTATCTACATTATTATTGTTGTAGAATAAGTGCAGGGCAAATACAGAACAAAAAGTATAAACATTCAAGTCGTCATACCCTGAAATTATCTGTTTTGCTGTAGTTGTAAACTTTTTGCACTAAATCCCATTTCAGGAACAAAATAAATAATACCATAGGATTCACAACTGAAGTTGGCTTCCCTGAGGAAGCCTAAGGAAGCAGTAGCTTTTTTTAAACTGTAGAAAGGAAGTTTCTTTCCCTACAGATTTACTCAGGACAAGTGGAATACATGTCAAAAATGCTTACCCTAGTTAAGTGCTAGCAATCCCCACTCCCCCTTTAAAAAAACCAAAAGGCTCTAGTAGCCTGCTCAGATCTATTTCCAGCAAGAAGATGATTCCTGAATCAAAACCACAAAAGTAAGTCAGTGCTTTCCCTGTGACACTACGCACAGAGTCTGAACTCTAACTGGTATTAATGCACAATGAATAACAATTACTTTCAAGAAAATAGAAGATTCATGATGATGGGAAATTGATAGAAACAGTGGATGAAAAACAGAGGAAAGACACACACTGTTGCCAATGGTTAGGGGACTGCTTTCTGATTGGCGTTAGGGTGTCACCTGTAACAGGGAAATTCTCGGTCTGATTCCACCCCCACCTACACAGTGTCAGGCTAGTCTGCCCCACCGCTGGATATTTCTAGTCTTCTCTGGGCCGAGCTTGTGTTTCGTGACTGATTCCTTTCTCTCCTCCTTGTAACCACGTCTCCCAGGCTACCAGGTGTCTTGAAAAACGTCTCCCGCTGTGTGCCTCGGATACTCTTGGGAGTCACTGGGGCTGGTGACTGGAAAAAAAAAAAAAAAAGTAAAATTAGAGCAGAGTCGAATTTTTCTCAACCTCTGAACTGGAAGCCTTTGTTATTATGCTCCCCATGAAAGTATTTTCCTCCTCTTCACTTTTCTATCTCACTGATCCTATTTATCTCCTTCACAGCACTGAGCACACCATATATTAGCTTACTCAGTGCCTGGCACAAATAAAAAAGAATTTTATAATTGTCTTGCCAAAAAGTAATACATTTTTGAGTCTCTGATAAGTTGTCTAAAATATTTTTGGGCAAAACGTAAACGAGAATGTAATCACTAAACAATGCTTAATACATAAGAGGAATTCGACAAATACTCATTAACTGATCTGCAAATGGAGTGGGAGGCCAATATATATATACATATATACACAATACTGATTATGTATATATGTATATTTTTTTATGTGTCATGAGAATATATATATTCATGCATGCTTTGAAACAATACATTTTAAGAAATGATTGATGCTAAAATCTCTGAGTTAGTATCAAGACTTTGGTTTCCCTCCATGATTCCTAGAGCTGTATGATTAAAATTTAGGGTAGTTTCCCTTATTGACTTAATGAAATGAAAGCTCTGGAGAAATTCTCCCGAATTATTCAGCATACATCAAAAGTCCATCTGAACCATGCTGAAAATAGGTGCCCTCTAATGCTAAGAAACAGAATGACAATTAAAATATACGTTTTTCTTTAAAGCACGGAGTGTCCCTCTTACCTTACCTCCCATGCTTTAAAAAATCAGGAGCCAGACGCCTCCACAAAGGCAGCCAGGCAGAGGCTGACCTAGAGCCCCAGCCCTCCAGGCACACAACTAATTAAACGCGGGCACACCCCGTCACAGAGTGCACAGCTTTCCCGCGTCAAACTGAAACGAGGCTTCAGGGCTCACCTGTTGCAGTTTCAGGACTGAGACTGGATGCCCCAGGTAGGCGGGGGATTCAGGCTGGCTGGCGCTGCGGGACCTTGACACCACCGGACTCAGGTGAGGGGAGGGCTGGCCCTGAAGCTGAGGGTCTGTGCAGGGGAGCCTCAACGGCTTCGGGCTAACCATGGCTGCAGGGCTGATGAGAAGATGAGCTGTGGAGCTGAGGCCCGGCAGGCTGAAATTCACAGGTCCTGTGTTCGAAAGCGTGCCAGGAGCAGAAGAAACTGGTCCAGGCATCGTGGGAGAATAGAGAAGAGGAAAAGGGGCCAGGGTCGGAGACGGGAGGACCATGCAAGGAACACTGAGGGACGGCAGTTGACCTGAAGGTGGAGCCGCAGCATGAGGGGCCTGACTGCCAGGTAAGAGCACGTTTAAACCATTCAAGCCTGAAAGAGAACAGGGCGATATTGAACACAACATGAAGAAACCAAGAGAAACAACTTAAGCGCCTCTCTTTCTTGGTCCTTTCAAACGGCGGTCGACAATAAATCAGTGAAAAGATGAACCCTCCTCCCACCTGGCCAGGTCAAATCCCCTTTCCCTTGTTCTCGGAGCACCACACCTCGTGGGTACAGCCCTAATTCCATCTTTGGAATTTTTGATTATTTGATTGATGTCTGTGTCTCTCGCAGGGGGCTCTTAATGTGAGTTCCATCAAACCCAAATTGAAGAAGAAAGTGAACTTGGATGGGAAAAATGTTATTTTTATTTACTTCTAACTGAAATTTTATATTTTCCACAACCAAATTTCCAGGCAACAAATCACAGTAGTATTAACAGTACTTTCACTTTGTCACTAGTAAAAAGCACAGATAATACTCACATTACAATTATTACAGATATCTTAAGTACCATTTAAACTCATTACAACTCTGAAATTAAGATGGATTAGACCTGCTGCTAGAGCTTTTTGATATTATACATAATTTTTAAAATTATTTTTATCACTATTTCAATATAATGGGCTTCCTTTGTAATCCTATGGATTTAAATCTATTTGTTTGTAAACATTCTGAGGAGAAATCATGGGCTTCACCAGAATGCAAGAATTCAGGGTATAGAAAAGGCTAAAAGTCTCTGTACTAGGCTATGATTTTTACAGGCATGGGCCATATCTGTTTTTTGTTATCAGTAAATTGCTCACACACTGTTTCTCTAAACCAGGTTTAGAGAAAACATATAAAATATTTGGTAAAGGAATAAAGAATGTTTTTTAGATAAGTCAATAATACAAATAAAGACCTAACCTATTTTGGCAAAGAAGTTTAAGCCAACAAAGGAATTGAGGAAAATCAATGATATTTTGGAATCAAGAGTAGCTTCCTGCATATCATACATACTAGGTATCTATTATAATTGAGATTCACTTCAAAATAGTTACAGCTTACATTTATTGAGTGCTTATCAAGTACCAAGCACTATTCTCAGTGCTTCAGACATAGCATTAAATTTTCACAGCAATCCTATGAAGCAGGTGTTATTATTATCCCTGTTTTACCAATGGGGTAATGGTTGAATAACTTTTCTTAAGTTCACACAGATAACAAGTGGTTTTAAATCTCAAGTCCTCTTATTCCAGAGTTGGTACTTGATCACAATGATATACTCAGTACTTCTTGATACAAAAGTCAAAGTTAAGAATGCCACTTGCACATTATGGCTAATATGTTCATATTATTATAATAAACCAATGCCAGAATTAGCTGTTAAAAAAATAGAAGAATCTTTTGACTTTATTGTGCTTTTTTAACCAAACAAGTTTAGTGCACTTTAAAAAATCACCTGTCCTAATTATGTTTCCATTACCCTTGAGGTTGGTGGAAGTAGGATAATATTCTACCTTCATTTTATTGATGGAGAACCATTTAATCCTGAGAAATTAAGGGGAAAACAAAGAGAAAACCAGAAGGCTAAGAGTAAGATGGCATGGAGGTTGTAGAAAGCAGTTCGTCAATGAAGCACTTTGGTCAGCTGACACAGGAAAAGTGAAAAATCCAGTTTATGATCCAACTACCCAAAGGACTCTAGTTCATGATGAGATCTCTTACCAGCGGGAGACTGCACGTAAAGATATTGCAGCAAAGGGGGTTCTTTGGTGTTTTCATTTTCTTTTGAAGGTTTTTCCATTTCTGCATTTTTTAAAGGATTTTCCCACTCAGGAGCAACGAAGCAGTTTGCTGTAGGCTTTCTTGAAATCTCCTTTGCAGCAGGGAGTTGGCCGTTCATACAAACATCTTCGAGGGGTACAGATAACTTGTTATCGATAGTCTTGGGAGAGGCAACGTCTGGGGGATCTGAGGGTTTCTAAGAACAACCAAACCAGGAACCAGAAAAGCAAGTTAAAACCCAGGTAGTAAATCTTAATAACAACTTTCACAAAATAGCCAGCACATCAAAAAATGAAAACATTGCTGTGTGCCCTACTAATTTTGTGTGTTTGATGTTTTATAATATTCACAGGCATAGTCTGAGAATGAATGACAAGTCATGGGACTCTGGAAACTTACATTTCCTAAGTATAGAAATGATGGAGAGTTTAATAATGGAAAACTGCCTAAGGTGTAAAATATTTTGTGAACTGCTAACACATAAAGGGCCATGGTGTCGCCGTCTCTCAGGGGACTTTGAACTGCAGAGCTGTCCCAAGCCTGGTTTTCTAAGACATATGCCAGTCAGTCTTTCACTTCTGTTCTGCAACCCCAGGCTATATACAAAATTAGAAAAGTTCATTCTGGCAAGAGAAAGGAATAGAGGAGAACGGTTCTTAATTAATGGAATGACTTCCATGAAGTGTGCCTAGCTGACCTGCTGTGAACTGCTGTAATGACAGTGCTTCTGCTTCTGGAGAGTTTTACTGATTGTATCTCATTAACCTCTGAAGGGCTCCTAAGCAGGAGACGTGGACAGCTCATGTTTTTGTTCTGCTCATTTTGTAACTAGAGAAATGGGATTATTGAGCAGTGAAAAGAACTGCGTGAGCACACACAGTAAAAGCCGGCAGCACAGACATTCCTTACTCTAGAACTCAGCTGCCTTCTAGATTAAGATGATTTCAGTGATCTCAAATGGTTAAAAAAAAAAAAAGTATAGAAAAAAGATTGGAAGGAAATACACAACATGTAAGCAAGGCCTGCCTCTCTGTGGTGGGATTATGGATAAGCTTTTTTCTTCTTTATATTTTTTTATTAAAAAACAAAACAAAACAAAACAAAAACACTTAATTTTCTTATGGTACTAGTAAATGGCAAGATTTCTGGAAGAGCCAGTCCAGTGCTTAATTATACAAGTAATGTGAAATATTCTCATATTTCAGACTCAGTAGATTAACACTTCTGTTTCTCCTTAGGAAGAAGCTTCTGGATTAATGTGATATCATCAGATACATTCACTTGCATTCCCTTACCTTGGGCATAACAAGGGATAAGGGGCCGTCTTCATATTCTCTACTTAGTCTTTTAGTGGCTGGCTCGTCCTCCTGAGGCTTTCTCTCCATACTGACACGCTTTTGAGCAAAGGGCACAGACAATAGCTCTGCTGTTGCTGGGACTTCCAAACTATTGCTGTCCCTCTCTGCCCCTGACCCTGTGGGCGGTCCCTCCTGCAGGCTCCCGTACAGCATGAACAGTGACGTGGAGGGCACATACACCATGGGCTGACCCGCCAGGAGAGCTGGCTTCAGGCTCTCCAGGTCAGAGGCTGCAGAAGTGAGTGAGACGCCTACTTGTCCATTCAGACCATTCTGCACGGAGAATGTCTGCATGTCCTTCGGAGCAATAGAAAATACTTGGTGGGCTAAAGGATTAACACAATATTCCGAGTCAATTGAAAGGACAGGGCAAGGAGCACCAGAGTCCAGGCTGCTTGATGGAGGTGTCATTCTTTTACTGGCAAAGGCTTTACTCCTGTCACATAAAGAAAAATATTGAGTATCACCAAGTTACCACATTCTACCAACTCCTGATTCTGCCGTTCTAGAGAACCATACCAAACCAGGCTAATATTAAACACACTCCCTGAGCACAGATTATCTTATCCTAGAGGCAGATGACCAAGGTATGAATTTGGATGGGATGGGAGGTATTGTTAAGGGAACTCGGATTAGAGCTAACCCTGACCCTTCCTCCAGTGTTCCCTCTTCTAACAGTTATTGACAGTTATTATCAATTACCATGCACTTATTCCTTATCAAGTATATAAGTACTATTATTATTAGCATAATATTATAATAAATTGTTACAATAACTGCTACTCTGATTCCTCCCCACCCCAGTTTACTAGCGAGGAAGCCAAAGTTCAGAGGTTAAACAGCCTGTCTCAGGTCACCCAGCTCTGAAGCAGTAAAGCTGGCCTCATTCTCAGCTCTCTGACGGCAAAGCTGATGCTCTTGGTCACTGTAAACCATCATAGGTGAATAATGAAGACTGGACCAGAGTTTGAATTAAATAAGTACAAATCCTGTTTGTCTCAAATTCACTGTGAAGAAATGAAGTGGGCAGTTAATGAGGAAATAAATTTGCTTACAAAGTTATTTTCTCATCTGTTCTTGTCTGTTTCAATAAAGAATTTCTAGGCAGCACACATTCAAAATTTGTCCCACTGATGTATGAGATTATCAATGAAGTTTGGGTCTTTCATACAGAAATTTCAAGCTATTAAAAATATGTGTGCATTTTAAAGTATATTTTTAGAAATAGATGAGGAAAATTCTTTTAAGATGCCTTTAAGAAAGAGAAAGCCAGAGGACAGGGATTTTTCTCAGCTGCTCTGACAGAATCAGTGAGACCTATTTTGCCCACAATCTCATTGTTCACTTGTGCTGTTGGGGAAAAAATGGAGTGCACTGGGCTGTAGAGAGAGCAAATCTCTCCAAACACTAGTGCAATCTGACAAGTAATAGGTTTTACTAAGCTCTGTGAAACTCAACATGCCCACACTTAGTATACTGCTGTCCTACTCCACAGCCATCTATTTAATTATCTCCATCTCCATCAATAATATCAGTTATCATTCAAGATGCAGATTTTATTTTTAAGTTTATCCTGTTTGGTGTTCCCTGGGCTTCTTGGATGTGCATATTCACATCTTATGGTAAATTCAGGAAATTTTCCATCATTTTTTTATAATATTCCTTTTGCCTCTTTTTCTCATCCTTCTGGGACTCCCATAACGTGTATATTGGAATGCTTGTTGGTGTTGCAGACGTCTCTTAGGCTATTTTTGCTTTTTATAATTCTTTCATCTTCTTCTTCCTCACCTTGACTCATTTCAATTGTCTCATCTTAGACTTTGCTGATTCTTCTGCCAGCTCCAATCTGCTACTGAAACCCTCCTGGGAATTTTTCATTTCAATTATTGTAGTATTCAACTCCACTAGTTTTGTTTGGCTCCTTTTAAATTTTTCTATCTCGCTTTTGGGATTCTCATATTATTCATTCAATGCTTTCCTTATACCCTTTAGTTCATTCTCTGTATTTTCCTTCATCTCCTTGATTATACTGAAGATCATTTTTTAAAAGTCATTGTCTGGTATGTTAATAGTCTGGCCTTCTTTGCTGGCATTCTCTGAATTTTTTCCTTCCATCATTTTCTGTTTCTTTGTCTTACAACGTTTTATTGTATGCTGTACATTTTAATATTTTAAAATATTAACTCTAGGATTTATGCCCTGAGATGTCTTTTTCTTGAGTTTGTAAACAGCTGGTGATAAGACAAACATTTTTGAGTGTCAGCTCTCCCATCAGGAAGGCCTGAGCAAGGCAAAGGCAAAGTGCAGTGTCCTGTCTTTTCTGGACCTGTGTCTTGTCATGGCTTGTGCCTACTAGTGGCTTTGAAGATCCACAGTATGAGTTTGAAGCTGGGTGGATCTCAGAAAATCCTGTTCTTACACCTAATGCATTCCTTTGTATGTAAACCTATTATCTTTATTTAGGAGGTACTAGAGATGGAACCCAGGACCTCGTACATGGGAAGCAGGCGCTGAACCATTGATCTACATCTGCTCCCCAATGAGAGTTGATTTTTTGTTTGTTTGTTTGTTTTTTTTTAGGAGATACTGGGGATTGAACCCAGGACCTTGTACATGGTAAGAAACTGCTCAACCACTTGAACTACATCTGTTTCCCTGCAAACCTATTGTAGATAGGACATTTTGATTTAGGTTTAGTTAAAGGACCTTACTTTTGATTAGATTACTTCACTAGGGCATGACCCAGGGTAGGTCTCAATCCTCTTATTGGTAGTCTTTATAAATGGAGGAATGAAAGCCATGAACACAGAAAAAAGCCAGAGAGTCTAAGAGAAGCCACCAGAAGTTGAAATCAACGAAACCAAGAGAAAGAGAAAAGCCACAGGTGGAGCAGCCTGAAGCTGAAAGCAATGGGGCCTGGAAGAGAGGGGAAAGATGAGCAGAGACCTTGATATGTGTTTGATCGCTCACAGCTGAGAAGGGGGAGAAAGGCTCTCTGGTAATGCCTTGATATGGACACTTTCATGGCCTCAGGACTGTAAGTTTTTAACGTAATAAATTCCCATTGTAAAAGCCAACTAATTTCTGGCACATTGCTCCCAGCAGCCTTTAGCAAACTAAAACACCCTGTTTATAGGAGTTTGAATGCCTCCTTTACTTGTCAGGAGACAGACCTTCCCCCTCTCCTGAATTTCTATAGCTGGACTTAAGTCTGTTACATAAATTTTTTCTTACACTGTTTTTGTTGTCTCAAGCTGCTTTGGCCTGGCAGGCAAATTCTGGGATGAGGGGCACCTCAAGGAGGAGTTTCCCATGTCAGTCCTTCCCAGCCAAGACAAGGCTAGAGACCCACAAAGGGGGTCCCTGTGGCAACAAACTTTTCTTTATGTGTCCTGCACTGCCTTGGTCTGGGTGGGTTGGAACAATGGCTACCCTCAGAGTTGGGTCCCCAGTGATACAAAGTCTCTCACTAAAAATAAAGGGCATATACCCCAAAGAACTGAAAGCAGTGACACGAATAGATATCTGCACACTGATGTTCATAGCATCATTATGCACAATACCCAAAGCTGGAAACAACCCAGGTGTCTATCAACTGATGAATGGATAAACAAATTGTGGAGTATATACATGATGAATATTATGCAGCAGTAAGAAGAAATGAAGTCGTGAATCATATGACAAGGATGAACCTGGAGGATATTATGAGTGAAGCAAGGCAGACACAAAAGGACAAATACTGTATGATTGTGCTATTCTCAACCAAATGTATTATGTGAAATATGAATATGGGTAAAGTTGTACATATAAGACCATTTTTCCTTAAAGCTGAACAAATATAAGTTAATAATACACAATGTTAATATCAGACCGAAAAAAAACCCACATTATACTAAGTGAAGGAGATCAGATACAGAGTACTACATATTATATGATTCTATTTATATGAAATGTAAATATAAATCAATTTAAAAAGATGGAAGATTAGTTATTATATAGGTCTGAGGAAGGAATGCTAAGGGCTTTGGAGTCTTTCTTTTTGGAGTAATGAAATTATTCTAAAATTTTTAGGATGATGAATGTACAACATTGTGATTATGGTAAAAGTCACTGATTATATACTTTGGATAGAATAGCCAGAAACAGCAGCTCTGCACAGTGGGGGAAGCATAGAGAGATTGAGAAGTGGGGAATTTTCTTGTTTTTCTGTTGTTTCATTGTCTGTTTTTTGGCTTATTATTATTAATACTGAACTAATGAAAATATTAATGATTGAAGTGATGAATGCACAACTATGTAATTACAGCAAATACCACTGATTGTATACCTTGGAGGAATTGTATGATTCATTAATATGTATCAATAAAATTGATTTATACAGGTTTGATCTCCATGTTATATAAAGAGATCACACAACTCAATGATAAAAAAGACAACTCAATTTAAGAATGGGCAAAAGACTTAAACGGACATCTTTTCCAAAGAAGAAATACAAATAGGGAAAAAGCATATGAAAACATGCTCAACATCAGTAGCTATTAGGGAATGCAGATCAAAACTACAATGAGGTATCATTTCACACCTTACATAATGACCATTATTAAAAAACCAGAAAACTACAAGTGCTGGGGAAGATACAAGAAATTAGAACACTCCTTCACTGTTGGTGGAAATTAAAATGGTACAGCCTCTGTGGAAGAGTTTGGCAGTTCCTGAGGAAGTTAAATATAGAACTGCCATGTGATCCAGCAATTCCACTACTTGGAATATAATAAGTGAAAGCAAGATGCGGACAGACATTTGCACACTGATGTTCCTAGTGGCTTTATTCACAATTGTTAAAAGATGGAAACAACCCAAGTGTCCATCAACTGGTGAATGGATAAACAAAATGTGGTATATACATACAATGGAATACTATTTCAGTTGGAGAAAAAAATGAAGTTAGGATGCACATGACAACATGAATGAACATGGAAGACATTATGGTGAGTGAAATAAGCCTGACACAGAAGGACAAATATTGTATGGTCTCACTAATAAGAACTAAATATGAAATGGAAACTCACGGAGTTAAACTCTAGAGTATAGGTTACTAGGAGACAATGTAGGTTGAGAAGGGGGAGCTAATGCTAAATGTATGTAGAATGTTTAATAAGGTAGATTGTAAATGTAGGGAAATGGATAGAGTTGATGGTAACACATTATAGTGAGTATAATGGGAGGTCAACTGAAAGAAAGCTAGAGGATAATCTAGGAAATGTGCAACTGATTTCGGTGGTGGATGATTGTGGTTAATAGTACAAACGCTGGAATGTTCCTCTCTTACAAGATGTTAAGAATATAGTGACATGTGGGAAAAATACAACTAATGTAATATATAAACTATAGTTAACAGGAATATTGTAATATTTTTATAGCAATGGTAAAGACGGTACTATACCAATGCTAAGGGTCAATAATAGGGTTATATAAGAGGGTATGGGATTTTCCCTTTTGGAGTAATCAAAGTATTCTGTAATGGACTGAGCTGATGACAGTACCTCTCTGTGAAGGAACTGAGAGTCACTGCGGACACACTTTGGATGGATTGTACAAGGCAGTAGACTATATAAACAGTGAACTCCATGGGGAATGATGGACTGTGGTTAACAGTACCAACAAGAGAACATTCTCTCATGAACTATATAACAAGTATACAATACTAACACAGGGTGTTGATAATAGGATAGTCTGTGGAAAAAATACACAAATATAAGCTATGGACTACAGATAGCAATAATGGTATGATGATATTCTTTCATCTATTGTAAGAAATGTGCACAAAAATGTAAGGTGTTAGTGGTGGGGTAATGTATGAGAATCCTGTATGGTGTATGCATAATTGTTTTGTAAATTCACAACGTCTCAAAGACAAAAACAAAAACATCACTAATGAAAAGCTGTGGTTAGTGATTAGCCTATGCCAACTCAGGATCTCCCCCTCACCTCTCATGGCTCTCTTACCTGGTTGCTTCTTGTTTTTGCTCGTTTTCTGCCTGTCTGTTTTTCTTTTTTTTGGTTCCTGGAACCAAACCTGGGATCTCCCCATGTGGGAGGTGGGTGCTCAACTGCTTGAGCCACATCCGCTCCCTGCTCATTTTGCTTTTGTTTGTTTGCTCACTGTCTGCTCATTGTTTTTTGCTCATTGTCAGTTCTTTTTTTTTTTTCTTTTTCTTATTTCTTTCCCCTCTCCCCCTCTGTTGTCTGCTGTGTCCATTCACTGTGTGTTCTTTTGTGTCTGTTGTATTCTCATTAGGCAGCTCTGGGAATCCATCCTGGGACCTTTTGGAGTAGGAGAGAGGTGATCATTCTCTTGCTCCACCTCAGCGCCCTAGTTCGCTGTGTCTTGTATTGTTGTGTGATTTTGCTGCGTCAGCTCTCTGTGTGGGTGGCACCACTCTTGGGCAGTCTGCTCTCCTGTATGGGGCTGCATTCCTTGTGTGTGGGCCACTCTTTGTGCGGGGGGTACCCCTGTGCATGGCGATGCTCCTTGTGCATGGCAGCACTCCATGTGGGTCAGCTCACCACATGGGCCAGGAGGCCCTGGGTATTGAAACCTGAACCTCTTTATGGTAAGTGGAAACTCTATCCATTGAGCCATATCCACTTCCCTCTTTTCTTTTTCTTGTTGTCTGCTTGTTGGCTTTGCTCGATGTCTGCTTGCTGTGTTTGTCTTCTTTAGGAGGCACCAGGAACCAAACTTGGTTCCTCCCATGTGGGAGGTGGGCACTCAACTGCTTGAGCCACATCCACTCCTCTACCCAGGATCGTTACGTCCCTCTCAGGCACCAGTGAGCTACACCAGAGGCCACACACCACCTCTGCCTGCCATGGGAGTGGGGGGAGCGGTACTGGTAACCAAGCAGAGAAAGCAATTTACTGGCATTTACTGTAATCTACCGGACTCTTCCTCCCACTCTTCCCTCGATGTGTACAGTGTTCTACTGGACTCTGGAGTTTTCAAATAGTTGATTCAGAAAGTTCCTGCCTGTTTAATAGTTGTTCTGGTGGAGGGATTGATTTCTGGAGCTTCTTACTCTGCCATCTTCCCACAGTCCTCTCCTAGGCTTTACTTTTAATGTCTCTTTCACTTCATCGAGTTTTATTGACGCATCACCATAGATTGATTTCCATGTCTTTCCATCTCCAGCTGACACCATGGCTCAGGCAAGCACCCAAAGGGCCAGAATGACTGTGAATGTTCTGCCACGTAACCTGCTCACTCTATACCTTCTCTACTTCCGATGCCTCGCTTAAAGTAGCCAGAATGATCTACAGTGAATCTATAATAGTTTCTCATTGTCTGATGAATCCAAACTCTTCTACTCGATTTCAAAGCTTTTTGTCAACTTGATCTGCTTACCTCCAACACCTGGAGCTCTTCTTAGGAAAGACATTTCCTTTTATTATCCCATGTGAACAATTCACACAGCTAAACTAATGAGCTAATTGTCGCCAACTTTGTGGAGCTGGCACCAAACTTGTTTCTTTCTACCTCTGTCACTAAAATCTCTCCTTTCCACTTTCTCTGATAATAGATGATTTCCTTTAAAACCAAATCCCAAATTTGAGTCAGATGGCCTGTGTTGGAATCCCAATTGTGTCACTTATTAGTAATGTGACCTGGGTAAATTACTCAACCTCTCTGTAAAGTGAGGAAAATAGTACCAACCTCAAAAGGCTTTGTTACAAATAGACAAGTTGTAATGTCATGTAAGTAGTGAATAGTCTTTTTTCAGTGTATATGTATTTTTCCCTCTATAAAGTATCATATCTTAGGGGCATAAAATTTTTACACATTTGTGTCACTGAAGCTGCTTATTGAACAGTGTTGGGCACAAAATGGAGATTTACAAAATTCTTAACACATGGCTGACTTATTAACAAGCATGCTAAACTTTATCTTTTGATGGATGGCATTTCAATTTAGTCAAAGTTAACACTAGGAAGCACACAAGAATACACTGTGAACTGTTAAAGATTACTTACTGAGAACTGTCTTCTATTTTTTGTCTATAGACAGCTGCCAGACTTCCAATCTCTAAGGAATAGCCACCTGGTACTGAGAAAGGAAAATGGAGGTTTAACAAATATAGCAAGAGATGATACACACCAATTACATACAGAAGAATTCCGTTATTCACAGCTCAGGAATTTGATTCACAGAGAAATTTCAAGAAGCTAACTGTTGATGGTGAATTCAGGTCTCAACAAGAATTAGTAAGAAAAAAAGGAGAAAGTGTTGCTTTGTAAGTCTGATGAATTTCTGAGAATTTCTGAGACTCATCAAACAGGTCAACTAAGGTGGACTAATAGATCTTCAAAGCTGACAAGAATCAGTTTCAGCCATGTGGCACTTCCTCTATCTGCAATAAGAGTTTTCACTTCTGGTAAGTGAAATGTAGACATCCAGGAAAAATAGGCAGAGCCTACAGAGTCAGCTCATTTAAAAATGCCAGCACATGGGTAGGGCTATTATTCCATCTCAAGTGACAGATCCCATGGATTAAGCAAGGGCAGATACCTTGTTCTCTGTAAGGGCTGCTGGGTTCTGAGTTCACTTTTCTCTTGATCCTGTCAGAAGCCTGAACTGTGTTAAAGGAATTATGTCGAGCCAGCCTCTGTTTTGCACAGACTTGAATCTGGGGATATGTTTCTCTTTTCAATTCTGGTAAGACAGATGCAGAAACAGCCACTAGTTCTTCATCTAAATAAATGAGAGAATTGGTAGGGTTGTTACATAGCTATAATTCAGGATAATTTTAGCCTTTTTAAGATATGGTTTTGAGTTTGTAATTGGAATGGAGCCACACTATAAATAAAAAACCAAGGAGCTTCATAAGCCTTGTTTCAAACCCCAATTTCTCTTAATGTATTATTTTTTTAAAAGTTAGTGAATGCTATGAAGTGAGATTGAATCCATACATATATTCTAAAATTATCTGGATTGCAACAAAGTAGAGCAAGATGTTCTTCAACCCAAATTAGAATGGAAGTGACATTTTAGATGCTCTTTGAACAGAGAGTTTCAAAGGAAAGTCCAACTATGCTCAGCCCACATGCATATTTTGAGATCTCCTTTCAAGATTGAGATCAGCTTCTTACATCATAGCCCTAGGGCAATGAGTATAAAAATCCCTATCTTCTATTATGCTTCAATATTTCTTTCCTATACAGTAGGAGGCTCCATTACTAAGTCACCAAAGAAACAAGGTCAGCAGAAACCTCATGGTTGAAATGCTGCAGAACAGTGAGGATAATAAAAGGTTGAGCTTTGGAGGCACAATTTTATTTAAAGGACCCTGTGTGAAGTCAGGACAGAACGCTACGTAGCCAGGCAGCTGACTCTGATATCCAGATGATCATTTGTACCTTGTCCACTTTTTTTTTCCTGAGCTCATCATGCATGTTTTAAATTAAAAGACTGATTTAATAAACTGAATGATCCAACTACACTTACATTTTCTAAAATACACATTTTCATGTTAATGCAACTTAAAAAAAAAATCAAAACAACTTTAGAGGATGCTTTCGTATGACATAAGGCCAGAAAATATTCCCTTAAAAATTGTGTAATTAGAGAATCAAAAGAAAATGGGCCAATACAGTAACAGAGATCCTACTTATCCTCCTTTTCAAAGCAAAATATAGATCTGGGAATCCAGGAAAACAAAGGAGTTAGAGGTTGCAAGACTCACCTATAAACTGCCCACTAGAAATCCACTTTATGTAGCGATACAAATAGTTTAAAAGTAAAAGGATGACCAGTACATAACATGGAAACTAATCAAAAGAAAGCTAGACTGGCTAATTAATACCAAATAAAAGTAGATTCCAGAGCAGAGCATAATGTTAAAAGGACAAAAGGGTCAATTCCTCAAGAATACAAAGTGATCCTAAATGTTTATGCACCAAATGATACGGAGCTTCAAAATACAAGAAGCAATAACTGACAGAATAAAAAGAAGACAAATATGCAATTATAATCAGAGATTTCAACATCTATCAATAACTGATAGAACAAATAAGTACAAATTAAGGAAGGATGTAGAAGACTAGAACAACACTATCAATCAACCTGGCCTGGTAGTCATTTATAAAACATTGCACCCAGCAACAGCAAAATACCTATTCTTTTCAAGTGCACATGAAACTTTTACCAAGATAGACCATATCTGGATCATAAAACAAGTCTCAATAAATTTAAAAGGATTTAAGTTATACAAAGTATGTTCTCTGACCACATAGAATAAAAGTTGTAACCAATAAGAGAATAATATCTGCCAAATCCCATAATATTTGGAAACTATTTAGCACACATCTAAATACCTTGTGGGTTAAAGAAAAAATCAAAAGGGAAATTACAGTTTTGAATCAGAAGACAGTGAAAACAAAACATCAAAATTTGTGGGATGCAGCTAAAGCAGTACTTAAAGGGAAATTTATAGAAGAAAATGCTTCTGTTAGAAAAAAATAAATGTGTCAAGTTAATGATCTCAGATTCCCCTTTGAGAGACTAGAAGAAAAAATAAATTCAAGGAAAGAGAATAGAAAAATACGAGGAAAATCCATGAAAACAAGAACAGGTTGTTTGAGAAGATTAATAAAAACAACAAAACTTTAGTCAGACTTATTAGGAACAAAAGAGAGGTTACAATTTACCAATACCAGGAATGAAAAAGTGACATCACTAAAGATTTTATACACACTAAAATGTTAATAAGAAAATATTATGAACAACTTTATGTCCACAAACTTACTTTAAATGAAACGGTCAAATCCCCTGAATGACACAAACTCTTAAATCTTACTCAAGAAGAAAGATAACCTGAATAGTCCTAGAGCTATTAAAGAGATTGAGTTTGTTGTTATAAAAAAAAAAAAAAACTTCCCCACATAGAAAACTAGACTCATATTGCTTCACAGTTGAAATCTACCAAATATAATAAGGAAGAAATAATACCTGTGGTGGTTTGGTGATATATACCTCAGAAAAACATGTTCTTTAACTTCCATTCCTTTGGGTGTGAACTCTTGTAAATAGGACCTTTTGATGAGGTTACTTCAGTTAAGGTGTGACCCAGCTGAATCAGGACAGGTCTTAATCCTATTACTGAAGAAGACCTTATAGGAAAGGACATAGAGAGATAGTGAGAGTGAGCAGCCAGAAGCTGAATGCCAAAGGAACTGGAAGAGAAGGGAGAAGCCAGGAGTAGGTACCATGTGCACTGCCACATGACAGAAAAGCCAAGAACAAAGAGGATCACTAGGTGCCAGCCCCAGAATGCCACAACTGCCTTGACGACAACTTGATTTTGGACTTGTAGCTTCAAAGCCATGAGACAATAAATTCCCATTTTTAAAGCCAATCTATTGCACGGTATTTGCTTTGGCAATTAGGAAATTAAAATAATACTCATTCTACACAACTCTTCCAGAAAACTACAAAACAGGAACTACTTCCCAACTCATTCTAAGAGGCCAGCATACCAAACTGACTTTCAATGTAACAGTTTTGAGTCATATACAGTTCAATTTATTGTCAATAAAGATGCAAAGGAAATTTAATGAAGAATGGATAGTCAAATGATGTGGGCACAATTGGATATACATGTACAAAAAAACAAATGACAACAAGAACAAATTGATCCATACACCATATGAATAATTAACTTAAAATGGTTGTAAGCCTCAATATAAAACCTAAAAATAAAACTTCTTGAAGACAGGATAAGGGAAAATATTTATGACCTTAAGTTAGGCAACAATTTCTTAGATAAAACACCAGAAGTATGATCCACAAAAGAATGGAAAAATTGGACATTATAAAAATTAAGACATTTTGATTTTCAACAGATATTGTAGACAATGAAAAGATAAGCTATAGACTAGGAGAAAATATTTGCAAGTCACATCTCTGATAAAGGACTTGAGTGTGTAATATATAGACAACTCTTACAATTCAATAATAAAGCAAACAATGCAGCACACACCCCCTAAAATGGGCAAAAGATCTGAACAGACACTTCACCAAAGAAGATATATTTATGGTTTAACAAAGACATGAAAAGATGTTCAACAGCATTAGTCATTAGGGAAATGCAAATTAAATCACAATGAGATACTACTATACTCCTATTAGAAAGGCTAACATTTAAAAGATTGATCAGGGAAGTGGATGTGGCTCAAGCAATTGGGCTTCCATCTACCCCATAGGAGGTCCAGGGGTTCCATGCCCAGGGCCTCCTGGTGAGGGCAAGCTGGCCCATGTGGTGAACTGGCCCACATGGAGTGCTGGGCCGTGCGGAGTGCAGGCCTGTGCAGGAGTGCTGCCCCGCGCAGGAGTGCTGGCCCCCACAGGACTGCTGACCCATGCGGAGAGCTAATGCAACAAAAAAAGACACAGAAGAGAGACAATAAGAGATGCAGCAGACGAGGGAGCTGATGTGGTACAAGAGAATGATCGCCTCTCTCCCACTCTGGAAGGTCTCAGATCGGTTCCTGGAGCCACCTAATGAGAATACAAGCAGATAGAGAAGAGCACACAGCAAATGGATACAGAGAACAGACAGTGGAGGGAGGGGGGAGAAATAAATCTTAAAAAAAAAAAATATTGATCATATAAAGTTTTGAAAAGGATGTGGTTCGACTAGACTGTTATATACTGCAGGTGGAAATGTGATATTTTACAACCACTTTGGAAAACAGTTTGGAAGTATCTCAAAAATGTAAATACCTCCCAGAAAAAGAGGTTATTCCATTCCTATGTATCTACCTATAAGAAATGAAAGCATACAGCCAAAAGCCCATGAACAGGTGAATGGATAAACGAACTATGATATATCAAGATAATGGAACATTCCTCAGCAATAAAAATGAATAAACTATTCATATATGCCATAACACAAATAAATCCCAAAATAATTACGCTGAATGAAAGCCTGATTTAAAAAAACATGCATACTAAATGACTCACTTAAATAAAATTTTAGAAAATGCAAAACAATCAAGAGTAACAGAAAGCAGACCATGTTTGCCTGGGGAAGGTGGGAAGAAGGGAAGAACGACAAAGGGGCAGGAAGAGACTTCAGGGAGATGGATATGTTTAATATCTTGACTGTGGTGATTACCTCACAGGCACCTATATATACATATATGACCCAGCTTACCAAATCATAACTTTAACCATGTGCCAGTTATTGTATGCCAATGACACCTCAATAAATCTGTTAAAAAGAACACATCTAAGCATTAACTGGGTGGAAAAGGAGGAAAGAGACATTTATAAAGTTTAATTCTGAGGAATTGTGAATAATGAAGGTGCTAAGAAAGAAAGTGAATTAAGGATCAAAGGTATCTGATCCTTTTGTTGCTGGGTGGTTGATGTTGTCAGTAATGGAAATAGGGAATACTGAAAAAGGACCAGGTACAGAAAACAAGTTCAGTTCAAGGGTCCTGAAAAGCACCCAGGTGGAAATATTCAATAGTCAGAAGTCAATGTCACAACTAAGAAGAGAGGTCAGTGTTGAAAACAGATATTAGGACTTTCAGAATGCTAGCTGAAGCCATGGGAAAGGATGATCCAAGACGGACAATACAAGAAGAAGAAAATGACAACAGCTGTATCTACTGGGTGCAGACACTAATAGCCTCCAAAGTCATCCTCTGTTTCAAACTTACTTGCTTTCTTGCTGTTTCAACTTCCAGCTTCTAGAGTAGGACTAAATTAGTACAAATTACATGGACCTGAGCAATGATAGAATCCCATGGTTTACATTTGGTCTGGATTATCTTATTATCTCTCCCTAATACACTCTACCTAGTTATTTTAGACCTTTTCTTCTATCCTTAATCCACCCGTTTTTTACCCCCCTGCTCTCTCTCAGGGAGCACTTTCGATATTGATGTTATATATTAAAAATATTTTTGTGGTCCCTCATGCACCTTGATCTGTAACTCAACACAGGACCTTGGGAAAGTTGCTTAACTGCCTGCATCTGTGAAAACAAAATATAATTGTATCTATGACTCAAGCTAGAGTTCTGAGGATAGAATTAAAAAATGTACACAATGCCTAGCACAGAGCAAAGGCTCGATCTAGTATTAATTCCAATATTTGGGGGGCCTGGCTTCCACACAATTTATAGTCTTCTTTAACATATTCACTTTCCTCTTTTTTTTTTTTTAGATTTATTTTATTTATTTCTTTCCCCTTCCCCCCCGCCCCGGTTGTCTGTTCTCTGTGTCTATTTGCTGCCAGCGGCACGGGAATCTGTTTCTTTTTATTGCATCATCTTGTGTCAGCTCTCTGTGTGGGTGGCGCCATTCTTAGGCAGGCTGCACTTTCTTTCGCACTGGGCAGCTCTCCTTATGGGGAGCACTCCTTGCGCGTGGGGTTCCCCTACGCAGGGACACCCCTGCGTGGCAGGGCACTCCTTGCACGCATCAGCACTGCTCATGGGCCAGCTCCACACGGGTCAAAGAGGCCGGGGGTTTGAACCGTGCACCTCCCATGTGGTAGACGGAGGCCCTAACCACTGGGCCAAGTCTGCTTCCCACTTTCCTCTCTTTTTAAGGGATTTTTCTCTTTTGCCTCTAAACAAGATTAGGTCTCCTGAAACTGGAAAGAACAAGGCAGTTTGCTTCCTTTTACTTGAACTTTCTACTTCTGACCTACGTCTTTCTTCTTTTGTGTTAAAACTTACACTGAAGACCCTGTTCTGTTTACTGTCTTAACTCCACTCCACTTCTCATCTTTCTACCAAAACGCGTGCTCTAAGGTTACTAAGGACACCCTTAATGCAAACCCAACCATCCTCTCTGTCCTCATCCTCTTCTGCCTTTTGGAAACTTATGACACTGCAGACCACTTATTCTCTGTCTGTTTTTCTATCTCATTTTCTAGCTCTTCTTCCCTTCCTGTTTCTAAGGTTTGACATTGCCAAATGCTATCCTTTGCTCCTTGCCTTTCCTTTTCTTCTCTATTCAAACTCTTGCCCAATCTTGTTGTTTCAACTATTGCTTCTTGCAGATGATTCTATTCCTAGTGGTTTATTCACATTAGAACTTATATTTATTTTTGACCTAAAAAACAAATCCAGAAGTTAAGTTTTAGTGTGCATAAGACTCACCCCAAAGGCTTGTTAAAAATCCAGATTCTTGGCCCCTGTCCCCAAGACCCTGATTCAGTTGGCCCTGGCATGTACCCAAGCATCCCAGAGATTCCAGTGCAGATGGTCCTCTGAGATAACCTGACCTCTCTGCCATGACAGCTCACTGAATTCTCCCAGTTGCTGTCCTACTGGTCTTAAGTATATGCGAAGTCCTTAGCCTCTCAATACGAACTCACCTCTCCAGCTACCTTATTTCCCTCAATGACACCAACACTTTTGATTCCTTCCTCTCTCTATCCAAGAATCCCGTTGTCACTTGTCTATTACCTCTAGTTCAATTTCTTGGCTTAATTTTTGATGTTTTCCAAAATGTGGTTCTAACTGATCAAATTATATTTCTCATAATTCTCTACTCTATGCCCTCCACTTTAATTGGTGTGGCTGGTCACCCCCACACAAACCAGATTTGTTATTACTTATGTTGTTCCTTCAACTCAATCAGTGTCCACTCTATGGTGCTGTTTCTCCCATAACCAGGATCCATGGGTCCAGGAATCAAGGGGTGGAAATGGGAGTGGTACCAATCACTATTACCCCTAGTAACCCACTAGGAAAAGTTTTGCTTCCTGTCCCTGCAACCTCAAACTCTGCTGGTCTACAGGTTTTAGTCCTAAAAGGAGGAGTGCTGTCACCAGGGGACACCAAAGGCTCCCCGTCCCTCCAAAACCCCATGGCCCATCAAAACCTAAACTGTATCTTCTCTGAATTCCTACAACTAGTTCCACATTGACTAGCCTGAAATTGCTCTCTAGTTTTCAAATGTTCGCTAACTGTATACCTTCAACAGAAGCTTACTGAACACAAGATCACAGCACTACATGGCAATAATTCAGATAAGACATCATTTGTGCTGAGTAATCAGAGAAAACTTCATGGAGGAGTTGACATTTGAGACAGGTCTTAAAGGCTGAGATTATTTGTATGTAGGAAAGGAGGAGAGGGACTCCCAGGTGAAAAGAACAGAAGAACCCAAAGGCCAATAAGGAGAAAACGACAAAGTTGTGTATTTCGGACAGGCAGGGACTGTGTTACATATTTTTACATCTGAGACTCATGGCATTTAGTACAGTAATTGGTACAGTCCATACTGAGTAAGTACTTGCTGGGTTGAATTATACTTGTCTTTAAGTGGTTTCATTTAGATTCTAATTGAATGACAAACAGTATGAAAGATGGAGAGCTTTATCTTTTATAAGCTTGGGTTAACTTGCATGAATTTATATCACTAACATCAAAATTGGAAGGGCGGGAAGTGGATGTGGCTCAAATGACAGAGCTTCCACCTACCATATGGGAAGACCTGGGTTCGATTCCTGGGGCCTCCTGGTGAAAAAGAAGAGAAAGCGTGCCCGCGCCCCAAGTGAGTGCCCACATGGTGAGCCAGTGCCCTGAGCCAAGTGAGTCACACAGCAAGATGTTCATGTGTCAAATGAGAGACAAGAGGAGAGTCAAGGTGAAGCGCAGGAGATACCAGGAACTGAGGTGGCACAATTGACAGGGAACCTGTCTCCCCATCAGAGAGGTCTCCAGGATCGAATCCCAGTGAATCCTAGAGGAGAGAAAATGACAAGAGAAGACACACAGACAGCAAAAACAGCAGGGCAGGAGAAGGGGAAGGGGGGGAAATAAATAAATAAATCTTAAAAAAAAAAAATTGGAAAGGCAATTAAAAAATGATTTCAAATGGCCTTTTCTTCACGCAGCACAACTATATGTAAAGTAGCTGGTATAGTAGGCCCTAGCCCTGATTGCTAAGATTTTACCTGTGAAATAAGTAGAAGACAATAACCTCTTATACTCTAGTTTGGTACAATTATGACGTCTATAAGCTTTTAAATAAGTTGCACAAAAGGTGTTATTTTCATGCTATATTTAGAGGCAATCTGACCACATACTAGTTTTGTGATAGCAATTGAAACAATTTTTATTTTATCTGGAATTAAAAACAAAACAAGGGAAGCAGATGTGGCTCAAACAACTGGGCTCTCCTCTACCATATAGGAGGTCCAGGGTTTGATGCCCAGGGCCTCCTGATGAGGGCAAGCTGGCCCAGTGGTGAGCTGACCCACGTGGAGTGCTGGCCTGTGCGGAGTGATGGCTTGCATGGAGTACGTGCAGAAGTGCTGCCCCGCACAGGAGTGCTGGTCCACGTGGAGAGCTGGCACAGCAAGATGACACAACAAAAAGAGACACAGAGGAGAGACAATAAAAGAAGCAGGAGACTAGGGAGCTGAGTTGGTACAAGAGATGATAGCCTCTCCCACTCTGGAAGTTCCCAGGATCAGTTCCCAGAACCACCTAATGAGAATGTAAGCAGACACAGAAGGACATGCAGTGAATGGACACAGAAAGCAGATAATGGAGGGATGGGGAGAAATAAATAAATAAATAAATCTTTTAAAAACAAAAAACAAAATATTTTCCTGTTAATGATGAAACAACCAAAGTTCAAAAGAAGTGTCATTTTAAACACTCAGTACTAAAGTTGCAGAAACTCCCAAACTATAAGCTGCAAATATTTCCATCTCCTGTTCCTACTACTGGTGCGAGTTGACCAGTATGTATTGTTTGGAGGTTAAGGCTCACATTCCAAGAGTAAAGTCACTAATCTGCTTTTGTATGTGACTTGGGTTAGAAATGAAGGAGAAAATCCATCTCAGCGCATAGTATATGTATGATTTTATAAACAAAACAGGTCCCTAGCACAAGCAATATCTAGCAAATGTGAGATTTGGAAAAGGAACTGGGAATTATAAACAAAATAGGTCTCTAGCACAACCATGCCACCTTACCACTGGCATTGAAGTCCACAGGCCCAATCCATTTGAAAGCTGGTTTACGGCCTCGTTCTTCTGTTACATGCACTTTCTTTATCA
This sequence comes from Dasypus novemcinctus, assembly GCF_030445035.2. Lineage (NCBI taxonomy): Eukaryota > Metazoa > Chordata > Mammalia > Cingulata > Dasypodidae > Dasypus > Dasypus novemcinctus. The sequence continues at coordinate 59,551,614 of NC_080684.1, forward strand.
GAGCCAAACTGGTCAGGACATTGGCTATGTCATAAAGGCGTCGTACCTTTGCTTGAAGACATAAAACACAATTATGGTTGCACAGTTTGTGACACTATTATGTTTTAGTGGTAGGTATACATATATACTTAGAGCTTTATGTGATAGGTAACTTCTCTAGGCCACCATCTAACCCTCAAGTGGAAAGCAGTGGAGTGGGATGAAGAGAACAATGGATTGCCATTAAATCACACAGGATTTGTGTAAAGACACATACTAAAGGAAGGTCAGTGTGTCCTTCCATTTCCACAATGTCACACCTCTTACAAGATGCACCTGGTGATGAGCAGGGAGAGGCAGATTGCAAACACACCGAGGGAGGGAAATGGGATGTAATTAAAGTCTTAGTAAATATGATTCTAATAGATGGCATGTCAAAAGCTGATCCTGGAGTTATTCCCAGCAGGAGGTCATATGACAGCACCGGCTGTGGAAATGACAGGGGTTCCCCAGAGTTTCCTGCTAGGTGACACTCCTGGGCACACAGGACACCTAGGACTCAAGGATACAAAGCATAACTGCTAAAGATGTGCAGCTTCTCACCTGGCATTCTGGTCACCCAATGCGGAGAGAAGCCGCATTCCCAAAGTCTTAAGGGGCTTTGGGAAAGACATTTGAAAGTGCATGTACTAGAGGAGAAGCTCAGAAGGATGAAACACACCTCAGAACATGATTTCCAAACATTTTCTATTCAAGAAATCAATTTGTAGGAAGAAACATGAAATGACCTCAGGGCTAAGATCAAGCAAAGGAGCTTTAATCATTGTCCAGAAACATCAAGCATTCATCCTAGATGCAGCTTTCTTCCCAGTCATGACAGGGCTGGTTTAATTTAGCCACCTCTCCCACAGGGTGGCTATAATTCAGTTGAGGGGGAAAAATACTACAGAATGTTGAGTTCATGGCTTCCAAGGGCTTGAAAGGGCTGCCAGCAGCCGAAGGCATTCGGCTCATGATGCGCGCCCTCACAGCAATGGAAGATGCACTGGGTGTGAAACTAAGACTCTCCCCTGGCCCAGCAGCTGTGTCCCACCACCCCGGCCCTACCTGGCTATTCCTCTGGAGGTTCTTACCTGCAGACAACTTTCATCTCCACCCTTCAGAGGTGTATGCAGGGGTTGGGGGAAAAAGGGGAAAGAAAACTCAGACATTCTGTCTTGGAGGTAGCAAAACTCAAGAGAAATGCAAAGCAACTGACACCCTCCCTGACTGGCGTCCTGCTTCTCACCGTCCACTGTAACTGCCGAGGGAAAGGTATCTGATGGAGCTGTAATGAGAATTCTGGTATGGGATGACCTTACCTCTCTCAGCAGTAAGAACCTTTCTGAGTGCAGGTAGGAGTGCATTTCACTCAAAAAATATACATTTTAAATTTCAGAGGCAGAAAACAACATATACCACCCCATCCTTTTTGTGCTGATACATGGATTTAGGTGAAGGTTCTTACTTTTAAATTTACTGTGATCTGGGGTATCTTGACTTTCTTCTATCAGTATTTTGGCAGCCACATCAAGAGTAACAATCTTGGTTTTGGAGACGAGGAACAGCATGACAAACTTCTGGCTCATAATTCTCAGAGACTTGTCTTTTCTACTATTTGCAGATGCTACAAAGAGAATGAAAGAAAAGCATCAAAACATACAATTTACCACAACGGAGGCTGTACTTTCCGCTCACTGGAACTGTCTAGCTCTGAACTCGCAGCTGGAAAGATCACTCTTGTTGCACACAGTAGCTTATTCAACTTGCATCATAAAAGTTGGCTCATAAAGAAAATACTATCTGGATATATGGGGGGCAGAAAAGGGAGAACGTCAGTGTTCTCTATGGATTTTGCATTATTTTTGCAACTGTCCTGTGAGTTTGAAATTATCTGAAAATAAAAGGTTTAAGAAAAAAAAGAAGTAATTCCAATTTTCTTATAGCTCAAAAAATTGCTCTGTGGTAGGCATAAACCCTGAAGTGCTTATTTTAACCCACTCTTAGTGCTTTATACTCATACTTCATATAATAGAGTCCATGGTGTGGTTTTCCTGAAGCAACTTTTTTTCTAATGCTGAAGGGTAAAAGGATAAGGAGGCTATCAGGAATGCTTTTAGAATATCCACTCTCTCCTCAAAGGCAAGGACTCCATTTTTAATTTCTGTGCCCACAAGAGCTAGAATATACCCTAAGCAAAACAGGTGCCCAGCTCCTCCAATTCTCTTTAGATTTAGTAGGTGAATTAATAAACTAAAAATAAATAGGAGATGCTGGTTAGATGTGAGTTGCTGTAGATGGCAGGCAAACCATCTTCAAGAGATGGCTGCCTCTTTGGGTTATTAGGATAAGTACTGGCTCATGTGGTGGAACTAAAAGGTATGAGGTAGTGAATTTAATGAAAACCAGGCCCACCTTTTTTTCCATTTTTATTTTTTATATTTGCAAGTGAAATGTGAGTGACATTTGCACTTTATCATCTAAGCAATGGGGAGGAGGGTAAGAATGATGAAAATCAATGGTTAAAATAGGAAGAGTAAGTGCTGATAAATGTAAGTTGGTGGGAGGCAGGAGAGAGGGTAGAAGGGGTGGAGAGCAATGCAGATGTAAGTCAAAAAAATTCTCCATCAAATGAAAAAGGGGCTGTCTATGTTATTAGCATTTTCTGGTGAAAGGGTTCTTTTCTAAGAAATCTACTTCAATATATAATTTTAGAAAATGGAATTCTTTGCAAAGATAACTTCTTTCAGGGTAAATTTTACTTCAAGGTCACAAAAAGAAAACAGCACGGACTATCAATCTAAAGCAAGAGTACCACTAGTGAGCTTTGGTCCAAACATGCAAATACCAAGTGAACTGCCACTAGACAGCTTTAAGTGAGGTTGACTGGGCAGCCCAGTTGGGAGCCATCTGTCTTCCTTCCTTTAGAAGAGAGAATAGAGGGTATCCTCCTCCAGGGCTGTCAATCTGGCACTTCCCATCTTAGCAGTGAATCTTTTCTAGAAGAGACCCTGTGCCATTACTCATGTCTTTATAACGGACTTACAAGAGGGATAGTCGGATTCAGAAAAATCCAATAACTGCTGATCTTGGGAATCTGGATAGCCATCTTTTTTACGTTCTCCAAATTTATAATCTATCAGGTCTAGCTCTTTCTGTTGGAGGTATGCCATTTGCTCTTCATATTTCTGCTCCTCCCCTAGTCTCTGAAGGTCTCTCAGGGTTTTGGGCAGGCTGTGCCGTCCATGCCAGCCATACTGATTCTTGGCCACTCGGCTGACCAGCTGTAGTGACTCCAGCACATTTACGATGTCATAGATGCGTCTCCTTTCCACACCTGTTTGGAAAATGGAAGCCAAAAGACATAGTGAAGATAAATTCCCTGAGGGCCTGGACCTTGCTTATGAACTACTTTGAATGATGCCCAAGGCAATGCCCAGCAAGTGTGGGTACTCAACAAATTCAACCTGTAAGAATGCAAGCAACAGAAATTATTTGTCTTTCTTCTTCTTGAGATACAACCGCAATAAATAAAACATCTGTTTAGAGATGAATGATAGTTCCATCTGTGTTCCAGAAACAGCGTAGCAACTTTTCTTTAGACCTGTTAGGCAAACCACATAAACATTTCAGAACATTAAAACTGATAGCATTGAGCAGTACATATAATAGTGTTTTTAATGGATGCTTGATGAATGCTAGATGGTTTGAATTTGACTTGTAGTCCTAATTATGCAAACTATAAATTAAGTTGTGTCCAATACTGGATACTTCATTATTGGACAATATTCTTCTTTCCTGGAGTATGAATGAAGGAAAAAAGAAAACTACCTTGCTAACTTGCTTAGTGGCCCAGGAAGGGAAACAGATGGTAAATATTTTGTTCCCTATTTTAAGCAGGAAACTCAGAAATCAAGAGCTTGGGCACCCTTCTCGGCTTCCTGGAGGAAACCATAACCTGGGCTGGAAGAATACATGAGTCTCTGTTTACTCCACCACAGATAATGACAATTCTCACTGTGCTCCCATTCATATCCTACCAAATAGCCCAACAGTAAAGCACAGAAACTACTATACAATCTGCTTCTGAAGTTCATCAATTTCTTACTTCCTCAACACTTTCCAAATAGTTAGACTCATGAGCTGACCTTTCCTTTGAGTTTCCTAACAATATTGACAGTGGGTTAAGAGTGGGGGCTGTGGGGTCAGACTGCCTAGATTTGAATCCTTCTTTCCCTTACTGGTTGGGTGATTTTGGGCAAGTTACTTACTCCTTCCAGACTTAAGTAGTTTGTCTCATAAAATGATGAGGACTAAATGCAGTAATAAATTCAAAGGGACCCCAATAAGTGTTCACTTTATCTGTTTGCATATTATTTTATAAATACTTTGTGCATGGCATTGGATAAATCCTTGCTAGCTTAAGAGGTCATTGTAGAAACAGATGTGAAAAATCTTACATCTGTGACGTACCCTGTTGTGCAAGAGGCCCTTTGGCTTTGGGAATACACTGCCCCCCTTTGCTTTTATCTAAATATCCATAATAAAAGCCTCCAGCCATTTCCCCAAAAAACCTGCTCAGCTACAAAGATGTTCTCTTATTGCTCACTTGCCAGAGGCTGTTATATAATCGGGGCAGACTCAGTGAATGTAGCTTTTGGCCCTTCAAAGATTTAACACAAAAAATAGACCCAATTACAATGAAAACTCTAGAGCTGAGAGGAAGTTCTATCACATGCATGAAAAGGCATTTCACAGTCAATCAGAACATTTTACCTCATGACCTTGAAAGGCTCCTTACCCTCAAAGCTCAGGCTTCGGTGCCAGATGCCTCTTGGAAGGTGCTGGCAGAGGCAAGCAGTCAGCAGTCCCCTGTCCAGACTGGCCTGGTTCTTTATTCCAGTCTGTTTTCATTTATTAACACATCTTGTTTAGAATGTAACATTCTATAAACCTTCCCATTAGAAATGTCATGTGAATGCAACCGAGACACCCCAGGGCCAGCCATATGCCTGGCTATTTCATTATGTATTTGATCCAAGCTGTTAAGTCTCCATCTAGTGGCTAGACATATTGAGAAGGGAAATTCAAGAAAGAGTCTGAGCATTTGCAGAGTAAGATGATGCTTAAGATGCACAGTGCATGTTTAGTCAGTGGTGCTGGCAAAGACAAATGGGGCAGCTATTTGCCTACTTCATCACTCATCTTTGCAGTCTAGACTGAGTTTGCTTGTCTATTAGCTGGTGTACTAAAGGCTCCTATTTTACAGGTTTCAAGACCTACAGGCTACTCTGGGAGCTTTGTCAGGAAGGTTTTCCCTGGCATTCAGCCTTCTTTCCCTTTTGTGACAAGATAATCCTATTAATCCTAGTTCATGGCATTAGTTACACTGAGGATTTATCAATTGTTACCATGCTTTCCTTAGTCCCTGATGGCACTCAAGAAGAACCTTTCAGCCCAATAAAACAGTTTCCTAGGCTGTGTTATTTTTCCATTGGCTAAAGTCACACCCTCTTACCTCTAAGACCATGGCACCAGAATTTGGGAAACAATGCAACATTAATGCTCTGCTCAACCTTGGTTAAAATATTGTCTTATAGCTTATAACCTAGGATGTAGCAGGGAGTTTAGACTTAACCCCAAGTGATGGGTACCATTAACCCAGCTTCCAGAAAGGGACCCTGACCTCATTATGAAGAGAGATGGCACACTCATTTGGCAGATCTGGGGGATTGTGAGGTGTTGGGAAGCTGTTGTAAAAATCTGCTCCAGGCAGCCATAACAGAGCAATCTGGAGAATGCCTAGCAGCAACTCTGAGCAGGGCTCGACTTTCCTGTCCTCCCTAGGGATTTGCAAGTGGCCTTCCAACTTCCAATCTTCTATACTAGCATCAGTACAAAGCCCTTTGATGGGAGTTGGCTATATGGAGAAAGTTGACTTCACATACCCCAATGAGAAGAACACTGGATGAGCCGTCATTTTACCCTTATTCTCTACAAGAACAATTTCTAAGAGCCTCTTCCTCAACTGGCTCTATACCATGTCTTTTCCAGCTGGCTCACTTTCCCCTTCTTTCAATTCCAGAATACTATATTCTACTTCTAGGTTCCAGAATGGCTTCGCAACCCCAGCACTGTATTTCCTCCTCCTAGCTATAGAGATTCAGAGGACAGCTTGTGTGTGTGTAAATGTGTGTGTGTGTGGGTATACATCTAGTAACAGCGGAGTAGAAATTGTTTCACAAAATTAAGAGTTCCCCATGCCAGGCACCGAGTTAGGCATGTTACTGACATTGTACTCAAATCTTGTTAAAGCTCTGTAAGATAGTAGCTACAGTCCCTATTTTACAGATGAGAAAAGGTTAATTAACTTGTTAAAGTTCTCATTGCCTGTAAATTGGGCAGCTGGACTTCAAATCCAGTCTTGGCTGACCTAAAGCTCAGCCCCAAGTCTTCCTGTTATAACTACTACCTCTTCATTGTGTCAGTTTCTAACAACTCAAATCGTTTTAGCCATCAGCTTCAACAACTCAGATTGACAGTCTGGGGCACATTTTTCTAGGCTATGGGAAGAAATAGAACTAATAAAGAAACTTCAGATTCATCTGCCACAAAATCTATTTAGCTAATGTCTTCAGAACTTTTCCCTATTTTGTATGTGAAACCTTATTTTTTAAGAGGGCACCCTGACTCACTTTCTATGCATTTTGATTTCTGTTTGTTTAATTGTTTAACAATATGTTCAAACTGAAACCAATGCAATTTATGCCCACTAGGGGTCTCTTCTGAAGCAGCTCTATACATATTTATAGCCCACACATTGCCCCATATTGTACACTTCCATGCCACGTGAACACATGTATTCCTCTTTGTTATAAGGTTTGGTTGTTTGAGTTATTTCTAGGTGTGCTTTTACTGAATTGGCAGGCTTGCTGTGACTATCAGAATACAGGTCTTCAAACATAACACTCTTCCTCTCAAATCTTGCTTTATAAGGGAAATAACAGTTCTGAATGCTTGGAAGCATTATTACAAATAAAGAGCAGGATATTTCTAGACAATTTTTGAGTCTGTCTGAAATAAAGATGAAATTAAAATATGAAATATTAATTTTTATTGTAAGTTCTTATAAAAATATTTTCTCAGGTTATAGGAACCAAATTTTGGTTTGATTCTCTGGACTAGAAATCTTCCTGGGATTTTATGCACAATGAAAAGAAATTTGGTGAGGGCAGAGGGAAGCTCTACCTTCTCCTTTGCCCTGACGCTTTTGGAGCGCCCACTGTCACGTGATATAAAGTCTTTGGCCTGCCTAGGTATATTGGTTTCCCACTATAACTAGAGACACGTCTCGGGGTAATCTGATGATACATACCAAGACTGACAGCAACTTCATCTAGGGAGATGGTAGTTTTCTCTGTTGACATGGGGTAACTTGGATAGCGAGCTAGAAACTTCTGGCACAGGAGTCCTAAACTTTTCTGTTTTCTGCTTGGCCTCTGCTTTTCAAATTCATCCACAGCACTGTCCCCAACAACATCAAGCTACAGAGGGCAGACAGAAGGGAAGGGGAAGATGTCACAGTTAACATCTTAATGGAGAAATTGTAATAGCTAATATTGTACAGTTGGGAGGACACCCCAATTCTAGATTCTGGTTAAAATAACATTTCCTAAACTAATTTTCTTAACATTTTACCTATTGCCTTCTCTGGATTAATTTTTTTCTCTGTTGCAATCTGAGGCTGAATCTACAGCTGAGTCTACTGGTTAAAAGCTTAAAAGAAGAAAAAAAAGATTCAGACATTTATAGGTTGTTATACCCTCTTTGCCAGTGTGGTAGGTGGACCTGTAGAATTAGCATCACCAGGAATGTGCTAGAGATGTAGAATCTCAGGCCTCATCCCTGTCCTGCTGCATCAGAATCAGCTTTTTTAAGATTGTGAATGATACCTAAGAAAGTTGAGATGCACTGGCTTGCATTATATCACCACAGTCCTTTGGTTTAATTACCAAGGGTTGATGAAACTGAAGAGGAACATCTAAATTTTATCCTACCTTAATCTTTCTTATTGTCAGTACACTAAACATGTGTCCTTGTCTCATCAACCCACAAGAACATAAAGGGTTTCATAAAGAACATATTCAAGGAAAAAAATGATACGATTATCTTAGACTCAGAAAAAGCTTTTTGATAAATTTAACACTCATTCATGATTTTCAAAAATGCCCTTAGGAAACTATGAACAGGATAACTTTTTTCATTCAATAGTGTTATCCATGAAATCTCAACAGCAAAATCTTGTCCTAATGGGGAACCCTGGAAGCACTCTCTTAAGATCAGAAAATTGATCAGAATGTCCATTATCACAGTTCCTCTTTCACACCACATTTAATAGACAGGCCAGGACACGAGGACAAGAAAAAGGAATTGAGGTATAGGGACTAAGACGGAGAAACAGAACTTCCATTTTGCATAAGATATGACTGTTTACGCAAAATATTAGAGAGCATCTCAGACAAATTATTAGAACTAATAAAAGAATTTAGCTAGGTGGGCTGAATCTGAGATAATATATTTTTTAAAAAATCAGTTGTAGTCCTATGTAACAGTAACAGAACAAAAATTAAGAGAAAGATATTTATAACAGCAATGAAAACAATAAGTTTTTTAGGAATACATCTATTTGCATAAAATACTAAAAGAAATATAAAAACAGAGAAACACACTAATTTCATGATAGGAGGACTCTGTACAATGAAGATATTAATTCAACTCAAATTACTCTACAGACTCCATGCAGTTCCAATCAAAATTCCACCTAAGGAATATAGGGAACAAGAAAAGGGATGAGAAGAGTCAAAACATTTCTGAAGAAAAGTAAGTTGAAGGTCTTGCTTTACCAGATATCAAGGTATATAAAATAGTATTGGTGTAGGGATGGATAAATTGACCAATGGAACAGAAATGAGTTCAGAAACAGGCCCATACATAAAAAGAACTTTGATATATGTCAGAGGTAATATTGTCAACTGAGGGAAGAAGAACCACTGAAGACAGGGTGCTGAGACTATTGATTATACATATAGAAAGTGAAGTTGTATCCTTGACTTACACTATATATGTCAATTCCAAATAGGTTAAGGATTTAAGTACATAAAGCAAATTTCAAATGAAGAATTTATAGGAGAATATTTTTCTAACTTTGGATTAGGGAAGAATTTCTTAAAAAAAGAATAACAACAACAGAAAAGCACCAAGCTTAGAAGAAATAATTGATAAACTGGACTATGTTAAAATTAAGAACTTTAGTTCATCAAGAAACAACATAAAGTGAAAAGACAAGCACCAAACTGAAAGAATATTTATGTGTGAAACATATTGATATAGGCTTACTATCAAAAATATATAGTAAACTCTTACAAATCAATATGAAAAAACAACCTAATAAAAATCAGCATAAAAAATGAATAGACATTTTACAGAAGAGGAAAAATCATAGCCAGTAAACATGTGGAAGGAAACTGAAACTCATGAGTAATCAAGGCAAGCAAATGAGCACCACAATGATACAATTGTATATCCACTAGGTTGGCAGAAATGAATAAGTTTGACAATTTCAAGCATCAGAGAGCATGTGGATCAAAAAATGTTTACACACTGTTGGAGGAAGCCAATACCATTTTCGAAGATCTTTTGGCATTCACTTGAGAATGTGACATAGCCAATGACCTAGCAATTCCACAACTAAGTATACATCCTAAAACAGTGGTTCTCAGACCTTTTGGTCTCAGGATGCCTTTATATTCTTAAAAATTACTGAGGATCCCAAAAAGCTTTTTGTTCATATGGGTTTTATCTATCAATATTTACCACATTAGAAATTAAAACTCACTTTAAAAATACCAAAAAATAACAAAAGCAAGTCCATTATGTTAAAATAAATGAAATGTATTTTTTATGAATATATTTTCTAAGACAAAAACTTCTTAAGAGAAAAGTGGCACTGTTTTATATATATATTTTCAAATTTCTTATGTATATGGCTTAATCAAAGACACTGGAGTCTCATGTTTGCCTCTGTAATTGATGTGTTGTAATCTCCACATCGTGTAGTCACTGAAAAAGTGAGTATACACTTGTGAAAGACTGGGAGCTCAAAAGGTAAATGTCTAAGTATTATTATGAAAACAGTATTAACCCCTGAGTCTTAGGGATCCTCAGAGGTCCCCAGACCATACCTTGAGTACCATCCCTCTAGAGAAACTCTTGTATATGTACATGTACATATGTAGGGATACGTACAATATTATAGGAGCATAGTTCAAATTAGCCCCAATCTGGAAGAACCAATTGGCTATACAGGAAAATGCATAAATAAATAGTTGTATCTTCATGCAATGGAATATTACAGCAGTGAAAATGACAGAATAGCAACTACATGTAAAACCATAAGCAAATCTTGATGTATGCTGATTGCTAAATCCAAGTCCCAGAAGACTACATACTGTATAGTTTCAATTTTGCAAAGCTTATAAGCCACCAAATCAAATCAAACCTAAGCAACCTGTTACATAGGCATATGCATACATGATAGTGGTTTTAAAAGAAACAACAAAGGCAAGGCAATGATAAATACACATTCAGGATAGTGGTGACATTTTCAAGGAGGCTGGTGTAAATTAATGGTATTTTCTTTTCCTGTATTTTTTTGGGGGGGTGAGGGAGGGAGTTGGGAGATAGATTCATGGGGTATTAAAGATCTTCCAAATATGACAAATATATTTTACATTATCAAATATTCTGTAAAAGTGCATTAAGGAACAACATTTTAAAAAGATTATGAGGCTTTTTAAAGGCTACTCAATTTTTCGGGCATTTATTTCTTATAGTAAGGGACACTGGTAGATGAGTGATGAGTTAAAATCCCCCTACAAAGCTTGAGTAGAAAACCAAAAATTAAATTTTTTTAGGGGCAAATTAAACAGCTTGTTCTACCAAAGTAATATCAGTAATATTACCTTGTCAAAGAGGCCACTAATAATTCCCATTGGGTGATTTTCACTTTGCTATATTTTATTAAGAAAATAAAAAACTAACACTAATATTTATACACCTTTGACAGTAAAAAGAATAATTAATTTCATTTAATTTTTACAACCCTAAAATAATCAGGGCAGGTGTTATGATTCCCATTTGACAAATGAAAAAACTGAGGTGCAGAGACAGAGTGATTTTCCTGGGGTCACTGACTTCTCTGAAACCAAGCCTCTTACGCTTTCCTCATTAAATATAAAGTGGAAAGGAAGCAAAAGAACAGTCTGGGCTTAAAAATGGAGTTGTGAATTTTTTTTTCTGGCTTTAAGTATGAAAGAATTACTCTCAAAATTGGATATTTTGTATTTAGTTACATTCAGGAATCTGTTCTAAGAAATTTACAACGAAGTATATAGCAGATTTGCTATAGAAATGTCGAACTGTAATTCAGGGATGAATTAAATCTTTTTCTCTTTTCTCTGTTCCCAATCACTTCATTCTGGCAATTTTAATAGAAAAAAAAAATCCACCAAAAGGAGGAAAAATAGTAAAGAAACTCAAATTAATTAGCAAATCTGGGAAAAAGTTTGATGGGAGAGTGAGAACTACTGACTGATGACTTCACTTTTTAAGTTTCAATATGCTAATTATTAAATAGCTCTGATGCCTCCACAAGACAGGTAATTAAAAGATGGCTTTTACCATTATTCGAGAAAAAAAAGTTTCTCATTTTTACATGTGTATTTGTAAAGAAAGTATACAAAGAAGCAAGTATTTGTTATGAAAAAAGATAAAATGTGAATTCCATTTCAGTTATAAGTAAAGACATTAATTTAATACTGCTTTTAGCACAGTATTAATGGAAAAATTCTTTTTTCAGAATTCTCTTACTTTTTAATAACCAAGTGGATTTTTAAAAATCCATATAAACATTTAGGAGCACAGCCTGTTTACCTGTAGAGAGTCTGAAAATGCATCATCTTTATTTTCGATGGGTCTGAACAATCCCTTTTTCTTCTCTCGGTCTCTTATGTCTGGGCTGGCCGCGCTAATGAGCATCTTCAGGTTCGCTGTGGGCGTCCATGGCTCTGCCTGCTGCCTGTCGACAAGCTTAACTGGAGTAATTGGATTTCCTTCCGGAGTGAAGATTTTTTGCTTCGATAAATCAATTGGTTCATTTTTTATTGGAGTCTTTGGGGCCATCCTTGATCGATCGACAAATATATTTTCCTATTTAAAAAAAGAGAGCTTTTAGCAAGAATGAGAAAAGGTAAGTATCAGCTAAGAGTATACTTTGTTCACACTGTGGGAGGGCTCAGCCATTCACTAAAGCATGAAAATACAAATAAGCCCATATGTTCAGGGAGAATAAATACCAGGGTAGGAGTAATGAAAATTAGACAGAGGGGTTAATGGGAATTTAAGAGTGGCTTCAATTAAAAAACTGGAACATAATTTGCTACTCCTTTTAAACATATTTTTCATAGAATTTCTGTGAGAGAAGTCATGAAGTAAATTGGGCAAATGTGGGTTGAGAAATATTACTCTGAGAGCCATATTTTTAAAACACTATTTACAACTATGTGCCAACCAGCAAAGAGCAGTTATACTTTTGTAGTTCAATGTTCACCAGTTTTAATAAAGTAATTGCCGTAAGGACCAGTTAACGGAACAACATCCAATGAAAAAATTTCAAGCAAGCCTAGAGAGGTCTAATATGATTCTCCCGCAGTGCTTCACAAACTATCCATTGTGGAAGAGCTGGTTTTTAATTTTTTTAATTTCCAAACTCCCACATATGGTCAGGTGGCCTTACTGCATATGATTAATACACAACCCTGCCACAGGTGCCACACTTATTTAAGTCTGACAACACTTAAATTGGTCTCTACTCTGATCATAGGTTTAGATGTTACAGTGACAACATCCAATCACTATAGAAGTTTCCAAGTGCTCAACGTTCAATTTCTGTCCTTAGACTAGCACCTGCCCCAGACCACATTCTGAGCAGCCCTGTCTTAGATAATTTTAAGAAAATATTAATTCTGGATTATGACAAAGGACTAAATATAGAGAGCCCACTTTTGGAACTACCAAGAGATTAAACAAATTTCTTTCCCCTAAAATACGCATTTATCTTTCAAAAATTGAAATATTCTGCCTTCCTCAGAGAATTCCTTCTATCCATAGTTCCTTACATAGCTATGAAGGGGGATGAGTTAAATCCCTTTTGTGCACATGTATCTGCATGCTTGGCTTTTTCGCTGAGCAATGGAATAGTTAGGCTTTTTTTTTTTTAAGTGCTTTCCTATAATTGCACAACATGTGAAGAGGTAGAAGATTGGGAGAATCTGGAGTTTGTGTTAGCTGGCCAAGTCTTGCGCCTCGGATCAGCAGAAGCCACCATTTAGCCACAGCCGAGGTTCTGCCCCAGTTCAAAAGGAAGTGAGAAGGGCAGATGGGGGGCCTATTTCTCATGCCACAGCAGTAGTGAGCATTTAGCCAACAGTATGGAAATCTATCTACATCTCTTAACAAGTCCCTACTAGTGTGCAAATCCGATGAAGTCTTTAAGTGAACTAGTGTTTGCTATGTGCCATGCCCTGTTCTCTGTACTTTACATATATTAACTCCTCATCCAACCCTGTAAGATAGGTACTATCATTTTTCCATTCCACAGATGAAGAAACTGAGGTAGAGAAGTTAAATAACTTGCTCAAGGTGACATACAGCCTCACTCAGTGTAAAAAATAATTGGTATGCAAGGAACAGCTGAGGAACAGAAGTAAAGACTGGAATTTTTTTCTTCACGGCTCCAACAAAAAATACCTTAGTAGGCCACTTTGATCCCCACTAGCATCTAAGGAGAGGCAATATGGGGAAGTGGTCAGGCACACAGGCTAGAGTTCAGGATCTGCCTTTATTACTTATCAGCAGTGTGAGCATGGGGCAAGTTCCTTCACCTCACTATACTTTCAACTGAAAATGAAGTTCATAAAAGTACCAACGTCGAAGGTTTTAGGAATAACTTCTGGCATATAGTGAGCACTCAATAAAACTTAGCTATTATCTTCTTCCCTCTTTCCCATTCTTAATGACCATTTGTTCTGGCACTTGGTGCTAACATAATACAGCACATCATATTGCCATTTAACTTCCTGACCATGTGCCTCGTCTTGTTAATGAGACCATGAACTTCTGGATATCAGGGAGCAAGTTCCATAAGTTGTTTTACGCTTGGCACAATTCCTTGCCCATTGCAGGCGCTCAAAGAATAATGTGCCTTGATTATTCAGTTATTCCAAGAGGTGTCCTAATGGCAAAGGGTGTAGCCAAGGCTTGCTGAGAGGGACAGAGTTATCCTTCTTTTCTACTGCTTCCATAGTACTTGTACTTCTAATATTTCCCTACCTACAGAGCAATTCAGAACTGACCATTTCCTCCTACATGTTGATATGGTATTTTCAACATAATTTAGTGATATTTAATGTTGGAGGGGAGCTAATCGCATGGCAGGTTATCATTTTATTATTCCTCTGCAGTAGCAGGGAAAAAGCCAAGCAAATTATTTTCTGAGACCTCAGTTGGACACAAAGTCTATTGCAATGTAGTCACATCCTATCCATCTGTCGTCTCTCCTGCTATTCTAATATTGTATAGGGCAGAGGAAAGGGGATTAAAGGAGGAATTCAAAGACTTGGGTTTTTATCTCAGCTGTTTGTATTTTTCTGATCCCAGAGAAACTGCTCATTCTGTCTGGGCCCTCGTGGTCTTGTCCATAAAATAAGATGCTTTGACTGAAGTGTCCCTGTTCAAGGCTTGCTAGCAAGGCTGCGCAGCTGTGGAGTGGACACTGTGATGCGCCCAGAATGACTCATTCCCAGCCACTGGAGGTGTTCAGCGGGATTATCTGGGCTGAAGAGGGCTGACTCACTCAAGGTCAGGCCCCTTCCCAGAAGGCCTGTACCCAAGGGCTGGTGGAAGGAGCACGGACATGAAAAGGCCTGGCTCCTTTGCCCCCACTCAGGACTACTCTAAACTTATCTCAGTCTGCTGGCTAGGAAATCTAATCCACAACACCCTGGAAATCACTTCCTTCATTAGAAAGCATGGGGGAAACGTAATCAATGAAACTGCTTCTTTCTGGAGGTGATATACCTTGGCTTACCTGCCTGAGAGTTGCTATGAGAATCAAATCAGATAATGAATATGAAAGCAGGCTGTAATCTGTGAAGTGCTATACAAATGTTCATAATTATTATAATTAATACCACCATGTTGACTATAGATAAATGGGTAGTATGCTGACATAGAAAGAGTTTAGTAGTTAAAAGATCAGGTTCTAGTCCTGCTTTTGTCTCAGATAGAGCTTTGATCATGTTACCTCAAATATATAGTCATCAGACTTGTCAGAGCCCTGGATGATGTTTCGCCACCTCTTTTCCAGTTCCATCTCAAATATATCCCATACACTGCCCCAACAGTTCACTCGTTATTCCTCAAAACTGCCATGCACTTTATGACATCTGAGCTGTTTTTTTGTTCACACCATCATTTTCTCTTTAAAGCCATTGGCCATGTATTCAACATCAGACACTTTGTCCCTTCCCCAGCAATAATCTTTTTACATGTTCATACTATATTTACTGCAACTGATGTACAGATATTGAGACAATAGCTTTCAAACAAGGTTACGCTTGGGTTTACATTGTGGTTTATATTTTAGATTATACAATTTTCTAATTTTTTAGTCATCTTATGTTTTACATTATGATTTACATTTTAGCCTAAAGGCCCCTATACATTTTTGGTGTAATTTAAAATGTCTTATATCCACCCTTGCATAATCTTGTGGTATACTTCCATTGCCCCACCGTTATACTGATTCCACCTATTCAATACCTCTTTCCTCTCCCCTCAGGGCCCACAGTGACAATCATTCTTCATTGTTTGAAGGGCCATGTTCAGAGATACTTGCAACAATGTTGAGGGCTTGACATGCACAACTGTCCTAATGCATTGGGAGCCACCATTTCTCTCGAGAGATACAATTCCCTTTATTTGAGAACATCAGTCCTCCCCAGGATGTGGGTATACCTTCACTCTCATTTAATGGGTCTCCATCCAATGATATAACCCACTATGACAAAATGAGCACTCACACACTCCCTAGAAGGGTGTCCTGTGTCAGATTCTCCCCTTTAAGCTGCTGAGGGTGGGGAGTAGGAATAAGAGATGTGATGTGGGGGCATTTTCAGGACTTGGAGTTGTCCTGGGTGGTACTGCAGGGACAGTTACATTGTATGTCCTCCCATACATGGGGGACTGGGGGACTGGGGGAATGTGTAAACTATAATGTGGACCATAGACCATGTGGTGCAGCAGTGTAAAGAATGTTCCATGATGATGGAGGAGGTTGTGGTTATGGGAGGAGTGGGGTGAGGGGGGTGGGAGTATATGGGGAACTCATATTTTTTAAATGTAACATTAAATAAATAAGTAAATAAACCACACACGCATAAAAATAAAGTGATTGGCCAAGTTTTGGTGTCAGAAATCCTACTCATTTTAGGCTTGTCACAAAGACTACCTCTTACTTCTAGCTTTTGACTAACAACTTTTCTTACATTCAGTATACTTACTAGAAAGAGTGAGCCACACGAAGGACCTTCCCTGCTCAATCCCAGTGGTTCCTCAAACCTCCAGTGTGATTCTAAGCCCCAGCTCTCACTTCAGCTGCCTCTTAGGTGCCAAATCAATGGCAATTTTCTGGATATGTTACTGGTCCTCGCTGTAGCAGTAACAACTGTTGACTATTTTTTGCTCCCTTAGTGTCTAAGATGCTACTCATTCCCTCCTGGTTCTCTTCCTACTTGTCTGTTACTTCTCAATCTCTTTCATTATTTCCTCTTTTTCTGCTCTTACAATTTGCATGAGTCCGTGCTCAGCCTTCCACCCCTCTTACTCTTTGCTCCCTCTGGGATAGTTCACCCACTCTCATGCACGTGGCTTTAAAAGTAACCTGTATGTTGACAATTCCCAAGTTTGAGTATGGTTGGGGACATTTCAAGATTTCCAAAGTCAGACAACCAGTTACTTCTTCCATCTTTTTTTTAAACCAGTAAATCATATAGGTAGCAACATATTCCAAACTGAATTCACCTTTCTCAACCACTTTCAAAAGAAGTGAATGACCTTCAAAGAAAACCTGTGCTCACCAGGTCAGGGCATTGTCCTAGATACACAACACATTCCTATTTCTTTACTGGTTCACCTCCTCTCTCCTTGCCTAAGTCTTAGCAGTCATGCTTTAAGCCCTAACACAAGTGTGACCTCCTCTTCTTCACAAAACCCTACCACACCTCAATTTTGACTGTTCACATCTTTGTCCCAAACCATCTATTTTCTACATTACACTTTCCCAAATACACTGTAAACAAATTAAGAGAGTCTTCTTATAAACCCATAACCAGGCACAGTAAATCTGTGTAACTGAGGTAGAAAAATCCTTTATGTTCTAAAGAAGAGTTTCTTCACGAGTGGTAAGAATATACATATATCATACAGTTCTCACTTATCTTGACCGATACGCAGTCAGTCAAGAAAGATAAATTCTCTGAATCCCAACTGATTCAGCAGGACACCATTCCAGATATTCCTCAGAAGGAATTCAAGAAAGAATAACTCAGCACAACTACCTTCTGGCCATTCTGCATTTCTCAAACATTTCTTGAATAGCCACAGCTTGGGTTGTTTCTTCTTTCTAAAATGTTCATCTCACTCAATCTTGTTTCTTTGCAGGTTGAACTTCCTCATCTTTTAAGGCTTAGCCCAAGTGTTACCTCCTCTGTAAGGCTTTCCAACTCTCCCTGGCCACTCTGTTCTTCCAAGGTACTTTGGTCCCACACTTACTATAACACTTACAAAATCACAGAATAGTTTTTGTTTTTTAGGGGGTACCAGGGATTGAACCCAGGACCTTGTACGTGCGAAGCAGGCGCTCAAACCACTGAGCTACACCCACTCTCTGTTAGTTTTACATATAGGTTCTCTGAAAGTCTCTTGGACAACTGAAGGTAGTTAGCATGCATCGTATTGTTCTTTGGGCTGTCAGTTTAATTTAGCACAATGTGAAGAGTATGTGACACTGGGTAATCTACAAAAAGGGGAGATGCTATTTATTAGCTCCAATTTATAGAAGGGAAAAAAACAAGCTTAGAGAGATTAGGAGACTCATTAAACCATCGTATCCCCAGCATCTGAAACAATTATTTCTTGGAAGACTGAATAAATATACTTGCTTGAGGTCACACAGCAATAAAAGGAAGAGAAGGAACTCTAACCCAGGTGTCTCTGACTTCAAACCTCATGCTCTCATCAGCCTTAAGAGATCACCCCTCTTTTACTTCATAGCAATGTGAAATGAAAAGAAGCCCCTGCTAGTATTTCTGCAGAGCACTCTACTTTCATCTCATCTTCTCCATGACATGGGAAATAATTCCTACTCATAATTTCTATTTGAAACACTTAAACTACTTCTTCTATTCTCTTGAGCCATTTGAGTTAAAATGTGAAAGCTCAAGTGGACACAGCACTTTCTGATGCTAACTAGAGTAGAAGTGTCCTTGTGAAGTTACTTGATAAAAAAAAAATCATTGACCCAGAAGGAAAGAACTGGAGCATAGTTAGGTTTTATATAAATATATACACATTCTCAAGGCTGTACCATCAAAAATATTAAGAGGAAAAAAAGTTTTGTTCTGAATCTCCCAAGGCCAAAACTGAATTCCAAAGCCAAAACTGCATTACATTTAAGCTTGGGCATTTCCACCATCATATATTTTCAATAATTGAAAAAAAAAAAAAATTCTCCTTAAAACAATGTTTTGCTATACTTCTTTTCATAAGATAATCAAATGCTGCCAAAAGCAACAACAAAGACAACAAAAACCCAAAACCCTATTTGGAAATACAGATAATTTCATACCTATTCACAAGTTAACAATTGTTAAGTATTCTTCAAAAGCCTGTGTAACAGGTGCTTTGCAATAAGGCAGTTTCGTTGTTGATGTTAAGGCTAAAATTAAGATCAGGGGTCCAGAGAAGTTCAGTGCCCAAGGAAGTTGCTTTGCATAGATATATATTCAAAGTTTCTAAAACTGGGTTTGTTAAACTTATTTTCCTCTGCCTAAAAATGCTTAGAGGCTCACCCACTAACAAGTTATTACATCCTTTTGGTAGGGCATTGGTTGGTTTTGTGCAACTGTGCTGATGAGATGAAGGTGATGGAGAAGACCTATAGCAAGTTTATTTCATGATATTTCTTGAAAACACAACTGCAGTGTTGTAAATCAGCTGTTAATCACCAGTTGTGCAAAAAAAGAGGGTAACTAGTAGTGGCATTGTAAAATATTTAAAAAGTACTTTAGCTTCCTGTGTGGCACTGGAATAGCCTTTAGGGAGCTGGTTCATTGGTATGAAGACTACATTTCACAGCACTTAAATAATCTAGCATTTATAGTAACAAAAGTCTTTTTGCCTGGGAACTAAGGATTCACATTCCTACAAACATTCACTTATCCATGCTTGAGAATGATACCTATTACAAACTTTTGACTGCAGCATCCAGCATATTTTTTATCCATATGAGATGGTTCCAAAAGTACATCTAACCTAGCCTCTTTTTCCACTGCACAATGAATGAGAATGGAAATGCAACAAGAATTGTTTGGATGCCTCAATTTTTAAGAGTATATTTCTACGGTATTCATCAAAATGAGTTATTATATTTATAAGACAAATACAGGTGGCATGTTAGAAAATACAGTTGAATCAGACTACACAATCCTAAATATGGAGAGCTTAAGATCTTCATGTGCACTTACCTTTTGTGCATTTTCTCCATCTTCAATTGCAAATTCTAGTCTCGGCTGCCTGGGGTTGATCAGGTCTTTTAGTGTTAAACAATTTACTTCCATCTGTAAGGCACATTATATTAAAAAGCAATTTTACAGTTAGATATGTTCTCATTTGATGAAAATATTACTTGTTCATGGACATGAACTTCCCCTCCCTAAACTGGTCCTGAGAATTTCCAAGAGTGTAGCCACTCCACCCCACCCCCCGGCGCTAAAACGCACATGCCCACACACAGACGCCTAAAGTGTGCTTAGTAATTACTGAAAGTCTGAGAAGAAAGTCATCGACAATATTAGGAATTCTTTATGAAGTGTAACAGGGCAAAATAAAGTTACCAAGTCAAGGAGGGTGCTGGGCAAATCTGTCAGAAAGTACAGGGTCTTCTAGGTCAGTTAATTTTGGCGCAAAGAACTGGAAGGAATCCGGCTTTGAGGGGTTTGAATCGGGGAAGGAAACCTGATCGCTAGACCAAACCCACTCAGCGTTTAGCGCAGCCCCCTCCCAGGCCTCCAGGCAGACCCCAAGGTTAAACCCTCCCAATGAAACCCCTAAATCATGAGGCAGGGCAGGTCCCCTCTGCTGTCCAGCTGAAGGGAGAGCTGGAACGGAGGACAGACCCCGCGTGCCAGGTCCTGCGGCAGAAACACCTCGCTCCCCAGACAGTCGGGGGAGGGGAGGGGTGGCAGGCTGGCAGCCCGAACGGGAGGGGGACTCCTCCCCGTGGACACCCCCCTCCGTCCACTCTACCCCCAATTCCCGCTCTCACCCAGTGCAGGGACTGCACGCTACTTACTCCCGCTCTGCTAAGGAGGCTTCCTGCCTCCACTGGGACATCCACGGTCCCGCACCCACGCGGGAAAGGGGTACGGCGATCAGCAGCAGGGTGGCTGGGGCGGCGACATCGGACGGGGAAAGCGAGGCGTGCGGATCCCCGCTCCGAGTGCCCTGCCTTGGCAGGGACCCCTCGGTGTCCGCGCAGCGCCAGGGCTCCGACCCGCCCAGCCAGACTCCACTTCGGGATCACCGTCCCCGCTAAAACACCTCCTCTGGCGCCTTGAGACCGAATTTGAGAATCCGCCAATCAGTGGCGGCCCGCGGGGCGGCCCCGGCCAATCGCGCGGCGGCAGGGCCCGGGCTCGCCGCCCCTCGGAGTCTTGGCGCTCCGGGTCGCGCGTTTGGCCCTCACCCGCCCAATCTTTGCCGCCTCGACCCCCTCCCCCTTCCGGGTACCTGGAAACCTCCCGGCCTGCGAGCCAATTCCTGGCTAGGACGCGGGCCCGAGCGGCCGCGGGAAGTCTAGGTGGGGGCGGTCGGCGGCGCGGGGCGGCGCGGGATGGCAGGGGAGGGAAGAGGAGGAGGGCTCTTTTGTTATGCATAAAAGACCCGCTCGTGTACCCTTACTTTGCCGCGTCCCGAGACCGCGGGCACAGCCTAGGGAGGGTAAAGCAGATGGAGTTTGGAAAAACGATATGCACAATCCGGGTGCTGTCTCCACGCACTCCGCCCTCCCTGCCCGCCACAGCAACCTGCGCGGAAGCGAAGTTGCCCGGACTTGTTGGGGCAAACTTCCTAGCACCCGAACGCTGGGGTGAGACGTGAACCATGGTTACCATTTTATGCTGCGAGCAGATGGCACGCCAGTTAGCCCTGGAAACTAGGCTGGAAGCAGAACTAGCTTTTCTTCTTCTTCTTCTTTTTTTTTTTTTAAAGTCCGGAAATGTTTCTTGGTGTTGCTGCCTTTTCAGAACATCGCGAAGAAGTAAGAGAGAGAGAGAAAAAAAATGAAATAATTCTTTGCAGTATGCACCAGCGTTGAGGGAAACAGTTGAGAAAATTTCCTCAGCATTTACTGGTTTGTAGTAAATGTGTCACTTCCTTCAACTTTAGTTTCTTATTTACAGCGTGAATGGTATTAGAGGCAGCGTTCTATTTTTTCATAGACTTTATCATTTTTAGAATAGTTTTAGATTTACAGAAAACTGAGATAGTATAGTTCCAATATGTCCTGTACCCGGCTTCTATTACAGATGTCTTACTCTACTGTAGTTCATTTGTTACAATGAATGAACTAATGTGGATACATTATCTTTGACTGAAGTCCATTTTTATTCTGATTTCCTTCATTTATATCTATTTTTTTTTTTTCTGTTCTAGGACACCACATTGCATTTAGTCTTCATGTTTCCGTAGGCTCCTCTTGGCTGTGACAGTTTCTCAGACGTTCCTTATTTTTGATGATCTCGGCATTTTTGGGGAGTACTGTTCAGGTACTTTGTAGGATGCCCTTCTAGTGGAATTGGATCCAGCCTTCTTTAAAACCATAATATACATTTAAAAAAAAAAAAAAACAGACAAAAAGAAAACTAACAACTAATTAAAATTCTCACATTTTAGTAATGGAAATAACACTTTGAACTTAAAATTATCATCTAGGTAGAAGCATAAGTAGAGAAATACAAAGAGCAAAAATTTAACTTATTGAGTTTTGTGCTTAGGCGGTAGCAAGAAATTTAGATGAGGAAATAGTTTTTCCAACTCTAGTATTAGTTTCTGTGGTTGCTGTAACAAATTACCCTAAATTTGTTGGCTTAAAATAGCAGAAATTTATTCTCTAACAGTTCTGAAGGACAGAAGGAAATCAAGCCATTGTCACAGCTGCACTCCCTATAGGCTCTAGAATCCGTTTCTTGCCTCTTCCATCTTCTGGTGACTGTCAGCATTCCTTGATTTGTGGCCACATCACTATGGTCGCTGCCTCCACGGGCACATTATGTCCTCCTATTCTGTCAGATATCTCCTGTGTTTCTCATATAAGGACACTTGTCATTGGATTTTGGCTCCACCCAAATAATACAGGGTGTCTCATATTAAGATCCTTAGTTACACCAGCAAAGACCATTTTACCAAATATGGCCACAGTAATAGGTTCTGGGGATTAGTATGTGAATATATCTTTTTGGGGGACCACCACTCAGTTCTGTGGACCACCATTCAAATTATTAAAGTCCATTCATTTTCTCAGCTATTTGTAAGTAACATTGGTTATTTCTTTGAGGTTAGGCAATTTTATATTACACAACTTTTCCTGGAATTTCAGAGTAAAATAATTTTTTTTTTGCTATTTCTACTTTTTAATTTTTATTTTTAAAATCAATTTTATTGAAACATTCATAAACCACACAATTCATCTAAAGTATATAATCAGTGGCATTTGGTATAATCACAAAGTTGGGCATTCATCACATTAATCCATATTAGGGCATTTTCATTACTTTAAAAAGAAATGAAAAGAAAAAATGAACACCAAAAACACCCAAATGAACACAGAAAAACCCTATCCCTTAGTAGTCACCTCGCAATTTCTCTATCCTTCCCCTGCCATACATAACTGCTAATGTATTTCCATCTCTGTAATTCATTTGTGTATAATTTTAGATGGGGTCAAACAATAGGTAGTACATTTGTCTAGATTCTTTCACTTAGTGTGCTTTTTTTTTTTTTTTTTTTTACCATTGATGGAAGGTTATTAATATATTACTACACAATACTGTCCATAGTTGTTTTGGTTGTATTTTTGCCCAATTGTAACCCTGATATTTTCACCTAACATTAACATACATTTGTTCTGTTTCAGAGAAAAAAATTCTTTATATCACTATTAACCATATTCATTTTTCACAAGAAGGCTTGCTATGCTATACAGTCCCATGCTTCAATTTTACCTTTCCTTCTAGTGATGTACTTGTCCTTAGACTTTCCCTTTCAACCACTATTATACCCATATGTTAGCATTACTAATTACAAGCCCCATTATGTGCTTTCACCATTTCTATTCATTTCCAAACAACCTTTTTACCAATGCTGCACACATTATATGTCAGCTTTCTGTCTTCTAACCACATTCTATTCTCTGGTGAGTTATATTTTAGCTATTAATGCCATGAGTCTGCTCATATATTTAGTTCATAATAGTGAAATCATACAATATTTCTGTCCTTTTATGTCTGGCTTGCTTCACTCAACACACTGTCCTCCAGGTTCATCCATGTTGTCATATGCTTCACAACTTCATTTCTTCTTACAAATGAATAATATTCCATTGTCTGCATATACTGCAGTTTGTTTATCCATTAGGCAGTTGATGGACACCTGGGTTGTTTCCATCTTTTGGCAATTGTGAATAGTGCTGCTATGAACATTGGTGTGCAGATGTCTATTCGTGTACCTGCTCTCAGATCTTCTGGATATAAATATTTCATAGTGGTATTGCTGGGTTGCATAGCAAATCAATAGCTAACTTCTTTTGGCACTGCCAAACAGACTTCCACAGTGGCTTTCCGATTCTACAGATTAAGCTTTCCTATCTCTCCACATCCTCTCCAGCACTTGTAGGTCTCTTTTTTTAATAGTGACCATTCTAGTAGGTGTGAAATAATATTGTAGCTTTGATTTGCATTTCCCTAATAGCCAGTAAAGTTGAACATTTTTTCATGGGTTTTTTTTTTTTTTTTTTTCCATTTCTATTTCTTTAGGAAAACATCTATTCAGGTCTTTTGCCCATTTTAAAATTGGGTCAATTGCCTTTGTATTGTTAAGTTGTAGAATTTCTTTATATATCATGGATATTAGACCCTTTGTCAGATGTATGATTTCCAGATAATTTTCTCCCATTTAGTAGGCTGCCTTCTTACCCTCTTTACAAAGTCCTTTGAGTTGCAGAAGTGTTTAATTTTTAAGAGGTCTAATTCATTGATATTTTCTTTCATTGCTTGTGCTTTGAGTATAAGGTTTAAGAGACCCCCACCTACTACAAGTTTGTGAAGATGTTTCCCTACATTATCTTCTAGGAGTTTTGTGGTCTTGACTTTTATGTTTAGGTCTTTGGTCCATTTTGTGTTGATTCTTGTATAGGGATTGAGATAAGGGTTCTCTTTCATTCTTTTGGTACTGGATATCCAGTTCTCCCAGCACCATTTGTTGAAGGCTGTTCTGTTCCAGTAGAGTGGACTTGGTAAGCTTATAAAAAATCAGTTGACCATAGAAGTGTGGATCTATTTCTGAACTCTGAATTTGATTCCATTGATTAATGTGTCTATCTTTATGTCAATATCATGCTGTTTTGACTACTGTAGCTTTAAAATACACTTAAAGTTCTGGAAGCATGACTCCTCCAACTTTGCTCTTATATTTTTAGGATGTTTCTGGCTATTCAGGACCCCTTTCCCTTCCAAACAAATTTAGTAATTGACTTTTCTGTTTCTGTAAGTAAGCTGTTGAGAATTTTGATTGGGTTGTGTTGAATTTATAAATTAGGTTGGATAGAATTGATATCTTCATGGTGTCATGATGCTTAGTCTTCCAATCCATGAACACAGAATGTCCGTCCTTCCATTTGTTTAGGTCTTCTTTGATTTCTTTTAGCAGTGTTTTGTAGATTTCTGAAGAGAGATGCTTTACATTCCTGGTTAAATTAATTCCTGGATGTTTGAGACTTTTTGTTGCTATTGTAAATATAATTTTTTTTCTAGATCTCCTCAGCTTGCTTATTACAAATGTATAGAATACTGATTTTGCATGTTGATCTTGTTTCTTACCACTTTGCTGAACTCTTTCATTAGCTCTAATAGCTTTGTCATAGATATTTTGGAGTTTTCTAAATATAGAATCATGTCCTCTGCAAACAGTGAGAATTTTACTTCCTCTCTTCCAATTTGGGTGCCTTTTGTTTCCTTTTCTTGCCTAATTGCTCTAGCTAGAATTTCTAGCACAATGATGAATAACAGTGGTGACGGTGGACATCCTTGCTTGTATCTGATTTTAGAAGGAAACCTTTCAACCTTCCCCACTGAGTACAATGTAGGCTGTGGATTTTTCATATATTCATTTTATCATGTTGAGGAACTTTCCTTCTATTTCTTTCTTTCAAAATGATTTTATCAAAAAAAGATGTTGGATTTTTGTCAAGTAGCTTTTCTCCATCAATCAAGATGATCATGAGTTTTTTCCTTGATTTGGTAATGTGGTATATTATATTAATTGATTTTATGTTGAACCACCTTTGCATACCAGGAGTAAAACCCACTTGACTGTGGTATATAATTTTAAAAATATGCTGTTAGATTAGATTTGCAAATATTTTGTTGAGAATTTTTGCATCTATGTTCATTAGAGAGATTGGTCTGTAATTTTCTTTTCTTGTAGTATCTTTATCTGGCGTTGGTAGTAGGATGATGCTAGCGTCATAAAATGTGTTGGGTAATTTTCCCTCTTCTTCAATTTTTTGGAAGTTTAAACAGGATTGGTATTAATTCTTCCAGAAATGTTTGGTAGAATTCACCTGTGAAGCCATCTGGTCCTGGAATTTTCTTTGATATGAAATTTTTAAAATATTTATTTTTATTTTTAAAGAAGTTTTAGATTACATAAGTGTTACATCAAGAATATGGAGTAGGGGAGCCGATTTGCTCAAGTGGCTGAGTGCCTGCTTCCCATGTATGAGGTCCTGGGTTCAATCCCCAGTACTTCCTAAATATATATACATATATATTTAAAGCACCTATTTGGGGGCGCCAGGAGACCAGAAGAGCATCCTGCAACATCCTTGAAAGAATGGAAGGAGGAGACTGCCTATCTGCAGAGATTTGTTAAGTAGAGCACTCCAGTGCCACAGAGGCCAATGCCCATTCTCCAAGGAATAGCTCCCGAGGCGATATATTCCATGCCTGGAATTGGAATCACCACTTCCCCAAATGGGGGAGAATGAGATGGTTGGGCACCAACTTCAGCTACTGATTAGTAAATTCAGCTCACTAAAGTATAATATTAAGAACAGCTAAAAAAAAAAAAAAAAAAAAAAAAGAACAGCTAAAGTTTGAAACTGTCCAAGTCAGAAAGAGGCCAGTAGCTGCCATTTTAACTCTGCTCCCAGCATGAGGGGAAGTGGGGCAGACTGAAAATCATCGTTACAGTCGGAATGGCTTCTTTCTGTCCAGATTGGTTTGCAGCTGTAACCTAAGCCCCAGCGCCACCTCTGGCAAGAAGGAAGCTGCAGGGACCTATTCCAGACTCTCTGGGAAACTACAGGCCACACTGCAGAGGCTGGTGTTCACTCTGGCAGCACAAGCCGCCTCAGGAGCTATCCTGTGGCTGGAATTGGAAACTCCATTTCCCAAACGGGAGAAAGAGACAGTTGGCCACTGACTTCAGATACTAATTAGTAACTTTGACTGGCTAAAGTAATATACCCTAAGAATAGCTAAAGTTTGAACCTGTCCAAGTCAGAAGGAGGCTGGGAGCCACCGTTTTGGCTCCATCCCTCAGCATGAGGGGAAGCAGAGAGGACTGAAAATCACAGTGACAGTAGGGACTGGCTTCTTCCACTAGATTTGACTGAAGCCCCAACTCTGGCATGGAGGAAGCAGGCAGTACCTGCACCAGTGTTTCTGGGTAACTAGGTAAATTGGTTGACACAGACTGAATAGTCAAAAGTCTACTGGGGCAACTGCAGTCGTTTTGGACCTGCATGGCATAGCTCGCTGCCCACATCTGTAGCTCCATCCCCATCCCACGCAGGGACGGAATTGACTTGAAGTTTCATCAGGCTCTCTGGGCAACTACAGTTTAGTCCTGCATGACTTGGATCATTACACACTGCTGTGGCTCTTTTCCTGTCCCTGCCAAGGGAGAAAAGTGGGAGAATCTTCATCAGTCCCAGGGGTAACGTGGGCAGGTCAAGCTACATCCTTGGTTCCTACTGCACAACCAGCAAGGAAAAATGGCAAGAAAGTCTTAAACTAAAGAGAGAAACTACACCCAGAATAAATACATCTAGTAAGTCAGATATCAAGACACCAACAAAAAATTATAATCCACACCAAGAAACAGGAAGATGTGGTCAGTTAAAGGAACAAGATAAACCTCCAGATAGCCTAAGGAGTTGAGACAACTAATCATAGATGTCCAAACAAAGCTTCTTAATAAATCCAATGAGATGGCTAAATAGATTAAGGATATTAAGAAGACATTGGATGAGCACAAAGAAGAATTTGAAAGCATATGTAGAAAAATAGCAGATCTTATGGAATGAAAGGTACAATAAAAGAAATAGAAAATACAGTCATACCTTGGAATTTGACTGCTTTGAAGCTTGTCCAATTTGGTACTTGACACATTTTGACATGCTAATATGTCCTGGTACTTATCATTTGTTTGGTACTGGACACACAAGCTAAACTTGTCAATGCCAGTAGCCTCATGACTAGCCAAAACAAAAGACCATATGTTAGTCACTCAGTAGCTCTTGCCCTGTGCTCATCCCACTGTGGTCTTATCTTAGCTTCTGTGGTCATTTTGTGTATTTTTGCATTTATTTTCTGATCATGGGTCTTAAGACACTGAGCAATGATAGCACTGAGCAGAAAAGAAAATTACTTCACACCACCACTGAGCAAAAAAAAATTAATAATAAGTAAATATGAGAGTGGTATTTGCATTACTGATCTTGCTAGGGAATACTGTAAGCCTAGAACAACTGTCTCCACCATCATTAAGAATAAAGAAGTGATAAAAAAGGCTGATGTTGCAAAAGGAATTAAAGCAATAACAAAGCAGCATTTCCCATACACTCGAAGAAGTTGAAAAACTGTTGTTAATTTAGGTAAACAAGGAGTTAGCAGGTGACAGTGGAGTGGAAGAGATGATATATGAAAAAGTGTTGCATGCTGAGTTTTAAAAAAATAAACCAGAACTGAGTGATGCGAGTGTTGAAGTTTTTAAGGCCAGGCACAGCTTGTTTGATAATTTTAATAAAAGGATCAGCATCCATAGTATCATGAGGCATGGAGAGGCAGTGACTCTTAATAAAAGGGCTGC
Source organism: Dasypus novemcinctus (assembly GCF_030445035.2). NCBI lineage: Eukaryota > Metazoa > Chordata > Mammalia > Cingulata > Dasypodidae > Dasypus > Dasypus novemcinctus. Next base: position 59,580,459 of record NC_080684.1, read on the forward strand.
TGATGAATTCGTCAATGTTTTCAAAACTATATAAAGGCTGAGAGTTTTATTCCCCACCAAGTTTTTAACTGTGATGGGACTAGAGTTTTTTTTTTTTTTTTGGAAAAAAAAGCTGCATAGACTCTACATCACAAAAAAAGGAGAAGGTATTACTAGGCCACAAACCAATGAAGGACAAGCTTACTCTATTGTATGGGAATGCTAGTGGGGACTTAAAACTCAAGCCTCTACTAGTTTATCATAATGAAAACCCATGAGTTTTCAAGATGCTTAATGCCATAAAAAGCAAACTCCATATGATGTGTAACCCAGCAAAGCTTGGGTTACAAGGCAATTTTTCACCAAGTGGATAAAAGAAGTATTTAGACCCTCCATGAAAAAATATTTACTGGAGAAAGATTTGCCTCTGAAAGCTCTCCTACTTTTGGACTGTGCATCTGCCCATCCTCCAGGTTTGGAGGACGACCTACTGGAGGAGTTCAGTTTCATCACTGTAAGCTTCCTGCCCCTCAACACTACTTCTCTCATCCAGCCCATGGACCAGTAGGTCATTTCAAACTTCAAAAAGTTGTACACCAAGGCACTTTTCTAGAGGTGCTTTGAGATCACCTCTGATACCAATTAACAGAATTCTGGAAGGAGGATTTCAATATCCTGCACTTTCTTAACCTTATTGATAAGGCGTGGAACAAAGTCTTTTATAGGACAATGAATTTGGCATGGAAGAATATGTGGCCAGAAGCTGTGACTCAGAGAAACTTTGAAGGGTTTGAGGCTGACCCCAAGCCGGCAGGTACAGAGGGTACAGTTGTGCAGGATATTGTATCTTTGGGCCGGTCCATGGAGGTCTATACTGCTGATGTTGAGGAGTTAGCAGAGGAACATCATGAAGAACTCAGCACTGAGGAGTTGCAGGAACTACAGAAGGAGGAGCAACAAGAGGTGGCTGAAGAGATTTCTTCAGGTGAGGAAGAGGTAAAGGAGGCTATTTCCCCATTTCCTTGATAAAAGAAATGTATGCAAAATGGGCAGAAGTTCAAAACTTTGTGGAAAAGTACCATCCAGACAAAACTCTGACAAGCAGAAATGTGAGTTTATTGAATGACCAAACAATTTCGCACTTTTGAGGAATTCTGAAAAGAAGACAGAAGCAGTCCTCATTGGATACATTTTTAGTGAAGGTAACAAAGCCTGTGCCAGAGCTTGTGGCGCAAGCTGAAATAAGGCAGAAAAGAGAAAGAACACCTGAAGTGCAAGTACCCAATGTTCATTGGAGGGGGACTCTTCTCAGTATAGGTAAAGTGAAGATTTTATTTTATTTAATCTAAATATTTATTAATATTTTGGTTTATTTCTCATGTGAAGTAATGATATACAATGCTGTCTTTTTATATATTGCCTTAAAAGTGTGCATTGTCTTTGGTTAGGGAACGAATTAAATTCATTTTCATTATTCCTTATGGGAAAATATGTTCGGTGCTCATTGTTTTTGGTACTCATTGCTCCTCCTAGAACCAATTAATGATGAGTACTGAGGTACCACTGTACCTTGGAATCATATAATAGCAGATTTAAGGAGGCAGAAGAAAAGGATTTGGTGAGCTTGAGGAAATGGCCTCTGAAAGCAAATATGCAAAAGAGCAGATGAAGAAATGAATGGAAAAAATTGAACAAGGTCTCAGGGAACTAAACGACAGCAAGAGAAGAGCAAACACACATGTCATGGATGTTCCAGAAGGAGAAGAGAAGGGAAAAGGGGCAGAAGGAATATTTGAAGAAATAATTGTAGAAAATTTCCCAGTCCTATTGAAAGACATAAGCATCTGTGTCTAAGAAGCACAACATAGTCCCATCTGAATAAATCCAAATAGACCAAGACTGAGATGCATACTAATCAGAATGTCAAATGTCAAAGTCAGAGAATTCTGAGAGCAGCAAGAGAAAAGCAATGTATAATATATAAGGGATGCCCAATGAGATCATGCCATTTTCTCATCAGAAACCATGGAGGCAAAAAGACAGTGGTATGATATTAAGATATTGCCAGAAAAAACTTCTACCCAAGAATCTTATATCCAGCAAGATTGTCTTTCAAAAATGAGGGTGCATTTCGAATATTCACAGCTAAACAGAAACGAGAGAGTTGTAACCAAGAGACTGGCTTTGCAGGAAATACTAAAGGTTATGCTACTGTCTGAAAAGAAAACAACTATATGCTGTCTACAAGAGACTCACCCTAGACCCAAGGATTCCAATAGTTTGAAAGTGAAAGGCTGGAAAAAGATACTCCATGCAATTTAGTGACAAAAAGAAAAGAAAAAAAAAAGCCAGAGGAGCTATACTTATCTCAGATGAAACTGACTTTAAAAGACACTACTAATGTGCAATCTGAGGAGAAAGTCAGGAAAAAAATTCTATTTACAATAACGACTGAAAGAATCAAATATTTAGGAATAAACTTAATGATGTCAAGTGATGGATGTAGGATGACCAAATACCTGTAAGTACAAAGGAAAGAATTGCATGTAAATTAGAAAATAATGAGGTGCAACCCTCTCTTCGTGCCAAATTTGTTTTGTTTCTTGTGGACAAGAACATCCTGCTGAAGCAATGAAGTATGAAAACCATCTTCAACTGGTTGGCTGGAACAGTGCAGAATAAGCCCCTGGGTGTTCTCACTTAAACTTGCTTAATTAAAATAGTAAAATTCTCACCCCCGTGTGGAGTTATCCTCCCCTTTTTTGATCATGCAATATATGTGCAAGTGTGATTTCCTGAACATAGTAATTGTGCAATTATATAACTAGTTCTATGTATTCATCCATATGCATAAAAACTAATGCATAATCAAGGCAAATGCTAAGTAGTAACTTAGGTATTCAAGCAAGAGTAAAACCACAGCATAGGGAGTCAGGCATGAGTTGCTTTAGACTGACCTTGGCTCCTATCTGCAGACATAAAAAATGTAAGTTCTGCCTGACTCTCAGGTTAAAGTTTTTTTTTTCCTCTACATCTCTGGTTATCCCCAAAGGCCCAGCTTTGGGGCCTAACAAAAGCACTTATATTCAGAAAACTACAATGCACTGTTAAATAAAAAAGACCTAAATAATTGGAAGACCATTCCATGCTAACAGATTAGAAGATAAAGTATCATTAAGATGTCAATTCTGGGAAGTGGATGTGGCTCAAGTGATAGAGCTTCCACCTACCATATGGGAGGACCTGGGTTTGATCCCTGGGGCCTCCAGGTGAAAAAGAAGAGAAAGTGTGCCTGTGCAGTGAGCCAGTGCCCATGTGAGTGCATGCATGGTGAGCCAGTGCCCACAAAACTGAGTCACACAGCAAGATGATGATGCATCGAAAGAGAGACAAGGGGAGAGTCAAGGTGAAGTGCAGCAGAAACCAGGAACTGAGATGGAACAATCAACAGGGAACCTCTTTCCACATCAGAGGTCCCCAGGATTGAATCTCAGAGAATCCTAGAGGAAAGAAATGAGAAGAGAAGACAACACAGACAGCAAAAACAGTGGGATGGGAGGAGGGGAAGGGGGAAGACTAAATAAAATAAATCTTAAAAAAATAAAATAAAATAAAATAAATATGTCATTTCTACCCAAATTGATATACAGATTCAATGAAGTCCCAATAAAAATTTCACCAGCATTTAAAAAATAAATGGAAAACATGATTGTCAAATTTATTTGTAAGGGCCAGGGGTTCTGAATAGCCAGAAACATCTTAAAAAGGAAAAGCAAAGTTGGAAGACACTCACTTCTGAACTTTAAATCATATTACCTAGCTACAGTTGTAAAAATGACATGGTTCTGGCATAAAGACAGACACATAGATCAATGGAACTAAATTGATGGTTCAGAAACAGAGGGAAACAGACTTGGCCCAGTGGTTAGGGTGTCCGTCTACCACATGGGAGGTCCACGGTTCAAACCCTGGGCCTCCTTGACCCATGTGGAGCTGGCCCATGCACAGTGCTGATACGCGCAAGGAGTGCTGCCCCACGCAGGGGTGTCGCCCGCGTAGGGGAGCCCCTTGCCCCACGCAGGGGTGTCCCCCGCGTAGGGGAGCCCCACGCGCAAGGAGTGCACCCATAAGGAGAGCCACCCAGCCTGAAAGAAAGTGCAGCCTGCCCAGGAATGGCGCCGCCCACACTTCCTGTGTCGCTGACGACAACAGACGTGGACAAAGAAACAAGACGCAGCAAATAGACACAGAGAACAGACAACCGGGGGCGGGGGGGGAGGGGGAATTAAATAAATAAATCTTAAAAAAAAAAAAAAGAAACAGATCCTTACATCCATGGTCAAGTGATTTTGACAAGTCTGTCAAATCCACCATCTCAGGCAGAACATTCAACAAATGGTCCTTAGAGAACCAAACCATAACCAAAAGAAGGAAAGAAGACCTCTATCTCACACCTTATACAAAAATTAACTCTAAATGAATAAAAAACCTAAATATAAAATCAAGAACCATAAAGCTTCTAGAAGAAAATGTAGGAAAACATCCTCAATATCTGGTGGTAGGTGGTGAATTCTTAAAGGAGATAAGAGGAGGACTGAGATGGACTACTGGTGTTTAATGTATGTAGAAGTTTTAATTAGCTTTACTGTAAAAGTGTGGAAATGTATAGAATTTATGGTAACACATTATACTGAGTAACAGCTGATTTATAAATAGGAATGTGGTTGGAAAGAATAGCCTAGGGATGTAAATGTCATTTGAAAGAGAGCTAGAGAATAATCTACGGACTGAATAACACTGTAAACCCAGAGGTGGGTGATAATTGTTTTTAATGGTACAGATGCAAGAGTGTCCTTTGTGAACTAGAGCAGATGTACATCACTATTGCAGTGTGGTGGGAATGTGGAGAAGCATGGGAAAACTACAACTGGAGTGACATATGGACTGTGGTTAACAGCAATACTGTACTTTCATGCATTTATGCCAAAGAGGTATTGTGTTGATAATGGAGAATATGGAAAAAGTGTGCAAAATGTATGTTATGGACCATAGTTAGTGGTAATAGTTTGATGATATTATCTCATAATCGTAACAAATGTTCCACCACAGTGTGGTGTGTTGATAGAGGGCTGTTGTATGGGAATTCTGCATGTACAGAATTGTTTTGTAAGTTCACAACTTGTGTAAGAAAAAAATATTTTAAAAAATAATAATAGGATGGGTTGAGGGAAAAATACACCAAATGTAAGATATGGACTAGAGTTAGTCTTAAGAATTTGATAATATTCTTTAATAATTTCTAACAAATGTCTCACAACAATGCAAGGTGTTGGTTGTGCGTTGATGTATGGGACTCCTTATGATGTTATTCATAACTTTGTAAGTTCACAACTTTTACTATACACTTATTGTTCACATGTGTTCATGTATAAATGATATAATAATAGTAATAATAATAATAGGGTGGGTTGGGGGGAAAATACACCAAATGTAAGATACTTTGGTTAGTAGAAATATTTTGAGGATACTCTTAAATCATTAAAAATGTTTCACAACAATACAAGGTATTGGTGGTGGGGTGTGGTATGAGAGCCCTGTATGATGTTATTTATGTTTGTTTTGTAAGTTCACAACTATTACTATACACTTATTGTTTATGTATGTTTATATATGGGTGATATACTTCAATAAATTTTAAAAAATATAGGGATTCCCATATATCTCTTCCCCTTTCCTCTCCACTAACAACATATTTCATCAGTGTGGTACCTTTGTTACAATTGATGAACACATATTAAAGCATTGTCACTAACCATGGATTGTGGTTTACATTATACTTTACACTTTGCACCACACAATTTTATAGGTTTTGAAGAATATATAATAGCCTGTATCAGTGATTGCAATGTCATAAAGGACAATTCCAATGTCCCCAAAATGCCCCATGTTATACCTATTCTTCCCTTTCCCTCCCCTCAGAATCTCTGCTGGCCACTGACTTTATATCAATGATAAATGTTCTTCCATTACTAGAATAATAAATTTATTTTAGTCCTTAGTTGCATTCTCTGTTATGTTTGCTCATTCCTCTACAGTCAGTTAAAGGGGAGCTGATACAAAGTACTAGAAATCTGTTGGCTTTTATAAAGAGTATTTATTTGGCATAGAAACTTCCAGTTACAAGGCCCTAAAGAGTCCAACTCAAGGTACCATAAGAGGTATTTTTTCACCCAAAGTCTGTTGCTACATGTTGATGCAAGATGGCAGGTGTCCTCTGTGAGAGTTCAGGCTTCCTTTTCCCTCTTAATGTTGCATGGGTCCAGCTTCTTCTGATCTCAGCTGTAGGCTGGCATAAAACTCATCTCTCTTCCCTAGGTTTGTTTCTTTCTGGGCTCAGTTGCTCTAGTTTCTTCATGAGGTCACCTATAAACTTTCATGGCTCAACTCTACCCAGGGCTCCAGTGTCAAAACTAAGTCTTCTCTTTTGCTGTGTCTTTTTCTGTGTGTCTACTTCCGTGTAAGAGTTTGTGTTATTGGCCTATGAAGAGGGCAGGGACTCAACCCTGCATGCCGTAATGACAAGGCTGAATCAAAGCCCTAATCTTAATATAATTTAATCAAAGCCATCTCAGCTAAATCTAATACAATCAAAGGGTATCATATCCCAGAGGAACAGACCAGTTTACAAACATAATCAACATCTTTTTTGGAATTCATAAATAATATCGAATTGCCACAGATGGTGGTGCCTACTCTGTTTCTGATTGAAAGGGGGCTTAGATCCCAACAGGCAGATGGATGGAACTGTCTTTCTTGCAGTTGCTAATACTCTCTGATTTTTAGGCTGGGCATTGTCCATCATCATCCTTTTGCTAATTGTCCTGGGCAAGTCCAAAGAACTGGAGAGTAGGTGTTGCAACTCTGCTGAATTTCAGGGCTCAACTTGCATATGAACAGATGGAAGATTTAAGTCTCTGGGATATATATTTAATGATTATAGTGCTAATTATAGTTTCAAATAAAGGGGGCAGAAGAAATTTGTGTAGGGAAATTATAAATGAGTCTAACTCTGTTAAATTGGGGAACATACTTTCCAAAGTGGGCACTGACAGGATGCCAAATTCCTGAGATTGTCTGCCCTGCCTATAGTGTTTATATTTTTCTAGAGCTCATAGGAGCCCCACTGTTTGAGGCACAGGGTCATCATGAGAAGTCCCTGTATGTAACTTCTCCATGTAGCCTGACCTTTCTTACAGCGTGGTGCATCAAGGTAGGTAGATTTCTTATATGGTGGCTCATGGCTCTGAAAATGAGTGTCCCAGTGGACAAAGTGGGCACTACAATGTCTCCATAACTGACATAGCCTCAGAAGTAATATAGCACCACTTCCCCATACTTATTGGACAATCAATCAAAAGTCCATCCATATTCAAGGGGCGGTGTCAAAGAATTGGGGGCCATATTTAAAACTGCCATGCCATGTTTAATGCTAATTAATGTATTTTGTAGTTCTTCCTCTATAATCTCTTTGGGGCAGTATAGTATTACCTACATGGTAATACCTACATGTGCTAAAGCTCATCTGCTGATTAAAAAAAAAAATACCAATACCTGAACCCCATGCCCAGAGATTTCTAATTTCCTTAATCTGGAACATGACTTTAAACACTTTAAAATGCCTAGTATTTTGTTCCTTAGCATCATGCAAGTTGTGTGCTTATTCATGGACTTCTTTGGATGTGTCTGACTTAGTGGTTTCAGAAATGGATGATCAGGTCCCACTGATAAGGACATGAAGATTGGGCAGTTGTGCTACCCACTGGAGTGGGCAAAGAGATTTCAAGGGGCTAGGTCGTGCTGTCTGTGGCCATGTCATTGGTTTTTGGAAAGAGCTGAGATTGTAAATGAGAAATGAGGGGCAGGGTAGAAATATAACAAGAATGAGTAGCAAGGGCTGTGATCAGGTGAGTATACACAGATAATGTTTGACATTCCTCTGCGAAAAAGATTTATTCTACCTCTTCTCAAATCTGTGAAAAGTCCTTTACCCCCCCGCCCCCTTTTTTTTTGGTTCTAAATCCCAAGTCTTATTGCACTTTACAGAAACAATAAATTTATTACACTTTACAGAAGGTATACACTGTAGTGAAATATAATTCATGTCAGTCAGGTCAAGTGCAGGGCAGTCTGAGTTGTCTAGTCATTGGAAGGGAATTGGAAACAGATTTTTCACCACATTAACAGAGGGATTGTGGCGTCACACCCTGGCAATTATCAGTTTAACCATTCTTCTTCTTCTTTTTTTTAGTGTGGTACATTTATTACAATTGATAAACACAAATTGAAGCATTGCTACAAACTATGGATTACAGTTTCCATTATAGTTTACACTCTATCAGGCACAATTTTGTAGGTTATTACAAACTATACAATGGCCTATATCTGTCACTGCAATGCCATGCAGGATAACTCCAATATCCCCAAAATGTCCCCACATTATACCTCTTCTCCCCTCTCCCATCTTTCAGAACCTCTGGTGGCCACGGCCTTTATATCAATGATAAGAGTCTTCCATTGCTAGAATAATAAGTCTATAGTGGAATAATAGTAAGTCTACTTTAGGCCATTGTTCATTCCCAAACTTGAGCTTTTGGGTGGTGATGCCCACTCTGCTTCTAATTGAGAAGGAGCTTAGATCCCATGGGACAGATGGATGGAACTATATTGCTTTCAGTTGCAGTCACTCTCTGTTCCTTGGGATAGTCATTGTCCATCATCATCTCCTTGTTAATTGTCCTGGGTGAGTCCAATGAACTGGAGAATAGGTTTTGCAACTAGGCTGAAATTCAGGGTTCAACTGGCACATGGATGGATCAAAGCTTTAAGTCTCTGGGACATATATTTATCAAGTTTAGTGCTAATTATGGGTTCAAGTAAAAGGGACAGAAGAGGCAGGTATAGAGAACCTATAAATGAATCTAACTTTGTAATACTGGGGAGCATAAATTCCAAAGTAAGGTCCACTGACAGGGTGCTGAATCCCTATATAGTTTCTGGATATCTCTAGAGCCCTCAGGATCCCTGCTATTTGAGGCAGTGTTTGCTGTGGCAGTCAATAAGATCCTGCTGAGACTTGCATAAAGTGTAACCTCTGGAATGATCTCCTGACTCATACTAATGATCTCTTAGCCATAAAAACACATTTGTATTTACCATTACTCCATTTTGGTCAAGATCTTTTTCCAAATACATTATTAGTTTTCACTTGGTAATAATACCTCAGTGTCAGGGAGGGTCATCCCCGGGAGTCATGTCCCAGGTGGTGGGGGAAGGTAGTGAGTTTATGGGCTGAGTTTGGCTTAGAAAGAGGCCACATTTGAGCAGCAAGGAGGCTTTCAGAAGGTAACTCTTTGGCAATATACACTACTAGGCTAAGTTTCAATTTCACAAGATAGTACAACCATCAATATCAAGGGCCTGGCATAATGGTCTGTCTGCCTTCACTAGGTACTGCCCTTGCACTTGGGGGATTCTTACTGTCCTATTAGAGAATGTAACAGAACTCCCCAGGATAGGAATTCAATATTGTTTCAGTTATTGTGTGGATCTTCACCCATGATATGTGCCCCAAACTGTGGGCTGCCATTTAAAATGGTCTTTGTCTTCAGCCCTTCATGGGTCTGGAAATGTGATGTATTTGCGCTGTAACTGCTAACAAGTTCAGAGAGGGTGGAAATCTTATTCTTGGCTGACTGCAAGCAATATCAGTAGGAGAAAGTGTCCATGATTGGTTCCAACTTATGACCTTAGGAACAATAAAGACAATATTAATACTAAAGGGCTCCCATCTCAAATGACATCCAGATGTCCAGCTGTTCAGAAGGAGGTACCTGAGCTGTAATTACATGACCCATAGGGAAAAAAGGGCATTCATTCCTTATCTTTTATAGACTCCTTGTAATCCTTAGCACTACGAGGCAAGGTCAGTTTCCTTAATGATGGTATGATTTGTGCTTTCACTAGCTGAAAAGATAGTGTATTTGTGTGTGCACATGTGTGCATGTGTGTGTATTTATCTGTGTGTTCATGCTGAAGGCAAGGATGGAGGGAGGGAGCTGTGAGGAAACAAACATTCCTGATCATAATAGGATACATTTTGAGTTGGGTTGGAAATAGTTTGAAAATGGAGACTAAATTGGGACATCCCTTTATGTGATGCCACACTGAAGTTGTGGGTTTGGGCATGATTGTTTGTAGGGATGACATTGGGTGGGACAATATAAATAGGGACTGCCCACTGCCTAGAAACTGAGATGCTAGAGAAAATGAGGAACATAAGTTGCTTTTAATTTCCAGAGCCTTTCCAGAGGGGAAGGAATTCAACTGGAGGAATACAGAGACATAGGCTCTAGATCAAATTTAGTCAGAAATTTGCTGGGTGACCTAGAATAAAAGGTATTGCCTATCTAGGCTTCAGTTTTCTCTGTAAAGTAGTGGACTGATTCGGAAGCTCTTTAGGAACTTTCCAATTCTGTCACTCTAAATATTTATTGGACACTTAAGACATATTCCTAAAACTGCTTGCTATTGCCACATCACTTAGTGTGGAATTATAAGAATATCATTAAAATCACATTTCTATTTCCGTATTTGGTAAAACTGGACAAATCTCTACTCATTCACATATTAACAATGAGAGTGTTAAAAAAGTGTATCAGGCTAAAGACTGACTTTTGTTACCTTCATTTTCTAAGCTTAGTATTAAATTACTGAATGTAACTTTTTATACCTACCAAACAGCATTATTTTAATAGCATTTATTCATTCTTGTTTTTATAGGAACAAACTAAGATGCTTTCATTGTGCAATGGAAAGAGGAATTTGGGGGTTAGTGGCTCAGGGACTTAAAACTTAAATTCAAATACTATTAATATTGCCTTTTCCTAACCCAGAGCCACCCTATTTAACTTGGAAAATCTAGAGAAGTGGGGTATTGACCCCCAAACAGAGAGATATTAGCCCAGGTTTTCACTTAACACTGAGGGAGCCATGTTAACAAAGGTTAAAGCATTGTCTACAAGAAGTACTTGTTAAAAGGCAAACTGTTCCTGGAAAGAGTAATCATTTGACCAACAACTCCCATGAAGCACATCTTTCCTCAGGCCACCACATATAGGGGTGAAAATGGGGTTAAACTTAAAGGGAAAAAAAAGCAGTGTTTTTCTGTAAAATCTTGTATAAAATATTATAAATGTATAAATTTCTAGCCCTGTTCAAAGACACCACTTGCCTCTCCCAGTGGATTCTAGGAGTCCCAGCCCCACATACTCACAGACAAGTCCTTTCTACCTTCCCTGACCTCCAAGGCCTCCACTGCCTGGGAATCCATGTACTGAGGTCTTTGTGCTCCCACTGGTGGTGTGTGCCACTAGGCACCTCCGCCTGCCCCTGAAGATGTTGGCACTTGTGAGGTCTGGGATGCTCTGGGATGCTCGTGTGCCCTCCATCAGGGGTGCCATCTTCTGCTGCTGCCATACCTGGGTCTTTGTTACTTCTATGACTGGTGTGACTTCTGCTACTGGTTCTTCAAAGTGCTGATACCACAGGGAATGGAAGATGGCATTGGCCCACTCTCTACACCATCCCCTTGATCCCACAAAATCTCATTGGGCCAGTAGAGCTTTGTGATGAAGTAAGGAGTCAGGGAATAATCTCTTTCCATTTGGGGATTATTTTTCTTTACTTATTCCTTTTCACAAATATTCAGTCATGGAACCTTGGTTGGAGAGCAAATCTGTGTGGTATTTGTCATACTCGTAATTACTCTTCTCCCCCAGTGACTGACACATTGTGGTTGGACCAAAGTCTGATTTCTTTGATGAATTATTTCCCAAGATGCTCCTCACCAGTCCTCTACTTGCAAACTAAGATGGCCATCTCTTGGGCTTTCATGAAAGTCCTCACTATACTCTGATAAATTGATTGGTGTGGCTATAGAGATTAGGAGCCTGCAGGTAAAAGAGAGGACAGGATCCTCTCTTCTCCAGATGTTGCCTATTATAAAAGTCCCATTAAAAGTGACTGTGGTTTGGTCAAAGGAGTGCTAAAAATTGTATTTCTCCCATTTATCGTTATTTTTTAAAGTTCTAGGCCCTTATGTAAGACAGTGCTTGGCTTTCTTTATGTTATCTTATGCTTTATGTAATTTAAGTAAATAAAGTGAGAGTGTTTTTCTATTCCTAATATGCTCTTTGCTATACTATCTAATATTTTGTTGTATTTTTTTCTCCCTCTTAAGCCTGCACCTATTTAGTAAACTGGTCTAATTTCCTTTGGGTGTGTTTTATTTCAGTTATTCAACTATTTTTAAAAAAGATGTTAAGAATATAACCTTATTAGGTTAAATTCTGCCTATCTTTTCAACTCAAGGAGGATTCTTCTGGTTTTCAACATTCAGTTTTACTGGATTTCTTATTATTAATTATGTTCCCTATTTGACCACTTCTAATGTATTCTTAAGCTTGCTGAGATTTCTTTTGCAATTTTTTTTTTTTTTTTTACTATT